>NC_136919.1:77001770-78402037 GCF_949752795.1 Hyperoodon ampullatus
AAATTGAGCTACCATGTGATCTGGTAGGCCCACTGATGGGCCTATTGCCTGAGTAGACCAGAATCAAAAAGAAACAGCCTGCCAGGCCTTCAATTCAGCAACATGTACCATAGCCAAGACATGGAAGAAACCAAAATGTCCGCCAACAGAAAAATGTACCAAGAAGAAGTCGTCCATGTACACAATGGAATATTAGCCATGAAAAAGCATGGAACAGTGCCGTTGCCACCACTACAGAAGGATCTAGAGATAATCACCCAACTTGAAGTAAGAAACAAACCGAAAGACAGATATCCTATGACATCACTTATACGTGTTACCTAAAAATTGATACCCATGAAATAATTTCCAAGAGAAGGACACGCATAGATTCAGAAAACCAAATTATGTATAACCAAATGGAAAGGTGTAGGGAATGTATGAATTCGGTTATGGGGTTTAACAGACATGTACTAATACATATGATATATATATAATCACAAAATACCTATGGAATACGAAGAGAGGTCTACTCAGCACTCTATAATAACATACATGGAAAAGGATCCAAAGAGGAATAGACAGAGACATTGATAGGATGAACCAGAAACTGTACAACCAGGAGAATCGACATTTTTATCAAATTTGCTCTGATCATTAATAAAAATTAAATTTCAAAAGCAAACAACAAGTTAGGAGATATAAGCTCTTGGGGATTTGGGCTGGCACATTCCACTCTAATTTGCAGCTTTCTAACATGATTTCCAGGAAAGCTCTGTTGCCCGAAATCCCAGAGTTGGAAATGAAGAAATGCTGCCGCCTTGTAGCCGTTTCCCGCAAGGGCGGCTTTAAACCCACAGCTAATGGTCACTTAACATTCACAAGGACCCAGGGCTCTAAAGGACACCTGCCGTCAAAAAATGTCCTGAGGTAGGGAATGGCCAAAAAAAATCAAAAGTGGCAAAATTTTCAAGGAGATAGTATGGAGGGGTAAGTTTTACTCACTCTTTTTCAAAAATGAGGAAAATGGATAAAAGCTCAACATCAGGAATTATTACACTCATGAAAATCTAACCTCCAAAACGGTGTCAACTCACACATGTCAACTACCATCAGCAAAAAGTTTACAAACAATAAATGCTGAAGGGGTTTTAGAGGACTGTGTACCCTCTAGCTGCTGGTGAGATGTAAAGTGGTAACAGCCAATACTGAGAACAGAAAGGAGCTGCGTTTAAAAGTAAAACTTGAGCCACCATTCCAGTCAGCAGGCCCACCGCTGAGCCTCTCACCTGAGAAGTCCAGAGTCGAGAAGGCACAGGCTTCAACAGCTGCACTGCAGGAACTTTCACAATAGCCAAGACACGGAAGCAACCAAAATGTCCATAAACGAATGAATGGATAAAGAAGAAGGAGTCCATGTACACAATGGAATATTAGCCATGGAAAACAATGAAATGCTTCTCTTTCAGGCACCATAGATGAGCCTAGAGATAATCACAGAACATGAGGTAAGTCGGAAAGCAAAAGACATATCTTATGATACCACTTATAGGCGTTATCTAAGAACTGACACAAATGAACATATTTCCACAGAGAAAGACACTCACAGACTTAGAAAACAAACTATGCTTATCTAAAAAGAAAGGTGGGGGGAATGGAAAAATTAAGAGTACACCTACCATACGTGTACAAATACCTATTAAATACATATATCAAAAAGACCGAACATATAGCAAGGGAGGTCTATGGAACACTCTGCAATAATTTACATGGGAAGTGGATCTGTACGTGAACATATATATATAATGTACAAATGAACCAGATTGTGTACACCTAGGACAAACAATATTCTAATCATTACCCTGATTAAAAAAATTAAAACAAGAAGTAATGTGACATAAACTTATGGGGCTTTTTCCTGGCACATTCCATTGTAATTTACAACCTAGGAACAGGACTTCCAGAAAGGCTCTGCTGCCCTAGTAACCAGATTTGGGAATGGAGAAATGCTGCCGCCTTGTGGCCGTTTCCCACAACAGCAGCTTTAAGCCCAGTGCTAATGGTCACTAAATATTCACACTCATTGCAGGCCTGTAAATGACACCTGCCCTCAAAAAAAAAAAAAAACCTGGGGTCGAAAATAGACCAAAAAATTCAAAAGAGGGCCACCTTCTAAGAAGGCAATTTCAACCGGTCTATTGTACTCACCGTTTGTTTTGTTTGTTTGTTTAACAGAAATTTAAAACGGTGTGGAAAATGCTGAACATTAGGAATAATTAAACACATGCAAATCCAAATTACAAAAACCCATCAGCTCACACCAGTCAGAATGGCAATCAGCAAAAATTCTGCAAACAATAAATGCTGAAGGGGTTGTGGAGAAGTGCCTACCCTTGGTTCAACGTGGAACATGGTAAGAGCCAGTAATGAAAACACAAAGGAGGTGCCCTGAAAAGGTAAATTTTGAGCTACCATTCAATCAAGCATACCCACTACTGGGCCTATCGCCTGAGAGGATGTCAATCAAAAGGTCACAGGCTGGGCTTCACTGGTGGCGCAGTGGTTGAGAGTCCGCCTGCCGATGCAGGGGACACGGGTTCGTGCCCCGGTCCGGGAAGAACCCACATGCTGCGGAGCGGCTAGTCCCATGAGCTATGGCTGCTGGGCCTGCGTGTCCGGAGCCTGTGCTCTGCAACGGGAGGGGCCACGGCAGTGAGAGGCCCACGTACCGCAAAAAATAAGAATAATAATAAAGAAACAGGCTGGCAATCCTGCACTCCAGCAATATTTACCATAGCCAACACTTGGAAGCAATGAAAATGTCCATCAACAGAGGAATTCACAAAGAAGAAGTGGTCCATGTACACACTGGAATATGACTCCAATAAAAAAACATAAATTCATTTTAAAAAACAAAGATAAGCAAGGAGACATCAGGTTTTCGGGGTTTATCCGGGCACATTCCACTCTAATTTATAACCGAGGACCAACACTGGCAGGAAGGTCGGATTCCCTAGTTACCAGAGTGGGAAAAGCAGAAATGCTGCTGCCCTCTGGCCGTTACCTGCAACAGCAGCTTTAAAACCTGTGTTAAGGGTCACTTCCTGTGCACCAGTACTGGAGGGCTGTAAATGAAATCTGCCCTCAAAGTGTCTTGAGGGAAGTAATGGCCAAAATAGTTCAAAATGTCACACATACTTCAAGAAAACAATTTGAAGAGCTAAGCTGTACTCACAGTTTGAAGAAAAAAAGGACATGCCAGAAAGCTCAATTTCAAGGGATTATGAGACGCATGCAAATCCAACCACAAAGAGGTATCAGCTCACACTAGTCAGAATAAACATCAGCAAAAAAAACTACAAACAATAAATGCTGAAGGTGTTGTGGAGAGGTGCATACCCTCAACTTGAAGTGGGACGTAACCTGGTAAGAGCCACTAATGAGAACAGAATGGAGGTTCCGTTATAAGGTAAACATTTGGCTACCAGAAGATCCAGCAGGCCCACTCCTGGGCCTATAACGTAAGAAGACAGAATTGGAAAGACACAGGCAGGCAAATGTGCATTGCTGCAGTATTACAATAGCCAAGACGTGGAAGCAACCAAAAAGTCCATCAACAGATGAGTGGACAAAGAAGAACTGGTACATGTACAGACGGAATATTAGCCAAGGAAAAAAAGGACACAATGTCATTTGCAGCACTGTAGATGAGTCTACAGGTAATCACGCAACATGTAGTAAGTCAGAAAGAGAAAGACACATATTGTATGATATCACTTATAGGTGTTACCTAAAAATTGATACCAGTGAAGATATTTCCACGGAGAAGGGCAATCACAGATTCATTAAACAAACTTATGGTTCACCAATGGAAAGGTGTGAGGATTGGATACATTCGGTCATTGGGGTTAAGAGACATATACAAACACAGGTGAAATATATAATCACCAAAAACCTACGGAATACCAAGAGAAGACTACTCAACATTCTGTCATAACGTACATGGGAAAAGGATCCCAGGAAGAACAGACACAGGTATATGTGTAAAAGAACCACATCTTGCACACCTAGAACAAACAAAGCATTGTAATCAAACTTGCTGTGATAAAAAATATAAATTCAATTAAAAAAACAAACAAGAAGTAGTGGGACATAAACTTAAGGGGCTTTTTCTTGGCAAATTCCATTCTAAATTACAACCTAGAACACGACTTCCATTGACCTTCTGTTGCCCCAGTAACCAGATTTAGTAAAGGAGAGCTGCTGCCACCTTGTGGCCGTTTCACACAACAGCAGCTTTTAACCCAGTGCTGATGGTCAGTTGATATTCAAAATAATTGCAGGCGTGTAAATGACACCTGCCCTGAAAACAAATCCTGGGGTCGTATATCCACCAAAAAATTCGAAAGACGTCCACATTTCAGAACGACAGTTTCAAGAGGCATGTTTTATGCACATTTGTCTTATGATTCTTTTTCTTTCATTCTTTCTTTTGTTAAAAAAACGGGAATGGAAAAAGGCTGAACACCAGGAATTAATAAAGCCATGCAAATCCAGTGTACAAAAACGTTCACCTCACAGCCGTCAGAATGATCATTAGCAAGAAAACTCTACAAAAAATAAGTGCTGAAGGGGTTTTAGAGAACTGCATACCCTTTAGCTGCTGGTGGGATGTAACCTGGTAAGAGCCAGTAGTGAGAACAGAATGGAGGTGCGTTTAAAGGTAAAAATTGAGCTACCATGTGATCTGGTAGGCCCACTGATGGGCCTATTACCTGAGTAGACCAGAATCAAAAAGAAACAGCCTGCCAGGCCTTCAATTCAGCAACATGTACCATAGCCAAGACATGGAAGAAACCAAAATGTCCACCAACAGAAAAATGTACCAAGAAGAAGTCGTCCACGTACACAATGGAATATTAGCCATGAAAAAGCATGGAACAGTGCCGTTGCCACCACTACAGCAGGATCTAGAGATAATCACCCAACTTGAAGTAAGAAACAAACCGAAAGACAGATATCCTATGACATCACTTATACGTGTTACCTAAAAATTGATACCCATGAAATAATTTCCAAGAGAAGGACACGCATAGATTCAGAAAACCAAATTATGTATAACCAAATGGAAAGGTGTAGGGAATGTATGAATTCGGTTATGGGGTTTAACAGACATGTACTAATACATATGATATATATATAATCACAAAATACCTATGGAATACGAAGAGAGGTCTACTCAGCACTCTATAATAACATACATGGAAAAGGATCCAAAGAGGAATAGACAGAGACATTGATAGGATGAACCAGAAACTGTACACCCAGGAGAATCGACATTTTTATCAAATTTGCTCTGATCATTAATAAAAATTAAATTTCAAAAGCAAACAACAAGTTAGGAGATATAAGCTCTTGGGGGTTTGGGCTGGCACATTCCACTCTAATTTGCAGCTTTCTAACATGATTTCCAGGAAAGCTCTGTTGCCCGAAATCCCAGAGTTGGAAATGAAGAAATGCTGCCGCCTTGTAGCCGTTTCCCGCAAGGGCGGCTTTAAACCCACAGCTAATGGTCACTTAACATTCACAAGGACCCAGGGCTCTAAAGGACACCTGCCGTCAAAAAATGTCCTGAGGTAGGGAATGGCCAAAAAAAATCAAAAGTGGCAAAATGTTCAAGGAGATAGTATGGAGCGGTAAGTTTTACTCACTCTTTTTCAAAAATGAGGAAAATGGATAAAAGCTCAACATCAGGAATTATTAGACTCATGAAAATCTAACCTCCAAAACGGTGTCAACTCACACATGTCAACTACCATCAGCAAAAAGTTTACAAACAATAAATGCTGAAGGGGTTTTAGAGGACTGTGTACCCTCTAGCTGCTGGTGAGATGTAAAGTGGTCACAGCCAATACTGAGAACAGAAAGGAGCTGCGTTTAAAAGTAAAACTTGAGCCACCATTCCAGTCAGCAGGCCCACCGCTGAGCCTCTCACCTGAAAAGTCCAGGGTCGAGAAGGCACAGGCTTCAACAGCTGCACTGCAGGAACTTTCACAATAGCCAAGACACGGAAGCAACCAAAATGTCCATAAACAAATGAATGGATAAAGATGGAGTCCATGTACACAATGGGATATTAGCCATGGAAAACAATGAAATGCTTCTCTTTCAGGCACCATAGATGAGCCTAGAGATAATCACAGAACATGAGGTAAGTCGGAAAGCAAAAGACATATCTTATGATACCACTTATAGGCGTTATCTAAGAACTGACACAAATGAACATATTTCCACAGAGAAAGACACTCACAGACTTAGAAAACAAACTATGCTTATCTAAAAAGAAAGGTGGGGGGAATGGAAAAATTAAGAGTACACTTACCATACGTGTACAAATACCTATTAAATACATATATCAAAAAGACCGAACATATAGCAAGGGAGGTCTATGGAACACCCTGCAATAATTTACATGGGAAGTGGATGTGTACGTGAACATATATATGTAATGTACAAATGAACTAGATTGTGTACACCTAGGACAAACAATATTCTAATCATTACCCCGATTAAAAAAATTAAAACAAGAAGTAATGTGACATAAACTTATGGGGCTTTTTCCTGGCACATTCCATTGTAATTTACAACCTAGGAACAGGACTTCCAGAAAGGCTCTGCTGCCCTAGTAACCAGATTTGGGAATGGAGAAATGCTGCCGCCTTGTGGCCGTTTCCCACAACAGCAGCTTTAAGCCCAGTGCTAATGGTCACTAAATATTCACACTCATTGCAGGCCTGTAAATGACACCTGCCCTCAAAAAACAGAACCTGGGGTCGAAAATAGACCAAAAAATTCAAAAGAGGGCCACCTTCCAAGAAGGCAATTTCAACCGGTCTATTGTACTCACCATTTGTTTTGTTTGTTTGTTTAACAGAAATTTAAAACGGTGTGGAAAATGCTGAACATTAGGAATAATTAAACACATGCAAATCCAAATTACAAAAACCTTTCAGCTCACACTACTCAGAATGGCAATCAGCAAAATTTCTGCAAACAATAAATGCTGAAGGGGTTGTGGAGAAACGCCTACCCTTGGTTCAACGTGGAACATGGTAAGAGCCAGTAATGAAAACACAAAGGAGGTGCCTTGAAAAGGTAAATATTGAGCTACCATTCAATCAAGCATACCCACTTCTGGGCCTATCGCCTGAGAGGATGTCAATCAAAAGGTCACAGGCTGGGTTTCTCTGGTGGCGCAGTGGTGGAGAGTCCGCCTGCCGATGCAGGGGACACGGGTTCGTGCCCCGGTCCGGGAAGAACCCACATGCTGCGGAGCGGCTAGTCCCATGAGCTATGGCTGCTGGGCCTGCGTGTCCGGAGCCTGTGCTCTGCAACGGGAGGGACCACGGCAGTGAGAGGCCCACGTACCGCAAAAAATAAGAATAATGATAATAAAGAAACTGGCTGGCAATCCTGCACTCCAGCAATATTTACCATAGCCAACACTTGGAAGCAATGAAAATGTCCATCAACAGAGGAATTCACAAAGAAGAAGTGGTCCATGTACACACTGGAATATGACTCCAATAAAAAAATATAAACTCATTTTAAAAACAAAGATAAGTAAGGAGACATCAGGTTTTCAGGGTTTATCCGGGCACATTCCACTCTAATTTATAACCGAGGACCAACACTGGCAGGAAGGTCGGTTTCCCTAGTTACCAGAGTGGGAAAAGCAGAAATGCTGCTGCCCTCTGGCCGTTACCTGCAACAGCAGCTTTAAAACCTGTGTTAAGGGTCACTTCCTATGCACCAGTACTGGAGGGCTGTAAATGAAACCTGCCCTCAAAGTGTCTTGAGGGAAGTAATGGCCAAAATAGTTCAAAATGTCACACATACTTCAAGAAAACAATTTGAAGAGCTAAGCTGTACTCACAGTTTGAAGAAAAAAAGGGCATGCCAGAAAGCTCAATTTCAAGGGATTATGAGACGCATGCAGATCCAACCACAAAGAGGTATCAGCTCACACTAGTCAGAATAAACATCAGCAAAAAAACTACAAACAATAAATGCTGAAGGTGTTGTGGAGAAGTGCGTACCCTCAACTTGAAGTGGGACGTAACCTGGTAAGAGCCACTAATGAGAATAGAATGGAGGTGCCGTTATAAGGTAAACATTTGGCTACCATAAGATCCAGCAGGCCCACTCCTGGGCCTATAACGTAAGAAGACAGAATTGGAAAGACACAGGCAGGCAAATGTGCATTGCTGTAGTATTACAATAATAGCCAAGACATGGAAGCAACCAAAAAGTCCATCAACAGATGAGTGGACAAAGAAGAACTGGTACATGTACAGACGGAATATTAGCCAAGGAAAAAAAGGACACAATGTCATTTGCAGCACTGTAGATGAGTCTACAGGTAATCACGCAACATGTAGTAAGTCAGAAAGAGAAAGACACATATTGTATGATATCACTTATAGGTGTTACCTAAAAATTGATACCAGTGAAGATATTTCCACAGAGAAGGGCAATCACAGATTCATTAAACAAACTTATGGTTCACCAATGGAAAGGTGTGAGGATTGGATACATTCGGTCATTGGGGTTAAGAGACATATACAAACACAGGTGAAATATATAATCACCAAAAACCTACGGAATACCAAGAGAAGACTACTCAACATTCTGTCATAATGTACATGGGAAAAGGATCCCAGGAAGAATAGACATAGGTATACGTGTAAAAGAACCACATCTTGCACACCTAGAACAAGCAAAGCATTGTAATCAAACTTGCTGTGATAAAAAATATAAATTCAATTAAAAAGACAAACAAGAAGTAGTGGGACATAAACTTAAGGGGCTTTTCCTTGGCAAATTCCATTCTAAATTACAACCTAGAACACGACTTCCATTGACCTTCTGTTGCCCCAGTAACCAGATTTAGGAAAGGAGAGCTGCTGCCACCTTGTGGCCGTTTCACACAACAGCAGCTTTTAACCCAGTGCTAATGGTCAGTTGATATTCAAAATAATTGCAGGCGTGTAAATGACACCTGCCCTGAAAACAAATCCTGGGGTCGTATATCGACCAAAAAATTCGAAAGATGTCCACATTTCCAAACGACAGTTTCAAGAGGCATATTTTATGCACATTTGTCTTATGATTCTTTCCCTTTCTTTCTTCTGTTAAAAAAACGGGAATGGAAAAAGGCTGAACATCAGGGATTAATAAAGCCATGCAAATCCAGTGTACAAAACCGTTCACCTCACAGCCGTCAGAATGATCATCAGCAAGAAAACTCTACAAAAATAAGTGCTGAAGGGGTTTTAGAGAACTGCATACCCTTTAGCTGCTGGTGGGATGTAACCTGGTAAGAGCCAGTAGTGACAACAGAATGGAGGTGCGTTTAAAGGTAAAAATTGAGCTACCATGTGATCTGGTAGGCCCACTGATGGGCCTATCACCTGAGTAACCAGAATCAAAAAGAAACAGCCTGCCAGGCCTTCAATTCAGCAACATGTACCATAGCCAAGACCTGGAAGAAACCAAAATGTCCGCCAACAGAAAAATGTACCAAGAAGAAGTCGTCCATGTACACAATGGAATATTAGAAATGAAAATGCATGGAACAGTGCCGTTGCCACCACTACAGAAGGATCTAGAGATAACCACCCAACTTGAAGTAAGAAAGAAACCGAAAGACAGATATCCTATGACATCACTTATACGTATTACCTAAAAATTGATACCCATGAAATAATTTCCAAGAGAAGGACACGCATAGATTCAGAAAACCAAATTATGTATAACCAAATGGAAAGGTGTAGGGAATGTATGAATTCGGTTATAGGGTTTAACAGACATGTACTAATACATATGATATATATATAATCACAAAATACCTATGGAATACGAAGAGAGGTCTACTCAGCACTCTATAATAACATACATGGGAAAGGATCCAAAGAGGAATAGACAGAGACATTGATAGGATGAACCAGAAACTGTACACCCAGGAGAATTGACATTTTTATCAAATTTGCTCTGATCATTAATAAAAATTAAATTTCACAAGCAAACAACAAGTTAGTAGATATAAGCTCTTGGGGGTTTGCGCTGGCACATTCCGCTCTAACTTGCAGCGTTCTAACATGATTTCCAGGAAAGCTCTGTTGCCCCAAATCCCAGAGTTGGAAATGAAGAAATGCTGCCGCCTTGTGGCCGTTTCCCGCAAGGGCGGCTTTAAACCCACAGCTAATGGTCACTTAACATTCACAAGGACCCAGGGCTCTAAAGGACACCTGCCGTCAAAAAATGTCCTGAGGTAGGGAATGGCCAAAAAAAATCAAAACTGGTAAAATTTTCAAGGAGATAGTATGGAGGGGTAAGTTTTACTCACTCTTTTTCAAAAATGAGGAAGATGGATAAAAGCTCAACATCAGGAATTATTAGACTCATGAAAATCTAACCTCCAAAACGGTGTCAACTCACACATGTCAACTACCATCAGCAAAAAGTTTACAAACAATAAATGCTGAAGGGGTTTTAGAGGACTGTGTACCCTCTAGCTGCTGGTGAGATGTAAAGTGGTAACAGCCAATACTGAGAACAGAAAGGAGCTGCGTTTAAAAGTAAAACTTGAGCCACCATTCCAGTCAGCAGGCCCACCGCTGAGCCTCTCACCTGAGAAGTCCAGAGTCGAGAAGGCACAGGCTTCAACAGCTGCACTGCAGGAACTTTCACAATAGCCAAGACACGGAAGCCACCGAAATGTCCATAAACGAATGAATGGATAAGAAGGAGTCCATGTACACAATGGAATATTAGCCATGGAAAACAATGAAATGCTTCTCTTTCAGGCACCATAGATGAGCCTGGAGATAATCACAGAACATGAGGTAAGTCGGAAAGCAAAAGACATATCTTATGATACCACTTATAGGCGTTATCTAAGAACTGACACAAATGAACGTATTTCCACAGAGAAAGACACTCACAGACTTAGAAAACAAACTATGCTTATCTAAAAAGAAAGGTGGGGGGAATGGAAAAATTAAGAGTACACCTACCATACGTGTACAAATACCTATTAAATACATATATCAAAAAGACCGAACATATAGCACGGGAGGTCTATGGAACACTCTGCAATAATTTACATGGGAAGTGGATCTGTACGTGAACATATATATGTAATGTACAAATGAACTAGATTGTGTAGACCTAGGACAAACAATATTCTAATCATTACCCCGATTAAAAAAATTAAAACAAGAACTAATGTGACATAAACTTATGGGGCTTTTTCCTGGCACATTCCATTGTAATTTACAACCTAGGAACAGGACTTCCAGAAAGGCTCTGCTGCCCTAGTAACCAGATTTGGGAATGGAGAAATGCTGCCGCCTTGTGGCCGTTTCCCACAACAGCAGCTTTAAGCCCAGTGCTAATGGTCACTAAATATTCACACTCATTGCAGGCCTGTAAATGACACCTGCCCTCAAAAAAAAAAAAAAACCTGGGGTCGAAAATAGACCAAAAAATTCAAAAGAGGGCCACTTTCTAAGAAGGCAATTTCAACCAGTCTATTGTACTCACCGTTTGTTTTGTTTGTTTGTTTAACAGAAATTTAAAACGGTGTGGAAAATGCTGAACATTAGGAATAATTAAACACATGCAAATCCAAATTACAAAAACCCATCAGCTCACACCAGTCAGAATGGCAATCAGCAAAAATTCTGCAAACAATAAATGCTGAAGGGGTTGTGGAGAAGTGCCTACCCTTGGTTCAACGTGGAACATGGTAAGAGCCAGTAATGAAAACACAAAGGAGGTGCCTTGAAAAGGTAAATTTTGAGCTACCATTCAATCAAGCATACCCACTACTGGGCCTATCGCCTGAGAGGATGTCAATCAAAAGGTCACAGGCTGGGCTTCACTGGTGGCGCAGTGGTTGAGAGTCCGCCTGCCGATGCAGGGGACACGGGTTCGTGCCCCGGTCCGGGAAGAACCCACATGCTGTGGAGCGGCTAGTCCCATGAGCTATGGCTGCTGGGCCTGCGTGTCCGGAGCCTGTGCTCTGCAACGGGAGGGGCCACGGCAGTGAGAGGCCCACGTACCGCAAAAAATAAGAATAATAATAAAGAAACAGGCTGGCAATCCTGCACTCCAGCAATATTTACCATAGCCAACACTTGGAAGCAATGAAAATGTCCATCAACAGAGGAATTCACAAAGAAGAAGTGGTCCATGTACACACTGGAATATGACTCCAATAAAAAAACATAAATTCATTTTAAAAAACAAAGATAAGTAAGGAGACATCAGGTTTTCAGGGTTTATCCGGGCACATTCCACTCTAATTTATAACCGAGGACCAACACTGGCAGGAAGGTCGGATTCCCTAGTTACCAGAGTGGGAAAAGCAGAAATGCTGCCGCCCTCTGGCCGTTACCTGCAACAGCAGCTTTAAAACCTGTGTTAAGGGTCACTTCCTGTGCACCAGTACTGGAGGGCTGTAAATGAAACCTGCCCTCAAAGTGTCTTGAGGGAAGTAATGGCCAAAATAGTTCAAAATGTCACACATACTTCAAGAAAACAATTTGAAGAGCTAAGCTGTACTCACAGTTTGAAGAAAAAAAGGACATGCCAGAAAGCCCAATTTCAAGGGATTATGAGACGCATGCAAATCCAACCACAAAGAGATATCAGCTCACACTAGTCATAATAAACATCAGCAAAAAAAACTACAAACAATAAATGCTAAAGGTGTTGTGGAGAGGTGCGTACCCTCAACTTGAAGTGGGACGTAACCTGGTAAGAGCCACTAATGAGAACAGAATGGAGGTGCCGTTATAAGGTAAACATTTGGCTACCATAAGATCCAGCAGGCCCACTCCTGGGCCTATAACGTAAGAAGACAGAATTGGAAAGACACAGGCAGGCAAATGTGCATTGCTGCAGTATTACAATAGCCAAGATGTGGAAGCAACCAAAAAGTCCATCAACAGATGAGTGGACAAAGAAGAACTGGTACATGTACAGACGGAATGTTAGCCAAGGAAAAAAAGGACACAATGTCATTTGCAGCACTGTAGATGAGTCTACAGGTAATCACGCAACACGTAGTAAGTCAGAAAGAGAAAGACACATATTGTATGATATCACTTATAGGTGTTACCTAAAAATTGATACCAGTGAAGATATTTCCATGGAGAAGGGCAATCACAGATTCATTAAACAAACTTATGGTTCACCAATGGAAAGGTGTGAGGATTGGATACATTCGGTCATTGGGGTTAAGAGACATATACAAACACAGGTGAAATATATAATCACCAAAAACCTATGGAATACCAAGAGAAGACTACTCAACATTCTGTCATAACGTACATGGGAAAAGGATCCCAGGAAGAACAGACATAGGTATATGTGTAAAAGAACCACATCTTGCACACCTAGAACAAGCAAAGCATTGTAATCAAACTTGCTGTGATAAAAAATATAAATTCAATTAAAAAAACAAACAAGAAGTAGTGGGACATAAACTTAAGGGGCTTTTTCTTGGCAAATTCCATTCTAAATTACAACCTAGAACACGACTTCCATTGACCTTCTGTTGCCCCAGTAACCAGATTTAGTAAAGGAGAGCTGCTGCCACCTTGTGGCCGTTTCACACAACAGCAGCTTTTAACCCAGTGCTGATGGTCAGTTGATATTCAAAATAATTGCAGGCGTGTAAATGACACCTGCCCTGAAAACAAATCCTGGGGTCGTATATCCACGAAAAAATTCGAAAGACGTCCACATTTCCAAACGACAGTTTCAAGAGGCATGTTTTATGCACATTTGTCTTATGATTCTTTTTCTTTCTTTCTTTCTTTTGTTAAAAAAACGGGAATGGAAAAAGGCTGAACACCAGGAATTAATAAAGCCATGCAAATCCAGTGTACAAAAACGTTCACCTCACAGCCGTCAGAATGATCATCAGCAAGAAAACTCTACAAAAAATAACTGCTGAAGGGGTTTTAGAGAACTGCATACCCTTTAGCTGCTGGTGGGACGTAACCTGGTAAGAGCCAGTAGTGACAACAGAATGGAGGTGCGTTTAAAGGTAAAAATTGAGCTACCATGTGATCTGGTAGGCCCACTGATGGGCCTATCACCTGAGTAGACCAGAATCAAAAAGAAACAGCCTGCCAGGCCTTCAATTCAGCAACATGTACCATAGCCAAGACCTGGAAGAAACCAAAATGTCCGCCAACAGAAAAATGTACCAAGAAGAAGTCGTCCATGTACACAATGGAATATTAGCCATGAAAAAGCATGGAACAGTGCCGTTGCCACCACTACAGAAGGATCTAGAGATAATCACACAACCTGAAGTAAGTAAGAAACCGAAAGACAGATATCCTATGACATCACTTATACGTGTTACCTAAAAATTGATACCCATGAAATAATTTCCAAGAGAAGGACACGCATAGATTCAGAAAACCAAATTATGTATAACCAAATGGAAAGGTGTAGGGAATGTATGAATTCGGTTATGGGGTTTAACAGACATGTACTGATACATATGATATATATATATAATCATATAATGGAATACGAAGAGAGGTCTACTCAACACTCTATAATAACATACATGGGAAAGGATCCAAAGAGGAATAGACAGATACATCGATAGGATGAACCAGAAACTGTACACCCAGGAGAATCTACATTTTTATCAAATTTGCTCTGATCATTCATAAAAATTAAATTTCAAAAGCAAACAACAAGTTAGGAGATATAAGCTCTTGGGGGTTTGCGCTGGCACATTCCACTCTAACTTGCAGCGTTCTAACATGATTTCCAGGAAAGCTCTGTTGCCCCAAATCCCAGAGTTGGAAATGAAGAAATGCTGCCGCCTTGTGGCCGTTTCCCGCAAGGGCGGCTTTAAACCCACAGCTAATGGTCACTTAACATTCACAAGGACTCAGGGCTCTAAAGGACACCTGCCGTCAAAAAATGTCCTGAGGTAGGGAATGGCCAAAAAAAAAAATCCAAACTGGCAAAATGTTCAAGGAGATAGTATGGAGGGGTAAGGTTTACTCACTCTTTTTCAAAAATGAGGAAAATGGATAAAAGCTCAACATCAGGAATTATTAGACTCATGAAAACCTAACCTCCAAAACGGTTTCAACTCACACATGTCAACTGCCATCAGCAAAAAGTTTACAAACAATAAATGCTGAAGGGGTTTTAGAGAACTGTGTACCCTCTAGCTGCTGGTGAGATGTAAAGTGGTAACAGCCAGTACTGAGAACAGAAAGGAGCTGCGTTTAAAAGTAAAACCTGCCACCATTCCATTCAGCAGGCCCACCGATGAGCCTCTCACCTGAGAAGTCCAGAGTCGAGAAGGCACAGGCTTCAACAGCTGCACTGCAGGAACTTTCACAATAGCCAAGACACGGAAGCCACCAAAATGTCCATAAACGAATGAATGGATAAAGAAGAAGTAGTCCATGTACACAATGGAATATTAGCCATGGAAAACAATGAAACACTTCTCTTTCAGGCACCATAGATGAGCCTAGAGATAATCACAGAACATGAGGTAAGTCGGAAAGCAAAAGACATATCTTATGATACCACTTATAGGCGTTATCTAAGAACTGACACAAATGAACATATTTCCACAGAGAAAGACACTCACAGGCTTAGAAAACAAATTATGCTTATCTAAAAAGAAAGGTGGGGGGAATGGAAAAATTAAGAGTACACCTACCATACGTGTACAAATACCTATTAAATACATATATCAAAAAGACCGAACATATAGCAAGGGAGGTCTATGGAACACTCTGCAATAATTTACATGGGAAGTGGATCTGTACGTGAACATATATATGTAATGTACAAATGAACCAGATTCTGTACACCTAGGACAAACAATATTCTAATCATTACCCCGATTAAAAAAATTAAAACAAGAAGTAATGTGACATAAACTTATGGGGGTTTTTCCTGGCACATTCCATTGTAATTTACAACCTAGGATCAGGACTTCCAGAAAGGCTCTGCTGCCCTAGTAACCAGATTTGGGAATGGAGAAATGCTGCCGCCTTGTGGCCGTTTCCCACAACAGCAGCTTTAAGCCCAGTGCTAATGGTCACTAAATATTCACACTCATTGCAGGCCTGTAAATGACACCTGCCCTCAAAAAAAAAAAAAAACCTGGGGTCGAAAATAGACCAAAAAATTCAAAAGAGGGCCACCTTCTAAGAAGGCAATTTCAACCGGTCTATTGTACTCACCGTTTGTTTTGTTTGTTTGTTTAACAGAAATTTAAAACGGTGTGGAAAATGCTGAACATTAGGAATAATTAAACACATGCAAATCCAAATTACAAAAACCCATCAGCTCACACCAGTCAGAATGGCAATCAGCAAAAATTCTGCAAACAATAAATGCTGAAGGGGTTGTGGAGAAGTGCCTACCCTTGGTTCAACGTGGAACATGGTAAGAGCCAGTAATGAAAACACAAAGGAGGTGCCTTGAAAAGGTAAATTTTGAGCTACCATTCAATCAAGCATACCCACTACTGGGCCTATCGCCTGAGAGGATGTCAATCAAAAGGTCACAGGCTGGGCTTCACTGGTGGCGCAGTGGTTGAGAGTCCGCCTGCCGATGCAGGGGACACGGGTTCCTGCCCCGGTCCGGGAAGAACCCACATGCTGCGGAGCGGCTAGTCCCATGAGCTATGGCTGCTGGGCCTGCGTGTCCGGAGCCTGTGCTCTGCGACGGGAGGGACCACGGCAGTGAGAGGCCCACGTACCGCAAAAAATAAGAATAATAATAAAGAAACTGGCTGGCAATCCTGCACTCCAGCAATATTTACCATAGCCAACACTTGGAAGCAATGAAAATGTCCATCAACAGAGGAATTCACAAAGAAGAAGTGGTCCATGTACACAGTGGAATATGTCTCCAATAAAAAAATATAAACTCATTTTAAAAAACAAAGATAAGTAAGGAGACATCAGGTTTTCGGGGTTTATCCGGGCACATTCCACTCTAATTTATAACCGAGGACCAACACTGGCAGGAAGCTCAGATTCCCTAGTTACCAGAGTGGGAAGAGCAGAAATGCTGCCGCCCTCTGGCCGTTACCTGCAACAGCAGCTTTAAAACCTGTGTTAAGGGTCACTTCCTGTGCACCAGTACTGGAGGGCTGTAAATGAAATCTGCCCTCAAAGTGTCTTGAGGGAAGTAATGGCCAAAATAGTTCAAAATGTCACACATACTTCAAGAAAACAATTTGAAGAGCTAAGCTGTACTCACAGTTTGAAGAAAAAAAGGACATGCCAGAAAGCTCAACTTCAAGGGATTATGAGACGCATGCACATCCAACCACAAAGAGGTATCAGCTCACACTAGTCAGAATAAACATCAGCAAAAAAAACTACAAACAATAAATGCTGAAGGTGTTGTGGAGAAGTGCGTACCCTCAACTTGAAGTGGGACGTAACCTGGTAAGAGCCACTAATGAGAACAGAATGGAGGTGCCGTTATAAGGTAAACATTTGGCTACCATAAGATCCAGCAGGCCCACTTCTGGGCCTATAACGTAAGAAGACAGAATTGGAAAGACACAGGCAGGCAAATGTGCATTGCTGCAGTATTACAATAGCCAAGACATGGAAGCAACCAAAAAGTCCATCAACAGATGAGTGGACAAAGAAGAACTGGTACATGTACAGACGGAATGTTAGCCAAGGAAAAAAAGGACACAATGTCATTTGCAGCACTGTAGATGAGTCTACAGGTAATCACGCAACATGTAGTAAGTCAGAAAGAGAAAGACACATATTGTATGATATCACTTATAGGTGTTACCTAAAAATTGATACCAGTGAAGATATTTCCACAGAGAAGGGCAATCACAGATTCATTAAACAAACTTATGGTTCACCAATGGAAAGGTGTGAGGATTGGATACATTCGGTCATTGGGGTTAAGAGACATATACAAACACAGGTGAAATATATAATCACCAAAAACCTATGGAATACCAAGAGAAGACTACTCAACATTCTGTCATAACGTACATGGGAAAAGGATCCCAGGAAGAATAGACATAGGTATATGTGTAAAAGAACCACATCTTGCACACCTAGAACAAGCAAAGCATTGTAATCAAACTTGCTGTGATAAAAAATATAAATTCAATTAAAAAAACAAACAAGAAGTAGTGGGACATAAACTTAAGGGGCTTTTTCTTGGCAAATTCCATTCTAAATTACAACCTAGAACACGACTTCCATTGACCTTCTGTTGCCCCAGTAACCAGATTTAGTAAAGGAGAGCTGCTGCCACCTTGTGGCCGTTTCCCACAACAGCAGCTTTAAGCCCAGTGCTAATGGTCACTAAATATTCACACTCATTGCAGGCCTGTAAATGACACCTGCCCTCAAAAAAAAGAACCTGGGGTCGAAAATGGACCAAAAAATTCAAAAGAGGTCCACCTTCCAAGAAGGCAATTTCAACCGGTCTATTGTACTCACCATTTGTTTTGTTTGTTTGTTTAACAGAAATTTAAAACGGTGTGGAAAATGCTGAACATTAGGAATAATTAAACACATGCAAATCCAAATTACAAAAACCTATCAGCTCACACTACTCAGAATGGCAATCAGCAAAATTTATGCAAACAATAAATGCTGAAGGGGTTGTGGAGAAACGCCTACACTTGGTTCAACGTGGAACATGGTAAGAGCCAGTAATGAAAACACAAAGGAGGTGCCTTGAAAAGGTAAATATTGAGCTACCATGTGATCTGGTAGGCCCACTGATGGGCCTATCACCTGAGTAGACCAGAGTCAAAAAGAAACAGCCTGCCAGGCCTTCAATTCAGCAACATGTACCATAGCCAAGACCTGGAAGAAACCAAAATGTCCACCAACAGAAAAATGTACCAAGAAGAAGTCGTCCATGTACACAATGGAATAGTAGCCATGAAAATGCATGGAACAGTGCCGTTGCCACCACTACAGAAGGATCTAGAGATAACCACCCAACTTGAAGTAAGAAAGAAACCGAAAGACAGATATCCTATGACATCACTTATACGTGTTACCTAAAAATTGATACCCATGAAATAATTTCCAAGAGAAGGACACGCATAGATTCAGAAAACCAAATTATGTATAACCAAATGGAAAGGTGTAGGGAATGTATGAATTCGGTTATGGGGTTTAACAGACATGTACTAATACATATGATATATATATATAATCACAAAATACCTATGGAATACGAAGAGAGGTCTACTCAGCACTCTATAATAACATACATGGGAAAGGATCCAAAGAGGAATAGACAGAGACATTGATAGGATGAACCAGAAACTGTACACCCAGGAGAATCGACATTTTTATCAAATTTGCTCTGATCATTAATAAAAATTAAATTTCAAAAGCAAACAACAAGTTAGGAGATATAAGCTCTTGGGGGTTTGGGCTGGCACATTCCACTCTAATTTGCAGCTTTCTAACATGATTTCCAGGAAAGCTCTGTTGCCCGAAATCCCAGAGTTGGAAATGAAGAAATGCTGCCGCCTTGTAGCCGTTTCCCGCAAGGGCGGCTTTAAACCCACAGCTAATGGTCACTTAACATTCACAAGGACCCAGGGCTCTAAAGGACACCTGCCGTCAAAAAATGTCCTGAGGTAGGGAATGGCCAAAAAAAATCAAAAGTGGCAAAATGTTCAAGGAGATAGTATGGAGCGGTAAGTTTTACTCACTCTTTTTCAAAAATGAGGAAAATGGATAAAAGCTCAACATCAGGAATTATTAGACTCATGAAAATCTAACCTCCAAAACGGTGTCAACTCACACATGTCAACTACCATCAGCAAAAAGTTTACAAACAATAAATGCTGAAGGGGTTTTAGAGGACTGTGTACCCTCTAGCTGCTGGTGAGATGTAAAGTGGTCACAGCCAATACTGAGAACAGAAAGGAGCTGCGTTTAAAAGTAAAACTTGAGCCACCATTCCAGTCAGCAGGCCCACCGCTGAGCCTCTCACCTGAAAAGTCCAGGGTCGAGAAGGCACAGGCTTCAACAGCTGCACTGCAGGAACTTTCACAATAGCCAAGACACGGAAGCAACCAAAATGTCCATAAACAAATGAATGGATAAAGATGGAGTCCATGTACACAATGGGATATTAGCCATGGAAAACAATGAAATGCTTCTCTTTCAGGCACCATAGATGAGCCTAGAGATAATCACAGAACATGAGGTAAGTCGGAAAGCAAAAGACATATCTTATGATACCACTTATAGGCGTTATCTAAGAACTGACACAAATGAACATATTTCCACAGAGAAAGACACTCACAGACTTAGAAAACAAACTATGCTTATCTAAAAAGAAAGGTGGGGGGAATGGAAAAATTAAGAGTACACTTACCATACGTGTACAAATACCTATTAAATACATATATCAAAAAGACCGAACATATAGCAAGGGAGGTCTATGGAACACCCTGCAATAATTTACATGGGAAGTGGATGTGTACGTGAACATATATATGTAATGTACAAATGAACTAGATTGTGTACACCTAGGACAAACAATATTCTAATCATTACCCCGATTAAAAAAATTAAAACAAGAAGTAATGTGACATAAACTTATGGGGCTTTTTCCTGGCACATTCCATTGTAATTTACAACCTAGGAACAGGACTTCCAGAAAGGCTCTGCTGCCCTAGTAACCAGATTTGGGAATGGAGAAATGCTGCCGCCTTGTGGCCGTTTCCCACAACAGCAGCTTTAAGCCCAGTGCTAATGGTCACTAAATATTCACACTCATTGCAGGCCTGTAAATGACACCTGCCCTCAAAAAACAGAACCTGGGGTCGAAAATAGACCAAAAAATTCAAAAGAGGGCCACCTTCCAAGAAGGCAATTTCAACCGGTCTATTGTACTCACCATTTGTTTTGTTTGTTTGTTTAACAGAAATTTAAAACGGTGTGGAAAATGCTGAACATTAGGAATAATTAAACACATGCAAATCCAAATTACAAAAACCTTTCAGCTCACACTACTCAGAATGGCAATCAGCAAAATTTCTGCAAACAATAAATGCTGAAGGGGTTGTGGAGAAACGCCTACCCTTGGTTCAACGTGGAACATGGTAAGAGCCAGTAATGAAAACACAAAGGAGGTGCCTTGAAAAGGTAAATATTGAGCTACCATTCAATCAAGCATACCCACTTCTGGGCCTATCGCCTGAGAGGATGTCAATCAAAAGGTCACAGGCTGGGTTTCTCTGGTGGCGCAGTGGTGGAGAGTCCGCCTGCCGATGCAGGGGACACGGGTTCGTGCCCTGGTCCGGGAAGAACCCACATGCTGCGGAGCGGCTAGTCCCATGAGCTATGGCTGCTGGGCCTGCGTGTCCGGAGCCTGTGCTCTGCAACGGGAGGGACCACGGCAGTGAGAGGCCCACGTACCGCAAAAAATAAGAATAATGATAATAAAGAAACTGGCTGGCAATCCTGCACTCCAGCAATATTTACCATAGCCAACACTTGGAAGCAATGAAAATGTCCATCAACAGAGGAATTCACAAAGAAGAAGTGGTCCATGTACACACTGGAATATGACTCCAATAAAAAAATATAAACTCATTTTAAAAACAAAGATAAGTAAGGAGACATCAGGTTTTCAGGGTTTATCCGGGCACATTCCACTCTAATTTATAACCGAGGACCAACACTGGCAGGAAGGTCGGTTTCCCTAGTTACCAGAGTGGGAAAAGCAGAAATGCTGCTGCCCTCTGGCCGTTACCTGCAACAGCAGCTTTAAAACCTGTGTTAAGGGTCACTTCCTATGCACCAGTACTGGAGGGCTGTAAATGAAACCTGCCCTCAAAGTGTCTTGAGGGAAGTAATGGCCAAAATAGTTCAAAATGTCACACATACTTCAAGAAAACAATTTGAAGAGCTAAGCTGTACTCACAGTTTGAAGAAAAAAAGGGCATGCCAGAAAGCTCAATTTCAAGGGATTATGAGACGCATGCAGATCCAACCACAAAGAGGTATCAGCTCACACTAGTCAGAATAAACATCAGCAAAAAAACTACAAACAATAAATGCTGAAGGTGTTGTGGAGAAGTGCGTACCCTCAACTTGAAGTGGGACGTAACCTGGTAAGAGCCACTAATGAGAATAGAATGGAGGTGCCGTTATAAGGTAAACATTTGGCTACCATAAGATCCAGCAGGCCCACTCCTGGGCCTATAACGTAAGAAGACAGAATTGGAAAGACACAGGCAGGCAAATGTGCATTGCTGTAGTATTACAATAATAGCCAAGACATGGAAGCAACCAAAAAGTCCATCAACAGATGAGTGGACAAAGAAGAACTGGTACATGTACAGACGGAATATTAGCCAAGGAAAAAAAGGACACAATGTCATTTGCAGCACTGTAGATGAGTCTACAGGTAATCACGCAACATGTAGTAAGTCAGAAAGAGAAAGACACATATTGTATGATATCACTTATAGGTGTTACCTAAAAATTGATACCAGTGAAGATATTTCCACAGAGAAGGGCAATCACAGATTCATTAAACAAACTTATGGTTCACCAATGGAAAGGTGTGAGGATTGGATACATTCGGTCATTGGGGTTAAGAGACATATACAAACACAGGTGAAATATATAATCACCAAAAACCTACGGAATACCAAGAGAAGACTACTCAACATTCTGTCATAATGTACATGGGAAAAGGATCCCAGGAAGAATAGACATAGGTATACGTGTAAAAGAACCACATCTTGCACACCTAGAACAAGCAAAGCATTGTAATCAAACTTGCTGTGATAAAAAATATAAATTCAATTAAAAAGACAAACAAGAAGTAGTGGGACATAAACTTAAGGGGCTTTTCCTTGGCAAATTCCATTCTAAATTACAACCTAGAACACGACTTCCATTGACCTTCTGTTGCCCCAGTAACCAGATTTAGGAAAGGAGAGCTGCTGCCACCTTGTGGCCGTTTCACACAACAGCAGCTTTTAACCCAGTGCTAATGGTCAGTTGATATTCAAAATAATTGCAGGCGTGTAAATGACACCTGCCCTGAAAACAAATCCTGGGGTCGTATATCGACCAAAAAATTCGAAAGATGTCCACATTTCCAAACGACAGTTTCAAGAGGCATATTTTATGCACATTTGTCTTATGATTCTTTCCCTTTCTTTCTTCTGTTAAAAAAACGGGAATGGAAAAAGGCTGAACATCAGGGATTAATAAAGCCATGCAAATCCAGTGTACAAAACCGTTCACCTCACAGCCGTCAGAATGATCATCAGCAAGAAAACTCTACAAAAATAGGTGCTGAAGGGGTTTTAGAGAACTGCATACCCTTTAGCTGCTGGTGGGATGTAACCTGGTAAGAGCCAGTAGTGACAACAGAATGGAGGTGCGTTTAAAGGTAAAAATTGAGCTACCATGTGATCTGGTAGGCCCACTGATGGGCCTATCACCTGAGTAACCAGAATCAAAAAGAAACAGCCTGCCAGGCCTTCAATTCAGCAACATGTACCATAGCCAAGACCTGGAAGAAACCAAAATGTCCGCCAACAGAAAAATGTACCAAGAAGAAGTCGTCCATGTACACAATGGAATATTAGAAATGAAAATGCATGGAACAGTGCCGTTGCCACCACTACAGAAGGATCTAGAGATAACCACCCAACTTGAAGTAAGAAAGAAACCGAAAGACAGATATCCTATGACATCACTTATACGTATTACCTAAAAATTGATACCCATGAAATAATTTCCAAGAGAAGGACACGCATAGATTCAGAAAACCAAATTATGTATAACCAAATGGAAAGGTGTAGGGAATGTATGAATTCGGTTATAGGGTTTAACAGACATGTACTAATACATATGATATATATATAATCACAAAATACCTATGGAATACGAAGAGAGGTCTACTCAGCACTCTATAATAACATACATGGGAAAGGATCCAAAGAGGAATAGACAGAGACATTGATAGGATGAACCAGAAACTGTACACCCAGGAGAATTGACATTTTTATCAAATTTGCTCTGATCATTAATAAAAATTAAATTTCACAAGCAAACAACAAGTTAGTAGATATAAGCTCTTGGGGGTTTGCGCTGGCACATTCCGCTCTAACTTGCAGCGTTCTAACATGATTTCCAGGAAAGCTCTGTTGCCCCAAATCCCAGAGTTGGAAATGAAGAAATGCTGCCGCCTTGTGGCCGTTTCCCGCAAGGGCGGCTTTAAACCCACAGCTAATGGTCACTTAACATTCACAAGGACCCAGGGCTCTAAAGGACACCTGCCGTCAAAAAATGTCCTGAGGTAGGGAATGGCCAAAAAAAATCAAAACTGGTAAAATTTTCAAGGAGATAGTATGGAGGGGTAAGTTTTACTCACTCTTTTTCAAAAATGAGGAAGATGGATAAAAGCTCAACATCAGGAATTATTAGACTCATGAAAATCTAACCTCCAAAACGGTGTCAACTCACACATGTCAACTACCATCAGCAAAAAGTTTACAAACAATAAATGCTGAAGGGGTTTTAGAGGACTGTGTACCCTCTAGCTGCTGGTGAGATGTAAAGTGGTAACAGCCAATACTGAGAACAGAAAGGAGCTGCGTTTAAAAGTAAAACTTGAGCCACCATTCCAGTCAGCAGGCCCACCGCTGAGCCTCTCACCTGAGAAGTCCAGAGTCGAGAAGGCACAGGCTTCAACAGCTGCACTGCAGGAACTTTCACAATAGCCAAGACACGGAAGCCACCGAAATGTCCATAAACGAATGAATGGATAAGAAGGAGTCCATGTACACAATGGAATATTAGCCATGGAAAACAATGAAATGCTTCTCTTTCAGGCACCATAGATGAGCCTGGAGATAATCACAGAACATGAGGTAAGTCGGAAAGCAAAAGACATATCTTATGATACCACTTATAGGCGTTATCTAAGAACTGACACAAATGAACGTATTTCCACAGAGAAAGACACTCACAGACTTAGAAAACAAACTATGCTTATCTAAAAAGAAAGGTGGGGGGAATGGAAAAATTAAGAGTACACCTACCATACGTGTACAAATACCTATTAAATACATATATCAAAAAGACCGAACATATAGCACGGGAGGTCTATGGAACACTCTGCAATAATTTACATGGGAAGTGGATCTGTACGTGAACATATATATGTAATGTACAAATGAACTAGATTGTGTAGACCTAGGACAAACAATATTCTAATCATTACCCCGATTAAAAAAATTAAAACAAGAACTAATGTGACATAAACTTATGGGGCTTTTTCCTGGCACATTCCATTGTAATTTACAACCTAGGAACAGGACTTCCAGAAAGGCTCTGCTGCCCTAGTAACCAGATTTGGGAATGGAGAAATGCTGCCGCCTTGTGGCCGTTTCCCACAACAGCAGCTTTAAGCCCAGTGCTAATGGTCACTAAATATTCACACTCATTGCAGGCCTGTAAATGACACCTGCCCTCAAAAAAAAAAAAAAACCTGGGGTCGAAAATAGACCAAAAAATTCAAAAGAGGGCCACTTTCTAAGAAGGCAATTTCAACCAGTCTATTGTACTCACCGTTTGTTTTGTTTGTTTGTTTAACAGAAATTTAAAACGGTGTGGAAAATGCTGAACATTAGGAATAATTAAACACATGCAAATCCAAATTACAAAAACCCATCAGCTCACACCAGTCAGAATGGCAATCAGCAAAAATTCTGCAAACAATAAATGCTGAAGGGGTTGTGGAGAAGTGCCTACCCTTGGTTCAACGTGGAACATGGTAAGAGCCAGTAATGAAAACACAAAGGAGGTGCCTTGAAAAGGTAAATTTTGAGCTACCATTCAATCAAGCATACCCACTACTGGGCCTATCGCCTGAGAGGATGTCAATCAAAAGGTCACAGGCTGGGCTTCACTGGTGGCGCAGTGGTTGAGAGTCCGCCTGCCGATGCAGGGGACACGGGTTCGTGCCCCGGTCCGGGAAGAACCCACATGCTGTGGAGCGGCTAGTCCCATGAGCTATGGCTGCTGGGCCTGCGTGTCCGGAGCCTGTGCTCTGCAACGGGAGGGGCCACGGCAGTGAGAGGCCCACGTACCGCAAAAAATAAGAATAATAATAAAGAAACAGGCTGGCAATCCTGCACTCCAGCAATATTTACCATAGCCAACACTTGGAAGCAATGAAAATGTCCATCAACAGAGGAATTCACAAAGAAGAAGTGGTCCATGTACACACTGGAATATGACTCCAATAAAAAAACATAAATTCATTTTAAAAAACAAAGATAAGTAAGGAGACATCAGGTTTTCAGGGTTTATCCGGGCACATTCCACTCTAATTTATAACCGAGGACCAACACTGGCAGGAAGGTCGGATTCCCTAGTTACCAGAGTGGGAAAAGCAGAAATGCTGCCGCCCTCTGGCCGTTACCTGCAACAGCAGCTTTAAAACCTGTGTTAAGGGTCACTTCCTGTGCACCAGTACTGGAGGGCTGTAAATGAAACCTGCCCTCAAAGTGTCTTGAGGGAAGTAATGGCCAAAATAGTTCAAAATGTCACACATACTTCAAGAAAACAATTTGAAGAGCTAAGCTGTACTCACAGTTTGAAGAAAAAAAGGACATGCCAGAAAGCCCAATTTC
This sequence comes from Hyperoodon ampullatus, assembly GCF_949752795.1. NCBI lineage: Eukaryota > Metazoa > Chordata > Mammalia > Artiodactyla > Ziphiidae > Hyperoodon > Hyperoodon ampullatus. Next base: position 77,028,511 of record NC_136919.1, read on the forward strand.
AAGGGATTATGAGACGCATGCAAATCCAACCACAAAGAGATATCAGCTCACACTAGTCATAATAAACATCAGCAAAAAAAACTACAAACAATAAATGCTGAAGGTGTTGTGGAGAGGTGCGTACCCTCAACTTGAAGTGGGACGTAACCTGGTAAGAGCCACTAATGAGAACAGAATGGAGGTGCCGTTATAAGGTAAACATTTGGCTACCATAAGATCCAGCAGGCCCACTCCTGGGCCTATAACGTAAGAAGACAGAATTGGAAAGACACAGGCAGGCAAATGTGCATTGCTGCAGTATTACAATAGCCAAGACGTGGAAGCAACCAAAAAGTCCATCAACAGATGAGTGGACAAAGAAGAACTGGTACATGTACAGACGGAATGTTAGCCAAGGAAAAAAAGGACACAATGTCATTTGCAGCACTGTAGATGAGTCTACAGGTAATCACGCAACACGTAGTAAGTCAGAAAGAGAAAGACACATATTGTATGATATCACTTATAGGTGTTACCTAAAAATTGATACCAGTGAAGATATTTCCACGGAGAAGGGCAATCACAGATTCATTAAACAAACTTATGGTTCACCAATGGAAAGGTGTGAGGATTGGATACATTCGGTCATTGGGGTTAAGAGACATATACAAACACAGGTGAAATATATAATCACCAAAAACCTATGGAATACCAAGAGAAGACTACTCAACATTCTGTCATAACGTACATGGGAAAAGGATCCCAGGAAGAACAGACATAGGTATATGTGTAAAAGAACCACATCTTGCACACCTAGAACAAGCAAAGCATTGTAATCAAACTTGCTGTGATAAAAAATATAAATTCAATTAAAAAAACAAACAAGAAGTAGTGGGACATAAACTTAAGGGGCTTTTTCTTGGCAAATTCCATTCTAAATTACAACCTAGAACACGACTTCCATTGACCTTCTGTTGCCCCAGTAACCAGATTTAGTAAAGGAGAGCTGCTGCCACCTTGTGGCCATTTCACACAACAGCAGCTTTTAACCCAGTGCTGATGGTCAGTTGATATTCAAAATAATTGCAGGCGTGTAAATGACACCTGCCCTGAAAACAAATCCTGGGGTCGTATATCCACGAAAAAATTCGAAAGACGTCCACATTTCAAAACGACAGTTTCAAGAGGCATGTTTTATGCACATTTGTCTTATGATTCTTTTTCTTTCTTTCTTTCTTTTGTTAAAAAAACGGGAATGGAAAAAGGCTGAACACCAGGAATTAATAAAGCCATGCAAATGCAGTGTACAAAAACGTTCACCTCACAGCCGTCAGAATGATCATCAGCAAGAAAACTCTACAAAAAATAACTGCTGAAGGGGTTTTAGAGAACTGCATACCCTTTAGCTGCTGGTGGGACGTAACCTGGTAAGAGCCAGTAGTGACAACAGAATGGAGGTGCGTTTAAAGGTAAAAATTGAGCTACCATGTGATCTGGTAGGCCCACTGATGGGCCTATCACCTGAGTAGACCAGAATCAAAAAGAAACAGCCTGCCAGGCCTTCAATTCAGCAACATGTACCATAGCCAAGACCTGGAAGAAACCAAAATGTCCGCCAACAGAAAAATGTACCAAGAAGAAGTCGTCCATGTACACAATGGAATATTAGCCATGAAAAAGCATGGAACAGTGCCGTTGCCACCACTACAGAAGGATCTAGAGATAATCACACAACCTGAAGTAAGTAAGAAACCGAAAGACAGATATCCTATGACATCACTTATACGTGTTACCTAAAAATTGATACCCATGAAATAATTTCCAAGAGAAGGACACGCATAGATTCAGAAAACCAAATTATGTATAACCAAATGGAAAGGTGTAGGGAATGTATGAATTCGGTTATGGGGTTTAACAGACATGTACTGATACATATGATATATATATATAATCATATAATGGAATACGAAGAGAGGTCTACTCAACACTCTATAATAACATACATGGGAAAGGATCCAAAGAGGAATAGACAGATACATCGATAGGATGAACCAGAAACTGTACACCCAGGAGAATCTACATTTTTATCAAATTTGCTCTGATCATTCATAAAAATTAAATTTCAAAAGCAAACAACAAGTTAGGAGATATAAGCTCTTGGGGGTTTGCGCTGGCACATTCCACTCTAACTTGCAGCGTTCTAACATGATTTCCAGGAAAGCTCTGTTGCCCCAAATCCCAGAGTTGGAAATGAAGAAATGCTGCCGCCTTGTGGCCGTTTCCCGCAAGGGCGGCTTTAAACCCACAGCTAATGGTCACTTAACATTCACAAGGACTCAGGGCTCTAAAGGACACCTGCCGTCAAAAAATGTCCTGAGGTAGGGAATGGCCAAAAAAAAAAATCCAAACTGGCAAAATGTTCAAGGAGATAGTATGGAGGGGTAAGGTTTACTCACTCTTTTTCAAAAATGAGGAAAATGGATAAAAGCTCAACATCAGGAATTATTAGACTCATGAAAACCTAACCTCCAAAACGGTTTCAACTCACACATGTCAACTGCCATCAGCAAAAAGTTTACAAACAATAAATGCTGAAGGGGTTTTAGAGAACTGTGTACCCTCTAGCTGCTGGTGAGATGTAAAGTGGTAACAGCCAGTACTGAGAACAGAAAGGAGCTGCGTTTAAAAGTAAAACCTGCCACCATTCCATTCAGCAGGCCCACCGATGAGCCTCTCACCTGAGAAGTCCAGAGTCGAGAAGGCACAGGCTTCAACAGCTGCACTGCAGGAACTTTCACAATAGCCAAGACACGGAAGCCACCAAAATGTCCATAAACGAATGAATGGATAAAGAAGAAGTAGTCCATGTACACAATGGAATATTAGCCATGGAAAACAATGAAACACTTCTCTTTCAGGCACCATAGATGAGCCTAGAGATAATCACAGAACATGAGGTAAGTCGGAAAGCAAAAGACATATCTTATGATACCACTTATAGGCGTTATCTAAGAACTGACACAAATGAACATATTTCCACAGAGAAAGACACTCACAGGCTTAGAAAACAAATTATGCTTATCTAAAAAGAAAGGTGGGGGGAATGGAAAAATTAAGAGTACACCTACCATACGTGTACAAATACCTATTAAATACATATATCAAAAAGACCGAACATATAGCAAGGGAGGTCTATGGAACACTCTGCAATAATTTACATGGGAAGTGGATCTGTACGTGAACATATATATGTAATGTACAAATGAACCAGATTCTGTACACCTAGGACAAACAATATTCTAATCATTACCCCGATTAAAAAAATTAAAACAAGAAGTAATGTGACATAAACTTATGGGGGTTTTTCCTGGCACATTCCATTGTAATTTACAACCTAGGATCAGGACTTCCAGAAAGGCTCTGCTGCCCTAGTAACCAGATTTGGGAATGGAGAAATGCTGCCGCCTTGTGGCCGTTTCCCACAACAGCAGCTTTAAGCCCAGTGCTAATGGTCACTAAATATTCACACTCATTGCAGGCCTGTAAATGACACCTGCCCTCAAAAAAAAAAAAAACCTGGGGTCGAAAATAGACCAAAAAATTCAAAAGAGGGCCACCTTCTAAGAAGGCAATTTCAACCGGTCTATTGTACTCACCGTTTGTTTTGTTTGTTTGTTTAACAGAAATTTAAAACGGTGTGGAAAATGCTGAACATTAGGAATAATTAAACACATGCAAATCCAAATTACAAAAACCCATCAGCTCACACCAGTCAGAATGGCAATCAGCAAAAATTCTGCAAACAATAAATGCTGAAGGGGTTGTGGAGAAGTGCCTACCCTTGGTTCAACGTGGAACATGGTAAGAGCCAGTAATGAAAACACAAAGGAGGTGCCTTGAAAAGGTAAATTTTGAGCTACCATTCAATCAAGCATACCCACTACTGGGCCTATCGCCTGAGAGGATGTCAATCAAAAGGTCACAGGCTGGGCTTCACTGGTGGCGCAGTGGTTGAGAGTCCGCCTGCCGATGCAGGGGACACGGGTTCCTGCCCCGGTCCGGGAAGAACCCACATGCTGCGGAGCGGCTAGTCCCATGAGCTATGGCTGCTGGGCCTGCGTGTCCGGAGCCTGTGCTCTGCGACGGGAGGGACCACGGCAGTGAGAGGCCCACGTACCGCAAAAAATAAGAATAATAATAAAGAAACTGGCTGGCAATCCTGCACTCCAGCAATATTTACCATAGCCAACACTTGGAAGCAATGAAAATGTCCATCAACAGAGGAATTCACAAAGAAGAAGTGGTCCATGTACACAGTGGAATATGTCTCCAATAAAAAAATATAAACTCATTTTAAAAAACAAAGATAAGTAAGGAGACATCAGGTTTTCGGGGTTTATCCGGGCACATTCCACTCTAATTTATAACCGAGGACCAACACTGGCAGGAAGCTCAGATTCCCTAGTTACCAGAGTGGGAAGAGCAGAAATGCTGCCGCCCTCTGGCCGTTACCTGCAACAGCAGCTTTAAAACCTGTGTTAAGGGTCACTTCCTGTGCACCAGTACTGGAGGGCTGTAAATGAAATCTGCCCTCAAAGTGTCTTGAGGGAAGTAATGGCCAAAATAGTTCAAAATGTCACACATACTTCAAGAAAACAATTTGAAGAGCTAAGCTGTACTCACAGTTTGAAGAAAAAAAGGACATGCCAGAAAGCTCAACTTCAAGGGATTATGAGACGCATGCACATCCAACCACAAAGAGGTATCAGCTCACACTAGTCAGAATAAACATCAGCAAAAAAAACTACAAACAATAAATGCTGAAGGTGTTGTGGAGAAGTGCGTACCCTCAACTTGAAGTGGGACGTAACCTGGTAAGAGCCACTAATGAGAACAGAATGGAGGTGCCGTTATAAGGTAAACATTTGGCTACCATAAGATCCAGCAGGCCCACTTCTGGGCCTATAACGTAAGAAGACAGAATTGGAAAGACACAGGCAGGCAAATGTGCATTGCTGCAGTATTACAATAGCCAAGACATGGAAGCAACCAAAAAGTCCATCAACAGATGAGTGGACAAAGAAGAACTGGTACATGTACAGACGGAATGTTAGCCAAGGAAAAAAAGGACACAATGTCATTTGCAGCACTGTAGATGAGTCTACAGGTAATCACGCAACATGTAGTAAGTCAGAAAGAGAAAGACACATATTGTATGATATCACTTATAGGTGTTACCTAAAAATTGATACCAGTGAAGATATTTCCACAGAGAAGGGCAATCACAGATTCATTAAACAAACTTATGGTTCACCAATGGAAAGGTGTGAGGATTGGATACATTCGGTCATTGGGGTTAAGAGACATATACAAACACAGGTGAAATATATAATCACCAAAAACCTATGGAATACCAAGAGAAGACTACTCAACATTCTGTCATAACGTACATGGGAAAAGGATCCCAGGAAGAATAGACATAGGTATATGTGTAAAAGAACCACATCTTGCACACCTAGAACAAGCAAAGCATTGTAATCAAACTTGCTGTGATAAAAAATATAAATTCAATTAAAAAAACAAACAAGAAGTAGTGGGACATAAACTTAAGGGGCTTTTTCTTGGCAAATTCCATTCTAAATTACAACCTAGAACACGACTTCCATTGACCTTCTGTTGCCCCAGTAACCAGATTTAGTAAAGGAGAGCTGCTGCCACCTTGTGGCCGTTTCCCACAACAGCAGCTTTAAGCCCAGTGCTAATGGTCACTAAATATTCACACTCATTGCAGGCCTGTAAATGACACCTGCCCTCAAAAAAAAGAACCTGGGGTCGAAAATGGACCAAAAAATTCAAAAGAGGTCCACCTTCCAAGAAGGCAATTTCAACCGGTCTATTGTACTCACCATTTGTTTTGTTTGTTTGTTTAACAGAAATTTAAAACGGTGTGGAAAATGCTGAACATTAGGAATAATTAAACACATGCAAATCCAAATTACAAAAACCTATCAGCTCACACTACTCAGAATGGCAATCAGCAAAATTTATGCAAACAATAAATGCTGAAGGGGTTGTGGAGAAACGCCTACACTTGGTTCAACGTGGAACATGGTAAGAGCCAGTAATGAAAACACAAAGGAGGTGCCTTGAAAAGGTAAATATTGAGCTACCATGTGATCTGGTAGGCCCACTGATGGGCCTATCACCTGAGTAGACCAGAGTCAAAAAGAAACAGCCTGCCAGGCCTTCAATTCAGCAACATGTACCATAGCCAAGACCTGGAAGAAACCAAAATGTCCACCAACAGAAAAATGTACCAAGAAGAAGTCGTCCATGTACACAATGGAATAGTAGCCATGAAAATGCATGGAACAGTGCCGTTGCCACCACTACAGAAGGATCTAGAGATAACCACCCAACTTGAAGTAAGAAACAAACCGAAAGACAGATATCCTATGACATCACTTATACGTGTTACCTAAAAATTGATACCCATGAAATAATTTCCAAGAGAAGGACACGCATAGATTCAGAAAACCAAATTATGTATAACCAAATGGAAAGGTGTAGGGAATGTATGAATTCGGTTATGGGGTTTAACAGACATGTACTAATACATATGATATATATATATAATCACAAAATACCTATGGAATACGAAGAGAGGTCTACTCAGCACTCTATAATAACATACATGGGAAAGGATCCAAAGAGGAATAGACAGAGACATTGATAGGATGAACCAGAAACTGTACACCCAGGAGAATCGACATTTTTATCAAATTTGCTCTGATCATTAATAAAAATTAAATTTCAAAAGCAAACAACAAGTTAGGAGATATAAGCTCTTGGGGGTTTGGGCTGGCACATTCCACTCTAATTTGCAGCTTTCTAACATGATTTCCAGGAAAGCTCTGTTGCCCGAAATCCCAGAGTTGGAAATGAAGAAATGCTGCCGCCTTGTAGCCGTTTCCCGCAAGGGCGGCTTTAAACCCACAGCTAATGGTCACTTAACATTCACAAGGACCCAGGGCTCTAAAGGACACCTGCCGTCAAAAAATGTCCTGAGGTAGGGAATGGCCAAAAAAAATCAAAAGTGGCAAAATTTTCAAGGAGATAGTATGGAGGGGTAAGTTTTACTCACTCTTTTTCAAAAATGAGGAAAATGGATAAAAGCTCAACATCAGGAATTATTAGACTCATGAAAATCTAACCTCCAAAACGGTGTCAACTCACACATGTCAACTACCATCAGCAAAAAGTTTACAAACAATAAATGCTGAAGGGGTTTTAGAGAACTCGGTACCCTCTAGCTGCTGGTGAGATGTAAAGTGGTCACAGCCAATACTGAGAACAGAAAGGAGCTGCGTTTAAAAGTAAAACTTGAGCCACCATTCCAGTCAGCAGGCCCACCGCTGAGCCTCTCACCTGAAAAGTCCAGGGTCGAGAAGGCACAGGCTTCAACAGCTGCACTGCAGGAACTTTCACAATAGCCAAGACACGGAAGCCACCAAAATGTCCATAAACAAATGAATGGATAAAGAAGGCGTCCATGTACACAATGGGATATTAGCCATGGAAAACAATGAAATGCTTCTCTTTCAGGCACCATAGATGAGCCTAGAGATAATCACAGAACATGAGGTAAGTCGGAAAGCAAAAGACATATCTTATGATACCACTTATAGGCGTTATCTAAGAACTGACAGAAATGAACATATTTCCACAGAGAAAGACACTCACAGACTTAGAAAACAAACTATGCTTATCTAAAAAGAAAGGTGGGGGGAATGGAAAAATTAAGAGTACACTTACCATACGTGTACAAATACCTATTAAATACATATATCAAAAAGACCGAACATATAGCAAGGGAGGTCTATGGAACACCCTGCAATAATTTACATGGGAAGTGGATCTGTACGTGAACATATATATGTAATGTACAAATGAACCAGATTCTGTACACCTAGGACAAACAATATTCTAATCATTACCCCGATTAAAAAAATTAAAACAAGAAGTAATGTGACATAAACTTATGGGGCTTTTTCCTGGCACATTCCATTGTAATTTACAACCTAGGAACAGGACTTCCAGAAAGGCTCTGCTGCCCTAGTAACCAGATTTGGGAATGGAGAAATGCTGCCGCCTTGTGGCCGTTTCCCACAACAGCAGCTTTAAGCCCAGTGCTAATGGTCACTAAATATTCACACTCATTGCAGGCCTGTAAATGACACCTGCCCTCAAAAAACAGAACCTGGGGTTGAAAATAGACCAAAAAATTCAAAAGAGGGCCACCTTCCAAGAAGGCAATTTCAACCGGTCTATTGTACTCACCATTTGTTTTGTTTGTTTGTTTAACAGAAATTTAAAACGGTGTGGAAAATGCTGAACATTAGGAATAATTAAACACATGCAAATCCAAATTACAAAAACCTTTCAGCTCACACTACTCAGAATGGCAATCAGCAAAATTTCTGCAAACAATAAATGCTGAAGGGTTGTGGAGAAACGCCTACCCTTGGTTCAACGTGGAACATGGTAAGAGCCAGTAATGAAAACACAAAGGAGGTGCCTTGAAAAGGTAAATATTGAGCTACCATTCAATCAAGCATACCCACTTCTGGGCCTATCGCCTGAGAGGATGTCAATCAAAAGGTCACAGGCTGGGCTTCTCTGGTGGCGCAGTGGTGGAGAGTCCGCCTGCCGATGCAGGGGACACGGGTTCGTGCCCCGGTCCGGGAAGAACCCACATGCTGCGGAGCGGCTAGTCCCATGAGCTATGGCTGCTGGGCCTGCGTGTCCGGAGCCTGTGCTCTGCAACGGGAGGGACCACGGCAGTGAGAGGCCCACGTACCGCAAAAAATAAGAATAATGATAATAAAGAAACTGGCTGGCAATCCTGCACTCCAGCAATATTTACCATAGCCAACACTTGGAAGCAATGAAAATGTCCATCAACAGAGGAATTCACAAAGAAGAAGTGGTCCATGTACACACTGGAATATGACTCCAATAAAAAAATATAAACTCATTTTAAAAACAAAGATAAGTAAGGAGACATCAGGTTTTGGGGGTTTATCCGGGCACATTCCACTCTAATTTATAACCGAGGACCAACACTGGCAGGAAGGTCGGATTCCCTAGTTACCAGAGTGGGAAAAGCAGAAATGCTGCCGCCCTCTGGCCGTTACCTGCAACAGCAGCTTTAAAACCTGTGTTAAGGGTCACTTCCTATGCACCAGTACTGGAGGGCTGTAAATGAAACCTGCCCTCAAAGTGTCTTGAGGGAAGTAATGGCCAAAATAGTTCAAAATGTCACACATACTTCAAGAAAACAATTTGAAGAGCTAAGCTGTACTCACAGTTTGAAGAAAAAAAGGGCATGCCAGAAAGCTCAATTTCAAGGGATTATGAGACGCATGCAGATCCAACCACAAAGAGGTATCAGCTCACACTAGTCAGAATAAACATCAGCAAAAAAACTACAAACAATAAATGCTGAAGGTGTTGTGGAGAAGTGCGTACCCTCAACTTGAAGTGGGACGTAACCTGGTAAGAGCCACTAATGAGAATAGAATGGAGGTGCCGTTATAAGGTAAACATTTGGCTACCATAAGATCCAGCAGGCCCACTCCTGGGCCTATAACGTAAGAAGACAGAATTGGAAAGACACAGGCAGGCAAATGTGCATTGCTGTAGTATTACAATAATAGCCAAGACATGGAAGCAACCAAAAAGTCCATCAACAGATGAGTGGACAAAGAAGAACTGGTACATGTACAGACGGAATATTAGCCAAGGAAAAAAAGGACACAATGTCATTTGCAGCACTGTAGATGAGTCTACAGGTAATCACGCAACATGTAGTAAGTCAGAAAGAGAAAGACACATATTGTATGATATCACTTATAGGTGTTACCTAAAAATTGATACCAGTGAAGATATTTCCACGGAGAAGGGCAATCACAGATTCATTAAACAAACTTATGGTTCACCAATGGAAAGGTGTGAGGATTGGATACATTCGGTCATTGGGGTTAAGAGACATATACAAACACAGGTGAAATATATAATCACCAAAAACCTACGGAATACCAAGAGAAGACTACTCAACATTCTGTCATAATGTACATGGGAAAAGGATCCCAGGAAGAATAGACATAGGTATATGTGTAAAAGAACCACATCTTGCACACCTAGAACAAGCAAAGCATTGTAATCAAACTTGCTGTGATAAAAAATATGAATTCAATTAAAAAGACAAACAAGAAGTAGTGGGACATAAACTTAAGGGGCTTTTCCTTGGCAAATTCCATTCTAAATTACAACCTAGAACACGACTTCCATTGACCTTCTGTTGCCCCAGTAACCAGATTTAGGAAAGGAGAGCTGCTGCCACCTTGTGGCCGTTTCACACAACAGCAGCTTTTAACCCAGTGCTAATGGTCAGTTGATATTCAAAATAATTGCAGGCGTGTAAATGACACCTGCCCTGAAAACAAATCCTGGGGTCGTATATCGACCAAAAAATTCGAAAGATGTCCACATTTCAAAACGACAGTTTCAAGAGGCATATTTTATGCACATTTGTCTTATGATTCTTTCCCTTTCTTTCTTCTGTTAAAAAAACGGGAATGGAAAAAGGCTGAACATCAGGGATTAATAAAGCCATGCAAATCCAGTGTACAAAACCGTTCACCTCACAGCCGTCAGAATGATCATCAGCAAGAAAACTCTACAAAAAATAACTGCTGAAGGGGTCTTAGAGAACTGCATACCCTTTAGCTGCTGGTGGGATGTAACCTGGTAAGAGCCAGTAGTGAGAACAGAATGGAGGTGCGTTTAAAGGTAAAAATTGAGCTACCATGTGATCTGGTAGGCCCACTGATGGGCCTATCGCCTGAGTAGACCAGAATCAAAAAGAAACAGCCTGCCAGGCCTTCAATTCAGCAACATGTACCATAGCCAAGACATGGAAGAAACCAAAATGTCCGCCAACAGAAAAATGTACCAAGAAGAAGTCGTCCATGTACACAATGGAATATTAGCCATGAAAAAGCATGGAACAGTGCCGTTGCCACCACTACAGAAGGATCTAGAGATAATCACCCAACTTGAAGTAAGAAACAAACCGAAAGACAGATATCCTATGACATCACTTATACGTGTTACCTAAAAATTGATACCCATGAAATAATTTCCAAGAGAAGGACACGCATAGATTCAGAAAACCAAATTATGTATAACCAAATGGAAAGGTGTAGGGAATGTATGAATTCGGTTATGGGGTTTAACAGACATGTACTAATACATATGATATATATATAATCACAAAATACCTATGGAATACGAAGAGAGGTCTACTCAGCACTCTATAATAACATACATGGAAAAGGATCCAAAGAGGAATAGACAGAGACATTGATAGGATGAACCAGAAACTGTACACCCAGGAGAATCGACATTTTTATCAAATTTGCTCTGATCATTAATAAAAATTAAATTTCAAAAGCAAACAACAACTTAGGAGATATAAGCTCTTGGGGATTTGGGCTGGCACATTCCACTCTAATTTGCAGCTTTCTAACATGATTTCCAGGAAAGCTCTGTTGCCCGAAATCCCAGAGTTGGAAATGAAGAAATGCTGCCGCCTTGTAGCCGTTTCCCGCAAGGGCGGCTTTAAACCCACAGCTAATGGTCACTTAACATTCACAAGGACCCAGGGCTCTAAAGGACACCTGCCGTCAAAAAATGTCCTGAGGTAGGGAATGGCCAAAAAAAATCAAAAGTGGCAAAATTTTCAAGGAGATAGTATGGAGGGGTAAGTTTTACTCACTCTTTTTCAAAAATGAGGAAAATGGATAAAAGCTCAACATCAGGAATTATTACACTCATGAAAATCTAACCTCCAAAACGGTGTCAACTCACACATGTCAACTACCATCAGCAAAAAGTTTACAAACAATAAATGCTGAAGGGGTTTTAGAGGACTGTGTACCCTCTAGCTGCTGGTGAGATGTAAAGTGGTAACAGCCAATACTGAGAACAGAAAGGAGCTGCGTTTAAAAGTAAAACTTGAGCCACCATTCCAGTCAGCAGGCCCACCGCTGAGCCTCTCACCTGAGAAGTCCAGAGTCGAGAAGGCACAGGCTTCAACAGCTGCACTGCAGGAACTTTCACAATAGCCAAGACACGGAAGCAACCAAAATGTCCATAAACGAATGAATGGATAAAGAAGAAGGAGTCCATGTACACAATGGAATATTAGCCATGGAAAACAATGAAATGCTTCTCTTTCAGGCACCATAGATGAGCCTAGAGATAATCACAGAACATGAGGTAAGTCGGAAAGCAAAAGACATATCTTATGATACCACTTATAGGCGTTATCTAAGAACTGACAGAAATGAACATATTTCCACAGAGAAAGACACTCACAGACTTAGAAAACAAACTATGCTTATCTAAAAAGAAAGGTGGGGGGAATGGAAAAATTAAGAGTACACCTACCATACGTGTACAAATACCTATTAAATACATATATCAAAAAGACCGAACATATAGCAAGGGAGGTCTATGGAACACTCTGCAATAATTTACATGGGAAGTGGATCTGTACGTGAACATATATATATAATGTACAAATGAACCAGATTGTGTACACCTAGGACAAACAATATTCTAATCATTACCCCGATTAAAAAAATTAAAACAAGAACTAATGTGACATAAACTTATGGGGCTTTTTCCTGGCACATTCCATTGTAATTTACAACCTAGGAACAGGACTTCCAGAAAGGCTCTGCTGCCCTAGTAACCAGATTTGGGAATGGAGAAATGCTGCCGCCTTGTGGCCGTTTCCCACAACAGCAGCTTTAAGCCCAGTGCTAATGGTCACTAAATATTCACACTCATTGCAGGCCTGTAAATGACACCTGCCCTCAAAAAAAAAAAAAACCTGGGGTCGAAAATAGACCAAAAAATTCAAAAGAGGGCCACCTTCTAAGAAGGCAATTTCAACCGGTCTATTGTACTCACCGTTTGTTTTGTTTGTTTGTTTAACAGAAATTTAAAACGGTGTGGAAAATGCTGAACATTAGGAATAATTAAACACATGCAAATCCAAATTACAAAAACCCATCAGCTCACACCAGTCAGAATGGCAATCAGCAAAAATTCTGCAAACAATAAATGCTGAAGGGGTTGTGGAGAAGTGCCTACCCTTGGTTCAACGTGGAACATGGTAAGAGCCAGTAATGAAAACACAAAGGAGGTGCCTTGAAAAGGTAAATTTTGAGCTACCATTCAATCAAGCATACCCACTACTGGGCCTATCGCCTGAGAGGATGTCAATCAAAAGGTCACAGGCTGGGCTTCACTGGTGGCGCAGTGGTGGAGAGTCCGCCTGCCGATGCAGGGGACACGGGTTCGTGCCCCGGTCCGGGAAGAACCCACATGCTGCGGAGCGGCTAGTCCCATGAGCTATGGCTGCTGGGCCTGCGTGTCCGGAGCCTGTGCTCTGCAACGGGAGGGACCACGGCAGTGAGAGGCCCACGTACCGCAAAAAATAAGAATAATGATAATAAAGAAACTGGCTGGCAATCCTGCACTCCAGCAATATTTACCATAGCCAACACTTGGAAGCAATGAAAATGTCCATCAACAGAGGAATTCACAAAGAAGAAGTGGTCCATGTACACACTGGAATATGACTCCAATAAAAAAACATAAATTCATTTTAAAAAACAAAGATAAGTAAGGAGACATCAGGTTTTCGGGGTTTATCCGGGCACATTCCACTCTAATTTATAACCGAGGACCAACACTGGCAGGAAGCTCGGATTCCCTAGTTACCAGAGTGGGAAAAGCAGAAATGCTGCCGCCCTCTGGCCGTTACCTGCAACAGCAGCTTTAAAACCTGTGTTAAGGGTCACTTCCTGTGCACCAGTACTGGACGGCTGTAAATGAAATCTGCCCTCAAAGTGTCTTGAGGGAAGTAATGGCCAAAATAGTTCAAAATGTCACACATACTTCAAGAAAACAATTTGAAGAGCTAAGCTGTACTCACAGTTTGAAGAAAAAAAGGACATGCCAGAAAGCCCAATTTCAAGGGATTATGAGACGCATGCAAATCCAACCACAAAGAGGTATCAGCTCACACTAGTCAGAATAAACATCAGCAAAAAAACCCTACAAACTATAAATGCTGAAGGTGTTGTGGAGAGGTGCGTACCCTCAACTTGAATTGGGACGTAACCTGGTAAGAGCCACTAATGAGAACACAATGGAGGTGCCGTTATAAGGTAAACATTTGGCTACCATAAGATCCAGCAGGCCCACTCCTGGGCCTATAACGTAAGAAGACAGAATTGGAAAGACACAGGCAGGCAAATGTGAATTGCTGCAGTATTACAATAGCCAAGACGTGGAAGCAACCAAAAAGTCCATCAACAGATGAGTGGACAAAGAAGAACTGGTACATGTACAGATGGAATATTAGCCAAGGAAAAAAAGGACACAATGCCATTTGCAGCACTGTAGATGAGTCTACAGGTAATCACGCAACATGTAGTAAGTCAGAAAGAGAAAGACACATATTGTATGATATCACTTATAGGTGTTACCTAAAAATTGATACCAGTGAAGATATTTCCACGGAGAAGGGCAATCACAGATTCATTAAACAAACTTATGGTTCACCAATGGAAAGGTGTGAGGATTGGATACATTCGGTCATTGGGGTTAAGAGACATATACAAACACAGGTGAAATATATAATCACCAAAAACCTACGGAATACCAAGAGAAGACTACTCAACATTCTGTCATAACGTACATGGGAAAAGGATCCCAGGAAGAACAGACATAGGTATATGTGTAAAAGAACCACATCTTGCACACCTAGAACAAGCAAAGCATTGTAATCAAACTTGCTGTGATAAAAAATATAAATTCAATTAAAAAAACAAACAAGAAGTAGTGGGACATAAACTTAAGGGGCTTTTTCTTGGCAAATTCCATTCTAAATTACAACCTAGAACACGACTTCCATTGACCTTCTGTTGCCCCAGTAACCAGATTTAGTAAAGGAGAGCTGCTGCCACCTTGTGGCCGTTTCACACAACAGCAGCTTTTAACCCAGTGCTGATGGTCAGTTGATATTCAAAATAATTGCAGGCGTGTAAATGACACCTGCCCTGAAAGCAAATCCTGGGGTCGTATATCCACCAAAAAATTCGAAAGACGTCCACATTTCAGAACGACAGTTTCAAGAGGCATGTTTTATGCACATTTGTCTTATGATTCTTTTTCTTTCATTCTTTCTTTTGTTAAAAAAACGGGAATGGAAAAAGGCTGAACATCAAGAATTCATAAAGCCATGCAAATCCAGTGTACAAAAACGTTCACCTCACAGCCGTAAAAATGATCATCAGCAAGAAAACTCTACAAAAATAAGTGCTGAAGGGGTTTTAGAGAACTGCATACCCTTTAGCTGCTGGTGGGATGTAACCTGGTAAGAGCCAGTAGTGACAACAGAATGGAGGTGCGTTTAAAGGTAAAAATTGAGCTACCATGTGATCTGGTAGGCCCACTGATGGGCCTATCACCTGAGTAGACCAGAATCAAAAAGAAACAGCCTGCCAGGCCTTCAATTCAGCAACATGTACCATAGCCAAGACCTGGAAGAAACCAAAATGTCCGCCAACAGAAAAATGTACCAAGAAGAAGTCGTCCATGTACACAATGGAATATTAGAAATGAAAATGCATGGAACAGTGCCATTGCCACCACTACAGAAGGATCTAGAGATAACCACCCAACTTGAAGTAAGAAAGAAACCGAAAGACAGATATCCTATGACATCACTTATACGTATTACCTAAAAATTGATACCCATGAAATAATTTCCAAGAGAAGGACACGCATAGATTCAGAAAACCAAATTATGTATAACCAAATGGAAAGGTGTAGGGAATGTATGAATTCGGTTATAGGGTTTAACAGACATGTACTAATACATATGATATATATATAATCACAAAATACCTATGGAATACGAAGAGAGGTCTACTCAGCACTCTATAATAACATACATGGGAAAGGATCCAAAGAGGAATAGACAGAGACATTGATAGGATGAACCAGAAACTGTACACCCAGGAGAATTGACATTTTTATCAAATTTGCTCTGATCATTAATAAAAATTAAATTTCACAAGCAAACAACAAGTTAGTAGATATAAGCTCTTGGGGGTTTGCGCTGGCACATTCCGCTCTAACTTGCAGCGTTCTAACATGATTTCCAGGAAAGCTCTGTTGCCCCAAATCCCAGAGTTGGAAATGAAGAAATGCTGCCGCCTTGTGGCCGTTTCCCGCAAGGGCGGCTTTAAACCCACAGCTAATGGTCACTTAACATTCACAAGGACCCAGGGCTCTAAAGGACACCTGCCGTCAAAAAATGTCCTGAGGTAGGGAATGGCCAAAAAAAATCAAAAGTGGCAAAATTTTCAAGGAGATAGTATGGAGGGGTAAGTTTTACTCACTCTTTTTCAAAAATGAGGAAGATGGATAAAAGCTCAACATCAGGAATTATTAGACTCATGAAAATCTAACCTCCAAAACGGTGTCAACTCACACATGTCAACTACCATCAGCAAAAAGTTTACAAACAATAAATGCTGAAGGGGTTTTAGAGGACTGTGTACCCTCTAGCTGCTGGTGAGATGTAAAGTGGTAACAGCCAATACTGAGAACAGAAAGGAGCTGCGTTTAAAAGTAAAACTTGAGCCACCATTCCAGTCAGCAGGCCCACCGCTGAGCCTCTCACCTGAGAAGTCCAGAGTCGAGAAGGCACAGGCTTCAACAGCTGCACTGCAGGAACTTTCACAATAGCCAAGACACGGAAGCCACCGAAATGTCCATAAACGAATGAATGGATAAGAAGGAGTCCATGAACACAATGGAATATTAGCCATGGAAAACAATGAAATGCTTCTCTTTCAGGCACCATAGATGAGCCTAGAGATAATCACAGAACATGAGGTAAGTCGGAAAGCAAAAGACATATCTTATGATACCACTTATAGGCGTTATCTAAGAACTGACACAAATGAACGTATTTCCACAGAGAAAGACACTCACAGACTTAGAAAACAAACTATGCTTATCTAAAAAGAAAGGTGGGGGGAATGGAAAAATTAAGAGTACACCTACCATACGTGTACAAATACCTATTAAATACATATATCAAAAAGACCGAACATATAGCAAGGGAGGTCTATGGAACACTCTGCAATAATTTACATGGGAAGTGGATCTGTACGTGAACATATATATGTAATGTACAAATGAACCAGATTGTGTACACCTAGGACAAACAATATTCTAATCATTACCCCGATTAAAAAAATTAAAACAAGAAGTAATGTGACATAAACTTATGGGGCTTTTTCCTGGCACATTCCATTGTAATTTACAACCTAGGAACAGGACTTCCAGAAAGGCTCTGCTGCCCTAGTAACCAGATTTGGGAATGGAGAAATGCTGCCGCCTTGTGGCCGTTTCCCACAACAGCAGCTTTAAGCCCAGTGCTAATGGTCACTAAATATTCACACTCATTGCAGGCCTGTAAATGACACCTGCCCTCAAAAAAAAAAAAAAACCTGGGGTCGAAAATAGACCAAAAAATTCAAAAGAGGGCCACCTTCTAAGAAGGCAATTTCAACCAGTCTATTGTACTCACCGTTTGTTTTGTTTGTTTGTTTAACAGAAATTTAAAACGGTGTGGAAAATGCTGAACATTAGGAATAATTAAACACATGCAAATCCAAATTACAAAAACCCATCAGCTCACACCAGTCAGAATGGCAATCAGCAAAAATTCTGCAAACAATAAATGCTGAAGGGGTTGTGGAGAAGTGCCTACCCTTGGTTCAACGTGGAACATGGTAAGAGCCAGTAATGAAAACACAAAGGAGGTGCCCTGAAAAGGTAAATTTTGAGCTACCATTCAATCAAGCATACCCACTACTGGGCCTATCGCCTGAGAGGATGTCAATCAAAAGGTCACAGGCTGGGCTTCACTGGTGGCGCAGTGGTTGAGAGTCCGCCTGCCGATGCAGGGGACACGGGTTCGTGCCCCGGTCCGGGAAGAACCCACATGCTGCGGAGCGGCTAGTCCCATGAGCTATGGCTGCTGGGCCTGCGTGTCCGGAGCCTGTGCTCTGCAACGGGAGGGGCCACGGCAGTGAGAGGCCCACGTACCGCAAAAAATAAGAATAATAATAAAGAAACTGGCTGGCAATCCTGCACTCCAGCAATATTTACCATAGCCAACACTTGGAAGCAATGAAAATGTCCATCAACAGAGGAATTCACAAAGAAGAAGTGGTCCATGTACACACTGGAATATGACTCCAATAAAAAAACATAAATTCATTTTAAAAAACAAAGATAAGCAAGGAGACATCAGGTTTTCGGGGTTTATCCGGGCACATTCCACTCTAATTTATAACCGAGGACCAACACTGGCAGGAAGGTCGGATTCCCTAGTTACCAGAGTGGGAAAAGCAGAAATGCTGCCGCCCTCTGGCCGTTACCTGCAACAGCAGCTTTAAAACCTGTGTTAAGGGTCACTTCCTGTGCACCAGTACTGGAGGGCTGTAAATGAAATCTGCCCTCAAAGTGTCTTGAGGGAAGTAATGGCCAAAATAGTTCAAAATGTCACACATACTTCAAGAAAACAATTTGAAGAGCTAAGCTGTACTCACAGTTTGAAGAAAAAAAGGACATGCCAGAAAGCTCAATTTCAAGGGATTATGAGACGCATGCAAATCCAACCACAAAGAGGTATCAGCTCACACTAGTCAGAATAAACATCAGCAAAAAAAACTACAAACAATAAATGCTGAAGGTGTTGTGGAGAGGTGCATACCCTCAACTTGAAGTGGGACGTAACCTGGTAAGAGCCACTAATGAGAACAGAATGGAGGTGCCGTTATAAGGTAAACATTTGGCTACCAGAAGATCCAGCAGGCCCACTCCTGGGCCTATAACGTAAGAAGACAGAATTGGAAAGACACAGGCAGGCAAATGTGCATTGCTGCAGTATTACAATAGCCAAGACGTGGAAGCAACCAAAAAGTCCATCAACAGATGAGTGGACAAAGAAGAACTGGTACATGTACAGACGGAATATTAGCCAAGGAAAAAAAGGACACAATGTCATTTGCAGCACTGTAGATGAGTCTACAGGTAATCACGCAACATGTAATAAGTCAGAAAGAGAAAGACACATATTGTATGATATCACTTATAGGTGTTACCTAAAAATTGATACCAGTGAAGATATTTCCACGGAGAAGGGCAATCACAGATTCATTAAACAAACTTATGGTTCACCAATGGAAAGGTGTGAGGATTGGATACATTCGGTCATTGGGGTTAAGAGACATATACAAACACAGGTGAAATATATAATCACCAAAAACCTACGGAATACCAAGAGAAGACTACTCAACATTCTGTCATAACGTACATGGGAAAAGGATCCCAGGAAGAACAGACACAGGTATATGTGTAAAAGAACCACATCTTGCACACCTAGAACAAACAAAGCATTGTAATCAAACTTGCTGTGATAAAAAATATAAATTCAATTAAAAAAACAAACAAGAAGTAGTGGGACATAAACTTAAGGGGCTTTTTCTTGGCAAATTCCATTCTAAATTACAACCTAGAACACGACTTCCATTGACCTTCTGTTGCCCCAGTAACCAGATTTAGTAAAGGAGAGCTGCTGCCACCTTGTGGCCGTTTCACACAACAGCAGCTTTTAACCCAGTGCTGATGGTCAGTTGATATTCAAAATAATTGCAGGCGTGTAAATGACACCTGCCCTGAAAACAAATCCTGGGGTCGTATATCCACCAAAAAATTCGAAAGACGTCCACATTTCAGAACGACAGTTTCAAGAGGCATGTTTTATGCACATTTGTCTTATGATTCTTTTTCTTTCATTCTTTCTTTTGTTAAAAAAACGGGAATGGAAAAAGGCTGAACACCAGGAATTAATAAAGCCATGCAAATCCAGTGTACAAAAACGTTCACCTCACAGCCGTCAGAATGATCATTAGCAAGAAAACTCTACAAAAAATAAGTGCTGAAGGGGTTTTAGAGAACTGCATACCCTTTAGCTGCTGGTGGGATGTAACCTGGTAAGAGCCAGTAGTGACAACAGAATGGAGGTGCGTTTAAAGGTAAAAATTGAGCTACCATGTGATCTGGTAGGCCCACTGATGGGCCTATTACCTGAGTAGACCAGAATCAAAAAGAAACAGCCTGCCAGGCCTTCAATTCAGCAACATGTACCATAGCCAAGACATGGAAGAAACCAAAATGTCCACCAACAGAAAAATGTACCAAGAAGAAGTCGTCCACGTACACAATGGAATATTAGCCATGAAAAAGCATGGAACAGTGCCGTTGCCACCACTACAGCAGGATCTAGAGATAATCACCCAACTTGAAGTAAGAAACAAACCGAAAGACAGATATCCTATGACATCACTTATACGTGTTACCTAAAAATTGATACCCATGAAATAATTTCCAAGAGAAGGACACGCATAGATTCAGAAAACCAAATTATGTATAACCAAATGGAAAGGTGTAGGGAATGTATGAATTCGGTTATGGGGTTTAACAGACATGTACTAATACATATGATATATATATAATCACAAAATACCTATGGAATACGAAGAGAGGTCTACTCAGCACTCTATAATAACATACATGGAAAAGGATCCAAAGAGGAATAGACAGAGACATTGATAGGATGAACCAGAAACTGTACACCCAGGAGAATCGACATTTTTATCAAATTTGCTCTGATCATTAATAAAAATTAAATTTCAAAAGCAAACAACAAGTTAGGAGATATAAGCTCTTGGGGGTTTGGGCTGGCACATTCCACTCTAATTTGCAGCTTTCTAACATGATTTCCAGGAAAGCTCTGTTGCCCGAAATCCCAGAGTTGGAAATGAAGAAATGCTGCCGCCTTGTAGCCGTTTCCCGCAAGGGCGGCTTTAAACCCACAGCTAATGGTCACTTAACATTCACAAGGACCCAGGGCTCTAAAGGACACCTGCCGTCAAAAAATGTCCTGAGGTAGGGAATGGCCAAAAAAAATCAAAAGTGGCAAAATGTTCAAGGAGATAGTATGGAGGGGTAAGTTTTACTCACTCTTTTTCAAAAATGAGGAAAATGGATAAAAGCTCAACATCAGGAATTATTAGACTCATGAAAATCTAACCTCCAAAACGGTGTCAACTCACACATGTCAACTACCATCAGCAAAAAGTTTACAAACAATAAATGCTGAAGGGGTGTTAGAGGACTGTGTACCCTCTAGCTGCTGGTGAGATGTAAAGTGGTCACAGCCAATACTGAGAACAGAAAGGAGCTGCGTTTAAAAGTAAAACTTGAGCCACCATTCCAGTCAGCAGGCCCACCGCTGAGCCTCTCACCTGAAAAGTCCAGGGTCGAGAAGGCACAGGCTTCAACAGCTGCACTGCAGGAACTTTCACAATAGCCAAGACACGGAAGCAACCAAAATGTCCATAAACAAATGAATGGATAAAGATGGAGTCCATGTACACAATGGGATATTAGCCATGGAAAACAATGAAATGCTTCTCTTTCAGGCACCATAGATGAGCCTAGAGATAATCACAGAACATGAGGTAAGTCGGAAAGCAAAAGACATATCTTATGATACCACTTATAGGCGTTATCTAAGAACTGACACAAATGAACATATTTCCACAGAGAAAGACACTCACAGACTTAGAAAACAAACTATGCTTATCTAAAAAGAAAGGTGGGGGGAATGGAAAAATTAAGAGTACACTTACCATACGTGTACAAATACCTATTAAATACATATATCAAAAAGACCGAACATATAGCAAGGGAGGTCTATGGAACACCCTGCAATAATTTACATGGGAAGTGGATGTGTACGTGAACATATATATGTAATGTACAAATGAACTAGATTGTGTACACCTAGGACAAACAATATTCTAATCATTACCCCGATTAAAAAAATTAAAACAAGAAGTAATGTGACATAAACTTATGGGGCTTTTTCCTGGCACATTCCATTGTAATTTACAACCTAGGAACAGGACTTCCAGAAAGGCTCTGCTGCCCTAGTAACCAGATTTGGGAATGGAGAAATGCTGCCGCCTTGTGGCCGTTTCCCACAACAGCAGCTTTAAGCCCAGTGCTAATGGTCACTAAATATTCACACTCATTGCAGGCCTGTAAATGACACCTGCCCTCAAAAAACAGAACCTGGGGTCGAAAATAGACCAAAAAATTCAAAAGAGGGCCACCTTCCAAGAAGGCAATTTCAACCGGTCTATTGTACTCACCATTTGTTTTGTTTGTTTGTTTAACAGAAATTTAAAACGGTGTGGAAAATGCTGAACATTAGGAATAATTAAACACATGCAAATCCAAATTACAAAAACCTTTCAGCTCACACTACTCAGAATGGCAATCAGCAAAATTTCTGCAAACAATAAATGCTGAAGGGGTTGTGGAGAAACGCCTACCCTTGGTTCAACGTGGAACATGGTAAGAGCCAGTAATGAAAACACAAAGGAGGTGCCTTGAAAAGGTAAATATTGAGCTACCATTCAATCAAGCATACCCACTTCTGGGCCTATCGCCTGAGAGGATGTCAATCAAAAAGTCACAGGCTGGGTTTCTCTGGTGGCGCAGTGGTGGAGAGTCCGCCTGCCGATGCAGGGGACACGGGTTCGTGCCCCGGTCCGGGAAGAACCCACATGCTGCGGAGCGGCTAGTCCCATGAGCTATGGCTGCTGGGCCTGCGTGTCCGGAGCCTGTGCTCTGCAACAGGAGGGACCACGGCAGTGAGAGGCCCACGTACCGCAAAAAATAAGAATAATGATAATAAAGAAACTGGCTGGCAATCCTGCACTCCAGCAATATTTACCATAGCCAACACTTGGAAGCAATGAAAATGTCCATCAACAGAGGAATTCACAAAGAAGAAGTGGTCCATGTACACACTGGAATATGACTCCAATAAAAAAATATAAACTCATTTTAAAAACAAAGATAAGTAAGGAGACATCAGGTTTTCAGGGTTTATCCGGGCACATTCCACTCTAATTTATAACCGAGGACCAACACTGGCAGGAAGGTCGGTTTCCCTAGTTACCAGAGTGGGAAAAGCAGAAATGCTGCTGCCCTCTGGCCGTTACCTGCAACAGCAGCTTTAAAACCTGTGTTAAGGGTCACTTCCTATGCACCAGTACTGGAGGGCTGTAAATGAAACCTGCCCTCAAAGTGTCTTGAGGGAAGTAATGGCCAAAATAGTTCAAAATGTCACACATACTTCAAGAAAACAATTTGAAGAGCTAAGCTGTACTCACAGTTTGAAGAAAAAAAGGGCATGCCAGAAAGCTCAATTTCAAGGGATTATGAGACGCATGCAGATCCAACCACAAAGAGGTATCAGCTCACACTAGTCAGAATAAACATCAGCAAAAAACCTACAAACAATAAATGCTGAAGGTGTTGTGGAGAAGTGCGTACCCTCAACTTGAAGTGGGACGTAACCTGGTAAGAGCCACTAATGAGAATAGAATGGAGGTGCCGTTATAAGGTAAACATTTGGCTACCATAAGATCCAGCAGGCCCACTCCTGGGCCTATAACGTAAGAAGACAGAATTGGAAAGACACAGGCAGGCAAATGTGCATTGCTGTAGTATTACAATAATAGCCAAGACATGGAAGCAACCAAAAAGTCCATCAACAGATGAGTGGACAAAGAAGAACTGGTACATGTACAGACGGAATATTAGCCAAGGAAAAAAAGGACACAATGTCATTTGCAGCACTGTAGATGAGTCTACAGGTAATCACGCAACATGTAGTAAGTCAGAAAGAGAAAGACACATATTGTATGATATCACTTATAGGTGTTACCTAAAAATTGATACCAGTGAAGATATTTCCACAGAGAAGGGCAATCACAGATTCATTAAACAAACTTATGGTTCACCAATGGAAAGGTGTGAGGATTGGATACATTCGGTCATTGGGGTTAAGAGACATATACAAACACAGGTGAAATATATAATCACCAAAAACCTACGGAATACCAAGAGAAGACTACTCAACATTCTGTCATAATGTACATGGGAAAAGGATCCCAGGAAGAATAGACATAGGTATACGTGTAAAAGAACCACATCTTGCACACCTAGAACAAGCAAAGCATTGTAATCAAACTTGCTGTGATAAAAAATATAAATTCAATTAAAAAGACAAACAAGAAGTAGTGGGACATAAACTTAAGGGGCTTTTCCTTGGCAAATTCCATTCTAAATTACAACCTAGAACACGACTTCCATTGACCTTCTGTTGCCCCAGTAACCAGATTTAGGAAAGGAGAGCTGCTGCCACCTTGTGGCCGTTTCACACAACAGCAGCTTTTAACCCAGTGCTAATGGTCAGTTGATATTCAAAATAATTGCAGGCGTGTAAATGACACCTGCCCTGAAAACAAATCCTGGGGTCGTATATCGACCAAAAAATTCGAAAGATGTCCACATTTCCAAACGACAGTTTCAAGAGGCATATTTTATGCACATTTGTCTTATGATTCTTTCCCTTTCTTTCTTCTGTTAAAAAAACGGGAATGGAAAAAGGCTGAACATCAGGGATTAATAAAGCCATGCAAATCCAGTGTACAAAACCGTTCACCTCACAGCCGTCAGAATGATCATCAGCAAGAAAACTCTACAAAAATAGGTGCTGAAGGGGTTTTAGAGAACTGCATACCCTTTAGCTGCTGGTGGGATGTAACCTGGTAAGAGCCAGTAGTGACAACAGAATGGAGGTGCGTTTAAAGGTAAAAATTGAGCTACCATGTGATCTGGTAGGCCCACTGATGGGCCTATCACCTGAGTAACCAGAATCAAAAAGAAACAGCCTGCCAGGCCTTCAATTCAGCAACATGTACCATAGCCAAGACCTGGAAGAAACCAAAATGTCCGCCAACAGAAAAATGTACCAAGAAGAAGTCGTCCATGTACACAATGGAATATTAGAAATGAAAATGCATGGAACAGTGCCGTTGCCACCACTACAGAAGGATCTAGAGATAACCACCCAACTTGAAGTAAGAAAGAAACCGAAAGACAGATATCCTATGACATCACTTATACGTATTACCTAAAAATTGATACCCATGAAATAATTTCCAAGAGAAGGACACGCATAGATTCAGAAAACCAAATTATGTATAACCAAATGGAAAGGTGTAGGGAATGTATGAATTCGGTTATAGGGTTTAACAGACATGTACTAATACATATGATATATATATAATCACAAAATACCTATGGAATACGAAGAGAGGTCTACTCAGCACTCTATAATAACATACATGGGAAAGGATCCAAAGAGGAATAGACAGAGACATTGATAGGATGAACCAGAAACTGTACACCCAGGAGAATTGACATTTTTATCAAATTTGCTCTGATCATTAATAAAAATTAAATTTCACAAGCAAACAACAAGTTAGTAGATATAAGCTCTTGGGGGTTTGCGCTGGCACATTCCGCTCTAACTTGCAGCGTTCTAACATGATTTCCAGGAAAGCTCTGTTGCCCCAAATCCCAGAGTTGGAAATGAAGAAATGCTGCCGCCTTGTGGCCGTTTCCCGCAAGGGCGGCTTTAAACCCACAGCTAATGGTCACTTAACATTCACAAGGACCCAGGGCTCTAAAGGACACCTGCCGTCAAAAAATGTCCTGAGGTAGGGAATGGCCAAAAAAAATCAAAACTGGTAAAATTTTCAAGGAGATAGTATGGAGGGGTAAGTTTTACTCACTCTTTTTCAAAAATGAGGAAGATGGATAAAAGCTCAACATCAGGAATTATTAGACTCATGAAAATCTAACCTCCAAAACGGTGTCAACTCACACATGTCAACTACCATCAGCAAAAAGTTTACAAACAATAAATGCTGAAGGGGTTTTAGAGGACTGTGTACCCTCTAGCTGCTGGTGAGATGTAAAGTGGTAACAGCCAATACTGAGAACAGAAAGGAGCTGCGTTTAAAAGTAAAACTTGAGCCACCATTCCAGTCAGCAGGCCCACCGCTGAGCCTCTCACCTGAGAAGTCCAGAGTCGAGAAGGCACAGGCTTCAACAGCTGCACTGCAGGAACTTTCACAATAGCCAAGACACGGAAGCCACCGAAATGTCCATAAACGAATGAATGGATAAGAAGGAGTCCATGTACACAATGGAATATTAGCCATGGAAAACAATGAAATGCTTCTCTTTCAGGCACCATAGATGAGCCTAGAGATAATCACAGAACATGAGGTAAGTCGGAAAGCAAAAGACATATCTTATGATACCACTTATAGGCGTTATCTAAGAACTGACACAAATGAACGTATTTCCACAGAGAAAGACACTCACAGACTTAGAAAACAAACTATGCTTATCTAAAAAGAAAGGTGGGGGGAATGGAAAAATTAAGAGTACACCTACCATACGTGTACAAATACCTATTAAATACATATATCAAAAAGACCGAACATATAGCACGGGAGGTCTATGGAACACTCTGCAATAATTTACATGGGAAGTGGATCTGTACGTGAACATATATATGTAATGTACAAATGAACTAGATTGTGTAGACCTAGGACAAACAATATTCTAATCATTACCCCGATTAAAAAAATTAAAACAAGAACTAATGTGACATAAACTTATGGGGCTTTTTCCTGGCACATTCCATTGTAATTTACAACCTAGGAACAGGACTTCCAGAAAGGCTCTGCTGCCCTAGTAACCAGATTTGGGAATGGAGAAATGCTGCCGCCTTGTGGCCGTTTCCCACAACAGCAGCTTTAAGCCCAGTGCTAATGGTCACTAAATATTCACACTCATTGCAGGCCTGTAAATGACACCTGCCCTCAAAAAAAAAAAAAAACCTGGGGTCGAAAATAGACCAAAAAATTCAAAAGAGGGCCACTTTCTAAGAAGGCAATTTCAACCAGTCTATTGTACTCACCGTTTGTTTTGTTTGTTTGTTTAACAGAAATTTAAAACGGTGTGGAAAATGCTGAACATTAGGAATAATTAAACACATGCAAATCCAAATTACAAAAACCCATCAGCTCACACCAGTCAGAATGGCAATCAGCAAAAATTCTGCAAACAATAAATGCTGAAGGGGTTGTGGAGAAGTGCCTACCCTTGGTTCAACGTGGAACATGGTAAGAGCCAGTAATGAAAACACAAAGGAGGTGCCTTGAAAAGGTAAATTTTGAGCTACCATTCAATCAAGCATACCCACTACTGGGCCTATCGCCTGAGAGGATGTCAATCAAAAGGTCACAGGCTGGGCTTCACTGGTGGCGCAGTGGTTGAGAGTCCGCCTGCCGATGCAGGGGACACGGGTTCGTGCCCCGGTCCGGGAAGAACCCACATGCTGCGGAGCGGCTAGTCCCATGAGCTATGGCTGCTGGGCCTGCGTGTCCGGAGCCTGTGCTCTGCAACGGGAGGGGCCACGGCAGTGAGAGGCCCACGTACCGCAAAAAATAAGAATAATAATAAAGAAACAGGCTGGCAATCCTGCACTCCAGCAATATTTACCATAGCCAACACTTGGAAGCAATGAAAATGTCCATCAACAGAGGAATTCACAAAGAAGAAGTGGTCCATGTACACACTGGAATATGACTCCAATAAAAAAACATAAATTCATTTTAAAAAACAAAGATAAGTAAGGAGACATCAGGTTTTCAGGGTTTATCCGGGAACATTCCACTCTAATTTATAACCGAGGACCAACACTGGCAGGAAGGTCGGATTCCCTAGTTACCAGAGTGGGAAAAGCAGAAATGCTGCCGCCCTCTGGCCGTTACCTGCAACAGCAGCTTTAAAACCTGTGTTAAGGGTCACTTCCTGTGCACCAGTACTGGAGGGCTGTAAATGAAACCTGCCCTCAAAGTGTCTTGAGGGAAGTAATGGCCAAAATAGTTCAAAATGTCACACATACTTCAAGAAAACAATTTGAAGAGCTAAGCTGTACTCACAGTTTGAAGAAAAAAAGGACATGCCAGAAAGCCCAATTTCAAGGGATTATGAGACGCATGCAAATCCAACCACAAAGAGATATCAGCTCACACTAGTCATAATAAACATCAGCAAAAAAAACTACAAACAATAAATGCTGAAGGTGTTGTGGAGAGGTGCGTACCCTCAACTTGAAGTGGGACGTAACCTGGTAAGAGCCACTAATGAGAACAGAATGGAGGTGCCGTTATAAGGTAAACATTTGGCTACCATAAGATCCAGCAGGCCCACTCCTGGGCCTATAACGTAAGAAGACAGAATTGGAAAGACACAGGCAGGCAAATGTGCATTGCTGCAGTATTACAATAGCCAAGACGTGGAAGCAACCAAAAAGTCCATCAACAGATGAGTGGACAAAGAAGAACTGGTACATGTACAGACGGAATGTTAGCCAAGGAAAAAAAGGACACAATGTCATTTGCAGCACTGTAGATGAGTCTACAGGTAATCACGCAACACGTAGTAAGTCAGAAAGAGAAAGACACATATTGTATGATATCACTTATAGGTGTTACCTAAAAATTGATACCAGTGAAGATATTTCCACGGAGAAGGGCAATCACAGATTCATTAAACAAACTTATGGTTCACCAATGGAAAGGTGTGAGGATTGGATACATTCGGTCATTGGGGTTAAGAGACATATACAAACACAGGTGAAATATATAATCACCAAAAACCTACGGAATACCAAGAGAAGACTACTCAACATTCTGTCATAATGTACATGGGAAAAGGATCCCAGGAAGAATAGACATAGGTATACGTGTAAAAGAACCACATCTTGCACACCTAGAACAAGCAAAGCATTGTAATCAAACTTGCTGTGATAAAAAATATAAATTCAATTAAAAAGACAAACAAGAAGTAGTGGGACATAAACTTAAGGGGCTTTTCCTTGGCAAATTCCATTCTAAATTACAACCTAGAACACGACTTCCATTGACCTTCTGTTGCCCCAGTAACCAGATTTAGGAAAGGAGAGCTGCTGC
The DNA here is from genome assembly GCF_949752795.1 of Hyperoodon ampullatus. NCBI lineage: Eukaryota > Metazoa > Chordata > Mammalia > Artiodactyla > Ziphiidae > Hyperoodon > Hyperoodon ampullatus. The sequence continues at coordinate 77,057,697 of NC_136919.1, forward strand.
CACCTTGTGGCCGTTTCACACAACAGCAGCTTTTAACCCAGTGCTAATGGTCAGTTGATATTCAAAATAATTGCAGGCGTGTAAATGACACCTGCCCTGAAAACAAATCCTGGGGTCGTATATCGACCAAAAAATTCGAAAGATGTCCACATTTCCAAACGACAGTTTCAAGAGGCATATTTTATGCACATTTGTCTTATGATTCTTTCCCTTTCTTTCTTCTGTTAAAAAAACGGGAATGGAAAAAGGCTGAACATCAGGGATTAATAAAGCCATGCAAATCCAGTGTACAAAACCGTTCACCTCACAGCCGTCAGAATGATCATCAGCAAGAAAACTCTACAAAAATAAGTGCTGAAGGGGTTTTAGAGAACTGCATACCCTTTAGCTGCTGGTGGGATGTAACCTGGTAAGAGCCAGTAGTGACAACAGAATGGAGGTGCGTTTAAAGGTAAAAATTGAGCTACCATGTGATCTGGTAGGCCCACTGATGGGCCTATCACCTGAGTAACCAGAATCAAAAAGAAACAGCCTGCCAGGCCTTCAATTCAGCAACATGTACCATAGCCAAGACCTGGAAGAAACCAAAATGTCCGCCAACAGAAAAATGTACCAAGAAGAAGTCGTCCATGTACACAATGGAATATTAGAAATGAAAATGCATGGAACAGTGCCGTTGCCACCACTACAGAAGGATCTAGAGATAACCACCCAACTTGAAGTAAGAAAGAAACCGAAAGACAGATATCCTATGACATCACTTATACGTATTACCTAAAAATTGATACCCATGAAATAATTTCCAAGAGAAGGACACGCATAGATTCAGAAAACCAAATTATGTATAACCAAATGGAAAGGTGTAGGGAATGTATGAATTCGGTTATAGGGTTTAACAGACATGTACTAATACATATGATATATATATAATCACAAAATACCTATGGAATACGAAGAGAGGTCTACTCAGCACTCTATAATAACATACATGGGAAAGGATCCAAAGAGGAATAGACAGAGACATTGATAGGATGAACCAGAAACTGTACACCCAGGAGAATTGACATTTTTATCAAATTTGCTCTGATCATTAATAAAAATTAAATTTCACAAGCAAACAACAAGTTAGTAGATATAAGCTCTTGGGGGTTTGCGCTGGCACATTCCGCTCTAACTTGCAGCGTTCTAACATGATTTCCAGGAAAGCTCTGTTGCCCCAAATCCCAGAGTTGGAAATGAAGAAATGCTGCCGCCTTGTGGCCGTTTCCCGCAAGGGCGGCTTTAAACCCACAGCTAATGGTCACTTAACATTCACAAGGACCCAGGGCTCTAAAGGACACCTGCCGTCAAAAAATGTCCTGAGGTAGGGAATGGCCAAAAAAAATCAAAAGTGGCAAAATGTTCAAGGAGATAGTATGGAGGGGTAAGTTTTACTCACTCTTTTTCAAAAATGAGGAAAATGGATAAAAGCTCAACATCAGGAATTATTAGACTCATGAAAATCTAACCTCCAAAACGGTGTCAACTCACACATGTCAACTACCATCAGCAAAAAGTTTACAAACAATAAATGCTGAAGGGGTTTTAGAGGACTGTGTACCCTCTAGCTGCTGGTGAGATGTAAAGTGGTCACAGCCAATACTGAGAACAGAAAGGAGCTGCGTTTAAAAGTAAAACTTGAGCCACCATTCCAGTCAGCAGGCCCACCGCTGAGCCTCTCACCTGAAAAGTCCAGGGTCGAGAAGGCACAGGCTTCAACAGCTGCACTGCAGGAACTTTCACAATAGCCAAGACACGGAAGCAACCAAAATGTCCATAAACAAATGAATGGATAAAGATGGAGTCCATGTACACAATGGGATATTAGCCATGGAAAACAATGAAATGCTTCTCTTTCAGGCACCATAGATGAGCCTAGAGATAATCACAGAACATGAGGTAAGTCGGAAAGCAAAAGACATATCTTATGATACCACTTATAGGCGTTATCTAAGAACTGACACAAATGAACATATTTCCACAGAGAAAGACACTCACAGACTTAGAAAACAAACTATGCTTATCTAAAAAGAAAGGTGGGGGGAATGGAAAAATTAAGAGTACACTTACCATACGTGTACAAATACCTATTAAATACATATATCAAAAAGACCGAACATATAGCAAGGGAGGTCTATGGAACACCCTGCAATAATTTACATGGGAAGTGGATGTGTACGTGAACATATATATGTAATGTACAAATGAACTAGATTGTGTACACCTAGGACAAACAATATTCTAATCATTACCCCGATTAAAAAAATTAAAACAAGAAGTAATGTGACATAAACTTATGGGGCTTTTTCCTGGCACATTCCATTGTAATTTACAACCTAGGAACAGGACTTCCAGAAAGGCTCTGCTGCCCTAGTAACCAGATTTGGGAATGGAGAAATGCTGCCGCCTTGTGGCCGTTTCCCACAACAGCAGCTTTAAGCCCAGTGCTAATGGTCACTAAATATTCACACTCATTGCAGGCCTGTAAATGACACCTGCCCTCAAAAAACAGAACCTGGGGTCGAAAATAGACCAAAAAATTCAAAAGAGGGCCACCTTCCAAGAAGGCAATTTCAACCGGTCTATTGTACTCACCATTTGTTTTGTTTGTTTGTTTAACAGAAATTTAAAACGGTGTGGAAAATGCTGAACATTAGGAATAATTAAACACATGCAAATCCAAATTACAAAAACCTTTCAGCTCACACTACTCAGAATGGCAATCAGCAAAATTTCTGCAAACAATAAATGCTGAAGGGGTTGTGGAGAAACGCCTACCCTTGGTTCAACGTGGAACATGGTAAGAGCCAGTAATGAAAACACAAAGGAGGTGCCTTGAAAAGGTAAATATTGAGCTACCATTCAATCAAGCATACCCACTTCTGGGCCTATCGCCTGAGAGGATGTCAATCAAAAGGTCACAGGCTGGGTTTCTCTGGTGGCGCAGTGGTGGAGAGTCCGCCTGCCGATGCAGGGGACACGGGTTCGTGCCCCGGTCCGGGAAGAACCCACATGCTGCGGAGCGGCTAGTCCCATGAGCTATGGCTGCTGGGCCTGCGTGTCCGGAGCCTGTGCTCTGCAACGGGAGGGACCACGGCAGTGAGAGGCCCACGTACCGCAAAAAATAAGAATAATGATAATAAAGAAACTGGCTGGCAATCCTGCACTCCAGCAATATTTACCATAGCCAACACTTGGAAGCAATGAAAATGTCCATCAACAGAGGAATTCACAAAGAAGAAGTGGTCCATGTACACACTGGAATATGACTCCAATAAAAAAATATAAACTCATTTTAAAAACAAAGATAAGTAAGGAGACATCAGGTTTTCAGGGTTTATCCGGGCACATTCCACTCTAATTTATAACCGAGGACCAACACTGGCAGGAAGGTCGGTTTCCCTAGTTACCAGAGTGGGAAAAGCAGAAATGCTGCTGCCCTCTGGCCGTTACCTGCAACAGCAGCTTTAAAACCTGTGTTAAGGGTCACTTCCTATGCACCAGTACTGGAGGGCTGTAAATGAAACCTGCCCTCAAAGTGTCTTGAGGGAAGTAATGGCCAAAATAGTTCAAAATGTCACACATACTTCAAGAAAACAATTTGAAGAGCTAAGCTGTACTCACAGTTTGAAGAAAAAAAGGGCATGCCAGAAAGCTCAATTTCAAGGGATTATGAGACGCATGCAGATCCAACCACAAAGAGGTATCAGCTCACACTAGTCAGAATAAACATCAGCAAAAAACCTACAAACAATAAATGCTGAAGGTGTTGTGGAGAAGTGCGTACCCTCAACTTGAAGTGGGACGTAACCTGGTAAGAGCCACTAATGAGAATAGAATGGAGGTGCCGTTATAAGGTAAACATTTGGCTACCATAAGATCCAGCAGGCCCACTCCTGGGCCTATAACGTAAGAAGACAGAATTGGAAAGACACAGGCAGGCAAATGTGCATTGCTGTAGTATTACAATAATAGCCAAGACATGGAAGCAACCAAAAAGTCCATCAACAGATGAGTGGACAAAGAAGAACTGGTACATGTACAGACGGAATATTAGCCAAGGAAAAAAAGGACACAATGTCATTTGCAGCACTGTAGATGAGTCTACAGGTAATCACGCAACATGTAGTAAGTCAGAAAGAGAAAGACACATATTGTATGATATCACTTATAGGTGTTACCTAAAAATTGATACCAGTGAAGATATTTCCACAGAGAAGGGCAATCACAGATTCATTAAACAAACTTATGGTTCACCAATGGAAAGGTGTGAGGATTGGATACATTCGGTCATTGGGGTTAAGAGACATATACAAACACAGGTGAAATATATAATCACCAAAAACCTACGGAATACCAAGAGAAGACTACTCAACATTCTGTCATAATGTACATGGGAAAAGGATCCCAGGAAGAATAGACATAGGTATACGTGTAAAAGAACCACATCTTGCACACCTAGAACAAGCAAAGCATTGTAATCAAACTTACTGTGATAAAAAATATAAATTCAATTAAAAAGACAAACAAGAAGTAGTGGGACATAAACTTAAGGGGCTTTTCCTTGGCAAATTCCATTCTAAATTACAACCTAGAACACGACTTCCATTGACCTTCTGTTGCCCCAGTAACCAGATTTAGGAAAGGAGAGCTGCTGCCACCTTGTGGCCGTTTCACACAACAGCAGCTTTTAACCCAGTGCTAATGGTCAGTTGATATTCAAAATAATTGCAGGCGTGTAAATGACACCTGCCCTGAAAACAAATCCTGGGGTCGTATATCGACCAAAAAATTCGAAAGATGTCCACATTTCCAAACGACAGTTTCAAGAGGCATATTTTATGCACATTTGTCTTATGATTCTTTCCCTTTCTTTCTTCTGTTAAAAAAACGGGAATGGAAAAAGGCTGAACATCAGGGATTAATAAAGCCATGCAAATCCAGTGTACAAAACCGTTCACCTCACAGCCGTCAGAATGATCATCAGCAAGAAAACTCTACAAAAATAAGTGCTGAAGGGGTTTTAGAGAACTGCATACCCTTTAGCTGCTGGTGGGATGTAACCTGGTAAGAGCCAGTAGTGACAACAGAATGGAGGTGCGTTTAAAGGTAAAAATTGAGCTACCATGTGATCTGGTAGGCCCACTGATGGGCCTATCACCTGAGTAACCAGAATCAAAAAGAAACAGCCTGCCAGGCCTTCAATTCAGCAACATGTACCATAGCCAAGACCTGGAAGAAACCAAAATGTCCGCCAACAGAAAAATGTACCAAGAAGAAGTCGTCCATGTACACAATGGAATATTAGAAATGAAAATGCATGGAACAGTGCCGTTGCCACCACTACAGAAGGATCTAGAGATAACCACCCAACTTGAAGTAAGAAAGAAACCGAAAGACAGATATCCTATGACATCACTTATACGTATTACCTAAAAATTGATACCCATGAAATAATTTCCAAGAGAAGGACACGCATAGATTCAGAAAACCAAATTATGTATAACCAAATGGAAAGGTGTAGGGAATGTATGAATTCGGTTATAGGGTTTAACAGACATGTACTAATACATATGATATATATATAATCACAAAATACCTATGGAATACGAAGAGAGGTCTACTCAGCACTCTATAATAACATACATGGGAAAGGATCCAAAGAGGAATAGACAGAGACATTGATAGGATGAACCAGAAACTGTACACCCAGGAGAATTGACATTTTTATCAAATTTGCTCTGATCATTAATAAAAATTAAATTTCACAAGCAAACAACAAGTTAGTAGATATAAGCTCTTGGGGGTTTGCGCTGGCACATTCCGCTCTAACTTGCAGCGTTCTAACATGATTTCCAGGAAAGCTCTGTTGCCCCAAATCCCAGAGTTGGAAATGAAGAAATGCTGCCGCCTTGTGGCCGTTTCCCGCAAGGGCGGCTTTAAACCCACAGCTAATGGTCACTTAACATTCACAAGGACCCAGGGCTCTAAAGGACACCTGCCGTCAAAAAATGTCCTGAGGTAGGGAATGGCCAAAAAAAATCAAAACTGGTAAAATTTTCAAGGAGATAGTATGGAGGGGTAAGTTTTACTCACTCTTTTTCAAAAATGAGGAAGATGGATAAAAGCTCAACATCAGGAATTATTAGACTCATGAAAATCTAACCTCCAAAACGGTGTCAACTCACACATGTCAACTACCATCAGCAAAAAGTTTACAAACAATAAATGCTGAAGGGGTTTTAGAGGACTGTGTACCCTCTAGCTGCTGGTGAGATGTAAAGTGGTAACAGCCAATACTGAGAACAGAAAGGAGCTGCGTTTAAAAGTAAAACTTGAGCCACCATTCCAGTCAGCAGGCCCACCGCTGAGCCTCTCACCTGAAAAGTCCAGGGTCGAGAAGGCACAGGCTTCAACAGCTGCACTGCAGGAACTTTCACAATAGCCAAGACACGGAAGCCACCGAAATGTCCATAAACGAATGAATGGATAAGAAGGAGTCCATGTACACAATGGAATATTAGCCATGGAAAACAATGAAATGCTTCTCTTTCAGGCACCATAGATGAGCCTAGAGATAATCACAGAACATGAGGTAAGTCGGAAAGCAAAAGACATATCTTATGATACCACTTATAGGCGTTATCTAAGAACTGACACAAATGAACGTATTTCCACAGAGAAAGACACTCACAGACTTAGAAAACAAACTATGCTTATCTAAAAAGAAAGGTGGGGGGAATGGAAAAATTAAGAGTACACCTACCATACGTGTACAAATACCTATTAAATACATATATCAAAAAGACCGAACATATAGCACGGGAGGTCTATGGAACACTCTGCAATAATTTACATGGGAAGTGGATCTGTACGTGAACATATATATGTAATGTACAAATGAACTAGATTGTGTAGACCTAGGACAAACAATATTCTAATCATTACCCCGATTAAAAAAATTAAAACAAGAACTAATGTGACATAAACTTATGGGGCTTTTTCCTGGCACATTCCATTGTAATTTACAACCTAGGAACAGGACTTCCAGAAAGGCTCTGCTGCCCTAGTAACCAGATTTGGGAATGGAGAAATGCTGCCGCCTTGTGGCCGTTTCCCACAACAGCAGCTTTAAGCCCAGTGCTAATGGTCACTAAATATTCACACTCATTGCAGGCCTGTAAATGACACCTGCCCTCAAAAAAAAAAAAAAACCTGGGGTCGAAAATAGACCAAAAAATTCAAAAGAGGGCCACTTTCTAAGAAGGCAATTTCAACCAGTCTATTGTACTCACCGTTTGTTTTGTTTGTTTGTTTAACAGAAATTTAAAACGGTGTGGAAAATGCTGAACATTAGGAATAATTAAACACATGCAAATCCAAATTACAAAAACCCATCAGCTCACACCAGTCAGAATGGCAATCAGCAAAAATTCTGCAAACAATAAATGCTGAAGGGGTTGTGGAGAAGTGCCTACCCTTGGTTCAACGTGGAACATGGTAAGAGCCAGTAATGAAAACACAAAGGAGGTGCCTTGAAAAGGTAAATTTTGAGCTACCATTCAATCAAGCATACCCACTACTGGGCCTATCGCCTGAGAGGATGTCAATCAAAAGGTCACAGGCTGGGCTTCACTGGTGGCGCAGTGGTTGAGAGTCCGCCTGCCGATGCAGGGGACACGGGTTCGTGCCCCGGTCCGGGAAGAACCCACATGCTGCGGAGCGGCTAGTCCCATGAGCTATGGCTGCTGGGCCTGCGTGTCCGGAGCCTGTGCTCTGCAACGGGAGGGGCCACGGCAGTGAGAGGCCCACGTACCGCAAAAAATAAGAATAATAATAAAGAAACAGGCTGGCAATCCTGCACTCCAGCAATATTTACCATAGCCAACACTTGGAAGCAATGAAAATGTCCATCAACAGAGGAATTCACAAAGAAGAAGTGGTCCATGTACACACTGGAATATGACTCCAATAAAAAAACATAAATTCATTTTAAAAAACAAAGATAAGTAAGGAGACATCAGGTTTTCAGGGTTTATCCGGGCACATTCCACTCTAATTTATAACCGAGGACCAACACTGGCAGGAAGGTCGGATTCCCTAGTTACCAGAGTGGGAAAAGCAGAAATGCTGCCGCCCTCTGGCCGTTACCTGCAACAGCAGCTTTAAAACCTGTGTTAAGGGTCACTTCCTGTGCACCAGTACTGGAGGGCTGTAAATGAAACCTGCCCTCAAAGTGTCTTGAGGGAAGTAATGGCCAAAATAGTTCAAAATGTCACACATACTTCAAGAAAACAATTTGAAGAGCTAAGCTGTACTCACAGTTTGAAGAAAAAAAGGACATGCCAGAAAGCCCAATTTCAAGGGATTATGAGACGCATGCAAATCCAACCACAAAGAGATATCAGCTCACACTAGTCATAATAAACATCAGCAAAAAAAAACTACAAACAATAAATGCTGAAGGTGTTGTGGAGAGGTGCGTACCCTCAACTTGAAGTGGGACGTAACCTGGTAAGAGCCACTAATGAGAACAGAATGGAGGTGCCGTTATAAGGTAAACATTTGGCTACCATAAGATCCAGCAGGCCCACTCCTGGGCCTATAACGTAAGAAGACAGAATTGGAAAGACACAGGCAGGCAAATGTGCATTGCTGCAGTATTACAATAGCCAAGACGTGGAAGCAACCAAAAAGTCCATCAACAGATGAGTGGACAAAGAAGAACTGGTACATGTACAGACGGAATGTTAGCCAAGGAAAAAAAGGACACAATGTCATTTGCAGCACTGTAGATGAGTCTACAGGTAATCACGCAACACGTAGTAAGTCAGAAAGAGAAAGACACATATTGTATGATATCACTTATAGGTGTTACCTAAAAATTGATACCAGTGAAGATATTTCCACGGAGAAGGGCAATCACAGATTCATTAAACAAACTTATGGTTCACCAATGGAAAGGTGTGAGGATTGGATACATTCGGTCATTGGGGTTAAGAGACATATACAAACACAGGTGAAATATATAATCACCAAAAACCTACGGAATACCAAGAGAAGACTACTCAACATTCTGTCATAACGTACATGGGAAAAGGATCCCAGGAAGAACAGACATAGGTATACGTGTAAAAGAACCACATCTTGCACACCTAGAACAAGCAAAGCATTGTAATCAAACTTGCTGTGATAAAAAATATAAATTCAATTAAAAAAACAAACAAGAAGTAGTGGGACATAAACTTAAGGGGCTTTTTCTTGGCAAATTCCATTCTAAATTACAACCTAGAACACGACTTCCATTGACCTTCTGTTGCCCCAGTAACCAGATTTAGTAAAGGAGAGCTGCTGCCACCTTGTGGCCGTTTCACACAACAGCAGCTTTTAACCCAGTGCTGATGGTCAGTTGATATTCAAAATAATTGCAGGCGTGTAAATGACACCTGCCCTGAAAACAAATCCTGGGGTCGTATATCCACGAAAAAATTCGAAAGACGTCCATATTTCCAAACGACAGTTTCAAGAGGCATGTTTTATGCACATTTGTCTTATGATTCTTTTTCTTTCTTTCTTTCTTTTGTTAAAAAAACGGGAATGGAAAAAGGCTGAACACCAGGAATTAATAAAGCCATGCAAATCCAGTGTACAAAAACGTTCACCTCACAGCCGTCAGAATGATCATCAGCAAGAAAACTCTACAAAAAATAACTGCTGAAGGGGTTTTAGAGAACTGCATACCCTTTAGCTGCTGGTGGGACGTAACCTGGTAAGAGCCAGTAGTGACAACAGAATGGAGGTGCGTTTAAAGGTAAAAATTGAGCTACCATGTGATCTGCTAGGCCCACTGATGGGCCTATCACCTGAGTAGACCAGAATCAAAAAGAAACAGCCTGCCAGGCCTTCAATTCAGCAACATGTACCATAGCCAAGACCTGGAAGAAACCAAAATGTCCGCCAACAGAAAAATGTACCAAGAAGAAGTCGTCCATGTACACAATGGAATATTAGCCATGAAAAAGCATGGAACAGTGCCGTTGCCACCACTACAGAAGGATCTAGAGATAATCACACAACCTGAAGTAAGTAAGAAACCGAAAGACAGATATCCTATGACATCACTTATACATGTTACCTAAAAATTGATACCCATGAAATAATTTCCAAGAGAAGGACACGCATAGATTCAGAAAACCAAATTATGTATAACCAAATGGAAAGGTGTAGGGAATGTATGAATTCGGTTATGGGGTTTAACAGACATGTACTGATACATATGATATATATATATAATCATATAATGGAATACGAAGAGAGGTCTACTCAACACTCTATAATAACATACATGGGAAAGGATCCAAAGAGGAATAGACAGATACATCGATAGGATGAACCAGAAACTGTACACCCAGGAGAATCTACATTTTTATCAAATTTGCTCTGATCATTCATAAAAATTAAATTTCAAAAGCAAACAACAAGTTAGGAGATATAAGCTCTTGGGGGTTTGCGCTGGCACATTCCACTCTAACTTGCAGCGTTCTAACATGATTTCCAGGAAAGCTCTGTTGCCCCAAATCCCAGAGTTGGAAATGAAGAAATGCTGCCGCCTTGTGGCCGTTTCCCGCAAGGGCGGCTTTAAACCCACAGCTAATGGTCACTTAACATTCACAAGGACTCAGGGCTCTAAAGGACACCTGCCGTCAAAAAATGTCCTGAGGTAGGGAATGGCCAAAAAAAAAAATCCAAACTGGCAAAATGTTCAAGGAGATAGTATGGAGGGGTAAGGTTTACTCACTCTTTTTCAAAAATGAGGAAAATGGATAAAAGCTCAACATCAGGAATTATTAGACTCATGAAAACCTAACCTCCAAAACGGTTTCAACTCACACATGTCAACTGCCATCAGCAAAAAGTTTACAAACAATAAATGCTGAAGGGGTTTTAGAGAACTGTGTACCCTCTAGCTGCTGGTGAGATGTAAAGTGGTAACAGCCAGTACTGAGAACAGAAAGGAGCTGCGTTTAAAAGTAAAACCTGCCACCATTCCATTCAGCAGGCCCACCGATGAGCCTCTCACCTGAGAAGTCCAGAGTCGAGAAGGCACAGGCTTCAACAGCTGCACTGCAGGAACTTTCACAATAGCCAAGACACGGAAGCCACCAAAATGTCCATAAACGAATGAATGGATAAAGAAGAAGTAGTCCATGTACACAATGGAATATTAGCCATGGAAAACAATGAAACACTTCTCTTTCAGGCACCATAGATGAGCCTAGAGATAATCACAGAACATGAGGTAAGTCGGAAAGCAAAAGACATATCTTATGATACCACTTATAGGCGTTATCTAAGAACTGACACAAATGAACATATTTCCACAGAGAAAGACACTCACAGGCTTAGAAAACAAATTATGCTTATCTAAAAAGAAAGGTGGGGGGAATGGAAAAATTAAGAGTACACCTACCATACGTGTACAAATACCTATTAAATACATATATCAAAAAGACCGAACATATAGCAAGGGAGGTCTATGGAACACTCTGCAATAATTTACATGGGAAGTGGATCTGTACGTGAACATATATATGTAATGTACAAATGAACCAGATTGTGTACACCTAGGACAAACAATATTCTAATCATTACCCCGATTAAAAAAATTAAAACAAGAAGTAATGTGACATAAACTTATGGGGGTTTTTCCTGGCACATTCCATTGTAATTTACAACCTAGGAACAGGACTTCCAGAAAGGCTCTGCTGCCCTAGTAACCAGATTTGGGAATGGAGAAATGCTGCCGCCTTGTGGCCGTTTCCCACAACAGCAGCTTTAAGCCCAGTGCTAATGGTCACTAAATATTCACACTCATTGCAGGCCTGTAAATGACACCTGCCCTCAAAAAAAAAAAAAAACCTGGGGTCGAAAATAGACCAAAAAATTCAAAAGAGGGCCACCTTCTAAGAAGGCAATTTCAACCGGTCTATTGTACTCACCGTTTGTTTTGTTTGTTTGTTTAACAGAAATTTAAAACGGTGTGGAAAATGCTGAACATTAGGAATAATTAAACACATGCAAATCCAAATTACAAAAACCCATCAGCTCACACCAGTCAGAATGGCAATCAGCAAAAATTCTGCAAACAATAAATGCTGAAGGGGTTGTGGAGAAGTGCCTACCCTTGGTTCAACGTGGAACATGGTAAGAGCCAGTAATGAAAACACAAAGGAGGTGCCTTGAAAAGGTAAATATTGAGCTACCATTCAATCAAGCATACCCACTACTGGGCCTATCGCCTGAGAGGATGTCAATCAAAAGGTCACAGGCTGGGCTTCACTGGTGGCGCAGTGGTTCAGAGTCCGCCTGCCGATGCAGGGGACACGGGTTCCTGCCCCGGTCCGGGAAGAACCCACATGCTGCGGAGCGGCTAGTCCCATGAGCTATGGCTGCTGGGCCTGCGTGTCCGGAGCCTGTGCTCTGCGACGGGAGGGACCACGGCAGTGAGAGGCCCACGTACCGCAAAAAATAAGAATAATAATAAAGAAACTGGCTGGCAATCCTGCACTCCAGCAATATTTACCATAGCCAACACTTGGAAGCAATGAAAATGTCCATCAACAGAGGAATTCACAAAGAAGAAGTGGTCCATGTACACACTGGAATATGTCTCCAATAAAAAAATATAAACTCATTTTAAAAAACAAAGATAAGTAAGGAGACATCAGGTTTTCGGGGTTTATCCGGGCACATTCCACTCTAATTTATAACCGAGGACCAACACTGGCAGGAAGCTCGGATTCCCTAGTTACCAGAGTGGGAAGAGCAGAAATGCTGCCGCCCTCTGGCCGTTACCTGCAACAGCAGCTTTAAAACCTGTGTTAAGGGTCACTTCCTGTGCACCAGTACTGGAGGGCTGTAAATGAAATCTGCCCTCAAAGTGTCTTGAGGGAAGTAATGGCCAAAATAGTTCAAAATGTCACACATACTTCAAGAAAACAATTTGAAGAGCTAAGCTGTACTCACAGTTTGAAGAAAAAAAGGACATGCCAGAAAGCTCAACTTCAAGGGATTATGAGACGCATGCACATCCAACCACAAAGAGGTATCAGCTCACACTAGTCAGAATAAACATCAGCAAAAAAAACTACAAACAATAAATGCTGAAGGTGTTGTGGAGAGGTGCGTACCCTCAACTTGAAGTGGGACGTAACCTGGTAAGAGCCACTAATGAGAACAGAATGGAGGTGCCGTTATAAGGTAAACATTTGGCTACCATAAGATCCAGCAGGCCCACTTCTGGGCCTATAACGTAAGAAGACAGAATTGGAAAGACACAGGCAGGCAAATGTGCATTGCTGCAGTATTACAATAGCCAAGACATGGAAGCAACCAAAAAGTCCATCAACAGATGAGTGGACAAAGAAGAACTGGTACATGTACAGACGGAATGTTAGCCAAGGAAAAAAAGGACACAATGTCATTTGCAGCACTGTAGATGAGTCTACAGGTAATCACGCAACATGTAGTAAGTCAGAAAGAGAAAGACACATATTGTATGATATCACTTATAGGTGTTACCTAAAAATTGATACCAGTGAAGATATTTCCACAGAGAAGGGCAATCACAGATTCATTAAACAAACTTATGGTTCACCAATGGAAAGGTGTGAGGATTGGATACATTCGGTCATTGGGGTTAAGAGACATATACAAACACAGGTGAAATATATAATCACCAAAAACCTATGGAATACCAAGAGAAGACTACTCAACATTCTGTCATAACGTACATGGGAAAAGGATCCCAGGAAGAATAGACATAGGTATATGTGTAAAAGAACCACATCTTGCACACCTAGAACAAGCAAAGCATTGTAATCAAACTTGCTGTGATAAAAAATATAAATTCAATTAAAAAAACAAACAAGAAGTAGTGGGACATAAACTTAAGGGGCTTTTTCTTGGCAAATTCCATTCTAAATTACAACCTAGAAAACGACTTCCATTGACCTTCTGTTGCCCCAGTAACCAGATTTAGTAAAGGAGAGCTGCTGCCACCTTGTGGCCGTTTCCCACAACAGCAGCTTTAAGCCCAGTGCTAATGGTCACTAAATATTCACACTCATTGCAGGCCTGTAAATGACACCTGCCCTCAAAAAAAAGAACCTGGGGTCGAAAATGGACCAAAAAATTCAAAAGAGGTCCACCTTCCAAGAAGGCAATTTCAACCGGTCTATTGTACTCACCATTTGTTTTGTTTGTTTGTTTAACAGAAATTTAAAACGGTGTGGAAAATGCTGAACATTAGGAATAATTAAACACATGCAAATCCAAATTACAAAAACCTATCAGCTCACACTACTCAGAATGGCAATCAGCAAAATTTATGCAAACAATAAATGCTGAAGGGGTTGTGGAGAAACGCCTACACTTGGTTCAACGTGGAACATGGTAAGAGCCAGTAATGAAAACACAAAGGAGGTGCCTTGAAAAGGTAAATATTGAGCTACCATGTGATCTGGTAGGCCCACTGATGGGCCTATCACCTGAGTAGACCAGAGTCAAAAAGAAACAGCCTGCCAGGCCTTCAATTCAGCAACATGTACCATAGCCAAGACCTGGAAGAAACCAAAATGTCCACCAACAGAAAAATGTACCAAGAAGAAGTCGTCCATGTACACAATGGAATAGTAGCCATGAAAATGCATGGAACAGTGCCGTTGCCACCACTACAGAAGGATCTAGAGATAACCACCCAACTTGAAGTAAGAAAGAAACCGAAAGACAGATATCCTATGACATCACTTATACGTGTTACCTAAAAATTGATACCCATGAAATAATTTCCAAGAGAAGGACACGCATAGATTCAGAAAACCAAATTATGTATAACCAAATGGAAAGGTGTAGGGAATGTATGAATTCGGTTATGGGGTTTAACAGACATGTACTAATACATATGATATATATATATAATCACAAAATACCTATGGAATACGAAGAGAGGTCTACTCAGCACTCTATAATAACATACATGGGAAAGGATCCAAAGAGGAATAGACAGAGACATTGATAGGATGAACCAGAAACTGTACACCCAGGAGAATCGACATTTTTATCAAATTTGCTCTGATCATTAATAAAAATTAAATTTCAAAAGCAAACAACAAGTTAGGAGATATAAGCTCTTGGGGGTTTGGGCTGGCACATTCCACTCTAATTTGCAGCTTTCTAACATGATTTCCAGGAAAGCTCTGTTGCCCGAAATCCCAGAGTTGGAAATGAAGAAATGCTGCCGCCTTGTAGCCGTTTCCCGCAAGGGCGGCTTTAAACCCACAGCTAATGGTCACTTAAGATTCACAAGGACCCAGGGCTCTAAAGGACACCTTCCGTCAAAAAATGTCCTGAGGTAGGGAATGGCCAAAAAAAATCAAAACTGGTAAAATTTTCAAGGAGATAGTATGGAGGGGTAAGTTTTACTCACTCTTTTTCAAAAATGAGGAAAATGGATAAAAGCTCAACATCAGGAATTATTAGACTCATGAAAATCTAACCTCCAAAACGGTGTCAACTCACACATGTCAACTACCATCAGAAAAAAGTTTACAAACAATAAATGCTGAAGGGGTTTTAGAGGACTGTGTACCCTCCAGCTGCTGGTGAGATGTAAAGTGGTCACATCCAATACTGAGAACAGAAAGGAGCTGCGTTTAAAAGTAAAACTTGAGCCACCATTCCAGTCAGCAGGCCCACCGCTGAGCCTCTCACCTGAGAAGTCCAGAGTCGAGAAGGCACAGGCTTCAACAGCTGCACTGCAGGAACTTTCACAATAGCCAAGACACGGAAGCCACCAAAATGTCCATAAACAAATGAATGGATAAAGAAGAAGGAGTCCATGTACACAATGGAATATTAGCCATGGAAAACAATGAAATGCTTCTCTTTCAGGCACCATAGATGAGCCTAGAGATAATCACAGAACATGAGGTAAGTCGGAAAGCAAAAGACATATCTTATGATACCACTTATAGGCGTTATCTAAGAACTGACACAAATGAACATATTTCCACAGAGAAAGACACTCACAGACTTAGAAAACAAACTATGCTTATCTAAAAAGAAAGGTGGGGGGAATGGAAAAATTAAGAGTACACCTACCATACGTGTACAAATACCTATTAAATACATATATCAAAAAGACCGAACATATAGCAAGGGAGGTCTATGGAACACCCTGCAATAATTTACATGGGAAGTGGATCTGTACGTGAACATATATATGTAATGTACAAATGAACCAGATTCTGTACACCTAGGACAAACAATATTCTAATCATTACCCCGATTAAAAAAATTAAAACAAGAAGTAATGTGACATAAACTTATGGGGCTTTTTCCTGGCACATTCCATTGTAATTTACAACCTAGGAACAGGACTTCCAGAAAGGCTCTGCTGCCCTAGTAACCAGATTTGGGAATGGAGAAATGCTGCCGCCTTGTGGCCGTTTCCCACAACAGCAGCTTTAAGCCCAGTGCTAATGGTCACTAAATATTCACACTCATTGCAGGCCTGTAAATGACACCTGCCCTCAAAAAAAAGAACCTGGGGTTGAAAATAGACCAAAAAATTGAAAAGAGGGCCACCTTCCAAGAAGGCAATTTCAACCGGTCTATTGTACTCACCGTTTGTTTTGTTGGTTTGTTTAACAGAAATTTAAAACGGTGTGGTAAATGCTGAACATTAGGAATAATTAAACACATGCAAATCCAAATTACAAAAACCTATCAGCTCACACCACTCAGAATGGCAATCAGCAAAAATTCTGCAAACAATAAATGCTGAAGGGGTTGTGGAGAAACGCCTACCCTTGGTTCAACGTGGAACATGGTAAGAGCCAGTAATGAAAACACAAAGGAGGTGCCTTGAAAAGGTAAATATTGAGCTACCATTCAATCAAGCATACCCACTTCTGGGCCTATCGCCTGAGAGGATGTCAATCAAAAGGTCACAGGCTGGGCTTCTCTGGTGGCGCAGTGGTGGAGAGTCTGCCTGCCGATGCAGGGGACACGGGTTCGTGCCCCGGTCCGGGAAGAACCCACATGCTGCGGAGCGGCTAGTCCCATGAGCTATGGCTGCTGGGCCTGCGTGTCCGGAGCCTGTGCTCTGCAACGGGAGGGACCACGGCAGTGAGAGGCCCACGTACCGCAAAAAATAAGAATAATGATAATAAAGAAACTGGCTGGCAATCCTGCACTCCAGCAATATTTACCATAGCCAACACTTGGAAGCAATGAAAATGTCCATCAACAGAGGAATTCACAAAGAAGAAGTGGTCCATGTACACACTGGAATATGACTCCAATAAAAAAATATAAACTCATTTTAAAAACAAAGATAAGTAAGGAGACATCAGGTTTTGGGGGTTTATCCGGGCACATTCCACTCTAATTTATAACCGAGGACCAACACTGGCAGGAAGGTCGGTTTCCCTAGTTACCAGAGTGGGAAAAGCAGAAATGCTGCCGCCCTCTGGCCGTTACCTGCAACAGCAGCTTTAAAACCTGTGTTAAGGGTCACTTCCTATGCACCAGTACTGGAGGGCTGTAAATGAAACCTGCCCTCAAAGTGTCTTGAGGGAAGTAATGGCCAAAATAGTTCAAAATGTCACACATACTTCAAGAAAACAATTTGAAGAGCTAAGCTGTACTCACAGTTTGAAGAAAAAAAGGGCATGCCAGAAAGCTCAATTTCAAGGGATTATGAGACGCATGCAGATCCAACCACAAAGAGGTATCAGCTCACACTAGTCAGAATAAACATCAGCAAAAAACCTACAAACAATAAATGCTGAAGGTGTTGTGGAGAAGTGCGTACCCTCAACTTGAAGTGGGACGTAACCTGGTAAGAGCCACTAATGAGAATAGAATGGAGGTGCCGTTATAAGGTAAACATTTGGCTACCATAAGATCCAGCAGGCCCACTCCTGGGCCTATAACGTAAGAAGACAGAATTGGAAAGACACAGGCAGGCAAATGTGCATTGCTGTAGTATTACAATAATAGCCAAGACATGGAAGCAACCAAAAAGTCCATCAACAGATGAGTGGACAAAGAAGAACTGGTACATGTACAGACGGAATATTAGCCAAGGAAAAAAAGGACACAATGTCATTTGCAGCACTGTAGATGAGTCTACAGGTAATCACGCAACATGTAGTAAGTCAGAAAGAGAAAGACACATATTGTATGATATCACTTATAGGTGTTACCTAAAAATTGATACCAGTGAAGATATTTCCACGGAGAAGGGCAATCACAGATTCATTAAACAAACTTATGGTTCACCAATGGAAAGGTGTGAGGATTGGATACATTCGGTCATTGGGGTTAAGAGACATATACAAACACAGGTGAAATATATAATCACCAAAAACCTACGGAATACCAAGAGAAGACTACTCAACACTCTGTCATAACGTACATGGGAAAAGGATCCCAGGAAGAATAGACATAGGTATATGTGTAAAAGAACCACATCTTGCACACCTAGAACAAGCAAAGCATTGTAATCAAACTTGCTGTGATAAAAAATATAAATTCAATTAAAAACACGAACAAGAAGTAGTGGGACATAAACTTAAGGGGCTTTTTCCATTCTAAATTACAACCTAGAACACGACTTCCATTGACCTTCTGTTGCCCTAGTAACCAGATTTAGTAAAGGAGAGCTGCTGCCACCTTGTGGCCGTTTCACACAACAGCAGCTTTTAACCCAGTGCTAATGGTCAGTTGATATTCAAAATAACTGCAGGCGTGTAAATGACACCTGCCCTGAAAACAAATCCTGGGGTCGTATATCGACCAAAATATTCGAAAGACGTCCACATTTCCAAACGACAGTTTCAAGAGGCATATTTTATGCACATTTGTCTTATGATTCTTTCCCTTTCTTTCTTCTGTTAAAAAAACGGGAATGGAAAAAGGCTGAACATCAGGGATTAATAAAGCCATGCAAATCCAGTGTACAAAACCGTTCACCTCACAGCCGTCAGAATGATCATCAGCAAGAAAACTCTACAAAAAATAACGGCTGAAGGGGTCTTAGAGAACTGCATACCCTTTAGCTGCTGGTGGGATGTAACCTGGTAAGAGCCAGTAGTGACAACAGAATGGAGGTGCGTTTAAAGGTAAAAATTGAGCTACCATGTGATCTGCTAGGCCCACTGATGGGCCTATCACCTGAGTAGACCAGAATCAAAAAGAAACAGCCTGCCAGGCCTTCAATTCAGCAACATGTACCATAGCCAAGATATGGAAGAAACCAAAATGTCCACCAACAGAAAAATGTACCAAGAAGAAGTCGTCCACGTACACAATGGAATATTAGCCATGAAAAAGCATGGAACAGTGCCGTTGCCACCACTACAGAAGGATCTAGAGATAATCACCCAACTTGAAGTAAGAAACAAACCGAAAGACAGATATCCTATGACATCACTTATACGTGTTACCTAAAAATTGATACCCATGAAATAATTTCCAAGAGAAGGACACGCATAGATTCAGAACACCAAATTATGTATAACCAAATGGAAAGGTGTAGGGAATGTATGAATTCGGTTATGGGGTTTAACAGACATGTACTAATACATATGATATATATATAATCACAAAATACCTATGGAATACGAAGAGAGGTCTACTCAGCACTCTATAATAACATACATGGAAAAGGATCCAAAGAGGAATAGACAGAGACATTGATAGGATGAACCAGAAACTGTACACCCAGGAGAATCGACATTTTTATCAAATTTGCTCTGATCATTAATAAAAATTAAATTTCAAAGCAAACAACAAGTTAGGAGATATAAGCTCTTGGGGGTTTGGGCTGGCACATTCCACTCTAATTTGCAGCTTTCTAACATGATTTCCAGGAAAGCTCTGTTGCCCGAAATCCCAGAGTTGGAAATGAAGAAATGCTGCCGCCTTGTAGCCGTTTCCCGCAAGGGCGGCTTTAAACCCACAGCTAATGGTCACTTAACATTCACAAGGACCCAGGGCTCTAAAGGACCCCTGCCGTCAAAAAATGTCCTGAGGTAGGGAATGGCCAAAAAAAATCAAAAGTGGCAAAATTTTCAAGGAGATAGTATGGAGGGGTAAGTTTTACTCACTCTTTTTCAAAAATGAGGAAAATGGATAAAAGCTCAACATCAGGAATTATTAGACTCATGAAAATCTAACCTCCAAAACGGTGTCAACTCACACATGTCAACTACCATCAGCAAAAAGTTTACAAACAATAAATGCTGAAGGGGTTTTAGAGAACTCGGTACCCTCTAGCTGCTGGTGAGATGTAAAGTGGTCACAGCCAATACTGAGAACAGAAAGGAGCTGCGTTTAAAAGTAAAACTTGAGCCACCATTCCAGTCAGCAGGCCCACCGCTGAGCCTCTCACCTGAAAAGTCCAGGGTCGAGAAGGCACAGGCTTCAACAGCTGCACTGCAGGAACTTTCACAATAGCCAAGACACGGAAGCAACCAAAATGTCCATAAACAAATGAATGGATAAAGAAGGCGTCCATGTACACAATGGGATATTAGCCATGGAAAACAATGAAATGCTTCTCTTTCAGGCACCATAGATGAGCCTAGAGATAATCACAGAACATGAGGTAAGTCGGAAAGCAAAAGACATATCTTATGATACCACTTATAGGCGTTATCTAAGAACTGACACAAATGAACATATTTCCACAGAGAAAGACACTCACAGACTTAGAAAACAAACTATGCTTATCTAAAAAGAAAGGTGGGGGGAATGGAAAAATTAAGAGTACACTTACCATACGTGTACAAATACCTATTAAATGCATATATCAAAAAGACCGAACATATAGCAAGGGAGGTCTATGGAACACCCTGCAATAATTTACATGGGAAGTGGATCTGTACGTGAACATATATATGTAATGTACAAATGAACCAGATTGTGTACACCTAGGACAAACAATATTCTAATCATTACCCCGATTAAAAAAATTAAAACAAGAAGTAATGTGACATAAACTTATGGGGCTTTTTCCTGGCACATTCCATTGTAATTTACAACCTAGGAACAGGACTTCCAGAAAGGCTCTGCTGCCCTAGTAACCAGATTTGGGAATGGAGAAATGCTGCCGCCTTGTGGCCGTTTCCCACAACAGCAGCTTTAAGCCCAGTGCTAATGGTCACTAAATATTCACACTCATTGCAGGCCTGTAAATGACACCTGCCCTCAAAAAACAGAACCTGGGGTCGAAAATAGACCAAAAAATTCAAAAGAGGGCCACCTTCCAAGAAGGCAATTTCAACCGGTCTATTGTACTCACCATTTGTTTTGTTTGTTTGTTTAACAGAAATTTAAAACGGTGTGGAAAATGCTGAACATTAGGAATAATTAAACACATGCAAATCCAAATTACAAAAACCTTTCAGCTCACACTACTCAGAATGGCAATCAGCAAAATTTCTGCAAACAATAAATGCTGAAGGGGTTGTGGAGAAACGCCTACCCTTGGTTCAACATGGAACATGGTAAGAGCCAGTAATGAAAACACAAAGGAGGTGCCTTGAAAAGGTAAATATTGAGCTACCATTCAATCAAGCATACCCACTTCTGGGCCTATCGCCTGAGAGGATGTCAATCAAAAGGTCACAGGCTGGGCTTCTCTGGTGGCGCAGTGGTGGAGAGTCCGCCTGCCGATGCAGGGGACACGGGTTCGTGCCCCGGTCCGGGAAGAACCCACATGCTGCGGAGCGGCTAGTCCCATGAGCTATGGCTGCTGGGCCTGCGTGTCCGGAGCCTGTGCTCTGCAACGGGAGGGACCACGGCAGTGAGAGGCCCACGTACCGCAAAAAATAAGAATAATGATAATAAAGAAACTGGCTGGCAATCCTGCACTCCAGCAATATTTACCATAGCCAACACTTGGAAGCAATGAAAATGTCCATCAACAGAGGAATTCACAAAGAAGAAGTGGTCCATGTACACACTGGAATATGACTCCAATAAAAAAATATAAACTCATTTTAAAAACAAAGATAAGTAAGGAGACATCAGGTTTTGGGGGTTTATCCGGGCACATTCCACTCTAATTTATAACCGAGGACCAACACTGGCAGGAAGGTCGGTTTCCCTAGTTACCAGAGTGGGAAAAGCAGAAATGCTGCCGCCCTCTGGCCGTTACCTGCAACAGCAGCTTTAAAACCTGTGTTAAGGGTCACTTCCTATGCACCAGTACTGGAGGGCTGTAAATGAAACCTGCCCTCAAAGTGTCTTGAGGGAAGTAATGGCCAAAATAGTTCAAAATGTCACACATACTTCAAGAAAACAATTTGAAGAGCTAAGCTGTACTCACAGTTTGAAGAAAAAAAGGGCATGCCAGAAAGCTCAATTTCAAGGGATTATGAGACGCATGCAGATCCAACCACAAAGAGGTATCAGCTCACACTAGTCAGAATAAACATCAGCAAAAAAACTACAAACAATAAATGCTGAAGGTGTTGTGGAGAAGTGCGTACCCTCAACTTGAAGTGGGACGTAACCTGGTAAGAGCCACTAATGAGAATAGAATGGAGGTGCCGTTATAAGGTAAACATTTGGCTACCATAAGATCCAGCAGGCCCACTCCTGGGCCTATAACGTAAGAAGACAGAATTGGAAAGACACAGGCAGGCAAATGTGCATTGCTGTAGTATTACAATAATAGCCAAGACATGGAAGCAACCAAAAAGTCCATCAACAGATGAGTGGACAAAGAAGAACTGGTACATGTACAGACGGAATATTAGCCAAGGAAAAAAAGGACACAATGTCATTTGCAGCACTGTAGATGAGTCTACAGGTAATCACGCAACATGTAGTAAGTCAGAAAGAGAAAGACACATATTGTATGATATCACTTATAGGTGTTACCTAAAAATTGATACCAGTGAAGATATTTCCACGGAGAAGGGCAATCACAGATTCATTAAACAAACTTATGGTTCACCAATGGAAAGGTGTGAGGATTGGATACATTCGGTCATTGGGGTTAAGAGACATATACAAACACAGGTGAAATATATAATCACCAAAAACCTACGGAATACCAAGAGAAGACTACTCAACATTCTGTCATAATGTACATGGGAAAAGGATCCCAGGAAGAATAGACATAGGTATACGTGTAAAAGAACCACATCTTGCACACCTAGAACAAGCAAAGCATTGTAATCAAACTTGCTGTGATAAAAAATATAAATTCAATTAAAAAGACAAACAAGAAGTAGTGGGACATAAACTTAAGGGGCTTCTCCTTGGCAAATTCCATTCTAAATTACAACCTAGAACACGACTTCCATTGACCTTCTGTTGCCCCAGTAACCAGATTTAGGAAAGGAGAGCTGCTGCCACCTTGTGGCCGTTTCACACAACAGCAGCTTTTAACCCAGTGCTAATGGTCAGTTGATATTCAAAATAATTGCAGGCGTGTAAATGACACCTGCCCTGAAAACAAATCCTGGGGTCGTATATCGACCAAAAAATTCGAAAGATGTCCACATTTCCAAACGACAGTTTCAAGAGGCATATTTTATGCACATTTGTCTTATGATTCTTTCCCTTTCTTTCTTCTGTTAAAAAAACGGGAATGGAAAAAGGCTGAACATAAGGGATTAATAAAGCCATGCAAATCCAGTGTACAAAACCGTTCACCTCACAGCCGTCAGAATGATCATCAGCAAGAAAACTCTACAAAAATAAGTGCTGAAGGGGTTTTAGAGAACTGCATACCCTTTAGCTGCTGGTGGGATGTAACCTGGTAAGAGCCAGTAGTGACAACAGAATGGAGGTGCGTTTAAAGGTAAAAATTGAGCTACCATGTGATCTGGTAGGCCCACTGATGGGCCTATCACCTGAGTAACCAGAATCAAAAAGAAACAGCCTGCCAGGCCTTCAATTCAGCAACATGTACCATAGCCAAGACCTGGAAGAAACCAAAATGTCCGCCAACAGAAAAATGTACCAAGAAGAAGTCGTCCATGTACACAATGGAATATTAGAAATGAAAATGCATGGAACAGTGCCGTTGCCACCACTACAGAAGGATCTAGAGATAACCACCCAACTTGAAGTAAGAAAGAAACCGAAAGACAGATATCCTATGACATCACTTATACGTATTACCTAAAAATTGATACCCATGAAATAATTTCCAAGAGAAGGACACGCATAGATTCAGAAAACCAAATTATGTATAACCAAATGGAAAGGTGTAGGGAATGTATGAATTCGGTTATAGGGTTTAACAGACATGTACTAATACATGTGATATATATATAATCACAAAATACCTATGGAATACGAAGAGAGGTCTACTCAGCACTCTATAATAACATACATGGGAAAGGATCCAAAGAGGAATAGACAGAGACATTGATAGGATGAACCAGAAACTGTACACCCAGGAGAATTGACATTTTTATCAAATTTGCTCTGATCATTAATAAAAATTAAATTTCACAAGCAAACAACAAGTTAGTAGATATAAGCTCTTGGGGGTTTGCGCTGGCACATTCCGCTCTAACTTGCAGCGTTCTAACATGATTTCCAGGAAAGCTCTGTTGCCCCAAATCCCAGAGTTGGAAATGAAGAAATGCTGCCGCCTTGTGGCCGTTTCCCGCAAGGGCGGCTTTAAACCCACAGCTAATGGTCACTTAACATTCACAAGGACCCAGGGCTCTAAAGGACACCTGCCGTCAAAAAATGTCCTGAGGTAGGGAATGGCCAAAAAAAATCAAAACTGGTAAAATTTTCAAGGAGATAGTATGGAGGGGTAAGTTTTACTCACTCTTTTTCAAAAATGAGGAAGATGGATAAAAGCTCAACATCAGGAATTATTAGACTCATGAAAATCTAACCTCCAAAACGGTGTCAACTCACACATGTCAACTACCATCAGCAAAAAGTTTACAAACAATAAATGCTGAAGGGGTTTTAGAGGACTGTGTACCCTCTAGCTGCTGGTGAGATGTAAAGTGGTAACAGCCAATACTGAGAACAGAAAGGAGCTGCGTTTAAAAGTAAAACTTGAGCCACCATTCCAGTCAGCAGGCCCACCGCTGAGCCTCTCACCTGAGAAGTCCAGAGTCGAGAAGGCACAGGCTTCAACAGCTGCACTGCAGGAACTTTCACAATAGCCAAGACACGGAAGCCACCGAAATGTCCATAAACGAATGAATGGATAAGAAGGAGTCCATGTACACAATGGAATATTAGCCATGGAAAACAATGAAATGCTTCTCTTTCAGGCACCATAGATGAGCCTAGAGATAATCACAGAACATGAGGTAAGTCGGAAAGCAAAAGACATATCTTATGATACCACTTATAGGCGTTATCTAAGAACTGACACAAATGAACGTATTTCCACAGAGAAAGACACTCACAGACTTAGAAAACAAACTATGCTTATCTAAAAAGAAAGGTGGGGGGAATGGAAAAATTAAGAGTACACCTACCATACGTTTACAAATACCTATTAAATACATATATCAAAAAGACCGAACATATAGCACGGGAGGTCTATGGAACACTCTGCAATAATTTACATGGGAAGTGGATCTGTACGTGAACATATATATGTAATGTACAAATGAACTAGATTGTGTAGACCTAGGACAAACAATATTCTAATCATTACCCCGATTAAAAAAATTAAAACAAGAACTAATGTGACATAAACTTATGGGGCTTTTTCCTGGCACATTCCATTGTAATTTACAACCTAGGAACAGGACTTCCAGAAAGGCTCTGCTGCCCTAGTAACCAGATTTGGGAATGGAGAAATGCTGCCGCCTTGTGGCCGTTTCCCACAACAGCAGCTTTAAGCCCAGTGCTAATGGTCACTAAATATTCACACTCATTGCAGGCCTGTAAATGACACCTGCCCTCAAAAAAAAAAAAAAACCTGGGGTCGAAAATAGACCAAAAAATTCAAAAGAGGGCCACTTTCTAAGAAGGCAATTTCAACCAGTCTATTGTACTCACCGTTTGTTTTGTTTGTTTGTTTAACAGAAATTTAAAACGGTGTGGAAAATGCTGAACATTAGGAATAATTAAACACATGCAAATCCAAATTACAAAAACCCATCAGCTCACACCAGTCAGAATGGCAATCAGCAAAAATTCTGCAAACAATAAATGCTGAAGGGGTTGTGGAGAAGTGCCTACCCTTGGTTCAACGTGGAACATGGTAAGAGCCAGTAATGAAAACACAAAGGAGGTGCCTTGAAAAGGTAAATTTTGAGCTACCATTCAATCAAGCATACCCACTACTGGGCCTATCGCCTGAGAGGATGTCAATCAAAAGGTCACAGGCTGGGCTTCACTGGTGGCGCAGTGGTTGAGAGTCCGCCTGCCGATGCAGGGGACACGGGTTCGTGCCCCGGTCCGGGAAGAACCCACATGCTGCGGAGCGGCTAGTCCCATGAGCTATGGCTGCTGGGCCTGCGTGTCCGGAGCCTGTGCTCTGCAACGGGAGGGGCCACGGCAGTGAGAGGCCCACGTACCGCAAAAAATAAGAATAATAATAAAGAAACAGGCTGGCAATCCTGCACTCCAGCAATATTTACCATAGCCAACACTTGGAAGCAATGAAAATGTCCATCAACAGAGGAATTCACAAAGAAGAAGTGGTCCATGTACACACTGGAATATGACTCCAATAAAAAAACATAAATTCATTTTAAAAAACAAAGATAAGTAAGGAGACATCAGGTTTTCAGGGTTTATCCGGGCACATTCCACTCTAATTTATAACCGAGGACCAACACTGGCAGGAAGGTCGGATTCCCTAGTTACCAGAGTGGGAAAAGCAGAAATGCTGCCGCCCTCTGGCCGTTACCTGCAACAGCAGCTTTAAAACCTGTGTTAAGGGTCACTTCCTGTGCACCAGTACTGGAGGGCTGTAAATGAAACCTGCCCTCAAAGTGTCTTGAGGGAAGTAATGGCCAAAATAGTTCAAAATGTCACACATACTTCAAGAAAACAATTTGAAGAGCTAAGCTGTACTCACAGTTTGAAGAAAAAAAGGACATGCCAGAAAGCCCAATTTCAAGGGATTATGAGACGCATGCAAATCCAACCACAAAGAGATATCAGCTCACACTAGTCATAATAAACATCAGCAAAAAAAACCTACAAACAATAAATGCTGAAGGTGTTGTGGAGAGGTGCGTACCCTCAACTTGAAGTGGGACGTAACCTGGTAAGAGCCACTAATGAGAACAGAATGGAGGTGCTGTTATAAGGTAAACATTTGGCTACCATAAGATCCAGCAGGCCCACTCCTGGGCCTATAACGTAAGAAGACAGAATTGGAAAGACACAGGCAGGCAAATGTGCATTGCTGCAGTATTACAATAGCCAAGACGTGGAAGCAACCAAAAAGTCCATCAACAGATGAGTGGACAAAGAAGAACTGGTACATGTACAGACGGAATGTTAGCCAAGCAAAAAAAGGACACAATGTCATTTGCAGCACTGTAGATGAGTCTACAGGTAATCACGCAACACGTAGTAAGTCAGAAAGAGAAAGACACATATTGTATGATATCACTTATAGGTGTTACCTAAAAATTGATACCAGTGAAGATATTTCCACGGAGAAGGGCAATCACAGATTCATTAAACAAACTTATGGTTCACCAATGGAAAGGTGTGAGGATTGGATACATTCGGTCATTGGGGTTAAGAGACATATACAAACACAGGTGAAATATATAATCACCAAAAACCTACGGAATACCAAGAGAAGACTACTCAACATTCTGTCATAACGTACATGGGAAAAGGATCCCAGGAAGAACAGACATAGGTATATGTGTAAAAGAACCACATCTTGCACACCTAGAACAAGCAAAGCATTGTAATCAAACTTGCTGTGATAAAAAATATAAATTCAATTAAAAAAACAAACAAGAAGTAGTGGGACATAAACTTAAGGGGCTTTTTCTTGGCAAATTCCATTCTAAATTACAACCTAGAACACGACTTCCATTGACCTTCTGTTGCCCCAGTAACCAGATTTAGTAAAGGAGAGCTGCTGCCACCTTGTGGCCGTTTCACACAACAGCAGCTTTTAACCCAGTGCTGATGGTCAGTTGATATTCAAAATAATTGCAGGCGTGTAAATGACACCTGCCCTGAAAACAAATCCTGGGGTCGTATATCCACGAAAAAATTCGAAAGACGTCCACATTTCCAAACGACAGTTTCAAGAGGCATGTTTTATGCACATTTGTCTTATGATTCTTTTTCTTTCTTTCTTTCTTTTGTTAAAAAAACGGGAATGGAAAAAGGCTGAACACCAGGAATTAATAAAGCCATGCAAATCCAGTGTACAAAAACGTTCACCTCACAGCCGTCAGAATGATCATCAGCAAGAAAACTCTACAAAAAATAACTGCTGAAGGGGTTTTAGAGAACTGCATACCCTTTAGCTGCTGGTGGGACGTAACCTGGTAAGAGCCAGTAGTGACAACAGAATGGAGGTGCGTTTAAAGGTAAAAATTGAGCTACCATGTGATCTGGTAGGCCCACTGATGGGCCTATCACCTGAGTAGACCAGAATCAAAAAGAAACAGCCTGCCAGGCCTTCAATTCAGCAACATGTACCATAGCCAAGACCTGGAAGAAACCAAAATGTCCGCCAACAGAAAAATGTACCAAGAAGAAGTCGTCCATGTACACAATGGAATATTAGCCATGAAAAAGCATGGAACAGTGCCGTTGCCACCACTACAGAAGGATCTAGAGATAATCACACAACCTGAAGTAAGTAAGAAACCGAAAGACAGATATCCTATGACATCACTTATACATGTTACCTAAAAATTGATACCCATGAAATAATTTCCAAGAGAAGGACACGCATAGATTCAGAAAACCAAATTATGTATAACCAAATGGAAAGGTGTAGGGAATGTATGAATTCGGTTATGGGGTTTAACAGACATGTACTGATACATATGATATATATATATAATCATATAATGGAATACGAAGAGAGGTCTACTCAACACTCTATAATAACATACATGGGAAAGGATCCAAAGAGGAATAGACAGATACATCGATAGGATGAACCAGAAACTGTACACCCAGGAGAATCTACATTTTTATCAAATTTGCTCTGATCATTCATAAAAATTAAATTTCAAAAGCAAACAACAAGTTAGGAGATATAAGCTCTTGGGGGTTTGCGCTGGCACATTCCACTCTAACTTGCAGCGTTCTAACATGATTTCCAGGAAAGCTCTGTTGCCCCAAATCCCAGAGTTGGAAATGAAGAAATGCTGCCGCCTTGTGGCCGTTTCCCGCAAGGGCGGCTTTAAACCCACAGCTAATGGTCACTTAACATTCACAAGGACTCAGGGCTCTAAAGGACACCTGCCGTCAAAAAATGTCCTGAGGTAGGGAATGGCCAAAAAAAAAATCCAAACTGGCAAAATGTTCAAGGAGATAGTATGGAGGGGTAAGGTTTACTCACTCTTTTTCAAAAATGAGGAAAATGGATAAAAGCTCAACATCAGGAATTATTAGACTCATGAAAACCTAACCTCCAAAACGGTTTCAACTCACACATGTCAACTGCCATCAGCAAAAAGTTTACAAACAATAAATGCTGAAGGGGTTTTAGAGAACTGTGTACCCTCTAGCTGCTGGTGAGATGTAAAGTGGTAACAGCCAGTACTGAGAACAGAAAGGAGCTGCGTTTAAAAGTAAAACCTGCCACCATTCCATTCAGCAGGCCCACCGATGAGCCTCTCACCTGAGAAGTCCAGAGTCGAGAAGGCACAGGCTTCAACAGCTGCACTGCAGGAACTTTCACAATAGCCAAGACACGGAAGCAACCAAAATGTCCATAAACGAATGAATGGATAAAGAAGAAGTAGTCCATGTACACAATGGAATATTAGCCATGGAAAACAATGAAACACTTCTCTTTCAGGCACCATAGATGAGCCTAGAGATAATCACAGAACATGAGGTAAGTCGGAAAGCAAAAGACATATCTTATGATACCACTTATAGGCGTTATCTAAGAACTGACACAAATGAACATATTTCCACAGAGAAAGACACTCACAGGCTTAGAAAACAAATTATGCTTATCTAAAAAGAAAGGTGGGGGGAATGGAAAAATTAAGAGTACACCTACCATACGTGTACAAATACCTATTAAATACATATATCAAAAAGACCGAACATATAGCAAGGGAGGTCTATGGAACACTCTGCAATAATTTACATGGGAAGTGGATCTGTACGTGAACATATATATGTAATGTACAAATGAACCAGATTGTGTACACCTAGGACAAACAATATTCTAATCATTACCCCGATTAAAAAAATTAAAACAAGAAGTAATGTGACATAAACTTATGGGGGTTTTTCCTGGCACATTCCATTGTAATTTACAACCTAGGAACAGGACTTCCAGAAAGGCTCTGCTGCCCTAGTAACCAGATTTGGGAATGGAGAAATGCTGCCGCCTTGTGGCCGTTTCCCACAACAGCAGCTTTAAGCCCAGTGCTAATGGTCACTAAATATTCACACTCATTGCAGGCCTGTAAATGACACCTGCCCTCAAAAAAAAAAAAAAACCTGGGGTCGAAAATAGACCAAAAAATTCAAAAGAGGGCCACCTTCTAAGAAGGCAATTTCAACCGGTCTATTGTACTCACCGTTTGTTTTGTTTGTTTGTTTAACAGAAATTTAAAACGGTGTGGAAAATGCTGAACATTAGGAATAATTAAACACATGCAAATCCAAATTACAAAAACCCATCAGCTCACACCAGTCAGAATGGCAATCAGCAAAAATTCTGCAAACAATAAATGCTGAAGGGGTTGTGGAGAAGTGCCTACCCTTGGTTCAACGTGGAACATGGTAAGAGCCAGTAATGAAAACACAAAGGAGGTGCCTTGAAAAGGTAAATTTTGAGCTACCATTCAATCAAGCATACCCACTACTGGGCCTATCGCCTGAGAGGATGTCAATCAAAAGGTCACAGGCTGGGCTTCACTGGTGGCGCAGTGGTTGAGAGTCCGCCTGCCGATGCAGGGGACACGGGTTCCTGCCCCGGTCCGGGAAGAACCCACATGCTGCGGAGCGGCTAGTCCTATGAGCTATGGCTGCTGGGCCTGCGTGTCCGGAGCCTGTGCTCTGCGACGGGAGGGACCACGGCAGTGAGAGGCCCACGTACCGCAAAAAATAAGAATAATAATAAAGAAACTGGCTGGCAATCCTGCACTCCAGCAATATTTACCATAGCCAACACTTGGAAGCAATGAAAATGTCCATCAACAGAGGAATTCACAAAGAAGAAGTGGTCCATGTACACACTGGAATATGTCTCCAATAAAAAAATATAAACTCATTTTAAAAAACAAAGATAAGTAAGGAGACATCAGGTTTTCGGGGTTTATCCGGGCACATTCCACTCTAATTTATAACCGTGGACCAACACTGGCAGGAAGCTCGGATTCCCTAGTTACCAGAGTGGGAAGAGCAGAAATGCTGCCGCCCTCTGGCCGTTACCTGCAACAGCAGCTTTAAAACCTGTGTTAAGGGTCACTTCCTGTGCACCAGTACTGGAGGGCTGTAAATGAAATCTGCCCTCAAAGTGTCTTGAGGGAAGTAATGGCCAAAATAGTTCAAAATGTCACACATACTTCAAGAAAACAATTTGAAGAGCTAAGCTGTACTCACAGTTTGAAGAAAAAAAGGACATGCCAGAAAGCTCAACTTCAAGGGATTATGAGACGCATGCACATCCAACCACAAAGAGGTATCAGCTCACACTAGTCAGAATAAACATCAGCAAAAAAAACTACAAACAATAAATGCTGAAGGTGTTGTGGAGAGGTGCGTACCCTCAACTTGAAGTGGGACGTAACCTGGTAAGAGCCACTAATGAGAACAGAATGGAGGTGCCGTTATAAGGTAAACATTTGGCTACCATAAGATCCAGCAGGCCCACTTCTGGGCCTATAACGTAAGAAGACAGAATTGGAAAGACACAGGCAGGCAAATGTGCATTGCTGCAGTATTACAATAGCCAAGACATGGAAGCAACCAAAAAGTCCATCAACAGATGAGTGGACAAAGAAGAACTGGTACATGTACAGACGGAATGTTAGCCAAGGAAAAAAAGGACACAATGTCATTTGCAGCACTGTAGATGAGTCTACAGGTAATCACGCAACATGTAGTAAGTCAGAAAGAGAAAGACACATATTGTATGATATCACTTATAGGTGTTACCTAAAAATTGATACCAGTGAAGATATTTCCACAGAGAAGGGCAATCACAGATTCATTAAACAAACTTATGGTTCACCAATGGAAAGGTGTGAGGATTGGATACATTCGGTCATTGGGGTTAAGAGACATATACAAACACAGGTGAAATATATAATCACCAAAAACCTATGGAATACCAAGAGAAGACTACTCAACATTCTGTCATAACGTACATGGGAAAAGGATCCCAGGAAGAATAGACATAGGTATATGTGTAAAAGAACCACATCTTGCACACCTAGAACAAGCAAAGCATTGTAATCAAACTTGCTGTGATAAAAAATATAAATTCAATTAAAAAAACAAACAAGAAGTAGTGGGACATAAACTTAAGGGGCTTTTTCTTGGCAAATTCCATTCTAAATTACAACCTAGAAAACGACTTCCATTGACCTTCTGTTGCCCCAGTAACCAGATTTAGTAAAGGAGAGCTGCTGCCACCTTGTGGCCGTTTCCCACAACAGCAGCTTTAAGCCCAGTGCTAATGGTCACTAAATATTCACACTCATTGCAGGCCTGTAAATGACACCTGCCCTCAAAAAAAAGAACCTGGGGTCGAAAATGGACCAAAAAATTCAAAAGAGGTCCACCTTCCAAGAAGGCAATTTCAACCGGTCTATTGTACTCACCATTTGTTTTGTTTGTTTGTTTAACAGAAATTTAAAACGGTGTGGAAAATGCTGAACATTAGGAATAATTAAACACATGCAAATCCAAATTACAAAAACCTATCAGCTCACACTACTCAGAATGGCAATCAGCAAAATTTATGCAAACAATAAATGCTGAAGGGG
This sequence comes from Hyperoodon ampullatus, assembly GCF_949752795.1. Taxonomy (NCBI): domain Eukaryota; kingdom Metazoa; phylum Chordata; class Mammalia; order Artiodactyla; family Ziphiidae; genus Hyperoodon; species Hyperoodon ampullatus. The sequence continues at coordinate 77,090,927 of NC_136919.1, forward strand.
TTGTGGAGAAACGCCTACACTTGGTTCAACGTGGAACATGGTAAGAGCCAGTAATGAAAACACAAAGGAGGTGCCTTGAAAAGGTAAATATTGAGCTACCATGTGATCTGGTAGGCCCACTGATGGGCCTATCACCTGAGTAGACCAGAGTCAAAAAGAAACAGCCTGCCAGGCCTTCAATTCAGCAACATGTACCATAGCCAAGACCTGGAAGAAACCAAAATGTCCACCAACAGAAAAATGTACCAAGAAGAAGTCGTCCATGTACACAATGGAATAGTAGCCATGAAAATGCATGGAACAGTGCCGTTGCCACCACTACAGAAGGATCTAGAGATAACCACCCAACTTGAAGTAAGAAAGAAACCGAAAGACAGATATCCTATGACATCACTTATACGTGTTACCTAAAAATTGATACCCATGAAATAATTTCCAAGAGAAGGACACGCATAGATTCAGAAAACCAAATTATGTATAACCAAATGGAAAGGTGTAGGGAATGTATGAATTCGGTTATGGGGTTTAACAGACATGTACTAATACATATGATATATATATATAATCACAAAATACCTATGGAATACGAAGAGAGGTCTACTCAGCACTCTATAATAACATACATGGGAAAGGATCCAAAGAGGAATAGACAGAGACATTGATAGGATGAACCAGAAACTGTACACCCAGGAGAATCGACATTTTTATCAAATTTGCTCTGATCATTAATAAAAATTAAATTTCAAAAGCAAACAACAAGTTAGGAGATATAAGCTCTTGGGGGTTTGGGCTGGCACATTCCACTCTAATTTGCAGCTTTCTAACATGATTTCCAGGAAAGCTCTGTTGCCCGAAATCCCAGAGTTGGAAATGAAGAAATGCTGCCGCCTTGTAGCCGTTTCCCGCAAGGGCGGCTTTAAACCCACAGCTAATGGTCACTTAAGATTCACAAGGACCCAGGGCTCTAAAGGACACCTTCCGTCAAAAAATGTCCTGAGGTAGGGAATGGCCAAAAAAAATCAAAACTGGTAAAATTTTCAAGGAGATAGTATGGAGGGGTAAGTTTTACTCACTCTTTTTCAAAAATGAGGAAAATGGATAAAAGCTCAACATCAGGAATTATTAGACTCATGAAAATCTAACCTCCAAAACGGTGTCAACTCACACATGTCAACTACCATCAGAAAAAAGTTTACAAACAATAAATGCTGAAGGGGTTTTAGAGGACTGTGTACCCTCCAGCTGCTGGTGAGATGTAAAGTGGTCACATCCAATACTGAGAACAGAAAGGAGCTGCGTTTAAAAGTAAAACTTGAGCCACCATTCCAGTCAGCAGGCCCACCGCTGAGCCTCTCACCTGAGAAGTCCAGAGTCGAGAAGGCACAGGCTTCAACAGCTGCACTGCAGGAACTTTCACAATAGCCAAGACACGGAAGCCACCAAAATGTCCATAAACAAATGAATGGATAAAGAAGAAGGAGTCCATGTACACAATGGAATATTAGCCATGGAAAACAATGAAATGCTTCTCTTTCAGGCACCATAGATGAGCCTAGAGATAATCACAGAACATGAGGTAAGTCGGAAAGCAAAAGACATATCTTATGATACCACTTATAGGCGTTATCTAAGAACTGACACAAATGAACATATTTCCACAGAGAAAGACACTCACAGACTTAGAAAACAAACTATGCTTATCTAAAAAGAAAGGTGGGGGGAATGGAAAAATTAAGAGTACACCTACCATACGTGTACAAATACCTATTAAATACATATATCAAAAAGACCGAACATATAGCAAGGGAGGTCTATGGAACACCCTGCAATAATTTACATGGGAAGTGGATCTGTACGTGAACATATATATGTAATGTACAAATGAACCAGATTCTGTACACCTAGGACAAACAATATTCTAATCATTACCCCGATTAAAAAAATTAAAACAAGAAGTAATGTGACATAAACTTATGGGGCTTTTTCCTGGCACATTCCATTGTAATTTACAACCTAGGAACAGGACTTCCAGAAAGGCTCTGCTGCCCTAGTAACCAGATTTGGGAATGGAGAAATGCTGCCGCCTTGTGGCCGTTTCCCACAACCGCAGCTTTAAGCCCAGTGCTAATGGTCACTAAATATTCACACTCATTGCAGGCCTGTAAATGACACCTGCCCTCAAAAAAAAGAACCTGGGGTTGAAAATAGACCAAAAAATTGAAAAGAGGGCCACCTTCCAAGAAGGCAATTTCAACCGGTCTATTGTACTCACCGTTTGTTTTGTTGGTTTGTTTAACAGAAATTTAAAACGGTGTGGTAAATGCTGAACATTAGGAATAATTAAACACATGCAAATCCAAATTACAAAAACCTTTCAGCTCACACTACTCAGAATGGCAATCAGCAAAAATTCTGCAAACAATAAATGCTGAAGGGGTTGTGGAGAAACGCCTACCCTTGGTTCAACGTGGAACATGGTAAGAGCCAGTAATGAAAACACAAAGGAGGTGCCTTGAAAAGGTAAATATTGAGCTACCATTCAATCAAGCATACCCACTTCTGGGCCTATCGCCTGAGAGGATGTCAATCAAAAGGTCACAGGCTGGGCTTCTCTGGTGGCGCAGTGGTGGAGAGTCCGCCTGCCGATGCAGGGGACACGGGTTCGTGCCCCGGTCCGGGAAGAACCCACATGCTGCGGAGCGGCTAGTCCCATGAGCTATGGCTGCTGGGCCTGCGTGTCCGGAGCCTGTGCTCTGCAACGGGAGGGACCACGGCAGTGAGAGGCCCACGTACCGCAAAAAATAAGAATAATGATAATAAAGAAACTGGCTGGCAATCCTGCACTCCAGCAATATTTACCATAGCCAACACTTGGAAGCAATGAAAATGTCCATCAACAGAGGAATTCACAAAGAAGAAGTGGTCCATGTACACACTGGAATATGACTCCAATAAAAAAATATAAACTCATTTTAAAAACAAAGATAAGTAAGGAGACATCAGGTTTTGGGGGTTTATCCGGGCACATTCCACTCTAATTTATAACCGAGGACCAACACTGGCAGGAAGCTCGGATTCCCTAGTTACCAGAGTGGGAAAAGCAGAAATGCTGCCGCCCTCTGGCCGTTACCTGCAACAGCAGCTTTAAAACCTGTGTTAAGGGTCACTTCCTATGCACCAGTACTGGAGGGCTGTAAATGAAACCTGCCCTCAAAGTGTCTTGAGGGAAGTAATGGCCAAAATAGTTCAAAATGTCACACATACTTCAAGAAAACAATTTGAAGAGCTAAGCTGTACTCACAGTTTGAAGAAAAAAAGGGCATGCCAGAAAGCTCAATTTCAAGGGATTATGAGACGCATGCAGATCCAACCACAAAGAGGTATCAGCTCACACTAGTCAGAATAAACATCAGCAAAAAAACTACAAACAATAAATGCTGAAGGTGTTGTGGAGAAGTGCGTACCCTCAACTTGAAGTGGGACGTAACCTGGTAAGAGCCACTAATGAGAATAGAATGGAGGTGCCGTTATAAGGTAAACATTTGGCTACCATAAGATCCAGCAGGCCCACTCCTGGGCCTATAACGTAAGAAGACAGAATTGGAAAGACACAGGCAGGCAAATGTGCATTGCTGTAGTATTACAATAATAGCCAAGACATGGAAGCAACCAAAAAGTCCATCAACAGATGAGTGGACAAAGAAGAACTGGTACATGTACAGACGGAATATTAGCCAAGGAAAAAAAGGACACAATGTCATTTGCAGCACTGTAGATGAGTCTACAGGTAATCACGCAACATGTAGTAAGTCAGAAAGAGAAAGACACATATTGTATGATATCACTTATAGGTGTTACCTAAAAATTGATACCAGTGAAGATATTTCCACGGAGAAGGGCAATCACAGATTCATTAAACAAACTTATGGTTCACCAATGGAAAGGTGTGAGGATTGGATACATTCGGTCATTGGGGTTAAGAGACATATACAAACACAGGTGAAATATATAATCACCAAAAACCTACGGAATACCAAGAGAAGACTACTCAACACTCTGTCATAACGTACATGGGAAAAGGATCCCAGGAAGAATAGACATAGGTATATGTGTAAAAGAACCACATCTTGCACACCTAGAACAAGCAAAGCATTGTAATCAAACTTGCTGTGATAAAAAATATAAATTCAATTAAAAACACGAACAAGAAGTAGTGGGACATAAACTTAAGGGGCTTTTTCCATTCTAAATTACAACCTAGAACACGACTTCCATTGACCTTCTGTTGCCCCAGTAACCAGATTTAGGAAAGGAGAGCTGCTGCCACCTTGTGGCCGTTTCACACAACAGCAGCTTTTAACCCAGTGCTAATGGTCAGTTGATATTCAAAATAATTGCAGGCGTGTAAATGACACCTGCCCTGAAAACAAATCCTGGGGTCGTATATCGACCAAAAAATTCGAAAGACGTCCACATTTCCAAACGACAGTTTCAAGAGACATATTTTATGCACATTTGTCTTATGATTCTTTCCCTTTCTTTCTTCTGTTAAAAAAACGGGAATGGAAAAAGGCTGAACATCAGGGATTAATAAAGCCATGCAAATCCAGTGTACAAAACCGTTCACCTCACAGCCGTCAGAATGATCATCAGCAAGAAAACTCTACAAAAAATAACGGCTGAAGGGGTCTTAGAGAACTGCATACCCTTTAGCTGCTGGTGGGATGTAACCTGGTAAGAGCCAGTAGTGACAACAGAATGGAGGTGCGTTTAAAGGTAAAAATTGAGCTACCATGTGATCTGCTAGGCCCACTGATGGGCCTATCACCTGAGTAGACCAGAATCAAAAAGAAACAGCCTGCCAGGCCTTCAATTCAGCAACATGTACCATAGCCAAGATATGGAAGAAACCAAAATGTACCAAGAAGAAGTCGTCCACGTACACAATGGAATATTAGCCATGAAAAAGCATGGAACAGTGCCGTTGCCACCACTACAGAAGGATCTAGAGATAATCACCCAACTTGAAGTAAGAAACAAACCGAAAGACAGATATCCTATGACATCACTTATACGTGTTACCTAAAAATTGATACCCATGAAATAATTTCCAAGAGAAGGACACGCATAGATTCAGAACACCAAATTATGTATAACCAAATGGAAAGGTGTAGGGAATGTATGAATTCGGTTATGGGGTTTAACAGACATGTACTAATACATATGATATATATATAATCACAAAATACCTATGGAATACGAAGAGAGGTCTACTCAGCACTCTATAATAACATACATGGAAAAGGATCCAAAGAGGAATAGACAGAGACATTGATAGGATGAACCAGAAACTGTACACCCAGGAGAATCGACATTTTTATCAAATTTGCTCTGATCATTAATAAAAATTAAATTTCAAAGCAAACAACAAGTTAGGAGATATAAGCTCTTGGGGGTTTGGGCTGGCACATTCCACTCTAATTTGCAGCTTTCTAACATGATTTCCAGGAAAGCTCTGTTGCCCGAAATCCCAGAGTTGGAAATGAAGAAATGCTGCCGCCTTGTAGCCGTTTCCCGCAAGGGCGGCTTTAAACCCACAGCTAATGGTCACTTAACATTCACAAGGACCCAGGGCTCTAAAGGACACCTGCCGTCAAAAAATGTCCTGAGGTAGGGAATGGCCAAAAAAAATCAAAAGTGGCAAAATTTTCAAGGAGATAGTATGGAGGGGTAAGTTTTACTCACTCTTTTTCAAAAATGAGGAAAATGGATAAAAGCTCAACATCAGGAATTATTAGACTCATGAAAATCTAACCTCCAAAACGGTGTCAACTCACACATGTCAACTACCATCAGCAAAACGTTTACAAACAATAAATGCTGAAGGGGTTTTAGAGAACTCGGTACCCTCTAGCTGCTGGTGAGATGTAAAGTGGTCACAGCCAATACTGAGAACAGAAAGGAGCTGCGTTTAAAAGTAAAACTTGAGCCACCATTCCAGTCAGCAGGCCCACCGCTGAGCCTCTCACCTGAAAATTCCAGGGTCGAGAAGGCACAGGCTTCAACAGCTGCACTGCAGGAGCTTTCACAATAGCCAAGACACGGAAGCAACCAAAATGTCCATAAACAAATGAATGGATAAAGAAGGCGTCCATGTACACAATGGGATATTAGCCATGGAAAACAATGAAATGCTTCTCTTTCAGGCACCATAGATGAGCCTAGAGATAATCACAGAACATGAGGTAAGTCGGAAAGCAAAAGACATATCTTATGATACCACTTATAGGCGTTATCTAAGAACTGACACAAATGAACATATTTCCACAGAGAAAGACACTCACAGACTTAGAAAACAAACTATGCTTATCTAAAAAGAAAGGTGGGGGGAATGGAAAAATTAAGAGTACACTTACCATACGTGTACAAATACCTATTAAATGCATATATCAAAAAGACCGAACATATAGCAAGGGAGGTCTATGGAACACCCTGCAATAATTTACATGGGAAGTGGATCTGTACGTGAACATATATATGTAATGTACAAATGAACCAGATTGTGTACACCTAGGACAAACAATATTCTAATCATTACCCCGATTAAAAAAATTAAAACAAGAAGTAATGTGACATAAACTTATGGGGCTTTTTCCTGGCACATTCCATTGTAATTTACAACCTAGGAACAGGACTTCCAGAAAGGCTCTGCTGCCCTAGTAACCAGATTTGGGAATGGAGAAATGCTGCCGCCTTGTGGACGTTTCCCACAACAGCAGCTTTAAGCCCAGTGCTAATGGTCACTAAATATTCACACTCATTGCAGGCCTGTAAATGACACCTGCCCTCAAAAAACAGAACCTGGGGTCGAAAATAGACCAAAAAATTCAAAAGAGGGCCACCTTCCAAGAAGGCAATTTCAACCGGTCTATTGTACTCACCATTTGTTTTGTTTGTTTGTTTAACAGAAATTTAAAACGGTGTGGAAAATGCTGAACATTAGGAATAATTAAACACATGCAAATCCAAATTACAAAAACCTTTCAGCTCACACTACTCAGAATGGCAATCAGCAAAATTTCTGCAAACAATAAATGCTGAAGGGGTTGTGGAGAAACGCCTACCCTTGGTTCAACATGGAACATGGTAAGAGCCAGTAATGAAAACACAAAGGAGGTGCCTTGAAAAGGTAAATATTGAGCTACCATTCAATCAAGCATACCCACTTCTGGGCCTATCGCCTGAGAGGATGTCAATCAAAAGGTCACAGGCTGGGCTTCTCTGGTGGCGCAGTGGTGGAGAGTCCGCCTGCCGATGCAGGGGACACGGGTTCGTGCCCCGGTCCGGGAAGAACCCACATGCTGCGGAGCGGCTAGTCCCATGAGCTATGGCTGCTGGGCCTGCGTGTCCGGAGCCTGTGCTCTGCAACGGGAGGGACCACGGCAGTGAGAGGCCCACGTACCGCAAAAAATAAGAATAATGATAATAAAGAAACTGGCTGGCAATCCTGCACTCCAGCAATATTTACCATAGCCAACACTTGGAAGCAATGAAAATGTCCATCAACAGAGGAATTCACAAAGAAGAAGTGGTCCATGTACACACTGGAATATGACTCCAATAAAAAAATATAAACTCATTTTAAAAACAAAGATAAGTAAGGAGACATCAGGTTTTGGGGGTTTATCCGGGCACATTCCACTCTAATTTATAACCGAGGACCAACACTGGCAGGAAGGTCGGTTTCCCTAGTTACCAGAGTGGGAAAAGCAGAAATGCTGCCGCCCTCTGGCCGTTACCTGCAACAGCAGCTTTAAAACCTGTGTTAAGGGTCACTTCCTATGCACCAGTACTGGAGGGCTGTAAATGAAACCTGCCCTCAAAGTGTCTTGAGGGAAGTAATGGCCAAAATAGTTCAAAATGTCACACATACTTCAAGAAAACAATTTGAAGAGCTAAGCTGTACTCACAGTTTGAAGAAAAAAAGGGCATGCCAGAAAGCTCAATTTCAAGGGATTATGAGACGCATGCAGATCCAACCACAAAGAGGTATCAGCTCACACTAGTCAGAATAAACATCAGCAAAAAACCTACAAACAATAAATGCTGAAGGTGTTGTGGAGAAGTGCGTACCCTCAACTTGAAGTGGGACGTAACCTGGTAAGAGCCACTAATGAGAATAGAATGGAGGTGCCGTTATAAGGTAAACATTTGGCTACCATAAGATCCAGCAGGCCCACTCCTGGGCCTATAACGTAAGAAGACAGAATTGGAAAGACACAGGCAGGCAAATGTGCATTGCTGTAGTATTACAATAATAGCCAAGACATGGAAGCAACCAAAAAGTCCATCAACAGATGAGTGGACAAAGAAGAACTGGTACATGTACAGACGGAATATTAGCCAAGGAAAAAAAGGACACAATGTCATTTGCAGCACTGTAGATGAGTCTACAGGTAATCACGCAACATGTAGTAAGTCAGAAAGAGAAAGACACATATTGTATGATATCACTTATAGGTGTTACCTAAAAATTGATACCAGTGAAGATATTTCCACGGAGAAGGGCAATCACAGATTCATTAAACAAACTTATGGTTCACCAATGGAAAGGTGTGAGGATTGGATACATTCGGTCATTGGGGTTAAGAGACATATACAAACACAGGTGAAATATATAATCACCAAAAACCTACGGAATACCAAGAGAAGACTACTCAACATTCTGTCATAATGTACATGGGAAAAGGATCCCAGGAAGAATAGACATAGGTATACGTGTAAAAGAACCACATCTTGCACACCTAGAACAAGCAAAGCATTGTAATCAAACTTGCTGTGATAAAAAATATAAATTCAATTAAAAAGACAAACAAGAAGTAGTGGGACATAAACTTAAGGGGCTTTTCCTTGGCAAATTCCATTCTAAATTACAACCTAGAACACGACTTCCATTGACCTTCTGTTGCCCCAGTAACCAGATTTAGGAAAGGAGAGCTGCTGCCACCTTGTGGCCGTTTCACACAACAGCAGCTTTTAACCCAGTGCTAATGGTCAGTTGATATTCAAAATAACTGCAGGCGTGTAAATGACACCTGCCCTGAAAACAAATCCTGGGGTCGTATATCGACCAAAAAATTCGAAAGATGTCCACATTTCCAAACGACAGTTTCAAGAGGCATATTTTATGCACATTTGTCTTATGATTCTTTCCCTTTCTTTCTTCTGTTAAAAAAACGGGAATGGAAAAAGGCTGAACATCAGGGATTAATAAAGCCATGCAAATCCAGTGTACAAAACCGTTCACCTCACAGCCGTCAGAATGATCATCAGCAAGAAAACTCTACAAAAATAAGTGCTGAAGGGGTTTTAGAGAACTGCATACCCTTTAGCTGCTGGTGGGATGTAACCTGGTAAGAGCCAGTAGTGACAACAGAATGGAGGTGCGTTTAAAGGTAAAAATTGAGCTACCATGTGATCTGGTAGGCCCACTGATGGGCCTATCACCTGAGTAACCAGAATCAAAAAGAAACAGCCTGCCAGGCCTTCAATTCAGCAACATGTACCATAGCCAAGACCTGGAAGAAACCAAAATGTCCGCCAACAGAAAAATGTACCAAGAAGAAGTCGTCCATGTACACAATGGAATATTAGAAATGAAAATGCATGGAACAGTGCCGTTGCCACCACTACAGAAGGATCTAGAGATAACCACCCAACTTGAAGTAAGAAAGAAACCGAAAGACAGATATCCTATGACATCACTTATACGTATTACCTAAAAATTGATACCCATGAAATAATTTCCAAGAGAAGGACACGCATAGATTCAGAAAACCAAATTATGTATAACCAAATGGAAAGGTGTAGGGAATGTATGAATTCGGTTATAGGGTTTAACAGACATGTACTAATACATATGATATATATATAATCACAAAATACCTATGGAATACGAAGAGAGGTCTACTCAGCACTCTATAATAACATACATGGGAAAGGATCCAAAGAGGAATAGACAGAGACATTGATAGGATGAACCAGAAACTGTACACCCAGGAGAATTGACATTTTTATCAAATTTGCTCTGATCATTAATAAAAATTAAATTTCACAAGCAAACAACAAGTTAGTAGATATAAGCTCTTGGGGGTTTGCGCTGGCACATTCCGCTCTAACTTGCAGCGTTCTAACATGATTTCCAGGAAAGCTCTGTTGCCCCAAATCCCAGAGTTGGAAATGAAGAAATGCTGCCGCCTTGTGGCCGTTTCCCGCAAGGGCGGCTTTAAACCCACAGCTAATGGTCACTTAACATTCACAAGGACCCAGGGCTCTAAAGGACACCTGCCGTCAAAAAATGTCCTGAGGTAGGGAATGGCCAAAAAAAATCAAAACTGGTAAAATTTTCAAGGAGATAGTATGGAGGGGTAAGTTTTACTCACTCTTTTTCAAAAATGAGGAAGATGGATAAAAGCTCAACATCAGGAATTATTAGACTCATGAAAATCTAACCTCCAAAACGGTGTCAACTCACACATGTCAACTACCATCAGCAAAAAGTTTACAAACAATAAATGCTGAAGGGGTTTTAGAGGACTGTGTACCCTCTAGCTGCTGGTGAGATGTAAAGTGGTAACAGCCAATACTGAGAACAGAAAGGAGCTGCGTTTAAAAGTAAAACTTGAGCCACCATTCCAGTCAGCAGGCCCACCGCTGAGCCTCTCACCTGAGAAGTCCAGAGTCGAGAAGGCACAGGCTTCAACAGCTGCACTGCAGGAACTTTCACAATAGCCAAGACACGGAAGCCACCGAAATGTCCATAAACGAATGAATGGATAAGAAGGAGTCCATGTACACAATGGAATATTAGCCATGGAAAACAATGAAATGCTTCTCTTTCAGGCACCATAGATGAGCCTAGAGATAATCACAGAACATGAGGTAAGTCGGAAAGCAAAAGACATATCTTATGATACCACTTATAGGCGTTATCTAAGAACTGACACAAATGAACGTATTTCCACAGAGAAAGACACTCACAGACTTAGAAAACAAACTATGCTTATCTAAAAAGAAAGGTGGGGGGAATGGAAAAATTAAGAGTACACCTACCATACGTGTACAAATACCTATTAAATACATATATCAAAAAGACCGAACATATAGCACGGGAGGTCTATGGAACACTCTGCAATAATTTACATGGGAAGTGGATCTGTACGTGAACATATATATGTAATGTACAAATGAACTAGATTGTGTAGACCTAGGACAAACAATATTCTAATCATTACCCCGATTAAAAAAATTAAAACAAGAACTAATGTGACATAAACTTATGGGGCTTTTTCCTGGCACATTCCATTGTAATTTACAACCTAGGAACAGGACTTCCAGAAAGGCTCTGCTGCCCTAGTAACCAGATTTGGGAATGGAGAAATGCTGCCGCCTTGTGGCCGTTTCCCACAACAGCAGCTTTAAGCCCAGTGCTAATGGTCACTAAATATTCACACTCATTGCAGGCCTGTAAATGACACCTGCCCTCAAAAAAAAAAAAAAACCTGGGGTCGAAAATAGACCAAAAAATTCAAAAGAGGGCCACTTTCTAAGAAGGCAATTTCAACCAGTCTATTGTACTCACCGTTTGTTTTGTTTGTTTGTTTAACAGAAATTTAAAACGGTGTGGAAAATGCTGAACATTAGGAATAATTAAACACATGCAAATCCAAATTACAAAAACCCATCAGCTCACACCAGTCAGAATGGCAATCAGCAAAAATTCTGCAAACAATAAATGCTGAAGGGGTTGTGGAGAAGTGCCTACCCTTGGTTCAACGTGGAACATGGTAAGAGCCAGTAATGAAAACACAAAGGAGGTGCCTTGAAAAGGTAAATTTTGAGCTACCATTCAATCAAGCATACCCACTACTGGGCCTATCGCCTGAGAGGATGTCAATCAAAAGGTCACAGGCTGGGCTTCACTGGTGGCGCAGTGGTTGAGAGTCCGCCTGCCGATGCAGGGGACACGGGTTCCTGCCCCGGTCCGGGAAGAACCCACATGCTGCGGAGCGGCTAGTCCCATGAGCTATGGCTGCTGGGCCTGCGTGTCCGGAGCCTGTGCTCTGCAACGGGAGGGGCCACGGCAGTGAGAGGCCCACGTACCGCAAAAAATAAGAATAATAATAAAGAAACTGGCTGGCAATCCTGCACTCCAGCAATATTTACCATAGCCAACACTTGGAAGCAATGAAAATGTCCATCAACAGAGGAATTCACAAAGAAGAAGTGGTCCATGTACACACTGGAATATGTCTCCAATAAAAAAATATAAACTCATTTTAAAAACAAAGATAAGTAAGGAGACATCAGGTTTTGGGGGTTTATCCGGGCACATTCCACTCTAATTTATAACCGAGGACCAACACTGGCAGGAAGGTCGGATTCCCTAGTTACCAGAGTGGGAAAAGCAGAAATGCTGCCGCCCTCTGGCCGTTACCTGCAACAGCAGCTTTAAAACCTGTGTTAAGGGTCACTTCCTGTGCACCAGTACTGGAGGGCTGTAAATGAAACCTGCCCTCAAAGTGTCTTGAGGGAAGTAATGGCCAAAATAGTTCAAAATGTCACACATACTTTAAGAAAACAATTTGAAGAGCTAAGCTGTACTCACAGTTTGAAGAAAAAAAGGACATGCCAGAAAGCTCAACTTCAAGGGATTAGGAGACGCATGCAAATCCAACCACAAAGAGGTATCAGCTCACACTAGTCAGAATAAACATCAGCAAAAAAACCCTACAAACTATAAATGCTGAAGGTGTTGTGGAGAGGTGCGTACCCTCAACTTGAAGTGGGACGTAACCTGGTAAGAGCCACTAATGAGAACAGAATGGAGGTGCCGTTATAAGGTAAACATTTGGCTACCATAAGATCCAGCAGGCCCACTTCTGGGCCTATAACGTAAGAAGACAGAATTGGAAAGACACAGGCAGGCAAATGTGCATTGCTGCAGTATTACAATAGCCAAGACATGGAAGCAACCAAAAAGTCCATCAACAGATGAGTGGACAAAGAAGAACTGGTACATGTACAGACGGAATGTTAGCCAAGGAAAAAAAGGACACAATGTCATTTGCAGCACTGTAGAGGAGTCTACAGGTAATCACGCAACATGTAGTAAGTCAGAAAGAGAAAGACACATATTGTATGATATCACTTATAGGTGTTACCTAAAAATTGATACCAGTGAAGATATTTCCACGGAGAAGGGCAATCACAGATTCATTAAACAAACTTATGGTTCACCAATGGAAAGGTGTGAGGATTGGATACATTCGGTCATTGGGGTTAAGAGACATATACAAACACAGGTGAAATATATAATCACCAAAAACCTACGGAATACCAAGAGAAGACTACTCAACATTCTGTCATAACGTACATGGGAAAAGGATCCCAGGAAGAATAGACATAGGTATATGTGTAAAAGAACCACATCTTGCACACCTAGAACAAGCAAAGCATTGTAATCAAACTTGCTGTGATAAAAAATATAAATTCAATTAAAAAAACAAACAAGAAGTAGTGGGACATAAACTTAAGGGGCTTTTTCTTGGCAAATTCCATTCTAAATTACAACCTAGAAAACGACTTCCATTGACCTTCTGTTGCCCCAGTAACCAGATTTAGTAAAGGAGAGCTGCTGCCACCTTGTGGCCGTTTCCCACAACAGCAGCTTTAAGCCCAGTGCTAATGGTCACTAAATATTCACACTCATTGCAGGCCTGTAAATGACACCTGCCCTCAAAAAAAAGAACCTGGGGTCGAAAATGGACCAAAAAATTCAAAAGAGGTCCACCTTCCAAGAAGGCAATTTCAACCGGTCTATTGTACTCACCATTTGTTTTGTTTGTTTGTTTAACAGAAATTTAAAACGGTGTGGAAAATGCTGAACATTAGGAATAATTAAACACATGCAAATCCAAATTACAAAAACCTATCAGCTCACACTACTCAGAATGGCAATCAGCAAAATTTATGCAAACAATAAATGCTGAAGGGGTTGTGGAGAAACGCCTACCCTTGGTTCAACGTGGAACATGGTAAGAGCCAGTAATGAAAACACAAAGGAGGTGCCTTGAAAAGGTAAATATTGAGCTACCATGTGATCTGGTAGGCCCACTGATGGGCCTATCACCTGAGTAGACCAGAGTCAAAAAGAAACAGCCTGCCAGGCCTTCAATTCAGCAACATGTACCATAGCCAAGACCTGGAAGAAACCAAAATGTCCACCAACAGAAAAATGTACCAAGAAGAAGTCGTCCATGTACACAATGGAATAGTAGCCATGAAAATGCATGGAACAGTGCCGTTGCCACCACTACAGAAGGATCTAGAGATAACCACCCAACTTGAAGTAAGAAAGAAACCGAAAGACAGATATCCTATGACATCACTTATACGTGTTACCTAAAAATTGATACCCATGAAATAATTTCCAAGAGAAGGACACGCATAGATTCAGAAAACCAAATTATGTCTAACCAAATGGAAAGGTGTAGGGAATGTATGAATTCGATTATGGGGTTTAACAGACATGTACTAATACATATGATATATATATATATAATCACAAAATACCTATGGAATACGAAGAGAGGTCTACTCAGCACTCTATAATAACATACATGGGAAAGGATCCAAAGAGGAATAGACAGAGACATTGATAGGATGAACCAGAAACTGTACACCCAGGAGAATCGACATTTTTATCAAATTTGCTCTGATCATTAATAAAAATTAAATTTCAAAGCAAACAACAAGTTAGGAGATATAAGCTCTTGGGGGTTTGGGCTGGCACATTCCACTCTAATTTGCAGCTTTCTAACATGATTTCCAGGAAAGCTCTGTTGCCCGAAATCCCAGAGTTGGAAATGAAGAAATGCTGCCGCCTTGTAGCCGTTTCCCGCAAGGGCGGCTTTAAACCCACAGCTAATGGTCACTTAAGATTCACAAGGACCCAGGGCTCTAAAGGACACCTTCCGTCAAAAAATGTCCTGAGGTAGGGAATGGCCAAAAAAAATCAAAACTGGTAAAATTTTCAAGGAGATAGTATGGAGGGGTAAGTTTTACTCACTCTTTTTCAAAAATGAGGAAAATGGATAAAAGCTCAACATCAGGAATTATTAGACTCATGAAAATCTAACCTCCAAAACGGTGTCAACTCACACATGTCAACTACCATCAGCAAAAAGTTTACAAACAATAAATGCTGAAGGGGTTTTAGAGGACTGTGTACCCTCCAGCTGCTGGTGAGATGTAAAGTGGTCACAGCCAATACTGAGAACAGAAAGGAGCTGCGTTTAAAAGTAAAACTTGAGCCACCATTCCAGTCAGCAGGCCCACCGCTGAGCCTCTCACCTGAGAAGTCCAGAGTCGAGAAGGCACAGGCTTCAACAGCTGCACTGCAGGAACTTTCACAATAGCCAAGACACGGAAGCCACCGAAATGTCCATAAACAAATGAATGGATAAAGAAGAAGGAGTCCATGTACACAATGGAATATTAGCCATGGAAAACAATGAAATGCTTCTCTTTCAGGCACCATAGATGAGCCTAGAGATAATCACAGAACATGAGGTAAGTCGGAAAGCAAAAGACATATCTTATGATACCACTTATAGGCGTTATCTAAGAACTGACACAAATGAACATATTTCCACAGAGAAAGACACTCACAGACTTAGAAAACAAACTATGCTTATCTAAAAAGAAAGGTGGGGGGAATGGAAAAATTAAGAGTACACCTACCATACGTGTACAAATACCTATTAAATACATATATCAAAAAGACCGAACATATAGCAAGGGAGGTCTATGGAACACCCTGCAATAATTTACATGGGAAGTGGATCTGTACGTCAACATATATATGTAATGTACAAATGAACCAGATTGTGTACACCTAGGACAAACAATATTCTAATCATTACCCCGATTAAAAAAATTAAAACAAGAAGTAATGTGACATAAACTTATGGGGGTTTTTCCTGGCACATTCCATTGTAATTTACAACCTAGGAACAGGACTTCCAGAAAGGCTCTGCTGCCCTAGTAACCCGATTTGGGAATGGAGAAATGCTGCCACCTTGTGGCCGTTTCCCACAACCGCAGCTTTAAGCCCAGTGCTAATGGTCACTAAATATTCACACTCATTGCAGGCCTGTAAATGACACCTGCCCTCAAAAAAAAGAACCTGGGGTTGAAAATAGACCAAAAAATTGAAAAGAGGGCCACCTTCCAAGAAGGCAATTTCAACCGGTCTATTGTACTCACCGTTTGTTTTGTTGGTTTGTTTAACAGAAATTTAAAACGGTGTGGTAAATGCTGAACATTAGGAATAATTAAACACATGCAAATCCAAATTACAAAAACCTATCAGCTCACACCACTCAGAATGGCAATCAGCAAAAATTCTGCAAACAATAAATGCTGAAGGGGTTGTGGAGAAATGCCTACCCTTGGTTCAACGTGGAACATGGTAAGAGCCAGTAATGAAAACACAAAGGAGGTGCCTTGAAAAGGTAAATATTGAGCTACCATTCAATCAAGCATACCCACTTCTGGGCCTATCGCCTGAGAGGATGTCAATCAAAAGGTCACAGGCTGGGCTTCTCTGGTGGCGCAGTGGTGGAGAGTCCGCCTGCCGATGCAGGGGACACGGGTTCGTGCCCCGGTCCGGGAAGAACCCACATGCTGCGGAGCGGCTAGTCCCATGAGCTATGGCTGCTGGGCCTGCGTGTCCGGAGCCTGTGCTCTGCAACGGGAGGGACCACGGCAGTGAGAGGCCCACGTACCACAAAAAATAAGAATAATGATAATAAAGAAACTGGCTGGCAATCCTGCACTCCAGCAATATTTACCATAGCCAACACTTGGAAGCAATGAAAATGTCCATCAACAGAGGAATTCACAAAGAAGAAGTGGTCCATGTACACACTGGAATATGACTCCAATAAAAAAATATAAACTCATTTTAAAAACAAAGATAAGTAAGGAGACATCAGGTTTTGGGGGTTTATCCGGGCACATTCCACTCTAATTTATCACCGAGGACCAACACTGGCAGGAAGGTCGGATTCCCTAGTTACCAGAGTGGGAAAAGCAGAAATGCTGCCGCCCTCTGGCCGTTACCTGCAACAGCAGCTTTAAAACCTGTGTTAAGGGTCACTTCCTATGCACCAGTACTGGAGGGCTGTAAATGAAACCTGCCCTCAAAGTGTCTTGAGGGAAGTAATGGCCAAAATAGTTCAAAATGTCACACATACTTCAAGAAAACAATTTGAAGAGCTAAGCTGTACTCACAGTTTGAAGAAAAAAAGGGCATGCCAGAAAGCTCAATTTCAAGGGATTATGAGACGCATGCAGATCCAACCACAAAGAGGTATCAGCTCACACTAGTCAGAATAAACATCAGCAAAAAACCTACAAACAATAAATGCTGAAGGTGTTGTGGAGAAGTGCGTACCCTCAACTTGAAGTGGGACGTAACCTGGTAAGAGCCACTAATGAGAATAGAATGGAGGTGCCGTTATAAGGTAAACATTTGGCTACCATAAGATCCAGCAGGCCCACTCCTGGGCCTATAACGTAAGAAGACAGAATTGGAAAGACACAGGCAGGCAAATGTGCATTGCTGTAGTATTACAATAATAGCCAAGACATGGAAGCAACCAAAAAGTCCATCAACAGATGAGTGGACAAAGAAGAACTGGTACATGTACAGACGGAATATTAGCCAAGGAAAAAAAGGACACAATGTCATTTGCAGCACTGTAGATGAGTCTACAGGTAATCACGCAACATGTAGTAAGTCAGAAAGAGAAAGACACATATTGTATGATATCACTTATAGGTGTTACCTAAAAATTGATACCAGTGAAGATATTTCCACAGAGAAGGGCAATCACAGATTCATTAAACAAACTTATGGTTCACCAATGGAAAGGTGTGAGGATTGGATACATTCGGTCATTGGGGTTAAGAGACATATACAAACACAGGTGAAATATATAATCACCAAAAACCTACGGAATACCAAGAGAAGACTACTCAACATTCTGTCATAACGTACATGGAAAAAGGATCCCAGGAAGAATAGACATAGGTATATGTGTAAAAGAACCACATCTTGCACACCTAGAACAAGCAAAGCATTGTAATCAAACTTGCTGTGATAAAAAATATAAATTCAATTAAAAACACGAACAAGAAGTAGTGGGACATAAACTTAAGGGGCTTTTTCCATTCTAAATTACAACCTAGAACACGACTTCCATTGACCTTCTGTTGCCCTAGTAACCAGATTTAGTAAAGGAGAGCTGCTGCCACCTTGTGGCCGTTTCACACAACAGCAGCTTTTAACCCAGTGCTGATGGTCAGTTGATATTCAAAATAATTGCAGGCGTGTAAATGACACCTGCCCTGAAAACAAATCCTGGGGTCGTATATCGACCAAAAAATTCGAAAGACGTCCACATTTCCAAACGACAGTTTCAAGAGGCATATTTTATGCACATTTGTCTTATGATTCTTTCCCTTTCTTTCTTCTGTTAAAAAAACGGGAATGGAAAAAGGCTGAACATCAGGGATTAATAAAGCCATGCAAATCCAGTGTACAAAACCGTTCACCTCACAGCCGTCAGAATGATCATCAGCAAGAAAACTCTACAAAAAATAACGGCTGAAGGGGTCTTAGAGAACTGCATACCCTTTAGCTGCTGGTGGGATGTAACCTGGTAAGAGCCAGTAGTGACAACAGAATGGAGGTGCGTTTAAAGGTAAAAATTGAGCTACCATGTGATCTGCTAGGCCCACTGATGGGCCTATCACCTGAGTAGACCAGAATCAAAAAGAAACAGCCTGCCAGGCCTTCAATTCAGCAACATGTACCATAGCCAAGATATGGAAGAAACCAAAATGTCCACCAACAGAAAAATGTACCAAGAAGAAGTCGTCCACGTACACAATGGAATATTAGCCATGAAAAAGCATGGAACAGTGCCGTTGCCACCACTACAGAAGGATCTAGAGATAATCACCCAACTTGAAGTAAGAAACAAACCGAAAGACAGATATCCTATGACATCACTTATACGTGTTACCTAAAAATTGATACCCATGAAATAATTTCCAAGAGAAGGACACGCATAGATTCAGAAAACCAAATTATGTATAACCAAATGGAAAAGTGTAGGGAATGTATGAATTCGGTTATGGGGTTTAACAGACATGTACTAATACATATGATATATATATAATCACAAAATACCTATGGAATACGAAGAGAGGTCTACTCAGCACTCTATAATAACATACATGGAAAAGGATCCAAAGAGGAATAGACAGAGACATTGATAGGATGAACCAGAAACTGTACACCCAGGAGAATCGACATTTTTATCAAATGTGCTCTGATCATTAATAAAAATTAAATTTCAAAAGCAAACAACAAGTTAGGAGATATAAGCTCTTGGGGGTTTGGGCTGGCACATTCCACTCTAATTTGCAGCTTTCTAACATGATTTCCAGGAAAGCTCTGTTGCCCGAAATCCCAGAGTTGGAAATGAAGAAATGCTGCCGCCTTGTAGCCGTTTCCCGCAAGGGCGGCTTTAAACCCACAGCTAATGGTCACTTAACATTCACAAGGACCCAGGGCTCTAAAGGACACCTGCCGTCAAAAAATGTCCTGAGGTAGGGAATGGCCAAAAAAAATCAAAAGTGGCAAAATTTTCAAGGAGATAGTATGGAGGGGTAAGTTTTACTCACTCTTTTTCAAAAATGAGGAAAATGGATAAAAGCTCAACATCAGGAATTATTAGACTCATGAAAATCTAACCTCCAAAACGGTGTCAACTCACACATGTCAACTACCATCAGCAAAAAGTTTACAAACAATAAATGCTGAAGGGGTTTTAGAGAACTCGGTACCCTCTAGCTGCTGGTGAGATGTAAAGTGGTCACAGCCAATACTGAGAACAGAAAGGAGCTGCGTTTAAAAGTAAAACTTGAGCCACCATTCCAGTCAGCAGGCCCACCGCTGAGCCTCTCACCTGAAAAGTCCAGGGTCGAGAAGGCACAGGCTTCAACAGCTGCACTGCAGGAACTTTCACAATAGCCAAGACACGGAAGCAACCAAAATGTCCATAAACAAATGAATGGATAAAGAAGGAGTCCATGTACACAATGGGATAATAGCCATGGAAAACAATGAAATGCTTCTCTTTCAGGCACCATAGATGAGCCTAGAGATAATCACAGAACATGAGGTAAGTCGGAAAGCAAAAGACATATCTTATGATACCACTTATAGGCGTTATCTAAGAACTGACACAAATGAACATATTTCCACAGAGAAAGACACTCACAGACTTAGAAAACAAACTATGCTTATCTAAAAAGAAAGGTGGGGGGAATGGAAAAATTAAGAGTACACTTACCATACGTGTACAAATACCTATTAAATACATATATCAAAAAGACCGAACATATAGCAAGGGAGGTCTATGGAACACCCTGCAATAATTTACATGGGAAGTGGATCTGTACGTGAACATATATATGTAATGTACAAATGAACCAGATTGTGTACACCTAGGACAAACAATATTCTAATCATTACCCCGATTAAAAAAATTAAAACAAGAAGTAATGTGACATAAACTTATGGGGCTTTTTCCTGGCACATTCCATTGTAATTTACAACCTAGGAACAGGACTTCCAGAAAGGCTCTGCTGCCCTAGTAACCAGATTTGGGAATGGAGAAATGCTGCCGCCTTGTGGCCGTTTCCCACAACAGCAGCTTTAAGCCCAGTGCTAATGGTCACTAAATATTCACACTCATTGCAGGCCTGTAAATGACACCTGCCCTCAAAAAACAGAACCTGGGGTCGAAAATAGACCAAAAAATTCAAAAGAGGGCCACCTTCCAAGAAGGCAATTTCAACCGGTCTATTGTACTCACCATTTGTTTTGTTTGTTTGTTTAACAGAAATTTAAAACGGTGTGGAAAATGCTGAACATTAGGAATAATTAAACACATGCAAATCCAAATTACAAAAACCTTTCAGCTCACACTACTCAGAATGGCAATCAGCAAAATTTCTGCAAACAATAAATGCTGAAGGGGTTGTGGAGAAACGCCTACCCTTGGTTCAACGTGGAACATGGTAAGAGCCAGTAATGAAAACACAAAGGAGGTGCCTTGAAAAGGTAAATATTGAGCTACCATTCAATCAAGCATACCCACTTCTGGGCCTATCGCCTGAGAGGATGTCAATCAAAAGGTCACAGGCTGGGCTTCTCTGGTGGCGCAGTGGTGGAGAGTCCGCCTGCCGATGCAGGGGACACGGGTTCGTGCCCCGGTCCGGGAAGAACCCACATGCTGCGGAGCGGCTAGTCCCATGAGCTATGGCTGCTGGGCCTGCGTGTCCGGAGCCTGTGCTCTGCAACGGGAGGGACCACGGCAGTGAGAGGCCCACGTACCGCAAAAAATAAGAATAATGATAATAAAGAAACTGGCTGGCAATCCTGCACTCCAGCAATATTTACCATAGCCAACACTTGGAAGCAATGAAAATGTCCATCAACAGAGGAATTCACAAAGAAGAAGTGGTCCATGTACACACTGGAATATGACTCCAATAAAAAAAATATAAACTCATTTTAAAAACAAAGATAAGTAAGGAGACATCAGGTTTTGGGGGTTTATCCGGGCACATTCCACTCTAATTTATAACCGAGGACCAACACTGGCAGGAAGGTCGGTTTCCCTAGTTACCAGAGTGGGAAAAGCAGAAATGCTGCCGCCCTCTGGCCGTTACCTGCAACAGCAGCTTTAAAACCTGTGTTAAGGGTCACTTCCTATGCACCAGTACTGGAGGGCTGTAAATGAAACCTGCCCTCAAAGTGTCTTGAGGGAAGTAATGGCCAAAATAGTTCAAAATGTCACACATACTTCAAGAAAACAATTTGAAGAGCTAAGCTGTACTCACAGTTTGAAGAAAAAAAGGGCATGCCAGAAAGCTCAATTTCAAGGGATTATGAGACGCATGCAGATCCAACCACAAAGAGGTATCAGCTCACACTAGTCAGAATAAACATCAGCAAAAAAACTACAAACAATAAATGCTGAAGGTGTTGTGGAGAAGTGCGTACCCTCAACTTGAAGTGGGACGTAACCTGGTAAGAGCCACTAATGAGAATAGAATGGAGGTGCCATTATAAGGTAAACATTTGGCTACCATAAGATCCAGCAGGCCCACTCCTGGGCCTATAACGTAAGAAGACAGAATTGGAAAGACACAGGCAGGCAAATGTGCATTGCTGTAGTATTACAATAATAGCCAAGACATGGAAGCAACCAAAAAGTCCATCAACAGATGAGTGGACAAAGAAGAACTGGTACATGTACAGACGGAATATTAGCCAAGGAAAAAAAGGACACAATGTCATTTGCAGCACTGTAGATGAGTCTACAGGTAATCACGCAACATGTAGTAAGTCAGAAAGAGAAAGACACATATTGTATGATATCACTTATAGGTGTTACCTAAAAATTGATACCAGTGAAGATATTTCCACGGAGAAGGGCAATCACAGATTCATTAAACAAACTTATGGTTCACCAATGGAAAGGTGTGAGGATTGGATACATTCGGTCATTGGGGTTAAGAGACATATACAAACACAGGTGAAATATATAATCACCAAAAACCTACGGAATACCAAGAGAAGACTACTCAACATTCTGTCATAATGTACATGGGAAAAGGATCCCAGGAAGAATAGACATAGGTATATGTGTAAAAGAACCACATCTTGCACACCTAGAACAAGCAAAGCATTGTAATCAAACTTGCTGTGATAAAAAATATAAATTCAATTAAAAAGACAAACAAGAAGTAGTGGGACATAAACTTAAGGGGCTTTTCCTTGGCAAATTCCATTCTAAATTACAACCTAGAACACGACTTCCATTGACCTTCTGTTGCCCCAGTAACCAGATTTAGGAAAGGAGAGCTGCTGCCACCTTGTGGCCGTTTCACACAACAGCAGCTTTTAACCCAGTGCTAATGGTCAGTTGATATTCAAAATAATTGCAGGCGTGTAAATGACACCTGCCCTGAAAACAAATCCTGGGGTCGTATATCGACCAAAAAATTCAAAAGATGTCCACATTTCCAAACGACAGTTTCAAGAGGCATATTTTATGCACATTTGTCTTATGATTCTTTCCCTTTCTTTCTTCTGTTAAAAAAACGGGAATGGAAAAAGGCTGAACATCAGGGATTAATAAAGCCATGCAAATCCAGTGTACAAAACCGTTCACCTCACAGCCGTCAGAATGATCATCAGCAAGAAAACTCTACAAAAAATAACTGCTGAAGGGGTCTTAGAGAACTGCATACCCTTTAGCTGCTGGTGGGATGTAACCTGGTAAGAGCCAGTAGTGAGAATAGAATGGCGGTGCGTTTAAAGGTAAAAATTGAGCTACCATGTGATCTGGTAGGCCCACTGATGGGCCTATCGCCTGAGTAGACCAGAATCAAAAAGAAACAGCCTGCCAGGCCTTCAATTCAGCAACATGTACCATAGCCAAGACATGGAAGAAACCAAAATGTCCGCCAACAGAAAAATGTACCAAGAAGAAGTCGTCCATGTACACAATGGAATATTAGCCATGAAAAAGCATGGAACAGTGCCGTTGCCACCACTACAGAAGGATCTAGAGATAATCACCCAACTTGAAGTAAGAAACAAACCGAAAGACAGATATCCTATGACATCACTTATACGTGTTACCTAAAAATTGATACCCATGAAATAATTTCCAAGAGAAGGACACGCATAGATTCAGAAAACCAAATTATGTATAACCAAATGGAAAGGTGTAGGGAATGTATGAATTCGGTTATGGGGTTTAACAGACATGTACTAATACATATGATATATATATAATCACAAAATACCTATGGAATACGAAGAGAGGTCTACTCAGCACTCTATAATAACATACATGGAAAAGGATCCAAAGAGGAATAGACAGAGACATTGATAGGATGAACCAGAAACTGTACACCCAGGAGAATCGACATTTTTATCAAATTTGCTCTGATCATTAATAAAAATTAAATTTCAAAAGCAAACAACAAGTTAGGAGATATAAGCTCTTGGGGATTTGGGCTGGCACATTCCACTCTAATTTGCAGCTTTCTAACATGATTTCCAGGAAAGCTCTGTTGCCCGAAATCCCAGAGTTGGAAATGAAGAAATGCTGCCGCCTTGTAGCCGTTTCCCGCAAGGGCGGCTTTAAACCCACAGCTAATGGTCACTTAACATTCACAAGGACCCAGGGCTCTAAAGGACACCTGCCGTCAAAAAATGTCCTGAGGTAGGGAATGGCCAAAAAAAATCAAAAGTGGCAAAATTTTCAAGGAGATAGTATGGAGGGGTAAGTTTTACTCACTCTTTTTCAAAAATGAGGAAAATGGATAAAAGCTCAACATCAGGAATTATTAGACTCATGAAAATCTAACCTCCAAAACGGTGTCAACTCACACATGTCAACTACCATCAGCAAAAAGTTTACAAACAATAAATGCTGAAGGGGTTTTAGAGGACTGTGTACCCTCTAGCTGCTGGTGAGATGTAAAGTGGTAACAGCCAATACTGAGAACAGAAAGGAGCTGCGTTTAAAAGTAAAACTTGAGCCACCATTCCAGTCAGCAGGCCCACCGCTGAGCCTCTCACCTGAGAAGTCCAGAGTCGAGAAGGCACAGGCTTCAACAGCTGCACTGCAGGAACTTTCACAATAGCCAAGACACGGAAGCAACCAAAATGTCCATAAACGAATGAATGGATAAAGAAGAAGGAGTCCATGTACACAATGCAATATTAGCCATGGAAAACAATGAAATGCTTCTCTTTCAGGCACCATAGATGAGCCTAGAGATAATCACAGAACATGAGGTAAGTCGGAAAGCAAAAGACATATCTTATGATACCACTTATAGGCGTTATCTAAGAACTGACAGAAATGAACATATTTCCACAGAGAAAGACACTCACAGACTTAGAAAACAAACTATGCTTATCTAAAAAGAAAGGTGGGGGGAATGGAAAAATTAAGAGTACACTTACCATACGTGTACAAATACCTATTAAATACATATATCAAAAAGACCGAACATATAGCAAGGGAGGTCTATGGAACACTCTGCAATAATTTACATGGGAAGTGGATCTGTACGTGAACATATATATATAATGTACAAATGAACCAGATTGTGTACACCTAGGACAAACAATATTCTAATCATTACCCCGATTAAAAAAATTAAAACAAGAAGTAATGTGACATAAACTTATGGGGCTTTTTCCTGGCACATTCCATTGTAATTTACAACCTAGGAACAGGACTTCCAGAAAGGCTCTGCTGCCCTAGTAACCAGATTTGGGAATGGAGAAATGCTGCCGCCTTGTGGCCGTTTCCCACAACAGCAGCTTTAAGCCCAGTGCTAATGGTCACTAAATATTCACACTCATTGCAGGCCTGTAAATAACACCTGCCCTCAAAAAAAAAAAAAACCTGGGGTCGAAAATAGACCAAAAAATTCAAAAGAGGGCCACCTTCTAAGAAGGCAATTTCAACCGGTCTATTGTACTCACCGTTTGTTTTGTTTGTTTGTTTAACAGAAATTTAAAACGGTGTGGAAAATGCTGAACATTAGGAATAATTAAACACATGCAAATCCAAATTACAAAAACCCATCAGCTCACACCAGTCAGAATGGCAATCAGCAAAAATTCTGCAAACAATAAATGCTGAAGGGGTTGTGGAGAAGTGCCTACCCTTGGTTCAACGTGGAACATGGTAAGAGCCAGTAATGAAAACACAAAGGAGGTGCCTTGAAAAGGTAAATTTTGAGCTACCATTCAATCAAGCATACCCACTACTGGGCCTATCGCCTGAGAGGATGTCAATCAAAAGGTCACAGGCTGGGCTTCACTGGTGGCGCAGTGGTGGAGAGTCCGCCTGCCGATGCAGGGGACACGGGTTCGTGCCCCGGTCCGGGAAGAACCCACATGCTGCGGAGCGGCTAGTCCCATGAGCTATGGCTGCTGGGCCTGCGTGTCCGGAGCCTGTGCTCTGCAACGGGAGGGACCACGGCAGTGAGAGGCCCACGTACCGCAAAAAATAAGAATAATGATAATAAAGAAACTGGCTGGCAATCCTGCACTCCAGCAATATTTACCATAGCCAACACTTGGAAGCAATGAAAATGTCCATCAACAGAGGAATTCACAAAGAAGAAGTGGTCCATGTACACACTGGAATATGACTCCAATAAAAAAACATAAATTCATTTTAAAAAACAAAGATAAGTAAGGAGACATCAGGTTTTCGGGGTTTATCCGGGCACATTCCACTCTAATTTATAACCGAGGACCAACACTGGCAGGAAGCTCGGATTCCCTAGTTACCAGAGTGGGAAAAGCGGAAATGCTGCCGCCCTCTGGCCGTTACCTGCAACAGCAGCTTTAAAACCTGTGTTAAGGGTCACTTCCTGTGCACCAGTACTGGATGGCTGTAAATGAAATCTGCCCTCAAAGTGTCTTGAGGGAAGTAATGGCCAAAATAGTTCAAAATGTCACACATACTTCAAGAAAACAATTTGAAGAGCTAAGCTGTACTCACAGTTTGAAGAAAAAAAGGACATGCCAGAAAGCTCAATTTCAAGGGATTATGAGACGCATGCAAATCCAACCACAAAGAGGTATCAGCTCACACTAGTCAGAATAAACATCAGCAAAAAAACCCTAGAAACTATAAATGCTGAAGGTGTTGTGGAGAGGTGCGTACCCTCAACTTGAAGTGGGACGTAACCTGGTAAGAGCCACTAATGAGAACAGAATGGAGGTGCCGTTATAAGGTAAACATTTGGCTACCATAAGATCCAGCAGGCCCACTCCTGGGCCTATAACGTAAGAAGACAGAATTGGAAAGACACAGGCAGGCAAATGTGCATTGCTGCAGTATTACAATAGCCAAGACGTGGAAGCAACCAAAAAGTCCATCAACAGATGAGTGGACAAAGAAGAACTGGTACATGTACAGACGGAATATTAGCCAAGGAAAAAAAGGACACAATGCCATTTGCAGCACTGTAGATGAGTCTACAGGTAATCACTCAACATGTAGTAAGTCAGAAAGAGAAAGACACATATTGTATGATATCACTTATAGGTGTTACCTAAAAATTGATACCAGTGAAGATATTTCCACGGAGAAGGGCAATCACAGATTCATTAAACAAACTTATGGTTCACCAATGGAAAGGTGTGAGGATTGGATACATTCGGTCATTGGGGTTAAGAGACATATACAAACACAGGTGAAATATATAATCACCAAAAACCTACGGAATACCAAGAGAAGACTACTCAACATTCTGTCATAACGTACATGGGAAAAGGATCCCAGGAAGAACAGACACAGGTATATGTGTAAAAGAACCACATCTTGCACACCTAGAACAAGCAAAGCATTGTAATCAAACTTGCTGTGATAAAAAATATAAATTCAATTAAAAAAACAAACAAGAAGTAGTGGGACATAAACTTAAGGGGCTTTTTCTTGGCAAATTCCATTCTAAATTACAACCTAGAACACGACTTCCATTGACCTTCTGTTGCCCCAGTAACCAGATTTAGTAAAGGAGAGCTGCTGCCACCTTGTGGCCGTTTCACACAACAGCAGCTTTTAACCCAGTGCTGATGGTCAGTTGATATTCAAAATAATTGCAGGCGTGTAAATGACACCTGCCCTGAAAACAAATCCTGGGGTCGTATATCCACCAAAAAATTCGAAAGACGTCCACATTTCAGAACGACAGTTTCAAGAGGCATGTTTTATGCACATTTGTCTTATGATTCTTTTTCTTTCATTCTTTCTTTTGTTAAAAAAACGGGAATGGAAAAAGGCTGAACACCAGGAATTAATAAAGCCATGCAAATCCAGTGTACAAAAACGTTCACCTCACAGCCGTCAGAATGATCATCAGCAAGAAAACTCTACAAAAAATAACTGCTGAAGGGGTTTTAGAGAACTGCATACCCTTTAGCTGCTGGTGGGATGTAACCTGGTAAGAGCCAGTAGTGACAACAGAATGGAGGTGCGTTTAAAGGTAAAAATTGAGCTACCATGTGATCTGGTAGGCCCACTGATGGGCCTATCACCTGAGTAGACCAGAATCAAAAAGAAACAGCCTGCCAGGCCTTCAATTCAGCGACATGTACCATAGCCAAGACCTGGAAGAAACCAAAATGTCCGCCAACAGAAAAATGTACCAAGAAGAAGTCGTCCATGTACACAATGGAATATTAGCCATGAAAAAGCATGGAACAGTGCCGTTGCCACCACTACAGAAGGATCTAGAGATAATCACACAACCTGAAGTAAGAAAGAAACTGAAAGACAGATATCCTATGACATCACTTATACGTGTTACCTAAAAATTGATACCCATGAAATAATTTCCAAGAGAAGGACACGCATAGATTCAGAAAACCAAATTATGTATAACCAAATGGAAAGGTGTAGGGAATGTATGAATTCGGTTATGGGGTTTAACAGACATGTACTAATACATATGATATATATATATAATCATATAATGGAATACGAAGAGAGGTCTACTCAACACTCTATAATAACATACATGGGAAAGGATCCAAAGAGGAATAGACAGATATATCGATAGGATGAACCAGAAACTGTACACCCAGGAGAATCTACATTTTTATCAAATTTGCTCTGATCATTCATAAAAATTAAGTTTCAAAAGCAAACAACAAGTTAGGAGATATAAGCTCTTGGGGGTTTGCGCTGGCACATTCCACTCTAACTTGCAGCGTTCTAACATGATTTCCAGGAAAGCTCTGTTGCCCCAAATCCCAGAGTTGGAAATGAAGAAATGCTGCCGCCTTGTGGCCGTTTCCCGCAAGGGCGGCTTTAAACCCACAGCTAATGGTCACTTAACATTCACAAGGACTCAGGGCTCTAAAGGACACCTGCAGTCAAAAAATGTCCTGAGGTAGGGAATGGCCAAAAAAAAAAATCCAAACTGGCAAAATGTTCAAGGAGATAGTATGGAGGGGTAAGTTTTACTCACTCTTTTTCAAAAATGAGGAAAATGGATAAAAGCTCAACATCAGGAATTATTAGACTCATGAAAACCTAACATCCAAAACGGTTTCAACTCACACATGTCAACTACCATCAGCAAAAAGTTTACAAACAATAAATGCTGAAGGGGTTTTAGAGAACTGTGTACCCTCTAGCTGCTGGTGAGAGGTAAAGTGGTAACAGCCAGTACTGAGAACAGAAAGGAGCTGCGTTTAAAAGTAAAACCTGCCACCATTCCATTCAGCAGGCCCACCGATGAGCCTCTCACCTGAGAAGTCCAGAGTCGAAAAGGCACAGGCTTCAACAGCTGCACTGCAGGAACTTTCACAATAGCCAAGACACGGAAGCCACCAAAATGTCCATAAACGAATGAATGGATAAAGAAGAAGTAGTCCATGTACACAATGGAATATTAGCCATGGAAAACAATGAAACACTTCTCTTTGAGGCACCATAGATGAGCCTAGAGATAATCACAGAACATGAGGTAAGTCGGAAAGCAAAAGACATATCTTATGATACCACTTATAGGCGTTATCTAAGAACTGACACAAATGAACATATTTCCACAGAGAAAGACACTCACAGACTTAGAAAACAAACTATGCTTATCTAAAAAGAAAGGTGGGGGGAATGGAAAAATTAAGAGTACACTTACCATACGTGTACAAATACCTATTAAATACATATATCAAAAAGACCGAACATATAGCAAGGGAGGTCTATGGAACACCCTGCAATAATTTACATGGGAAGTGGATCTGTACGTGAACATATATATGTAATGTACAAATGAACCAGATTGTGTACACCTAGGACAAACAATATTCTAATCATTACCCCGATTAAAAAAATTAAAACAAGAAGTAATGTGACATAAACTTATGGGGCTTTTTCCTGGCACATTCCATTGTAATTTACAACCTAGGAACAGGACTTCCAGAAAGGCTCTGCTGCCCTAGTAACCAGATTTGGGAATGGAGAAATGCTGCCGCCTTGTGGCCGTTTCCCACAACAGCAGCTTTAAGCCCAGTGCTAATGGTCACTAAATATTCACACTCATTGCAGGCCTGTAAATGACACGTGCCCTCAAAAAAAAAAAACCTGGGGTCGAAAATAGACCAAAAAATTCAAAAGAGGGCCACCTTCTAAGAAGGCAATTTCAACCGGTCTATTGTACTCACCGTTTGTTTTGTTTATTTGTTTAACAGAAATTTAAAACGGTGTGGAAAATGCTGAACATTAGGAATAATTAAACACATGCAAATCCAAATTACAAAAACCCATCAGCTCACACCAGTCAGAATGGCAATCAGCAAAAATTCTGCAAACAATAAATGCTGAAGGGGTTGTGGAGAAGTGCCTACCCTTGGTTCAACGTGGAACATGGTAAGAGCCAGTAATGAAAACACAAAGGAGGTGCCTTGAAAAGGTAAATTTTGAGCTACCATTCAATCAAGCATACCCACTACTGGGCCTATCGCCTGAGAGGATGTCAATCAAAAGGTCACAGGCTGGGCTTCACTGGTGGCGCAGTGGTTGAGAGTCCGCCTGCCGATGCAGGGGACACGGGTTCCTGCCCCGGTCCGGGAAGAACCCACATGCTGCGGAGCGGCTAGTCCCATGAGCTATGGCTGCTGGGCCTGCGTGTCCGGAGCCTGTGCTCTGCAACGGGAGGGACCACGGCAGTGAGAGGCCCACGTACCGCAAAAAATAAGAATAATAATAAAGAAACTGGCTGGCAATCCTGCACTCCAGCAATATTTACAATAGCCAACACTTGGAAGCAATGAAAATGTCCATCAACAGAGGAATTCACAAAGAAGAAGTGGTCCATGTACACACTGGAATATGTCTCCAATAAAAAAATATAAATTCATTTTAAAAAACAAAGATAAGTAAGGAGACATCAGGTTTTCGGGTTTATCCGGGCACATTCCACTCTAATTTATAACCGAGGACCAACACTGGCAGGAAGGTCGGATTCCCTAGTTACCAGATTGGGAAAAGCAGAAATGCTGCCGCCCTCTGGCCGTTACCTGCAACAGCAGCTTTAAAACCTGTGTTAAGGGTCACTTCCTATGCACCAGTACTGGAGGGCTGTAAATGAAACCTGCCCTCAAAGTGTCTTGAGGGAAGTAATGGCCAAAATAGTTCAAAATGTCACACATACTTCAAGAAAACAATTTGAAGAGCTAAGCTGTACTCACAGTTTGAAGAAAAAAAGGGCATGCCAGAAAGCTCAATTTCAAGGGATTATGAGACGCATGCAGATCCAACCACAAAGAGGTATCAGCTCACACTAGTCAGAATAAACATCAGCAAAAAAACTACAAACAATAAATGCTGAAGGTGTTGTGGAGAAGTGCGTACCCTCAACTTGAAGTGGGACGTAACCTGGTAAGAGCCACTAATGAGAATAGAATGGAGGTGCCGTTATAAGGTAAACATTTGGCTACCATAAGATCCAGCAGGCCCACTCCTGGGCCTATAACGTAAGAAGACAGAATTGGAAAGACACAGGCAGGCAAATGTGCATTGCTGCAGTATTACAATAGCCAAGACATGGAAGCAACCAAAAAGTCCATCAACAGATGAGTGGACAAAGAAGAACTGGTACATGTACAGACGGAATATTAGCCAAGGAAAAAAAGGACACAATGTCATTTGCAGCACTGTAGATGAGTCTACAGGTAATCACGCAACATGTAGTAAGTCAGAAAGAGAAAGACACATATTGTATGATATCACTTATAGGTGTTACCTAAAAATTGATACCAGTGAAGATATTTCCACAGAGAAGGGCAATCACAGATTCATTAAACAAACTTATGGTTCACCAATGGAAAGGTGTGAGGATTGGATACATTCGGTCATTGGGGTTAAGAGACATATACAAACACAGGTGAAATATATAATCACCAAAAACCTACGGAATACCAAGAGAAGACTACTCAACATTCTGTCATAACGTACATGGGAAAAGGATCCCAGGAAGAACAGACATAGGTATATGTGTAAAAGAACCACATCTTGCACACCTAGAACAAGCAAAGCATTGTAATCAAACTTGCTGTGATAAAAAATATAAATTCAATTAAAAACACGAACAAGAAGTAGTGGGACATAAACTTAAGGGGCTTTTTCCATTCTAAATTACAACCTAGAACACGACTTCCATTGACCTTCTGTTGCCCTAGTAACCAGATTTAGTAAAGGAGAGCTGCTGCCACCTTGTGGCCGTTTCACACAACAGCAGCTTTTAACCCAGTGCTAATGGTCAGTTGATATTCAAAATAATTGCAGGCGTGTAAATGACACCTGCCCTGAAAACAAATCCTGGGGTCGTATATCCACCAAAAAATTCGAAAGACGTCCACATTTCCAAACGACAGTTTCAAGAGGCATATTTTATGCACATTTGTCTTATGATTCTTTTTCTTTCTTTCTTTTGTTAAAAAAAGGGAATGGAAAAAGGCTGAACATCAAGAATTCATAAAGCCATGCAAATCCACTGTACAAAAACGTTCACCTCACAGCCGTCAAAATGATCATCAGCAAGAAAACTCTACAAAAATAAGTGCTGAAGGGGTTTTAGAGAACTGCATACCCTTTAGCTGCTGGTGGGATGTAACCTGGTAAGAGCCAGTAGTGACAACAGAATGGAGGTGCGTTTAAAGGTAAAAATTGAGCTACCATGTGATCTGGTAGGCCCACTGATGGGCCTATCACCTGAGTAGACCAGAATCAAAAAGAAACAGCCTGCCAGGCCTTCAATTCAGCAACATGTACCATAGCCAAGACCTGGAAGAAACCAAAATGTCCGCCAACAGAAAAATGTACCAAGAAGAAGTCGTCCATGTACACAATGGAATATTAGAAATGAAAATGCATGGAACAGTGCCATTGCCACCAATACAGAAGGATCTAGAGATAACCACCCAACTTGAAGTAAGAAAGAAACCGAAAGACAGATATCCTATGACATCACTTATACGTATTACCTAAAAATTGATACCCATGAAATAATTTCCAAGAGAAGGACACGCATAGATTCAGAAAACCAAATTATGTATAACCAAATGGAAAGGTGTAGGGAATGTATGAATTCGGTTATAGGGTTTAACAGACATGTACTAATACATATGATATATATATAATCACAAAATACCTATGGAATACGAAGAGAGGTCTACTCAGCACTCTATAATAACATACATGGGAAAGGATCCAAAGAGGAATAGACAGAGACATTGATAGGATGAACCAGAAACTGTACACCCAGGAGAATTGACATTTTTATCAAATTTGCTCTGATCATTAATAAAAATTAAATTTCACAAGCAAACAACAAGTTAGTAGATATAAGCTCTTGGGGGTTTGCGCTGGCACATTCCGCTCTAACTTGCAGCGTTCTAACATGATTTCCAGGAAAGCTCTGTTGCCCCAAATCCCAGAGTTGGAAATGAAGAAATGCTGCCGCCTTGTGGCCGTTTCCCGCAAGGGCGGCTTTAAACCCACAGCTAATGGTCACTTAACATTCACAAGGACCCAGGGCTCTAAAGGACACCTGCCGTCAAAAAATGTCCTGAGGTAGGGAATGGCCAAAAAAAATCAAAAGTGGCAAAATTTTCAAGGAGATAGTATGGAGGGGTAAGTTTTACTCACTCTTTTTCAAAAATGAGGAAGATGGATAAAAGCTCAACATCAGGAATTATTAGACTCATGAAAATCTAACCTCCAAAACGGTGTCAACTCACACATGTCAACTACCATCAGCAAAAAGTTTACAAACAATAAATGCTGAAGGGGTTTTAGAGGACTGTGTACCCTCTAGCTGCTGGTGAGATGTAAAGTGGTAACAGCCAATACTGAGAACAGAAAGGAGCTGCGTTTAAAAGTAAAACTTGAGCCACCATTCCAGTCAGCAGGCCCACCGCTGAGCCTCTCACCTGAGAAGTCCAGAGTCGAGAAGGCACAGGCTTCAACAGCTGCACTGCAGGAACTTTCACAATAGCCAAGACACGGAAGCCACCGAAATGTCCATAAACGAATGAATGGATAAGAAGAAGGAGTCCATGTACACAATGGAATATTAGCCATGGAAAACAATGAAATGCTTCTCTTTCAGGCACCATAGATGAGCCTAGAGATAATCACAGAACATGAGGTAAGTCGGAAAGCAAAAGACATATCTTATGATACCACTTATAGGCGTTATCTAAGAACTGACACAAATGAACGTATTTCCACAGAGAAAGACACTCACAGACTTAGAAAACAAACTATGCTTATCTAAAAAGAAAGGTGGGGGGAATGGAAAAATTAAGAGTACACCTACCATACGTGTACAAATACCTATTAAATACATATATCAAAAAGACCGAACATATAGCAAGGGAGGTCTATGGAACACTCTGCAATAATTTACATGGGAAGTGGATCTGTACGTGAACATATATATGTAATGTACAAATGAACTAGATTGTGTACACCTAGGACAAACAATATTCTAATCATTACCCCGATTAAAAAAATTAAAACAAGAAGTAATGTGACATAAACTTATGGGGCTTTTTCCTGGCACATTCCATTGTAATTTACAACCTAGGAACAGGACTTCCAGAAAGGCTCTGCTGCCCTAGTAACCAGATTTGGGAATGGAGAAATGCTGCCGCCTTGTGGCCGTTTCCCACAACAGCAGCTTTAAGCCCAGTGCTAATGGTCACTAAATATTCACACTCATTGCAGGCCTGTAAATGACACCTGCCCTCAAAAAAAAAAAAAAACCTGGGGTCGAAAATAGACCAAAAAATTCAAAAGAGGGCCACCTTCTAAGAAGGCAATTTCAACCAGTCTATTGTACTCACCGTTTGTTTTGTTTGTTTGTTTAACAGAAATTTAAAACGGTGTGGAAAATGCTGAACATTAGGAATAATTAAACACATGCAAATCCAAATTACAAAAACCCATCAGCTCACACCAGTCAGAATGGCAATCAGCAAAAATTCTGCAAACAATAAATGCTGAAGGGGTTGTGGAGAAGTGCCTACCCTTGGTTCAACGTGGAACATGGTAAGAGCCAGTAATGAAAACACAAAGGAGGTGCCTTGAAAAGGTAAATTTTGAGCTACCATTCAATCAAGCATACCCACTACTGGGCCTATCGCCTGAGAGGATGTCAATCAAAAGGTCACAGGCTGGGCTTCACTGGTGGCGCAGTGGTTGACAGTCCGCCTGCCGATGCAGGGGACACGGGTTCGTGCCCCGGTCCGGGAAGAACCCACATGCTGCGGAGCGGCTAGTCCCATGAGCTATGGCTGCTGGGCCTGCGTGTCCGGAGCCTGTGCTCTGCAACGGGAGGGGCCACGGCAGTGAGAGGCCCACGTACCGCAAAAAATAAGAATAATAATAAAGAAACAGGCTGGCAATCCTGCACTCCAGCAATATTTACCATAGCCAACACTTGGAAGCAATGAAAATGTCCATCAACAGAGGAATTCACAAAGAAGAAGTGGTCCATGTACACACTGGAATATGACTCCAGTAAAAAAACATAAATTCATTTTAAAAAACAAAGATAAGTAAGGAGACATCAGGTTTTCGGGGTTTATCCGGGCACATTCCACTCTAATTTATAACCGAGGACCAACACTGGCAGGAAGCTCGGATTCCCTAGTTACCAGAGTGGGAAAAGCAGAAATGCTGCCGCCCTCTGGCCGTTACCTGCAACAGCAGCTTTAAAACCTGTGTTAAGGGTCACTTCCTGTGCACCAGTACTGGAGGGCTGTAAATGAAACCTGCCCTCAAAGTGTCTTGAGGGAAGTAATGGCCAAAATAGTTCAAAATGTCACACATACTTCAAGAAAACAATTTGAAGAGCTAAGCTGTACTCACAGTTTGAAGAAAAAAAGGACATGCCAGAAAGCCCAATTTCAAGGGATTATGAGACGCATGCAAATCCAACCACAAAGAGATATCAGCTCACACTAGTCATAATAAACATCAGCAAAAAAAACTACAAACAATAAATGCTGAAGGTGTTGTGGAGAGGTGCGTACCCTCAACTTGAAGTGGGACGTAACCTGGTAAGAGCCACTAATGAGAACAGAATGGAGGTGCCGTTATAAGGTAAACATTTGGCTACCATAAGATCCAGCAGGCCCACTCCTGGGCCTATAACGTAAGAAGACAGAATTGGAAAGACACAGGCAGGCAAATGTGCATTGCTGCAGTATTACAATAGCCAAGACGTGGAAGCAACCAAAAAGTCCATCAACAGATGAGTGGACAAAGAAGAACTGGTACATGTACAGACGGAATGTTAGCCAAGGAAAAAAAGGACACAATGTCATTTGCAGCACTGTAGATGAGTCTACAGGTAATCACGCAACATGTAGTAAGTCAGAAAGAGAAAGACACATATTGTATGATATCACTTATAGGTGTTACCTAAAAATTGATACCAGTGAAGATATTTCCACGGAGAAGGGCAATCACAGATTCATTAAACAAACTTATGGTTCACCAATGGAAAGGTGTGAGGATTGGATACATTCGGTCATTGGGGTTAAGAGACATATACAAACACAGGTGAAATATATAATCACCAAAAACCTACGGAATACCAAGAGAAGACTACTCAACATTCTGTCATAACGTACATGGGAAAAGGATCCCAGGAAGAACAGACATAGGTATATGTGTAAAAGAACCACATCTTGCACACCTAGAACAAGCAAAGCATTGTAATCAAACTTGCTGTGATAAAAAATATAAATTCAATTAAAAAAACAAACAAGAAGTAGTGGGACATAAACTTAAGGGGCTTTTTCTTGGCAAATTCCATTCTAAATTACAACCTAGAACACGACTTCCATTGACCTTCTGTTGCCCCAGTAACCAGATTTAGTAAAGGAGAGCTGCTGCCACCTTGTGGCCGTTTCACACAACAGCAGCTTTTAACCCAGTGCTGATGGTCAGTTGATATTCAAAATAATTGCAGGCGTGTAAATGACACCTGCCCTGAAAACAAATCCTGGGGTCGTATATCCACCAAAAAATTCGAAAGACGTCCACATTTCAAAACGACAGTTTCAAGAGGCATGTTTTATGCACATTTGTCTTATGATTCTTTTTCTTTCTTTCTTTCTTTTGTTAAAAAAACGGGAATGGAAAAAGGCTGAACACCAGGAATTAATAAAGCCATGCAAATCCAGTGTACAAAAACGTTCACCTCACAGCCGTCAGAATGATCATCAGCAAGAAAACTCTACAAAAAATAACTGCTGAAGGGGTTTTAGAGAACTGCATACCCTTTAGCTGCTGGTGGGACGTAACCTGGTAAGAGCCAGTAGTGACAACAGAATGGAGGTGCGTTTAAAGGTAAAAATTGAGCTACCATGTGATCTGGTAGGCCCACTGATGGGCCTATCACCTGAGTAGACCAGAATCAAAAAGAAACAGCCTGCCAGGCCTTCAATTCAGCAACATGTACCATAGCCAAGACCTGGAAGAAACCAAAATGTCCACCAACAGAAAAATGTACCAAGAAGAAGTCGTCCATGTACACAATGGAATATTAGCCATGAAAAAGCATGGAACAGTGCCGTTGCCACCACTACAGGAGGATCTAGAGATAATCACACAACCTGAAGTAAGTAAGAAACCGAAAGACAGATATCCTATGACATCACTTATACGTGTTACCTAAAAATTGATACCCATGAAATAATTTCCAAGAGAAGGACACGCATAGATTCAGAAAACCAAATTATGTATAACCAAATGGAAAGGTGTAGGGAATGTATGAATTCGGTTATGGGGTTTAACAGACATGTACTGATACATATGATATATATATAAAATCATATAATGGAATACGAAGAGAGGTCTACTCAACACTCTATAATAACATACATGGGAAAGGAGCCAAAGAGGAATAGACAGATACATCGATAGGATGAACCAGAAACTGTACACCCAGGAGAATCGACATTTTTATCAAATTTGCTCTGATCATTCATAAAAATTAAATTTCAAAAGCAAACAACAAGTTAGGAGATATAAGCTCTTGGGGGTTTGCGCTGGCACATTCCACTCTAACTTGCAGCGTTCTAACATGATTTCCAGGAAAGCTCTGTTGCCCCAAATCCCAGAGTTGGAAATGAAGAAATGCTGCCGCCTTGTGGCCGTTTCCCGCAAGGGCGGCTTTAAACCCACAGCTAATGGTCACTTAACATTCACAAGGACTCAGGGCTCTAAAGGACACCTGCCGTCAAAAAATGTCCTGAGGTAGGGAATGGCCAAAAAAAAAAATCCAAACTGGCAAAATGTTCAAGGAGATAGTATGGAGGGGTAAGGTTTACTCACTCTTTTTCAAAAATGAGGAAAATGGATAAAAGCTCAACATCAGGAATTATTAGACTCATGAAAACCTAACCTCCAAAACGGTTTCAACTCACACATGTCAACTGCCATCAGCAAAAAGTTTACAAACAATAAATGCTGAAGGGGTTTTAGAGAACTGTGTACCCTCTAGCTGCTGGTGAGATGTAAAGTGGTAACAGCCAGTACTGAGAACAGAAAGGAGCTGCGTTTAAAAGTAAAACCTGCCACCATTCCATTCAGCAGGCCCACCGATGAGCCTCTCACCTGAGAAGTCCAGAGTCGAGAAGGCACAGGCTTCAACAGCTGCACTGCAGGAACTTTCACAATAGCCAAGACACGGAAGCCACCAAAATGTCCATAAACGAATGAATGGATAAAGAAGAAGTAGTCCATGTACACAATGGAATATTAGCCATGGAAAACAATGAAACACTTCTCTTTCAGGCACCATAGATGAGCCTAGAGATAATCACAGAACATGAGGTAAGTCGGAAAGCAAAAGACATATCTTATGATACCACTTATAGGCGTTATCTAAGAACTGACACAAATGAACATATTTCCACAGAGAAAGACACTCACAGGCTTAGAAAACAAATTATGCTTATCTAAAAAGAAAGGTGGGGGGAATGGAAAAATTAAGAGTACACCTACCATACGTGTACAAATACCTATTAAATACATATATCAAAAAGACCGAACATATAGCAAGGGAGGTCTATGGAACACTCTGCAATAATTTACATGGGAAGTGGATCTGTACGTGAACATATATATGTAATGTACAAATGAACCAGATTGTGTACACCTAGGACAAACAATATTCTAATCATTACCCCGATTAAAAAAATTAAAACAAGAAGTAATGTGACATAAACTTATGGGGGTTTTTCCTGGCACATTCCATTGTAATTTACAACCTAGGAACAGGACTTCCAGAAAGGCTCTGCTGCCCTAGTAACCAGATTTGGGAATGGAGAAATGCTGCCGCCTTGTGGCCGTTTCCCACAACCGCAGCTTTAAGCCCAGTGCTAATGGTCACTAAATATTCACACTCATTGCAGGCCTGTAAATGACACCTGCCCTCAAAAAAAAAAAAAAACCTGGGGTCGAAAATAGACCAAAAAATTCAAAAGAGGGCCACCTTCTAAGAAGGCAATTTCAACCGGTCTATTGTACTCACCGTTTGTTTTGTTTGTTTGTTTAACAGAAATTTAAAACGGTGTGGAAAATGCTGAACATTAGGAATAATTAAACACATGCAAATCCAAATTACAAAAACCCATCAGCTCACACCAGTCAGAATGGCAATCAGCAAAAATTCTGCAAACAATAAATGCTG
This sequence comes from Hyperoodon ampullatus, assembly GCF_949752795.1. NCBI lineage: Eukaryota > Metazoa > Chordata > Mammalia > Artiodactyla > Ziphiidae > Hyperoodon > Hyperoodon ampullatus. The sequence goes on from NC_136919.1 coordinate 77,130,902, forward strand.
AAGGGGTTGTGGAGAAGTGCCTACCCTTGGTTCAACGTGGAACATGGTAAGAGCCAGTAATGAAAACACAAAGGAGGTGCCTTGAAAAGGTAAATTTTGAGCTACCATTCAATCAAGCATACCCACTACTGGGCCTATCGCCTGAGAGGATGTCAATCAAAAGGTCACAGGCTGGGCTTCACTGGTGGCGCAGTGGTTGAGAGTCCGCCTGCCGATGCAGGGGACACGGGTTCCTGCCCCGGTCCGGGAAGAACCCACATGCTGCGGAGCGGCTAGTCCCATGAGCTATGGCTGCTGGGCCTGCGTGTCCGGAGCCTGTGCTCTGCGACGGGAGGGACCACGGCAGTGAGAGGCCCACGTACCGCAAAAAATAAGAATAATAATAAAGAAACTGGCTGGCAATCCTGCACTCCAGCAATATTTACCATAGCCAACACTTGGAAGCAATGAAAATGTCCATCAACAGAGGAATTCACAAAGAAGAAGTGGTCCATGTACACACTGGAATATGTCTCCAATAAAAAAATATAAACTCATTTTAAAAAACAAAGATAAGTAAGGAGACATCAGGTTTTGGGGGTTTATCCGGGCACATTCCACTCTAATTTATAACCGAGGACCAACACTGGCAGGAAGCTCGGATTCCCTAGTTACCAGAGTGGGAAGAGCAGAAATGCTGCTGCCCTCTGGCCGTTACCTGCAACAGCAGCTTTAAAACCTGTGTTAAGGGTCACTTCCTGTGCACCAGTACTGGAGGGCTGTAAATGAAATCTGCCCTCAAAGTGTCTTGAGGGAAGTAATGGCCAAAATAGTTCAAAATGTCACACATACTTCAAGAAAACAATTTGAAGAGCTAAGCTGTACTCACAGTTTGAAGAAAAAAAGGACATGCCAGAAAGCTCAACTTCAAGGGATTATGAGACGCATGCACATCCAACCACAAAGAGGTATCAGCTCACACTAGTCAGAATAAACATCAGCAAAAAAAACTACAAACAATAAATGCTGAAGGTGTTGTGGAGAGGTGCGTACCCTCAACTTGAAGTGGGACGTAACCTGGTAAGAGCCACTAATGAGAACAGAATGGAGGTGCCATTATAAGGTAAACATTTGGCTACCATAAGATCCAGCAGGCCCACTTCTGGGCCTATAACGTAAGAAGACAGAATTGGAAAGACACAGGCAGGCAAATGTGCATTGCTGCAGTATTACAATAGCCAAGACATGGAAGCAACCAAAAAGTCCATCAACAGATGAGTGGACAAAGAAGAACTGGTACATGTACAGACGGAATGTTAGCCAAGGAAAAAAAGGACACAATGTCATTTGCAGCACTGTAGATGAGTCTACAGGTAATCACGCAACATGTAGTAAGTCAGAAAGAGAAAGACACATATTGTATGATATCACTTATAGGTGTTACCTAAAAATTGATACCAGTGAAGATATTTCCACAGAGAAGGGCAATCACAGATTCATTAAACAAACTTATGGTTCACCAATGGAAAGGTGTGAGGATTGGATACATTCGGTCATTGGGGTTAAGAGACATATACAAACACAGGTGAAATATATAATCACCAAAAACCTACGGAATACCAAGAGAAGACTACTCAACATTCTGTCATAACGTACATGGGAAAAGGATCCCAGGAAGAACAGACATAGGTATATGTGTAAAAGAACCACATCTTGCACACCTAGAACAAGCAAAGCATTGTAATCAAACTTGCTGTGATAAAAAATATAAATTCAATTAAAAAAACAAACAAGAAGTAGTGGGACATACACTTAAGGGGCTTTTTCTTGGCAAATTCCATTCTAAATTACAACCTAGAACACGACTTCCATTGACCTTCTGTTGCCCCAGTAACCAGATTTAGTAAAGGAGAGCTGCTGCCACCTTGTGGCCGTTTCACACAACAGCAGCTTTAAGCCCAGTGCTAATGGTCACTAAATATTCACACTCATTGCAGGCCTGTAAATGACACCTGCCCTCAAAAAAAAGAACCTGGGGTCGAAAATGGACCAAAAAATTCAAAAGAGGTCCACCTTCCAAGAAGGCAATTTCAACCGGTCTATTGTACTCACCATTTGTTTTGTTTGTTTGTTTAACAGAAATTTAAAACGGTGTGGAAAATGCTGAACATTAGGAATAATTAAACACATGCAAATCCAAATTACAAAAACCTATCAGCTCACACTACTCAGAATGGCAATCAGCAAAATTTATGCAAACAATAAATGCTGAAGGGGTTGTGGAGAAACGCCTACACTTGGTTCAACGTGGAACATGGTAAGAGCCAGTAATGAAAACACAAAGGAGGTGCCTTGAAAAGGTAAATATTGAGCTACCATGTGATCTGGTAGGCCCACTGATGGGCCTATCACCTGAGTAGACCAGAGTCAAAAAGAAACAGCCTGCCAGGCCTTCAATTCAGCAACATGTACCATAGCCAAGACCTGGAAGAAACCAAAATGTCCACCAACAGAAAAATGTACCAAGAAGAAGTCGTCCATGTACACAATGGAATAGTAGCCATGAAAATGCATGGAACAGTGCCGTTGCCACCACTACAGAAGGATCTAGAGATAACCACCCAACTTGAAGTAAGAAAGAAACCGAAAGACAGATATCCTATGACATCACTTATACGTGTTACCTAAAAATTGATACCCATGAAATAATTTCCAAGAGAAGGACACGCATAGATTCAGAAAACCAAATTATGTATAACCAAATGGAAAGGTGTAGGGAATGTATGAATTTGGTTATGGGGTTTAACAGACATGTACTAATACATATGATATATATATATAATCACAAAATACCTATGGAATACGAAGAGAGGTCTACTCAGCACTCTATAATAACATACATGGGAAAGGATCCAAAGAGGAATAGACAGAGACATTGATAGGATGAACCAGAAACTGTACACCCAGGAGAATCGACATTTTTATCAAATTTGCTCTGATCATTAATAAAAATTAAATTTCAAAAGCAAACAACAAGTTAGGAGATATAAGCTCTTGGGGGTTTGGGCTGGCACATTCCACTCTAATTTGCAGCTTTCTAACATGATTTCCAGGAAAGCTCTGTTGCCCGAAATCCCAGAGTTGGAAATGAAGAAATGCTGCCGCCTTGTAGCCGTTTCCCGCAAGGGTGGCTTTAAACCCACAGCTAATGGTCACTTAACATTCACAAGGACCCAGGGCTCTAAAGGACACCTTCCGTCAAAAAATGTCCTGAGGTAGGGAATGGCCAAAAAAAATCAAAACTGGTAAAATTTTCAAGGAGATAGGATGGAGGGGTAAGTTTTACTCACTCTTTTTCAAAAATGAGGAAAATGGATAAAAGCTCAACATCAGGAATTATTAGACTCATGAAAATCTAACCTCCAAAACGGTGTCAACTCACACATGTCAACTACCATCAGCAAAAAGTTTACAAACAATAAATGCTGAAGGGGTTTTAGAGGACTGTGTACCCTCCAGCTGCTGGTGAGATGTAAAGTGGTCACAGCCAATACTGAGAACAGAAAGGAGCTGCGTTTAAAAGTAAAACTTGAGCCACCATTCCAGTCAGCAGGCCCACCGCTGAGCCTCTCACCTGAGAAGTCCAGAGTCGAGAAGGCACAGGCTTCAACAGCTGCACTGCAGGAACTTTCACAATAGCCAAGACACGGAAGCCACCGAAATGTCCATAAACAAATGAATGGATAAAGAAGAAGGAGTCCATGTACACAATGGAATATTAGCCATGGAAAACAATGAAATGCTTCTCTTTCAGGCACCATAGATGAGCCTAGAGATAATCACAGAACATGAGGTAAGTCGGAAAGCAAAAGACATATCTTATGATACCACTTATAGGCGTTATCTAAGAACTGACACAAATGAACATATTTCCACAGAGAAAGACACTCACAGACTTAGAAAACAAACTATGCTTATCTAAAAAGAAAGGTGGGGGGAATGGAAAAATTAAGAGTACACCTACCATACGTGTACAAATACCTATTAAATACATATATCAAAAAGACCGAACATATAGCAAGGGAGGTCTATGGAACACCCTGCAATAATTTACATGGGAAGTGGATCTGTACGTCAACATATATATGTAATGTACAAATGAACCAGATTGTGTACACCTAGGACAAACAATATTCTAATCATTACCCCGATTAAAAAAATTAAAACAAGAAGTAATGTGACATAAACTTATGGGGGTTTTTCCTGGCACATTCCATTGTAATTTACAACCTAGGAACAGGACTTCCAGAAAGGCTCTGCTGCCCTAGTAACCCGATTTGGGAATGGAGAAATGCTGCCACCTTGTGGCCGTTTCCCACAACCGCAGCTTTAAGCCCAGTGCTAATGGTCACTAAATATTCACACTCATTGCAGGCCTGTAAATGACACCTGCCCTCAAAAAAAAGAACCTGGGGTTGAAAATAGACCAAAAAATTGAAAAGAGGGCCACCTTCCAAGATGGCAATTTCAACCGGTCTATTGTACTCACCGTTTGTTTTGTTGGTTTGTTTAACAGAAATTTAAAACGGTGTGGTAAATGCTGAACATTAGGAATAATTAAACACATGCAAATCCAAATTACAAAAACCTATCAGCTCACACCACTCAGAATGGCAATCAGCAAAAATTCTGCAAACAATAAATGCTGAAGGGGTTGTGGAGAAACGCCTACCCTTGGTTCAACGTGGAACATGGTAAGAGCCAGTAATGAAAACACAAAGGAGGTGCCTTGAAAAGGTAAATATTGAGCTACCATTCAATCAAGCATACCCACTTCTGGGCCTATCGCCTGAGAGGATGTCAATCAAAAGGTCACAGGCTGGGCTTCTCTGGTGGCGCAGTGGTGGAGAGTCCGCCTGCCGATGCAGGGGACACGGGTTCGTGCCCCGGTCCGGGAAGAACCCACATGCTGCGGAGCGGCTAGTCCCATGAGCTATGGCTGCTGGGCCTGCGTGTCCGGAGCCTGTGCTCTGCAACGGGAGGGACCACGGCAGTGAGAGGCCCACGTACCGCAAAAAATAAGAATAATGATAATAAAGAAACTGGCTGGCAATCCTGCACTCCAGCAATATTTACCATAGCCAACACTTGGAAGCAATGAAAATGTCCATCAACAGAGGAATTCACAAAGAAGAAGTGGTCCATGTACACACTGGAATATGACTCCAATAAAAAAATATAAACTCATTTTAAAAACAAAGATAAGTAAGGAGACATCAGGTTTTGGGGGTTTATCCGGGCACATTCCACTCTAATTTATAACCGAGGACCAACACTGGCAGGAAGGTCGGATTCCCTAGTTACCAGAGTGGGAAAAGCAGAAATGCTGCCGCCCTCTGGCCGTTACCTGCAACAGCAGCTTTAAAACCTGTGTTAAGGGTCACTTCCTATGCACCAGTACTGGAGGGCTGTAAATGAAACCTGCCCTCAAAGTGTCTTGAGGGAAGTAATGGCCAAAATAGTTCAAAATGTCACACATACTTCAAGAAAACAATTTGAAGAGCTAAGCTGTACTCACAGTTTGAAGAAAAAAAGGGCATGCCAGAAAGCTCAATTTCAAGGGATTATGAGACGCATGCAGGTCCAACCACAAAGAGGTGTCAGCTCACACTAGTCAGAATAAACATCAGCAAAAAACCTACAAACAATAAATGCTGAAGGTGTTGTGGAGAAGTGCGTACCCTCAACTTGAAGTGGGACGTAACCTGGTAAGAGCCACTAATGAGAATAGAATGGAGGTGCCGTTATAAGGTAAACATTTGGCTACCATAAGATCCAGCAGGCCCACTCCTGGGCCTATAACGTAAGAAGACAGAATTGGAAAGACACAGGCAGGCAAATGTGCATTGCTGTAGTATTACAATAATAGCCAAGACATGGAAGCAACCAAAAAGTCCATCAACAGATGAGTGGACAAAGAAGAACTGGTACATGTACAGACGGAATATTAGCCAAGGAAAAAAAGGACACAATGTCATTTGCAGCACTGTAGATGAGTCTACAGGTAATCACGCAACATGTAGTAAGTCAGAAAGAGAAAGACACATATTGTATGATATCACTTATAGGTGTTACCTAAAAATTGATACCAGTGAAGATATTTCCACGGAGAAGGGCAATCACAGATTCATTAAACAAACTTATGGTTCACCAATGGAAAGGTGTGAGGATTGGATACATTCGGTCATTGGGGTTAAGAGACATATACAAACACAGGTGAAATATATAATCACCAAAAACCTACGGAATACCAAGAGAAGACTACTCAACACTCTGTCATAACGTACATGGGAAAAGGATCCCAGGAAGAATAGACATAGGTATATGTGTAAAAGAACCACATCTTGCACACCTAGAACAAGCAAAGCATTGTAATCAAACTTGCTGTGATAAAAAATATAAATTCAATTAAAAAGACAAACAAGAAGTAGTGGGACATAAACTTAAGGGGCTTTTTCCATTCTAAATTACAACCTAGAACACGACTTCCATTGACCTTCTGTTGCCCTAGTAACCAGATTTAGTAAAGGAGAGCTGCTGCCACCTTGTGGCCGTTTCACACAACAGCAGCTTTTAACCCAGTGCTAATGGTCAGTTGATATTCAAAATAATTGCAGGCGTGTAAATGACACCTGCCCTGAAAACAAATCCTGGGGTCGTATATCGACCAAAAAATTCGAAAGACGTCCACATTTCCAAACGACAGTTTCAAGAGGCATATTTTATGCACATTTGTCTTATGATTCTTTCCCTTTCTTTCTTCTGTTAAAAAAACGGGAATGGAAAAAGGCTGAACATCAGGGATTAATAAAGCCATGCAAATCCAGTGTACAAAACCGTTCACCTCACAGCCGTCAGAATGATCATCAGCAAGAAAACTCTACAAAAAATAACGGCTGAAGGGGTCTTAGAGAACTGCATACCATTTAGCTGCTGGTGGGATGTAACCTGGTAAGATCCAGTAGTGACAACAGAATGGAGGTGCGTTTAAAGGTAAAAATTGAGCTACCATGTGATCTGCTAGGCCCACTGATGGGCCTATCACCTGAGTAGACCAGAATCAAAAAGAAACAGCCTGCCAGGCCTTCAATTCAGCAACATGTACCATAGCCAAGATATGGAAGAAACCAAAATGTCCACCAACAGAAAAATGTACCAAGAAGAAGTCGTCCACGTACACAATGGAATATTAGCCATTAAAAAGCATGGAACAGTGCCGTTGCCACCACTACAGAAGGATCTAGAGATAATCACCCAACTTGAAGTAAGAAACAAACCGAAAGACAGATATCCTATGACATCACTTATACGTGTTACCTAAAAATTGATACCCATGAAATAATTTCCAAGAGAAGGACACGCATAGATTCAGAACACCAAATTATGTATAACCAAATGGAAAGGTGTAGGGAATGTATGAATTCGGTTATGGGGTTTAACAGACATGTACTAATACATATGATATATATATATAATCACAAAATACCTATGGAATACGAAGAGAGGTCTACTCAGCACTCTATAATAACATACATGGAAAAGGATCCAAAGAGGAATAGACAGAGACATTGATAGGATGAACCAGAAACTGTACACCCAGGAGAATCGACATTTTTATCAAATTTGCTCTGATCATTAATAAAAATTAAATTTCAAAGCAAACAACAAGTTAGGAGATATAAGCTCTTGGGGGTTTGGGCTGGCACATTCCACTCTAATTTGCAGCTTTCTAACATGATTTCCAGGAAAGCTCTGTTGCCCGAAATCCCAGAGTTGGAAATGAAGAAATGCTGCCGCCTTGTAGCCGTTTCCCGCAAGGGCGGCTTTAAACCCACAGCTAATGGTCACTTAACATTCACAAGGACCCAGGGCTCTAAAGGACACCTGCCGTCAAAAAATGTCCTGAGGTAGGGAATGGCCAAAAAAAATCAAAAGTGGCAAAATTTTCAAGGAGATAGTATGGAGGGGTAAGTTTTACTCACTCTTTTTCAAAAATGAGGAAAATGGATAAAAGCTCAACATCAGGAATTATTAGACTCATGAAAATCTAACCTCCAAAACGGTGTCAACTCACACATGTCAACTACCATCAGCAAAAAGTTTACAAACAATAAATGCTGAAGGGGTTTTAGAGAACTCGGTACCCTCTAGCTGCTGGTGAGATGTAAAGTGGTCACAGCCAATACTGAGAACAGAAAGGAGCTGCGTTTAAAAGTAAAACTTGAGCCACCATTCCAGTCAGCAGGCCCACCGCTGAGCCTCTCACCTGAAAATTCCAGGGTCGAGAAGGCACAGGCTTCAACAGCTGCACTGCAGGAGCTTTCACAATAGCCAAGACACGGAAGCAACCAAAATGTCCATAAACAAATGAATGGATAAAGAAGGCGTCCATGTACACAATGGGATATTAGCCATGGAAAACAATGAAATGCTTCTCTTTCAGGCACCATAGATGAGCCTAGAGATAATCACAGAACATGAGGTAAGTCGGAAAGCAAAAGACATATCTTATGATACCACTTATAGGCGTTATCTAAGAACTGACACAAATGAACATATTTCCACAGAGAAAGACACTCACAGACTTAGAAAACAAACTATGCTTATCTAAAAAGAAAGGTGGGGGGAATGGAAAAATTAAGAGTACACTTACCATACGTGTACAAATACCTATTAAATGCATATATCAAAAAGACCGAACATATAGCAAGGGAGGTCTATGGAACACCCTGCAATAATTTACATGGGAAGTGGATCTGTACGTGAACATATATATGTAATGTACAAATGAACCAGATTGTGTACACCTAGGACAAACAATATTCTAATCATTACCCCGATTAAAAAAATTAAAACAAGAAGTAATGTGACATAAACTTATGGGGCTTTTTCCTGGCACATTCCATTGTAATTTACAACCTAGGAACAGGACTTCCAGAAAGGCTCTGCTGCCCTAGTAACCAGATTTGGGAATGGAGAAATGCTGCCGCCTTGTGGCCGTTTCCCACAACAGCAGCTTTAAGCCCAGTGCTAATGGTCACTAAATATTCACACTCATTGCAGGCCTGTAAATGACACCTGCCCTCAAAAAACAGAACCTGGGGTCGAAAATAGACCAAAAAATTCAAAAGAGGGCCACCTTCCAAGAAGGCAATTTCAACCGGTCTATTGTACTCACCATTTGTTTTGTTTGTTTGTTTAACAGAAATTTAAAACGGTGTGGAAAATGCTGAACATTAGGAATAATTAAACACATGCAAATCCAAATTACAAAAACCTTTCAGCTCACACTACTCAGAATGGCAATCAGCAAAATTTCTGCAAACAATAAATGCTGAAGGGGTTGTGGAGAAACGCCTACCCTTGGTTCAACGTGGAACATGGTAAGAGCCAGTAATGAAAACACAAAGGAGGTGCCTTGAAAAGGTAAATATTGAGCTACCATTCAATCAAGCATACCCACTTCTGGGCCTATCGCCTGAGAGGATGTCAATCAAAAGGTCACAGGCTGGGCTTCTCTGGTGGCGCAGTGGTGGAGAGTCCGCCTGCCGATGCAGGGGACACGGGTTCGTGCCCCGGTCTGGGAAGAACCCACATGCTGCGGAGCGGCTAGTCCCATGAGCTATGGCTGCTGGGCCTGCGTGTCCGGAGCCTGTGCTCTGCAACGGGAGGGACCACGGCAGTGAGAGGCCCACGTACCGCAAAAAATGAGAATAATGATAATAAAGAAACTGGCTGGCAATCCTGCACTCCAGCAATATTTACCATAGCCAACACTTGGAAGCAATGAAAATGTCCATCAACAGAGGAATTCACAAAGAAGAAGTGGTCCATGTACACACTGGAATATGACTCCAATAAAAAAATATAAACTCATTTTAAAAACAAAGATAAGTAAGGAGACATCAGGTTTTGGGGGTTTATCCGGGCACATTCCACTCTAATTTATAACCGAGGACCAACACTGGCAGGAAGGTCGGTTTCCCTAGTTACCAGAGTGGGAAAAGCAGAAATGCTGCTGCCCTCTGGCCGTTACCTGCAACAGCAGCTTTAAAACCTGTGTTAAGGGTCACTTCCTATGCACCAGTACTGGAGGGCTGTAAATGAAACCTGCCCTCAAAGTGTCTTGAGGGAAGTAATGGCCAAAATAGTTCAAAATGTCACACATACTTCAAGAAAACAATTTGAAGAGCTAAGCTGTACTCACAGTTTGAAGAAAAAAAGGGCATGCCAGAAAGCTCAATTTCAAGGGATTATGAGACGCATGCAGATCCAACCACAAAGAGGTATCAGCTCACACTAGTCAGAATAAACATCAGCAAAAAAACTACAAACAATAAATGCTGAAGGTGTTGTGGAGAAGTGCGTACCCTCAACTTGAAGTGGGACGTAACCTGGTAAGAGCCACTAATGAGAATAGAATGGAGGTGCCGTTATAAGGTAAACATTTGGCTACCATAAGATCCAGCAGGCCCACTCCTGGGCCTATAACGTAAGAAGACAGAATTGGAAAGACACAGGCAGGCAAATGTGCATTGCTGTAGTATTACAATAATAGCCAAGACATGGAAGCAACCAAAAAGTCCATCAACAGATGAGTGGACAAAGAAGAACTGGTACATGTACAGACGGAATATTAGCCAAGGAAAAAAAGGACACAATGTCATTTGCAGCACTGTAGATGAGTCTACAGGTAATCACGCAACATGTAGTAAGTCAGAAAGAGAAAGACACATATTGTATGATATCACTTATAGGTGTTACCTAAAAATTGATACCAGTGAAGATATTTCCACAGAGAAGGGCAATCACAGATTCATTAAACAAACTTATGGTTCACCAATGGAAAGGTGTGAGGATTGGATACATTCGGTCATTGGGGTTAAGAGACATATACAAACACAGGTGAAATATATAATCACCAAAAACCTACGGAATACCAAAGAGAAGACTACTCAACACTCTGTCATAATGTACATGGGAAAAGGATCCAAGGAAGAATAGACATAGGTATATGTGTAAAAGAACCACATCTTGCACACCTAGAACAAGCAAAGCATTGTAATCAAACTTGCTGTGATAAAAAATATAAATTCAATTAAAAAGACAAACAAGAAGTAGTGGGACATAAACTTAAGGGGCTTTTTCTTGGCAAATTCCATTCTAAATTACAACCTAGAACACGACTTCCATTGAACTACTGTTGCCCCAGTAACCAGATTTAGTAAAGGAGAGCTGCTGCCACCTTGTGGCCGTTTCACACAACAGCAGCTTTTAACCCAGTGCTAATGGTCAGTTGATATTCAAAATAATTGCAGGCGTGTAAATGACACCTGCCCTGAAAACAAATCCTGGGGTCGTATATCCACCAAAAAATTCGAAAGATGTCCACATTTCCAAACGACAGTTCCAAGAGGCATATTTTATGCACATTTGTCTTATGATTCTTTCCCTTTCTTTCTTCTGTTAAAAAAACGGGAATGGAAAAAGGCTGAACATCAGGGATTAATAAAGCCATGCAAATCCAGTGTACAAAACCGTTCACCTCACAGCCGTCAGAATGATCATCAGCAAGAAAACTCTACAAAAAATAACTGCTGAAGGGGTCTTAGAGAACTGCATACCCTTTAGCTGCTGGTGGGATGTAACCTGGTAAGAGCCAGTAGTGACAACAGAATGGAGGTGCGTTTAAAGGTAAAAATTGAGCTACCATGTGATCTGGTAGGCCCACTGATGGGCCTATCGCCTGAGTAGACCAGAATCAAAAAGAAACAGCCTGCCAGGCCTTCAATTCAGCAACATGTACCATAGCCAAGACCTGGAAGAAACCAAAATGTCCGCCAACAGAAAAATGTACCAAGAAGAAGTCGTCCATGTACACAATGGAATATTAGCCATGAAAAAGCATGGAACAGTGCCATTGCCAGCACTACAGAAGGATCTAGAGATAATCACCCAACTTGAAGTAAGAAACAAACCGAAAGACAGATATCCTATGACATCACTTATACGTGTTACCTAAAAATTGATACCCATGAAATAATTTCCAAGAGAAGGACACGCATAGATTCAGAAAACCAAATTATGTATAACCAAATGGAAAGGTGTAGGGAATGTATGAATTCGGTTATGGGGTTTAACAGACATGTACTAATACATATGATATATATATAATCACAAAATACCTATGGAATACGAAGAGAGGTCTACTCAGCACTCTATAATAACATACATGGAAAAGGGTCCAAAGAGGAATAGACAGAGACATTGATAGGATGAACCAGAAACTGTACACCCAGGAGAATCGACATTTTTATCAAATGTGCTCTGATCATTAATAAAAATTAAATTTCAAAAGCAAACAACAAGTTAGGAGATATAAGCTCTTGGGGATTTGGGCTGGCACATTCCACTCTAATTTGCAGCTTTCTAACATGATTTCCAGGAAAGCTCTGTTGCCCGAAATCCCAGAGTTGGAAATGAAGAAATGCTGCCGCCTTGTAGCCGTTTCCCGCAAGGGCGGCTTTAAACCCACAGCTAATGGTCACTTAACATTCACAAGGACCCAGGGCTCTAAAGGACACCTGCCGTCAAAAAATGTCCTGAGGTAGGGAATGGCCAAAAAAAATCAAAAGTGGCAAAATTTTCAAGGAGATAGTATGGAGGGGTAAGTTTTACTCACTCTTTTTCAAAAATGAGGAAAATGGATAAAAGCTCAACATCAGGAATTATTAGACTCATGAAAATCTAACCTCCAAAACGGTGTCAACTCACACATGTCAACTACCATCAGCAAAAAGTTTACAAACAATAAATGCTGAAGGGGTTTTAGAGGACTGTGTACCCTCTAGCTGCTGGTGAGATGTAAAGTGGTAACAGCCAATACTGAGAACAGAAAGGAGCTGCATTTAAAAGTAAAACTTGAGCCACCATTCCAGTCAGCAGGCCTACCGCTGAGCCTCTCACCTGAGAAGTCCAGAGTCGAGAAGGCACAGGCTTCAACAGCTGCACTGCAGGAACTTTCACAATAGCCAAGACACGGAAGCAACCAAAATGTCCATAAACGAATGAATGGATAAAGAAGAAGGAGTCCATGTACACAATGGAATATTAGCCATGGAAAACAATGAAATGCTTCTCTTTCAGGCACCATAGATGAGCCTAGAGATAATCACAGAACATGAGGTAAGTCGGAAAGCAAAAGACATATCTTATGATACCACTTATAGGCGTTATCTAAGAACTGACACAAATGAACATATTTCCACAGAGAAAGACACTCACAGACTTAGAAAACAAACTATGCTTATCTAAAAAGAAAGGTGGGGGGAATGGAAAAATTAAGAGTACACCTACCATACGTGTACAAATACCTATTAAATACATATGTCAAAAAGACCGAACATATAGCAAGGGAGGTCTATGGAACACTCTGCAATAATTTACATGGGAAGTGGATCTGTACGTGAACATATATATATAATGTACAAATGAACCAGATTGTGTACACCTAGGACAAACAATATTCTAATCATTACCCCGATTAAAAAAATTAAAACAAGAAGTAATGTGACATAAACTTATGGGGCTTTTCCCTGGCACATTCCATTGTAATTTACAACCTAGGAACAGGACTTCCAGAAAGGCTCTGCTGCCCTAGTAACCAGATTTGGGAATGGAGAAATGCTGCTGCCTTGTGGCCGTTTCCCACAACAGCAGCTTTAAGCCCAGTGCTAATGGTCACTAAATATTCACACTCATTGCAGGCCTGTAAATGACACCTGCCCTCAAAAAAAAAAAAAACCTGGGGTCGAAAATAGACCAAAAAATTCAAAAGAGGGCCACCTTCTAAGAAGGCAATTTCAACCGGTCTATTGTACTCACCGTTTGTTTTGTTTGTTTGTTTAACAGAAATTTAAAACGGTGTGGAAAATGCTGAACATTAGGAATAATTAAACACATGCAAATCCAAATTACAAAAACCCATCAGCTCACACCAGTCAGAATGGCAATCAGCAAAAATTCTGCAAACAATAAATGCTGAAGGGGTTGTGGAGAAGTGCCTACCCTTGGTTCAACGTGGAACATGGTAAGAGCCAGTAATGAAAACACAAAGGAGGTGCCTTGAAAAGGTAAATTTTGAGCTACCATTCAATCAAGCATACCCACTACTGGGCCTATCGCCTGAGAGGATGTCAATCAAAAGGTCACAGGCTGGGCTTCACTGGTGGCGCAGTGGTTGAGAGTCCGCCTGCCGATGCAGGGGACACGGGTTCGTGCCCCGGTCCGGGAAGAACCCACATGCTGCGGAGCGGCTAGTCCCATGAGCTATGGCTGCTGGGCCTGCGTGTCCGGAGCCTGTGCTCTGCAACGGGAGGGGCCACGGCAGTGAGAGGCCCACGTACCGCAAAAAATAAGAATAATAATAAAGAAACAGGCTGGCAATCCTGCACTCCAGCAATATTTACCATAGCCAACACTTGGAAGCAATGAAAATGTCCATCAACAGAGGAATTCACAAAGAAGAAGTGGTCCATGTACACACTGGAATATGACTCCAATAAAAAAATATAAATTCATTTTAAAAAACAAAGATAAGTAAGGAGACATCAGGTTTTCGGGGTTTATCCGGGCACATTCCACTCTAATTTATAACCGAGGACCAACACTGGCAGGAAGCTCGGATTCCCTAGTTACCAGAGTGGGAAAAGCAGAAATGCTGCCGCCCTCTGGCCGTTACCTGCAACAGCAGCTTTAAAACCTGTGTTAAGGGTCACTTCCTGTGCACCAGTACTGGACGGCTGTAAATGAAATCTGCCCTCAAAGTGTCTTGAGGGAAGTAATGGCCAAAATAGTTCAAAATGTCACACATACTTCAAGAAAACAATTTGAAGAGCTAAGCTGTACTCACAGTTTGAAGAAAAAAAGGACATGCCAGAAAGCTCAATTTCAAGGGATTATGAGACGCATGCAAATCCAACCACAAAGAGGTATCAGCTCACACTAGTCAGAATAAACATCAGCAAAAAAAACCTACAAACTATAAATGCTGAAGGTGTTGTGGAGAGGTGCGTACCCTCAACTTGAAGTGGGACGTAACCTGGTAAGAGCCACTAATGAGAACAGAATGGAGGTGCCGTTATAAGGTAAACATTTGGCTACCATAAGATCCAGCAGGCCCACTCCTGGGCCTATAACGTAAGAAGACAGAATTGGAAAGACACAGGCAGGCAAATGTGCATTGCTGCAGTATTACAATAGCCAAGACGTGGAAGCAACCAAAAAGTCCATCAACAGATGAGTGGACAAAGAAGAACTGGTACATGTACAGACAGAATATTAGCCAAGGAAAAAAAGGACACAATGCCATTTGCAGCACTGTAGATGAGTCTACAGGTAATCACGCAACATGTAGTAAGTCAGAAAGAGAAAGACACATATTGTATGATATCACTTATAGGTGTTACCTAAAAATTGATACCAGTGAAGATATTTCCACAGAGAAGGGCAATCACAGATTCATTAAACAAACTTATGGTTCACCAATGGAAAGGTGTGAGGATTGGATACATTCGGTCATTGGGGTTAAGAGACATATACAAACACAGGTGAAATATATAATCACCAAAAACCTACGGAATACCAAGAGAAGACTACTCAACATTCTGTCATAACGTACATGGGAAAAGGATCCCAGGAAGAACAGACATAGGTATATGTGTAAAAGAACCACATCTTGCACACCTAGAACAAGCAAAGCATTGTAATCAAACTTGCTGTGATAAAAAATATAAATTCAATTAAAAAAACAAACAAGAAGTAGTGGGACATAAACTTAAGGGGCTTTTTCTTGGCAAATTCCATTCTAAATTACAACCTAGAACACGACTTCCATTGACCTTCTGTTGCCCCAGTAACCAGATTTAGTAAAGGAGAGCTGCTGCCACCTTGTGGCCGTTTCACACAACAGCAGCTTTTAACCCAGTGCTGATGGTCAGTTGATATTCAAAATAATTGCAGGCGTGTAAATGACACCTGCCCTGAAAACAAATCCTGGGGTCGTATATCCACCAAAAAATTCGAAAGACGTCCACATTTCAGAACGACAGTTTCAAGAGGCATGTTTTATGCACATTTGTCTTATGATTCTTTTTCTTTCATTCTTTCTTTTGTTAAAAAAACGGGAATGGAAAAAGGCTGAACACCAGGAATTAATAAAGCCATGCAAATCCAGTGTACAAAAACGTTCACCTCACAGCCGTCAGAATGATCATCAGCAAGAAAACTCTACAAAAAATAACTGCTGAAGGGGTTTTAGAGAACTGCATACCCTTTAGCTGCTGGTGGGATGTAACCTGGTAAGAGCCAGTAGTGACAACAGAATGGAGGTGCGTTTAAAGGTAAAAATTGAGCTACCATGTGATCTGGTAGGCCCACTGATGGGCCTATCACCTGAGTAGACCAGAATCAAAAAGAAACAGCCTGCCAGGCCTTCAATTCAGCAACATGTACCATAGCCAAGACATGGAAGAAACCAAAATGTCCGCCAACAGAAAAATGTACCAAGAAGAAGTCGTCCATGTACACAATGGAATAGTAGCCATGAAAAAGCATGGAACAGTGCCGTTGCCACCACTACACAAGGATCTAGAGATAATCACACAACCTGAAGTAAGAAAGAAACCGAAAGACAGATATCCTATGACATCACTTATACGTGTTACCTAAAAATTGATACCCATGAAATAATTTCCAAGAGAAGGACACGCATAGATTCAGAAAACCAAATTATGTATAACCAAATGGAAAGGTGTAGGGAATGTATGAATTCGGTTATGGGGTTTAACAGACATGTACTAATACATATGATATATATATATAATCATATAATGGAATACGAAGAGAGGTCTACTCAACACTCTATGATAACATACATGGGAAAGGATCCAAAGAGGAATAGACAGATATATCGATAGGATGAACCAGAAACTGTACACCCAGGAGAATCGACATTTTTATCAAATTTGCTCTGATCATTCATAAAAATTAAATTTCAAAAGCAAACAACAAGTTAGGAGATATAAGCTCTTGGGGGTTTGCGCTTGCACATACCACTCTAACTTGCAGCATTCTAACATGATTTCCAGGAAAGCTCTGTTGCCCCAAATCCCAGAGTTGGAAATGAAGAAATGCTGCCGCCTTGTGGCCGTTTCCCGCAAGGGCGGCTTTAAACCCACAGCTAATGGTCACTTAAGATTCACAAGGACCCAGGGCTCTAAAGGACACCTGCCGTCAAAAAATGTCCTGAGGTAGGGAATGGCCAAAAAAAAATCAAAACTGGTAAAATTTTCAAGGAGATAGTATGGAGGGGTAAGTTTTACTCACTCTTTTTCAAAAATGAGGAAAATGGATAAAAGCTCAACATCAGGAATTATTAGACTCATGAAAATCTAACCTCCAAAACGGTGTCAACTCACACATGTCAACTACCATCAGCAAAAAGTTTACAAACAATAAATGCTGAAGGGGTTTTAGAGAACTCGGTACCCTCTAGCTGCTGGTGAGATGTAAAGTGGTAACAGCCAATACTGAGAACAGAAAGGAGCTGCGTTTAAAAGTAAAACTTGAGCCACCATTCCAGTCAGCAGGCCCACCGCTGAGCCTCTCACCTGAAAAGTCCAGGGTCGAGAAGGCACAGGCTTCAACAGCTGCACTGCAGGAACTTTCACAATAGCCAACACACGGAAGCAACCAAAATGTCCATAAACAAATGAATGGATAAAGAAGGAGTCCATGTACACAATGGAATATTAGCCATGGAAAACAATGAAATGCTTCTCTTTCAGGCACCATAGATGAGCCTAGAGATAATCACAGAACATGAGGTAAGTCGGAAAGCAAAAGACATATCTTATGATACCACTTATAGGCGTTATCTAAGAACTGACACAAATGAACATATTTCCACAGAGAAAGACACTCACAGACTTAGAAAACAAACTATGCTTATCTAAAAAGAAAGGTGGGGGGAATGGAAAAATTAGGAGTACACTTACCATACGTGTACAAGTACCTATTGAATACATATATCAAAAAGACCGAACATATAGCAAGGGAGGTCTATGGAACACCCTGCAATAATTTACATGGGAAGTGGATCTGTACGTGAACATATATATGTAATGTACAAATGAACTAGATTCTGTAGACCTAGGACAAACAATATTCTAATCATTACCCCGATTAAAAAAATTAAAACAAGAAGTAATGTAACATAAACTTATGGGGGTTTTTCCTGGCACATTCCATTGTAATTTACAACCTAGGAACAGGACTTCCAGAAAGGCTCTGCTGCCCTAGTAACCAGATTTGGGAATGGAGAAATGCTGCTGCCTTGTGGCCGTTTCCCACAACCGCAGCTTTAAGCCCAGTGCTAATGGTCACTAAATATTCACACTCATTGCAGGCCTGTAAATGACCCCTGCCCTCAAAAAAAAGAACCTGGGGTCAAAAATCGATCTAAAAATTCAAATGAGGGCTACCTTTCAAGAAGACAATTTCAAGAGGTTTATTGAACTCAAAGTGTTTTTCTTCTTTTGTTTAACAGAAATAAAAAATGTCATGGGAAAATGCTGAACATTAGTCATTATTAAAGACATGCAAATCAAAATTAGAAAAACCTATATAGTCACAGCAATCAGAATGGCCGTCAGCAGAAAATGTGCAAACAGTCAATGCTGAAGGGGTTATGGAGAAATGTGTAACCCTCGGTTCTAAGTGGGACGTGGTAAGAGCCAGTAATTAAAACACAACGGAGGTGCCTTGAAAAAGTAAACATTGAGCTACCATTAAATCAAGCATACCCACTACTGGGCCTATCGCCTGAGAGGATGAGAATCAAAAATACACAGGCGGGCAATCCTGCACTCCAGCAATATTTACCATAGGCAACACTTGGAAGCAATGAAAATGTCCATCAACAGACGAGTGCAGAAAACAGAAGTGGTCCATGTACACAATGGAATCAGACTCCAGGAAAAAATATCAATTCAATTTAAAAAAACAAACATTAGTAGGGAGACATCAGCTTTTGGGGGTTAATCCGGGCACATTCCTCTCTAATTTATCACCGAGGAACACCACTGACAGGCATGTCTGTTTCCCTAGTTATCAGAGAGGGGAGAGCAGAAATGCTGCCGCTCTCTGGCTGTTACCTGCAACAGCCGCTTTAATACCTGTGCTAATGGTCAGTTAATATGCATGAGTACTGCAGGGCTGTAAATTAAACCTGCCCTCGAAATGTCTTGAAGGAGGTAATGGCCAAAATACTTCAAAATGTGGCACAGACTTCAGGAAAACTACTTGGAGAGGTAAGTTTTAGTCACTGTTTGAAAAAAAAGGGATATGCCTGAAAGTTCAATTTGAAGGTATTATGAGACGCATGCAAATCCATCCAAAAAGAAGTATCGGCTCACACTAGTCAGAATAACCATCAGCAAAAACTACAAATAATAAATGCTGAAGGGGTTGTGGAGAAGTGCATACCCTCAACTTTAAGTGAGACATAACCTGGTAAGAGCCACTAATGAGAACAGAATGGAGGTGCCTTTACAAGGTAAACATTGAGTTAGCATACGATCGAGCATGTCCACCCCTAGGCCTATAACTTATGAAGACAGAGTTGGAAAGACACAGGCAGGCCAATCTGCATTGCAGCAGTATTACAACAGCCAAGACATTGAAGCAACCAAAAACTCCATCAACATATGAGTGGACAAAGATGAACTGGTACATGTACAGATGGAATATTAGCCAAGGAAAAAAATGACACAATGCCATTTGCAGCACCACAGATGAGTCTACAGGTAATCATGCAAGTTGTAGTAAGTCAGAAAGTGAAAGACACATATCCTATGGTATCACTTATAGGTGTTACCTAAAAATTGATACCAGTGAAGATATTTCCACAGGGAAAGGCAATCACAGATTCATTAAACAAACTTATGGTTCACCAATGGAAAGGTGTGAGGATTGGATACATTAGGATATTGGGGTTAACACACATATACAAACACAGACCTACAGAATACCAAAAGAAGACTACTCAACTTTGTGTCATAACCTACATGGGAAAAGGATCCAAAGAAGGATATATGTATACGTGTAAAAGAACCGCATCTTGCACACGCGGAACAAAGAAACCATTGTAATCAAACATGCTGTAATAAAAAATTAAAATTAAATTTAAAAAACCCAAAAAAGTAATAATGAGACTTTGGGCTTCCCTGGTGGCAATGTGGTTGAGAGTCCACCTGCGGATGCAGGGGACACGGATTCGTATCCCAGTTAGGGATGATCCCACATGCCGCGGAGCAGCTGGGCCCGTGAGCCGCGGCCGCTGAGCCTGTGCATCTGGAGGCTGTGCTCTGCAACGGGAGAAGCCACAAAAGTGAAAGGCCCACGTACCGCAAAAAAAAAAAGTAGAGAGAGAGAAACTTAAGGGGCTTTTTCCTGGCACATTCCATTCTAATTTACAACCTAGAACACAACTTCCATTAAGGGTCTGTTGCCATAGTAACCAGATTTGATAAGGAGAAATCCTGCCGCCTTGTGGCCGCTTCACACAACAGCAGCTTTAAACCCAGCGCTAATGGTCACTTAATATTCAAAACAATAGCAGTCCTGCCCTCAAAACAAATCCTGGGGTTGTAAATCGACCAAGAAATTCAAAAGACCTCCACGTTTCAAGAACACAAATTCAAGAGGCATATTTTACGCACAGATTGTCTTTTACATCTTTTTATTTTTTTAAAAAAGAGGGTATGAAAAAATGCTGAACATCAGGAATTAATAAAGCCATGCAAATCCAATCTACAGAAACGTTCACCTCACAGCCGTCAGAATGATCATCAGCAAAATGTCTACAAACAATAAATGCTGAAGGGGTTTTAGAGAACTGTGTACCCTCTAGCTTCTGGTGGGATGTAACCTGGTAACAGCCAGTAGTGAGAACAGAATGGAGGTGTGTTTAAAGGAAAAAATTGAGCTACCATGTGATCTGGTAGGCTCTTTGATGCACCTATCATCTGAGAAGACTAGAATCAAAAAGACACAGGCTAGGGCTTCCCTGGTGGCACAGTGGTTGGGAGTCCGCCTGCCGATGCAGGGGACACGGGTTCGTGCCCCGGTCTGGGAAGATCCCACATGCCACAGGGCGGCTGGGCCTGTGAGCCATGGCCGCTGAGCCACAACAGTGAGAGGCCCGCGTACCGCAAAAAAAAAAAAAAAAAAAAAAAAAAAAAAAAAGACACAGGCTGGCAATCCTGCACTGAAGCAACATTTAACATAGCCAAGATGTGGAAGAAACCAAAATGTCCATCAACAGAAAAATGCACAAAGAATAAGTGGTCCATGCACACATGGAATATTAGCCATGGAACAGAATGAAATAGTGCCGTTTGCACCACCATAGAAGGACCTACAGATAAACACTGAAATTGAAGTAAGGAAGTGACCAAAAAACAGATATCCTACGATATCACTTGTAGGTGTTACCTAAAAATTGATACCCATGAAATTATTTCCAAGAGAAGGACATTCATGGATTAAGAAAACAAAATTATATTTAACCAAATGGAAAAGCATAAGGAATGGACGATGTAGGATATGGGGGTTAACAGACATGTATTAACACATATGAAATATATATCACAAAATACCTATGGAATACCAAGAGAGGTGTACTCAACACTCTGTAATAGCCTACACAGGAATGGATCCAAAGATGAATAGTTAGATACATAGATATAATGAATCAGATTCTGTACACCTGAAACAAATGACATTTTTATGAAATTTGCTCTGATAATGAATAAAAATTAAATTTAAAAAACAAACAAGATGTAAGGAGATTTAAACTCTTGGGGGTTTGCCCTTGCACATTCCACTCTAACTTGCAGCCTACTAACACAATTTCCAGGAAATCTCTGTTGCCCAAAAACCCAGAGTTGGATATGTAGAAATGCTGCCGCCTTGTGGCCGTTTCCCACAAGAGCGGCTTTAAACCCACAGCTAACCCTCACTTAACATTCACAAGGACTCAGGGCTGTAAAGGACAAAGGACAAAAATTATCCTGAATGGCCAAAAAAATTCACAACTGGCAAATTTTTCAAAAAGATAGTATGAAGAGGTAAGTTTTACACACTCATTTTTTAAAAAAGGAAAATGGATAAAAGCTCAACATCAGGAATTATTAGACTCATGCAAATCTAATCTACGAAAAGGTTTCAACTCACATCAGTCAAATGACCATCAGCAAAATATCTACAAACAATAAATGCTGAAGGGGTTCTAGAGAACTGTGTACCCTGTAACTGCTGGTGAGATGTAAAGTGGTAAGATCCAGTAATGAGAACAGAAAGGAGATGCATTTAAAAGTAAAAATTGAGATGCCATTTGATCCAGCACGCCCACCACTGGGCCTACCACCTAAGAGCCGACTTGAGAAGACACAGGCTGACAAAGCTGTACTGAGGCAATATTGAAAATAGCCAAGACATGGAAGCAGCCAAAATGTCAATCAACAGATGAATGGACAAAGAAGAAGTGGTCCAGGTACCTAATGGAAGATTAGCTTTCGAAAAAAATGAACAATGCCGTTTTCATGACTACAGGTGAGTCTAGAAATAATCATATTAGGTTAAGTCAAAGTGTATGATATATAGCCTATGATATAATTTATAGATGTTATCTTAAGATTCCTACCAATGAACATATTTCCAAAGGAAAAGACACTCAGAGACGTATAAAACAAACTAGTGGTTAACCAAAATTAAACGTGGGAGGATGGATAAGTTAGGATTATGGGGTTAACATACATACACTAATGTATGTTACATGTATATAAACTTTCAATATATAAAACCTATAAATTATATAATCACTAATACATATAAATTATATAATCACCAAAAACCTACCAAATACCAAGGGAGGTCTACTCAACACTCTGTAATAACCTACATGGTAACAGGATCCAAAGATGAACAGATATATGTATGAAAACTTGATCAGAATCAGTACATCCAGAGAATCATAACACTCTAATAAAATTTACTCTGATAGGGGCTTCCCTGGTGGCGCAGTGGTTGAGAATCTGCTTGCCAATGCAGGGGACACGGGTTTCAGCCCTGGTCTGGGAAGATCCCACATGCCGCGGAGCAACTAGGCCCGTGAGCCACAACTACTAAGCCTGCGCGTCTGAAGCCTGTGCTCCGCAACAAGAGAGGCCGCGATAGTGAGAGGTGCGCACACCGCGATGAAGAGTGGTCCCCGCTTGCCACAACTAGAGAAAGCCCTCGCACAGAAACGAAGACCCAACACAGCCATAAATAAATAAATAAATAAATAAAGATTAAAGGCAAATAAGAAAGGGGAAATTGTAGATAGAGTAAGGATCTAGTTTTAAAAAAATTACTCCGATAAAAAACATAAAATAAATTTAAAAAACAAACATAAGTAGGAGACATAAGCTTTGGGGAGTTTGTCCTGGAACATTCCACTACAATTTGCAACCTAGGAACACAACTTCCAGGAAGGCTCTCCTGCCCTTGTAACCAAAGCTGGGAACATAGAAATCTGCCACCTTGTGGCCAATTCCTGCAACAGCAGCTTTAATCCCAGTGCTATTGGTCACTTAATATTCACAAGGACTGCAGGGCTTTAAATGACACCTGCCCTCAAAAAATATCCTGCAGTCAGGAATGGACATTAATATGCAAAACAGTAGAAAATCTGGAGAAGACAATTTCAAGAGGTAAGTTTCCTCACAGTGTTTTTTTAAAGGACATGAAAAAATGTTCAACATCAAGAATTATTAGGGACATGCAAATTTAAACTACAAAATGGTATCACCTCACAATAGTCTGAATGGCCATCAGAGAAAAATGTCTGCAAACAATAAATGCTGACTGGGTTTCCAAGAATAGATACACTCCTACGCTGTTGCTGGGTTGTAAACTGGTAACAGCCACTAATCAGAACAGAATGAAGGTGCCTTTAAAAGGTAACAATTGAGCTACCATGTGATCCTGCCAAACTACTAATGGGCCTGTAACCTGAGAACACCAGAATTCAGAAAGACACAGGTACCCAAAAGTGCTCTTCAGAGATACTTACAATAGCCAGACATGGATGCAAGCAAAATGTCCAAGTACAGATGAATGGACAAAGAAGTGGTACATGTACACAATCGAATATTAGCC
This sequence comes from Hyperoodon ampullatus, assembly GCF_949752795.1. Taxonomy (NCBI): domain Eukaryota; kingdom Metazoa; phylum Chordata; class Mammalia; order Artiodactyla; family Ziphiidae; genus Hyperoodon; species Hyperoodon ampullatus. The sequence continues at coordinate 77,155,205 of NC_136919.1, forward strand.
ATGGAAAAGATGAAACAATGTCTTTTGCAGCACCACTGATGAACCTAGGGGTAATCATACTATGTAAAGTAAGTCACAAAAAGAAAGACAAATATCCAATGATATCATTTACTAGTGTTATCTAAAAATTGATACCCATGAACATATTTCCACTGAGAAAGACTCATACAGACTTTGAAAAAGGTGAAAGGAATGGAAAAATTAGGATGTTGGGGTTAACATGCATTTAATCATTCATATAAAATATATAATCAAGAAGGACCTACTGGATGCCAAGGGAGGTCTACTCAACTCTCTCTAATGACCAACATGGGAAAGAATCTAAACCTGATTAGATATATGTATACGTGTGAATGAACCACATTCTGTTCACCTAGAACAAGCACAACATTGTAATCAAATTTACTCTGATAAGAAATAAAAATTAAATTAAACAAGAAGTAATGTGACACAAGATTTTGGGTATTTGTCCTGGCACTTTACACTCCAATTTACAACCTAGGAAGAGGAATTCCACTAAGCCTCTCTTTTCCCTAGCAATCAACTTGAGTATGAATAAATTCCGCTGCCTTTTTGCCCTTTCCTGCAACTGCAACTTTAAAAACAATGCTTATGGGTACTTAATATTCACAAGGACTGTTGGGCTGTAAATGACACCCACAATCAGAAAATGTCCAGGGGTAGGGAAGCAAAATAAATTCCAAAGGAAGAGACTTTCAAGATCCTATCTCAATAGTTAAAATTTACACTGTTTAAAAGAAAATCACTTGAAAAGATGCTCTAATTCCTGTATTATTAGCGTCATGGAAATCAAAACTACAATGAGGGATCACTTCACATGAGTAAGAATAGCCATCATCGAAAAGTCTAAAGACAATAAATGCTTGAGAGGTTGTAGAAAAAAGGGAACCCTCCCCTATGCTGCTGTTGAGATCTAACGTGGTAACAGCTACTATAAATAACAGTATGGAGGTGCCTTTACAAGATAAAATTAGAGGTACCATATGATCCAGCAGTCCCACTCCCAGGCGTATAACAGGAGAAAACCAGAATTGGAAAACACACATGCACCCATATGTGTACCGCAGCACAACTTACAATGTCTAAGACATGGAAACAGACAAAATATCCATCAGCAGATGGATGGATAAAGAAGTGGTACATGTTCGCAGTGAAATATTACTCAGAAATGAAAAAGAATGAAGGAATTCCATTTGCAGCATCATGGATAGAATTAGAGATAATCATACTAAGTGAAGTAAGTCAGAAAGAGAAAGTCAAATATCATATGATACTACTTATAGTTGAAATTTAAAAATTGATACCAATGAACTAATTTACAAGAGAGAAACAGGGACTTTCCAAGTGGTCCAGTGGTTAAGAATCCGAGCTTCCAATTCAGGGGCATGGGTTCAGTCCCTGGTGTTGGGAGAACAAATATCACGCATGCCTCGCACTACAGCCTAACAAATAAAATAAAAGAGAGAGAAACAGACTCACAGACGTAGAAAACAAACTTATGGTTACCCAATGAGAAAGGTGGGCAGAAGGAATAAATCAGGAGGCTGGGAAAAATATTTGCACACTAATACATATAAAATAGATTATCAACAAGGACCTACTGTATAACAAAGGGAAGTCTACTCAACACTCTCTAATAACCTATATGGGAAAAGAATCTGAAGATGAATAGACATATGAATATACATAACTGAACAAGATTCTGTACGCCTACCACAAATAGCATATTTTAAATCAACTTTACTCCAATAAAAAAGAAAAATTAAATTAAAACAAAAGCAAGAAGTAACAAAACAGAAGATTTGGGGTGTTTGTTCTGCCACAGCCCACACTAATTTACAATCCAGGAGCCCGTCTTCCACAGTGGGTCTTCTTACCCAAGTAATCAGAGAGGGGCATGAAGGAAATCCTACCATCTGTGCCCATTTCCACAACTGCAACTTTAAAACATGTGCTTATGGGCACTTCATAGTCACAAGGACTGCCAGGGTGTAAATGACACCTGCCCTTAACAAATGTCCTGTGGTAGTTATCGAACAAAAATTCAAAACAGTCAGACTTTCAAAAAGTCAATGTCAACTTTAACTTTTTCTCAGTGTTTAAAAAAAACACATGCAGAGATGCTCAAAATCTCGAATTATTAGACACATGCAAATCAAAACTATAACAAGGTATCACCTCACACAGTCAGAATGGCCATCATCAAACAGTTTACGAACTATAAATGCTGGAGAGGACATGGAGAAAAGGGAACCCTCCTATGCTGTTGGTGAGACGTAAGCTGGTAACAGCCACTATAAAGCACAGTATGGAGATGCCTTTTAAAAGTAAAAATAGAGCTACTATATCATCCAGCAGTCCTACTTCTGGGCGTACATCTGAAAAAAGCCATAATTCAAAAAGACACGTGCACCCAAACCCAAACATGCACTGCAACACTATTTACAAGAGCCAAGACATGGAGGCAGCCAAAATGTCCATCAACAGATGAATGGATAATGAAGAAGTGGTACATGTACACAATCAAATATTACTCAGAAATGAAAAAGCATGATCATCTCTAGGTCTATTCCTGTTGCTGCAAATGGCATTATTTCATTCTAAGTGAAGTAGGTCAGATAGAAAAAGATAAATATCATATGGTATCACTTATAGTGGAATCTAAAAATGATAGAAATGAAGAAATTTATAAAACAGAAACAAACCAACAGACTTCAGATATCCTTCAGGAAGAAAAATTTTTAAATCTGTTACCAATCGTTAAATGTCAACCTGAAAAATGTAAGCAATAAATAACATTGTAAAGGTATTAATTCTCCCCAAATTAACCTATACCAGGCATTAGCCAACTAAACATGGAGATCCCATCAGGCCTATCACCTTCTTTTGTAAATTAAATTTAATGAATGATCCACAAGAAAACCCATAATGAGACATCAGGTCACACCTCTCAACGTGGCTATTATTCCAAAGTCTACAAATATGAAATGTTGTTGAGGACATGGAGAAGGGAATCCTAGTACACTGTTGGTGGGACTGTACATTGGTACACCCACTATGAAAAGAATATGGAGGTCCTGAGAAAAGCTACAACTAGAACTATCATACTAGCCAACAATTCCACTGCTTGGTATATGTCCAAAGAAAATGAAGACACCAATTTGACAAGATACATGCATCCCAATGTTCATAGCAGCATTATTTACAATTGCCAACATATGGAAGCAAACTAAATGTCCATCAACAGATGAGTGGATAAAGAAGATGTGGTATGTATACACAATAGACTATTATGCAGCCATTAACAATGATCAAATTCTGCCATTTGCAACAACGTGGACAGGCCTAGAATATTTAAACCTACTTAAATAAGTTAGAGAAAGACAAATACTCTATGTTCTCGCTTCTCTGTAGAATCTAAAAATGCAAGAAAGGAATGTATATAACAAAAGAGAATAGACTCGCAGAGAACAAATTAGTGGTTACTGGTGGGGCGAGTGAAGGGGGGGAGGGAAAGACAGTAGTTTGTTTCTCTAAATCCAGTACCCCTATGTATGAAATAAACAAACAAGGATATATAGTACAACACAGGGAAATACAGCCATTATTTTGTAATCATTTTAGTGGAGCATGATCTATAAAAAATATTCAATCCATATGTTGTACGATTGAGACTAATGTAATATTGTAAATCAACTACACTTCAATTTCAATAATCCATAGGGTGGCTGAATGGATTAAAGAAAGTTCAATTATACTGAGTACAAGAGATTCATGTTAACTTCTAATCCATATATAGCATAAAATTGAATGATTGGGAAAAAAATACTCCATGAAAATGATACTTGCCTGACTAGTCTATTATGAGGTAAAAAAGACTTGAAGTCAAACCTCTCAAAGGAAAGGTTATCATATAATGATAAATGGATTAATTCATCGTGAAATCATGACAATTATAAATATGTATGTATCCAGCTTTGCAGCCTCTCAACATATAAAGAATATATTAACCCACGTGAAGGGGATAATGTGCAGAAATAAAATAATGGTAAGAAACATCTATACCCAACTTTCAACACTGTATAGATCATCCGGACAGAATATCAATCAGGAAACACTGGGCTTGAACACACATTTGATATCAAATGAACTTAACATACATCTACAGTATATTCCACTCAACAGCAGCAAACTTTCCATTGTTCTTAAGTACACATAGAACATTGCCTAGGGTGGATCCTATGTTAAGCCACAAAACAAGTCTTCAAAAATCCAAGAATATTGAAATCATATCAAGGATCATTTCCAACCACAATGGTATGAAACTTTAATTCAATATTAAAAAGAACAATTGAAAATTCAAAAACACTTAGAAATTGAACAATAAGCTCCTGAATAACCAATGCATACAGGAATAAATCAAAAGGCAAATTTAAATGAAATCTTAAAGCAAGCAAAATTTGAAACACAAAGTACCTAAATTTATGGAATACAGGAACAAGATTGCAATTCAAAGAGTTATGTTTACAGTAATAAATGCATATATTTTCAAAGAATTCTTGAGAGGGGATCACGATGATAGAGTGTGAAGATACTGAGCTCCCCTCCTGCCATGGAAACACCCAAATTACAACAACTTACACGGAAATTATCTCTGAAGACTAGCAGGGAACATTTTCCACAACTAAACATATAAGGAAAGAGAAACCACAAGGCAGGTAGGAGGACTGGAAACACAGTCTAATTGGAACCCACACGTGGAGCACAGTGACCCACAACTGGAAGATATCACAATTGCATAGGTCCTCCACATGGAGGGAAGGGTCTGAGCCTGGCATCAGGCTGCTCAGCCCAGGGTTCCTGTACTGGAAGAAAAGAACACAGCAGGTCTGGCTTTAAAAACCTGCAGGGCTTATTTTCAGGAAAGCTGGAAGCTAAAGAAAACTGAGACTTTGCTCTCATAGGGCACACACAAATCTCACATGTTCTCAGTCCCTGTGCAGAGCCAACAGCGTGAAAGACACGTGTTTCAGACCCACTTGCTAATCTCGGAGAGCTTGTTGGAAAGGCAAGAGGCAGCTGGGACTCCCACTAGGAACTGAGACATTGGTAAGCAACATTTTACAGTCTTCCGTGGAACTGATTAGAATCAGGGGCCTGCTCCATCTACCACGAGGCCCATAGCACTCCTGCACCAGAAGCCCTCGCAACCAGACACACTGGGAGCCTACCCTGTCTGCCTGTGCACCTGGAGCACCACACAGCCACCCATAATGGAGGGCTGCCTTGGCTATCAGCACACCCACGGCAATCACATACTGCAGGGGCTCACAGCCATTTAGGCCAGGGCCCAACATCGCCTACCAGCTTGTCTACAGCAGTTGGCCCTGCTGTAAGAGAAAGGTGTATGCAGCCCACACAGGGGACACCCCTGGAGCATGTGGCTCAGCTGGCCAGAGGACAATGTGCTGCTGGGCCCTATCAGTCATCTCCTATACAAGGCCACTTCTCTGAAACCCAGGAATGTAACAACCTGAACCTAATGAATAGAAATGCACAGAGAATTAGGAAACATAAGGAAATAGAGGAATATGTTACAAATGAAATAACAAGACACAACATCAGAAAAAGAACTGAATAAAATTGGGATAAGCATTCTACCCAATAAAAAAAAAGTGTTCACAGTAATGATTATAAAGATGATCACCCTTCAGGAGAAGAATAGATGGACATAGTGAGAACTTCAACAAAGAGTAATAACATGTCAAGAAGAACCAAACAGTGAACAATATAATAAAAGAGCTTAAAACACATACACACACACACACACACACACACACACACACAAGAGAGAAGCCACATTATATGATACAGAAGAACAGATCAGTGAAATGGAAAACAGAGTAGTGAAAATCACCCAAACTGAATAGCACAAAGCAAAAACAATTAAGACTATAGGTAAAGGGACCACTGAGACAACATCAAGAATATTAACATGAGCATTACAGGGGCCCCAGAACAAGGAGAAGAGAGAAACAGGCAGAGAAATTATTGGAGGATATAGTAACTGATAACTTTCCTAAACTGGGGAAGGAAACACACATCCAGGTCCAGGAAACACAGAGTCCCAAACAAGATGAAGACAAACAGGTCCACACCAAGACATATTATAAAGCGCCAAAAATTTCAAACTTTAAAAAATTAAAGAGGGATCACAGAAGCAGTGGAATAAAAGGGTCTAGTTATGTTCAAGGTATTCCCATAAGACTGTCAGATGACTTCTCAGCAGAATTTGCAGACTAGGAAGGAATGATAGAATATATTCAATAGGCTAAAAATAAAAAGTCTACAACAGGAATACTCTACCAGCAAGATTAGGATTCACAATTGAAGGAGACGGCTTCCCTGATGGCACAGTGGTTGAGAATCTGCCTGCCAATGCAGGGGACACAGGCTTGAGCCCTGATCCAGGAAGATCCCACATGCCACAGAGCAAATAAGCCTGTGTGCCACAACTACTGAGCCTGTGCTCTAGAGCCCATGAGCCACAACTACTGAGCCTGTGAGCCACAACTACTGAAGCCTGAGCACCTAGAACCCATGTTCCGCAACAAGAGGAGCCACCTCAATGAGAAGCCTGTGCGCCACAATGAAGAGTAGCCTCCGCTTGTCACAACTAGAGAAAAGCCCACGCACTGCAGTGAAGACCTAACGCAGCCAAAAATAAATAAATAAATAAATTTATGGGGAAAAAGAAGAATTGAAGGACAGATCAAGAGTTTCCCAGACTAGCAAAAGCAAAAAGAGTTCATCGCTAATAAACCAGCCTTATACGCAATGTTGAAGGAATTTACTTAAGCTTAAAAGAAGTCTCACTAATTATTGATAGTAACAAGAAAACAAACAAAAGTAAAACTCTCACTGAAAAAGTATACATAGAGTAAGGGTAGTAGATCAAACATTTATTAAGCTTCTGTAAAGGATAAAAGACAATAGTACTATGTTTTTCTGTTTTTTAAAGAGAGGGCCCAAATAAAAGATAAATGAAACCCATGATGTTACAACAGACACCACCGAAATACAAAGTATCCTAAGATACACACAGGGTAACTCAGGGCTCAGACTGGACAGAGCCCACTCTCCATTCCTCTGTACATGAGTTACAAGAGCCTCAGGAACTGAGGAGGGTGTCCCTGAGGGGAGGCACAAGATAGAAGATGTTAGGCATTTACCTGATTGCATTTATGTTAAACGTGCCAGAAGTACATTCACATGAGATGGTTTCCTCCCGTATGTACATCAGCAGCTTTAGTCTGAACTGCAGATCTTTGGCTTCACCACCTCCACTGACAGCATTAGCTTCACCTGCTGTGGATCGTCTCCTATAGGATTTCCAGAACCACAAAGCATTGAAGCTTCACAGGACCCAGAGTCTGTGAGACTCCACTAAGAGTCTCAACTCCACTCACAGATGTAGTCACAACAGAGACTCCACTCTTGGAGGGCACACAACAGTAGTGTGCACATCAGGACCCAAGGAAAGGAGCAGTGACCCCACAGGAGACTGACCAAACCTACCTGCTAGTTTTAGAGGGTCTCCTGCAGAGGTGGGGGGTGACTGGGGCTCACCGTGGGGACAAGGACACTGGCAGCAGAAGTTCTGGGAAGTCCTCCTAGGCATGAGCCTTCCCAGAGTCCGCCATTAGCCCCACCAAAGAGCCAGGGAGGCTCCAGTGCTGGGTCGCCTCAGGCCAAACAACCAACAGAGAGGGAACTCAGCCCCATGCATCAGCAGACAAGTGGATTAAAGTTTTATTGAGCTCTGCCCACCAGAGCAACACCCAGCTCTACCCACCACCACTCCCTCACAACAGGAAGATTGCACAAGCCTCTAAGATAGACTCATCCACAAGAGGGCAGACAGAAGAAGCAAGAAGAACTACAATTCTGCAGCCTGTGGAAGGAAAACCACATTCACAGAAAGATAGACAAGATGAAAAGGCAGAAGAATGTGTACCAGATGAAGGAACAAGGTAAAACCCCAGAAAAACAACTAAATGAGGTGGAGATAGGCAACCTTCCAGAAAAAGAATTCAGAATAATGATAGTGAAGATGATCCAAGACCTTGGAAAAAGAATGAAGGCAAAGATCAAGAAGATGCAAGAAATGCCTAACAAAGACCTAGAAGAATTAAAGAACAAACAAACAGAGATGAACAACACAATAACTGAAATGAAAAATACACTAGAAGGAATCAATAGCAGAATAACTGAGGCAGAAGAACGGATAAGTGACCTGGAAGACAGAAAGGTGGAATTCACTGCCGCAGAACAGAATAAAGAAAAAAGAATGAAAATAAATGAAGACAGCCTACGAGACCTCTGGGATAATATTAAACACAACAACATTTGCATTATAGGGGTCCCAGAGGGAGAAGAGAGAAAGCAAGGACCCGAGAAAGTATTTGAAGAGATTATAGTCGAAAACTTCCCTAGCATGGGAAAGGAAATAGCCACCCAAGTCCAGGAAGTGCAGAGAGTCCCAGGCAGGATAAATCAAAGGAGAAAAATGTCAAGACACATAGTAATCAAATTGACAAAAAATAAAGACATAGAAAAAAAATAATTAAAAGCAACAAGGAAAAAATAACAAATAATATACAAGGGAGTTCCCATAAGGTTAACAGTTGATTTCTCAGCAGAAACTCTACAAACCAGAAGGGAGTGGCATGATATATTTAAAGTGATGAAAGGGAAGAACCTACAACCAAGAGAACTCTACCCAGCAAGGATCTCATTCAGATTCGCTGGAGAAATCAAAAGCTTTACAGACAAGCAAAAGCTAAGAGAATTCAGCACCACCAAACCAGCTCTACAACAAATGCTAAAGGAACCTCTCTAAGTGGGAAACACAAGAGAAGAAAAGGATCTACAAAAACAAACCCATAGGGGACCCTGGGAAGATGGCGGAAGAGTAAGACGGGGAGATCACCTTCCTCCCCACAGATACATCAGAAATTCATCTACACGTGGAACAACTCCTACAGAACACCTACTGAACGCTGACAGAAGACCTCAGACCCCCCAAAAGGCAAGAAACTCCCCACATACCTGGGTAGTGCAAAAGGAAAAAGAATAAACAGAGACAAAAGGATAGGGACGGGACCTGCACCAGTGGGAGGGAGCCGTGAAGGAGGAAAGGTTTCCACACACTACAAGCCCCTTCGCGGGCGGAGACTGCAGGTGGCGGAGGGGGAAAGCTTCGGAGTAGCGGAGGAGAGCACAGCAACAGGGGTGTGGAGGCAAAGCGGAGAGATTCCAGCACAGAGGATCAGTGCCCTCAGGCACACACCAGCCCGAGAGGCTTGTCTGCTGGGTTGCCGGGGTGGGCGGGGCTGGGAGCTGAGGCTCGGGTATCGGCTTTCAGTCGGAGCGCAGGGAGAGGACTGGGGCTGGCAGCAGGAAGAGAGCCTGAAGGGGTTAGTGCACCACGGCTAGCCCGGAGGGAGTCCGGGGAAAGGGTCTGGAGCTGCCGAAGAGGCAAGAGGCTTTTTCTTCCCTTTTGTTTCCTGGTGTGCGACGAGAGGATATTAAGAGGGCTGCTTTGGGAAGCGCCGGAGACGGGCGCGAACCGCGGCTAAAGGCGCGGACCCCGGAGACGGGCGTGGGACGCTGGGGCTGCTGCTGCTGCCGCCGCCGCGGGGCCTGTGTGCGAGCGCGGGTCACTGTCCGCCCCGCCTTCCGGGGGGCCTGTGCACCCCGCCACTGCCGGGGTCCCGGAACCCGGGGATGGCTTTCCCGGGAAAGCGCACGGAGCGCCTCAGTCTGGTGCAATGTCACGCCGGCCTCTGCCGCCGCAGGCCCGCCCCACACTGCGCGCCCCTCCCTCCCCTCTGCCTGAGTGAGCCAGAGCCCCCGAATCAGCGGCTCCTTTAAACCCGTCCTGTCTGAGCGAAGAACGGACGCCCTCCGGCAACCTACGCGCAGAGGCGGGGCCAGGTCCAAGGCTGAGACCCGGGAGCTGTGAGAGCAGAGAAGAGACAGGGAAATCTCTCTGTGCAGCCTCGGAGGCAGCGGATTAAAGCTCCATGGTCCACTTGATGTGCCCTGCGTCTGTGGAGTGCATGAATGGACAGCGAATCATCCCAAATTGAAGAAGTGGACTTTGAGGACAAGATTTAAGACTTTCCCCCCTTTTCCTCTTTTTACAACGAATTATCCCAAATTAAGGAGGTGGACTTGGAGAGCAAGATTTTTTATTTTTCCCCCTGCTCTCTTTTTGTGAATGTGTATGTGTATTCTTCTGTGTAAGATTCTCTCTGTATAGCTTTGCTTCCACCATTATGTCCCAGGGTGCTATCTGTCCATTTTTTTTCAATAATTACTTTTTAATTTTAATAACGCTACTATATTTCATACTTTATTCTATTTTACTTTACCTGCTCTTTTTTTCCTACCTTCCCTTCCTCCCTCCCTCCCTCCGCCCCTCCTTTCCTTCTTTCTCTCTTTCTTTCCTTCCTCCCTCCCTCCCTTCTTCCTTTCACTCTTTCTTTTTCTTTCCTGCTTCCCTCCCTCCCTCCTGTCTTTCTTTCCTTCCTCCCTCCCTCCCACCCCTCTTCCTCTCACTTTCTTTTTCTTTCCTTCCTCCCTCCCTCCCTCCTGTCTTTCTTTCTTTCTTTCCTTCCTTCCTCCCTCCCTCCCTTCTTCCATTCACTCTTCCTTTTTCTTTCATTCCTCCCTCTCTCCCTCCTTTCTTTCTTTCTTTCTTTCCATCCTTCCTCCCTCCCTCCCTCCTTTCTCTCTTTCCTCCTTCCTTCCTTTCTTTCCTTCTTCCTTTCTTTGTCTCTCTCATTCTTTCTTCTACTAATTCTGTCTTTCTACTTTTTCTCCCTTTTATTCTGAGCCGGGTAGATGAAAGGCTCTTGGTGCTGCAGCCAGGAGTCAGTGCTGTGCCTCTGAAGTGGGAGAGCCAACATCAGGACACGGGTCCACAAGAGACCTCCCAGCTCCACATAATATCAAGCAGCGAAAATCTCCCAGAGATCTCCATCTCAACACCAGCACCCAGCTTCAGTCAACGACCAGCAAACTACAGTGCTGGTCACCCTATGCCAAGCAACTAGCAAGGCAGGAACACAACCCCACCCATTAACAGAGACGCTGCCTAAAAACATAATAAGGCCACAGGCACCCCAAAACACACCACCAGACGTGGACCTGTCCACCAGAAAGACAAGATCGAGCCTCAACCACCAGAATACAGGCACTAGTCCCCCCCACCAGGAAGCCTACACAACCTACTGAAACAACCTTAGCCACTGGGGACAGACACCAAAAACAACAGGAACTGTGAATCTGCAGCCTGCAAAAAGGAGACCCCAAACACAGTAAGATAAGCAAAATGAGAAGACAGAAAAACACACAGCAGGTGAAGCAGCAAGATAAAAACCTACCAGACCTAACAAATGATGAGGTAATAGGCAGTCTACCTGAAAAAGAATTCAGAATAATGATAGTAAAGATGATCCAAGACTCTATTTCCAAGATCCAAAATCTTGGAAATAGAATAGACAAAATGCAAGAAACAGTTAACAAGGACCTAGAAGAACTAAAGATGAATCAAGCAACAATTAAAAACACAATAAATGAAATGAAAAATCCTCTAGATGGGATCAATAGCAGAATAACTGAGGCAGAAGAACGGATAAGTGACGTGGAAGATAAAATAGTGGAAATAACTGATGCAGAGCAAAATAAAGGAAAAAGAATGAAAAGAACAGAGGACAGTCTCAGAGACCTCTGGGACAACATTAAACGCACCAACATTCGAACTATAGGGGTTCCAGAAGAAGAAGAGAAAAAGAAAGGGACTGAGAAAATATTTGAAGAGATTATAGTTGAAAACTTCCCTAATATGGGAAAGGAAATAGTTAATCAAGTCCAGGAGGCACAGAGAGTCCCATACAGAATAAATCCAAGGAGAAATACGCCAAGACACATATTAATCAAACTGTCAAAAATTAAACACAAAGAAATCATATTAAAAGCAGCAAGGGAAAAACAACAAATGACACACAAGGGAATCCCCATCAGGTTAACAGCTGATCTCTCAGCAGAAACTCTAAAAGCCAGAAGGGAGTGGCAGGACATAATTAAAGTGATGAAGGAGAGAAACCTGCAACCAAGATTACTCTACCCAGCAAGGATCTCATTCAGATTTGATGGAGAAATTAAAACCTTTACAGACAAGCAAAAGCTGAGAGAGTTCAGCACCACCAAACCAGCTTTACAACAAATGCTAAAGGAACTTCTCTAGGCAAGAAACACAACAGAAGGAATATACCTACAATAACGAACCCAAAGCAATTAATGAAATGGGAATAGGAACATACATATCAATAATTACCTTAAATGTAAATGGACTAAATGCTCCCACCAAAAGACACAGATTGGCTGAATGGATACAAAAACAAGACCCATATATATGCTGTCAACAAGAGACCCACTTCAGACCTAGAGACACATACAGATTGAAAGTAAGGGGATGGAAAAAGATATTCCATGCAAATGGAAATCAAAAGAAAGCTGGAGTAGCAATTCTTATATCAGACAAAATAGATTTTAAAATAAAGACTATTAGAAGAGACAAAGAAGGACACTACATAATGATAAAGGGATCAATCCAAGAAGAAGATATAATAATTGTAAATATTTATGCACCCAACATAAGAGCACCTCAATACATAAGGCAAATACTAACAGCCATAAAAGGGGAAATCGACAGTAACACAATCATAGTAGGGGACTTTAAAACCCCACTTTCACCAATGGACAGATCATCCAAAATGAAAATAAATAAGGAAACACAAGCTTTAAATGATACATTAAAAAAGATGGATTTAATTGATATTTATAGGACATTCCATCCAAAAACAACAGAATACACATTTTTCTCAAGTGCTCATGGAACATTCTCCAGGATAGATCATATCTTGGGTCACAAATCAAGCCTTGGTAAATTTAAGAAAATTGAAATTGTATCAAGTATCTTTTCCTACCACAATGCTATAAGACTAGACATCAATTACAGGAAAAGATCTGTAAAAAATACAAACACATGGAGGCTAAACAATACACTACTCAATAACAAAGTGATCACTGAAGAAATCAAAGAGGAAATTAAAAAATACCTAGAAACAAATGACAATGGAGACACGACGACCCAAAACCTATGGGACGCAGAAAAAGCAGTTCTAAGGGGGAAGTTTATAGCAATACAATCCCACCTTAAGAAACAGGAAACATCTCGAGCAAACTACCTGACCCTGCACCTAAAGCAATTAGAGAAAGAAGAACAAAAAACCCCCAAAGCTAGCAGAAGGAAAGAAATCATAAAGATCAGATCAGAAATAAATGAAAAAGAAATGAAGGAAACGATAGCAAAGATCAATAAAACTAAAAGCTGGTTCTTTGAGAAGATAAACAAAATAGACAAACCATTAGCCAGACTCCTCAAGAAAAAAAGGGAGAAGACTGAAATCAATAGAAATAGAAATGAAAAAGGAGAAGTAACAACTGACACTGCAGAAATACAAAAGATCATGAGAGATTACTACAAGCAACTCTATGCCAATAAAATGGACAACCTGGAAGAAATGGACAAATTCTTAGAAATGCACAACCTGCCAAGACTGAATCAGGAAGAAATAGAAAATATGAATAGACCAATCACAAGTACTGAAATTGAAACTGTCATAAAAAATCTTCCACCAAACAAAAGCCCAGGACCAGATGGCTTCACAGGCGAATTCTATCAAACATTTAGAGAAGAGCTAACACCCATCCTTCTCAAACTCTTCCAAACAGTTTCAGAGGAAGGAACACTCCCAAACTCATTCTACAAGGCCACCATCACCTTGATAGCAAAACCAGGCAAGGATGTCACAAAGAAAGAATACAGGCCAATATCACTGATGAACATAGATGCAAAAATCCTCAACAAAATACTAGCAAACAGAATCCAACAGCACATTAAAAGGATCATACACCATGATCAAGTGGGGTTTATTCCAGGAATGCAAGGATTCTTCAATATATGCAAATCAATCAATGTGATACACCATATTAACAAATTGAAGAAGAAAAACCATATGATCATCTCAATAGATGCAGAGAAAGCTTCCGACAAAATTCAACACCCATTTATGATAAAAACCCTGCAGAAAGTAGGCATAGAGGGAACTTTCCTCAACATAATAAAGGCCATATATGACAAGCCCACATCCAACATTGTCCTCAATGGTGAAAAACTGAAACCATTTCCACTAAGATCAGGAACAAGACAAGGCTGCCCACTCTCACCACTCTTATTCAACTTAGTTTTGGAAGTTTTAGCCACAGCAATCAGAGAAGAAAAGGAAATAAAAGGAACCCAAATTGGAAAAGAAGAAGTAAAGCTGTCACTGTTTGCAGATGACATGATACTATACATAGAGAATCCTAAAGATGCTACCAGAAAACTACTAGAGCTAATCAATGAATTTGGTAAAGTAGCAGGATACAAAATTAATGCACAGAAATCTCTGGCATTCCTATACACTAATGATGAAAAATCTGAAAATGAAATCAAGAAAACACTCCCATTTACCATTGCAACAAAAAGAATAAAATATCTAGGAATAAACCTATCTAAGGAGACAAAAGACCTGTATGCAGAAAATTATAAGACACTGATGAAAGAAATTAAAGATGATACAAATAGATGGAGAGATATACCATGTTCCTGGATTGGAAGAATCAACATTGTGAAAATGACTCTACTACCCAAAGCAATCTACAGATTCAATGCAATCCCTATCAAACTACCACTGGCATTTTTCCCAGAACTGGAACAAAAAATTTCAAAATTTGTTTGGAAAAACAAAAGACCCCGAATAGCCATAGCAATCTTGAGAACGAAAAACGGAGCTGGAGGAATCAGGCTCCCTGACTTCAGACTATACTACAAAGCTACAGTAATCAAGACAGTGTGGCACTGGCACAAAAACAGAAAGATAGATCAATGGAACAGGATAGAAAGCCTAGAGATAGACCCACGCACACATGGTCAACTTATCTTTGATAAAGGAGACAGGAATGTACAGTGGAGAAAGGACAGCCTCTTCAATAAGTGGTGCTGGGAAAACTGGACAGGGACATGTAAAAGTATGAGATTAGATCATTCCCTAACACCATACACAAAAATAAGCTCAAAATGGATTAAAGACCTAAATGTAAGGCCCCAAACTATCAAACTCTTAGAGGAAAACATAGGCAGAACACTCTATGACATAAATCACAGCAAGATCCTTTTGGACCCACCTCCTAGAGATATGGAAATAAATACAAAGATAAACAAATGGGACCTAATGAAACTTCAAAGCTTTTGCACAGCAAAGGAAACCATAAACGAGACCAAAAGACAACCCTCAGAATGGGAGAAAATATTTGCAAATGAAGCAACTGACAAAGGATTAATCTCCAAAATTTATAAACACTTCATGCAGCTCAATAGCAAAAAAACAAACAACCCAATCCAAAAATGGGCAGAAGACTTAAATAGGCATTTCTCCAAAGAAGATACACAGACTGCCAACAAACACATGAAAGAATGCTCAACATCATTAATCATTAGAGAAATGCAAATCAAAACTACAATGAGATATCATCTCACACCAGTCAGAATGGCCATCATCAAGAAATCTAGAAACAATAAATGCTGGAGATGGTGTGGAGAAAAGGGAACACTCTTGCACTGCTGGTGGGAATGTGAAGTGGTACAGCCACTATGGAGAACAGTATGGAGGTTCCTTAAAAAACTAAAAATAGAACTACCATATGATCCAGCAATCCCACTACTAGGCATATACCCTGAGAAAACCATAATTCAAAAAGAGACATGGACCAAAATGTTCATTGCAGCTCTATTCACAATAGCCCAGAGCTGGAATCAACCTAAGTGTCCATCATCGGATGAATGGATAAAGAAGATGTGGCACATATATACAATGGAATATTACTCAGCCATAAAAAGAAACAAAACTGAGCTATTTGTAATGAGGTGGATAGACCTAGAGTCTGTCATACCGAGTGAAGTAAGTCAGAAAGAGAAAGACAAATACCGTATGCTAACACATATATATGGAATTTAAAAAAAATGTCATGAAGAACCTAGGGGTAAAACAGGAATAAAGACACAGACCTACTTGAGAATGGACTTGAGGATATGGGGAGGGGGAAGGGTAAGCTGTGACAAAACGAAAGAGAGGCATGGACATATATACACTACCAAACGTAAGGTAGATAGATAGTGCGAAGCAGCCGCAGAGCACAGGGAGATCAGCTCGGTGCTTTGTGACCACCTGGAGGGGTGGGATGGGGAGGGTGGGAGGGAGGGAGATGCATGAGGGAAGGGATGTGGGAACAGATGTATATGTATGACTGATTCACTTTGTTATAAAGCAGAAACTAATAAAAAAAAATAAAAAACCCATAACAATTAAGAAAATAGTAATAGGAACATACATATCAATATTTACCTTAAATGTGAATGGATTAAATGCTCCAACCAAAAGACACAGGCTTGCTGAATGGATACAAAGACAAGATCCATATATATGCTGTCTATAAGAGACCCATTTCAGACCTAGGGACACATACAGACTGAAAGTGAGGGGATGGAAAAGGATATTCCATGCAAATGAAAATCAAAAGAAAGCTGGAGTAGAAATACTCATATCAGATAAAATAGACTTTAAAATAAAGAATGTTACAAGAGACAAGGAAGGACACTACATAATGATCAAGGGATCAATCCAAGAAGAAGATATAACAATTATAAATATATATGTACCCAACATAGGAGCACCTCAGTACATAAGGCAACTGCTAACAGCTGTAAAAGAGGAAATTGACAGTAACACAATAATAGCAGGGGACTTTAACACTTTACTTACACCAATGGAGATCATCCAGACAAAAAATTAAGAAGGAAACACAAGCTTTAAATGACTCAATAGACCAAATAGATTTAATTGATATTTATAGGACATTCCATCCAAAAACAGCAGATTACACATTCTTCTCAACTGCACACAGAACATTCACCAGGATAGATCACATCTTGGGTCACCAATAAAGTCTCAGTAAATTTAAGAAAACTGAAATCATATCAAGCAGCTGTTCTGACCACAAGGCTATGAGATTAGAAATCAATTACAGGGAAAAAAAACGTAAAAAACACAAACACATGGAGGCTTAACAATACGTTACTAAATAACCAAGAGATCACTGAAGAAATAAAAGAGGAAATCAAAAACTACCTAGAGACAATTCACAACAAAAACATGATGATCCAAAACCTATGGGAGGCAGCAAAAGCTCTTCTAAGACAGAAGTTTATAGCAATACAAGCCTACCTCAAGAAACAAGAAAAATCTCAATTAAACAATCTAACCTTACACCTAAAGGAACTAGAGAAAGAAGAACAAAACCCAAAGTTAGTGGAAGGAAATAAATCATAAAGATCAGAGCAGAAATAAATGAAATAGAAACAAAGAAAACAATAGCAAATATCAATAAAACTAAAAGCTGGTTCCTTGAGAAGATCAACAAAAATGATAAACCTTTAGCCAGACTCATGAAAAAGAGGGAGAGGACTCAAATCAATAAAATTAGAAATGAAAAAGGAGAAGTTGCAACAGACACCAGAGAAATACAAAGCATCCTAAGAGACTACTACAAGAAACTCTACGCCAATGAAATGGACAACCTGGAAGAAATGGAGAAATTCTTAGAAAGGTATAACCTTCCAAAACTGAACCAGGAAGAAATAGAAAATACGAACAGACCAATCACAAGTAATGAAATTGAAACTGTGATTAAAAATCTTCCAACAAACAAAAGTCCAGAACCAGATGGCATTAGAGGTGAATTCTATCAAACATTTAGACAGGAGCTAACACCAAATCTTCTCAAACTCTTCAGAAATTTGCAGGGGGAGGAATATCCCCAAACTCATTCTATGAGGCCACCATCACCCTGATACCAAAACCAGACAATGATACTACAAAAAAAGAAAATTATAGACCAATATCACTGATGAATAAAGATGTAAAAATCCTCAAAATACTAGCAAACTGAATTGAACAACACATTACAAGGATCATACACCATGATCAGGTGGGGTTTATCCCAGGGATGCAAGGATTCTTCAATATACACAAATCAATCAATGTGATATACCACATTAACAAGTTGTAGAATAAAAAGTATCATCTCAATAGATGCAGGAAAATCTTTTGACAAAATTCAACACCCATTTATGATAAAAAGTCTCCAGAAAGTGGGCATAGAAGGAATCTACCTCAACATAATAAAGGCCATATATGACAAACCCACAGCAAACTTCATTCTCAATGGTGAAAAACTAAAAGCATTTCCTCTAAGATCAGGAACAAGACAAGGATGTCCACTCTCACCACTATTATTCAACATAGTTTTGGAAGTCCTAGACACAGCAATCAGAGAAGAAAAAGAAAAGGAATACAAATTGGAAAAGAATAAGTAAAATTGTCACTGTTTGCAAATGACACGATACTATACATAGTGAATCCTAAAGATGACACCAGAGGGCTTCCTTGGTGGCTCAGTGGTTGGGAGTCCGCCTGCCGATGCAGGGGACGCGGGTTCGTGCCCTGGTCCGGGAGGATCCCACATGCCGCAGAGTGGCTGGTCCCGTGAGCCATGGCCGCTGAGCCTGAGCGTCCGGAGCCTGTGCTCCACAATGGGAGAGGCCACAGCAGTGAGAGGCCCGTGTACCACAGAAGGAAAAGAAGAAAAAGAAACAGATGACACCAGAAAACTACTAAAGCTAATCAATGAATTTGGTAAAGTTGCAGGATACAAAATTAATGCACAGAAATCTCTTGCATTCCTATACACTAACAATGAAAGATCAGAAAGAGAAATTAAGGAAACAATCCCATTCACCATTGCAACAAAAAGAATAAAATACCTAGGAATGAACCTACCTAAGGAGGTAAAATACCTGTACTCAGAAAACTATAAGACACTGCTGAAAGAAATCAAACATGATATAAACAGATGGAGGTATAAACCATGCTCTTGGGTTACAAGAATCAACATTGTGAAAATGACTATACTACCCAAAGCAATCTACAGATTCAATGCAATCCCTATCAAATTACCAGTGGCATTTTCTACAGAACTAGAACAAAAAAGTCTTAAAATTTGTATGGAGACACAAAAGACCCCAAACAGCCAAAGCAGTCTTCAGGGAAATTAAAAGAGCTGGAGTAATCAGACTTCCTGACTTTAGACTATATTACAAATCTACAGTAATCAAGACTATATGTTACTGGCACAAAAACAGAAATATAGATCAATGGAACAGGATAGAAAGCCCAGAGATAAACCTACGTACCTATGGCTAACTCATCTATGACAAAGCAGGCAAGGATATACAATAGAGAAAAGACAGTCTCTTCAGTAAGTGGTTCTGGGAAAACTGGACAGCTACACGTAAAAGAATGAAATTAGAACACTCCGTAACACCATACACAAAAATAAACTTGAAATGGATTAGAGACCTAAATGTAAGACCAGACACTATAAACTCTTAGGGGAAAACATAGGCAGAACACTCTATGACATAAATCACAGCAAGATCCTTTTTGACCCACCTCCTAGAGAAATGGATATAAAAACAAAAATAAACAAATGGGACCTAATGAAACTTAAAAGCTTTTCTACAGCAAAGGAAAATATAAAGAAGACGAAAAGACAACCCGCAGAATGGGAGAAAATATTTTCAAATGAAGCAAATGACAAACGATTAATCTCCAAAATTTACAAGCAGCTCATGTAGCTCAATATCACAAAAACAAACAACACAATAAAAAAATGGGCCAAAGACCTAAATAGACATTTCTCCAAAGGAGATACACAGGTTGCCAACAAACACATGAAAGGATGATGAACATCATTAATCTTTAAAGAAATGCAAATCAAAACTACAGTGAGGTATCACCTCACAGCATTCAGAATGGCAATCATCAAAAAATCTACAAAGAATAAATGCTGGAGAGGCATTTATTGGAGAAAAGGGAACCCTCTTGCACTGTTGGTGGGCATGTAAATTGATATAGCCACTAGGGGGAAAAGTATGGAGGTTCCTTAAAAAACTAAAAATAGAAGTACCATACGACCCAGCAATCCAACTACTGGACATTTTCTCTGAGAAAAGCATAATTCAAAAAGAGTTATGTACAAAAATGTTCATTGAAGTTCTATTTACAATAGCCAGGACATGGAAGCAACCTAAGTGTCCATCAACAGATGAATCAATAAAGAAGATCTGGGACATATATACAACAGAATATTACTCTGCCATAAAAAGAAACAAAACTGAGTTATTTTTAGTAAGGTGGATGGACTTAGAGTCTGTCCTACACAGTGAAGTAAGTCAGAAAGAGAAAAACAAATACCATATGCTAACACAGATATATGGAATCTAAAGGAAAAAAAAAGAGTTTATGAAGAACCTAGGGGCAGGACAGGATTAAGGACACAGACGTAGAGAAAGGACTTGAGGACATGGGGAGGGGGAAGGGTAAGCTGGGACAAAGTGAGAGAGTGGCATGGACATATATACATTACCAAATGTAACACTGATAGCTACTGAGAAGCAGCCACACAGCACAGGGAGATCAGCTCAGTGCTTTGTGACCACCTAAAGGGGTGGGATACAGAGGGTGGGAGGGAGATGCAAGAGGGAAGGGATGTGGTGATATATGTATATATATAGCTGATTCACTTTGTTATACAGCAGAAACTAATGCACCATTGTAAAGCAATTAAACTCCAATAAAGGTGTGAAAGGGAAAAAAAAGAAAGCCCAGAGATAAACCTACACACCTATGGTCAACTAATCCATGACAAAGGAGGCAAGACTATACAATGGAGAAAAGATAGTCTCTTCAATCAGTGGTGCTGGGAAAAATGGACAGCTACATGTAAAAGAATGAAATTAGAACACTCCCTAACACCATACACAAAAATAAATTCAAAATGGATTAGAGACCTTAATATAAGACCAGACAGTATAAAACTCTTAGAGGAAAACTTAGGAAGAATACTCTGACATAAATCACAGCAAGATCTTTTTTGATCCACCTCCTAGAGTAATGCAATAAAAAAGAAAAATAAACAAATGGGACTTAATGAAACGTAAAAGCTTTTGCAAAGCAAAGGAAACTACAAACAAGACGAAAAGACAACCCTCAGAAAGGGAGAAAATATTTGCAAACGAATCAACAAAGGATTAATCTCCATTATATATAAACAGCTCATGCAGCTCAATATTAAAAAACAACCCAATTTAAAAAATGGGCAGAATATCTAAATAGACATTTCTTCCAAGAAGACATAGAGATGGCCAAGACGCACATGAAAAGCGGCTCAACATAACTAATTATTAGAGAAATGCAAATCAAAACTACAATGTGGTATCACCTCACACCTGTTAGAATGGGCATCATCAGAAAATCTACAAACAACAAATGCTGGAGAGGGTGTTGAGAAAAAGAACCCTCTTCCACTATTGGTGGGAATGTAAATTGATAAAGTCACTATGGAGAACAGTATGGAGGTTCCTTAAAAAACTAAAAATAGAATTACCATATGATCCAGCAATCACACTACTGGGCATATACCCAGAGAAAATCATAAATCAAAAAGACACATTCACCACAATGTTCATTGCAGCACTATTTACAATAGCCAGGTAATGGAAGCAACCTAAATGCCCACAGACAGACGAATGGATAAAGAGGTGGTACATATATAAAATGGAATATTACTCAGCCATAAAAAAGAATGAAATTGGGACATATGTAGAGACGTCGATGGATCTAGAGACTGTCATACAGGGTGAAGTAAGTCAGAAAGAGAAAAACAAATATTGTATATTAATGCATATATGTGGAACCAAGACAACTGGTAAAGAATAACTGGTTTGCAGGGCAGAAATACAGACACACATGTAGAGAACTAACGTATGGACACCAACGGGGGAAAGCCGTGGGGGGGGTGGGATGAATTGGGAGATTGGGATTGACATGTATACACTTATATGTATAAAATAGATAACCAATAAGAACCTGCTGTATAAAAAATAAATAAAATAAAATTTAAAAATTAAAAAAATAAAATAGAAAAAATTTCTTCCCTTCCCATAGATGTATGTATATGAATGAATTATTTCCATGCTTATATCTATAAATATAAAAAAGAGGAATAAAACCTACCTTGAACCAAAAAAGAAAAAAAAACCAGAACCCACCAGTTATACAGAGGAAAACCCTATCAGGGCACTTGCTCCAGTGGTAAACAATTCTGAAGTTGGTCAGAGGTGGGGAATCGTCTCCCATGCAGCCAGCAGCCCCTCCCCCCGCAAGGAGCGTCCTCATTGCAAAGCTGGGGACCGAGACGAGGCGTCTGTGAGTAAACGTGAGCTAAGCCCCAGGCCAGCTGCTGCTGAACTGTTCCCACCCTTCCCAGGTAAAACACCTAAATGTGTACAAGGACTTGAAAGCCTAGAGGAAGGGCCGTGGAGCCACACCAGCCACAGCACGCAGGCCGACTTGGTGCCTGAAGGCCAGCCAGGATGGTCCTGGCCCCAGGCACTCTTCTGGAAGCTTTCCATTTCCCTGCCTGAGGTACCCCTCCTGTCCCGGCCCCCACTGCTTTTTTCCTTCCTACCTCTGCCCAGGGAGAAAGTACAGCGGCAGGTACGGGTGACACATCCTCTTGTTTAGCAGGTGGCAGCCTGGCAACTCCTGCAGAAAGTCCAGCAGAGCCCCACTCACACCGGGCCACCCACAAAGCCGTGGCCCCTCACTCCCTCCCACCAGCACAGCCCGAGACTGCTGACGGGGCAGAGAACATGGCGTCAGGCACAGCTGCAGGGGCTCTTGCTGCCTGGAGCCGTGTTTATATTGACCTCAAACCAGGCACACCTGGGGAGGGAGGGCCGGCAGCCTTGCTGAAAGGGGCAGGTCCAAGAAACAGGTGTAGGCTCCTCAGGGTCAGGACAGACAAGGGGCTGCAGCTCTGGCTTGTTTTCTAATCATTTTATCTGGCCCATGAGTGGGAGACAACTTCAAGAAGACTCTCTCCTAATGAGAGGAACCCAGGAGTCAGGGAGAGGAGGGGTGGTGGGTGGAGACAGAGGCCTGGTGCCACGGCTGCAGTGGAAGCCTCTGGAAGACCAGGCAGAGGGAGGCCGCACAGAGTGACGCCCAGGGTCACAGACCTGTCGGAGCTGCTGTTTGTTAGTTCAAGTCCTGCTCTGAGGTGCTCTGTGTCAGCTCTGACCGACAGGTGGGCTGGGGGTGCTCTGCAGTGACGGCTATGTGCACGGTTCCTGTGTGCCCAGGCTTGCTGTGTGTGCCTGCCCAGGTGAGCTCCATATCCTGGGAGGGGCCTGACCAGGAGAGCCCCGTGGGCTGCTGGGTACCTGCACAGGTGAGCTCCATATCCTGGGAGGGGCCTGACCACGAGAGCCCCGTGGGCTGCTGGGTACCTGCCCAGGTGAGCTCCATATCCTGGGGGGGTCTGACCACGAGAGCCCTGTGCGCTACTGGGTATCTGGTAAAAGACGTCAGGACAGCCAGTGAAGCCACCGAGTAGATCCTAATTCCTACACCCTGTTGGTCATTCTACCATCCACCAGGACATGGTATTCTGTATTAGACTTAGATGATGCCTTCTTCTGTATTCCATTAGTACCAGAGTCACAAGTAATTTTGGCTTGTGATTGGCAGGACTCAACATACAATGAAGACAATACTGCTGGGGCTGTCCTGTCCCAAGGGTTCAAAAATTCCCACACCACCTTTGGGGAAATTTAACTAAAATCTAAAAGATCTACCTCTGGAGAAGGGAACCCGCCTTCAGTATGCAGACAACATTCTGATCGCCAGCCCTAATAAGGAGGCCTCTGAACTACCTAGCCAATAAAGGACAGAAGGTGTCCAAGAAAAAGGCTCAAATATCACAGACTAAGGTGACCTGCCTGGGCTTCATTCTCACACAAGGTCGGAGAAGCCCATCCCAGGAAAGGGAAGAAACCATTTGCAGCCTTACTCCTTCTAAAACTAGGAGACAGCTTACGGGTTCCTGGGGAGGATGGGGTTTGCTGCATCTGTATCCCTAACTACGGGTTCCTGGGGAGGATGGGGTTTGCTGCATCTGGATCCCTAACTACAGTGTAATAGCTGGGCCTCTATATGAAACATTGAAAGGAAAAGATGATGATCCTTTCGAATAGAATCCAAAAGCGGTCTTTCAAGAATGGAAAGAGCAGTCAGTTCAGACCCTTGCCCTGGACCCCCCTAATTTAGCTAAACCCTTTGACCTTTACATTCCCGGTCAAAGGTGAATCGCCCTTTGAGTATTAGTGCAAAAACTGGGACCACTTGAACTGGAACAACTCAAGTATGCCATCCAGGTAGAAGAAGCTATGGTCACCAAGGGCTTGGCCCACTGCCCCATCCGGCCAGGATACTGGGAGTATCTAAAAACCAGGAAATCAGGAGCCTGCAAGGCAAGCGCCCTCCTAAGGGAAAAGGACCCCACGTGGTGATCCTACCCAGCCACCATGCCCTGAAATTGCAGGGGTCGCTCCGTGGGCACACAGACCTCGAGAGAGGAGGCCCTCCAACTCCAACCTCCAGAGAGACAACCGGGGGCAACGGGCCCCCATGACGACTCGTGTAACCATCACTTGACCTGGAGCTTCTCTCAGAAAACAACAAGAGTGTACCCCCAAAAGAGCAGACTACTGCTTGAGGACTTACTGCACCCAGAGGGGAGCTAATAAGCTTGGCGGGGGAACCATATATCACCCTGTCACCATAGAAAAGCCTACAGACACCGTGGTGACGGCGGCCAACAAGACCGGCTGGACTCCTGGCTACTTCCAAAGGCCGTTGACTCAGTGGCCGTCATAGTCCTGGATCACCACAGACCCTGGACTGTCTGGGAGTCAAGCAGGCAGGGCTCTGACACCTGGAGCTGTTTGTACGTTAATTCAGGGGCCTAATTGAAGAAAGCGCAGACTACTGGTCAGAGCATCTAGGCTGGCAGAAACCGTCAGCCTAAGGTGGCCGAACAAATGTGGGGCGGGGTAAAACCGACCCCACCCAGCGTCTCTGCGCATCTCTTTCCTGGACCCTTAAAGGTCATTAGAATCTATAACACTTCCAATGCTGGTGCTCAGGCGGACGAGCAGTGAGGCAGGAGGCCTGGGGACAATCAACCTCACCTGGAGGCTGCTGGGGAGAAGTTCTGCCCCTCCCCCCCCGGGTATGAGGACTCCCAACTCAGCACGAAGCACTTACAGAAGAGGGGTCTGCACCCTCAGCACCCCAAGAATGAGGAACGGGACAAAAAGGCAGAGGAGGGGTTTGTCACCGGCAAAGCCCATGAAAAATTCCTGGGAGATGAAAATAGAATCTGGGCAATAAAATAAAGTCTAACCTTTTTTTCCTTTGTGCTTTGTCTAATTTCACTTGCTCCTAGGTTTCCAAATGCAGAGGTCCCACACCCGGCACTTCAGACCTGATTTCCTAGTGCAAAATGGCTGGACCGACACCTCAGCTTGCGGGGCCCCATGCAGACTCCGCGACATAGAGCCTGAGCTCCAGTCAACCAGGCCCTCGAGAGCTCCGCCCCCTCCCTCCCTCTGACGCTGCCGGGATCCCTACACAGCAGCCCTGCCCACAGCCCGCGGGGGAGCGCAGGCTCTCACCTCTCCATTCTCTGATCAAGATATAAAATTTTCCTTTGCTTCTGAACCAAACTCAGTCTCGTTCTGTTGGCTCCAATGACACTGGGCAGGGGGACCCTTGTTGGGGCCCATTCTGGAGGATCAGCAGCAGAATTTGAGAACACTGTAACTTCAGTGAACAGATGTGTGAGCCAAACTGTAATTAACATAGAGCAGTGTATAAGGCTCATGTAAAATAAGGTGTTTCTAAAACTTCCATTTGATATTTCCATCACTTGATTATAAGCAAGCTCAGTGGAGGGATTTTGTCTTACTTGTCAGGTCAAGTTTAGAGAAATTAAGTGATTGTTTTCCAAGGATGTACAGCTAATGATCTTGGCTGAAGCTTCAATCTTCTTTTGAATGCTTTTCCATTGGAAATTATACCATTCTTTCAGCTCCCCCATTTCTGAGGAATATAAAATCTTGTAACTTATTGTTACAAAAGGGGAAAGCTGTGGGGAGGGATGATTTAATATTTTGGGATTAACATACACAATGCTATGTATTAAATGGATAATCAACAAGGGCCTACTGTATAGCACAGGGAACTATACTCAATATTTTGTTATAACCTATAAGGGGAAAGAATCTGAAAAAATAGATATGTATATCTACATCATCTACCAAGGCCAGATAAAATGTAACTTAATGGAGGCTGATGGTGACCGTTTCTGACCCTCAATCATCTAAAGCTTGCACTCTGCCTGCTGCCCAAGGGCCTTCATGAACATACATGCATATACCCGTAGCTTAAATCATCACCAGATTTGGGGTTCTGGGAGACAGTGATTTGGAAAGATCCCTGGTGTTCCCCTTACTTGCAGGGGACCCTTCCTACTGCTGAAACATGCCTGTCACACCCAGAGGATGGTACACCATCTGATCAGGAAGAGTTTGGAAAAGGCACCTCATCTCCTCATCTCCAGGTGCTCGGGTTCCCCCCATCAGCCTCTTTCCAAACACTCTCCCCACTTAACGAAGTCAGCACCTTTAACATCCAGTTTCGCACAGTTTGGAATTTGTCCGGAGGATGAAGGGGTAGTGGGAGAACCATGAGAGACAAGCCCTAGGTGTTTGGACAGGAAAATGCCACTTTAATTTCCATGTAGTAAGAGGAATTAACCAAAGGTTCACCTTGCCCCCGGAACCAGAATAGGGCTTGAAGCAATGTTGCTGTTTTGTTGCTGTATCTCAAAGAAACAAGTTGAAAAATGGAGGTCAGGAGCACTGCAATTCACAAACCTGCAGGGTTTAAAATGATACCTATCATCGAAAAATGTATTGAGGTAAGTCATGGAAAAGGATTTTAACGAAAGGCAGAATTACAGGAAAGGAATTTCAAGAGGTAGATTGAACTAGCCATTAAAGCACATGAAAAAGCGGCCGAACTTCACCAATAACGTAGGTGTCCAAAAAGGGCGTATGCGTTTTTCCTGAATATATTCAGGAAAAACGCATACGCCCTTTTTGGCCAACAAAACAGGCTGGCAATGCAAATCAACACTACAAAGAGGTATCAATTCAAATCAGTCAGAAGGGCTATCCTCACAAAATGTAAAAACCAGAAATGCAGGACAGGGCTTGGAGAAAATGGAACCCTGCTACGCTGATGATGGGAATGTAAATTGCCAACGGCCAGGCTGAAGAAGTGTATTGTGTTTCCTAAAAAATTTAAAAAACAGAGATACAGAGCATACCACACTTGTATTCATGGGCGTATATCCTGTGAAAACCAAAAATCTACAGGACACAAGCACCACAAAGTTTAGTGCTTCTCTGTTTACAAGAGCCTCGAATTGGATACAACATAAATGTCCTTGGGAAAAATAAAATGGGTAATGAAGATGTGGTACTTACAGACAATGGAATATACCTCAGCCAGGAAATCAATGAAATAAGGCCAGTTGGAGCAACTCGTGTGGACTTAGGTACTATCATTCTAAGTGACATAAGTCAGACAGAAAAAGAGACTTATCATGAGATATCACTTATAGGTGGAATCTAAAAATGGCTACACATGAACTAAATTACAAAACAGAAACAAAGTCACACATTTAGAAACCACACTTATGGCTGCTAAAGGTGAAAGGTGGGGTGGGGTGGGGTGAGGCATAAACCATGAGGTTGAAATTAGCACAGATACGGTTCCAAACCAAATAGCTAATCGACAAGACCTACTCTATAGCTCAAATAACTGGACTCACAATACTCTAGTCACCAGAAAAGAATATATACGACAGGTAAGGATCTAAAAAAGAATTTATTGAAGTCTATCTGTAAGTGAATCAAGAAGATGTACAGCAGCAAGAAACACAACATTGGAAACCAGCTGTACCCCATTATAAAAATAAATTACAAAAAATTTAAAAAAAGACAGTGAGAGAGAGAGAAATTCCTACAAAATTCCTTCAGGGTCCCTGATGCACCCTGGATTGACCACATCTACACCCACAGATAGATGGGACTTAAGGATGGACACTCGTGGAGTGAGAAAATTGGTGAGGATGGGCCAGCAAATGCGGCACCTTTAGAATAATACTGCCTGGCCCCATTCCAAGGGTGCCAAATCTCCAGGTGCAGGGGAACCTTCCTAGAGCGAAAATATGCACGGGACACACAGAGGATGGTACACCGTCTGATCGGGAAGAGTTTGGAGAAGGCACCTCCTCTCCTAATCTCTTGGTGCTTGGGTCCCAACTCCAGCCTCTTTTCTAACCATCTACTCACCAGGGGAAGTCAGCACCTGCTGACTTCCTTCAACATCCTGTTTCGCACAGTTTGGAATTTGTCTGGAGGATGAAGGGGAAGAGGGGGAACAATGAGAGACGAGCCCGAGGTGTCTGAACAGGGACATGCCACTCTAATTTCCAATCAGGAAGGGGAATTGACCAAAGGCTCAGCTTGCCACCAAAACCAGAATAGGGTTGGAAGCAATCCTGGAAAAATGCCTTGAGGTAAGTCACGAAAAAGTACAAGAAAACAAGGCAGGATTGCAGGAAGGGGTTTTCAAGAGGTAGACTGAACTTGCCATGAAAGCAAATGGAAAGGGATAGAACATCTTCAACGATGCCATTGGCCAAAAAGGGCATATGCGTTTTTCCTGAATATATTCAGGAAAAACGCATATGTGCCTTTTCGCCAACCAAAGAGCTGCACAGTGCAAATCAACACTACAAAGAGATATCACTTCATGTCACTCCGAAGGCCATCCTCACAAAGTGTAAAAACCAGAAATGCAGCATAGGGCATGGAGAAAAGGGAACCTTTTTACGGTGATTGTGGGAAGGTAAATTGCCAATGGCACTCTGGAGAAGCGTATTGTGTTTCCCCCCAAAATCTCAGAAACAAAGCTACAGAGCGTACGACACTTTCACTCATGGGGGTATATCTTGGGAAAAGCAACACTCGACAGGACACAGGCACCACAACGTTTAGTGTTGGTCTGTTTACAAAAGCCTTGACTTGGATACAACCAAAATCTCCTTGGAAAGAAAACATGGATAAAGAAGATGTGATATATATGTACAGTGGAATATAACTCAGCCATGAAATCAATGAAATAAGGCCAGTTTCAGCAACTCAGGTGTGCTTAGGTATGATCATTCTCAGTGACATAAGTCAGACAGAAAAAGAGACTTATCATAAGATATCAGTTATAGGAATTTCTCTCTCTCTCACTGTCTTTTTTTAAATTTTTTGTAATTTATTTTTATAATGGGGTACAGCTGGTTTCCAATGTTGCTACACATGAACTAAATGACAAAAGAGACACAAAATCACACATTTAGAAAACACACTTCTGACTGCTAGAGTGCAAAGGTCAATTGAGGTGAGGCATAAACCAGGAGTTTGAAATGAGCAGATACCGTTCCATAGACCAAATAGGGAATCAACAAGACTTATTCTAAAGCTCGAAGGACTGGATTCAGCACAATCTACACACCAGAAAAGATTATATACAACTGGTAAGAATCTGAAAAAGAATTTATCGATGTCTCTCTGTAAGTGAATCAAGTGGATGTACAGCAGCAAGGAACCCAGCACTGAAAATCACCTACAACCCCTTATAAAAATATATTTTAAAAAAGACAGAGTAAGAGATAAATTCCTACAGAATTCGTTCACGGGCTGGGATACAAGCTGGATTGAGCATATCTAAACACACAGCTGGATGAGACCTAAGGCTGGACACTCGTGGGGCTGAGAGGCTTGGTGAGCATGAGTCAGCTAATGCAGCCTCTTTAGAGTAATACTGCCTGGTCCTGATTCCATGGGTCCCAAATCTCCAGATGCAGGCCACTCTTCGTACAGCTAAAACATGCATGGGACACCCAGAGGATGGTACACCATTGGATAGGGAAGAGTTTGAGAAAACCACCTCATCTCCTCATCTCCTGGTGCCCGGGTTCCCACCTCCACCCTCTTTCCCAACAATCGCCCCACTTGGGGAAGGCAGCACCTTCAACACCCTCTTTTGCACACTTTGGAATTTGTCCGGAGGATGAACTGGAATGGGGGGAACAATGAGAGACAACACCTAGGTGTCTGGACAGACACATGCCACTCTAATTTCCAATGAGGAAGAGGAATTGACCAAAGGCTCAGCTTGCCCTTCGAACCAGAATAGGGCTTGAAGCAATCCTGCTGTTTGGTGGCCAATTCCCAAAGAAACAAGTTGAAAAGTGGAGCTCAGGGGCACTGCAATTCACAATCCTGCAGCACTGTAAAAGATTCCTAACGTGGAAAAATGCCTTGAAGTAAGTCACGAAAAAGGACTTGAAAGCAAGG
Organism: Hyperoodon ampullatus; assembly: GCF_949752795.1. NCBI lineage: Eukaryota > Metazoa > Chordata > Mammalia > Artiodactyla > Ziphiidae > Hyperoodon > Hyperoodon ampullatus. The sequence continues at coordinate 77,185,908 of NC_136919.1, forward strand.
CAGAATTGCAGGAACGGGATTTCAAGAGGGAGATTGGTCTCGCCTCGAAAGCACATGGAAAGGGGCAGAACTTCTTCAACGACTTGGATACAACCGAAAACTCCTTGGAAGGAAAACATGGATAAAGAAGATGTGATACTTATGTACAATGGAATATAACTCAGCCATGAAATCAATGAAATAAGGCCAGTTGCAGCAACTCGGGTATACTTAGGTACGATCATTCTCAGTGACATAAGTCAGACAGAAAAATGAGACTTATCATCAGATATCAGTTGTGGGTGGAATATCAAAATTGTGACACATGAGCTAAATGTCAAAAGAGACACAGAATCACACATTTAGAAAACACACTTATGACTCCTAGAGTGCAAAGGTCGGTTGAGGTGAGGCATAAACCAGGAGTTTGAAATGAGCACAGATACCGTTCCATAGACCAAATAGGCAATCAACAAGACTTACTCTAAAGCTCAATGGACTGGACTCAGCACACTACACACCAGAAAAGATTATATACGACTGGTCAGAATCAGAAAAATAATTTATTGATGTCTCTCTGTAAGTGAATCAAGTGGATGTACAGCAGCAAGAAACATAGCACTGAAAATCACCTACACCCCATTGTAAAAATAAATTAAAAAAAAGAAAGACAGTGAGTGAGAGATAAATTCTTACAGAATTCGTTCAGGGGCTGTGATGCAACCTCAATTGAACACATCTAGACCCAGAGTTGGATGGGTCCTAAGGCTGGACACTCGTGGGGCTGAGAGGCTTGGTGAGGATGGGTGAGCAAATGCAGCCCCTTTACAGTAATATGCTTGTTCCCCCTTCCATGGTCCCAAATCTCCAGGGGCAGGGGACTCGTCCTACAGCTAAAAGATGCATTGCACACCCAGAGTATGGTACACTGTGTGACTGGGAAGAGTTTGGAAAAGGCACCTCATATCCTCATCTCTTGGTGGTGGCTTCCCACCTCGAGCCTCTTTCCTAACAATCTCCCCACTTGGGGAAATTAGCACCTTCAACATCCTGTTTCGCACAGTTTGGAATTTGTCCAGAGAATGAAGCCGAAAGGGGGGAACCAATAATAGACAAGCCCTAGGTTTTTCAACAGGCACATGCCACTCTAATTTCCAATAAGGAAGAGGATTTGACCAAAGGCTCACCTTGCCCCCGGAATCTGAATAGGGTTTTAAGCAATGCTGCTCTCCTGTGGCCTGTTCCCCACAAAATATGAAAAATTCACATCAGGGCCCTGCAATTTTCAAACCTTCAGTGTTGTAAAGGATATCTATCATCGAAAAATGTCATGAGGTAAGTCATCGAAAAGGACTTCAAAGCAAGGCAGAATTGCACAGAGGGATTTCAAGAGGTAGATTGGACTCGCAGTTAAAGCACATAAAAAGTGGCTGAACTATGCCAATGATCCATTTGGCCAAGGTGTATGTGTTTTTTCTGAATATATTCAGGAAAAATGCATACTCCCTTTTTGCCAACCAAACAGGTGAGCAATGAATATCAACACTTCGCATCAGTCAGATCTGCCATCATTACAAAGTGTAAAAACCACAAAAGCAGGACAGGGTGTGGAGAAAAGGGAGCCTTGTTTCACTGATGCTAGGAACGTAAATTGCCAACGGCAACTCTGGAGAAATGTATTGTGTTTCCTAAAAAATCTAAAAAAGAGAGCTACAGAGCATACGGCACTGCCACTCATGGGTGTATGTCTTGGGAAAAACAAAATTCAACAGGACACAGCGAACACAACTTTGAGTGTATCTATGTTTACAAGAGCCTCGACTTGCATACAACCTAAATGTACTTGGAAGGAAAAATGGATAAGGAAGATGTGGTACTTGTGTACAGTGGAATGTTAATCAGCCAGGAAATCAATGAAATAAGGCCAGTTGCAGCAACTCAGGTGGACGTAGGGACGATCATTCTAAGTGGCATAAGTCAGACAGAAAAAGAGTCTTATCATAAGATATCACTTAGAGGTGGACTCTGAAAATGGCTACACATGAACTACTTAAAGAAGAGAAACGGAGTCACACATTACAGGCTTCCCTGGAGGTTCAGTGGTTAAGAATTCACCAGCCCATCAGGGGAAACAGGTTCGAGCCCTGGTCTGAAAAGATCCCACGTGCCACAGAGCCACTACGCCTGTGCACCACAAATACTGAGCCAGCATTCTCGAGCTGGCAAGCCACAATTACTGGGCACACGTGCCACAACTACTGAAGTCCGCACGCCACCGCCCGAGTTCTGCAACAAGAGAAGCCACCCAATTAGTAGCCTGCACACAGCAACCAAGACGCAACACAGCCAAGTAATTAACTAATTAAAGAAAAACAAGTTGCTGACAGGATTGGTGAAGTTGGGTGAGCAAATGCACACCCTTTAAAGCAATACTGTGTGCTACCAATTCCATGGGTGCCAACTCTAGGGGTTTAAGGGAATCTTCCTACACCGAAAACATGCATGGGAAACCCAGAGGATGGTACACCATGTGATAGGGAAAGGTTTCTAAAACGCAGCTCATTTTTGCTCTCCTGGTGCGCAGGATCGCCATTCCAGCCGCTTTACTAAAAATATCCCCACTTGGAGAGTCAGCGCATTTAAGGTCCTGTATTGCACAGTTTGCAAATTATCTGGATGGTGAACGGGAAGACGGTGATCTAAAGAGAGATTGGCCGTAGGTGTTTGGACGGGCACATATCACTCTAGTTTCCCATCAGAAAGAAGAATTAACCAAAGACTCAGCCTGCTGCCTGGGAATTAGAATAGAGCCTGAAGCAATCCAGCGGTTTTGAGGGCAGCTCACAAAAAAGCGAGTTGAAAATTGGAGCTCAGGGGAACTGCAATTCACAAACATGCAGGGTTATAAAGGACAACTATCGTCCAAAAACACATTGAGGTAAGGCAACGAGGAGGATTTGAAAGCAAGGAAGAATTGAATATATTAAGGAAAAAATGCATATGCCCTTTTTGGCCAACCAAGCAAGCGGGCAATGCAAATCCACGCTACAAAGAAGTCTCACTTTCCACCGGTCAAAAGGGCCATCCGAAAAAAGGGTAAAATCCAGAAAGGTAGGACAGGCCATGGAAAACAGGGAGCCTTGTTACACTGATGGGTGCGATGTAAATTGTCAACAGCCACGCTGGAGAAGGGTGCGGTATTTCTTAAACATCTAAAAAACAAAGCTACAGAGCATACGGCACTTCCACTCATGGGCGTATATTTTGGGAAAACTAAAAATCAACAAGACACAGCCACCCCAAAGTTTAGGGCTGCTCTGTTTACAAAAACCTCGACTTTGGTACACCTTAAATATCCCAGGAAAGAGAAAAATGGATAAAGAAATTGTGGTATTTCTGTACAATGGAATATCACTCAGCCATGAAATCAATGTCATAAGGCCAGTAGCAGCATAATGAGTGGATTTAGGTACAATGATTCTAAGTGGAATAAGTCACACAGAAAAAGAAACTTATCATAAGATATCACTTATGAAGGGAATGTAAACATGGCTACACATGAACTGAATTAGAAAACACAACAAAGTCTCACATTTAGACAACACAATTATGCCTGCTTAAGGGGAAAAGTGACGTGGGGTGATGCATAACACCAGAGTTTGATATTAGCACAGGTACTGTTCCATAAACCAAATACGGAATAGACAAGACCTACTCCTTGCTCAGTGAACTGGACTCAACACTCCCTATTCACCACAGAGGAATATCTCTGACTAGTAATAATCGTAATACCTATGTATTGATATGTCTCCGTAAGGGAATCAAGAGTGTCTAGAGAGGCATAAACACAGCAGTGAAAATCACCTCAACCCCATTATAAAAATACATTTCAAAAACAAAACACAAAAACACTGATATTCTTACACAATTTGTTCAAGGTCTCTGATGCAACCTGGATTGACCCCATCTACACCCACAGCTGGATGAGACTTAAGGCTGGACACTTGGGGCTGAGAGGATTGGTGAGGTTGGGTGAGCAAACGAAGACGCTTTAAAGCAATAATGCGTGCCACCCATTCCATGGGTCCCAACTCTCCAGAATTAAGGGAATCTTACTACAGATAAAACATGCATTCAAAACCCAGAGGATGGGACAGTGTGTGCTCGGGAAAGGTTTCTAAAACGCCCTCATTTTTCCTATACTGGAGCTCGGGTTTGCCATTTCAGCCGCTTTACTAACAATCTCCCAACTTGGAGACTCACTGCCTTTAACCTCCTGTTTTGCAAAGTCTGCAGTTAGTGCGGAGGATGAACGGGAAGAGGTGAACCAATGACAGACTAGCTGTAGGCATTTGGAAGGGCACAGGTTACTCTAATTTCCCGTCAGGAAGAAGAATTAATCAAAGGCTCAGCCTGCCGCCCCGGAACCAGAATAGGGCCTGAAGCGATCTGGCGGTTCTGTGGCCAGCTCACAAAAAAGCGAGTTGAAAAATGGAGCTCAGGGGCGCAGCAATTCACAAACCTGCAGAGTTATAAAGGACAACTATCGTCCAGAAATCTGTTGAGGGAAGGCAACGAGGAGGAATTGAAAGCGAGGCAGAATTGCAGGAAACAGATTTCAAGAGGCAGATTGGAATCGGCTTTAAAGGACAGGAAAAGCGGCAGAATTCCCACAATGATGCACTTGGACAAAAAGGGCGTATGCGTTTTTTCCTGAATATATTCAGGAAAAAACGCATACGCACTTTTTGGCCAACCAAGCAAGCGGGCAATGCAAATCCGCGCTACAAAGAAGTCTCACATCCCACCGGTCAAAAGGGACATCCGAAAACAGTGTAAAAACCAGAAAGGCGGCACAGGCCATGGAGAACAGGGAGCCTTGTTATGCTGATGGGCGGGACATAAATTGCCAACAGCCACTCACGAGGAGTGCACTGCGTTTCCTAAAACATCTGAAAAACAGAGCTACAGAGCCTAGGGCACACGCACTCATGGGCGTAGACCTTGGGAAAACTAAAAATCAACAAGATACAGCCACCCCAAAAGTTACGGCTGCTCTGTTTACAAGAACCTCGACTTCGGTACACCATAAATATTCCAGGACATTGAAAAATGCATAAAGAAGTTGTGGTACTTACGTATGATGGAATATCTCTCAGCCATGAAATCAATGTCCTAAGGCCAGTAGAAGCATAATGAGTTGATCTAGGTACGATGATTCTAAGTGAAATAAGTCACACAAAAAAAGAAACTTATCATAAGATATCACTTATGAAGGGAATGTAAACATGGCTACACATGAACTGAATTAGAAAACACAACAGAGGCTCACATTTAGAAAACACACTTATGCCTGCTTAAGGGGAAAGGTGAGGTGGGGTGATGCATAAAGCCAGCGTTTGATATTAGCCCAGGTACCGTTCCATAAACCAAATACGGAATAGACAAGACCTACTCCTTGCTCAGTGAACTGGACTCAACACTCCCTATTCACCGCAGAGGAATATATCTGACTAGTAAGAATCTTCAAACCTATGTATTGGTATGTCTCCGTAAGGGAATCAAGTGTGTCTAGAGCGGCATAAACATGGCAGGGAAAATCACCTCAACCCCATTATAAAAATACATTTCAAACACAAAAACAGCGAAATTCTTACACAGTTCTTTCAGGGTTTCTGATGCACCCTGGATTGACCCCATCTACACCCACAGCTGGTGAGACATAACGCTGGACACTTGGAGCTGAGAGGATTGGTGAGGTTGGGTGAGCAAATGCAGACCCTTTAAACATTACTGCGTGCTACCCATTCCATGGGACCCAACATTCCAGGATTGAGGCAATCTTACTAGAGCTAACACATGTGTGGGAAACCCAGAGGATGGGACACCGTGTGATCGGGAAAGGTTTCTAAAACACACCTCAGTTTTCCTCTCCTGGTGCTCGGGTTTGCCATTCCAGCCGCCTTACTACCAAACTCCCCACTTGGAGAGTCAGCGCCTTTAACCTCTTGTTTCGCACAGTTAAATTTGTGCAGAGGATGAAAGGGAAGTGGGGGAACCAATGAGAGACTAGGTGTAGGCATCTGGACGGGCACAGGTCACTCTAATTTCCCGTCAGGAAGAAGAATTAATCAAAGGCTCAGCCTGCCGCCCCGGAACCAGAATAGGGCCTGAAGCAATCTGGCGGTTTTGCGGCCAGCTCACAAAAAAGCGAGTTGAAAAATGGAGCTCAGGGGCGCAGCAATTCAAAAACCTGCAGAGTTATAAAGGACAACTATCGTCCAAAAATCTGTTGAGGGAAGGCAACGAGGAGGAATTGAAAGCGAGGCAGAATTGCAGGAAACAGATTTCAAGAGGGAGACTGGAATCGGCTTTAAAGGACAGGAAAAGCGGCAGAATTCCCACAATTATGCACTTGGACAAAAAGGGCGTATGCGTTTTTTCCTGAATATATTCAGGAAAAAACGCATACGCACTTTTTGGCCAACCAAGCAAGCGGGCAATGCAAACCCACGCTATAAAGAAGTCTCACTTCCCACCGGTCAAAAGGGACATCCGAAAACAGTGTAAAAACCAGAAAGACGGCACAGGCCATGGAGAACAGGGAGCCTTGTTATGCTGATGGGCGGGACGTAAATTTCCAACAGCCACTCAGCAGGAGTGCACTGTGTTTCCTAAAATATCTAAAAAACAGAGCTACAGAGCCTAGGGCACATGCACTCATGGGCGTAGACCTTGGGAAAAGTAAAAATCAACAAGATACAGCCACCCTAAAATTGACGGCTGCTCTGTTTACAAGAACCTCGACTTCGGTACACCTTAAATATACCAAGACATTGAAAAATGCATAAAGATGTTGTGGTACTTAAGTACAATGGAATATCACTCAGCCATGAAGTCAATTTCATAATGCCAGTAGCACCATAATGAGTGGATTTTGGTACAATGATTCTAAGTGAAATAAGTCACACAGAAAAAGAAACTTAACATAAGATATCACTTATAGAGGGAATGTAAATATGGCTACACATGACCTGAATTACAAAACAGATCAGAGTCACACATTTAGAAAAGCCACTTATGCCTGCTTAAGGGGAAAGGTGAGGTGGGATGATGCATAAAGCCAGAGTTTGAAATTTGCATAGATACCGTTCCATAAACAAAACATATTATAGTGAAGACCTACTCATTGCTCAATGAACTGGACTTAACACACCCTATTCACCGTAGAAGAATATATGTGACTATTAAGAGTCTTAAAAATATTTATTGATATCTCTCTGTAAGTGAATCAAGTGGGTGTAAAGCGGCATAAACACAGCAGTGGAAATCAGCTAAACCCCATCATAAAAGTATATATATTCAGGGAAAACACATACGCTCTTTTTGGCCATCTAAACAAGCGCCAATTGCAAATCAGCACTCCAAGGATGTCTCACTTCGCATGTGTCAAAAGGGCCATCCTAGAAAAGTGTAAAACCAGAAATGCAGCAGAGGCCATGGAGAAAAGGGAGCGTTGTTACGCTGATGGGGGGGATGTAAGTAGCCAAGGCCACTGTGGAGAAGTGTATGTTGTTTCCTAAAACATCTAAAATACAGAGCTACAGAGCATATGCCACTTCGACTCTTGGGCGTATATCTTGGGAAAACCAAAAATTGACAGGACACAGGCACCCCTACGTTTAGTGCTGCTCTGTTTAGAGATGCCTCAACTTGGGTACAACTTACATGTCCTTGGACGTAAAAAATACATTAAAAAGATGTGGTACTTACGTACAATGGAATATTACTGAGCAATTATTCAGTGAAATAATGCCAGTTGCAGAAACTCGTGGAGTCTGAGGTACGATCATTCTAAGTGACATAACTCAGACATAAAAAGAGACTTATCATAAGGTATCACTTATAGATGGTATCTAAAAATGGCTACACATGAACTCAATTAGAAAACAGAAACAGAGTCACACATTTAGAAAACACACTTATGACTGCTAAAGGAGAATTGTGGGGTGGGGTGATGCATAAACCAGGAGGTTGGAATTAGCATAGATACAGTTCCATAACCAAAATAGGTAATCGACAGGACCTACTGTAATAGCTCAAAGAGCTGGACTCAGCACACTGTTGTCACTGGAAAAGGATATATAAGACTAGTAAGAATCTGTAAAATAATTTATTGATGCCTCTCTTTCAGTGAATCAAGTGGATAGATGTAGAGCAGGAAGAAAGACAGTACTGAAAATCAGCTATACCCCCTTATAAAATTAAATAACAAAAAAAAGACAGTGAGAGAGAGAGAAATTCTTACAAAATTTGTTCAAGGGCTGTGATGCAACCTGGACTGAACACATCTAGACACACAGCTAGATGGGACCTAAGGCTCTACACTCGTGAGTCTGAGAGGCTTGGTGAGGATGGGACAGCAAATGCAGCACTTTTAGAGTACTACTGCCTGGCCCCCATTCCATGGATCCCATATCTCAAGGTGCACGGGACCCTTCCTACAGCTAAAACATGAATGGGACATCCAGAGGATGGTACACCGTCTGTTCGGGAAGAGTTTGGGAAAGTCACCTCATCTCCACTTCTCCTGGTATTCGGGTTCCCCAGCTCCTTTCCTTAGAGCCTCCCCACTTTGGGAAGGCAGCACACTCAATAGCCGGTTTTGCACAGCTTGGAATTTTCCGTGTGAAGAAGAGGAAGGGGGGGTTGGACTGAGACACAAGCCCTAGATGTTTGGACAGGAATATGCCACTCCAGTTTCCTAATCTGGAAGAAGAATTTCCCTATCTGTCAGGTGCCCCAGTAAACGGAATGGGTCTGTAAAAATCCTGCTCCTTTTTTGGCTGCTTCCCTAAACAACAAGTTGAAAACTGGTGCTCAGGGGCACTGCAATTCACAAACATGCAGGGTTGTAACTGACACCTCTAATGGAGTCATTTCTTGAGACAAGTATTCATAAAGGCCTTGTAAGCAAGGCAGAATTGCAGGGATTTCAAGAGGTAGTTTGCACTCGCCATTAAAGCACATGCAAAGCTGCTGAACATCGCCAATGATGCAGTTTGCCAAAAAGGCCATATGCGTTATTCCTTAATATATTCAGGAAAAACCCTTACTTCATTTTTGGCCAACAAAACAGGCGGGCAATGTAAATTAATACTACAAAGCAGTATCACTTCGCACCAGTCAGAATGGCCAAGCTCACAAAGTGTAAAACCTGAAATGCAGGACAGGGCGTGGAGAAAAGGGAACCCTGACAAGCTGATGGTGAGAATGTAAATTGCTCACAGCCACTGTGGAGAAGTGGGTGGTGATTCCTTAAAAATCTAAAAAACAGAGCTTCAGAGCATATGGCGCTTCCACTCCTGGGCCTGTATCTTGGAAAAAACGTAAATTGACAGGACCCAGGCACTCCAAAATTTATGCAGCCCTGTTTACAAGAGCCTCTACTTGGAAGCTACCTAAATGTCCTTGGAAGGAAGACTGGATAAAGAAATTATGGTAGATATGTACAATGGAATATTACTCAGCCATGAAATGAATGGATTAAGGTTATTTGCAGCCACTTGGAAGGACATAGATACATACATACTAAGTGTCATAAATCAGACAGTGATAAATATCATATGATATTACTTATTGGTGGAATCTAACAATTGATACAAAGGTACTATCTTACAACACAGAAACAGAGTCCCAGACTTAGAACACAAACTTATGGTTACCAAACTGGAAGGGTGTGTTGGAGGCATAAATCATGTGGTTGGAGTTAGTATATACATATTTAGAGAGAGAAAACTTGTAATCAACATGGACCTGCTGTAGAGCACTTGGAACTCTTCTCAACACCCTTTACTAACCTCAATGGGAAAATAATTCCCAAAAGAATATATAGTCATCTCTGTATAAATGAATCATGTTGGTGTGTATCAAAAATGAACACAACATAGTAAATCAACTACACTCCATTATAAATTTAAAATTAAATTATACAAAAGAAAAATGATCACTAAATTCATTTAGTCATGGTGAACGTGCTAGTGTCACATCCCTGGACACAGACCCAATTTGGTCCCAAGGCTGGACTGTCGTGGGCCTGAGGACCTCGGGCGGATATGCCAGCTAATTCGACCCCTTGAACATGTAGTACCTGGTCCCCTCTGCATGGGATCACAATCTCCAGATCTAAGTGTGCCCTCATACTACTAAACCAACCCTCTGACACCCAAAGGATGGTGGACTCTCTGGGCTGGATGACATTTGGAAAATCACCTGGTCTCAACATATCCTGGTGTTGGGGTTCCGACCTCCCGACTCCTTCGTTAGGGTCATCCCACTCTACAAGACAGCACCCTCAACAGGTGATTTTGCAGGGGGTTATACTTGTTCGGGACATGAAGGGTAAGGGGGAAGAAGGAATGGGACAGAAGCCCTTACATGTTTGCTCAGGCACATTCCACTCTAATTTAAAACCCAGGAACAGGACTTTCCCTACATCTAAGGTTGTGTCAGTAACCAGAGAGGGACAGTAGAAATCCTGCCACCTTCTGTTTCCCATAACAACAATTCTAAAACTGGACCTTATAGGCACTTCATATTCACAATGTTTGGGGAGCTATAAATGACAACAGCCTTCAAAAAATGTCTTGGGGTAGGTAATCGAAATAGACTTCAAAACAAGGCAACGGGCTTCCCTGGTGGCGCAGTGGTTGAGAGTCCGCCTGCCGATGCAGGGGACACGGGTTCGTGCCCCGGTCTGGGAAGATCCCACATGCCGCAGAGCGGCTGGGCCCGTGAGCCATGGCTGCTGGGCCTGCGCGTCCGGAGCCTGTGCTCCGCAACGGGAGAGGCCACGGCAGTGAGAAGCCCACGTAATGCAAAAAAAAAAAAAAAAAAAAAAAAAAAAAAAAAAAAAAACAAGGCAACATTTCAATAACCCTTTTTCAAGGGGTAAATTTTACTCACACTGTTCAAAAAAAAGCACATATGAAGATGCTCACCATTTCTTTATGTTAGACAAATGCAAATCAGATGTACAAAGATGTATCACCTGGAACCACTCAGAGTAGCCATCCTCACAATGTCTGGAAACAATAAATGCTTCAGAAGGTGTGGAAAAAAAGAGAAACCTACTACTTATTATTATGTGTTTTTTTTAATCTGCGTTGGGTCTTCATTGCTGTGTGTGGCTTTTCTATAGTTGCAGCAAACGGGGGCTACTCATCATTGTGGTACACAGCCTTCTGTTTGCGGTGGCTTCTCTTGTTGTGGTGCACAGGCTCTAGGCACACAGGCTTCAGTAGTTGTGGCATGTGAGCTCAGTAGTTGTGGCTCGTGGGCTCTAGAGTGCAGACTCAGTAGTTGTGGTGCACGGGCTTAGTTGCTCTGTGGCATGTGGGATCTTCCTGGGCCAGGGCTTGAACCTGTGTCCCCTGCACTGGCAGGCAGATTCTTAAATACTGCGCCACAAATACTACGTTACCGGTGGCAATGCCAACTGGTAACAGCCACTGTGGAGCACAGAATGGAGGTTACCAGAGTAAGGGGAGGTGGGAGGGATAAACTGGAAATTGGGATTGACATATACATAACCACTATATATAAAAGAGATAATAAATAACGGCCTACTGTATAGCACAGGGAACTCTACTCAGTACTCTGTAATGACCTGTATGGGAAAGGAATCCAAAAAGGATTGGATATATGTACAACTGCTTCACTCTGCTGTGCAGCAGAAAGTAACACAACATTGTAAATCAACTATACTCCAAAAAAATTGAAATTGAAATGAAATGAAATGAAATAAAATAAAATAAAATAGAGCTACCAGATGATCCAGCAAGTTCACTCCTGTGTGCATATTTGGAGGAAAGCATAAATGGAAAAGACACATCTTCCCCAATGTTCACTGCAACGCTCTTTACAATAGCGAAGACATGGAAGCAACCAAAATGTCCATCAACATATGAATATAGGTAAAGAATATGTGATACATATATATATTATGGAATATGACTCAGCCATAAAATAGAAGAAAATAATGCCAATTGCAGTAACATGGATGGACCTAGAGATGATTGTAGTAAGTGAAGTAAGTCAGACACAGTAAGACAAATATTGTATGATATCACTTCTAGGTGGAAGCTAAAAATTGATACAAATGAACTAACTTACAAAACAGAGGCAGACTCACAGACTTGGAAAACAAACTTATGCTTACCAAAGGGGAAAGGTGCGGGGTAGGGATAAATCAGGAACTTGGGGTAAGCATACGAATATATATAACCTAGATAAGCAGCAAGGACCTCCTGTATAGCACAGGGAACTCAATATTCTGGGAATACCTTTATCAGAAAAGAATCTGAAAAACAATGAATATATGCATATGTGTAACTGAATCACTTGCTGTGCAGCTGAAATGAACACAACATTGTAAATCAACTATACTCCAAGAAAATTTAAATTACAAAATAAAGAAAATCACCTATATTTCAAAAGAAAAAAAGAATTCCCATATATTTTTATGGCTTGATAGCTTACTTTTTTAGTGCTCAATATTATCCCATTCCCAGAATAGATTAATACTGTATCATTTCATTCACCTATTGGAGGACACCTTAGTTTCATTCACATTTTGGGAATATTGAATTAGGTGCTATAAATATCCATATGCAAGTTTTCGCCTGGAAGTATGTTTTAAGCTACTTTCAGTAAATATCCATGAGAACACTTGCCGGATTGTACAGTGATGGAATGTTCACTATTATAGCAAGTGTCAATCAGATTACCAAAGTAGCTGTATTATTTTTCATTTCCACTAATAACAAATGACATTTCCTATTGTTCCACATCCCCTACAGAATTTGTTCTTGTCATTGTTCACATTTTAGCCATTCTAATGGCTAAAATCGTATGTAATTGTAAATTTGCTTTTTCATGGCAGCACGTAATCTGGATTATTCTTCTGTATACTTATATGCATAGTGTCTACTTTCTTTGGTGAGGTGTCCATAAAGTATATTGGTCCACATTTTATTTAGGCTGCTTTCATTTTTTTCTACCCAACCTGTATTTGTTTTATTTATTTTTATGCCTTATTGCATTAGCAAGGACTTGGAGTAAAATATTGAAAAGTAGTCATGAAAGGGGACATCCTTGCTTTTACCTGAACTTAGTGGAAAAGCTTCATGTTTTTGACCATTAATCATGATGTAAGATAAATGTTTCCTCTAGATCTTTGTTATCAACTTGAGAACGCTCCAGTCTATTTCTTTAACTGAGAGCTTTTATGAAGAATGGGTGTTAGATTTTTTCAAAGGTCTTCTGACTCTTTTGATATGCTAATGATTGTCTTTAGGGTGTCGATGTGATGGATATAATTATTTGATTTTAGAATGTTGAATCAGCCTTGCATTCCTGGGATTATTCCCTCTCATTCATGATATAAAATCCTCTCAAAATATTGTTGGATTCGATTTGTTAATATTTTGTTGAGGATTTTTCTGTTCTTTGTTATCTTTATTCTCCTCCTGCTATACCCATTATGTATAGGTCACAGCATTTTCATTGTTCCACAATTATTGATTACTCTGTTCTGTTGATTTCTTTCCTGCCCATTTTCTCTTTTCTTTTGTGATTTAAAGGTTTCTCTTGATATGTCTTCAAGCTCACAGATATTTCTCCTCAGCCAGCTAAAACAAAATACGAGAGACTGGGTATTTTATAAACAACAGAACATTTTTGTTTTCTCATAATTGCTGAGGCTGAAAAGTTCAAGAACAAGTTACCAGGGACTTCCCTGATGGTGCAGTGGTTAAGAATCCGCCTACCAATAAAGGGGACACGGGTTCGAGCCCTGGTCCGGGAAGATCCCACATGCCAAGGAACAACTAAGCCTGTGCACCACAAATACTGAGCCTGTACTCTAGAGCCCACAGGCCGCAACTACTGAGCCCGTGTGCCACAACTACTGAAAACCGCACGCCTAGAGCCCATGCTCCGCAACAAGAGAAGCCACCCAATGAGAAGCCCGCACACTGCAACAAAGAGCCAATGCAGCCAAAAATTAATTAATTAATTAATTAATTAATTTAAAAAAGAACAAGTTGCCAGCTGACTTAGTGTCTGGTGAGGGAACAATATCTGGTTCATAATGTGGGTCTTCTCGCTCGGCAATGAAATCATGTGATGGGCATGAGATCTTCTGTGTGCTACATTTATTAGGTCACTAATCCCATGTTTCACGTCTCTGGCCTCATGACCTAATCACCTCCCAAAAGCCCCACCTCCTAATACCATCAACATGGGAGCTTTGTTTCAAAATTTTAAAATTAGAGGTACAAAATGTTTACACCATAACAGGGACCACAGGGTTAACTGATTTTCCTTTCATGTTAAAGGTTTGCACATTTATATTTATTTTATAATCCCAAAACCCTTGTTGTTTTTTTTAAGATTCTTTTCCCGTATATGCCAGTACACACCATTGAGTAGAGTTCCCTGTGCTATAAAGCAGGTCCTTATCAACACTTATCTATTTTATATATACTAGTGTGTATAGGTCAGTCCCAATCTCCCAATTTATCCCTTCCCCACTTATCCCCTGGTAACCATAAGTTTGTTTTCTATATCCATGACTCTATTTCTGTTGTGTAAATTAGTTCATTTTTACCTTTTTTTTCTTTTTTAGATTCCTCATATAAGCAATATCAAATGATACCTATCTTTCTGTGTCTGACTTGCTTCATTCAGTATAACAATCTCTAGGTCCATCCATGTTGCTACAAAACCCTTAATTGTTAAGGATAACTCTCAACTTTTTCCAGTATCATCAGCAATTCTTTCTGGCAGACATGTGATAACACTTTTTAAACAGGGATATTGAGACCAAGGCTCCTGGCCTGTAAACAAACAAAACATCATTCATATAGTGAAAACTTTGCACATCAAAGGATGACAGCACTTGGTCTAAATCCCTTTGCACCCACTGCTGACAGAGCACAGAGGAGTTTGACTCACTAATCTTCCTTACGTGCACTTCTTCCTAATGGGGTATTCCATCTAAAACTTATAAGAAGCAGAATGCATCATGGAACACACCAATCTCTACTACAGATTCTGAAGCAGCAAAAAAACAAAAACAAAACATGATGAATCCATCCAAAGGGTTCTGTCCACATTGTTACAATAGTTTCCCTTGCACTGTGAACCCTTTTCAAACCCTATCACTTGAACCTACTTTTATCTTTTTCGACAAAAATAATGTTAATCTGCACTCACACGCTCCAGTAATATTACACTATCCCTTGTGCAAGGATGTAGGGATTCGAGGAGCTATGGGAGGCTATCATGAGAGGTTGCCTAGAGTAATTAGGACATTTCATTTAATGTTGGTTCTTCTCCCTAAGATGTCTGCTGTCCTCTTCTTTTTGTAGCCACTAGCATTGAGAAAGTGACCAAGATAAGGCCCTTCTCTTTTCCTGCCCATGAATGCAGCTGTGATTAACCCCACAGACCTTGGTGCTTCCAGAATCCCCTGAACCTACTGACCCTCCATGCATGGCATGACACAGATAAGGATGGTGACGTGTAGACTTGTATAGAGCATGCTATAAAATGTTCGAGTCTTCCCTTCCTCATAATTCCAAAGAATAGATTTCTTTGGATTTCTGCTTAATGCTGATGGAGTTGGTACATAAGTTGAGGGAGGTATCAGGGCACACCAAAAGAGAGAGTAACTGCACAGAAAATACAAGCAGGTATATTTCTGTGTACTATCAAGCAGCTTATTTGCTATATCAACCATGGTGACATGTTGACCCTTCCTCTTTCTACGAGTAGTACAACATACATAAAGGATATTTAGGCTGCTTGTTTTATCCCCACCTCTCTCAATTGATCTGCATTCACATAAAGGACAATGAAGGGCCCTTTCTACCATCTTAACCAATACTTGAGAACTAGAAAGTGTCCAGATTTTTCCGGGGATTATTTTCATATTCCCCAATCAGGTCTATGAAGTAATCTTACCTATTGTGTTTAATGAAGTCATATCTCTGATGGCATCCCATCATCAACAAAACTGGAAAGAAATTTGAATGGTCTTAGATATTACCATATTTGAAATTCCAATATTTTAGCCTGACACGTTTTTGGATTTTAGAAAAAAATAGTTTAAATGAGACAAAAAATCATTTTTATGACACAAAACGACAGCAAGAGTTTTATATTTTTATCTGTTCCACTTGCACACAAAAGTCTCATGGGGTTATGTAAAGCAGTCCTGTTGGGTGCTGTGCATGGTGCAAGTATGGATTAAAGCTTAGGAATCTTAAGCTTCAGTCACCTGAAACTTTTAAATACGGATGCAAGCAATCCTGTCCAACATTTGAACAGAGCAAGACACTGTATTTATTTTATTTGTCGGGTAATTAATCTGTCTTTTTCCCCAAGGAGAGAGACAACTGGCATCTTCCATCAATGTGTTGTACAAAAATCTTTGAACACAGAGTGCAAGCAGAGGCTGATACAAGATGTGAAAAAAAAATGAGAGACAATTGTGGCATTTTCTCCTAACTTATTGCAATCTCCCATTTAAAATGTGGGAATAATCAATCTTCTGAGGAAAAAGGCCCAAGGAAGGTTTTTGCTTCTGTGAAATAATGGGATTACTAAAGATTTCAGGAGGCAAGACGAATTAGTGAGAATGACCATGAAAAATCAGAGAAAAGTCAGATCCATGGATGAAGTGATGTTTACCTCTGTGAATCAATGAGAAGTAGGAGCAAATGAAAAGAAAGCTGAATACAACATTTTCTGAATAAATGTAACATTTCAGCTGTCATAGAAAAATTAATACTCACTATGATACAACATATTTAGTTTAGAAAATTAACTTAAATTGAAAGCTTAATAATTAGATTTATTGAAGAAACGAAAATATATTTGTGGTTTAGAATAAATAATGTGTTCTGCTACAGATAAGAAGACTACATAAATAGAAATAAGACTAAATAAATAAATAGGAAAATAACTAATTAGATATTATTAACATTAATAACTGACACTCATCTAAAGAAAGAGAGGGACAGACAGAAAGAGAGAAGAACTCACAAGAAGCATATATTAAAAACTCCTAAATAAGAAATCTTTGGATGTTAAAAAAATCTTCAATAAGAAGATAATGTAATAGCAAAAATGGGGAAAATATACCAAAAGATATTTTTAAAAAGAGAGTACAAAATGTTAAATAAACATATCGAAAGATGCTTGGCTTCTTAGTAGTCAATTAAATGCAAAAAAGTGATACCTGGAATTATCACTCACCAACCAGAAAGTTCAAATGAAAATGACAGGTATTATCAAGTTTGACAAGAATGCGTATAATCCTTCAATCTCATTCACTGCTGCTGAGGATGAAAAATCATACAAATGTTTTGAAAATATTTAGAAATATCTAAAAAGATAAACACATGAAAGCTATGACTCAAAAATCTTATTACTACTTGTATACTTACCAATAATTTATACACACACAACCAAAGCTCAAGTTCTAGAATTTATATACCAGTGCTATTCTCAATAGACACAAACTGAAAATCACTAATATTGTAATACACATTGGAATAAATTAATTAATAGTTAAATATTTACACTATGGAATCCTATGCAACAGTGGCAATGCATGATCATAACAACAGGCAACCATATAGTCATATTCAGAAGCAACATAAAATAAGAAAGCCCAATCCAAAAGTGATTTTACTGTGTCATAAAATTTATATAAAATACAAAATACAGGTAACATGATCTTTTTGTTAGATACAAGAACAATATTAAACCTTAAGGGGAGACACTAGAATGGGACCGGGGGCCTCTGAGTATCTGCCAATTTTCTGTGTCTTTGTCTAGAAGCTATGTATAGAGTGTATTCAGATTCTGAATTTTCTGAAATTTGTCATTTCCTTACAAACCATGCATGTTTTTTGTTGTTTTTCATACATAACAAAAGTAAAAACGATAGACTAGGGAAGGTAATTATATTGGCACTTTAATATCCATGTTTTTCAAGGGAGAAGTGAAAGGTATTAAATACTTGATATTGTGATTACTTCTTAAAAGTAAGGTGAAGGGCTTCCCTGGTGGCGCAGTGGTTGAGAGTCCGCCTGCCGATGCAGGGGACACGGGTTCGTGCCCCGGTCTGGGAAGATCCCACATGCCGCGGAGCGGCTAGGCCCGTGAGCCATGGCTGCTGGGCCTGCGCGTCCAGAGCCTGTGCTCCGCAACGGGAGAGGCCACAGCAGTGAGAAGCCCACGTAATGCAAAAAAAAAAAAAAAAAAAAAAAAAAAAAAAAAAAAAAAAAGTAAGGTGAAAATTTGAGATTAATAAATAAGACATACTACTTCATATATAATCCTCAAACAGGAGGGGTAGAAAGGAGTATTATTTTTTTAATTTAATACAGGATCATTAAGATAGAAAATAATGAAAACAGACTAGGTTTAAAAAAGAGCACACTGGACTTCCCTGGTGGCACAGTGGGTAAGAATTTGCCTGCCAATGCAGGGGACAGGGCTTCAATCCCTGGTCTGGGAAGAACCCACATGCCGCAGAGCAACTAAGCCCGTGTGACACAACTATGGAGCCTGCACTCTAGAGCCAGCAAGCAACAATTATTGAGCCTGCATGACACAACTGCCGAAGCCCATGCACCTAGAGCCCATACTCCACAACAAGAGAAACGACCGCAAGGAGAAGCCCGTGCACCACAACAATGAGTAACCTCTGCTTGACACAACTAGAGAAAATTTGTGTAGCAACGAAGACCCAATACAACCATAAATAAATAAAATTAAATCTTTTAACTTCTGAGATGACTCACTCACGTGGCTGTAGGTAAGAGGCCTCAGTTCCTTGTCACATGGATCTCTCCTTAGGGCTGCTTGAGTGTCTTCATGACATGGCAGCTGGTTTACCACAGGATGAGTGATCTAGCAGAAACCAAAGCAGAAGCTGCAATGTCTTTTATAACTTTGGAAGCTGCACTTTGTCATTTCTGCAATTTCTTATTAGTTAAACAGTCAGCCCTTTTCAAGTGCAAGGAGCCGCACAGGTACATGAAGACTGGGAGATAATTAGGGCCATCTTGGAGGCTGGCTACCAAAGTGGCTGACTAGCTGAAGACTGAATTTTGTTTTCTTCACTTCTGGGGAGAAAATGGTCAGTGAATCTCATTGGTGGTCTCTGAGATGTACCAAAGGTACCTCTTGCTCTCATCCCCAGCTGCGTGGCTGACAGGGTCTTGGTGCTCCGGCCGCGTGTCAGGCCTGTGCCTCTGAATTGCTTGAGCAGAATTCAGGACATTGGTCTACCAGAGACCTCTGGCACCTTGTAATATCAAAATGGGGAAAGCCTCCTAGAGACATCCATCTCAACGCAAAGACCCAGCTCCACTCAGAGACCAGCAAGATCCAGTGCTGGACATCCTATGCCAAACAACTAGCAAGACAGGAATGCAGGCCCACCCATTAGCAGAGAGGCTGCCTAAAATCATAACAAGGCCACAGACACCCCAAAACACACCACCGGATGCGGACCTGTCCACCAGAAAGACAAGATCCAGACACACCCACCAGAACACAGGCACAAGTCTCTTCCACCAGAAAGCCTACACAACCCACTGAATCAACCTTAGCCACTGGGGGCAGACACCACAAACAACGGGAACTATGAATTTGCAGCCTGTGAAAAGGATACCCCAAACACAGTCCCCAAAGCCAAATGAGAAAACAGAGAAACACACAACAGATGAAGGAGCAAGGTAAAATCCCACCAAAACAAACAAATGTAGAGGAAATAGGCAGCCTACTGGGAAAAGAATTCACAGTAATGATAGTAAAGATGATCCCAAATCTTGGAACTGGAATGGAGAATATATAAGAATCGTTTAACAAGGACCTAGAAGAACTAAAGGGCAAACAAACAATGATGAACAACACAATAAATGCAATTAAAAATTCTCTAGAAGGAAACAATAGCAGAATAACTGAGGCAGAAAAATGGATAAATGACCTGGAAGACAAAATAGTGGAAATAACTACTGCAGAGCAGAATAAAGAAAAACGAACGAAAAGAATTGAGGACAATCTGAGACACCTCTGGGACAACATTAAGCACACCAACATTCTAATATAGGGGTCCCAGAAGTAGAAGAGAAAAAGAAAGAGACTGAGAAAATATTTGAAGAGATAATAGTTGAAAACTTCCCTAATATGGGAAAGGAAATCATTAATCAAGTCCAGGAAGTGCATAGAGTCCCATACAAGATACACCCAAGGAGAACCATGCCAAAACATATATCAATCAAACTATCAAAAATTAAATACAAAGAAAAAATATTAAAAGCAGCAAGGGAAAAACAACAAATAACATAGAAGGGAATCCCCATAAGGTTAACAGCTGATTTTTCAGCAGAAACTCTGCAAGCCAGAAGGGAATTGCAGGAAATATTTAAAGTGATAAAAGGGGAAAACCTACAACCAAGATTACTCGACCCAGCAAAGAATCTCATTCAGATTTGACAGAGAAATTAAAAACTTTACAGACAAGCAAAAGCTAAGAGAATTCAGCACCACCAAACCAGCTTTACAACAAATGCTAAAGGAACTCCTCTAGGCAGGAAACACAAGATAAGGAAAAGACCTACAATAACAAACCCAAAACAATTAAGAAAATGGTAATAAGAACATACATATCAATAATTACCTTAAATGTAAATGGATTAAATGCTCCAACTAAAAGAAATAGACTGGCTGAATGGATCCCAAAACATGACCGGTAAATATGAGGTCTACATGAGACCCACTTCAGACCTAGGGACACATACAGATTGAAAGATAGGGGATGGAATAAGATATTCCATGCAAATGGTAATCAAAAGAAAGCTGGAGTAGCAATTCTCATATAAGACAAAAAAGACTTTAAAATAAAGACTATTACAGGAGACATAGAAGGACACTACATTGATCAAGGTATCAATCCAAGAAGAAGAATAACAATTGTACATATTTATGCACCCAACATAGGAGCACCTCAATACATAAGGCAAATGCTGACAGCCAAAAAAGGGGAAATCGACAGTAACACAATCATAGTAGGGGACTTTAGCACCCCTCTTTCACCAATGAACAGATTGGTGAATGAAAATGAAAATAAATAAGGCAAAACAAGCTTTAAATGATACATTAAACAGAATGGACTTAATTGATATTTATAGGACATTCTATCCAAATACAACAGAATACACTTTTTCTCAAGTGCTCATGGAACATTCCAAAGGATAGATCATATCTTGGGTCACAAAAAAAGCCTTGGTAAATTTAAGAAAACTGAAATCGTATCAAGTATCTTTTCTGACCACAATGCTATCAGACTAGATATCAATTACAGGAAAAGATCTGTAAAAAATACAAACACATGGACGCTAAACAATACACTACTTAATAACCAAGACATCACTGAAGAAATCAAAGAGGAAATAAAAAATACCTAGAAACAATTGACAATGAAAACATGAAGACCCAAAACCTATGGGATGCAGCAAAAGCAGTTCTAAGAGGGAGATTTATAGCAATACAATCCTACCTCAAGAAACAACTCAAATAAGCAAGCTAACATTACACCTAAAGCAATTAGAGAAAGAAAGAAAAAAAACCCAAAGTCAGCAGAGGAAAGAAATCATAAAGATCAGATCAGAAATAAATGAAAAAGAAATGAAGAAAATAACAGCAAAGATCAAAAAAACTAAAAGTTGGTTCTCTGAGAAGATAAACAAAATTGATAAACCACTAGCCACACTCATCAAGAAAAAAAGGGAGAAAACTCAAATCAATAGAATTACAAATGAAAAAGGAGAAGTAAAACGGACACTGCAGAAATACAAAGAATCATGAGAGATTACTGCAAGCAACTCTATGCCAATAAAATGGACAACCTGGAAGAAATGCACAAATTCTTAGAAAAGTACAATCTTCCAAGACTGAACCAAGATGAAATAGAATCTATAAACAAACCAATCCCAAGCACTGAAATTGAGACTGTGATAAAAAATCTTCCAACAACCAAAAGCCCAGGACCAGATGGCTTCACAGGCAAATTCTATCAAACATTTAGAGAAGAGTTAACACCTATCCTTCTCAAACTCTTCCAAAATATAGCAGAGGGAGGAACTCTCCCAAACTTATTCTATGAGATCACCATCTCCCTGATACCAAAACCAGACAAAGTTGTCACAAAGAAAGAAAACTACAGTCCAATATCACTGATGAACATAGATGCAAAAATCCATAACAAAATACTAGCAAACAGAATCCAACAGTGCATTAAAAGGATCATACACCAAGATCAAGTGGGGTTTATCCCAGGGATGCAAGGATTCTTCAATACATGCAAATCAATGTGATACACCATATTAAAAAACTGAAGGATAAGAACCATATGGTCATCTCAATAGACCCAGAAAATGCTTTCGAAAATACTAAACACCCATTTATGATTAAAAAAACCTCCAGAAAGTAGGCATAAAGGGAACTTTGCTCGACATAATAAGGGCCATATATGACAAACCCACAGCCAACATCGTTCTCAATGGTGAAAAAGTGAAACCATTTCCACCAAGATCAAGAAGAAGACAAGGTTGCCCACTCTCACCACTACTATTCAACAAACTTTTGGAATTTTTACCTACAGCAACCAGAGAAGAAAAAGAAAAGGAATCCAAATCAGAAAAGAAGAAGTTAAGTTCTCCCTGTTTGCAGATGACATGATACTATACATAGAGAATCCTAAAGATGCTACCAGAAACCTACTAGAGTTAATCAATGAATCTGGTAAGGTTGCAGAATATAAAATTTATGTACAGATATCTCTTTCATTCCTATACACTAAAGATGAAAAATATGAAAGAGAAATTAAGGAAACACTCCCATTTACCACTGCAACAAAAAGAATAAAATACCTAGGAATAAACCTACCTAAGGAGACAAAAGTCATTTACTCAACAAACTATAAGACACTGATGAAAGAAATCAAAGATGACACAAACAGTTAGAGAGATACACCATATTCTTGGATTGGAAGAATCAACATTGTGAAAATGACTATACTACCCAAAGCAATCTACAGATTCAAAGCAATCCCTCTCAAACTACCAATGGCATTTTTCAGAGAACTGGAACAAAAAATTTCACAATTTATAAGGAAACACAAAAGACCCCAAACAGCCAAAGCAATCTTGAGAAGAAAAACAGAGTTGGAGGAATCAGGTTCCCTGACTTCAGACAATACTACAAAGCTACAGTAGTCAAGACAGTACGGTACTGGCAGAAAAACAGAAATATAGATCAATAGAACAGGAGGAAAAGCCCAGAGGTAAACCCATGCACATATGGCCACCTTATTTTTGATAAAGGAGGCAAGAATATACAGTGGAGAAAAGACAGCCTCTTCAATAAGTGGTGCTGGGAAAACTGGGCAGCTACAGGTAAAAGAATGAAATTAGAAGACTCCCTAACACCATACACAAAAATAAGCTCAAAATGGATTAAAGACCTAACTGTAAGGCCAGACACTATAAAAGTCTTAGAGGAAAACATAGGCAGAACACTCTATGACATCAATCACAGCAAGATCCTCTTTGACCCACCTCCTAGAGAAATGGAAATAAAAACAAAAATAAAAAAAGAGACCTAATGAGACTTAAAAGCTTTTGCACAGCAAAGGAAAACGTAAACAAGACAAAAAGACAACCCTCAGAATGGGAGAAAATATTTGCCCACGAAGCAACTGACAAAGGATTAATCTCCAAACTTTACAAGCAGCCCATAAAGATCAATATCAAAAAAACAAACAACCCAATCCATAAATGGGCAGAAGACCTAAACAGACATTTCTCCAAAGAAGATATACAGATTGCCAACAAACACATGAAAGAATGCTCAACATCAATGATCATTAGAGAAAAGCAAATCAAAATTACAATGAGGTATCACCACACACAGGTAAGAATGGCCATCATCAAAAACATATACAAACAATAAATGCTGCAGAGGTGTGGAGAAAAGGGAACACTCTTGCACCACTGGTGGGAGTGTAAATTGATACAGCCACTATGGAGAACAGTATGGAGGTTCCTTAAAAACCTAAAAATAGAACTACCACTACCATATGACACAGGAATCCCACTACTGGGCATATACTGGGAGAAAACCATAATTCAAAAACAGTCATGTTCCACAATGTTCATTGCAGCTCTACTTGCAATAGGCAGGACATGGAAGCAATCTAAGTGTCCAATCAACTGATGAATGGATAAAGAAGATGTTGCACATCTTCAATATAAAATGGAATATTACTCAGCCATAAAAAGAAAGAGAAAAACAAATACTGTATGCTAACACATATATATGGAATCTAAAAAAAAAATGATTCAGAAGAACCTAGGGGCAGGACAGGAATAAAGACGCAGACATAGAGAATGGACTTGAGGACATGGGGAGGGGGAAGGGTAAGCTGGGACAAAGTGAGAGAGTGTCATGGACTTATATATACTACCAAATGTAAAACAGATAGCTAGCAAGAAACAGCTGCATAGCACAGGGAGATCAGCTCAGTGCTTTGTGACCACTTAGAGGGGTGGGATAGGGATGGTGGGAGGGAAACGCAAGAGGGAGGAGATATGGGGATATATGTACATGTATAGCTTGTTCACTTTGTTATAAAGCAGAAACTAACACATCATTGTAAAGCAATTATAGTCCAATAAGATGATGTAAATAAATAAATAAATAAATAAATAATGTATGCCCCCCCAATTAAATCTTTTTTAAAAAATAAATAAATAAATAAGAGCACTCAATAACATGGTAACTCTAAACCTAAGTATTTTCAGTACTATAGTAAATGTAACTGGATTAATATCTCCTATTAAAGTGTAAGCTTTTATATTATGTGCAACTAAATTTTTTTCACAATATAAAGGTAAAATAAAAGAATTATGTTAGAAAGGAGAAAACATTCCATGTATTTAAAAACAATAAAACAATAAGCATATAATATCATGCTTATAATAAGCATATAATAACAATATATTATATCATATAATATATAAGCATATATAAGCATATAATATCATGCTTATAATAAGCATATAATAAGCATCTTAGATAAAGTAGACTTTAAGTTCAGAACAATTTGTCATTATTGTAATTAGTATTATTATCCCAGTTTCTTAAAAATATTTCAATACTTTTTCTATTTGAAAAAATATTTTAATATTTTTTTTCTTCACTCTTTTGTGGTCTAATACATGGTAAGTATTTAGGTGCTAACATAACCTGAAATATGTATGTTGATTTTTTACAGCCGAACAAAACTGAATCAAGAAGAAATAGATAACTTGAACATACTGATCACTAAAATCAAAATAGAATCTGTAATTTAAAAAAAAACTCCCTACCAACAAAAGTTCAGGATCAGATGGTTTCACAAGAAATTCTACCAAATATACAAAGCAAAACTTATACTGATTCTTCTCAAACTCTTTGAAAAGTTTGAAGAGTAAGGAATAATTCCAAAGACATTCTATGAAGCCACCATCACCCTGATATCAAAAACACATGGGGCGGACTTCCCTGGTGGCACAGTGGTTAAGAATCCGTCTGCCAATGCAGGGGACATAGGTTCGAGCCCTGGTCTGGGAAGATCCCACATGCCATGCAGCAACTAAGCCTGTGTGCCACAACTACTGAGCCTGCGCTCTACAGACCAGGAGCCACAACTACTGAGCCACAAATGTTGAAGCCTGCGCACCTAGAGCCCATGCTCTGCAAAAAAAGAAGCCACTGCAATGAACAGGGTGCACACCACAATGAAGTGTAGCCCCCACTCGCCACAACTAGAGAGAGCCCGTGCACATCAATGGACACCCAATGCACCCAAAAAAAATTAATAAAGAAATTTACTAAAACAAACAAACAAAAAATCAGATGGGGACTTTTCTGGTGGTCCAGCAGTTAAGATTTCGCCTTCCAGTGCAGGGGGGGCGGGTTCAATCCCTGATGGTGAAGCTAAGATCCCACATGCCTCACAAACAAGAAACCAAAACATAAAATGAAGCAATATTGAAACAAATTCTATAAAGACTTAAAAAAACACACAGAGAAAGTCACTACCAAAAAAGAAAACTGCAGACCAATATATTTGACAAATATAGATGCAAAAATTCTCAACTGAATATTAGAAAACCAAATCTGACAACACATAAGAGGATCATACACCATGACCAAATTTAATTCACCCCAGTGTCACAAAGTTGTTTCAACATATGCAAATCAATCAACATGATACACCCCATCAATAAAGGAAAAACACAAAACAAATGATCATCTCAATAGATGCCGAAAAAGCATTTGAAAAACTTCAACAGCCATTCATGATAAAAAACACTTACCAGGGCTTCCCTGGTGGCGCAGTGGTTGAGAATCTGCCTGCCGATGCAGGGGACACGGGTTCGTGCCCCAGTCTTGGAAGATCCCACATGCCGCGGAGTGGCTGGGCCCGTGAGCCATGGCCACTGAGCCTGCACGTCTGGAGCCTGTGCTCCGCAATGGGAGAGGTCACAACAGTGAGAGGCCTGTGTACTGCAAAAAAAAAAAAAACCACTTACCAAAGTGGGTATAGAGGAAACATATCTCAACATAATAAAAGCTATTTATGACAAACCCATAGTCAATATAATACTCAATGTTCATAGGCTGAAAGCCTTCCCCCTAAAATATGGAACAACACAAGGATGCCCACTCTCACCTCTTCTCTTCAACATAGTATTGAAAGTCCTAGCCACAACAATCAGAAAAGAAAAAATAAAATCTAACCACATTGGAAGGGAAGAGGTAAAGTTGTCATTATATGCAGATGACATGATGATATATATAAAGGAAACCCTAAAAGTTCCACACAAAAACTACTAGAACTGATAAATTCAGCAAAGTAGCAGGATACAAGATCAACATACATAAATTGGTTGCAATTCTTGGTTTTTCTTTTTTTAAATTTATTTTGGCTGCATTGTGTCTTCATTGCTGTGCATGGGCTTTCTCTAGTTGTGGCCAGTGGTGGCTAGTCTTCGTTGTGGTGCGCAGGCTTCTCATTGCAGTGGCATCTCTTGTTGCAGAGCGTGGGCTCTAGGCACGCGGGCTTAAGTAGTTATGGCACACAGGCTCAGTAGTTGTGGCTCACGGGCTCTAGTGTGCAGGTTAAGTACTTGTGGCACACAGGTCTAGTTGCTCCACAGCATGTGAGATCTTCCTGCACCAGGGCTCAAACCCATGTCCCCTGTATTGGCAGGTGGATTCTCAACCATGGAGCCACCAGGGAAATCCCTGGTTGCATTTCTTTACATTAACAATGAAATATCAGAAAAGAAATGTTAACAAGCAATCCTTTTTAAAATGGCATTAAAAAATAAAATACTTAGGAATAAACATCACCAAGGAGGTGAAAGACTTATATGTTGAGAACTACAAAACATTAGTAAAGGAAACTGAAGAAGATTCAGAGAAATGGAAAGACATCCCATGCTCTTGGATGGGAAGAATTAATACTGTTAAAATGGCTATACTACCCAAAGCAATCTACAGATTTAATGTGATCCCTATCAAATTGCCCATGACATTTCCCCCAGAACTAGAACAAATAATCCTAAAATGTATCTGGAACCATAAAAAGTCAGAACTGTCAACACAATCCTGAGGAAAGAGAACAAAGCAGGAGGCATAACCCTCCTAAACTTCAGACAATACTACAAAGTTACAGTAATCAAAACCGCAAGGTATTGACACAGAAAGAGATACATGGATCAATGGAATCGAATAGAGAGCCCAGAAATAAAAGCACACACCTATGGTCAATTAACCTTTGACAAAGGAGGCAGGAATACACAATGGGGAAAAGATAGTCTCTTCAGCAATTGGTGTTTTGAAAGTTAGACAGCCGTATTCAAATCAGTGAAGTCAGAACATACCCTCACACCATACACAAAAATAAACTCAAAACGGCTTACATGCTTAAATATAAGATAGGACACCTTAAAACTCCTAGAAGAGAACATAAGCAAAACATTCTCTGACATAAATCATACCACAGTTTTCCTAGGTAGTTCTCCCTAGGCAGTACAAATACAGTAATACGAACCTTCATACGAACCTTCAAGTTGCAAACTTTCAAAGATGCAAACGTCCATTCGCATGTCCAATCATGTAAGTTAGTTCATGTGTCTGGCATACATTGTCATGTGCGTGCATCCTCTATAAGTGGTTGTGCTTTTGTGTACTTTACAGTACTATATAGAGTACAGTAGTACAGTACGTTTATTTCAAGCCCAAGATGTCTGGAAGCAAGCGTAAAAGCAGCGGTGATGTAGCTGGTACTGTTAAGAAGGGCCAAGCGATAATGATGGAAACAAAAGTGAAAGTAATTGAGAGAGTGGAGCAAGGCAAACAGATGTTAGACATCGCTCGTTCTTATAACATGAATCATTCAATCATTGGCACGAATCTAAAGAACAAGGACAAGATCATGGAACATGTGAAGTCTGCTGTGATGATGGTGTTGACAAAATATCAAAGAAGCATGGAAAAGTGATGGAGGAGATGGAGAAACTTCTCAGTGTGCAGATGCAGGATCAACATCAGCACTGAGTCCTGCTCAGCTTAATGCTGATTCAAGAGAAAGCTAAAAGCCTTTATGAAGACTTGAAGTAGAAAAACGGCAAAGAATCAGAGGGCACATCTTTTAATGCCAGCCTTGGCTGGTTTCATCGGTTCAAGGCTAGAGCCAACCTTCACAATGTAAAAGTAAGTGGAGAAGCAACAAGTGCAGATAGGGTAGCTGTCCAGGAACTTCCGGAAACACTTTGAAAAATTATTGATGATGGTGTGTATTTACCCAACCAGGTTTTTAATGTGGATGAGACACAACTGTACTGGAAGAGGATGCCAGACTGAAGTTACATCAGTAAGGAGGAAAAGTTGATGCCGGGCTGTAAAGCAGCAAAGGATAGGCTAACTGTTGTTTGCTGGCAATTCTTCCAGTGATATGAAGCTGAAGCCTCTCTTAGTTTATCATTCAGAGAACCCAAGAACCCTTAAAAACATAGCCAAGGGCTCTCTTCCTGTTGTGTGGAAGCGTAACCCCAAATCCTGGATTACACAGGCCACATTCCAGGACTGGTTTTGCCACCACATTATCCCAGATGTACAGAAATATTGCTCAGAGAAGGACGTTCCAGCAAAACATTCTTTTGCTGCTCGACAGTGCTCTGGGCCACTCCCCATCCATGGATGACTTTCATCCCAACGCCAAAGTAGTGCATCTGCCACTGAATACTACGTTGCTCATCCAACCTATGGACCAGGAGTTAGAGCGACTTTCAAGAAATATTATTTATGTCACACTTTTTGTCAGGCAGTAAAGGTAAGTGACAAATCGGGAACAACCTAAGGACAACTTTGGAAGGACTATAACATCTACAAGACCATAAAAACATTGACTTTGCATGGTGTGAGGGTATGGTGGTCACTGTGAATGGGGTTTGGAAGAATCTTTGCCCACAGTTTGTTCATGATTTTTGTGGATTTGAGAAGGTAGATCAGAAGTCTGAAGAGGTCTTCAGCAACGTAGTGACCCTCAGCGAGAAGCTGGAGCTAGATCTGCAAGAGGACGATTTCATTGAACTCACTGTTGTGCAACATGAGGAGCTTACTGATGGAATTGGAGGCCCAGAGAAAGGATGAAGAGGGACAGGAGGAAGAAGAAGTAACTGAAGAACTGAAGAGATTCATGACACAGAAAATGGCAAGGGAATCTTCTTTATTTGAGGAAGCACTGTTAGTTTTTGAGGCAGAGAACCAGAACCTAGAATGGTACCCAAAGGTAGCAGCAGCCATTCAGAATGCAATCCAGTGCTACCATGTCATCTATGATGAGAATAAAAGAGCTATGACCCAGACATCAATGGATCATTTTTTCAAGAGGGTAGATAGAATTAAATCCAGCAAGGGACCAGAACTTGTGCCATCAATGTCAGGTATGAGTGAAATTGGAGTTGCCCTCTGTCTCCTACTGCTGATAATCCTTCACTTCTACCATCTCCCACCTCCTCTCCCTCCTCCAATCAGTAACTCTTCTTGCCTGTTCCCTCGATGCCAGCCCGAGTATCCCAGCTGTTGTAATATATTTCTGTACTTTTCAAGTTACTGTACTGTAAGATTAAAAATGTTTTCTTTATTTTTGTGTTTGTTTTTTATGTATTGTTTGTGTGAAGATTATTATAAACCTATTGCGGTACAATACCATATAGCCGACTGTGTACGTTGGGTACCTAGGCTACCTTTGTTGGACTTACAAACAAATTGGACTTAAAAATGCACTTTTGGAACAAAACTTGTTCATATGTAGGGGACTTACTGTAAAAGCAAAAAAGAAACAGGAACTAATCAAACTTACAAGCTGTTGCACAGCAAAGGAAACCATAATCAAAATGAAAATACAGCCTATGGACTGGAGAAAATATTAGCAAATTATGAGACTGACAAGGGCTTAATTTCCAAACTATACAAACAGCTCATACAACTCAATAACAAAATAACAAATAACTCAATGGAAAAATGGGTAGAAGACCTAAATAAACATTTCTCCACAGAAGACATACTGATAGCCAATAGGCACATGAAAAGATGCTCATCATCACTAATTATTAGAGAAATGCAAATCCAAATTACAATGAGGTATCACTTCACACTGATCAGAATGGCCATCATTAAAAAACATCTACAGGGCCTCCCTGGTGGCGCAGTGGTTGAGAGTCTGCCTGCCGATGCAGGGGATACGGGTTCGTGCCCCGGTCTGGGAGGATCCCATATGCCGCGGAGCGGCTGGGCCCGTGAGCCATGGCTGCTGAGCCTGTGCGTCCGGAGCCTGTGCTCCGCAACGGGAGAGGCCACAACAGTGAGAGGCCCGCGTACCACAAAAAAAAAAAAAAAAAAAAAAAAAAAAAAAAAAAAAAAAAAAAAACATCTACAATTAACAAATGCTGGATGGGGTATGGAGAAAAGGGAACCCTTCTACACTGTTGGTGGCCATGTAAGTTGGTGCAGCCACTATGGAAAACAGTATGGAGGTTCCTCAAAAAAACTATAAAGAGAGTTGCCATATGATCTAGCAATCTCACTTGTGGACATATATCGAGACAAAACTATAATTCAAAAAAATACATAAAACCCTATGTTCATAGCAGCACTATTTATAATAGCCAAGACATGGAAACCATCTAAATGTTCATTGAAAAATGAATGTATAAAGAAAGTGTGGTATACGTATACAATAGATATTACTCAGACATAAAAGAAGAATGAAATAATGCCATTTGCAGCAACATGGATGGACCTAGAGATAATGATACTAAGTGAAGTAAGTCAGAAAGAGAAATACAAATACCATATAATATCACTTATATGTGTAATCGAAAACAGGACAAAAATGAACATGTCAGTGAAACAGAAACAAACACACAGATATAGAAAACAGAGTTGTGGTTGCTAAGGAGAGAGTGATGGAAAGATTTGGAGTTTTGGATTAGCAGAAACAAACTATTCTACATAGGCTGGACAAACCACAAAGACCTACTGTATAGCAGAGGAAACTATATTCAATATCCTGTGATAAACCATAATGGAAAATTATATATATATATATATATATATATATATATGTATATATATATATATATATATATATATAACTGAATCACTTTGCTGCACAGAAGAAATTAACACAACAATGTATAAAGGCTGCAGAGGGTGTGGAGAAAAGGGAACCCTCCTGCACTGTTGGTGGGAATGTAAACTGATACAGCCACTATGGAGAACAGTATGGAGGTTCCTTAAAAGCTAAAAATAAAACTACCATATGACCCAGCAATCCCACTACTGGGCATATACCCGGAGGAAACCATAATTCAAAACGATACATGTACCACTATGTTCACTGTAGCACTATTTACAATAGCCAGGACATAGAAGCAACCTAAATGTCCAACAACAGATGAATATATAAAGAAGATGTGGCCCATATATACAATGGAGTATTACTCAGCCATAAAAAGGAAGAAAATTGAGTTATCTGTAGT
Source organism: Hyperoodon ampullatus (assembly GCF_949752795.1). Lineage (NCBI taxonomy): Eukaryota > Metazoa > Chordata > Mammalia > Artiodactyla > Ziphiidae > Hyperoodon > Hyperoodon ampullatus. Next base: position 77,218,130 of record NC_136919.1, read on the forward strand.
GAGGTGGTTGGACCTAGAGTCTGTCATACAGAGTGAAGTACGTCAGAAAGAGAAAAACAAATACCGTACACGAACACATATATATATGGAATCTAGAAAAATGGTACTGACGAACCTAGTGACAGGGCAGGAATAAAGACACAGATGTAGAGAACGGACTTAAGGACACAGGGCAGAAGGGGAGACAGGGACGTAGTGAGAGAGTAGCACTGACATATATACACTACCAAATGTAAAAGAGCTAGTGGTAAGCTGCCGCATAGCACAGGGAGATCAGCTCGGTGCTTTATGTCCCCCACAGGGGTGGGATAGGGAGTCTGGGTGGGAGCCTCGAGACAGGGGGATATGGGGATATATGTATACATATAGGTGATTCACTTTGTTGTAAAGCAGAAACTAACACAGTGTTATAAAGCAATTATACTCCAATAAACATGTATTAAAAACCCCACAACATTGTAAATCAACTACACTAGAAAGTATTTGTTAAGTGAAAAAGATTTTTTGAATATAAGTTTTATTGTGTGTGTGTACCACAGGTTCAGTATATATGAATTATGTCAAATTGATTACATTGTTTTTCAAAATAAAGAATTTTTGATATTCTACATCAGCTCCATAATATAAATGCAGAAAAAACTATATTATCTTTTTCTAAAGTTCAGAAATAGCCATTTTGCTCATTCGGTATACTATAAACCACTAACGGTTAAAAAGGGATTCGTGACCTCTTCCTTCCAAAGAAATATTTCTGCACTCACACAAGTTTAATAGAATGTTCCGCCATGAACTGACTTCCCACCTTAGAGACATCAGATTTGCATCCTGAAATCTCTTTCTTGCAAAAATGTCCAATTAGCATCCTAGCATTACAGAAAAGAAATACTTTCTTCCAGATCTCAAATTCCATACTACTTTATCAAGACATCATGTATGTTTTTTCTTTCACACACACAGACTGTATTTTATTTTTACAAGAGATAAATCAACTGACACCAAGCATTGTAAATGGATGACCACAACAAAAGCAACAATGATTGCAATTACCAAATACGAAACATACTCACACTGTCATAATGTTGACATTCAGTCCAGGAATCCTCCACTGTAAGAGCTCCTTTACTTTGCAGTGAAAGACATCATGTATTTTTTTTTTTTTTTTGGTACACAGGCCTCACACAGTTGTGGGCTCTCCCATTGTGGAGCACAGGCTCTGGACGCGCAGGCTCAGTGGCCATGGCTCACGGGCCTAGCCACTTCACGGCATATGGAATCTTCCTGGACCGGGGCACGAACCCGTGTCCCCTGCATTGGCAGGCGGACTCGCAACCACTGCACCACCAGGGAAGCCCGACATCATGTATATTTAAATTATCAGCACTCACCTGAGAGCTTCAAAAATCAACAAAAACATAATTTTCTGTTCTCTTTCATTTATTCAGGTTCTAAGTGGTCATTTCTAAATGAAAGTATTTAACTATGTTAACGTCATCTTATAACATCATATTTCAAATGACTACCGTCTCTCCAAAGATGCGATATCAGGAACTCATAATTAGGCTCTCCAAAGTATTACTCTCTGAATATGTATTAAACTTCTACTGAACTCCACACTGCGCAGTATTCTCTGAGAATATTCTTTTTCTTGTATGGCCATCTCACATGCTCTTTCATTTGATGAAGTTTTTTCCTACAATTTTATGCCTAGTTTATTTCTGAGAAAATACATTATTCCAGATTGATATTTATAGACACAAAGACTTCTCTATAATTCCCTGAGAGTTTCAAGAACTCCTTCTTCTTTTTATTTTTTTTAATACCTAGACTCTGAAGCTCTCCACAAAGCATTATTAAAATTGCATTTACATAAGTATCTACATATTAATCACACATTAATGCATTTACAATTGTATTGTGCTTTATTGCTAATTTTGAAGCATAAATGTAGCTGTCTTATTTACCACCCTCTTGGAAATCAGTTTAATATTTGCACTTAGGACTTCAAAGAGAATGGATAAATAAAAACCTGAAGAATATGCAAATACAATTTATATATTTCTCATAAAATTAGGTGATTATCTAAACTTTATCCAGAAAAAAGAAGAGCCCAGATACTCTTCAGGCATGATACTCGAGAATGTGTGGCCTTCCAACAGGAAAACATGCAGTAATCCATGTGACAGAGTTTACCTGTGACCTGCTGGGGTTAGTGACCTATGCATTCCTTACATGCAACATATCAGGAGTGGCAAAAGGGAATTTGTCAGTTGTGGCAATAAGTATAATGAAGATTTGTAGCAGGTCATGCTCATATATTCAGCACATTTACAATCAAAATTTTGCTCAATTCTGGTAGATCTAAATCTGTATCTGTTACCTTGTCTTTAACGAGGAAATGTCAGAACTGACTTACAAAAAAAAAGTGTTTTGTTTGTTTGTTTTAATTACAGTCACGGTGAGTAAGACATAGCTCAGAACAGCTAATGTGACTTAGTGATTCTCTCATCAGGAAATACAGTTTCTACTTCCCTGTTTATTCTCCACATCCTGTAGTAAATTAAGTTTCAATGAAAGATAAATCTACACGGTGAAAAAGAAAAGAAAAGTTACATGTGTTGATAAGATCATTCTGACAGGTTTTACTACGTATGTCAGTGTTTCTGGTGATGGACACAAGCCAGAGCTCCCTACTCTGACATTTTCACTGATGTCATTCCCCTTGATCCTCAATTTGAAAGTGGATAAAAATGTTTTCTATGTTTTCTTCTTTAAGAAATTAAATAAAGAATGCTGTCTAGACATGATCCTCTAATGATTTTCAGTCAGTGGTCATCAAGAGAGGAAAAGCACAGAATCTCATCCCCACAAAAGGGTGACATTCAGTCAGGTAAGAAAATTCTCCCCCAAATCAGAGCTTCATCTTTAACATGCAATCAGAGGCTTTCACAGGTTCTTCATCACTCTGCACTCAGCCCTACCATATGGGATTGGCTCTGAGAATCTCACATCAGATGACTGACAAACATGTCATAGTACACTGATCTGGTACCAGATCCTGCCTCTCTTAATGATCTCCCGCAGGGACATTGCAATATTCTAGGATATTTCCTGGAGCCCTCTACTCTATACAGGTACACTTCCAAGTAGAAACAGAAGCTTTCATTCTCACTGGGACCCCTGCTCTGTCCAACCAACCTCTCTAGAAATATGATGTTCTAATCTCTCCTGATTAGAACCTTTCAAGGTCTCTCCCTGTGCTAATTTAGTAAAGGTAAAAGAGAAACAAGAAAGAGCAAACTATGCAGGGAGCCATAGATAAAGTTCCTTTACTTAATGTATTTATCTGAGATACCCAAATATTGAGAAATATAGATTCATTTCATAATGGTCAAGAAAAGAGGAGGAGGAACCTCCATGCCAACAGTATATATAAAATGGAATCAATATTGCATAAGCTCCAGCTTAAGCTTAGCTACGAGGTACTAACTCTTCTCATAAAGAAGCAATAGTTCTCCATCATTTGAAGCACACTGAGGACTCAGACAGCTGGACACTGAGGGTGTAGTGTCCTCACTCGAATTCTGTACCTGCATCACAGAGCAATGAAATATTCCCAAAGAATTATTAAGGATGAGGTGGGGAGCCACAATAAAAAAGATGAAACCACAGTCTGCCCTACCATCCGTTCTGCTGGATGTTACCACCATCTTGGCCCAGTATGACCTTCCCACTTTTCTCTGGGCCTCCCTACTTTCCAGCTCCATCCTCTCATTATATCTTACCTACACTTGGAAACAACTCTAGTTTTTCCACTGATCTTCATCAACAAGCAATCCAAATAGCAACTGTGTATGTAACTCCTTAGAAACCTCAGGTCTGACTCAGTAATACATGACCTTCGAAGTAGAAAGTTTTCCTAATTCCCTTTATTATCTTTTTTTCCAATTCCCATGTACTTACACTCTCAGGACCTCCACTGTTCTCAGGTTCATCTTCCCTGCAAAATCTGTCAACCTAGACATAGACTTAAGTACCACCCTCTAATTATCTCCTAGGGAATCCAGTTTTTTTAAAAAGCCTCAACAAGCCTTATGGACTTTATTAAAGACACTTTAAGATAACCCAAGGGAGATAGCAGTACACCCACAGATATCTAGTTAATACACCCTCAGAGTATTCCTTTTTCTTTTTTATAAAGTCTCTTCTGGCCAATGAAGACCCTTGCCTCTTCTTCTTCAACATATGCAGTGTCTCACCCTTCTGATTACTCTCTGCTCTATCCCAGGTCCACCCCCTTTCCTGATATTACATTCTTTCCCTATTTTGTATGTTGGTAAAATCAAATAACATAAAATATAACATGTTAATTATTATAAAGTGCACCGTTCAGTGATATTATATACATTCATATTATTGGGCGATCAACATCGCCATTTATCTTTCTAATTCTTTTCTATGTTTTAAAACTGTAACTCTATATCCTTTAAACATAACTTTCCTTTTTGTTCCATAACCACCTGAAAAGCATCATTACACTCCCAATTTCTATGGTTTTGATTACACTAAGTACCCCATATAATTGAAATAAGTAGTTGCATTGTTATGACTCACTAAAAGTCACAAAAATGGCATATTTGGTAGCTAAATTTCCTCAGGATTCATCCATGTTGTAGCATATTCCTAGATCTTTTCCTTCTTAACACTGAATAATATTGTATTATATGGGTATATCACACTTTGCTTATCCAGGAACTAGTGGATGAACACTTAGGTTGCTTTCATATTATAGCTACAGTGATTATTACTGCTCTAAAAACTGGAGTACAAATATTACTTTAAGACCCTGATTTCAATTCCTTTGGGTATACCTCATAGTAAAATTCCTGGATCATGTAGGAATTCTATTTTTCAATAGCTGAAAAATTGCCATACTCTTTTGCAAAGCAGCTGTATCATTCTACATTCCCACTGACAGAGCACAATGCTTCCAACTCCCTCACATCCTCACCAATACTTGTTTTCTGCTTGTGTATGTGTGTGTGTGTGCTTGTGTGTGTATTCATGCACACAAATATATAAACATGCATTTTGTGATATGGAGCATCTATTCAAATGTTTAGTCATTTGTACATCTTTTTGAAGAACCATCTATTCAAGTGTTTTATCCATTTTTGAATCAGGGTGTTTGCTTTTTGTTGAGTTGTAGGAGTTCTCTGTATATTCTGAATAGAAATCTCTTGTCAGATAGATGGCTTTCAAATATTTTCTCCCATCTTGGGGGTTGTCATTTTATTCTATTTACATTTCTTTGATACACATTTTTTTTAAATTAGGTAGTGTAAATTGTTTATTTTTTTGTTAGCTGTACCTTTGTTGTTCCTTCGTTTCATATTGAGGAAAACTGCCAAATCCAATGTCATGAAGCTCTTGTCCTGTGTCTTCTTCTAAGACTTTTTATTTTATTAGGTATTATATTTAGTTTCTTGATACGTTTTCATTAATTTTTGCTTATGATGTTATGTAAGGGTCCATCTTCCTTCTTTTGCATGTTGACAACAAGACCTCTCAGCACCATTTGTTGAAAATACTATCCTTTCTACTTTGAAAAGTCTTGGCAACTTGTCAAAAATCATTTGGCCATATATCAGGATTTATTTCTGGGTGTTCTATTCTATTCTATTGGTCTTGAATAAGGGAAAAAAGAGTGTAAATTATCCAGGTTGATGAAGAACATAAAGAAAGACCAGGACGGACAATTAGGAGGGCAATATAAAACAGCAGGGAGTAAATGACAGTGTGAGAGAAGATCTTGTATTTGCAAGTTCATGGAAATATGATCATGTTAAACCACTAAATGCCTGACATTGAACAATACGGTAAATGTGCTAGCAAGAAACATAACACTTACTCATCCCTGGGAAATATAGTATGGGCATAAAGATAAACTACACACAAATGTATTAAAAAGGGAACGGTTTTCATGGTGTGAGAATACTGTGGGATTTGAAATACAATTTACTTCTGTTCTACCATTGTCTCTAAAATTTATCAAAGTGTATATACAAGCAATTCCAATTCTGGTAATGTGCTTGACAGGTTTATATATGAACTTCAGCAGACCAGTAAATGTACATTCATAGTAGGACTGTTCCCTAAACCAAAAAACAAAACAAAAGAACTGGAAAGACTGGAGATCACTTTGTCAACACACATACAGATGCAGTGACGGTTAACAGTCCAAAAACAGAAGCTGAGTATGGGTGCAAGAGGTTAATCCCCAGGCTGGGGTGGGGTGCAGAGTTTGAGGGTAACACAGGTAGAAAAGGCTTTTGTCCTATCCTTGATTACTGAGGTATGGAAATTCACAGGTCACTACCTTCATTTCAAAATGAATGAATGCACTATTCAATTTTTTAAAACAGGCGAAGTAAACATGAGTGATAATAAATTTCAAACTGTCGCTAATCAAATAAGATACTAAGAAAAATTAAATAATATGATTTAAGAATGAAGTGGAGAGATTGTCCAAGATGGTAGCATTCAAAGACCCAGAACTTGATGCCTCTCACGGGCACACCAAAGTCACAACTGTTTACAGAACAGCAGTTGATGAAAAAGGCCGGGACCTGACATAAAAGATGTCTTAGAGCTAAAGATATAAGGAAGGCACCTCAGCAAGACAAGAAGGAAGGGCAAAATCTCAACAGAGTCAAGACCCATACCACCAGGTGGCTGGCCCACAAATGGGAGAATAATTACAATTTCTGAGGTGCTCCCAGGTAGCAAGGGGTATGAACAGAACATCAGGTTCCCAAGCCCAGGGATCCTGTGCTGGAAAGAAGAGTTCCTAGAAAGTTGGGCTTTGAAGACCAGTAGTGCTTATTTTCCAGAGAGCCAGAGGGTTGTGGGAAATAGAGATTCCACACTTAAAAGATGTTCACAGGGCTTCCAGGGTGGTGCAGTGGTTGAGAGTCCTCCTGCCGATGCAGGGGCCACGGGTTCATGCCCCGGTCCAGGAGGATCCCACATGCCGCAGAGCAGCTGGGCCCATGAGCCATGGCCACTGAGCCTGCGCATCCCGAGCCTGTGCTCCACAACGGGAGAGACCACAATGGTGAGAGGCCCGCGTACCACAAAAAAAAAGATGCTCACAAAATCCCACATAACCAGAGAATCAGAACAGAAGCAGTCATTTGAAAGAATCCTGGGTCACACCTACCCCCTGATCTTGGAGAGTCTCCCAGAGAGGCAAGGGGCAACTACAGCACAGCCTCAGGGACATGGACACTGGCAGCAGCCATTTGGGGGAGCTCCTTCTACCTCGTGGCAACTGGTACCAGCAAGCATAATTTCAGAATCCTCCCTGTATCTTTTTAGCCTCAGGACTTGACCTACCCACTTCCACCAGACTATAGAAACAAGTACTAGGATGCTGCAGGCCAAACAACTAACTGAGCAGGGGCATAGCCCCATCCACCAGCAAACAGGCTGCTTTAAGACCCTCTCAATGCACAGCTGACCCTGGACATGGGCCCAGCCACCAAAAGCCCCAGGACCAGCCTCCACACCTCAGTCGTCAGGCACCAGCCCCAGAGTCCCTGGCCCTTCTGACAAGTGAGCCTGCTCTGGCCTTGGAATCAGCCTCACCATTGGCAGGGGATTACTGCACAGGGACTGGATGGAACTTGGACTTACCCAACAGCAAACCTGCTCTAGCAGTGGGATCAGCCTCATACACCAACAGGCACACACCAGCTCCAGGAATACCACAGCCCAGCAGCCTGTGTCACCAGAACACTCACTTGCAGGCCAGAAGCAGCCATGGACTCAGCTGGGTCTTGACCCTGCCCATCAGAATGCCAATACAAGATTAGGCATACCCCAGACCCTGCAGATAGCTGTGTCAGAAACAGTGATCCAACACCAACTCTGCGACTCCTGGGCCCTGCAGCCAGAACTCAGGACCTGTGTCTTCCTCCCTGTAGCCAGCATAGCCCCAGGACCAGTGACTGGGCACTAGCCCTGATATCACCTGGACTGCAATTCTACCCATAAGTGAACCAGCACTAGATTTGGTGTCCCCCAGAGTTGTGCAGCCAGCTGCCTTATGATTTAGCCTCACCAAGCAGCACAGACAGCCTCCATACAAGGCAGAGTCTGGCAAACAAGCACTCTGGGGGCAGCCAAGCCTACCAGACCACCCACAGTAGTCAGCCCACCACAACAGAAGAGCCCAAGCAGCCCACATAGGGGGTACACCTAGATCATATAGTTCTAGTGACCAGGGGACAGTGGGATGCTGGGACACATAGGACCTCTCTTACAAAAGGCCACTTCTCCAAGGTCAGGAAATGTAATGAACCTACTACATACATAACAATAAAAACAGCAAGTTAAGAAAAATGAGGTGACACAGAAATACGATCCAAATGAAGGAACAAGATAAGAACTCAGAAGAAGATCTAAGTGAAGTGGAGATAGCCAATCTCCTCAACAAAGAGTTCAAGGTAATGACTATAAGGATGATCAAAGAACTCAGGAGAAGAATGGACGACCAGAGCAAGAAGTTATCATTTTTTAAAAAAGAGTTAGACCATTAAAGAACAACAAAACAGAGATGAGAAATACAATAACTGAAATGAAAAATACACTAAAAGGAAACTACTGTAGACTAAATGATACAGAGGAATGAATCAGAAAACTGAAGGACAAAGTACCGGCAATCACTGAAGATGAATGGTAAAACAACAGATTAAAATGAAATGAGGAAAGTTGAACAGACTTGTGAAACAACATCAAGTGTACTAATATTTGCATTATACTGGTCCCAGGAGCAAAAAGGAAAGAGAAAGCAGTGTAGAACATACCTGAAGACATAAGAGCTGAAAACTTCCATAACCTGGGAAAGAAAACAGACATCCAAGTCCAGTAAACACAGTAAGGCCAAAACAGGATCAACCCAAAGAGGACCACACCAAGACTCACTGTAATTAAAATGGCAAAAAATAAAGATAAAAAGACACTATTAAAAGGAGCAAAGGAAAAGCAACGAGTTACAAACATGGGAACTTGCATAAAGTTATCAGCTGAATTTTCAGGATAACCTCTGCATGCCAGAAGGGAGTGGCATGGTATATTTAAAGTCATGAAAGGGAAAAGCCTATAACCAAAAATACTCTACCCAGCAATGCTCTCCTTCAGATTTGATGGTGAGATCTAAAGTTTTACAGAGAAGCAAAACTAAAAGAGCTCAGCATCGCCAAACCAGCTTTATGAGAAATCTTAAAGGGGCTTTTCTCAGTGAGAAAGAAAAGGACACGACTGAAACATAAAAATTAGGAAAGGAAACTTACTAAAGGAAAAACCTCATTGGATAAGGCAAATATTCAACAAAGGCAGTAAATCAACCATGTACACAGCTAATAGGAAGGATGAAAGAAAACAGTAATAAAAGCATCTATATTCACAATAAGAAGTTAAGGGACACACAAAACAAGTAGATGTAAAATATAAGGTCAAATTCAGTAACTGTGGGGGAGCAGAGTAACAATGCAGGGTTATTAGTGTCCATGTGAAATTAAGAGCTCAGCAACTTAAATAATCACACACACACACACACACACAACTGAAAGAAATCCAAACATAATATTAAAGATAGTCCTCACATCACAGATGAAGGGAATAAAAGGGGAAGAAAGGAACACTGAAGAAATTAAACAGGGATTCTAAAAATACCCAAGACAAATGAAAATGAACACACAATGATCCAAAATCTATGGGACACAGCCAATGCAGTTCACAGGGGGAAGTGATAGTGATACAAGCTTATTCTTAGGAAACAAGAAAAATATCAAATAAACAACCTAACGTTACACCTGAAGGGATTAGAAAAAGAAGAAAAAACAAAACTCAAAGCTTTCAGGGCTTCCCTGGTGGCGCAGTGGTTGGGAGTCCGCCTGCCGATGCAGGGGACACGGGTTCGTGCCCCGGTCCGGGAGGATCCCACATGCCGCGGAGCGGCTGGGCCCGTGAGCCATGGCCGTTGAGCCTGCGCGTCCGGAGCCTGTGCTCCGCAACGGGAGAGGCCACAACAGTGAGAGGCCCGCGTACTGCAAAAAAAAAAAAAAAAAAAAAAAAGCTTTCAGAAAGAAAAAAATTAAGAAAACAATACCATATGCAATCACATCAAAAAGAGTAAGATACCTAGGAACAAACACACCTAAGCAGGAAAAAGACATGTACTCAGAAATCTATCAGCCATTGGTGAAAGAAATTGAAGGCAACAGAAAAAGATGGGAAAATATAGCAGGTGCATGGACTGGAAGAATTAATACTGTTAAAATAACCATACTACCAAAGGCAATCTACAGATTTAATGCAATCCCTATCAGAATACCAAAGCATTTTCACAGAACTTTGAAAAAGTAATTTTAAAATTTGTATAGAAACACAAAGACCCCAAAGAGCTAAACAATCTTGAGAAAGAACAGAGCTGGAGGCATCACGCACCTTGACTTCAGATTATACTGCAAAGCGACAGAAATCAAAGAGAATCGTACCGGAGCAAAAACAGACACAAAGATCACTGGAATAGGATAGAGATCCCAGAAATAAGCCCACACACTTATATTTAATTGATTTATGACAAAGCAGGCAATATGGAGGAAAACTGTCTCTTCAATAAGTGGTACTGGGAAAACTGGTCAGCTACATGGAAAAGAATAAAACTAGAGTATTTTAGCACACCATATTATAAAATAAATGCAAAACTGAATAAAGACCTAAATGTAGGACCATAAAACCCCTAGATGAAAATACAGAACATTCTTCAACATAAATGATAGCAACAGTTTTAGGTTCAGTCTACTAAGGCAAATGAAACAAAAGCAAAAATAAACAAATGGGACTTCACTAAACTTAAAAGATTTTGCACAGCAAAGGAAACCAAAGACAACCTGCTGAAGGAGAGACAATATTTTCACATGATGAGAGGTTAACACCAAAAAGATGACCAAGCAAGGGCTCATATCTAAACTACAGAAACAGCACATACATCTCAATATCAGAACAACACCCAAAATCTTTTTTTAAAAAAATGAGAAGACCTAAATAGATATTTTTCCAAGGAAAAAATACAGATAGACAGCCAGAACTCACAAAGATGCTAAACATAGCTAATCGGCAGTAAAATGCAAATCAAAACAATGAGATATATCACCTCAGTCTTGTCAGAATGGCTGTCATCAAAAAGGTCACAAATAACAAAGGTTAGTGAGGATGTGGAGAAAGGGAAACTCTTGTACACTCTTGATGTGAATGTGAAGTAGTGCAGCTACTGTGGAAAGCAGAACGGAGGTTCCACAAAAAAACTAAAAATAGAACTACCATAATATCCAGCAATTTCACTTTTGGTATATCAGAAGAAAACAAAAACACTATTTCAAAAAAATAACTGCACACTAATGTTCATAACAGTGTTATTTGCCATAGCCAAGATATAGAGTCAAACTAAGTGTTCATCAATAGGTTAGGGGATAAAAAAGATTTTTTATGGTGACTTCAGCAAAAAATGAAATTTTGCCATTTGCAAGAACATGGATGGACTTGGAGGGTATTATGCTTAGTAAAATAAGCCACAGAGAAAACAAGCCTGGTAGGTTATCACTTACACGTGGCATTTAAAAAATTGAATACAACAACAACAACAAAACAGACTCACAGATTAAAGAACAGACTAGTGGTTACCAGCAGGGAGAGACAGGGTGGAGGAGCAAAATAGTGGTAGGAGATTCTGAGGAAGAATCCACTTTGTATAAAATCAATAATCTACAGTGACGTTCTGTATAGCATGGGGAATAGAGCCACTCTTTTATAATAAGTATAAATGGAGAACAACCTAAACATTTATGAATCACTATGTTGTACCTCTGAAACTAATATAATAATGTAAATTAACTATAGATCAATAAAATATAAAGTAAGAAACAATAAAGGGATACACTGATTATTAGATAGAAATCAATTAAATAAACACAAGGAATTTCCTTGGAAATCGAGGAATTAACAAACAACATGTAAGACACAACATTGGCATTTAAAGTGTATGATCTATTCATTTAAGTGGTGAAAAATGGTACTCATTCTCACAATTTTGTATATCTAGGATAAATTATTATCTACAAAAATATGTTACAAATATTCACTCAAAAGAGAAAGAGAAAATTTGGATTAACCCATTTTAGTATACAAATTTAATATCAAAGTCTCTATGTAACATTGATCTGAATAAGTTCTGTTAGCCACTGCTAGTTTCTTTGCGATATAAAATCTTTTAAAGCATAAAAATCAGCCTTTCTACATTATTCCATTAGACAAACATAGAAGTTAAAAGAAATGAGAAGACAGAACAATCAACCAGGAAGGTGAATTTACTGAGAAAGAGTCATTCTTTCTCCCTCCTCCTTTGCTTCTCCTCCTTTTCCAGGTCTCTTTCGGTTCCAATCAAGAGAAGTCTTGAGAATTCTGAGAATATTTCTTTGAGGGCTTCAAATCACCATACCTACGTCCTCTGCCACAACTACACACACGGGAACAAAAATAAACCTCTGCTATCTACTCATGTAGGAGGGATTCACGCAAAATAAACTCCTACATGGAGACCAACAGGTGAGTTTTCTACCTGTTCTTTATAATGTCCTTCCATTATAGTAAATCCCACACATTATGAGGCAGAAGGGGTTATGTGAGCTCTTCCTTGAAGTCAAAAAACTTGCATTCATTTCAAGTGCCTGGTGATCATAGGGTACAACCAGGGAAGGTGCCATCCCCCTTGGGGGAGGGCGGTGAATGGGCTCCCGCAGCCATGCACCTCCTGATGTACACAGATTCTGGAGAAACAAAGGGCGGTCACACCGCAGTCAGCCTGTCAGGCTGTCGGGCCACTGGGCAACCCCACCAGCCTGGAAGTGCCCCATCAGTTGCTGAAAGCAAAACTCTGTCCCCCCCTGTGAAGCCAGGCAATTGGGGTCAGAGAGTCAGAGGAAACCGGTAATCAACTCCTCCTCTATGCTCACCTCCTTGGGGTTACCGCAACCCCATCTCCAAACCCAACTCTGACCCTGGAGTGCCAAAGTGGGAGTGCAGGTGGGCTCTGCCGGTGCTTCAGCGCCCTCTGGGAAGCCCCTTTGTTTGAATATGATTTGAGTTTGATCCTGTGAAACCACCAGAACTTCCCACCACAGATAACTGAGGAGATTCTGGCCTTTATTAGTACGCACGGTGAACACGGGTGTCCTGGCTGTACTTGCCAACCCTCCTGTTTTACCCACCTACTTTTATCCACCTTCCTCCCTGTGAGTGCCTTTGACCAACCCTGAGCTCAGACTCTTGACCTATTACAGAGACTTTGTCAGTCTTTCTTTAAAAATGGACAGGTAGGGCTTCCCTGGTGGCACAGTGGTTGAGAGTCCGCCTGCAATGCGGGGGACACGGGTTCGTGCCCCAGTCCGGGAGGATACCATATGCCATGGAGCAGCTAGGCCCGTGAGCCATTGACGCAGAGCCTGCACATCCGGAGCCTGTGCTCCACAACGGGAGAGACCACAACAGTGAGAGGCCCGCTTACCACAAAAAAAAAAGGACAAGTAATAAAATGAATTTAACCTAGAAGCAGCAGCTCAGTAAGGGAAATAAAACCATCAGAAGTTATCTAAACACAGCCACAGCCATCCAGGGCTATGTCTTATCTTCTGGGGCATAAGAATGGGGCCTTCCTAAACTTGAATGGCATCCAATCAAAGAAGCTGATTACGCTCACCTCTGCCTCTTGGAGGGATTGCTAGGCAGTCTACCCCGTGTATACTAACTGCAAAACACTGTCATGGTTTTGAAACACCTATGTTCCAGGAAAGATTTTTGGGGTGCATGGGGAAGGTCTCTTTTTGACATCAGGCAAAAAATACATCACCAAGCTCTTTGAGCACAGGGCTTCTTAAGAGGGAAGTAGAAGGAAGGAATGGGCAGAAAAGAAGATCTCCTCTGAAGTGAAGGTCGTTTATCCAAAAGAGTAGGATTTAGTCTCAGTTTAAGGAAAACACTTTTAAATAGCTGGGACAGCTCCAAACTGCAGTTTAGGGAATGAGTGCTTCAAAAGAACAGTGCTTTAAAAGTCCTGGCAAGGCAGCAAGAGGATGAACAGTTGGTTTTGCATAGTTTTGAACACAGGAGTAAAGAAGCAGAGGCATCTCTGACTAAAAGGCCCTGAGATCCTATGGCATCAATGGGTCAGTTGCAGGGGCGGGGGGTGTGGGGGCTATATTTGTCTCTCAACGTCTCCCAGGGCAGCCACCAGTCCCAACCCCACCCCCCTACTCCCTTCACCCTTCCTGCCTGCACTGCTGGGTCCCCAGGGACAGCAATTCTTAAGCTGGAGGGCTCAGGCACCATCTCTGCAATCTGGATTCTTCCTGGAGCCTGGCAAGTTCTGGGACAGGAAGCCAGGTCTGCAAGGCCACTGGGGTGCAGTCAGACCTGGAGGCCTGGAGGGGAAATGGAGCCCTGAAGCCCACCCACGTCCTTGAAGCCGAGGGAGGAACACATCCTCCTAACAGTACTTTTCAGGGGTCAGCGTGCTCCCCACCCGACGGTGATCCATACTCACTTGAGGCAGAAAGGACTGCCTCTAACTGGCCCCCTCGATCCCGCCTTAAGGGTCCTCGCACATATGTGAGAGCGCAAGCCCCGGATCTCTTTAGTTAGCTGAGGCCAGTGCTGCCGGGGTCCCTCCAGTCCCATCCCCCAGCCCCTCCCTCTGGGACTGTATCTAGTAGAAGAAAGAGCGCAGAGGAATTGGCTGAATCAAGGGACTTGGGAGCCTGGGTATGAGTTTGAAGACCGAGAACCTAAGGCACAATTACATATTATTGGAAACTCTTGTGGGGAGTGTGGGGGGAGATTAGGAGGCTGAGAGGCTGAGTCGACCTGGTGAGTCCAGCCCCAGGGCACCACACAGCCCCGCCCCCACTTCCCTGTCATCAGACAAGGGGTGCCGCAACTCCAGCCGGGACTCTGCACTTCCCACTCCCCGATTCTCCTCCAGAAGAGCAGGTGGCCCCACACTGAGGGCAGCGGCAGGACAACGGACCAAGTCCCCCTGCACTAAGGTGCTACTGGAAGCTCTTCCTGAACAGCAGTGCTGGCTTGGAGCAAACCCGTGTACCGCCAAAGTTGGTCTCGTCCTGCAGCTGAGGGACGCAGGGTTTAAGCCAGCTGCCCTGGCTTTAAATCAATCAGCACCCCCTTTGAGTCAGCTGACCCGACTTTAAATCACTGTGTGCCCCTCAAGCCTGCAACTTCAAAAGTTGGGAACTTCACTTTGATCCCAGCACCTCACATAGCTGAATGCACACTGTAGTCACCCCCAAGCCTGGCTTAGAGGCAGGATATAAGGTAAGGGGATGGGCGTGCACTCATGGTGATGAGAGTGTACTTCATGTACCAGAAGGGTCTAGGTACTCTGGGGTACAGCAAGCAGTGGACGATACAGCAGCTCCCTGGCAAAGCTGGTGAGGCACAGGGAGAGCAGGCACACCCAGGCATGCAGAGGTTCCAGGACGGGAGCTGGGGCACAGCCAGCCGGGAGGGTGTGAAAGCGGAGGATCTGAGCCTTCTTGAGAAAGGCAGACACAGAGGATGGATGAGAAACAAAGACCAGATAAAATATGGATTTGAAAAACACACACTGCTCTTGAAATTGGGGTGGGGGCACCCCAGATTTCAGTCTTCTTACTCCCCAGTACCTAGTGCTTTGGCCTTTGCCCAATTACTTATAAAATTTACTGATAATATCTAACCCATAGAATACTGCATTTGTAGTGGCATTGCGAGTTAATGTTTCTATAGTGGAATAATGTTTTCTACAAGAAAAATGTACACTATCTGAAATAAATTAAACCCCCTCTTTATAAAGTACTATATCGGACTTCCCTGGTGGCGCAGTGGTTAAGAATCTGACTGCCAACGCAGGGGACATGGGTTTGAGCCCTGGTCAGGGAAGATCCCACATGCCGCGGAGCAGCTATGCCCATGCGCCACAACTACTGAGCCTGCAGGCCACAACTACTGAAGCCCGCGCACCTAGAGCCAGTGCTCCACAACAAGCGCAGCAAGAGAAGCCACCGCAATGGGAAGCCCGCACACCGCAACAAAGAGTAGCCCCCACTAGCCGCAACTAGAGAAAGCCTGTGCATAGCAACAAAGATCCAACACAGCCAAAAATTAATTAATTAGTTAATTAATTTTTTTTAAAAAGTACCATATCCTTCTGTACAACTTATCTGGCAAGAACAGAGAGATGGCATGGGAGAGTGAGAAAGACCCATATTTAGTGCACATCTCTCATGCAGGTGCTCTGCTGGCTCAGATACATTTATCCCCACTATACAAAGGAGGAAATAAGCTCAGAGAGGTTTAGTAATTTTCCCAAAGCCAAACAGCTATTGAGTGGCAGAACCAAGATCTGAACCAAGTCTGTTACCTTCAAAGCCTAATTCCTCATCATAACAAAACTCAGTTAATATTTACATTTCTCGAATTACATTGCAACTGGGGAGTTCTTGGCACAATCCTGAATAAGAGTGAGAAAGAAAGAAATAGCATTGTTCCTACAGTCAACCAAAATTTCTGGAGCAGCTGCTAGATACCTGGCCCTTTTTGGGGTTCAGCAGTAATCATGACAGGAAGAGTCCTGCTTTCATGAACCATGTAGTGGGGAGGAGAGATGGGTGCAACTTGGGTGAGGGATTTCACCTTGCTGGGCCTCTGTTTGCTTATCTGGAAAATGGGATGGGTGTTCCTCATTTTCTGGGATTGTCCGGCTGGACATTCTCTGATTCCATAAGAAGCATTTGTTTTCGTTTCTTTAGAATTCATTCAGGCCGTGAGCCGTGATGAATGTTGTTAGCTGCTCCCCAAATCACACTATTCCCACACTTTTCCTGTGATCAGTCTTTCCCGAAACATGACTCACAATCAGTCAAGTCACAGAACCTAAGGGGCACCCAGGAGAAGAATTCCAGCCCTGGCTTCTCAGGAGCTCTGCGGTCTACCTGCCAGGTAAACTTAACTCACCTGGCACAAGGTGGCCATCTCTGGTTTCACATCAGCATGCTCTCAGGCACAAACATCCTTGTTTTTCCATTTTGTCTTTAAGTTACCTGTTGAAACAACTGTACAAATATGACAAAGATATAAAATCAGGCATCTTCTGCCCCCAGTGCCTACTAATACATGATTTTCTGCCACTTTCATGATAAAGAGAGAACATTTCAACATACTGTTGCCCTTATTATTTGTCATTTTGTTGATATTTCTATTGAATACATCTTTCAATTTTTTTAACAATGCAACATTTATTTAGGTTGATCCACACCCAGGGTTTAGTGGTAAAGCTTTTGTTTTTATATTTCTATTATGTTTCCTTTAAAAATCATTATACTATTTAATGGATTAAGTCAATTCTATAGGCATTTATGTTATGATATTGATGAAATTAATACATAGAGGGCAGTAGTACAAGTTGACTGGACTGGAAAACCTCTATTTAGCACTGTTAAGTATAAATATTATCTATATGTAAACCAAATTACATGTTGAGTGAGATTCTCTGACACTTTTCACTGTCCGCCCCTCAAGCCTGTGAGAAATGGAATATTTCTTGCCATCTCAGTAAACAAAGGATGTCACAGTCATCAGCCTTTGCAGCCCTCCAGTGTGAGGCGCGGGCCCTGAGGAACTCAGGATATGCAAATACAGAATCTGCAGGCCCCAGGGCGCTGAGGTGCATATCAAAGGAAGGAATTCAGTGAGCCCAGACTCTGGCATCTTCGCAGACAAAGAAAAGCGCTCCATTCCTCACGTTGGGAGAGCTGGTTTTCCTTAGTTAACAATCACCTGTTGACGGTCCCCCATTACCTGCGCCTGTCCCCTCCCCTGTCCCCTCCCCCCGTACTTTAGCTCAGGGAGGAAGGAGCGCAGAGGGACTCGGCTCAATAAGGGGCCTGCGAGCCTCGGGAGGAGTTTTTAGCCGCTTTCCCCGCAGTCGGGAGGAGGGGCGCTGACGCTGCAGCCGGACCCTGCGCCTCGCTTGCCCCGTTTTCCCTCGGGACGCTCAGGCCGACCCCCTCCCCACGCCCCCCAGGCCCCGCGAGCCAGGCCGAGGGCAGGGGCGAGAGGAGGGACCGAAATTCCCCGGGACCAGACGCTGGGGGCCGCCCTTTCTGCACAGCAGCGGCGGGTGGCAGCGAACCCCTGCCCCTCAGAAGCTGGTCTAGCCCTGACGCCAGGTCACCGGACCAGGCGGAGGGTCGGCGCCCACTTACCCGGCCCGCCGTCCCCACGACTGTCGCGGCTTCGGTCGCCAGGGCCCCTCCAGAGCCGGCAGCCTCAGTGAGGCCGTCCTCCCCTCGGGCTCCAGGGCACTTCCGTGACAGCAGAGGGAAGAGAACCCGAGCCGGGAGTTCCAGCTCTGCGGAAACGCGGGCTCCGTTCTGGGCGCGGGGGGTGGGACCGCTCTGCCCCGAGGCCTTCCGGGAAGGAGGGGGCGCCCGGGGAGGGAGCCGCCAGGAACGCAGGGCCCCGTCCCGGGTCCTGGAGGCGCGGACCGGCCTGCGGGCCGCGCACAGTGTGACCGCAGCCCAGGCCTTTTTCCTGGAATCCTACACAAAAAAGTTAGAAAGAAACGCGCTCTACAGTAAATATTCACAAATGATTGTTGCTGCTGTGCTTCCTATTCTATTAAACGTATAAAATCCATAAAACACTTTAAATTCAAAGTTAATTATGAATTTTTACCTGTCCTTATTATGTCTCCGCTATTCCCAATTGTGGTTAATGAATCAGAGACTGTGGTATCACTAGTTAAAAGTGAGCTTGTTAAAAAAATAGAACTCAGGCCCACCGGACCTACTGAATCACAATCTGAACTTTTACAAACTCCCCAGTGTACTTGTATACCCATGAATAGTTGAAAGGTACATTCCTACCTTGACGTGTCTTTTCTGTCTGAGAAATACACACATTTTATCCAATTTGATACAAATAAAACACTCAAAAATGCATATGCCTGTGTTGAAAGCATCATTTAATCATTTCTTTTCCAGATAAGTATAGTCTCTATACTGGTTTTGTGGATCACATGCCACACTCTTTTCTTTAGTTACAAATAAGGTAGAGAAAGTTACTTTGTTAAAAAAAAAAAAAAATATATATATATATATATATATATATATATATATATATATATATATATATATATATATATTAGTGGGTCATTGAAGACAGTCTTCTAAATTAAACCCAGTTCTCTTAACTTGCTCTTTTCTTCTTGGGTCACATTATGAACTCTTCCCGTGGCCACACGGTATGTGTACTTTTAATTTCAGGGACTGTTGACATTCCAGAATATGGCCATAGATTTCTCTCAAGAGAAGTGAGAATGCCTGGACTAAGATCAATGGAAATTGTACAGGGATGTGATGTTAAAGAAGTATAGGAACCTGCTCTCCTTGGTTGAGGATACCTTCCTTCCAGAATTCCAGATCCACCCACAGGGTTTAGAGTCGTTCATTTGTAGAATGTCTCCTGGAATCTTCTGCTTCCTACAATAGGGTTTCAGATTGCAATGTTTCAGGAAATACTGGGAGTTTGTGGGTATAATTTATCTTATTCTTTTAAAATTGCAACCTCCCTCAGCCACATAGCACAGGGAGAGCAGCTCAGTGCTTTGTGACCACCTAGAGGGGTGGGATAGGGAGGGTGAGAGGAAGGGAGATGCAAGAGGGAAGAAATATGGGAACATATGCATATGTATAACTGATTCACTTTGTTATAAAGCAGAAAATAACACATCATTGTAAAGCAATTTTACTCCAATAAAGATGTTAAAAAATAATAAAATAAATAAAACAAAATTGCAGCCTCCCTTTTAATATACTTTGTAACTGCTTGGGATGTGTCTTTATGAACTGTGTACTATATGCTTCTGTTATAGTCCTTACAATATTTTATTGTCTTATTTTCTGTAAAATTTTCCAAGGATTCTTTGGGCTTCAGGTATACTAAAAAGGAGACTGGGATTCTGGGACTTCCCTGGTGATGCAGTGGTTAAGAATTCGCCTGCCAATGCAGGGGACACGGGTTCGATCCCTTGTCCAGGAAGATCCCACTTGCCACGGAGCAACTAAGCCAGTGGGCCACAACTACTGAGCCTGTGTGCCACAACTACTGAAGCCAGTGCGCCTTGGGCCCGTGTGCCATTTATTTTTTGGGGAATCAAACCACCTCTGAGCGATCAAAATTTAGACCAGCTAGTCAAAATGCTTTATCACCTGTTCTTCTAAAACACTGATCAACGGAACAAGTTTTACTAGGGATAACAGTATAATTGTATTCTGGAGTTCATATCGGCAATATGGTTTATGACCTTGATGCTGTATCATGACATTTCAATGGTATAACTGCTTTTAATTGTCTGTTCAACGATTAAAGTCTCACGTGATCTGAGTTCAGACTGGAGTCATCCTGGTTGCTTACTGTCTATTGCAGATTTCTTCCAGTATGAAAGGACAAGAGCATTACGGCTTACTTTACAAAATGTCTGCAAACTAAATGATGATATAATCTACATTCAATTAATTTATACATACCCTACTGTAGAACAGGGTTTGTTACGGTGGCAGAGCCTGGTAATTATGTAAAACTGAAACCTTTATCTGCACTGTTTCAAGTCCTCTTCATAAGAATATGTTTATAATCAACATTATTTCACAAATTACCCAATTTAATTCACCATAGCATTCCTCATATTAACTAAATGGAAAATCCTAGGCTATATACAAATCCAGAAAGGGCCAAAAATCATCAGCCCCCGTGGATGACTACAACCCATTACTGAGGCATTCAAATTACTTATTAAAGAACCACTATTTCCATCAACATCATCAATTTATATATTATTGCCCCAATGCTAGCCTTAACCCTGGCTCTCACAACATGAATTCCTCTTCCCGTACCTTATCCACTAATTAATATAAATGTAGGCATATTATTTATATTCGCCATATCACACCTAGCCATTTATTCCATTCTCAGATCTGGATGAGCTTCACATTCAAAATACTCACTCACTGGAGCTCTAGGGACAGTAGCATACACAATCTCATATGAAGTAATGTAGCAGTTATTCTATTCTCAGTCTTACTGATAAATGCATCATGTACACGTTCAACAGTAATTATTACATGAGAACACCTATGACTAATTTTCTCCCGACCCCTACCCAGAATTTGATTATCTCCACAGTAGCAGAAATCCAATGAAGCCCCACTTGATTTAACAGAAGTAGAATCAAAACCTGTATATGTCTTCAATGTAGAAAATGTAGCAGGCCAATTCACCCCGTCCTTCCTAGAGAATATGTCAATTTCCTTATAATAAATGTTTTCACAACAATCTATTTTTAGGAGCACTCGACAATCCCTAGGTGCCAGAATTATAGGTTCTTTCATCTTGTGAATATAGTTTTTTTTCATAATTTTTTATAGTTTTACTACCTTTAAACAAAATGTACTCCATTGCTGTGGAATGTTCCTTCATAGGAGCGTGCATGGTTCATTTCTGCATCGGCTTGTGATGGCCTTCAATTTCTTTCAGGTTTGGCTCCTGTGGCTTCAGAGTCCATGTCCGTGTGTCCTGGTGCAGGGCTGGGGGTGTTGTGTTCAGCTGGGAGGAACACTGTGGGTCTGCGTGCATGGACTTCGCTCTCTGAGGCCCGATTGCTTCAGAAGTGGTTGCACCCCCCGCTGCGCACCAGGCTTTCCATTGCTCCACATCCTGCTGATATTTGATACTGTGTCTTCATGTCTGTCATTCTGGTAGGTGTGTGCACAGTAGTTTTCTTACGATTTTAATCCCTCAGTTGTTAGTGAAGTTGTGCATCTTGTGGTATTCATGGACTACTTCCTGTTGTTTTAAAAAAAAGGTTTTAAAAATTATGGTCCAATACACAAAACATAAACTTTACTATCTTAACCATTTTTAAGTGCACATTTCAGGGTCAAGAAGTAATTCGCACTTTTGTGCAAACCTGACGGCCATCGTCCTCCAGAACTTTTTCATCTTGCAAAATTGAAACAGTCCCCATTAAATACCCAGTCCCCATTGTCCCTCCCTCAGCCCCTGGCACTCAACATCCTACTTTCTGTCTCTATGTTTCCAACTGCTCTAGGGGCCTTGTATGAATGGATCAAGCACTGTTTGTTTTTTTGTGTCTAGCTCACATCACTGCACATAATGCACTCAAGGTTCATCCCTGCTGCAGCCTGTGTCAGAATTGCCTTCCTTTTTAGGCTGAATACCATTCCCTTGTATTGATGGACCATGTTTTTCTTCTCCATTCATCCGTTAGTGGACACATGTAATATCTACATTCATTTCTCCTGTCATAATATTTGTGGAATAACGTCAGAAAGTCCTATGAATCAAAAGTCATTTGCCATTAACTTTTTTCTTAAACTTTTTATTGTGAAAAACCTCAAAGCTAAGAAAAGGGAAAAATACATGTCAGCTTCACTTGTGTTCAGGACTTAATTCTTTATGGATTCACTTTATGGATTCACTTTATTCCCTGTGTGTGTGCTATGTACATGCATGTGCATGTGCCTGTTTGCATACATATGCTGTGCATGTGCATAGGCATGTGCACTTGCACACATTAGTTAGTGTGCACTTGCTCACGTTAGTGTGTGCATGGGCATATGCGTGCATGTGTGTTCATATGCTAGTGTGTGAATATATTTGTACTGTGCACCTGCATATGTTTGGGTGTGTGCTGTGCCTGCCTGTGTGCACAACTGTGTGTTTGCTGGAACCACTTGTAGATATATCCACATACAGCTGCTCTAACAATCCTGCATAGCCACGTAAAGCTCAGAGATCTCAGGGATTTAAATGGATGGAGCAGGATGTCCTGACACAAAGTCTGTCTTCCAATGACTGTCACTGTCTCAGTAACATCCTTCACACCTTCTTTAAGCCCCATTCAGGGTCCAGTTTAGACCCCCATTTCATTCAGTCACCTGACCCAGGTACCCTAAAACTACTATGTCACAGTTGGAGAGCCCGGCCAAGGCTGGGGGTGCCTCTGCTTTTGGCATGGCCTCCAGGCTCTGCACTTGGCTCCTGTGTTCCCATCTCTCAGCCAGGCCCCGACTTGGATGGGACCGCCACCTCTTTCCTCACAGGGTCCCATCGCCTAGTCAAGGGGGTTCATTCTCCCAAACTCAGCATCAGGAGTGGGGGCGTGACAGTCCCCACTGGGTCTCCTTCATGTGAGACCTTGTGCTTTTGAAAAAGCAGGCGCCCTGCCCTCGGGGGTGGGGGTTGGGAGGTGACATGAGGCCCACGATGGGCAGGCGGGTCACCAGGTGGGGCGAGCCAGTGTGCAAGGAGTTCCACGGTGGGTTCTCCTCTCCAACGACTTCTGTGCCCCTACCTCTACCCGTGCCTCCCCTCGAAGACAGCGCGGGGCCCGGGACCGGAGCCATGGGAGCCGTCAGCCACCACCTCCTCAACACACAAACACGCACACACACACACACACACACGCACACGCTGCAGGGAAGCAGGACCTGAGTGCAGGACTCTCAGCAGCCCTGAGCGCCCTGCCCGGAATCGGCCAGCGGAATGGACAGACCGGATCTCCCTGCCCGGACCATGCAGGACTGTCCTGCCTGGGCTTCCAGTGCGGCCACCTCCTTCTGGAAGCCTGGGAGGCTGGAATCAGGCCACTTCTTGTCTGTCCTGGCAGCAGACTGGGCTGCACTCTCAGAAGTTCGTGGCTCACCCATGGATCCTGACCATCAGGTGGCCAGAGATATTGGTAACATTTTGGTTTTGCCTGTTGAAATGTTTAATGACAATGATTTTGTTCACTTTCCTGATGTGGGTGTCCAAAGATGAGAGACCAATGTGTGTGATCTGTACCTCCTATGAGATCAGCCCTAAGCTAGTTTAAACATGATCAAGTTCTGTCTACACGGTAGATTTAGACCTCTACATGTCCTGTCTACTGATGATGTTTAGAGCTAACCATGTGTTGTCTATAATAAGAAGATTTAGATCTGACCATGTTCTGTGTATGCTAGGACTATGGGAACCTGGGTAGAAACCCGGCCTGGCCTCAGTACTGGGAAGCTCTGTGCCTGCATCTGAAGGTCAGTGCTTAGATGTCTGGGGTCTGGAGCTGAGGTGGGCTTGTCTAAGCGACAGCCTCTCTTCTGAGTGTGGTGACCTGGTCCTCCCAAGGGTCAGTGCTGTGGTCGGGGCCTTAGTCTTAATCCCTGAAAGGTTCACCTTCCCTGGGGCTCGTGGAGAATCCGCAGGAGGGCTACCTGGCAATAATTCCAATTCACCAGCACGTGCATGGTGCATATGGAGGCAGGTTTAGCTGGTGAATTGATTGCAGGGCATGCAGATTGGGTAAAAGGCCGATGGGTAACAGCTGAGGCTGCTGCTGAGCTCTCCTTCCAGTCTACCCTCCCCACTCAGCAGAGTCCAGAACTGCCTCTTGGCTTTCAGCCCTGCTGTCCTGTGAGTTTTCTCAACATGTAAGTGAGACGAGAAAGGACTGAGCCTGCCAGAACCAAGTAGTGTGTTCAACTCTAGCATGAAATCTTTAAAAACAGTTAAAATCAACAGAACCAAAGTGAAAAGAGGAGGACTTCTCTGGGACAAGTGTGGGGAGAGGAGACCCACCTGCCACTTTTTCCCATCCCAGGAGGTCCCAGGAACCCAGCTTGTTTCCACAGTAGTGGAGCCACCAGCAGAGCCATGGTGTCCTGAACAAGGGGACGTGTGACCCCAGGTGCAGGGTCTGGGGAGGTGAGGTCACCCTGGGACTGTGGACATTTGACCCAGGTGGATGTGTCTGGGTAGGAGGGGTCACCTGTTGAGAGAGAACATGTGACTTTAGGTGCAGGGTCTGGGGAGGTGGGTCATCCTGGTGAGTGTGGATGTGTGACCCAAGTATAGGGTGCGGGGACTGTGTGGGTCTCATCACATCTGCATGGGTCAGGATCACATGTACGGGGAGACCGCATATGTGCTCTTTGCCTGCAGTATGTCCTGTCCCCTTTGGGATTTCCAACCTCTGCATTAAGGGTGTTGCCCTGATTAACCTGTGGTTTCTTTTCTTCTCCTAATCTTGTCACGTTCATATGAGGTCAGGCATGTTTGAATGGGTTGCTGCTCTGTGTTCTGGTGAGTGGCAACACTTGGTGGTATCATATTAATAACATATCATATCATATGTCTAATCTATGGGAGTCACCACTGCCTGAGTCCCCCTGGACAGAGGTCAGGTGAGCACAGACTAGCCCCCCCTAAGAATGGTCTCCCACATGCTCTGTGAGGGTACCGTGATGGCCCCTAAGGTAGGGGACTGTGTCTGGGCCTCCGACATTTGTGATGAAGGGGAGTCGAAATGGAATCTCAATGAACAAGACATTATTTTAAGAATTTATTTTAAGTGAAATAAAACACACGTCACATACCCTTTACCATCATCACCATTTTAAGTGCACGTTTCTGAGGCATCAGATCTATTCACTTTCTCGTGGAGCCATCACCACCATTCCTAGAACTTTTCATCTTGCAAAACCAAAATTCCACAACCATGAAAGTCTCACTCCCCATTCCCACCCACTGCCCCCTGCACCGATATCTACTTCAGTCCCTGAGTTATCGACTCCAGGGCACCCACTGGAGTGGAATCCTGCAGTGTTTGCTGACGGGTCACTTTGGAAGAGCTGCCTTTCAGTCTGAAGCTCTGCCTGTTTGCATCTGAAGAATCTGCATTTCAGGAGAGGGTGTATGAGGAAGGGGGTGTATGATGGACAAAGGTGTCCGGGGTGCAGATGAGCCAGGTCCTGACTAGCTGCCTGTTGGGCCCTCTGGTTCCATCTCTTGGTCTGTGCCTCATCTGCATCATCACTGACCCCGCTGGCACCCCTGGGGTGTTGTTGTCTGAGTGAGATTCCCCTGGTGCCCCTGCTGGTTGGGGAGGGAACTGCTTGCTGTGTGGTCTCTACTCCTGAGGCCCGAAGGACCCTGTAGCGTGGAACTGCAGAGTGTGGGGTGTGGTCCCAAGAGCATGGGGCCCACATAGGACACAAGATTGGGGCATGACAAGTGCTAGGGCTGCCTCATCACTGACAGGGAATGTTGCCAAGATGCTGCTTGGGAGGGCGTGGTGGGTGTCCTGGGACCCTAGCGGGCCCATTCCTATCCTGGAGCTTGGAGAGTGCATCCCCATGGGCTCCAGATTCACCCCATATCTCAGCCATATCCCTCTGTCCTGTCTTTGAACTCAGGAGAACGAGCTCTCTTGTCCACAACATAGGCCTGGTCCTGTTGGTATTAGGATTCTTTAATTTAGGCGTCCTGGGATAGCAGCTCATTTTAGGCCTGAGAAGGAACAGCTCAGGAGTGTACAACAATTTCAGATGAAACTAACTAATATTCAATGATTATCTCTAACTACTTGGTTTTTGACTTCTATTAGTCATTATTCTCCTGGTTTTAGCTCTGATGTGGGGATTACAGAGCAGTCAACATTTAAATCTTTATAATCTGTGTATTTGTAGCTCCAGTATCATTACTGATCCATAGTTTTTTATGGTTTCGGAAGAGTTATTGATTTCATGTATCATGTAAAGGATTCACAATGATGATAGAGCAGCTAAGATTACAATAATGGCTAGTAAATTGTTCACATTTTCTCTACCTGTGCGTCTATTGTATATATATATGAGTTAGTTTAGATGTCAATATTAGTGAAATAATATAGAGGACTAGAGAACTTATTTTAAAGATCACTATTGTGTGATGATGAAAATGTACAAGTTCTTCCACAATCGCTGATGTTGTGTCTTGAGAGCCTAGATGAAATTGATATACCTTAGTGATATACAGGATTTTAGCCTGTGATTTAACTTTGACAAAGCTACATCACTTTTTACTTTTATCTCATTTATTCAGAAAGACATAGTTGTTATGTTGTTGGCTTGAAACTGGTTGAAAAGGACTTGAGTCCTTCCTTATTTTACTTTTACATAGGTAGGATCTTGAAACATAGGATATGGTGGAGGGCATCCGTGTAACCATTCTAGGTTAGGAGTACCAGCTTCCACTTCTAAGACTTCTTGTTTAGACACAAATGCTTTTCAAAGTATGAAGATTATTAGCATTACTGCTGCTACTGAGCTGAATGAGCCTAAAGACAAAACACTTCATGTTGTGTGTGCCTCAGGGTACTCAGAATAACATAGTGACATCCCTGAGAAGCCAAGAAAGTGCTGCAGGAAGTCATATTTACTACTACAAATATACCTGTGAAGTGAATTTTTGCTCATGCTGAGTTAACTGTATAACTTGAGAATTGTGGGAATCAGTGTAGGAAACCTCCTATAATAGTGAAGACTGCTCCCATGGACATTAGGTCATGGAAGTGTGCTACTACATAGTATGTATCCTGGAGGACAATGTCTGGGGATGAGCTGGCTAAGATGATTCCTGTCAAACCACCTACTGTAAAAAGATAAACTAAAGCCTAAAACTCATAATATAGTGGGCGATCATATAATATAACCTCCGTGACCAGTTGCTAACCAGGGACTTCCCTGGTGATGCAGTGGTTAAGAATTCGCCTGCCAATGCAGGGGACACGGGTTCGAGCCCTCCTCTGGGAAGATTCCACATGCTGCGGAGCAAAAAGCCCGTGCGATGCAACTACTGAGCCTGGCCTCTAGAGCCCGCAACCCACAACTACTGAAGCCCACGTGCCTAGAGGACGTGCTCTGCAACAAGAGAAGCCACTGCAATGAAAAGGCTATGCACCGCAACGAAAAGTAGCTTCCGCTCATCGCAAGCAGAGAAAGCCCACGTGCAGCAACCAAGACCTAACGCAGCCAAAAAAAAAAAATTAAAGAAAGTCACTAATCAGCTAGATACTTTTACTCCTGTAGGGATAGAAGTAATTATGGTAGCTGATGCAAAGTATGCTCCTGAGTTGACAGCTATCCCTATGGTAAACATATGCTGGGCCCACAAGAGAAATCCTAAAAAGCCAGTAGACATGACTCATACTATTCCCAAATAGCTGAAAGGCACTTTTTGTCCTAAATAGTATGTAATGATATGTGAGTTTATAACAAACCCTGGTAGGCCATGAATACAGACTTCAGGTGACCAAAGAATGAAAATAGGTGTTTGTATAGGATTCGGTCTCCTCCTGAAGGGTCAAAGAAAATAATGTTTAGATTTCTATCTCTTAACAGTATGGCAATTCTGGCTGCTCAGACTGACATTGGTAATTATAGTAATATGGCTGTAGTTGGGGAAGATTAAACTAATAGTGGTGTTTGGTATTGGGATATGACTGCTGGCTTTATATGAAAGACTATAGTAATAAAAGTAATAATACCAAGAATTGAAGAGACACCTGCTAAATTTAAGGAGAAAATGGTTAGGTTGACAGAGGCTCCTGTGTGGGCCAGATTGCAGGCTAGAGCTGAATATACGGTTCCACTGGTACCAGAACCAGCTTCTACTATTGGTGATATGAGTAGGAGTATGAATGATGGGGGAAGTAGTCAAAAGTTTACATGATCTTTTTGGGGAAATGCTACCTCAGGTGTCCAAGTTATTAGTGGCCCAAGTCAGTTTTCAAACCTTGCAATCATAATGGGTACAACTATAAAGAAAATTGTTACAAGTGCAGGGACTGTTATGACTACCTTACAGATTTGGGCATCTCCAAGTAGTGCTCCAGGTTAGCATAGCTCAGCCTGGATTAATATACTTAAGGTGCTGTCTGCTACTCCAGCTCAAGCACCAAATAGTAAATATAAAATGCCAATAACTTTGTGATTTGTTGAAAATAATCAGCAGTGTATGAACAGAGGTAAAATGACTGAGTTAGCATTTGACTATAAATCTAAAGACAGAGATTGAGCCCTCTTTCTGGCAAACCTTATGGTGAATCAACAAATTAAACTGTAACTTCAGAGAAGCAGCTTCAATTACGCCGGTGATTTTCCTACCTCTTTTTTCTTTCTCAAATGAAGGAGAAGTAGACTGAAGCCAGTTGACTAGAGGATTTGCCTGTTAACTAAAGTTTCCTGGGGTTAAAACTCATCAATCTCATAAAGATTTGGCTTAATTACAATGTTTGCTTTACATTCAATTGATGTAGGATAAAGTCTTGCAATCCTTATTTTTAGGAATTAAGTAAATTTTACTTGTTTAGGGTTTTGAAAGCTCTTGGTCTGAACTGACCTAAATTCCTAGTCCAGCACCGATAGAATGGGTGTTATGTGTATTAATCGTGTGGGTATTATGATTGGTAATGATAGGAAGGTTATTTCTTTGTATGTTCAAATTGTTTTGTTTTTGTGTTGTTCCATGAAGAGAATATAGTTAGTGATGTGGAGTATGTTAGCTACAAGTAGAAATATATGTTGAGGACTGCTATGATGGCTATTAGTGTTGGTAGAATGACGTTGCCATTTTTGTTATCTCTTGGATAATTATTCATTTGGGTAAAAACCCTGATAGTGATGGGTGATGTCCTAATGATACTATAATGGTGAGGAAAAGGATTGTGATGGGAGGTGTCTTATCTCATGTGTGTGATAATGATACTCTTGTAGTACATGATCTGGGCATAAATAAGAAGAAGAGAGTGTTGTTATGATATAAATTAGTATGTTTAGGATTGTTATAATAGGAATATACATTATAATAGCTGTTATTCATCCTGTATGTGCAATTGACGAGGAGGGTGTAATTTTTTCCAGGTGAGTATGGCTAAGTCAGCCTCAGCCTCCAGCTATGATTTATAATATCGCTATGATTAATAGTATATTTAGCTTGATGGATGGTGACATGTGATATAAAACTGATAGGGGTGCAGTTTTGTCAGGCTGATAGCATCAGGCTTGCTATTCATGAGATGCCTTGTGTGACTTCAGACACTCAGAAGTGAAATGGGGAAAGTCCTACTTTTGTGACAAGGGTGATTGTCATGAGGGTGGATGCTGCTGGATTAAAGATTTTTGTTATTCACTGTGTGCTTTGACCAGAGTATATTAGATTAATGATAATCGCCATTATAAGTAGTATTGATGTGGTGGATTGTTTTAGGAAATATTTCTTGGATGCTTCTGTAGCTTATGGGTTCGTGTTTTTTATTAGAATGGGGATACCATTAACCAGTGTGAGCTTCTTATACAATTATATTTCCTGAGAAAATGGTTAGTAGAATGATAGTAAAAACAATGAGAGTTTAGTAGTACAGGAAGGATATACGACAACATTTTGGGGATATGGGCCTGAAGCTTACTTAGAGAACCTTACTATATAGCATGTGGTGTAATGTGGTAGCATGGAGAATGTAAAATTCTTAGGAAGAATTCAATTCCAGGAAGAAGAGCATTGAAACCTCTGTGATTTACTCTATCAAAGTAACTCTTTTGTCAGACATATTTCTTAAGTTTGTGGTGGGTTGCCTGGTATGATGACAGGTAGTGAAAACTCTCATATACATAGGGCTAATGTTAGTAGTAAAAAAACTTTTTATAAGAGATGTATATGTTGATCATATCAAACTTCTGGGTAGGATGTCAAATTCATAGAAAGGAGATTGATAGATGTGTTTTAATGATGACTTGGGCTGTATATAATTCTGGCACCTAGGGATTGTCAAATGCTCCTCAGAATAGATTGTTGTGGAAACGTTTATTATAAGAAAATTGACATAATCTCTAGGAAGGATGGGGTGAATGGGCCTGCTACATTTTCTACATTGAAGACATATACAGGTTTTGATTCTACTTCTGTTAAATCAAGTGGGGCTTCATTGGATTTCTGCTACTGTGGAGATAATCAAATTCTGGGTAGGGGTCGGGAGAAAATTAGTCATAGGTGTTCTCGTGTAATAATTACTGTTGAACGTGTAAATGATCCATTTATCAGTAATACTGAGAATAGAATAACTGCTACATTACTTCATATGAGATTGTGTATGCTACTGTCCCTAGAGCTCCAGTGAGTGAGTATTTTGAATGTGAAGCTCATCCAGATCTGAGGATGGAATAAATGGCTAGGTGTGATATGGCGAATATAAATAATATGCCTACATTTATATTAATTAGTGGATAAGATACGGGAAGAGGAATTCATGTTGTGAGAGCCAGGGTTAAGGCTAGCATTGGGGCAATAATATATAAATTGATGATGTTGATGGAAATAGTGGTTCTTTAATAAGTAATTTGAATGCCTCAGTAATGGGTTGTAGTCATCCACGGGGGCTGATGATTTTTGGCCCTTTCTGGATTTGTACGTAGCCTAGGATTTTCCATTTAGTTAATATGAGAAATGCTATGGTGAATTAAATTGGGTAATCTGTGAAAGAATGTTGATTATAAACATATTCTTAGGAAGAGGATTTGAACCAGTGCAGATAAAGGTTTCAGTTTTACATAATTACCAGGCTCTGCCACCGTAACAAACCTGGTTCTACAGTAGGGTATGTATAAATTAATTGAATGTAGATTATATCATCATTTAGTTTGCAGACATTTTGTAAAGTAAGCCGTATTGCTCTTGTCCTTTCATACTGGAAGAAATCTGCAATAGACAGTAAGCAACCAGGATGACTCCAGTCTGAACTCAGATCACATGAGACTTTAATCGTTGAACAGACAATTAAAAGCAGTTATACCATTGAAATGTCGTGATCCAGCATTAAGGTCACAAACCATATTGCCGATATGAACTCCAGAATACAATTACACTGTTATCCCTAGTAAAACTTGTTCTGTTGATCAGTGTTTTAGAAGAACAGGTGATAAAGCATTTTGACTAGCTGGTCTAAATTTTAATCACTCAGAGGTGGTTTTATTCTCCAAAAAGTAAATGGCACATGGGCTCAAGGCGCACCGGCTTCAGTAGTTGTGGCCCACTGGCTTAGTTGCTCCGTGGCACGTGGGATCTTCCCGGAACGGGGATCGAACCCATGTCCCCTGCATTGGCAGGCGAATTCTTAACCACTGCATCACCAGGGAAATCTCAGAATCACAGTCTCCCTTTTAATATACCTTAAGCCCAAAGAATCCATGGAAAATTGTTACAGAAAATAAGACAATAAAATATTGTAAGGACTATAACAGAAGCATATAGTACACAGTTCATATAGACACATCCCAAGCAGTTACAAAGTATTTTAAAAGGGAGGCTGCAATTTTATTATTTTTTTAAATTATTTTCTTAACATCTTTATTGGAGTAAAATTGCTTTACAATGATGTGTTATTTTCTGCTTTATAACAAAGTTAATCAGTTATACATATGCATATGTTCCCCTATTTCTTCCCTCTTGCATTTCCCTCCCTCCCACCCTCCATATCCCACCCCTCTAGGTGGTCACAAAGCACAGAGCTGCTCTCCCTGTGCTATGCGGCTGAGGGAGGCTGCAATTTTAAAAGAATAAGATAAATTATACCCACAAACTCCCAATATTTCCTGAAACGTTGCAATCTGGAACCCTATCGTAGGAAGCAGAAGATTCCAGGAGACATTCTACAAATGAAGGACTCTAAACCCTGTGGTTGGATAAGGAATTCTGGAAGGAAGGTATCCTCACCCAAGGAGAGCAGGTTCTTATACTTCTCTAACATCACATCCCTGTAAAATTCCCACTGATCTTGGTCCAGACATTCTCACTCCTCTTGAGAGAAATCTATGGCCATATCCTGGAATGTCAGCAGTCCCTGAAATTAAAAGTACACATGCCATTTGTCCACGGGAAGAGTTCATAATGTGACCCAAGAAGAAAACAGAAAGTTAAGAGAACTGGTTTTAATTTAGAAGAGTGTCCTCAATTATCCATTTATATATATATGTATATATATGTGTATATATATATATATATATATATGTAGTTATATTTTTTTTACTAAGTAACATTCTCTACCTTATTTCTACCTAGAAGAAAAGAGTGTGGTATGTGATGCACAAAACCAGTATAGAGACTATACTTATCTGGAAAAGAAATGATTAAATGATGCTTTCAACACAGGCATATGCATTTTTGAGTGTTTTATTTATATCAAATTGGATAAAATGTGCGTATTTCTCAGACAGAAAAGACATGTCGAGGTAGAAATGTACCTTTCAACTCTTCATGGGTACACAAGTACACTGGGGAGATTGTAAAATGGCAGATTGTGATTCAGTAGGTCCTGTGGGCCTGAGTTCTATTTTTTTTAACAAGCTCATTTTAAACTAGTGATGCCACAGTCTCTGATTCATTAACGACAATTGTGAATTGCAGAGACATAATTAGAAAGGTAAAAATTCATATTTACCTTCGAACTTAAAGTGTTTTATGGATTTTACACCTTTAATAGGATAGTAAACACAGCAGCAACAATCATTTGTGAATATTTACTATAGACCGTGTTCTTTCTAACTTTTTTGCGTAGGATTCCAGGAAACAGGCCTGGGCTGCGGTCCCAGTGAGCGGGGCCCCCAGGCCGGTTCACCCCTCCAGGACCCACGCGGGGGCCCTGCGCTCCTGGCGGCTCCCTCCCCGGGCGCCCCCTCCTTCCCGGAAGACCTCGGGGCAGAGCCGTCCCACCCCCCCGCGCCCAGAACGGAGCCCGCGTTTCCGCAGAGCTGGAACTCTAGGCTCGTGGTCTTTTCCCTCCGCCGTCACGGAACTGCCCCGGAGCCCGAGGGGAGGACGGCCTCACTGAGGCTGCTGGCTCTGGAGGGGCCCCGGCGGCCGAAGCCGCGACAGTCGTGCGGACGGCGGGCCGGGTAAGTGGGCGCCGACCCTCCGCCTGGTCCGGTGACCTGGCGTCAGGGCTAGACCAGCTTCTGAGGGGCAGGGGTTCGCTGCCACCCGCCGCTGCTGTGCAGAAAGAGCGGCCCCCAGCGTCTGGTCCCGGGGAATTTCGGTCCCTCCTCTCCCCCCTGCCCTCGGCCTGGCTCGCGGGGCCTGGGGGGCGTGGGGAGGGGGTCGGCCTGAGCGTCCCGAGGGGAAACGGGGCAAGCGAGGCGCAGGGTCCGGCTGCAGCGTCAGCGCCCCTCCTCCCGACTGCGGGGAAAGCGGCTAAAAACTCCTCCCGAGGCTCGCAGGCCCCTTATTGAGCCGAGTCCCTCTGCGCTCCTTCCTCCCTGAGCTAAAGTACGGGGGGAGGGGACAGGGGAGGGGACAGGCGCAGGTAATGGGGGACCGTCAACAGGTGATTGTTAACTAAGGAAAACCAGCTCTCCCAACGTGAGGAATGGAGCGCTTTTCTTTGTCTGCGAAGATGCCAGAGTCTGGGCTCACTGAATTCCTTCCTTTGATATGCACCTCAGCGCCCTGGGGCCTGCAGATTCTGTATTTGCATATCCTGAGTTCCTCAGGGCCCGCGCCTCACACTGGAGGGCTGCAAAGGCTGATGACTGTGACATCCTTTGTTTACTGAGATGGCAAGAAATATTCCATTTCTCACAGGCTTGAGGGGCGGACAGTGAAAAGTGTCAGAGAATCTCACTCAACATGTAATTTGGTTTACATATAGATAATATTTATACTTAACAGTGCTAAATAGAGGTTTTCCAGTCCAGTCAACTTGTACTACTGCCCTCTATGTATTAATTTCATCAATATCATAACATAAATGCCTATAGAATTGACTTAATCCATTAAATAGTATAATGATTTTTAAAGGAAACATAATAGAAATATAAAAACAAAAGCTTTACCACTAAACCCTGGGTGTGGATCAACCTAAATAAATGTTGCATTGTTAAAAAAATTGAAAGATGTATTCAATAGAAATATCAACAAAATGACAAATAATAAGGGCAACAGTATGTTGAAATGTTCTCTCTTTATCATGAAAGTGGCAGAAAATCATGTATTAGTAGGCACTGGGGGCAGAAGATGCCTGATTTTATATCTTTGTCATATTTGTACAGTTGTTTCAACAGGTAACTTAAAGACAAAATGGAAAAACAAGGATGTTTGTGCCTGAGAGCATGCTGATGTGAAACCAGAGATGGCCACCTTGTGCCAGGTGAGTTAAGTTTACCTGGCAGGTAGACCGCAGAGCTCCTGAGAAGCCAGGGCTGGAATTCTTCTCCTGGGTGCCCCTTAGGTTCTGTGACTTGACTGATTGTGAGTCATGTTTCGGGAAAGACTGATCACAGGAAAAGTGTGGGAATAGTGTGATTTGGGGAGCAGCTAACAACATTCATCACGGCTCACGGCCTGAATGAATTCTAAAGAAACGAAAACAAATGCTTCTTATGGAATCAGAGAATGTCCAGCCGGACAATCCCAGAAAATGAGGAACACCCATCCCATTTTCCAGATAAGCAAACAGAGGCCCAGCAAGGTGAAATCCCTCACCCAAGTTGCACCCATCTCTCCTCCCCACTACATGGTTCATGAAAGCAGGACTCTTCCTGTCATGATTACTGCTGAACCCCAAAAAGGGCCAGGTATCTAGCAGCTGCTCCAGAAATTTTGGTTGACTGTAGGAACAATGCTATTTCTTTCTTTCTCACTCTTATTCAGGATTGTGCCAAGAACTCCCCAGTTGCAATGTAATTCGAGAAATGTAAATATTAACTGAGTTTTGTTATGATGAGGAATTAGGCTTTGAAGGTAACAGACTTGGTTCAGATCTTGGTTCTGCCACTCAATAGCTGTTTGGCTTTGGGAAAATTACTAAACCTCTCTGAGCTTATTTCCTCCTTTGTATAGTGGGGATAAATGTATCTGAGCCAGCAGAGCACCTGCATGAGAGATGTGCACTAAATATGGGTCTTTCTCACTCTCCCATGCCATCTCTCTGTTCTTGCCAGATAAGTTGTACAGAAGGATATGGTACTTTTTAAAAAAAATTAATTAACTAATTAATTAATTTTTGGCTGTGTTGGATCTTTGTTGCTATGCACAGGCTTTCTCTAGTTGCGGCTAGTGGGGGCTACTCTTTGTTGCGGTGTGCGGGCTTCCCATTGCGGTGGCTTCTCTTGCTGCGCTTGTTGTGGAGCACTGGCTCTAGGTGCGCGGGCTTCAGTAGTTGTGGCCTGCAGGCTCAGTAGTTGTGGCGCATGGGCATAGCTGCTCCGCGGCATGTGGGATCTTCCCTGACCAGGGCTCAAACCCATGTCCCCTGCGTTGGCAGTCAGATTCTTAACCACTGCGCCACCAGGGAAGTCCGATATAGTACTTTATAAAGAGGGGGTTTAATTTATTTCAGATAGTGTACATTTTTCTTGTAGAAAACATTATTCCACTATAGAAACATTAACTCGCAATGCCACTACAAATGCAGTATTCTATGGGTTAGATATTATCAGTAAATTTTATAAGTAATTGGGCAAAGGCCAAAGCACTAGGTACTGGGGAGTAAGAAGACTGAAATCTGGGGTGCCCCCACCCCAATTTCAAGAGCAGTGTGTGTTTTTCAAATCCATATTTTATCTGGTCTTTGTTTCTCATCCATCCTCTGTGTCTGCCTTTCTCAAGAAGGCTCAGATCCTCCGCTTTCACACCCTCCCGGCTGGCTGTGCCCCAGCTCCCGTCCTGGAACCTCTGCATGCCTGGGTGTGCCTGCTCTCCCTGTGCCTCACCAGCTTTGCCAGGGAGCTGCTGTATCGTCCACTGCTTGCTGTACCCCAGAGTACCTAGACCCTTCTGGTACATGAAGTACACTCTCATCACCATGAGTGCACGCCCATCCCCTTACCTTATATCCTGCCTCTAAGCCAGGCTTGGGGGTGACTACAGTGTGCATTCAGCTATGTGAGGTGCTGGGATCAAAGTGAAGTTCCCAACTTTTGAAGTTGCAGGCTTGAGGGGCACACAGTGATTTAAAGTCGGGTCAGCTGACTCAAAGGGGGTGCTGATTGATTTAAAGCCAGGGCAGCTGGCTTAAACCCTGCGTCCCTCAGCTGCAGGACGAGACCAACTTTGGCGGTACACGGGTTTGCTCCAAGCCAGCACTGCTGTTCAGGAAGAGCTTCCAGTAGCACCTTAGTGCAGGGGGACTTGGTCCGTTGTCCTGCCGCTGCCCTCAGTGTGGGGCCACCTGCTCTTCTGGAGGAGAATCGGGGAGTGGGAAGTGCAGAGTCCCGGCTGGAGTTGCGGCACCCCTTGTCTGATGACAGGGAAGTGGGGGCGGGGCTGTGTGGTGCCCTGGGGCTGGACTCACCAGGTCGACTCAGCCTCTCAGCCTCCTAATCTCCCCCCACACTCCCCACAAGAGTTTCCAATAATATGTAATTGTGCCTTAGGTTCTCGGTCTTCAAACTCATACCCAGGCTCCCAAGTCCCTTGATTCAGCCAATTCCTCTGCGCTCTTTCTTCTACTAGATACAGTCCCAGAGGGAGGGGCTGGGGGATGGGACTGGAGGGACCCCGGCAGCACTGGCCTCAGCTAACTAAAGAGATCCGGGGCTTGCGCTCTCACATATGTGCGAGGACCCTTAAGGCGGGATCGAGGGGGCCAGTTAGAGGCAGTCCTTTCTGCCTCAAGTGAGTATGGATCACCGTCGGGTGGGGAGCACGCTGACCCCTGAAAAGTACTGTTAGGAGGATGTGTTCCTCCCTCGGCTTCAAGGACGTGGGTGGGCTTCAGGGCTCCATTTCCCCTCCAGGCCTCCAGGTCTGACTGCACCCCAGTGGCCTTGCAGACCTGGCTTCCTGTCCCAGAACTTGCCAGGCTCCAGGAAGAATCCAGATTGCAGAGATGGTGCCTGAGCCCTCCAGCTTAAGAATTGCTGTCCCTGGGGACCCAGCAGTGCAGGCAGGAAGGGTGAAGGGAGTAGGGGGGTGGGGTTGGGACTGGTGGCTGCCCTGGGAGACGTTGAGAGACAAATATAGCCCCCACACCCCCCGCCCCTGCAACTGACCCATTGATGCCATAGGATCTCAGGGCCTTTTAGTCAGAGATGCCTCTGCTTCTTTACTCCTGTGTTCAAAACTATGCAAAACCAACTGTTCATCCTCTTGCTGCCTTGCCAGGACTTTTAAAGCACTGTTCTTTTGAAGCACTCATTCCCTAAACTGCAGTTTGGAGCTGTCCCAGCTATTTAAAAGTGTTTTCCTTAAACTGAGACTAAATCCTACTCTTTTGGATAAACGACCTTCACTTCAGAGGAGATCTTCTTTTCTGCCCATTCCTTCCTTCTACTTCCCTCTTAAGAAGCCCTGTGCTCAAAGAGCTTGGTGATGTATTTTTTGCCTGATGTCAAAAAGAGACCTTCCCCATGCACCCCAAAAATCTTTCCTGGAACATAGGTGTTTCAAAACCATGACAGTGTTTTGCAGTTAGTATACACGGGGTAGACTGCCTAGCAATCCCTCCAAGAGGCAGAGGTGAGCGTAATCAGCTTCTTTG
Organism: Hyperoodon ampullatus; assembly: GCF_949752795.1. Lineage (NCBI taxonomy): Eukaryota > Metazoa > Chordata > Mammalia > Artiodactyla > Ziphiidae > Hyperoodon > Hyperoodon ampullatus. The sequence continues at coordinate 77,256,648 of NC_136919.1, forward strand.
ATTGGATGCCATTCAAGTTTAGGAAGGCCCCATTCTTATGCCCCAGAAGATAAGACATAGCCCTGGATGGCTGTGGCTGTGTTTAGATAACTTCTGATGGTTTTATTTCCCTTACTGAGCTGCTGCTTCTAGGTTAAATTCATTTTATTACTTGTCCTTTTTTTTTTGTGGTAAGCGGGCCTCTCACTGTTGTGGTCTCTCCCGTTGTGGAGCACAGGCTCCGGATGTGCAGGCTCTGCGTCAATGGCTCACGGGCCTAGCTGCTCCATGGCATATGGTATCCTCCCGGACTGGGGCACGAACCCGTGTCCCCCGCATTGCAGGCGGACTCTCAACCACTGTGCCACCAGGGAAGCCCTACCTGTCCATTTTTAAAGAAAGACTGACAAAGTCTCTGTAATAGGTCAAGAGTCTGAGCTCAGGGTTGGTCAAAGGCACTCACAGGGAGGAAGGTGGATAAAAGTAGGTGGGTAAAACAGGAGGGTTGGCAAGTACAGCCAGGACACCCGTGTTCACCGTGCGTACTAATAAAGGCCAGAATCTCCTCAGTTATCTGTGGTGGGAAGTTCTGGTGGTTTCACAGGATCAAACTCAAATCATATTCAAACAAAGGGGCTTCCCAGAGGGCGCTGAAGCACCGGCAGAGCCCACCTGCACTCCCACTTTGGCACTCCAGGGTCAGAGTTGGGTTTGGAGATGGGGTTGCGGTAACCCCAAGGAGGTGAGCATAGAGGAGGAGTTGATTACCGGTTTCCTCTGACTCTCTGACCCCAATTGCCTGGCTTCACAGGGGGGGACAGAGTTTTGCTTTCAGCAACTGATGGGGCACTTCCAGGCTGGTGGGGTTGCCCAGTGGCCCGACAGCCTGACAGGCTGACTGCGGTGTGACCGCCCTTTGTTTCTCCAGAATCTGTGTACATCAGGAGGTGCATGGCTGCGGGAGCCCATTCACCGCCCTCCCCCAAGGGGGATGGCACCTTCCCTGGTTGTACCCTATGATCACCAGGCACTTGAAATGAATGCAAGTTTTTTGACTTCAAGGAAGAGCTCACATAACCCCTTCTGCCTCATAATGTGTGGGATTTACTATAATGGAAGGACATTATAAAGAACAGGTAGAAAACTCACCTGTTGGTCTCCATGTAGGAGTTTATTTTGCGTGAATCCCTCCTACATGAGTAGATAGCAGAGGTTTATTTTTGTTCCCGTGTGTGTAGTTGTGGCAGAGGACGTAGGTATGGTGATTTGAAGCCCTCAAAGAAATATTCTCAGAATTCTCAAGACTTCTCTTGATTGGAACCGAAAGAGACCTGGAAAAGGAGGAGAAGCAAAGGAGGAGGGAGAAAGAATGACTCTTTCTCAGTAAATTCACCTTCCTGGTTGATTGTTCTGTCTTCTCATTTCTTTTAACTTCTATGTTTGTCTAATGGAATAATGTAGAAAGGCTGATTTTTATGCTTTAAAAGATTTTATATCGCAAAGAAACTAGCAGTGGCTAACAGAACTTATTCAGATCAATGTTACATAGAGACTTTGATATTAAATTTGTATACTAAAATGGGTTAATCCAAATTTTCTCTTTCTCTTTTGAGTGAATATTTGTAACATATTTTTGTAGATAATAATTTATCCTAGATATACAAAATTGTGAGAATGAGTACCATTTTTCACCACTTAAATGAATAGATCATACACTTTAAATGCCAATGTTGTGTCTTACATGTTGTTTGTTAATTCCTCGATTTCCAAGGAAATTCCTTGTGTTTATTTAATTGATTTCTATCTAATAATCAGTGTATCCCTTTATTGTTTCTTACTTTATATTTTATTGATCTATAGTTAATTTACATTATTATATTAGTTTCAGAGGTACAACATAGTGATTCATAAATGTTTAGGTTGTTCTCCATTTATACTTATTATAAAAGAGTGGCTCTATTCCCCATGCTATACAGAACGTCACTGTAGATTATTGATTTTATACAAAGTGGATTCTTCCTCAGAATCTCCTACCACTATTTTGCTCCTCCACCCTGTCTCTCCCTGCTGGTAACCACTAGTCTGTTCTTTAATCTGTGAGTCTGTTTTGTTGTTGTTGTTGTATTCAATTTTTTAAATGCCACGTGTAAGTGATAACCTACCAGGCTTGTTTTCTCTGTGGCTTATTTTACTAAGCATAATACCCTCCAAGTCCATCCATGTTCTTGCAAATGGCAAAATTTCATTTTTTGCTGAAGTCACCATAAAAAATCTTTTTTATCCCCTAACCTATTGATGAACACTTAGTTTGACTCTATATCTTGGCTATGGCAAATAACACTGTTATGAACATTAGTGTGCAGTTATTTTTTTGAAATAGTGTTTTTGTTTTCTTCTGATATACCAAAAGTGAAATTGCTGGATATTATGGTAGTTCTATTTTTAGTTTTTTTGTGGAACCTCCGTTCTGCTTTCCACAGTAGCTGCACTACTTCACATTCACATCAAGAGTGTACAAGAGTTTCCCTTTCTCCACATCCTCACTAACCTTTGTTATTTGTGACCTTTTTGATGACAGCCATTCTGACAAGACTGAGGTGATATATCTCATTGTTTTGATTTGCATTTTACTGCCGATTAGCTATGTTTAGCATCTTTGTGAGTTCTGGCTGTCTATCTGTATTTTTTCCTTGGAAAAATATCTATTTAGGTCTTCTCATTTTTTTAAAAAAAGATTTTGGGTGTTGTTCTGATATTGAGATGTATGTGCTGTTTCTGTAGTTTAGATATGAGCCCTTGCTTGGTCATCTTTTTGGTGTTAACCTCTCATCATGTGAAAATATTGTCTCTCCTTCAGCAGGTTGTCTTTGGTTTCCTTTGCTGTGCAAAATCTTTTAAGTTTAGTGAAGTCCCATTTGTTTATTTTTGCTTTTGTTTCATTTGCCTTAGTAGACTGAACCTAAAACTGTTGCTATCATTTATGTTGAAGAATGTTCTGTATTTTCATCTAGGGGTTTTATGGTCCTACATTTAGGTCTTTATTCAGTTTTGCATTTATTTTATAATATGGTGTGCTAAAATACTCTAGTTTTATTCTTTTCCATGTAGCTGACCAGTTTTCCCAGTACCACTTATTGAAGAGACAGTTTTCCTCCATATTGCCTGCTTTGTCATAAATCAATTAAATATAAGTGTGTGGGCTTATTTCTGGGATCTCTATCCTATTCCAGTGATCTTTGTGTCTGTTTTTGCTCCGGTACGATTCTCTTTGATTTCTGTCGCTTTGCAGTATAATCTGAAGTCAAGGTGCGTGATGCCTCCAGCTCTGTTCTTTCTCAAGATTGTTTAGCTCTTTGGGGTCTTTGTGTTTCTATACAAATTTTAAAATTACTTTTTCAAAGTTCTGTGAAAATGCTTTGGTATTCTGATAGGGATTGCATTAAATCTGTAGATTGCCTTTGGTAGTATGGTTATTTTAACAGTATTAATTCTTCCAGTCCATGCACCTGCTATATTTTCCCATCTTTTTCTGTTGCCTTCAATTTCTTTCACCAATGGCTGATAGATTTCTGAGTACATGTCTTTTTCCTGCTTAGGTGTGTTTGTTCCTAGGTATCTTACTCTTTTTGATGTGATTGCATATGGTATTGTTTTCTTAATTTTTTTCTTTCTGAAAGCTTTTTTTTTTTTTTTTTTTTTTTTGCAGTACGCGGGCCTCTCACTGTTGTGGCCTCTCCCGTTGCGGAGCACAGGCTCCGGACGCGCAGGCTCAACGGCCATGGCTCACGGGCCCAGCCGCTCCGCGGCATGTGGGATCCTCCCGGACCGGGGCACGAACCCGTGTCCCCTGCATCGGCAGGCGGACTCCCAACCACTGCGCCACCAGGGAAGCCCTGAAAGCTTTGAGTTTTGTTTTTTCTTCTTTTTCTAATCCCTTCAGGTGTAACGTTAGGTTGTTTATTTGATATTTTTCTTGTTTCCTAAGAATAAGCTTGTATCACTATCACTTCCCCCTGTGAACTGCATTGGCTGTGTCCCATAGATTTTGGATCATTGTGTGTTCATTTTCATTTGTCTTGGGTATTTTTAGAATCCCTGTTTAATTTCTTCAGTGTTCCTTTCTTCCCCTTTTATTCCCTTCATCTGTGATGTGAGGACTATCTTTAATATTATGTTTGGATTTCTTTCAGTTGTGTGTGTGTGTGTGTGTGTGATTATTTAAGTTGCTGAGCTCTTAATTTCACATGGACACTAATAACCCTGCATTGTTACTCTGCTCCCCCACAGTTACTGAATTTGACCTTATATTTTACATCTACTTGTTTTGTGTGTCCCTTAACTTCTTATTGTGAATATAGATGCTTTTATTACTGTTTTCTTTCATCCTTCCTATTAGCTGTGTACATGGTTGATTTACTGCCTTTGTTGAATATTTGCCTTATCCAATGAGGTTTTTCCTTTAGTAAGTTTCCTTTCCTAATTTTTATGTTTCAGTCGTGTCCTTTTCTTTCTCACTGAGAAAAGCCCCTTTAAGATTTCTCATAAAGCTGGTTTGGCGATGCTGAGCTCTTTTAGTTTTGCTTCTCTGTAAAACTTTAGATCTCACCATCAAATCTGAAGGAGAGCATTGCTGGGTAGAGTATTTTTGGTTATAGGCTTTTCCCTTTCATGACTTTAAATATACCATGCCACTCCCTTCTGGCATGCAGAGGTTATCCTGAAAATTCAGCTGATAACTTTATGCAAGTTCCCATGTTTGTAACTCGTTGCTTTTCCTTTGCTCCTTTTAATAGTGTCTTTTTATCTTTATTTTTTGCCATTTTAATTACAGTGAGTCTTGGTGTGGTCCTCTTTGGGTTGATCCTGTTTTGGCCTTACTGTGTTTACTGGACTTGGATGTCTGTTTTCTTTCCCAGGTTATGGAAGTTTTCAGCTCTTATGTCTTCAGGTATGTTCTACACTGCTTTCTCTTTCCTTTTTGCTCCTGGGACCAGTATAATGCAAATATTAGTACACTTGATGTTGTTTCACAAGTCTGTTCAACTTTCCTCATTTCATTTTAATCTGTTGTTTTACCATTCATCTTCAGTGATTGCCGGTACTTTGTCCTTCAGTTTTCTGATTCATTCCTCTGTATCATTTAGTCTACAGTAGTTTCCTTTTAGTGTATTTTTCATTTCAGTTATTGTATTTCTCATCTCTGTTTTGTTGTTCTTTAATGGTCTAACTCTTTTTTAAAAAATGATAACTTCTTGCTCTGGTCGTCCATTCTTCTCCTGAGTTCTTTGATCATCCTTATAGTCATTACCTTGAACTCTTTGTTGAGGAGATTGGCTATCTCCACTTCACTTAGATCTTCTTCTGAGTTCTTATCTTGTTCCTTCATTTGGATCGTATTTCTGTGTCACCTCATTTTTCTTAACTTGCTGTTTTTATTGTTATGTATGTAGTAGGTTCATTACATTTCCTGACCTTGGAGAAGTGGCCTTTTGTAAGAGAGGTCCTATGTGTCCCAGCATCCCACTGTCCCCTGGTCACTAGAACTATATGATCTAGGTGTACCCCCTATGTGGGCTGCTTGGGCTCTTCTGTTGTGGTGGGCTGACTACTGTGGGTGGTCTGGTAGGCTTGGCTGCCCCCAGAGTGCTTGTTTGCCAGACTCTGCCTTGTATGGAGGCTGTCTGTGCTGCTTGGTGAGGCTAAATCATAAGGCAGCTGGCTGCACAACTCTGGGGGACACCAAATCTAGTGCTGGTTCACTTATGGGTAGAATTGCAGTCCAGGTGATATCAGGGCTAGTGCCCAGTCACTGGTCCTGGGGCTATGCTGGCTACAGGGAGGAAGACACAGGTCCTGAGTTCTGGCTGCAGGGCCCAGGAGTCGCAGAGTTGGTGTTGGATCACTGTTTCTGACACAGCTATCTGCAGGGTCTGGGGTATGCCTAATCTTGTATTGGCATTCTGATGGGCAGGGTCAAGACCCAGCTGAGTCCATGGCTGCTTCTGGCCTGCAAGTGAGTGTTCTGGTGACACAGGCTGCTGGGCTGTGGTATTCCTGGAGCTGGTGTGTGCCTGTTGGTGTATGAGGCTGATCCCACTGCTAGAGCAGGTTTGCTGTTGGGTAAGTCCAAGTTCCATCCAGTCCCTGTGCAGTAATCCCCTGCCAATGGTGAGGCTGATTCCAAGGCCAGAGCAGGCTCACTTGTCAGAAGGGCCAGGGACTCTGGGGCTGGTGCCTGACGACTGAGGTGTGGAGGCTGGTCCTGGGGCTTTTGGTGGCTGGGCCCATGTCCAGGGTCAGCTGTGCATTGAGAGGGTCTTAAAGCAGCCTGTTTGCTGGTGGATGGGGCTATGCCCCTGCTCAGTTAGTTGTTTGGCCTGCAGCATCCTAGTACTTGTTTCTATAGTCTGGTGGAAGTGGGTAGGTCAAGTCCTGAGGCTAAAAAGATACAGGGAGGATTCTGAAATTATGCTTGCTGGTACCAGTTGCCACGAGGTAGAAGGAGCTCCCCCAAATGGCTGCTGCCAGTGTCCATGTCCCTGAGGCTGTGCTGTAGTTGCCCCTTGCCTCTCTGGGAGACTCTCCAAGATCAGGGGGTAGGTGTGACCCAGGATTCTTTCAAATGACTGCTTCTGTTCTGATTCTCTGGTTATGTGGGATTTTGTGAGCATCTTTTTTTTTGTGGTACGCGGGCCTCTCACCATTGTGGTCTCTCCCGTTGTGGAGCACAGGCTCGGGATGCGCAGGCTCAGTGGCCATGGCTCATGGGCCCAGCTGCTCTGCGGCATGTGGGATCCTCCTGGACCGGGGCATGAACCCGTGGCCCCTGCATCGGCAGGAGGACTCTCAACCACTGCACCACCCTGGAAGCCCTGTGAACATCTTTTAAGTGTGGAATCTCTATTTCCCACAACCCTCTGGCTCTCTGGAAAATAAGCACTACTGGTCTTCAAAGCCCAACTTTCTAGGAACTCTTCTTTCCAGCACAGGATCCCTGGGCTTGGGAACCTGATGTTCTGTTCATACCCCTTGCTACCTGGGAGCACCTCAGAAATTGTAATTATTCTCCCATTTGTGGGCCAGCCACCTGGTGGTATGGGTCTTGACTCTGTTGAGATTTTGCCCTTCCTTCTTGTCTTGCTGAGGTGCCTTCCTTATATCTTTAGCTCTAAGACATCTTTTATGTCAGGTCCCGGCCTTTTTCATCAACTGCTGTTCTGTAAACAGTTGTGACTTTGGTGTGCCCGTGAGAGGCATCAAGTTCTGGGTCTTTGAATGCTACCATCTTGGACAATCTCTCCACTTCATTCTTAAATCATATTATTTAATTTTTCTTAGTATCTTATTTGATTAGCGACAGTTTGAAATTTATTATCACTCATGTTTACTTCGCCTGTTTTAAAAAATTGAATAGTGCATTCATTCATTTTGAAATGAAGGTAGTGACCTGTGAATTTCCATACCTCAGTAATCAAGGATAGGACAAAAGCCTTTTCTACCTGTGTTACCCTCAAACTCTGCACCCCACCCCAGCCTGGGGATTAACCTCTTGCACCCATACTCAGCTTCTGTTTTTGGACTGTTAACCGTCACTGCATCTGTATGTGTGTTGACAAAGTGATCTCCAGTCTTTCCAGTTCTTTTGTTTTGTTTTTTGGTTTAGGGAACAGTCCTACTATGAATGTACATTTACTGGTCTGCTGAAGTTCATATATAAACCTGTCAAGCACATTACCAGAATTGGAATTGCTTGTATATACACTTTGATAAATTTTAGAGACAATGGTAGAACAGAAGTAAATTGTATTTCAAATCCCACAGTATTCTCACACCATGAAAACCGTTCCCTTTTTAATACATTTGTGTGTAGTTTATCTTTATGCCCATACTATATTTCCCAGGGATGAGTAAGTGTTATGTTTCTTGCTAGCACATTTACCGTATTGTTCAATGTCAGGCATTTAGTGGTTTAACATGATCATATTTCCATGAACTTGCAAATACAAGATCTTCTCTCACACTGTCATTTACTCCCTGCTGTTTTATATTGCCCTCCTAATTGTCCGTCCTGGTCTTTCTTTATGTTCTTCATCAACCTGGATAATTTACACTCTTTTTTCCCTTATTCAAGACCAATAGAATAGAATAGAACACCCAGAAATAAATCCTGATATATGGCCAAATGATTTTTGACAAGTTGCCAAGACTTTTCAAAGTAGAAAGGATAGTATTTTCAACAAATGGTGCTGAGAGGTCTTGTTGTCAACATGCAAAAGAAGGAAGATGGACCCTTACATAACATCATAAGCAAAAATTAATGAAAACGTATCAAGAAACTAAATATAATACCTAATAAAATAAAAAGTCTTAGAAGAAGACACAGGACAAGAGCTTCATGACATTGGATTTGGCAGTTTTCCTCAATATGAAACGAAGGAACAACAAAGGTACAGCTAACAAAAAAATAAACAATTTACACTACCTAATTTAAAAAAAATGTGTATCAAAGAAATGTAAATAGAATAAAATGACAACCCCCAAGATGGGAGAAAATATTTGAAAGCCATCTATCTGACAAGAGATTTCTATTCAGAATATACAGAGAACTCCTACAACTCAACAAAAAGCAAACACCCTGATTCAAAAATGGATAAAACACTTGAATAGATGGTTCTTCAAAAAGATGTACAAATGACTAAACATTTGAATAGATGCTCCATATCACAAAATGCATGTTTATATATTTGTGTGCATGAATACACACACAAGCACACACACACACATACACAAGCAGAAAACAAGTATTGGTGAGGATGTGAGGGAGTTGGAAGCATTGTGCTCTGTCAGTGGGAATGTAGAATGATACAGCTGCTTTGCAAAAGAGTATGGCAATTTTTCAGCTATTGAAAAATAGAATTCCTACATGATCCAGGAATTTTACTATGAGGTATACCCAAAGGAATTGAAATCAGGGTCTTAAAGTAATATTTGTACTCCAGTTTTTAGAGCAGTAATAATCACTGTAGCTATAATATGAAAGCAACCTAAGTGTTCATCCACTAGTTCCTGGATAAGCAAAGTGTGATATACCCATATAATACAATATTATTCAGTGTTAAGAAGGAAAAGATCTAGGAATATGCTACAACATGGATGAATCCTGAGGAAATTTAGCTACCAAATATGCCATTTTTGTGACTTTTAGTGAGTCATAACAATGCAACTACTTATTTCAATTATATGGGGTACTTAGTGTAATCAAAACCATAGAAATTGGGAGTGTAATGATGCTTTTCAGGTGGTTATGGAACAAAAAGGAAAGTTATGTTTAAAGGATATAGAGTTACAGTTTTAAAACATAGAAAAGAATTAGAAAGATAAATGGCGATGTTGATCGCCCAATAATATGAATGTATATAATATCACTGAACGGTGCACTTTATAATAATTAACATGTTATATTTTATGTTATTTGATTTTACCAACATACAAAATAGGGAAAGAATGTAATATCAGGAAAGGGGGTGGACCTGGGATAGAGCAGAGAGTAATCAGAAGGGTGAGACACTGCATATGTTGAAGAAGAAGAGGCAAGGGTCTTCATTGGCCAGAAGAGACTTTATAAAAAAGAAAAAGGAATACTCTGAGGGTGTATTAACTAGATATCTGTGGGTGTACTGCTATCTCCCTTGGGTTATCTTAAAGTGTCTTTAATAAAGTCCATAAGGCTTGTTGAGGCTTTTTAAAAAAACTGGATTCCCTAGGAGATAATTAGAGGGTGGTACTTAAGTCTATGTCTAGGTTGACAGATTTTGCAGGGAAGATGAACCTGAGAACAGTGGAGGTCCTGAGAGTGTAAGTACATGGGAATTGGAAAAAAAGATAATAAAGGGAATTAGGAAAACTTTCTACTTCGAAGGTCATGTATTACTGAGTCAGACCTGAGGTTTCTAAGGAGTTACATACACAGTTGCTATTTGGATTGCTTGTTGATGAAGATCAGTGGAAAAACTAGAGTTGTTTCCAAGTGTAGGTAAGATATAATGAGAGGATGGAGCTGGAAAGTAGGGAGGCCCAGAGAAAAGTGGGAAGGTCATACTGGGCCAAGATGGTGGTAACATCCAGCAGAACGGATGGTAGGGCAGACTGTGGTTTCATCTTTTTTATTGTGGCTCCCCACCTCATCCTTAATAATTCTTTGGGAATATTTCATTGCTCTGTGATGCAGGTACAGAATTCGAGTGAGGACACTACACCCTCAGTGTCCAGCTGTCTGAGTCCTCAGTGTGCTTCAAATGATGGAGAACTATTGCTTCTTTATGAGAAGAGTTAGTACCTCGTAGCTAAGCTTAAGCTGGAGCTTATGCAATATTGATTCCATTTTATATATACTGTTGGCATGGAGGTTCCTCCTCCTCTTTTCTTGACCATTATGAAATGAATCTATATTTCTCAATATTTGGGTATCTCAGATAAATACATTAAGTAAAGGAACTTTATCTATGGCTCCCTGCATAGTTTGCTCTTTCTTGTTTCTCTTTTACCTTTACTAAATTAGCACAGGGAGAGACCTTGAAAGGTTCTAATCAGGAGAGATTAGAACATCATATTTCTAGAGAGGTTGGTTGGACAGAGCAGGGGTCCCAGTGAGAATGAAAGCTTCTGTTTCTACTTGGAAGTGTACCTGTATAGAGTAGAGGGCTCCAGGAAATATCCTAGAATATTGCAATGTCCCTGCGGGAGATCATTAAGAGAGGCAGGATCTGGTACCAGATCAGTGTACTATGACATGTTTGTCAGTCATCTGATGTGAGATTCTCAGAGCCAATCCCATATGGTAGGGCTGAGTGCAGAGTGATGAAGAACCTGTGAAAGCCTCTGATTGCATGTTAAAGATGAAGCTCTGATTTGGGGGAGAATTTTCTTACCCGACTGAATGTCACCCTTTTGTGGGGATGAGATTCTGTGCTTTTCCTCTCTTGATGACCACTGACTGAAAATCATTAGAGGATCATGTCTAGACAGCATTCTTTATTTAATTTCTTAAAGAAGAAAACATAGAAAACATTTTTATCCACTTTCAAATTGAGGATCAAGGGGAATGACATCAGTGAAAATGTCAGAGTAGGGAGCTCTGGCTTGTGTCCATCACCAGAAACACTGACATACGTAGTAAAACCTGTCAGAATGATCTTATCAACACATGTAACTTTTCTTTTCTTTTTCACCGTGTAGATTTATCTTTCATTGAAACTTAATTTACTACAGGATGTGGAGAATAAACAGGGAAGTAGAAACTGTATTTCCTGATGAGAGAATCACTAAGTCACATTAGCTGTTCTGAGCTATGTCTTACTCACCGTGACTGTAATTAAAACAAACAAACAAAACACTTTTTTTTTGTAAGTCAGTTCTGACATTTCCTCGTTAAAGACAAGGTAACAGATACAGATTTAGATCTACCAGAATTGAGCAAAATTTTGATTGTAAATGTGCTGAATATATGAGCATGACCTGCTACAAATCTTCATTATACTTATTGCCACAACTGACAAATTCCCTTTTGCCACTCCTGATATGTTGCATGTAAGGAATGCATAGGTCACTAACCCCAGCAGGTCACAGGTAAACTCTGTCACATGGATTACTGCATGTTTTCCTGTTGGAAGGCCACACATTCTCGAGTATCATGCCTGAAGAGTATCTGGGCTCTTCTTTTTTCTGGATAAAGTTTAGATAATCACCTAATTTTATGAGAAATATATAAATTGTATTTGCATATTCTTCAGGTTTTTATTTATCCATTCTCTTTGAAGTCCTAAGTGCAAATATTAAACTGATTTCCAAGAGGGTGGTAAATAAGACAGCTACATTTATGCTTCAAAATTAGCAATAAAGCACAATACAATTGTAAATGCATTAATGTGTGATTAATATGTAGATACTTATGTAAATGCAATTTTAATAATGCTTTGTGGAGAGCTTCAGAGTCTAGGTATTAAAAAAAATAAAAAGAAGAAGGAGTTCTTGAAACTCTCAGGGAATTATAGAGAAGTCTTTGTGTCTATAAATATCAATCTGGAATAATGTATTTTCTCAGAAATAAACTAGGCATAAAATTGTAGGAAAAAACTTCATCAAATGAAAGAGCATGTGAGATGGCCATACAAGAAAAAGAATATTCTCAGAGAATACTGCGCAGTGTGGAGTTCAGTAGAAGTTTAATACATATTCAGAGAGTAATACTTTGGAGAGCCTAATTATGAGTTCCTGATATCGCATCTTTGGAGAGACGGTAGTCATTTGAAATATGATGTTATAAGATGACGTTAACATAGTTAAATACTTTCATTTAGAAATGACCACTTAGAACCTGAATAAATGAAAGAGAACAGAAAATTATGTTTTTGTTGATTTTTGAAGCTCTCAGGTGAGTGCTGATAATTTAAATATACATGATGTCGGGCTTCCCTGGTGGTGCAGTGGTTGCGAGTCCGCCTGCCAATGCAGGGGACACGGGTTCGTGCCCCGGTCCAGGAAGATTCCATATGCCGTGAAGTGGCTAGGCCCGTGAGCCATGGCCACTGAGCCTGCGCGTCCAGAGCCTGTGCTCCACAATGGGAGAGCCCACAACTGTGTGAGGCCTGTGTACCAAAAAAAAAAAAAAAATACATGATGTCTTTCACTGCAAAGTAAAGGAGCTCTTACAGTGGAGGATTCCTGGACTGAATGTCAACATTATGACAGTGTGAGTATGTTTCGTATTTGGTAATTGCAATCATTGTTGCTTTTGTTGTGGTCATCCATTTACAATGCTTGGTGTCAGTTGATTTATCTCTTGTAAAAATAAAATACAGTCTGTGTGTGTGAAAGAAAAAACATACATGATGTCTTGATAAAGTAGTATGGAATTTGAGATCTGGAAGAAAGTATTTCTTTTCTGTAATGCTAGGATGCTAATTGGACATTTTTGCAAGAAAGAGATTTCAGGATGCAAATCTGATGTCTCTAAGGTGGGAAGTCAGTTCATGGCGGAACATTCTATTAAACTTGTGTGAGTGCAGAAATATTTCTTTGGAAGGAAGAGGTCACGAATCCCTTTTTAACCGTTAGTGGTTTATAGTATACCGAATGAGCAAAATGGCTATTTCTGAACTTTAGAAAAAGATAATATAGTTTTTTCTGCATTTATATTATGGAGCTGATGTAGAATATCAAAAATTCTTTATTTTGAAAAACAATGTAATCAATTTGACATAATTCATATATACTGAACCTGTGGTACACACACACAATAAAACTTATATTCAAAAAATCTTTTTCACTTAACAAATACTTTCTAGTGTAGTTGATTTACAATGTTGTGGGGTTTTTAATACATGTTTATTGGAGTATAATTGCTTTATAACACTGTGTTAGTTTCTGCTTTACAACAAAGTGAATCACCTATATGTATACATATATCCCCATATCCCCCTGTCTCGAGGCTCCCACCCAGACTCCCTATCCCACCCCTGTGGGGGACATAAAGCACCGAGCTGATCTCCCTGTGCTATGCGGCAGCTTACCACTAGCTCTTTTACATTTGGTAGTGTATATATGTCAGTGCTACTCTCTCACTACGTCCCTGTCTCCCCTTCTGCCCTGTGTCCTTAAGTCCGTTCTCTACATCTGTGTCTTTATTCCTGCCCTGTCACTAGGTTCGTCAGTACCATTTTTCTAGATTCCATATATATATGTGTTCGTGTACGGTATTTGTTTTTCTCTTTCTGACGTACTTCACTCTGTATGACAGACTCTAGGTCCAACCACCTCACTACAGATAACTCAATTTTCTTCCTTTTTATGGCTGAGTAATACTCCATTGTATATATGGGCCACATCTTCTTTATATATTCATCTGTTGTTGGACATTTAGGTTGCTTCTATGTCCTGGCTATTGTAAATAGTGCTACAGTGAACATAGTGGTACATGTATCGTTTTGAATTATGGTTTCCTCCGGGTATATGCCCAGTAGTGGGATTGCTGGGTCATATGGTAGTTTTATTTTTAGCTTTTAAGGAACCTCCATACTGTTCTCCATAGTGGCTGTATCAGTTTACATTCCCACCAACAGTGCAGGAGGGTTCCCTTTTCTCCACACCCTCTGCAGCCTTTATACATTGTTGTGTTAATTTCTTCTGTGCAGCAAAGTGATTCAGTTATATATATATATATATATATATATATATACATATATATATATATATATATATATATATATAATTTTCCATTATGGTTTATCACAGGATATTGAATATAGTTTCCTCTGCTATACAGTAGGTCTTTGTGGTTTGTCCAGCCTATGTAGAATAGTTTGTTTCTGCTAATCCAAAACTCCAAATCTTTCCATCACTCTCTCCTTAGCAACCACAACTCTGTTTTCTATATCTGTGTGTTTGTTTCTGTTTCACTGACATGTTCATTTTTGTCCTGTTTTCGATTACACATATAAGTGATATTATATGGTATTTGTATTTCTCTTTCTGACTTACTTCACTTAGTATCATTATCTCTAGGTCCATCCATGTTGCTGCAAATGGCATTATTTCATTCTTCTTTTATGTCTGAGTAATATCTATTGTATACGTATACCACACTTTCTTTATACATTCATTTTTCAATGAACATTTAGATGGTTTCCATGTCTTGGCTATTATAAATAGTGCTGCTATGAACATAGGGTTTTATGTATTTTTTTGAATTATAGTTTTGTCTCGATATATGTCCACAAGTGAGATTGCTAGATCATATGGCAACTCTCTTTATAGTTTTTTTGAGGAACCTCCATACTGTTTTCCATAGTGGCTGCACCAACTTACATGGCCACCAACAGTGTAGAAGGGTTCCCTTTTCTCCATACCCCATCCAGCATTTGTTAATTGTAGATGTTTTTTAATGATGGCCATTCTGATCAGTGTGAAGTGATACCTCATTGTAATTTGGATTTGCATTTCTCTAATAATTAGTGATGATGAGCATCTTTTCATGTGCCTATTGGCTATCAGTATGTCTTCTGTGGAGAAATGTTTATTTAGGTCTTCTACCCATTTTTCCATTGAGTTATTTGTTATTTTGTTATTGAGTTGTATGAGCTGTTTGTATAGTTTGGAAATTAAGCCCTTGTCAGTCTCATAATTTGCTAATATTTTCTCCAGTCCATAGGCTGTATTTTCATTTTGATTATGGTTTCCTTTGCTGTGCAACAGCTTGTAAGTTTGATTAGTTCCTGTTTCTTTTTTGCTTTTACAGTAAGTCCCCTACATATGAACAAGTTTTGTTCCAAAAGTGCATTTTTAAGTCCAATTTGTTTGTAAGTCCAACAAAGGTAGCCTAGGTACCCAACGTACACAGTCGGCTATATGGTATTGTACCGCAATAGGTTTATAATAATCTTCACACAAACAATACATAAAAAACAAACACAAAAATAAAGAAAACATTTTTAATCTTACAGTACAGTAACTTGAAAAGTACAGAAATATATTACAACAGCTGGGATACTCGGGCTGGCATCGAGGGAACAGGCAAGAAGAGTTACTGATTGGAGGAGGGAGAGGAGGTGGGAGATGGTAGAAGTGAAGGATTATCAGCAGTAGGAGACAGAGGGCAACTCCAATTTCACTCATACCTGACATTGATGGCACAAGTTCTGGTCCCTTGCTGGATTTAATTCTATCTACCCTCTTGAAAAAATGATCCATTGATGTCTGGGTCATAGCTCTTTTATTCTCATCATAGATGACATGGTAGCACTGGATTGCATTCTGAATGGCTGCTGCTACCTTTGGGTACCATTCTAGGTTCTGGTTCTCTGCCTCAAAAACTAACAGTGCTTCCTCAAATAAAGAAGATTCCCTTGCCATTTTCTGTGTCATGAATCTCTTCAGTTCTTCAGTTACTTCTTCTTCCTCCTGTCCCTCTTCATCCTTTCTCTGGGCCTCCAATTCCATCAGTAAGCTCCTCATGTTGCACAACAGTGAGTTCAATGAAATCGTCCTCTTGCAGATCTAGCTCCAGCTTCTCGCTGAGGGTCACTACGTTGCTGAAGACCTCTTCAGACTTCTGATCTACCTTCTCAAATCCACAAAAATCATGAACAAACTGTGGGCAAAGATTCTTCCAAACCCCATTCACAGTGACCACCATACCCTCACACCATGCAAAGTCAATGTTTTTATGGTCTTGTAGATGTTATAGTCCTTCCAAAGTTGTCCTTAGGTTGTTCCCGATTTGTCACTTACCTTTACTGCCTGACAAAAAGTGTGACATAAATAATATTTCTTGAAAGTCGCTCTAACTCCTGGTCCATAGGTTGGATGAGCAACGTAGTATTCAGTGGCAGATGCACTACTTTGGCGTTGGGATGAAAGTCATCCATGGATGGGGAGTGGCCCAGAGCACTGTCGAGCAGCAAAAGAATGTTTTGCTGGAACGTCCTTCTCTGAGCAATATTTCTGTACATCTGGGATAATGTGGTGGCAAAACCAGTCCTGGAATGTGGCCTGTGTAATCCAGGATTTGGGGTTACGCTTCCACACAACAGGAAGAGAGCCCTTGGCTATGTTTTTAAGGGTTCTTGGGTTCTCTGAATGATAAACTAAGAGAGGCTTCAGCTTCATATCACTGGAAGAATTGCCAGCAAACAACAGTTAGCCTATCCTTTGCTGCTTTACAGCCCGGCATCAACTTTTCCTCCTTACTGATGTAACTTCAGTCTGGCATCCTCTTCCAGTACAGTTGTGTCTCATCCACATTAAAAACCTGGTTGGGTAAATACACACCATCATCAATAATTTTTCAAAGTGTTTCCGGAAGTTCCTGGACAGCTACCCTATCTGCACTTGTTGCTTCTCCACTTACTTTTACATTGTGAAGGTTGGCTCTAGCCTTGAACCGATGAAACCAGCCAAGGCTGGCATTAAAAGATGTGCCCTCTGATTCTTTGCCGTTTTTCTACTTCAAGTCTTCATAAAGGCTTTTAGCTTTCTCTTGAATCAGCATTAAGCTGAGCAGGACTCAGTGCTGATGTTGATCCTGCATCTGCACACTGAGAAGTTTCTCCATCTCCTCCATCACTTTTCCATGCTTCTTTGATATTTTGTCAACACCATCATCACAGCAGACTTCACATGTTCCATGATCTTGTCCTTGTTCTTTAGATTCATGCCAATGATTGAATGATTCATGTTATAAGAACGAGCGATGTCTAACATCTGTTTGCCTTGCTCCACTCTCTCAATTACTTTCACTTTTGTTTCCATCATTATCGCTTGGCCCTTCTTAACAGTACCAGCTACATCACCGCTGCTTTTACGCTTGGTTCCAGACATCTTGGGCTTGAAATAAACGTACTGTACTACTGTACTCTATATAGTACTGTAAAGTACACAAAAGCACAACCACTTATAGAGGATGCACGCACATGACAATGTATGCCAGACACATGAACTAACTTACATGATTGGACATGCGAATGGACGTTTGCATCTTTGAAAGTTTGCAACTTGAAGGTTCATATGAAGGTTCGTATTACTGTATTTGTACTGCCTAGGGAGAACTACCTAGGAAAACTGTGGTATGATTTATGTCAGAGAATGTTTTGCTTATGTTCTCTTCTAGGAGTTTTAAGGTGTCCTATCTTATATTTAAGCATGTAAGCCGTTTTGAGTTTATTTTTGTGTATGGTGTGAGGGTATGTTCTGACTTCACTGATTTGAATACGGCTGTCTAACTTTCAAAACACCAATTGCTGAAGAGACTATCTTTTCCCCATTGTGTATTCCTGCCTCCTTTGTCAAAGGTTAATTGACCATAGGTGTGTGCTTTTATTTCTGGGCTCTCTATTCGATTCCATTGATCCATGTATCTCTTTCTGTGTCAATACCTTGCGGTTTTGATTACTGTAACTTTGTAGTATTGTCTGAAGTTTAGGAGGGTTATGCCTCCTGCTTTGTTCTCTTTCCTCAGGATTGTGTTGACAGTTCTGACTTTTTATGGTTCCAGATACATTTTAGGATTATTTGTTCTAGTTCTGGGGGAAATGTCATGGGCAATTTGATAGGGATCACATTAAATCTGTAGATTGCTTTGGGTAGTATAGCCATTTTAACAGTATTAATTCTTCCCATCCAAGAGCATGGGATGTCTTTCCATTTCTCTGAATCTTCTTCAGTTTCCTTTACTAATGTTTTGTAGTTCTCAATATATAAGTCTTTCACCTCCTTGGTGATGTTTATTCCTAAGTATTTTATTTTTTAATGCCATTTTAAAAAGGATTGCTTGTTAACATTTCTTTTCTGATATTTCATTGTTAATGTAAAGAAATGCAACCAGGGATTTCCCTGGTGGCTCCATGGTTGAGAATCCACCTGCCAATACAGGGGACATGGGTTTGAGCCCTGGTGCAGGAAGATCTCACATGCTGTGGAGCAACTAGACCTGTGTGCCACAAGTACTTAACCTGCACACTAGAGCCCGTGAGCCACAACTACTGAGCCTGTGTGCCATAACTACTTAAGCCCGCGTGCCTAGAGCCCACGCTCTGCAACAAGAGATGCCACTGCAATGAGAAGCCTGCGCACCACAACGAAGACTAGCCACCACTGGCCACAACTAGAGAAAGCCCATGCACAGCAATGAAGACACAATGCAGCCAAAATAAATTTAAAAAAAGAAAAACCAAGAATTGCAACCAATTTATGTATGTTGATCTTGTATCCTGCTACTTTGCTGAATTTATCAGTTCTAGTAGTTTTTGTGTGGAACTTTTAGGGTTTCCTTTATATATATCATCATGTCATCTGCATATAATGACAACTTTACCTCTTCCCTTCCAATGTGGTTAGATTTTATTTTTTCTTTTCTGATTGTTGTGGCTAGGACTTTCAATACTATGTTGAAGAGAAGAGGTGAGAGTGGGCATCCTTGTGTTGTTCCATATTTTAGGGGGAAGGCTTTCAGCCTATGAACATTGAGTATTATATTGACTATGGGTTTGTCATAAATAGCTTTTATTATGTTGAGATATGTTTCCTCTATACCCACTTTGGTAAGTGGTTTTTTTTTTTTTTGCAGTACACAGGCCTCTCACTGTTGTGACCTCTCCCATTGCGGAGCACAGGCTCCAGACGTGCAGGCTCAGTGGCCATGGCTCACGGGCCCAGCCACTCCGCGGCATGTGGGATCTTCCAAGACTGGGGCACGAACCCGTGTCCCCTGCATCGGCAGGCAGATTCTCAACCACTGCGCCACCAGGGAAGCCCTGGTAAGTGTTTTTTATCATGAATGGCTGTTGAAGTTTTTCAAATGCTTTTTCGGCATCTATTGAGATGATCATTTGTTTTGTGTTTTTCCTTTATTGATGGGGTGTATCATGTTGATTGATTTGCATATGTTGAAACAACTTTGTGACACTGGGGTGAATTAAATTTGGTCATGGTGTATGATCCTCTTATGTGTTGTCAGATTTGGTTTTCTAATATTCAGTTGAGAATTTTTGCATCTATATTTGTCAAATATATTGGTCTGCAGTTTTCTTTTTTGGTAGTGACTTTCTCTGTGTGTTTTTTTAAGTCTTTATAGAATTTGTTTCAATATTGCTTCATTTTATGTTTTGGTTTCTTGTTTGTGAGGCATGTGGGATCTTAGCTTCACCATCAGGGATTGAACCTGCCCCCCCCCCTGCACTGGAAGGCGAAATCTTAACTGCTGGACCACCAGAAAAGTCCCCATCTGATTTTTTGTTTGTTTGTTTTAGTAAATTTCTTTACTAATTTTTTTTGGATGCATTGGGTGTCCATTGATGTGCACGGGCTCTCTCTAGTTGTGGTCAGCGGGGGCTACACTTCATTGTGGTGTTCACGCTGTTCATTGCAGTGGCTTCTTTTTTTGCAGAGCATGGGCTCTAGGTGCGCAGGCTTCAACGTTTGTGGCTATCTGGCTCAGTAGTTGTGGCTCCGGGTCTGTAGAGCTCAGGCTCAGTAGTTGTGGCACACAGGCTTAGTTGCTGCATGGCATGTGGGATCTTCCCAGACCAGGGCTCGAACCTATGTCCCCTGCATTGGCAGATGGATTCTTAACCACTGTGCCACCAGGGAAGTCCGCCCCATGTGTTTTTGATATCAAGGTGATGGTGGCTTCATAGAATGTCTTTGGAATTATTCCTTACTCTTCAAACTTTTCGAAGAGTTTGAGAAGAATCGGTGTAAGTTTTGCTTTGTATATTTGGTAGAATTTGCTTGTGAAACCATGTGATCCCGGACCTTTGTTGGTAGGGAGTTTTTTTTAAATTACAGATTCTATTTTGATTTTAGTGATCAGTATGTTCAAGTTATCTATTTCTTCTTGATTCAGTTTTGTTCGGCTGTAAAAAATCAACATACATATTTCAGGTCATGTTAGCACCTAAATACTTACCATGTATTAGACCACAAAAGGGTGAAGAAAAAAATATTAAAATATTTTTTCAAATAGAAAAAGTATTGAAATATTTTTAAGAAACTGGGATAATAATACTAATTACAATAATGACAAATTGTTCTGAACTTAAAGTCTACTTTATCTAAGATGCTTATTATATGCTTATTATAAGCATGATATTATATGCTTATATATGCTTATATATTATATGATATAATATATTGTTATTATATGCTTATTATAAGCATGATATTATATGCTTATTGTTTTATTGTTTTTAAATACATGGAATGTTTTCTCCTTTCTAACATAATTCTTTTATTTTACCTTTATATTGTGAAAAAAATTTAGTTGCACATAATATAAAAGCTTACACTTTAATAGGAGATATTAATCCAGTTACATTTACTATAGTACTGAAAATACTTAGGTTTAGAGTTACCATGTTATTGAGTGCTCTTATTTATTTATTTATTTTTTAAAAAAGATTTAATTGGGGGGGCATACATTATTTATTTATTTATTTATTTATTTACATCATCTTATTGGACTATAATTGCTTTACAATGATGTGTTAGTTTCTGCTTTATAACAAAGTGAACAAGCTATACATGTACATATATCCCCATATCTCCTCCCTCTTGCGTTTCCCTCCCACCATCCCTATCCCACCCCTCTAAGTGGTCACAAAGCACTGAGCTGATCTCCCTGTGCTATGCAGCTGTTTCTTGCTAGCTATCTGTTTTACATTTGGTAGTATATATAAGTCCATGACACTCTCTCACTTTGTCCCAGCTTACCCTTCCCCCTCCCCATGTCCTCAAGTCCATTCTCTATGTCTGCGTCTTTATTCCTGTCCTGCCCCTAGGTTCTTCTGAATCATTTTTTTTTTAGATTCCATATATATGTGTTAGCATACAGTATTTGTTTTTCTCTTTCTTTTTATGGCTGAGTAATATTCCATTTTATATTGAAGATGTGCAACATCTTCTTTATCCATTCATCAGTTGATTGGACACTTAGATTGCTTCCATGTCCTGCCTATTGCAAGTAGAGCTGCAATGAACATTGTGGAACATGACTGTTTTTGAATTATGGTTTTCTCCCAGTATATGCCCAGTAGTGGGATTCCTGTGTCATATGGTAGTGGTAGTTCTATTTTTAGGTTTTTAAGGAACCTCCATACTGTTCTCCATAGTGGCTGTATCAATTTACACTCCCACCAGTGGTGCCAGAGTGTTCCCTTTTCTCCACACCTCTGCAGCATTTATTGTTTGTATATTTTTTTGATGATGGCCATTCTTACCTGTGTGTGGTGATACCTCATTGTAATTTTGATTTGCTTTTCTCTAATGATCATTGATGTTGAGCATTCTTTCATGTGTTTGTTGGCAATCTGTATATCTTCTTTGGAGAAATGTCTGTTTAGGTCTTCTGCCCATTTATGGATTGGGTTGTTTGTTTTTTTGATATTGATCTGCCTGGGCTGCTTGTAAAGTTTGGAGATTAATCCTTTGTCAGTTGCTTCGTGGGCAAATATTTTCTCCCATTCTGAGGGTTGTCTTTTCATCTTGTTTACGTTTTCCTTTGCTGTGCAAAAGCTTTTAAGTCTCATTAGGTCTCTTTTTTTATTTTTGTTTTTTTTTTTTTTTTTTTTGCATTACGTGGGCTTCTCACTGCCGTGGCCTCTCCCGTTGCGGAGCACAGGCTCCGGACGCGCAGTCCCAGCAGCCATGGCTCACGGGCCCAGCCGCTCCGCGGCATGTGGGATCCTCCCGGACCGGGGCACGAACCCATGTCCCCTGCACCGGCAGGCGGACTCCCAACCACTGCGCCACCAGGGAAGCCCTTATTTTTGTTTTTATTTCCATTTCTCTAGGAGGTGGGTCAAAGAGGATCTTGCTGTGATTGATGTCATAGAGTGTTCTGCCTATATTTTCCTCTAAGACTTTTATAGTGTCTGGCCTTACAGTTAGGTCTTTAATCCATTTTGAGCTTATTTTTGTGTATGGTGTTAGGGAGTCTTCTAATTTCATTCTTTTACCTGTAGCTGCCCAGTTTTCCCAGCACCACTTATTGAAGAGGCTGTGAATTCTCCATTGTATATTCTTGCCTCCTTTATCAAAAATAAGGTGACCATATGTGCATGGGTTTACCTCTGGGCTTTTCCTCCTGTTCTATTGATCTATATTTCTGTTTTTGTGCCAGTACCATACTGTCTTGACTACTGTAGCTTTGTAGTATTGTCTGAAGTCAGGGAACCTGATTCCTCCAACTCTGTTTTTCTTCTCAAGATTG
Source organism: Hyperoodon ampullatus (assembly GCF_949752795.1). Lineage (NCBI taxonomy): Eukaryota > Metazoa > Chordata > Mammalia > Artiodactyla > Ziphiidae > Hyperoodon > Hyperoodon ampullatus. Next base: position 77,279,386 of record NC_136919.1, read on the forward strand.
TTTTGGCTGTTTGGGGTCTTTTGTGTTTCCATATAAATTGTGAAATTTTTTTGTTCCAGTTCTCTGAAAAATGCCATTGGTAGTTTGATAGGTATTGCTTTGAATCTGTAGATTGCTTTGGGTAGTATAGTCATTTTCACAATGTTGATTCTTCCAATCCAAGAACATGGTGTATCTCTCTAACTGTTTGTGTCATCTTTGATTTCTTTCATCAATGTCTTATAGTTTGTTGAGTAAATGACTTTTGTCTCCTTAGGTAGGTTTATTCCTAGGTATTTTATTCTTTTTGTTGCAGTGGTAAATGGGAGTGTTTCCTTAATTTCTCTTTCATATTTTTCATCTTTAGTGTATAGGAATGAAAGAGATATCTGTACATAAATTTAGTATGCTGCAACCTTACCAGATTCATTGATTAACTCTAGTAGGTTTCTGGTAGCATCTTTAGGATTCTCTATGTATAGTATCATGTCATCTGCAAACAGGGAGAACTCAACTTCTTCTTTTCTGATTTGGATTCCTTTTCTTTTTCTTCTCTGGTTGCTGTAGGTAAAAATTCCAAAAGTTTGTTGAATAATAGTGGTGAGAGTGGGCAACCTTGTCTTCTTCTTTATCTTGGTGGAAATGGTTTCACTTTTTCACCATTGAGAACGATGTTGGCTGTGGGTTTGTCATATATGGCCTTTATTATGTCGAGGAAAGTTCCCTTTATGCCTACTTTCTGGAGGTTTTTTTAATCATAAATGGGTGTTTAGTATTGTCGAAAGCATTTTCTGGGTCTATTGAGATGACCATATGGTTCTTATCCTTCAGTTTTTTAATATGGTGTATCACATTGATTTGCATGTATTGAAGAATCCTTGCATCCCTGGGATAAACCCCACTTGATCTTGGTGTATGATCCTTTTAATGCACTGTTGGATTCTGTTTGCTAGTATTTTGTTATGGATTTTTGCATCTATGTTCATCAGTGATATTGGACTGTAGTTTTCTTTCTTTGTGACAACTTTGTCTGGTTTTGGTATCAGGGAGATGGTGATCTCATAGAATAAGTTTGGGAGAGTTCCTCCCTCTGCTATATTTTGGAAGAGTTTGAGAAGGATAGGTGTTAACTCTTCTCTAAATGTTTGATAGAATTTGCCTGTGAAGCCATCTGGTCCTGGGCTTTTGGTTGTTGGAAGATTTTTTATCACAGTCTCAATTTCAGTGCTTGGGATTGGTTTGTTTATAGATTCTATTTCATCTTGGTTCAGTCTTGGAAGATTGTACTTTTCTAAGAATTTGTGCATTTCTTCCAGGTTGTCCATTTTATTGGCATAGAGTTGCTTGCAGTAATCTCTCATGATTCTTTGTATTTCTGCAGTGTCCGTTTTACTTCTCCTTTTTCATTTGTAATTCTATTGATTTGAGTTTTCTCCCTTTTTTTCTTGATGAGTGTGGCTAGTGGTTTATCAATTTTGTTTATCTTCTCAGAGAACCAACTTTTAGTTTTTTTGATCTTTGCTGTTATTTTCTTCATTTCTTTTTCATTTATTTCTGATCTGATCTTTATGATTTCTTTCCTCTGCTGACTTTGGGTTTTTTTTCTTTCTTTCTCTAATTGCTTTAGGTGTAATGTTAGCTTGCTTATTTGAGTTGTTTCTTGAGGTAGGATTGTATTGCTATAAATCTCCCTCTTAGAACTGCTTTTGCTGCATCCCATAGGTTTTGGGTCTTCATGTTTTCATTGTCAATTGTTTCTAGGTATTTTTTATTTCCTCTTTGATTTCTTCAGTGATGTCTTGGTTATTAAGTAGTGTATTGTTTAGCGTCCATGTGTTTGTATTTTTTACAGATCTTTTCCTGTAATTGATATCTAGTCTGATAGCATTGTGGTCAGAAAAGATACTTGATACGATTTCAGTTTTCTTAAATTTACCAAGGCTTTTTTTGTGACCCAAGATATGATCTATCCTTTGGAATGTTCCATGAGCACTTGAGAAAAAGTGTATTCTGTTGTATTTGGATAGAATGTCCTATAAATATCAATTAAGTCCATTCTGTTTAATGTATCATTTAAAGCTTGTTTTGCCTTATTTATTTTCATTTTCATTCACCAATCTGTTCATTGGTGAAAGAGGGGTGCTAAAGTCCCCTACTATGATTGTGTTACTGTCGATTTCCCCTTTTTTGGCTGTCAGAATTTGCCTTATGTATTGAGGTGCTCCTATGTTAGGTGCATAAATATGTACAATTGTTATTCTTCTTCTTGGATTGATACCTTGATCAATGTAGTGTCCTTCTATGTCTCCTGTAATAGTCTTTATTTTAAAGTCTTTTTTGTCTTATATGAGAATTGCTACTCTAGCTTTCTTTTGATTACCATTTGCATGGAATATCTTATTCCATCCCCTATCTTTCAGTCTGTATGTGTCCCTAGGTCTGAATTGGGTCTCATGTAGACCTCATATTTACCAGTCATGTTGTGGGATCCATTCAGCCAGTCTATTTCTTTTAGTTGGAGCATTTAATCCATTTACATTTAAGGTAATTATTGATATGTATGTTCTTATTACCATTTTCTTAAGTGTTTTGGGTTTGTTATTGTAGGTCTTTTCCTTATCTTGTGTTTCCTGCCTAGAGGAGTTCCTTTAGCATTTGTTGTAAAGCTGGTTTGGTGGTGCTGAATTCTCTTAGCTTTTGCTTGTCTGTAAAGTTTTTAATTTCTCTGTCAAATCTGAATGAGATTCTTTGCTGGGTCGAGTAATCTTGGTTGTAGGTTTTCCCCTTTTATCACTTTAATTTCCTGCAATTCCCTTCTGGCTTGCAGAGTTTCTGCTGAAAAATCAGCTGTTAATATGGGGATTCCCTTGTATGTTATTTGTTGTTTTTCCCTTGCTACTTTTAATATTTTTTCTTTGTATTTAATTTTTGATAGTTTGATTGATATATGTTTTGGCATGTTTCTCCTTGGGTGTATCTTGTATGGGACTCTATGCACTTCCTGGACTTGATTAATGATTTCCTTTCCCATATTAGGAAGTTTTCAACTATTATCTCTTCAAATATTTTCTCAGTCTCTTTCTTTTTCTCTTCTACTTCTGGGACCCCTATATTAGAATGTTGGTGTGCTTAATGTTGTCCCAGAGGTGTCTCAGATTGTCCTCAATTCTTTTCATTCTTTTTTTTCTTTATTCTGCTCTGCAGTAGTTATTTCCACTATTTTGTCTTCCAGGTCATTTATCCATTCTTCTGCCTCAGCTATTCTGCTATTGTTTCCTTCTAGAGAATTTTTAATTGCATTTATTGTGTTGTTCATCATTGTTTGTTTGCCCTTTAGTTCTTCTAGGTCCTTGTTAAACGATTCTTATATATTCTCCATTCCAGTTCCAAGATTTGGGATCATCTTTACTATCATTACTGTGAATTCTTTTCCCGTTAGGTTGCCTATTTCCTCTACATTTGTTTGTTTTGGTGGGATTTTACCTTGCTCCTTCATCTGTTGTGTGTTTCTCTGTTTTCTCATTTGGCTTTGGGGACTGTGTTTGGGGTATCCTTTTCGCAGGCTGCAGATTCATAGTTCCCGTTCTTTCTGGTGTCTGCCCCCAGTGGCTAAGGTTGGTTCAGTGGGTTGTGTAGGCTTTCTGGTGGAAGAGACTTGTGCCTGTGTTCTGGTGGGTGTGTCTGGATCTTATCTTTCTGGTGGACAGGTCCGCATCCGGTGGTGTGTTTTGGGGTGTCTGTGGCCTTGTTATGATTTTAGGCAGCCTCTCTGCTAATGGGTGGGCCTGCATTCCTGTCTTGCTAGTTGTTTGGCATAGGATGTCCAGCACTGGATCTTGCTGGTCTCTGAGTGGAGCTGGGTCTTTGCGTTGAGATGGATGTCTCTAGGAGGCTTTCCCCATTTTGATATTACAAGGTGCCAGAGGTCTCTGGTAGACCAATGTCCTGAATTCTGCTCAAGCAATTCAGAGGCACAGGCCTGACACGCGGCCGGAGCACCAAGACCCTGTCAGCCACACAGCTGGGGATGAGAGCAAGAGGTAGCTTTGGTACATCTCAGAGACCACCAATGAGATTCACTGACCATTTTCTCCCCAGAAGTGAAGAAAACAAAATTCAGTCTTCAGCTAGTCAGCCACTTTGGTAGCCAGCCTCCAAGATGGCCCTAATTATCTCCCAGTCTTCATGTACCTGTGCGGCTCCTTGCACTTGAAAAGGGCTGACTGTTTAACTAATTAGAAATTGCAGAAATGACAAAGTGCAGCTTCCAAAGTTATAAAAGACATTGCAGCTTCTGCTTTGGTTTCTGCTAGATCACTCATCCTGTGGTAAGCCAGCTGCCATGTCATGAAGACACTCAAGCAGCCCTAAGGAGAGATCCATGTGACAAGGAACTGAGGCCTCTTACCTACAGCCACGTGAGTGAGTCATCTCAGAAGTCAAAAGATTTAATTTTATTTATTTATGGTTGTATTGGGTCTTCGTTGCTACACAAATTTTCTCTAGTTGTGTCAAGCAGAGGTTACTCATTGTTGTGGTGCACGGGCTTCTCCTTGCGGTCGTTTCTCTTGTTGTGGAGTATGGGCTCTAGGTGCATGGGCTTCGGTAGTTGTGTCATGCAGGCTCAATAATTGTTGCTTGCTGGCTCTAGAGTGCAGGCTCCATAGTTGTGTCACACGGGCTTAGTTGCTCTGCGGCATGTGGGATCTTCCCAGACCAGGGATTGAAGCCCTGTCCCCTGCATTGGCAGGCAAATTCTTACCCACTGTGCCACCAGGGAAGTCCAGTGTGCTCTTTTTTAAACCTAGTCTGTTTTCATTATTTTCTATCTTAATGATCCTGTATTAAATTAAAAAAATAATACTCCTTTCTACCCCTCGTGTTTGAGGATTATATATGAAGTAGTATGTCTTATTTATTAATCTCAAATTTTCACCTTACTTTTAAGAAGTAATCACAATATCAAGTATTTAATACCTTTCACTTCTCCCTTGAAAAACATGGATATTAAAGTGCCAATATAATTACCTTCCCTAGTCTATCGTTTTTACTTTTGTTATGTATAACAAACAACAAAAAACATGCATGGTTTGTAAGGAAATGACAAATTTCAGAAAATTCAGAATTTGAATACACTCTATACATAGCTTCTAGACAAAGACACAGAAAATTGGCAGATACTCAGAGACCCCCTGGTACCATTCTAGTGTCTCCCCTTAAGGTTTAATATTGTTCTTGTATCTAACAAAAAGATCATGTTACCTGTATTTTGTATTTTATATAAATTTTATGACACAGTAAAATCACTTTTGGATTGGGCTTTTTTATTTTATGTTGCTTCTGAATATGACTATATGGTTGCCTGTTGTTATGATCATGCATTGCCACTGTTGCATAGGGTTCCATAGTGTAAATATTTAACTATTAATTAATTTATTCCAATGTGTATTACAATATGAGTGATTTTCAGTTTGTGTCTATTGAGAATAGCACTGGTATATAAATTCTAGAACTTGAGCTTTGGTTGTGTGTGTATAAATTATTGGTAAGTATACAAGTAGTAGTAAGATTTTCGAGTCATAGCTTTCATGTGTTTACCTTTTTAGATATTTCTAAATATTTTCAAAACATTTGTATGATTTTTCATCCTCAGCAGCAGTGAATGAGATTGAAGGATTATACGCATTCTTGTCAAACTTGATAATACCTGTCATTTTCATTTGAACTTTCTGGTTGGTGAGTGATAATTCCAGGTATCACTTTTTTGCATTTAATTGACTACTAAGAAGCCAAGCATCTTTTGATATGTTTATTTAACATTTTGTAGTCTGTTTTTAAAAATATCTTTTGGTACATTTTCCCCATTTTTGCTATTACATTATCTTCTTATTGAAGATTTTTTTTAACATCCAAAGACTTCTTATTTAGGAGTTTTTAATATATGCTTCTTGTGAGTTCTTCTCTCTTTCTGTCTGTCCCTCTCTTTCTTTAGATGAGTGTCAGTTATTAATGTTAATAATATCTAATTAGTTATTTTCCTATTTATTTATTTAGTCTTATTTCTATTTATGTAGTCTTCTTATCTGTAGCAGAACACATTATTTATTCTAAACCACAAATATATTTTCATTTCTTCAATAAATCTAATTATTAACCTTTAAATTTAAGTTAATTTTCTAAACTAAATATGTTGTATCATAGTGAGTATTAATTTTTCTATGACAGCTGAAATGTTACATTTATTCAGAAAATGTTGTATTCAACTTTCTTTTCATTTGCTCCTACTTCTCATTGATTCACAGAGGTAAACATCGCTTCATCCATGGATCTGACTTTTCTCTGATTTTTCATGGTCATTCTCACTAATTCGTCTTGCCTCCTGAAATCTTTAGTAATCCCATTATTTCACAGAAGCAAAAACCTTCCTTGGGCCTTTTTCCTCAGAAGATTGATTATTCCCACATTTTAAATGGGAGATTGCAATAAGTTAGGAGAAAATGCCACAATTGTCTCTCATTTTTTTTTCACATCTTGTATCAGCCTCTGCTTGCACTCTGTGTTCAAAGATTTTTGTACAACACATTGATGGAAGATGCCAGTTGTCTCTCTCCTTGGGGAAAAAGACAGATTAATTACCCGACAAATAAAATAAAGAGTGTCTTGCTCTGTTCAAATGTTGGACAGGATTGCTTGCATCCGTATTTAAAAGTTTCAGGTGACTGAAGCTTAAGATTCCTAAGCTTTAATCCATACTTGCACCATGCACAGCACCCAACAGGACTGCTTTACATAACCCCATGAGACTTTTGTGTGCAAGTGGAACAGATAAAAATATAAAACTCTTGCTGTCGTTTTGTGTCATAAAAATGATTTTTTGTCTCATTTAAACTATTTTTTTCTAAAATCCAAAAACGTGTCAGGCTAAAATATTGGAATTTCAAATATGGTAATATCTAAGACCATTCAAATTTCTTTCCAGTTTTGTTGATGATGGGATGCCATCAGAGATATGACTTCATTAAACACAATAGGTAAGATTACTTCATAGACCTGATTGGGGAATATGAAAATAATCCCCGGAAAAATCTGGACACTTTCTAGTTCTCAAGTATTGGTTAAGATGGTAGAAAGGGCCCTTCATTGTCCTTTATGTGAATGCAGATCAATTGAGAGAGGTGGGGATAAAACAAGCAGCCTAAATATCCTTTATGTATGTTGTACTACTCGTAGAAAGAGGAAGGGTCAACATGTCACCATGGTTGATATAGCAAATAAGCTGCTTGATAGTACACAGAAATATACCTGCTTGTATTTTCTGTGCAGTTACCCTCTCTTTTGGTGTGCCCTGATACCCCCCTCAACTTATGTACCAACTCCATCAGCATTAAGCAGAAATCCAAAGAAATCTATTCTTTGGAATTATGAGGAAGGGAAGACTTGAACATTTTATAGCATGCTCTATACAAGTCTACATGTCACCATCCTTACCTATGTCATGCCATGCATAGAGGGTCAGTAGGTTCAGGGGATTCTGGAAGCACCAAGGTCTGTGGGGTTAATCACAGCTGCATTCATGGGCAGGAAAAGAGAAGGGCCTTATCTTGGTCACTTTCTCAATGCTAGTGGCTACAAAAAGAAGAGGACAGCAGACATCTTAGGGAGAAGAACCAACATTAAATGAAATGTCCTAATTACTCTTGGCAACCTCTCATGATAGCCTCCCATAGCTCCTCGAATCCCTACATCCTTGCACAAGGGATAGTGTAATATTACTGGAGCGTGTGACTGCAGATTAACATTATTTTTGTCGAAAAAGATAAAAGTAGGTTCAAGTGATAGGGTTTGAAAAGGGTTCACAGTGCAAGGGAAACTGTTGTAACAATGTGGACAGAACCCTTTGGATGGATTCATCATGTTTTGTTTTTGTTTTTTTGCTGCTTCAGAATCTGTAGTAGAGATTGGTGTGTTCCATGATGCATTCTGCTTCTTATAAGTTTTAGATGGAATACCCCATTAGGAAGAAGTGCACGTAAGGAAGATTAGTGAGTCAAACTCCTCTGCGCTCTGTCAGCAGTGGGTGCAAAGGGATTTAGATCAAGTGCTGTCATCCTTTGATGTGCAAAGTTTTCACTATATGAATGATGTTTTGTTTGTTTACAGGCCAGGAGCCTTGGTCTCAATATCCCTGTTTAAAAAGTGTTATCACATGTCTGCCAGAAAGAATTTCTGATGATACTGGAAAAAATTTAGAGTTATCCTTAACAATTAAGGGTTTTGTAGCAACATGGGTGGACCTAGAGATTGTTATACTGAATGAAGCAAGTCAGACACAGAAAGATAGGTATCATTTGATATTGCTTATATGAGGAATCTAAAAAAGAAAAAAAAGGTAAAAATGAACTAATTTACACAACAGAAATAGAGTCATGGATATAGAAAACAAACTTATGGTTACCAGGGAATAAGTGGGGAAGGGATAAATTGGGAGATTGGGACTGACCTATACACACTAGTATATATAAAATAAGTATTGATAAGGACCTGCTTTATAGCACAGGGAACTCTACTCAATGGTGTGTACTGGCATATACGGGAAAAGAATCTTAAAAAAAACAGCAAGGGTTTTGGGATTATAAAATAAATATAAATGTGCAAACCTTTAACATGAAAGGAAAATCAGTTAACCCTGTGGTCCCTGTTATGGTGTAAACATTTTGTACCTCTAATTTTAAAATTTTGAAACAAAGCTCCCATGTTGATGGTATTGGGAGGTGGGGCTTTTGGGAGGTGATTAGGTCATGAGGCCAGAGACCTGAAACATGGGATTAGTGACCTAATAAATGTAGCACACAGAAGATCTCATGCCCATCACATGATTTCATTGCCAAGCGAGAAGACCCACATTATGAACCAGATATTGTTCCCTCACCAGACACTAAGTCAGCTGGCAACTTGTTCTTTTAAAAAAATTTTTTTTTAATGAACTAAATTAATTAATTAATTAATTAATTTTTGGCTGCATTGGCTCTTTGTTGCAGTCTGCGGGCTTCTCATTGGGTGGCTTCTCTTGTTGCGGAGCATGGGCTCTAGGCATGCGGTTTTCAGTAGCTGTGGCACACGGGCTCAGTAGTTGTGGCCTGTGGGCTCTAGAGTACAGGCTCAGTATTTGTGGTGCACGGGCTTAGTTGTTCCTTGGCATGTGGGATCTTCCTGGACCAGGGCTCGAACCCGTGCCCCTTTTATTGGTAGGCAGATTCTTAACCACTGCGCCACCAGGGAAGCCCCTGGTAACTTGTTCTTGAACTTTTCAGCCTCAGAAATTATGAGAAAACAAAAATATTCTGTTGTTTATAAAATACCCAACCTCTCGTATTTTGTTTGAGCAGTCAAAGAGCTGGCTGAGGAGAAATATCTGTGAGCTTGAAGATATATCAAGAGAAACCTTTAAATCTCAAAAGAAAAGAGGAAATGGGCAGGAAAGAAATCAACAGAACAGAGTAATCAATAATTGTGGAACAATGAAAATGCTGTGACCTATTCATAACGGGTATAGCAGGAGGAGAATAAAGATAACAAAGAACAGAAATTATTTTTTAAAAAATGACTGAGAATCTCCCCAAATGAATGTTTGACACTAAATCCACAACATCCCAACTTAGAGGAACATATGAATAGTAAAGAAAACTGACCAATATCTCTCAGGAACATCAATGCAAAAATCCTCAACAAAATATTAACAAATCGAATCCAACAATATTTTGAGAGAATTTTATATCATGAATGAGAGGGAATAATCCCAGGAATGCAAGGCTGATTCAACATTCTAAAATCAAATAATTATATCCATCACATCGACACACTAAAGACAATCATTAGCATATCAACAGAGTCAGAAGACCTTTGAAAAAATCTAACACCCATTCTTCATAAAAGCTCTCAGTTAAAGAAATAGACTGGAGCTTTCTCAAATTGATAACAAAGATCTAGAGGAAACATTTATCTTACATCATGATTAATGGTCAAAAACATGAAGCTTTTCCACTAAGTTCAGGTAAAAGCAAGGATGTCCCCTTTCATGACTACTTTTCAATATTTTACTCCAAGTCCTTGCTAATGCAATAAGGCATAAAAATAAATAAAACAAATACAGGTTGGGTAGAAAAAAATGAAAGCAGCCTAAATAAAATGTGGACCAATATACTTTATGGACACCTCACCAAAGAAAGTAGACACTATGCATATAAGTATACAGAAGAATAATCCAGATTACGTGCTGCCATGAAAAAGCAAATTAACAATACAATTACATACGATTTTAGCCATTAGAATGGCTAAAATGTGAACAATGACAAGAACAAATTCTGTAGGGGATGTGGAACAATAGGAAATGTCATTTATTATTGGTGGAAATGAAAAATAATACAGCTCCTTTGGTAATCTGATTGACACTTGCTATAATATTGAACATACCGTTACTGTACAATCCGGCAAGTGTTCTCATGGATATTTACTGAAAGTAGTTTAAAACATACTTCCAGACGAAAACTTGCATATGGATATTTATAGCACCTAATTCAATATTCCCAAAATGTGAATGAAACTAAGGTGTCCTCCAATAGGTGAAAGAAATTATACAGTATTAATCTATTCTGGGAATGGGATAATATTGAGCACTAAAAAAGTAAGCTATCAAGCCATAAAAATATATGGGAATTCTTTTTTTCTTTTGAAATATAGGTGATTTTCTTTATGTTCTAATTTAAATTTTCTTGGAGTATAGTTGATTTACAATGTTGTGTTCAGTTCAGCTGCACAGCAAGTGATTCAGTTACTCACATGCATATATTCATTCTTTTTCAGATTCTTTTCTGATAAAAGTATTCCCAGAATATTGAGTAGAGTTCCCTGTGCTATACAGTAGGTCCTTGCTGCTTATCTAGGTTACATAGAGCAGTATTCGTATGCTTACCCCAAGTTCCTGATTTATCCCTACCCCGCACCTTTCCCCTTTGGTAAGCATAAGTTTGTTTTCCAAGTCTGTGAGTCTGCCTCTGTTTTGTAAGTTAGCTCATTTGTATCAATTTTTAGCTTCCACCTAGAAGTGATATCATACAATATTTGTCTTACTGTGTCTGACTTACTTCACTTACTACAATCATCTCTAGGTCCATCCATGTTACTGCAATTGGCATTATTTTCTTCTATTTTATGGCTGAGTCATATTCCATAATATATATATGTATCACATATTCTTTACCTATATTCATATGTTGATGGACATTTTGGTTGCTTCCATGTCTTCGCTATTGTAAAGAGCATTGCAGTGAACATTGGGGAAGATGTGTGTTTTCGATTTATGCTTTCCTCCAGATATGCACACAGGAGTGAATTTGCTGGATCATCTGATAGCTCTATTTTATTTTATTTTATTTCATTTCATTTCATTTCAATTTCAATTTTTTTGGAGTATAGTTGATTTACAATGTTGTGTTACTTTCTGCTGCACAGCAGAGTGAAGCAGTTGTACATATATCCAATCCTTTTTGGATTCCTTTCCCATACAGGTCATTACAGAGTATTGAGTAGAGTTCCCTGTGCTATACAGTAGGCCATTATTTGTTATCTCTTTTATATATAGTGGTTATGTATATGTCAATACCAATTTCCAGTTTATCTCTCCCACCTCCCCTTACTCTGGTAACCTCCATTCTGTGCTCCACAGTAGCTGTTACCAATTGACATTGCCACCAGTAACGTAGTATTTGTGGTGCAGTGTTTAGGAATCCACCTACCAGTGCAGGGGACACAGGTTCGAGCCCTGGCCCAGGAAGATCCCACATGCTGCAGAGCAACTGAGCCCGTGTACCACAACTACTGAGTCTGCGCTCTAGAGCCCACGAGCCACAACTACTGAGCTCACGTGCCACAACTACTGAAGCCTGTGTGCCTAGAGCCTGTGCACCACAACAAGAGAAGCCACCGCAAACAGAAGGCTGTGTACCACAATGATGAGTAGCCCCCGCTTGCCGCAACTATAGAAAAGCCGCACGCAGCAACAAAGACCCAACGCAGATTTTAAAAAAACACATAATAATAAGTAGTAGGTTTCTCTTTTTTCCACACCCTCTGAAGCATTTATTGTTTCTAGACATTGTGAGGATGGCTATTCTGAGTGGTTCCAGGTGATACATCTTTGTACATCTGATTTGCATTTGTCCAACATAAAGCAATGGTGAGCATCTTCATATGTGTTTTTTTTTGAACAGTGTGAGTAAAATTTACCCCTTGAAAAAGGGTTATTGAAAGGCTGCCTTGTTTTGAAGTCTATTTCGATTACCTACCCCAAGACATTTTTTGAGGGCAGTTGTCATTTACAGCTCCCCAGGCATTGTGAATATGAAGTGCCTATAAGGTCCAGTTTTAGAATTGTTGTTATGGGAAACAGAAGGTGGCAGGATTTCTACTGTCCCTCTCTGGTTACTGACACAACCTTAGATGTAGGGAAAGTCCTGTTCCTGGGTTTTAAATTAGAGTGGAATGTGCCTGACCAAGCATGTAAGGGCTTCTGTCCCATTCCTTCTTCCCCCTTACCCTTCATCTCCCGAACAAGTACAACCCCCTGCAAAATCACCTGTTGAGGGTGCTGTCTTGTAGAGTGGGATGACCCTAACGAAGGAGTCGGGAGGTCGGAACCCCAACACCAGGATATGTTGAGACCAGGTGATTTTCCAAATGTCATCCAGCCCAGAGAGTCCACCATCCTTTGGGTGTCAGAGGGTTGGTTTAGTAGTATGAGGGCACACTTAGATCTGGAGATTGTGATCCCATGCAGAGGGGACCAGGTACTACATCTTCAAGGGGTCAAATTATCTGTCATATCCTCCCGAGGTCCTCAGGCCCACGACAGTCCAGCCTTGGGACCAAATTGGGTCTGTGTCCAGGGATGTGACACTAGCACGTACACCACGACTAAACGAATTTAGTGATCATTTTTCTTTTCTTTCTTTTTTTTTTTTTTTTGCGGTACGCGGGCCTCTCACTGCTCTGGCCTCTCCCGTTGCATAGCACAGCCTCCGGACGCGCAGTCTCAGCGGCCATGGCTCACAGGCCCAGCCGCTCCGCGGCATGTGGGATCCTCCCGGACCGGGGCACGAACCTGTGTCCCCTGCATCGGCAGGCGGACTCTCAACCACTGCGCCACCAGGGAAGCCCCCTCTTTTCTATAATTTAATTTTAAATTTATAATGGAGTATAGTTGATTTACCATGTTGTGTTCATTTTTGATATACACCAACATGATTCATTTATACAGAGAAGACTATATATTCTTTTTGGAATTATTTTCCCATTGATGTTAGTAAAGGGTGTTGAGAAGAGTTCCAAGTGCTCTACAGCAGGTCCATGTTGATTACAAGTTTTCTGTCTCTAAATATGTATATACTAACTCCAACCACATGAGTTATGCCTCCAACACACCTTTCCAGTTTGGTAACCATAAGTTTGTGTTCTAAGTCTGGGACTCTGTTTCTGTGTTGTAAGATAGTACCTTTGTATCAGTTGTTAAATTCCACCAATAAGTAATATCATATGATATTTATCATTGTCTGATTCATGACACTTAGTATGAATGTATCTATGTCCTTCCGAGTGGCTGCAAATGGCCTTATTCCATTCATTTCATGGCTGAGTAATATTCCATTGTACATATCTACCATAATTTCTTTATCCAGTCTTCCTTCCAAGGACGTTTAGGTAGCTTCCAAGTAGAGGCTCTTGTAAACAGGGCTGCATAAATTTTAGAGTGCCTGGGTCCTCTAAATTTACGTTCTTACGTAAATTTACGTTCCTCAATTTATGTTTTTTCCAAGATACAGGCCCAGGAGTGGAAGCGCCATATGCTCTGAAGCTCTGTTTTTTAGATTTTTAAGGAATCACCACCCACTTCTCCACAGTGGCTGTGAGCAATTTACATTCCCACCATCAGCTTGTCAGGGTTCCCTTTTCTCCACGCCCTGTCCTGCATTTCAGGTTTTACACTTTGTGAGCTTGGCCATTCTGACTGGTGCGAAGTGATACCTCTTTGTAGTATTAATTTACATTGCCCACCTGTTTTGTTGGGCAAAAATGGAGTAAGGGTTTTTCCTGAATATATTAAGGAATAACGCATACGGCCTTTTTAGCCGACTGCATCATTGGCGATGTTCAGCAGCTTTGCATGTGCTTTAATGGCGAGTGCAAACTACCTCTTGAAATCCCTTTCCTGCAATTCTGCCTTGCTTACAAGGCCTTTACGCATACTTGGCTCAGGAAATGACTCCATTAGAGGTGTCAGTTAGAACCCTGCATGTTTGTGAATTGCAGTGCCCCTGAGCACCAGTTCTCAACTTGTTTAGGGAAGCAGCCACAAAGGGGCAGGATTTCTACAGACCCATTCCGTTTACTGGGGCACCTGACGGATAGGGAAATTCTTCTTCCAGATTAGGAAACTGGAGTGGCATATTCCTGTCCAAACATCTAGGGCTTGTGTCTCAGTCCATCTCCCCATTCCCCTTCTTCACACGGAAAATTCCAAGCTGTGCAAAACCGGCTGTTGAGTGTGCTGCCTTCCCAAAGTGGGGAGGCTCTAAGGAAAGGAGCTGGGGAACCCGAATACCAGGAGAAGTGGAGATGAGGTGACTTTCCCAAACTCTTCCCGAACAGACGGTGTACCATCCTCTGGATGTCCCATTCATGTTTTAGCTGTAGGAAGGGTCCCGTGCGCCTGGAGATATGGGACCCATGGAATGGGGGCCAGGCAGTATTACTCTAAAAGTGCTGCATTTGCTGTCCCATCCTCACCAAGCCTCTCAGACTCACGAGTGTAGAGCCTTAGGTCCCATCTAGCTGTGTGTCTAGATGTGTTCAGTCCAGGTTGCATCACAGCCCTTGAACAAATTCTGTAAGAATTTCTCTCTCTCTCACTGTCTTTTTTTTGTTCTTGTTATTTACTTTTATAAGGGGGTATAGCTGATTTTCAGTACTGTCTTTCTTCCTGCTCTACATCTATCCACTTGATTCACTGAAAGAGAGACATCAATAAATTATTTTACAGATTCTTACCAGTCTTATATATTCTTTTCCGGTGACAACAGTGTGCTGAGTCCAGCTGTTTGAGTTATACAGTAGGTCCTGTCGATTACCTATTTTGTTTCTGGAACTGTATCTATGCTAATTCCAACCTCCTGGTTTATGCATCACCCCACCCCACCATTCTCCTTTAGCAGCCATAAGTGTGTTTTCTAAATGTGTGACTCTGTTTCTGTTTTGTAATTGAGTTCATGTGTAGCCATTTTTAGATACCATCTATAAGTGGTACCTTATGATAAGTCTCTTTTTATGTCTGACTTATGTCACTTAGAATGATCATACCCCAGTTTCCACGAGTTTCTGCAACTGGCCTTATTTCACTGCTTTAATTGCTCAGTAATATTCCATTGTACATAAGTACCACATCTTCTTTATACATTTTTTACTTCCAAGGACTTGTCAGTTGTACCCAAGTCGAGGCATTTCTAAACAGAGCAGCACGAAATATAGGGGTGCCTGTGTCCTGTCGATTTTTGGTTTTCCCAAGATATACGTCCAAGAGTGGAAGTGCCATAAGCTCTGTAGCTCTGTATTTTAGATGTTTTAGGAAACACCATACACTTCTCCACAGTGGCCGTTGGCTATTTACATCCTCCCCATCGGCATAACAAGGCTCCCTTTTCTCCATGTCCTGTGCTGCACTTCTGGTTTTACACTTTTCCAGGATGGCCCCTTTGTCAAATGCGAAGCGAGACTTCTTTGTAGTGCTGATTTGCATTTCGAACTAGTTTCGATGGCCAAAAGGGCGTATGCATTTTTCCTGAATATATTTATTTTTATGATGGGGTTAAGCTGATTTCCACTGCTGTATTTATGCCGCTTTACAACCATTTGATTCACTTACAGAGAGATATCAATAAATACATTTTAAGATTCTTACTAGTCAGATATACTCTTCTGTGGTGAATAGAGTGTGTTGAGTCCAGTTCATTGAACAATGAATAGCTCTTAACTATTACAAATTTGGTTTATGAAACGGTATTTGTGCTAATTTCAAACTCTATTTTTATGCATCACCCCACCTCACCTTTCCCCTTAAGCAGGAATAAGTGTGTTTTCTAAATGTGAGACTCTGTTCTGTTTTCTAATACAGTTCATGTGGAGCCAAGTTTACATTCCATTTATCAGTGATATCTTATGATAAGTTTCTTTTTCTGTATGACTTATTTCACTTAGAATCATCGTACCTAAATCCCCTCATTATGCTGCTACTGGCCTTATGGCATTGATTTCATGGCTGAGGGATATTCCATCATACGTAAGTACCACAACTTCTTTATCCAATTTTCTCTTTCCTGGGATATTTAAGGTATACTGAAGTCGAGGTTCTTGTAAACAGAGCAGCCCTAAACTTTGGGGTGGCTGTGTCTTGTGGATTTTAGGTTTTCCCACGGTATACACCCATGAGTGGAAGTGCCCTAGGCTCTGTAGCTCTGTTTTTTTGATGTTTTAGGAAATACCATGCACTTCTCGAGAGTGGCTCTTGGCAATTTACGTCCCGCCCATCAGCATAACAAGGCTCCCTGTTCCCCACGGCCTGTCCTGCCTTTCTGGTTTTTAGAATTTTTTCGGATGTCCGTTTTGCCCGATGGGAAGTCAGACTTCTTTGTAGTGCGGATTTGCATTTCCCGCTTGCTTGGTTGGCCAAAAAGGGCGTATGCGTTTTTTCCTGAATATATTCAGGAAAAACGCATACGCCCTTTTTGGCCAAGTGCATCATTGTCGAAGATCTGCCGCTTTTCCTGTCCTTTAAAGGCGATTCCAATCTCCCTCTTGAAATCTGTTTCCTGCAATTCTGCCTCGCTTTCAAGTCCTCCTCGTTGCCTTCCCTCAACAGATTTTTGGACGATAGTTGTCCTTTATAACTCTGCAGGTTTGTGAATTGCTGTGCCCCTGAACTCCACTTTTCAACTCGCTTTTTTGTGAGCTGGCCGTAGGACCGCCAGATTGCTTCAGGCCCTATTCCGGTTCCGGGGTGGTAGGCTGAGCCTTTGATTAATTCTTCTTTTGACGGGAAATTAGAGTGACCTGTGCCCATCCAAATGTCTACAGCTAATCTCTCATTGGTTCGCCCTTTCCCTTTCATCCTCTGCACAAATTGCAAACTGTGAGAAACAGGAGGTTAAAGTCGCTGACTCTCCACCTGGGGAGATTGATAGTAAAGTGGCTGGAATGGCGAACCCGAGGACCAGGAGAGGAAAAATGAGGTTCATTTTAGATCCCTTTCCTGATCACACGGTGTCCCATCCTCTGGGTTTCCCATGCGTGATTCAGCTGTAGTAAGATTCCCTTAAACCTGGAGAGTTGGGAGCTATGGAATGGGTGGGATGCATTATTGCTTTAAAGGGTCTGCATTTGCTCACCCAACCTTACCAATCCTCTCAGCCCCAAGTGACCAGCCTTATGTCTCATCCAGCTGTGGGTGTGGATGGGGTCAATCCAGGTTGCATCAGACCCCCTGAATGAATTTTGTAAGAATGCCGCTGTTTTTGTGTTTTGTTTTTGAAATTTATTTTTATAATGGGGTTGAGCTGATTTTCACTGCCGTGTTTATTCCACCCTAGACACACTTCATTCCCTTACTGAGACAAATCAATTCACAGGTTTTAAGATTCTTACTAGTCAGATATATTCCTCTGCGGTGAATATGGGGTGTTGAGTCCAGTTCACTGAGCAAGGAGTAGGCCTTGTCTATTACATATTTGGTTTATGGAACGGTACCTGTGCTAATATCCAACTCTGGTTTTATGCATCACCCCACCTCATCTTTCCCCTTAAGCAGGCATAAGTGTGTTTTCTACTTCAGTTCATGTGGAGCCATGTTTACATTCACTATATAAGTGATATCTTATGATAAGTTTCTTTCTCTGTGTGACTTATTTCACTTAGAATCATGGTACCTAAATCCACTCAATATGTTGCTACTGGCCTTATGCCATTGATTTCATGGCTGAGGGATATTCCGTTGTACGTAAGTAACACAACTTCTTTATCCAATTTTCTCTTTCCTGGGATGTGTAAGGTGTACCAAAGTCAAGGTTCTTGTAAACAGAGCAGCCCTAAACTTTGGGGTGGCTGTGTCTTGTTGATTTTCAGTTTTCCCACAGTATACGCCCATGAGTGGAAGTGCCCTAGGCCAAGTAGCTCTGTTTTTTAGATGTTTTAGGAAACACCATGCACTTCTCGAGAGTGGCTCTTGGCAATTTATATCCGGCCGGTCAGCCTAACAAGGCTCCCTGTTCCCCACGGCCTGTCCTGACTTTCTGGTGTTTACAATATTTTCGGATGTCCTTTTTGCCCGGTGGGAAGTGAGACTTCTTTGTAATGCGGATTTGCATTTCCCGCTTGCTTGGTTGGCCAAAAAGGGCGTATGCGTTTTTTTCTGAATATATTCAGGAAAAAACGCATACGCCCTTTTTGGCCAAGTGCATCATTGTCGGAGTTCTGCCGCTTTTCCTGTCCTTTAAAGGTGATTCCAATCTCCCTCTTGAAATCTGTTTCCTGCAATTCTGCCTCGCTTTCAAGTCCTCCTCGTTGCCTTCCCTCTACAGATTTTTGGACTATAGTTGTCCTTTATAACTCTGCAGGTTTTTGAATTGCTGTGCCCCTGAGCTCCATTTTTCAACTTGGTTTTTTGTGAATTGGCCGCAGAGCCCCCAGATTGCTTCAGGCCCTATTCTGGTTCCGGGGCGGCAGACTGAGCCTTTGATTAATTCTTCTTCCTGACAGGAAATTAGAGTGACATGTGCCCATCCAAATGCCTACAGCTAGTCTCTCAGTGGTTCCCCCTCGTCCGTTTCATCCACTGCACAAATTGCAAACTGAGTGAAACAGGAGGTTAAAGGCGCTGTCTCTCCAAATTGGGAGATTGATAGTATAGCGGCTGGAATGGCGAACCCGAGCACCAGGAGAGGAAAAATGAGGTGCGTTGTAGAAACCTTTCCCGATAACACGGTGTCCCATCCTCAGGGTTTCCCACGCATGTTTTAGCTGTAGTGAGATTGCCTCAATCCTGGAATGTTGGGCCCATGGAATGGGTAGCACGCAGTAATGTTTAAAGGGTCTGCATTTGGTCACCCAACCTCACCAATCCTCTCAGCCCCAAGTGTCCAACCTTATGTCTCATCCAGCTGTGGGTGTAGATGGGGTCAATCCAGGTTGCATCAGAGCCCCTGAACGAATTGTGTAAAAATGTCGCTGTTTTTGTGTTTTGTTTTTGAAATGTATTTTCATAATGGGGTTGAGCTGATTTTCACTGCCGTGTTTATGCCGCCCTAGACACACTTGATTCCCTTACGGAGACATATCAATACATAGGTTTGAAGATTCTTACTAATCAGATATATTCCTCTGCGGTGAATAGGAGGTGTTGAGTCCAGTTCACTGAGCAAGGAGTAGGTCTTGTCTATTACATATTTGGTTTATTGAACGGTACCTGTGCTAATATCAAACTCTGGTTTTATGCATCACCCCACCTCACCTTTCCCCTTAAGCAGGCATAAGTGTGTTTTCTAAATGTGAGCCTCTGTTGTGTTTTCTAATTCAGTTCATGTGTAGCCATGTTTACATTCCCTTCATAAGTGATATCTTATGATAAGTTTCTTTTTCTGTGTGACTTATTTCACTTAGAATCGTCATACCTATATCAACTCATTATGCTTCTACTGGCCTTAGGACATTGATTTCATGGCTGAGAGATATTCCATCGTACGTAAGTACCACAACTTCTTTATGCATTTTTCCATGTCCTGGCATATTTAAGGTGTACCGAAGTCGAGGTTCTTGTAAACAGAGTAGCCGTAACTTTTGGGGTGGCTGTATCTTGTTGATTTTTAGTTTTCCCGAGGTATATGCCCATGAGTGCATGTGCCCTAGGCTCTGTAGCTCTGTGTTTCAGATGTTTTAGGAAACACAGTGCACTCCTCGTGAGTGGCTGTTGGCAATTTATGTCCCGCCCATCAGCATAACAAGGCTCCCTGTTCTCCATGGCCTGTGCCGCCTTTCTGGTTTTTACACTGTTTTCGGATGTCCCTTTTGACCGTTGGGAAGTGAGACTTTTTTGTAGTGCGGATTTGCATTGCCCACTTGCTTGTTTGGCCAAAAAGGGCGTATTCGTTTTTTCCTGAATATATTCAGGAAAAAACACATACGCCCTTTTTGGTCAAGGGCATCATTGTCGAATTTCTGCCGCTTTTCATGTGCTTTAAAGGCGAGTCCCATCTACCTCTTGAAATCTGTTTCCTGCAATTCTGCCTTGATTTCAGATCCTCTTCGTTGCCTTATATCAATATATTTTTGGACATTAGTTGTAATTTATAACTTTCCAGGTTTGTGAATTTCACTGCCACTGAGCTCCATTTTTCAACTCACTTTTTTGTGAGCTGGCCGCAAATCCGCCGTTTTGCTTCAGGCCCTATTCTGGTTCCGGGGCGGCAGGCTGAGCCTTTGGTTAATTCTTCTTCCTGACGGGAAATTAAAGTGACATGTGCCCATCCAAGTGCCTACAGCTAGTCTCTCATTGGTTCCCCCACTTCCCGTTCATCCTCTGCACAAATTGCAAACTGTGCGAAACAGGTGGTTAAAGGCGCTGATTCTCCAAGTGGGGAGATTGTTATTAAAGTGGTTGGAATGGCGAACGCGAGCACCAGGAGATTAAAAATGAGGTGCATTTTAGACACTTTTCCCGATCACACGGTGTACAGTCCTCTGGGTTTCCCATGCATATTTTAGCTGTAGGAAGATTCCCTTGAACCTACAGATTTGGGACCCATGGCATGGGTACCAGGCAGTATTACTTTAAAGGGTCTGCATTTCCTCACCCATCTTCACTAATTATCTTAGCGGAAACAGTTTCCAGCCTTATGTCTCATCCTGATGTGGGTCTAGATGTTTTCAATTCATGTTGCATCACAGCCCCTTGCCAAAAGAATTTTTTTCTGTCTCTGTCTTTTTTTAAAATTTATTATTATATTGGTTACAGCTGATTTTCAGTGCTCTGTTTCTTGCTGCTGTACATCCACTTGATTCACGTACAGGCAGACATCAGTAAATTCTTTTTCAAATTCTCACCAGTCGTATATATTCTTTTTCGGTGACTTGAGTGTGCTGAGTGCAGTTCTTTGAGGTACCTTGTAGGCCTTGTCTATTATCAAGTTGGTATTTGGAACGGTATCTTTGCTAATTTCAACCTCCTGGATAAAGCCTCACCCCTCCCCACCTTTCCCGTTTAGCAGCCTTATGTGTGTTTTCTACATATTTGACTCTGTTTCTGTTTTGTAATTTATTTCATGTGTAGCCATTTTTTTTTTTTTTTTTTTTTTTGCGTTATGTGGGCCTCTCACTGTTGTGGCCTCTCCCGTTGCGGAGCACAGGCTCCGGACGCACAGGCCCAGCGGCCATGGCTCACGGGCCCAGCCGCTCCGCGGCATGTAGGATCTTCCCAGACCGGGGCACGAACCCGTGTCCCCTGCATCGGCAGGCAGACTCTCAACCACTGTGCCACCAGGGAAGCCCCATGTGTAGCCATTTTTGATTCCACCTTTAAGTGATATCTTATGATATGTGCCTTTTTCTTTCTGACTTATGTCACTTAGAATGATTGTACGTAACTCCTCCAGAGTTGTTGCAACTGGCCTTATTTCACTGATTTCTGGGCTGTGTAATATTCCACTCTACGTAAGTACCACATATCTTTTACCCATTTTTTCCTTCCAGGGACATTTAGGTTATATCCAAGTCGAGGTTCTTTTAAACAGAGAGGTGGTAAATGTTGGGGTGCCTGTGTCCTGTCCATTTTTGTTTTTCCCAAGATATACGCCCATGAGTGCAAGTGCCCTATGCCCTGTAGCTCATTTTTTAGATGTTTTAGTAAACACAATACACTTCTCCAGAGTGGCCGTTGGCAATTTACATTTCCACTGTCAGCCTCACAAGGCTCCCTTTTCTCCTCGCCCTGTCCTGCATTTCTGGTGTTTACAGTTTATGAGGATGGCTCTTCTGACTGATGCAAAGTGATACCTTTTGTAGTATTGATTTCCAGTGTCCACCAGTTTGGTTGGCTAAAAAGGGTGTATGCCCTTTTCTTGAATATATTCAGAAGAAACACATACGCTCTTTTTGTCCAACTCCATCGTTGGCGATGTTCAGCCCCTTTTCTTGTGCTTTAATGGCGAGTCCTTTCTACCTCTTCAAATCCCTTTCCTGCCATTCTCCCTTGCTTACAAGTCCTTTTCGGTGACTTACCTCAAGACATTTTTCAACGATAGATATTTTCAACTCTGCAGTTTCATGAATTTTAGTGCCCCTGAGTTCCATTTTTCAACTTGTGTTTTTGGGAACTGGCCACAAAACAGCGGGATTTCCTCAAGCCCTATTCTGTTTCCGTGGGCAATCCTAGCCTTTGGTCAATTCGTCTTCCTGATTGGAAATTAGAGTGACATGTGCCTGTCCTAACACCTAGGATTGTCTCTCATTGTTTCTCATCCTTCTGCTTCATCCTCTGGACAAATTCCAAACTGTGCACAACAGGATGTTGATGGTGCTGACATCCCCAAGTGGGGAGATTGTTAGGAAAGACGCTGGAGGGGTGAACCCGAGTACCAGGAGATGAGGAGATGAGATGCCTTTTCCAAACTCTTCCTGATCAAACGGTGTACCATCTTCTGGGTGAGACAGGCATGTTTCAGCAGTAGGAAGGGTCCCGTGCATGTAAGGAGAACACCAGGGATTTTTCCAAGTCAATGTCTCCCCGAACCCCAAACTGGGGAATTTTTAAGCTACGGCTACACGTATGTTCATTAAGGGCCTTGGGAAGTAGGCAGAGTCCGAACTTTAGATGATTGAAGTCTTCAGAGTCAGAAGCACTCACCATCGGCTTCCCTTAGGTTACATTTTATCTGTCATTGATAGATGATGTCGATAAGAATATCTATTCTTTTTCAGATTATTTCCCCTTTTACGTTATTGCAAAATACTGAGTGTAGTTCCCTGTGCTATACAGTAGTTCCTTGTTGATGATCTATTTTATACGTAACAGTGTGTATGTATTAATCCCAAACTGTTAATTTATCCCTCCTCCCACCTTTCCCCTTTGGTAATAATAAATTATAAGATTTTATACTTCTCAGAAATGGGGGAGCTGAAAGAGAGGTATCATTTTCAATGGAAAAGCATTCAAAACAAGATTGAAGCTTCAGCCAAGATTATTAGATGTACATCCTTGGAAAGAAATCACTTCATTTCTCTAATGTTGACCTGACAAATAAGACAAACCCCTCTACTGAACTTGCTTATAATAAAGTGATGGAAATATCAAATGGAAGTTTTAGAAACATCTTATTTTACCCGAGCCTTATACACTGCTCTATGTTAATTACAGTTTGGCTCACACATCTGTTCATTGAAGTTACAATGTTCTCAATTTCTGTTACTGATCCTCCAGAGTGGGCCCCAACAAGGGTGCCCCTGCCCAGTGTCATTGGAGCCAACAGAACGAGACTGAGTTTGGTTCAGAAGCAAAGGAAACTTTATATTTTGATCAGAGAATGGAGAGGTGAGAGCCTGCGCTCCCCCGCGGGCTGTGGGCGGGGCTGCTGTGTAGGGATCCCGGCAGCGTCAGCGGGAGGGAGGGGGCGGAGCTCTCGAGGGCCAGGTTGGCTGCAGCTGAGGCTCTCTGTCGCGGAGTCTGCATGGGTCCCCGCGAGCTGAGGTGTCGACCCAGCTATTCTGCAGTAGGAAATCAGGTCTGAAGTGCCGGGTGTGGGACCTCTGCATGCGGAACCCTAGGAGCAAGTGAAATTAGACAAAGCACAAAGGAAAAAAAGGTTAGACTTTATTTTATTGCCCAGATTCTATTTTCATCTCCCAGGAATTTTTCATGGGCTTTGCCGGTGACAAACCCCTCCTCTGCCTTTTGTCCCGTTCCTCATTCTTGGGGTGCTGAGGGTGCAGACCCCTCTTCTGTAAGTGCTTCGTGCTGAGTTGGGAGTCCTCATACCTGGAGGGAGGGGCAGAACTTCTCCCCAGCAGCCTCCAGGTGAGGTTGATTGTCCCCAGGCCTCCTGCCTCACTGCTCGTCCGCCTGAGCACCAGCATTGGAAGTGTTATAGATTCTAATGACCTTTAAGGGTCCAGGAAAGAGATGCGCAGAGACGCTGCAGGGGCCGGTTTTACCCCGCCCCACATTTGTTTGGCCACCTTAGGCTGACGGTTTCTGCCAGCCTAGATGCTCTGACCAGTAGTCTGCGCTTTCTTCAATTAGGCCCCTGAATTAAAGTACAAACAGCACCAGGTGTCAGAGCCCTGCCCGCTCAACTCCCAGAGAGTCCAGGGTCGGTGGTGATCCAGGACCATGACGGCCACTGAGTCAACGGCCTTTTGAAGTAGCCAGGAGTCCAGCCGGTCTTATTGGCCACCGTCACCACGGTGTCTGTAGGCTTTTCTATGGTGACAGCGTGATATATGGTTCCCCCGCCAAGCTTATTAGCTCCCCTCTGGGTGCAGTAAGTCCTGCAAGCAGTAGTCTGCTCTTTTGGGGGTACACTCTTGTTGTTTTCTGAGAGAAACTCCAGGTCAAGTGATGGTCACATGAGTCGTCATGGGGGCCCGTTGCCCCCGGTTGTCTCTCTGGAGGTTGGAGTTGGAGGGCCTCCTCACTGGAGGTCAGTGTGCCCACGGAGCGACCCCTGCAACTTCAGGGCATGGTGGGTGGGTAGGATCACCACGTGGGGTCCTTTTCCCTTAGGAAGGCCTGGCCTTGCGGGCTGCTGATTTCCAGGTTTTTAGATACTCCCAGTATCCTGGCTGGATGGGGCGGCGGGCCAAGCCCTTGGTGACCGTGGTTTATCCTACCTGGAGGGCATTCTTGCGTTTTTCCATTTCAAGTGGTCCCAGTTTTTGCACTAATACTCAAAGGGCGATTCACCTTTGACCGGGAATGTAAAGGTCAAAGGGTTTAGCTAAATTAGGGGGGTCCAGGGCAAGGGTCTGAACTGACTGCTCTTTCCATTCTTGAAAGGCCGCTTCTGGATTCTATTCGAAAGGATCATCATCTTTTCCTTTCAATGTTTCATATAGAGGCCCAGCTATTAGACTGTAGTTAGGGATCCAGATGCAGCAAACCCCATCCTCCCCAGGAACCCGTAAGCTGTCTTCTAGTTTTAGAAGGGGTAAGGCTGCAAATGGCTTCTTCCCTTTCCTGGGATGGGCTTCTCCGACCTTCCATGAGAATGAAGCCCAGGCAGGTCACCTTAGTCTGTGATATTTGAGCCTTTTTCTTGGACACCTTCTATCCTTTATTGGCTAGGTAGTTCAGAGGCCTCCTTATTAGGGCTGGCGATCAGAATGCCATCTGCATATTGAAGGAGGGTTCCCTTTTCCAGACGTAGAACTTTTAGGTCTTTAGCTAAAGTTTCCCCAAAGATGGTGTGGGAATTTTTGAACCCTTGGGGCAGGACGGCCCAGCAGTGTTGTTTTTCTTGTATGTTGAGTCTGCCACTCAGAAGCCAAAATTTCTTGTGACTCTGGGACTAATGGAATACAGAAGAAGGCATCATTGAAGTCTAATACAGAATACCATGTCCTGGTGGAGGGTAGAATGACCAGCAGGGTGTAGGAATTAGGAACTACTGGATGTATATACTCGGTGGCTTCACTGACTGTCCTGACGTCTTTTACCAGATACCCAGTAGCGCACAGGGCTCTCGTGGTCAGACCCCTCCCAGGATATGGAGCTCACCTGGGCAGGTCCCCAGGCACCCACGGGGCTCTGCTGGTCAGGCCCCTCCCAGGTTATGGAGCTCACCTGTGCAGGTACCCAGCAGCCCACGGGGCTCTCCTGGTCAGGCCCCTCCCAGAATATGGAGCTCACCTGGGCAGGCACACACAGCAAGCCTGGGCACACAGGAACCGTGCACATAGCCGTCACTGCAGAGCACCCCCAGCCCACCTGTCAGTCAGAGCTGACACAGAGCACCTCAGAGCAGGACTTGAACTAACAAACAGCAGCTCCGACAGGTCTGTGACCCTGGGCGTCACTCTGTGCGGCCTCCCTCTGCCTGGTCTTCCAGAGGCTTCCACTGCAGCCGTGGCACCAGGCCTCTGTCTCCACCCACCACCCCTCCTCTCCCTGACTCCTGGGTTCCTCTCATTAGGAGAGAGTCTTCTTGAAGTTGTCTCCCACTCATGGGCCAGATAAAATGATTAGAAAACAAGCCAGAGCTGCAGCCCCTTGTCTATCCTGACCCTCAGGACCATACACCTGTTCCTTGGACGTGGCCGGTTCAGCAAGGTCCATTTTCTGCAATGTGAGCCCCTGAGGGGTGAGGATTGGCTGACCTGGGCAGCCTGACGCTGCTGGCCAGCCCTCCCCAGGTGTGCCTGGTTTGAGGTCAATATAAACATGGCTCCAGGCAGTAAGAGCCCCTGCAGCTGTGCCTGACGCCATGTTCTCTGCCCCGTCAGCAGTCTCGGGCTGTGCTGGTGGGAGGGAGTGAGGGGCCACGGCTTTGTGGGTGGCCTGGTGTGAGTGGGGCTCTGCTGGACTTTCTGCAGGAGTTGCCAGGCTGCCACCTGCTAAACAAGAGGATGTGTCACCCGTACCTGCCGCTGTACTTTCTCCCTGGGCAGAGGTAGGAAGGAAAAAAGCAGTGGGGGCCGGGACAGGAGGGGTACCTCAGGCAGGGAAATGGAAAGCTTCCAGAAGAGTGCCTGGGGCCAGGACCTTCCTGGCTGGCCTTCAGGCACCAAGTTGGCCTGCGTGCTGTTGCTGGTGTGGCTCCACGGCCCTTCCTCTAGGCTTTCAAGTCCTTGTACACATTTAGGTGTTTTACCTGGGGAGGGTGGGAACAGTTCAGCAGCAGCTGGCCTGGGGCTCAGCTCACGTTTACTCACAGATGCCTCGGCACCGTCCCCCAGCTTTGCAATGAGGACGCTCCTTGAGGGGGGGCTGCTGGCTGCATGGGAGACGATTCCCCACCTCTGACCAACTTCAGAATTGTTTACCACTGGAGCAAGTGCCCTGATAGGGTTTTCCTCTGTATAACTGGTGGGTTCTGGGTTTTTTTTTTCTTTTTTGGTTCAAGGTAGATTTTATTCCTCTTTTTTGTATTTATAGATATAAGCATGGAAATAATTCATTCATATAAATACATCTATGTGAAGGGAAGAACTTTTTTCTGTTTTATTTTTTTAATTTTATTTATTTTTTAAAAAAATTTTAATTTAATTTAATTAATTTTTTTATACAGCAGGTTCTTATTGGTTATCTATTTTATACATATACATGTATACAGGTCAATCCCAATCTCCCAACTCATCCCACCACCACCACCCCATGGCTTTCCCGGCTTGGTGTCCATACGTTTGTTCTCTACCTCTGTGTCTCTATTTCTGCCCTGCAAACCGGTTCATCTGTACCATTTTTCTAGGTTCCACATATATGCATTAATATACAATATTTGTTTTTCTCTTTCTGACTTACGTCACTCTGTGTGACAGTCTCTAGATCCATTTACGTCTCTACAAATGACCCAATTTCATTCCTTTTTATGGCTGAGTAATATTCCATTTTATATATGTACCACCTCTTTATCCATTCGTCTGTCTGTGGGCATTTAGGTTGCTTCCATTACCTGGCTATTGTAAATAGTGCTGCAATGAACATTGTGGTGAATGTGTCTTTTTGATTTATGGTTTTCTCTGGGTATATGCCCAGTAGTGGGATTGCTGGATCATATGGTAATTCTATTTTTAGTTTTTTAAGGAACCTCCATACTGTTCTCCATAGTGACTGCATCAATTTACATTCCCACCAATAGTGGAAGAGGGTTCCTTTTGTCCACACCCTTCCCAGCATTTGTTGTTTGTAGATTTTCTGATGATGCCCATTCTAACAGGTGTGAGGTGATACCTCATTGTAGTTTTGATTTGCATTTCTCTAATAGTTAGTGATGTTGAGCATCTTTTCATGTGCGTCTTGGCCATCTCTGTGTCTTCTTGGAAGAAATGTCTATTTGGATCTTCTGCCCATTTTTGTTTTGGGTTGTTTGCTTTTTTAATATTGAGCTGCGTGAGCTGTTTGTATATGTTGGAGATTAAACCTTCGTCCATTGATTCGTTTGCAAATATTTTCTCCCATTCTGAGGGTTGTCTTTTCATCTTGTTTGCTTTGCAAAAGCTTTATGTTTCATTGGGTCCCATTTGTTTAGTTTTTTTTTTATTGCATTACTCTAGGAGGTGGATCAAAAAAGATCTTGCTGTGATTTATGTCAGAGTATTCTTCCTATGTTTTCCTCTAAGAGTTTTATACTGTCTGGTCTTACATTAAGGTCTCTAATCCATTTTGAATTTATTTTTGTGTATGGTGTTAGGGAGTGTTCTAATTTCATTCTTTTACATGTAGCTGTCCATTTTTCCCAGCACCACTGATTGAAGAGACTGTCTTTTCTCCATAGTATAGTCTTGCCTCCTTTGTCATAGATTAGTTGACCATAGGTGTGTAGGTTTATCTCTGGGCTTTCTTTTTTTTTTTCCTTTTACACATTTATTGGAGTATAATTGCTTTACAATGGAGTGTTAGTTTCTGCTGTATAACAAAGTGAATCAGCTATACATATACATATATCATGATATCCCCTCCCTCTTGCATCTCCCTCCCACCCTCTGTATCCCACCCATTTAGGTGGTCACAAAGCACCGAGCTTATCACCCTGTGCTATGTGGCTGCTTCCCAGTAGTTATTGATGTTACATTTGGTAATGTATATATGTCCATGCCACTCTCTCACTTCGTCCCAGCTTACCCCTCCCCCTCCCCGTGTCCTCAAGTCCTTTTTCTACGTTTGTGTCCTTAATCCTGTCCTGCCCCTAGGTTCTTCATAAACTTTTTTTTTCTGTAGATTCCATATATCTCTGTTAGCATACGGTATTTGTTTTTCTCTTTCTGACTTACTTCAGTGTGTAGGACTGACTCTAACTCCATCCACCTCACTACAAATAACTCAGTTTTGTTTCTTTTTATGGCTGAGTAATATTCCATTTTATATATGTGCCAGATCTTCTTTATCCATTCATCTGTTGATGCACACTTAGGTTGCTTCCATGTCCTGGCTATTGTAAATAGAGCTGCAATGAACATTGTTGTACATAACTCTTTTTGAATTATGGTTTTCTCAGGGTAGTTGGATTGCTGGGTCGTATGGTACTTCTATTTTTAGTTTTTTAAGGAACCTCCATACTGTTCTCCCTAGTTGCTATATCAATTTACATTCCCACCAACAGTGCAAGAGGGTTCCCTTTTCTCCAATAAATGCCTCTCCAGCATTTATTGTTTGTAGATTTTTTGATGATTGCCATTCTGACTGCTGTCAGGTGATACCTCACTGTAGTTTCGATTTGCATTTCTCTAATGATTAGTGATGTTCAGCATCCTTTCATGTGTTTGTTGGCAATCTGTATATCTTCTTTGGAGAAATGTCTGTTTAGGTCTTCTGCCCATGTTTGGATTGGGTGGTTTGTTTTTGTGATATTGAGCTACATAAGCTGCTTATAAATTTTGAAGGTTAATCCGGTGTCATTTGCTTCATTTGAAAATATTTTCTCCCATTCTGAGGGGTGTCTTTTCGTCTTGTTTATGTTTTCCTTTGCTGTGCAAAAGCTTTAAAGTTTAATTAGGTCCCATTTGTTTATTTTTGTTTTTATTTCCATTTCTCTAGGAGGTGGGTCAAAAAGGATCTTGCTGTGATTTATGTCATAGAGTGTTCTGGCTATGTTCTCCTCTAAGAGTTTTATAGTGTCTGGCCTTACATTTAAATCTCTAATTCATTTTGAGTTTACTTTCGTGTATTGTGTTATGGAGTGTTCTAATTTCATTCTTTTACGTGTAGCTGTCCAGTTTTCCCAGCACCACTTACTGAAGAGACTGTCTTTTCTCCATTGTATATCCTTGCCTCCTTTGTCATAGATGAGTTAGCCATAGGTACGTAGGTTTATCTCTGGGCTTTCTATCCTGTTCCATTGATCTATATTTCTGTTTTTGTGCCAGTACCATATAGTCTTGATTACTGTAGCTTTGTAGTATAGTTTGAAGTCAGGAAGTCTGATTACTCCAGCTCTTTTAATTTCCCTCAAGACTGCTTTGGCTATCCGGGGTCTTTTTGTCTCCCTACAAATTTTAAGATATTTTTGTTCTAGTTCTGTAGAAAATGACACTGGTAATTTGATAGGGATTGCATTGAATCTGTAGATTGCTTTGGGTAGTATAGTCATTTTCACAATACTGATTCTTCTAACCCAAGAACATGGTTTATACCTCCATCTGTTTATATCATGTTTGATTTCTTTCAGCAGTGTCTTATAGTTTTCTGAGTACAGGTCTTTTACCTCCTTAGGTAGGTACATTCCTATGTATTTTATTCTTTTTGTTGCAATGGTGAATGGGATTGTTTCCTTAACTTCTCTTTCTGATCTTTCATTGTTAGTGTATAGGAATGCAAGAGATTTCTGTGCATTAATTTTGTATCCTGCAACTTTACCAAATTCATTGATTAGCTCTAGTAGTTTTCTGGTGGCATCTTTAGGATTCACTACGTGTAGTACCGTGTCATTTGCAAACAGTGACAATTTTACTTCTTCTTTTCCAATTTGTATTCCTTTTATTTCTTTTTCTTCTCTTATTGCTTTATCTAGGAATTCCAAAATTATGTTCAATAATAGTTGTGAGAGTGGACATCCTTGTCTTTTTCCTTTTCTTAGAGGAAATGCTTTTGGTTTTTCACCATTGAGAATGATGTTTGCTGTGGGTTTGTCATATACGGCCTTTATTATGTTGAGGTAGATTAGCTCTGTGCCCAATTTTTGGAGACTTTTATCATAAATGGGTGTTGAATTTCGTCAAAAGCTTTTCCTGCATCTATTGGGATGATCATATTTTTATTCTACAATTTGTTAATATGGTGTATCACATTGATTTATTTGTGTATATTGAAGAATCCTTGCATCCCTGGGATAAACCCCATCTGATCATGGTGTATGATCCTTTTAATGTGTTGTTCAATTCTGTTTCCTAGTATTTGGTTGAGGATTTTTACATCTATATTCACCAGTGATATTAGTCTCTAATTTTCTTTTTCTGTAGTATCTTTTTCTGGTTTTGGTATCAGGGTGATGGTGGCCTCATAGAATGAGTTTGGGAGTGTTTCTTCCCCTGAAAATTTCTTAAGAGTTTGAGAAGGTTGGGTGTTAGCTCCTGTGTAAATGTTTCATAGAATTCACCTCTGATGCCATCTGCTTCTGGACATTTTTTTGTTGGAAGATTGTTTTTGTTTTTTTTTTTTTTTGCGGTACGCGGGCCTCTCACTGTTGTGGCCTCTCCCATTGCGGAGCACAGGCTCCAGATGCGCAGGCTCAGCGGCCATGGCTCACGGGCCCAGCCACTCCGCGGCATGTGGGATCCTCCCGGACCGGAGCATGAACCCAGGTCCCCTGCATCGGCAGGCAGACCCTCAACCACTGCGCCACCAGGGAAGCCCTGTTGGAAGATTTTTAATCACAGTTTCAATTTCATTACTTGTGATTGGTCTGTTCATATTTTCTATTTCTTCCTGGTTCAGTCTTGGAAGGTTATACCTTTCTAAGAATTTGTCCATTTCTTCCAGATTGTCCATTTTATTGTCATAGAGTTGCTTGTAGTAGTCTCTTAGGATGCTTTGTATTTCTGTGGTGTCTGTTACAACTTCTCCTTTTTCATTTCTAATTTTATTGATTTGAGTCCTCTCTTTTTCTTTTTTTCTCTTAAAAAACTTTATTGGAGTATAATTGCTTCACAATGGTGTGTTAGTTTCTGCTTTATAACAAAGTGAATCAGTTATACATATACATCTGTTCCCATATCCCTTCCCTCTTGCATCTACCTCCCTCCCACCCTCCCTATCCCACCCCTCCAGGCGGTCACAAAGCACCGATCCGATCTCCCTGTGCTATGCGGCTGCTTCCCACTAGCTATCCACCTTACATTTGGTAGTGTATATATGTCCATGCCTCTGTCTTGCTTTCTCACAGCTTACCCTTCTCCCTCCCCATATCCTCAAACCCATTCTCAAGTAGGTCTGTGTCTTTATTCCTGTTTCACCCCTAGGTTCTTCATGACATTTTTTTTCTTAAATTCCATATATATGTGTTAGCATACGGTATTTGTCTTTCGCTTTCTGAGTTACTTCACTCTGTACGACAGACTCTAGGTCTATCCACCTCATTACAAATAGCTCAATTTCATTTCCTTTT
The DNA here is from genome assembly GCF_949752795.1 of Hyperoodon ampullatus. Lineage (NCBI taxonomy): Eukaryota > Metazoa > Chordata > Mammalia > Artiodactyla > Ziphiidae > Hyperoodon > Hyperoodon ampullatus. Next base: position 77,311,767 of record NC_136919.1, read on the forward strand.
ATGGCTGAGTAATATTCCATTGTATATATGTGCCACACCTTCTTTATCCATTCATCTGATGATGCACACTTAGGTTGTTTCCATCTCCATGCTATTGTAAATAGAGCTGCAATGAACATTTTGGTACGGGACTCTTTTTGAATTATGCTTTTCTCAGGGTATATGCCCAGTAGTGGGATTGCTGGGTCATATAGTAGTTCTATTTGTAGTTTGTTAAGGAACCTCCATAGTGTTCTCCATAGTGGCTGTACCAATTCACATTCCCACCAGCAGTGCAAGAGTGTTCCCTTTTCTCCACACCCTCTAGAGTTTATTGTTTCTAGATTTCTTGATGATGGCCATTCTGACTGGTGTGAGATGATATCTCATTGTAGTTTTGATTTGCACTTCTCTAATGATTAACGATGTTGAGCATTCTTTCATGTGTTTGTTGGCATTCTGTATATCTTCTTTGGAGAAATGTCTATTTAGGTCTTCTGCCCATTTTTGGATTGGGTTGTTTGTTTTCTTGTTATTGAGCTTCATGAGCTGCTTATAAATTTTGGAGATTCATCCTTTGTCAGTTGCTTCATTTGCAAATATTTTCTCCCATTCTGAGGGTTGTCTTTTGGTCTTGTTTATGGTTTCCTTTGCTGTGCAAAAGCTTTGAAGTATCATTAGTTCCCATTTGTTTATTTTTGTTTTTATTTCCATTTCTCTAGGAGGTGGGTCAAAAAGGACCTTGCTGTGATTTATGTCATAGAGTGTTCTGCCTATGTTTTCCTCTAAGAGTTTGATAGTTTGGGGCCTTACATTTAGGTCGTTAATCCATTTTGAGCTTATTTTTGTATATGGTGTTAGGGAGTGACCTAACCTCATACTTTTACATGTACCTGTCCACTTTTCCCAGCACCACGTATTGAAGAGGCTGTCTTTTCTCCACTGTACATTCCTGCCACCTTTATCAAAGATAAGTTGACCATATGTGCGTGGGTTTATCTCTGGGCTTTCTATCCTGTTCCATTGATCTATCTTTCTGTTTTTGTGCCAGTACCATACTGTCTTGATGACTGTAGCTTTGTAGTATAGTCTGAAGCCAGGGAGCCTGATTCCTCCAGCTCCGTTTTTTGTTCTCAAGATTGCTTTGGCTATTCGGGGTCTTTTGTGTTTCCATACAAATTGTGAAATTTTTTGTTCTAGTTCTGTGAAAATGCCAGTGATAGTTTGATAGGGATTGCATTGAATCTGTAGATTGCTTTGGGTAGTAGAGTCATTTTCACAATGTTGATTCCTCCAATCCAAGAACACAGTATATCTCTCCATCTATTTGTATCATCTTTATTTTCTTTCATCAGCGTCTCATAATTTTCTGCATACAGGTCTTTTGTCTCCTTAGGTAGGTTTATTCCTAGATATTTTATTCTTTTTGTTGCAGTGGTAAATGGGAGTGTTTTCTTTATTTCACTTTCAGATGTTTCATCATTAGTGTATAGGAATGCCAGAGATTTCTGTGCATTAACTTTGTATCCTGCTACTTTACCAAATTCATTGATTAGCTCTAGTAGTTTTCTGGTAGCATCTCTAGGATTCTCTATGTATACTATCATGTCATCTGCAAAGAGTGACAGCTTTACTCCTTCTTTTCTGATTTGGATTCCTTTTATTCCCTTTTCTTCTCTGATTACTGTGGCTAAAACTTCCAAAACTATGTTGAATAAGAGTGGTGAGAGTGGGCAGCCTTGTCTTGTTCCTGATCTTAGTGGAAATGGTTTCAGTTTTTCACCATTGAGGACGATTTTGGCTGTGGGTTTGTCATATATGGCCTTTATTATGTTGAGGAAAGTTCCCTCTATGCCTAGTTTCTGCAGGGTTTTTATCATAAATGGGTGTTGAATTTTGTCAAAAGCTTTCTCTGCATCGGTAGAGATGATCATATGGTTTTTCTTCTTCAATCTGTTAATATGGTGTATCACGTTGATTGATTTGCATATATTTAAGAATCCTTGCATTCCTGGAATAAACCCCACTTGATCATGGTGTGTGATCCTTTGAATGAGCTGTTGGATTCTGTTTGCTTGCATTTTGTTGAGGATTTTTGCATCTATGTTCATCAGTGATATTGGCCTGTAGTTTTCTTTCTTTGTGACATCCTTGTCTGGTTTTTGTATCAAGGTGATGGTGGCCTCATAGAATGAGTTTGGGAATGTTTCTCCCTCTGGTATATTTTGCAAGAGTTTGAAAAGGATAGGTGTAAGCTCTTCTCTAAATGTTTGATAGAATTTGCCTGTGAAGCCATCTGGACCTGGGCTTTTGTTTGTTGGAAGATTTTAAATCACAGTTTCAATTGCAGTGCTTGTGATTGGTCTGTTTATATTTTCTATTTCTTCCTGATTCAGTCTTGGCAGGTTGTGCATTTCTAAAAATTTATACATTTCTTCCAGGTTGTCCATTTTATTGGCATAGAGTTGCTTGTAGTAATCTCTCACGATCTTTTGTATTTCTGTAGTGTCTGTTGTTGCTTCTCCTTTTTCATTTCTAATTCTACTGATTTGAGTCTCCTCCCTTTTTTCTTGATGAATCTGGCTAATGGTTTATCAATTTTGTTTTTCTTCTCAAGGAACCAGCTTTTAGTTTTATTGATCATTGCTATCGTTTCCTTCATTTCTTTTTCATTTATTTCTTATCTGATTTTTATGATTTCTTTCCTTCTGCTAACTTTGGGGGGTTTTTTGTTCTTTTTCCTCTAATTGCTTTAGGTTCAAGGTCAGGTTGTTTATTCGAGATATTTCCTGTTTCTTAATGTAGGATTGTATTGCTGTAAACTTCCCTCTTTGAACTGCTTTTGCTGCATCCCATAGGTTTTGGGTCGTCGTGTCTCCATTGTCATTTGTTTCTAAGTATTTTTTGATTTCCTCTTTGATTTCTTCAGTGATCACTTCGTTATTAAGTAATGTATTGTTTCGCCTCCATGTGTTTGTAATTTTTACATATCTTTTCCTGTAATTGATATATAGTGTCATAGCATTGTGGTAGGAAAAGATACTTGATACAATTTCAATTTTCTTAAATTTACCAAGGCTTGATTTGTGACCCAAGATATGATCTATCCTGGAGAATGTTCCATGAGCTCTTGAGAAAAATGTGTATTCTATTGTTTTTGGATGGAATGTCCTATAAATATCAATTAAGTCCATCTTGTTTAATGTATCATTTAAAGCTTGTGTTTCCTTATTTATTTTCATTTTGGATGATCTGTCCATTGTTGAAAGTGGGGTGTTAAAGTCCCCTACTATGAATGTGTTACTGTCGATTTCCCCTTTTATGGCTGTTAGTATTTGCCTTATTTATTGAGGTGCCCCTATGTTGGGTGCATAAATATTTACAATTGTTATATCTTCTTCTTGGATCGATCCCTTGATCATTACGTAGTGTCCTTCTTTGTCTCTTCTAATAGTCTTTATTTTAAAGTCTATTTTGTCTGATATGAGAATTGCTACTCCAACTTCCTTTTGGTTTCTATTTGCGTGGAATATCTTTTTCCATCCCCTTAGTTTCAGTGTGTATGTGTCTCTAGGTCTGAAGTGGGTCTGTTGTAGACAGCATATATATGGTTCTTGTTTTTGTATCCATTCAGCCAATCTGTGTCCTTTGGTGGGAGCATTTAGTCCATTTACATTTAAGGTAATTATTGATATGTATGTTCCTATTCCCATTTCCTTAATTGTTTTGGGTTTGTTATTGTAGGCCTTTTCCTTCTCTTGTGTTTCTTGCCTAGAGAAGTTCCTTTAGCATTTGTTGTAAAGCTGGTTTGGTGGTGCTGAACTCTCTCAGCTTTTGCTTGTCTGCAAAGGTTTTAATTTCTCCATCAAATCTGAATGAGGTCCTTGCTGGGTAGAGTATTCTTGGTTACAGGTTTTTCTCCTTCATCACTTTAAATATGTCCTGCCAGTCCCTTCTGGCTTGCAGAGTTTCTGCTGAAAGTTCAGCTGTTAACTTTATGGGGATTCCCTTGTGTGTTATTTGTTGTTTTTCCCTTGCTGCTTTTAATATGTTTTCTTTGTATTTAATTTTTGACAGTTTGATTAGTATGTGTCTTGGCGTATTTCTCCTTGGATTTATTCTGTATGGGACTCTCTGTGCCTCCTGGAGTTGATTAACTATTTCCTTTCCCATATTAGGGAAGTTTACAACTATAATCTCTTCAAATATTTTCTCAGTCCCTTTCTTTTTCTCTTCTTCTTCTGGAACCCATATAATTCGAATGTTGGTGCATTTAATGTTGTCCCAGAGGTCTCTGAGACTGTCCTCAGTTCTTTTCATTCTTTTTTCTTTATTCTGCTCTGCAGTAGTTATTTCCACTATTTTATCTTCCAGGTCACTTATCCGTTCTTCTGCCTCAGTTATTCTGCTATTGATCCCTTCTAGAGTATTTTTAAATTCATTTATTGTGTTGTTCATTGTTGCTTGTTTCATCTTTAGTTCTTCTAGGTCCTTGTTAACTGTTTCTTGCATTTTGTCTATTCTGTTTCCAAGATTTTGGATCATCTTTACTATCATTATTCTGAATTCTTTTTCAGGTAGACTGCCTATTTCCTCCTCATTTGTTAGGTCTGGTGGGTTTTTATCTTGCTCCTTCACCTGCTGTGTGTTTTTCTGTCTTCTCATTTTGCTTATCTTACTGTGTTTGTGGCCTCCTTTTTGCAGGCTGCAGGTTCTTAGTCCCTGTTGTTTTTGGTGTCTGTCCCCAGTGCCTGAGGTTGGTTCAATGGGTTTTGTAGGCTTCCTGGTGGAGGGGACTAGTGCCTGTGTTCTGGTGGATGAGGCTGGATCTTGTCTTTCTGGTGGGCAATTCCACGTCTGGTGGTGTGTTTTGGGGTGTCTGTGGACTTATTATGGTTTTAGGCAGCCTCTCTGCTAATGGTTGGGGTTGTGTTCCTGTCTTGGTAGTTTTTTGGCATAGGGTGTCCAGCACTTTAGCTTGCTGGTCGTTATGTGAAGCTGGGTGCTTGTGTTGAGATGGAGATCTCAGTGAGATTTTCGCCATTTGATATTATATGGAGGTGGGAGGTCTCCTGTGGACCAGTGTCCTGAAGTTGGCTCTCCCACCTCAGAGGCACAGCACTGACTCCTGGCTGCAGCACCTAGAGCCTTTCATCCACAGGGCTCAGAATAAAAAGGAGAAAAAGTAGAAAGAAAAAATTAGTAGAAGAAGAGAGAAAGAAAGAAAGAAAGAAGATAAAGTAAAATAAAATAAAGTAAGATAACAAAATAAAGCTATTAAAATAAAAAATAATTATTAAGAAAAAAAATTTTTTTTTAAAAACGGATGGATAGAACCCTAGGACTAATGGTGGAAGCAAAGCTGTACAGAGAAAATCTCACACAGAAGCATACACATACACACTCACAAAAAGAGGAAAAGTGGAAAAAATCATAAATCTTGCTCTCAAAGTCCACCTCCTCAGTTTGGGATGGTTTGTTGTCTATTCATGTATTGCACAGATGCAGGGTACATCAAGTTGATTGTCGAGCTTTAATCCGCTGCTTCTGAGGCTGCTGGGAGAGATTTTCCTTTCTCTTCTTTATTCTCACAGCTCCCGCATCTCAGCTTTGGATTTGGCCCCGCCTCTGCGTGTAGGTCGCCGGAGGGCGTCTGTTCTTCGCTCAGACAGGACGGGGTTAAAGGAGCAGCCACTTCGGGGACTCTGGCTCACTCAGGCCGGGGGGAGGGGGGGTGCGGAGGCGGGGCGAGCCTGTGGCAGCAGAGTCCGGCATGACGTTGCACCAGCCCGAGGCGCGCCGTGTGCTCTCCCGGGGAAGCTGTCCCTGGATCCCGGGACCCCGGCAGTGGCGTGCTGCACAGGCTCCCCAGAAGGGGGGCGTGGATAGTGACCTGCGCTCGCACACAGGCCTCTTGGCGGCGGCAGCAGCAGCCCCAGCATCCCACGCCCGTCTCTGGGGTCCGCGCTGTTAGCCGCAGCTCGTGCCCGTCTCTGGAGCTCCTTTAAACAGTGCTCTTAATCCCCTCTCCTCGCGCACCAGGAAACAAAGAGGGAAGAAAAAGTCTCTTGCCTCTTTGGCAGGTCCAGACTTTTTCCCGGACTCCCTCCCAGCTAGCCGTGGCACACTAACCTCCTGCAGGCTGTCTTCACGCCACCAACCCCAGTCCTCTCCCTGCGCTCCGAAGCCCGAGCCTCAGCTCCCAGCCCCGCCCGCCCCGGCGGGCGAGCAGACAAGCCTTTCAGGCTGGTGAGTGCTGGTCGGCACCAATTCTCTGTGTGGGAATCTCTGTGCTTTGCCCTCCGCACCCCTGTTGCTGTGCTCTCCTCCGCGGCTCCGAAGCTTTCCCCCTCTGCCACCCGCAGTCTCCGCCCGCGAATGGGCTTCCTAGTGTGCGGAAACCTTTCCTCCTTCACGGCTCCCTCCCACTGGTGCAGGTCCCGTCCCTATCCTTTTGTCTCTGTTTATTCTTTTTTCTTTTGCCCTACCCAGGTACGTGGGGGACTTTCTTGCCTTTTGGGAGGTCTGAGGTCTTCTGCCAGCGTTCAGTAGGTTTTCTGTAGGTGTTGTTCCACATGTAGATGTATTTCTGGTGTATCTGTGGGGAGGAAGGTGATCTCCCCGTCTTACTCTTCCACCATCTTCCCTGGAAGTCCCTCCCTCTTTTTCTTGAGTCTGGCTAAAGGTTTGTCATTTTTGTTTATCTTCTCAAAGAACCAGCTTTTAGTTTTATTGATCTTTGCTATTGTTTTTATTTCATTTATTTCTGCTCTGATCTTTATGATTTCTTTCCTTCTACTAACTTTGGGTTTTGTTCTTCTTTCTCTAGTTCCTTTAGATGTAAGGTTAGATTGTTTATTTGAGATTTTTCTAGTTTCTTGAGGTAGGCTTGTATTGGTATAAACTTCCCTCTTAAAACTGCTTTTGCTGCATCCCATAGGTTTGGGATCATCGTGTTTTTGTTGTCATTTATCTCTATGTAGTTTTTGATTTCCTCTTTTATTTCTTCAGTGATCTCTTGGTTATTTAGTAACGTATTGTTTAGCCTCCATGTGTTTGTGTGTTTTACGTTTGTTTCCCTGTAATTGATTTCTAGTCTCATAGCATTGTGGTCGGAACAGCTGCTTGATATGATTTCAGTTTTCTTAAATTTACTGAGGGTTTATTTGTGACCCAAAATGTGATCTATCCTGGAGAATATTCCGTGTGCCATTAAGAAGAACGTGTAATCTGCTGTTTTTGGATGGAATATTCTATAAATATCCATTAAATCTATTTGGTCTATTGTGTCATTTAAAGCTTGTGTTTCCTTATTAATTTTCTGTCTGGATGATCTCCATTGGTGTAAGTGTGGTGTTAAATTCCCCCGCTATTATTGTGTTACTGTCAATTTCCTCTTTTATAGCTGTTAGCAGCTGCCTTATATATTGAGGTGCTCCTATGTTTGGTACATATTTATTTATAATTGTTATATCTTCTTGGATTGATCCCTTGATCATTATGTAGTGTCCTTCCTTGTCTCTTGTAACATTCTTTATTTTAAAACCTATTTTATCTGATACGAGTATTTCTACTCCAGCTTTCTTTTGATTTTCATTTGCATGGAATATATTTTTCCATCCCCTCACTTTCAGTCTGTATGTGTCCCTAGGTCTGAAATGGGTCTCTTGTAGACAGCATATATATGGGTCTTGTTTTTGTATCCATTCAGCAAGCCTGTGTCTTTTGGTTGGAGCATTTAATCCATTGACGTTTAAGGTAATTATCGATATGTATGTTCCTATTACTATTTTCTTAATTGTTATGGGTTTGTCTTGGTGCGTACTTTTCTTCTCTTGTGTTTCCCACTTAGAGAAGTTCCTTTAGCATTTGTTGTAGAGCTGGTTTCGTGGTGCTGAATTCTCTTAGCTTATGCTTGTCTGTAAAGCTTTTGATTTCTCCAATGAATCTGAATGACATCCTTGCTGGGTGGAGTACTCTTGGTGGTAGGTTCTTCCCTTTCATCACTTTAAATTTATCATGCCACTCCATTCTGGCTTGTAGATTTTCTGCTGAGAAATCAGCTGTTAACCTTATGGGAGTTCCATTGTATGTTATTTGTCATTTTTCCCCTGTTGCTTTCAATAATTTTTCTTTGTCTTTAATTTTTGTCAGTTTGATTACTGTGTGTCTCAGCATTTTTCTCCTTTGGTTTATCCTGCCTGGGACTCTCTGCACTTCGTGGACTTCGGTGGCTATTTCTTCTCCCATGCTAGGGAAGTTTTCAACTATAATCTCTTCAAATATTTTCTCGGGTCCTTTCTCTCTCTCTTCTCCATCTGGGACCCCTATAATGCGAATGTTGTTGTGTTTAATGTTGTCCCAGAGGTCTCTTAGGGTGTCTTCATTTATTTTCATTCTTTTTCTTTATTCTGTTCCACAGCAGTGATTTCCACCTTTCTGCCTTCCAGGTCACTTATCCGTTCTTTGCCACAGTTATTCTGCTACTGATTCCTTTTAGTGTATTTTTCATTTCAGTTATTGTATTGTTCATCTCTGTTTGTTTGTTCTTTAATTCTTCTAGGTGTTTGTTCCTTAATTCTTCCAGGTCTTTGTTAAGCATTTCTTGCATCTTCTCGATCTTTGCCTCCATCCTTTTTCCAAGGTCTTGGATCATCTTCACTATCATTATTCCGAATTCTTTTACTGGAAGGTTGCCTATCCCCACCTCATTTCGTTGTTTTTCTGGTGATTTATCTTGTTCCTTGATCTGGTATAAAGTCCTCTGCCTTTTCATTTTCTCTATCTTTCTGTGAATATGGTTCTCCTTCCACAGGCCGCAGGGTTGTAGTTCTTCTTGCTTCTGCTGTCTGCTCTGTGGTGATTGAGTCTATCTTAGAGGCTTGTGCAAGCTTCCTTATGGGAGGGACTGCTGGTGGGTAGAGCTGTGTGTTGCTCTGGTGGGCGGAGCTTTAATCTACATAAACCTCTGGTGGAGGGGACTAGTGCCTGTGTTCTGGTGGATGAGGCTGGATCTTGTCTTTCTGGTTGTCAGGTCCACGTCTCGTGGTGTGTTTTTGGGTGTCTGTGACCTTAGTATGATTTTAGGCAGCCTCTGTGCTAATGGTTGGGGCTGTGTTCATGTCTTCCTAGTTGTTTGCCATAGGCTGTCAAGCACTGTACCTTGCTGGTCATTGAGTGGAGCTCGGTCTTGGCGTTGAGATGGGGATCTCTGGGAGATTTTTGCCATTTGTTATTACGTTTAGCTGGGAGGTCAGTGGTGGAGCAATGTTCTGAATTTGGCTCTTCCACCTCAGAGGCACAGCCCTCATGCCTGGCTGGAGCACCAAGAGCCTGTCATCCACACGGCTCAGAATAAAAGGTTGAAAGAAAGAAGACAAAATGAAATAAAATAAAATAAAAGTTATTAAGGTAAAAAATAATTATTAAAAAAAGTTAAAAAGTAATAAAAAAGAAAAGGAAGAGATCAACCCAACCAAAAAAGAAATCCACCAGTGATAAGAAAAGCTAGAAATTATACTAAAAAAAAAAAACGGAGAGAAAGAACCCTAGGACAAATGGTAAAAAGAAAGCTATACAGGGCTTCCCTGGTGGTGCAGTGGTTGAGAGTCTGCCTGCCGATTCAGGGGACACGGGTTCGTGCCCCGGTCTGGGAAGATCCCACATGCCGTGGAGTGGCTAGGCCCGTGAGCCATGGCTGCTGAGCCTGCACGTCCGGAGACCGTGCTCCACAATGGGAAAGGCCACAACAGTGAGAGGCCCGTGTACTGCAAAAAAAAAAAAAAAAAAAAAAAAAAAAAAAAAAAGCTATACAGAGAAAATCACACACAGAAGCATATACATACACACTCACAAAAAGAGAAAGAGGGAAATATATATATATATATCATTGCTTCCAAAGTTCACCTCCTCAATTTGGGCTGATTTGTTGTCTATTCAGGTATTTCACAGATTCAGGGTACATCAAGTTGATTGTTGAGGTTTAATCCGCTGCTCCTGAGGTTGCTGGGATAAATTTCCCTTTCTCTTCTTTGTTCGCACAGCTCCTGGGGTTCAGCTTTGGATATGGCCTTGCCTCTTTGTGTAGGTCACCTGAGGGCATCTGTTCTTCGCTCAGACAGGACGGGGTTAAAGAACCAGCTGATTTGGGGGCTCTGGCTTACTCAGGCGGGGTGGGAGGGAGGGGTACGGAGTGCGGGGCGAGCCTGCGGCGGCAGAGGCCACCGTGACATTGCAGCAGCCTTAGGTGCACCATGCATTCTCCCGGGGAAGTTATCCCTGGATCACGGAACCCTGGCAGTGGCAAGCTGCACACACTCCCGGGAGGGGCAGTGTGGATAGTGAGCTATGCTCGCACACAGGCTTCTTGGTGGCTGCAGCAGCAGCCTTAGCATCTCATGCCTGTCTCTGGGGTGTGCTCTGATAGCTGCAGTTTGCCCTGGTCTCTGGAGCTCGCTTAGGTGGCGCTCTTAATCCCCTCTCCTCACGCACCCTGAAACAATGGTCTCTTGCCTCTTAGGCAGCTCCAGACCTTTTCCCGGACTCCCTCCCGGCTAGCTGTGGCGCACTAGCCCCCTTCAGGCTGTGTTCACGCAGCCAACCCCAGTCCTCTCCCTGGGATCCGACCTCCAAAGCCCGAACCTCAGCCACCAGCCCCGCCCACCCCGGCGGGTGAGCAGACAGGCCTCTCTGGCTGGTGAGTGTTGGTCAGCACCGATCCTCTGTGCGGGAATCTCTCTGCTTTGCCCTCTGCACCCCTGTTGCTGCGCTCTCCTCCGCGGCTCCGAAGCTTCCTGCCTCCACCACCCCCCTTCTCTGCCCGTGATGGGGCTTCCTAGTGTGTGGAAACCTTTCCTCCTTCACGGCTCCCTTCCACTGGTGCAGGTCCCGTCCCTATTCTTTTGTCTCTGTTTTTTCTTTTTTCTTTTGCCCTACCCAGGTACGTGGGGAGTTTCTTGCCTTTTGGGAGGCCTGAGGTCTTCTGTCAGCATTCAGTAGGTGTTCTGTAGGAGTTGTTCCACATGTAGATGTATTTCTGATGTATTTGTGGGGTGAAAGGTGATCTCTACGTCTTACTCTTCTGCCATCTTGAAGCTCCTAAATCTAACCATTTTTAAGTGTAAAGTTTTGTGGCATTAAGTACATTCCCACTGTTGTGCAGCCATAACCACCACCTGTCTTCATGACTTTTCCCACCTTCTCAAATGGAAATTCCATACCCATTAAACAAAAACTCCCCATTCTTCCCTCCCTCAACCCCTAGCAACTACCATTCTTCTTTCTGTCTCTATGAATTTGTCTTCTCTAGATATCTCATTAAAGTGAGGTCATGAAGTATTTGTCCCTTTGTGACTGGCTCATTTCACTTGGCATAGTTGTATTAAGGCTTCTTCCATGTTGTAGCATGTGTCAGACTTTGCTTCCTACTTAAGGCTGTATCATATTCCATTTTATATGTATACCACATTGTTTATTCATTAACCCTTTGTTAGGTACTTGGGTTGCTTCCACTCTGACTATTGTGTATAATGCTGCTATGAACATGGGTGCCCAAATATCTGTTCGAATCCCTGCTTTCAGTTCTTTTTCTGTGCTTTATTTTTCTGTGTAGCATTTATTATCATCCAACAGTTCTCCTTCTACCCCCAACTAGAGATGCAAATGATTTTTGCTTAGAAAAGATAATCCCAAAGTTATAGTTGTAGGTCCTTAAAGGACATTAACCAATTATATCTAACCTAGTAATTTCATTCTCTTTCATTTTTTAAAAATCGTAGTTCTTCAGAGTACTCTTTTGAAGAGCTTTACCATCTTGTTTCATCATAAATGATTAATAAATCTTTGATGTGTTCATTCTATATTTGTATGAGTTAGATTTTTGTTTTTTAATTATTTATTGAAGTATAGTTGGTTTACAATGTTGTGTTAATTTCTGCTGTACAGCAAAGTGATTCAGTTATACATATATATATATATAATATATATATATACATTCTTTTTAAATATTATTTTCCATTATGGTTTATCACAGGATTTTTTTTTTTTTTTGCGGTACACGGTCCTCTCGCTGTTGTGGCCTCACCCGTTGCGGAGCACAGGCTCCGGACGCGCAGGCTCAGCGGCCATGGCTCACGGGCCCAGCTGCTCTGTGGCATGTGGGATCTTCCCAGACCGGGGCACGAACCCGCATCCCCTGAATCAGCAGGCGGACTCTCAACCACTGTGCCACCAGGGAAGCCCATATCACAGGATATTGAATAGAGTTTTCTGTGCTATACAGTAGGACCTTGTTGTTTATCCAGTCTTTATATAATAATTTACATCTGCTAACCCCAACCTCACACTCCATCCCTCCCCCAACCCCCTCCCCCTTGGCAACCACCAGTCTGTTCTCTATGTCCATGATTCTGTTTCTCTTTCATAGTTAGGTTCATTTGTGTCATATTTTAGATTCCACATATAAGTGATATCATATGGTATGTTTCTTTCTGACTTAGTATGATAATCTCTAGTTGCATCCATGTTGCTGCAAATGACATTATTTCTTTCTTTTTTATGGCTGAGTAGTATTCCATTGTATATATACCACATTGTCTTTATCCATTCATCTGTTGATGGACATTTAGGTTGTTTGCATGTCTTGGCTATTGTGAATAGTGATGCTATGAACATAGGGGTGCGTGTATCTTTTTGGATTAGAGTTTTGTCTGCATATATGCCCAGGAGTGGGATTGCTAGATCATATGGTAGTTCTATCAATATTTTTAGTTTTCTGAGGAACCTCCATACTGTTTTCCACAGTGGCTGCACCAACAGTGCAGGAGGGTTCCCTTTTCTCTCTCCAGCATTTGTTATTTATAGAGCTTTTAATGATGGCCATTCTGACTAGTGTGAGGTAGTACCTCAATGTAGTTTTTTTTTTTTTTTTTTTTTTTTTTTTTTTTTTTTTTTTTTTTGCGGTACCCGGGCCTCTCACTGTTGTGGCCTCTCCCGTTGCGGAGCACAGGCTCCGGACGCACAGGCCCAGTGACCATGGCTCACGGGCCCAACCGCTCCGCGGCATGTGGGATCTTCCTGGACCGGGGCACGAACCCGTGTCCCCTGCATCGGCAGGCGGACTCTCAACCACCACGCCACCAGGGAGGCCCCTCAATGTAGTTTTGATTTACACTTGAGAGTCAGATTTTTGACTTTTAAAAATTTATGCATTGACATTCCAGAAGTGTTTACTAGGAACTAAAATCTGCATTTGTGGAAAATTAAATGAATTACTAGTTCATAGTACTCTGCAAGCAAGCTAGGCTGGGGCTGCAGGTGTGCTGGTGTCCCCAGAACTAAGTGGAGACACCAACAGCATATACACTCACAGGGTTGGGGGCCCTCCTGAGTCGTGGCCACTGCTTGTACAGTCCGGGGACATGCAAATCCTGGGGGAGCTTATGAAGACCTGGATCTCTGGGGCCCCTGATCCTCACACAGTCCCCACGAGGTAGATGCCATTTTGTAGATGAGGAAACAAGCTCCGAGGGGTTAAGTAACTGAAATCATGGTATAAGGGGAAATTAGAGACGAAAGACTAAAGTGAAAGTTCTGTGATGATTCTCAATGAATGGTTCTGTGTGCATTGCAATGGTTCGGTAGATTTTTTCTCTCTTCTGCAGTTGCAGCAGAGATAAAAGCTGAGAGGGGAAAGCATGAGGTCTTATCTGTGGTAGAGGCAGCCTCAGCCATGGGGACAGACACCACCTGCAGGGGACAGCACACCTCCAGGGGGCTTGCTGAGAGGTGCCAAAGAAGAGGATCCATCACCAGCTGCCGCTCCCACGTCATCCTGGTGACATGAGGATCGTGGCAGGGTGCTGCCATTGGGGGAGAGCAGAATGTAGGAAAGGAGCTCTTTACACCCCTTCATCCCATGGGGTGAGGAAAGAAGTATTTCTCCTGCCCCAAGCCAAGGGAGGTGAACCCCAAGAGAATCACTTGTGAATTTTGGGTGCCCCAGCCCTCCCCCCACACTGGTGACCATCTTATCTGAGGGACCGGCTGGTGGAAAGCATTGTTGATGGAGACATGGCTCATGGGATGGCCAAGTGAGAGAGGTCAAGGGTCCCCAGCCACGTGTCCTCTGAGGGATGAGCGAAATAGATGTCAAACGAGTTTGCTGGCTGGTGGGACTGGGGGCTGCAGACTTGCTGGGGACATAGCTTGGGTTGAGGATGTGTACACTTTAGAGAACTGTGGCCTGAGGGCCCAGTGGGAGGCTGGGGCTGAGGGCTGGAAGGACCCCCAGTGCCTGGGGGCTGCTCACCGTTTGTCTACGTGGAGTCCCTAGTCAATGAACTGGATCAGCAGAAGGACCCAGACAGGGAGAGGCCTGTGACCTTTCCAAGCCCAACATCTAAAGTTGGGAGATCTCTGCCCAGCTCCCACCCATGACCTTTCCTTAAAGGGGTCATGCAGAGAGGGAGGGAGACAGGGGGAAAGCTAAGCCCCCCCACCAGCACCTGGATCCAAAGTCCAGCCTGGAGGTGGGCAGCTCTTTTCTTTTTTAAATTGAAGTATAGTTGATTTACAGTGTTGTGATAATTACTACTATACAGCAAAGTGATTCCGTTATACATATATATACATTTTTAAAATATTCTTTTCCATTATGGTTTATCATAGGATACTGAATATAGTTCTCTGTGCTCTACAGTAGGATCTTGTTCTTTATCCATTCTATAATAGCTTACATCTGCTAACCCTAACCTCCCACTCCATCCTTCCCCAACCCCCTCCCGCTTGGCAGCCACCAGTCTGTTCTCTATGTCCATGATTCTATTTCTGTTTCATAGATAGGTTCATTTGTGTCATATTTTAGATTCCATGTAGAAGTGATAGCATATGGTATTTGTCTTGCTCTTTGTGACTTACTTCACTTAGTATGATAATCTCTAGTTGCATCCATGTTTCTGCAAATGGCATTATTTTGTTCTTTTTTTAAAAATAAATTTATTTATTTTATTATTTTATTTTATTTTATTTTTTGGCTGCTTTGGGTCTTCATTGCTGCATGCAGGCTTTTCTCTGGTTGCAGTGAGCGGGGGCTACTCTTTGTTGTGGTGCATGGGCTTCTCATTGCGGTGGCTTCTCTTGTTGCTGGCATGGGCTCTAGGCGGGCAGGCTTTAGTAGTTGTGGCTCACGGGCTCTAGAGTGCAGGCTCAGTAGTTGTGGCACACGGGCTTAGTTGCTCCACGGCATGTGGGATCTTCCTGGACCAGAGCTCGAACCCATGACCCCTGCATTGGCAGGTGGATTTTTAACCACTGAGCCACCAGGGAAGCCCCATTTTGTTCTTTTTTATGGCTGAGTAGTATTCCATTATATACATATACCACATCTTTATCCATTCATCTGTTGATGGACATTTAAGTTGTTTCCATGTCTACGCTATTGTGAATAGTGCTGCTATGAACATAGGGGTGCATGTATCTTTTTGAATTGTAGTTTTATCTGGATATATGCCCAGGAGTGGGATTGCTGGATCATATGGTAACTCTATTTTTAGTTTTCTGAGGAAACTCCATACTGTTTTCCACAGTGGCTGCACCAACTTACATTCCCACTAGCAGTTAGGAGGGTTCCCTTTTCTCTCCACCCTCTGCAGCATTTGTTGTTTGTAGACTTTTTAATGATGGCCATTCCGACTGGTGTGAGGTGGTACCTCACTGCAGTTTTGATTTGCATTTCTCTAATAATTCGTGATGTTGAGCATCTTTTCATGTGACTATTGGCCATCTGTACTGCTTCTTCAGAGAAATGTCTGTTTAGGTCTTCAGCCCATTTTTGGATAGGGTTGTTTGGTTTCTTGTTGTTGAGTTGTATGAGCTGTTTGTATATTTTGGAAATTAAGCCCTTGTTGGTCGCATTGTTTGCAAATATTTTCTCCCATTCTGTAGGTTGTCTTTTTGTTCTGTTTATGGTTTCCTTTGCCGTGTAAAAACTTGTAAGTTTGATTAGGTCCCATTTGTTTATTTTTGTTTTTATTTCTATTGCCTTGGGTGACCAAATTAAGAGCACATTGGTATGATTTACATCAGAGAATGTTTTGCCTATGTTCTCTTCTAGGAGTTTTATGGTGTCATGTCTTAACGTTTACATCTTTAAGAGGTGGGGCAGCTTTGAATGAATAGGAATTGAGGTTTGCAAAAGATAGAAACCTGGAAAGAAAACAGTGTAAGAACCAAGAGACCAAAAAGTATAATGCTGAGTTCATCAGCTGTGACAGAACGGGAAGTCCTAGCACAGTTGGGAGCCATTGGAAAAATAAACATAAGTCCTTGAATTCTCTGTGCCTCAGTATAAACATAAGTCCTTGAATTCTCTGTGCCTCAGTTTCCTCATCTACAAAATGGGCATACTAGTGGCATCTACCTCTTAGAGGTGCTGTGAGGATTAACTGAGTTAATCTGTGTAAAGTGCTGGAACAGTGCCTGGCACATAGAAGGTACTTAAAAGACAGGCTTTTGGTCATTTTCCAAGTTGTAACTTCTCCACACATCAGTAAGATGTGTTTTCTTTCTGATTTCCTTGACAGCAGGCATCTCTATGTGGTGAGATCTGCCTTCTGTGAGAGTGGAGAAAGGAGGGGAGGGAGCCCCTGGGGCCAGGCTGCAGGACAGCCAGAATGGCCACATTCTTTCAGCAGCCCTAACTCATGGACCCTCAAGAGCTGGGACTAGGCTTTGTAGAGGGAAGACTGGGCAGTTGTGTCCACAGAGGACAAGCATTAAAGGCATTTTGCTTTAGAAACATGGCTAGATACTCTGTGTTGGGGAACTGGGTGCCCCCAGCCCATCATTGGCAGCAGGGAAGTCATGCGCAGCAAGCTTAAAAAGCAGAATTATAAAGAGCACCAGAAGAGCCTTCAGCCAGGCCACATGGGAGAAACGGGACAGGGCAGAGTTTCCCTTCCACTATCCACTTAACCAAGGCTACCTCCCCTCATTGGACATTTCTTGAGAAAGGTAATTAACCTCTATTTCTCTTCCTTCCCTTAGAAGTCCAGAGGGTTCCTCTCTCCCATTCAGTGAACTCCAAGGAGGCTGACAAGACTGTGGATTATCGGCTTTAACAGGTGACACAGCCTATTGTGTTTTTTCTTCTCTTATAGGTAAGTTTTCTGAGTTGTGGTATACAGATGAATTTATTTTTTATTGGGGTATAGTTCTTTTACAATGTTCTGTTAGTTTCTATACAGCAGGTTCTCATTAGTTATCTATTTTATACATATTAGTGTATATACATTAATCCCAATCTCAGTTTCTATACAGCAGGTTCTCATTAGTTATCTATTTTATACATATTAGTGTATATACATTAATCCCAATCTCCCAGTTCATCCCATGCCCCCCTTTCCCCGCTTGGTGTCCATACATTTGTTCTCTACAACTTTGTCTCTATTTCTGCCTTGCAAACCAGTTCATCTGTACCATGTTTCTAGATTCCACAAATATGCGTTAATATATGATATTTGTTTTTCTCTTTCTGACTTACTTCACTATATATGACAGTCTCTAGGCCCATCCACGTCTCTACAAATGACCCAATTTCGTTCATTTTTATGGCTGAGTAATATTCCATTGTATATATGTACCACAACTTCTTTATCCATTCATCTGTCGATGGACATTTAGGTTGCTTCCATAACCTGCCTATTGTAAATAGTGTTACAATAAACATTGGGGTGCATGTGTCTTTTTGAATTATGGTTTTCTCTGGGTATATGCCATTATTACTCAACATAGTTTTGGAAGTCCTAGCCACGGCAATCAGAGAAGAAAAAGAAAAAAAAGGAATACAAATTGGAAAAGAAAAAGTAAAACTGTCACTGTTTACAGATGACATGATACTATACACAGCCACCAGAAAACTACTAGAGCTAATCAATGAATTTGGCAAACTTGCAGGATACAAAATTAATGCACAGAAATCTCTTGCATTCCTATACACTAACAACGAAAGATCAGAAAGAGAAATTAAGGAAACAATCCCATTCACCATGGCAACAAAAAGAATAAAAATGCCTAGGAATAAACCTACCTAAGGAGGTAAAAGACCTGCACTCAGAAAACTATAAGACACTGATGAAAGAAATCAAAGAAGACACAAACAGGTGGAGAGATATACCACGTTCTTGGATTGGAAGAATCAATATTGTGAAAATGACTATACTACCCAAAGCAATCTACAGATTCAATGCAATCCCTATCAAATTACCAATGGCATTTTTCACAGAACTAGAACAAAAAAATCTTAAAATTTGTATGGAGACGCAAAAGACCCTGAATGGCCAAAGCAATCTTGAGAAAAAAAAAATGGAGCTGGAGGAGTCAAACTCCCTGACTTCAGAATATACTACAAAGCTACAGCAATCAAGACAGTATGGTACTGGCACAAAAACAGAGATATAGATCAATGGAACAGGATAGAAAGCCCAGAGATAAACCCACGCACCTACTGTCAACTAACCTATGACAAAGGAGGCAAGGATATACAATGGAGAAAGGACTGCCTCTTCAGTAAGTGGTGCTGGGAAAACTGGACAGCTATATGTAAAAGAAGGAAATTAGAACACTCCCTAACACCATACACAAAAATAAACCCCAAATGGATTAAGGACCTAAATATAAGGCCAGACACAATAAAACTCTTAGAGGAAAATATATGCAGAATACTCTTTGACATAAATGGCAGCAAGATCTTTTTTGACCCACTTCCTAGAGAAATAGAAGTAAAAACAAAAAATAAACAAATGGGACCTAATGAAACTTTAAAGCTTTTGCACAGCAAAGGAAACTACAAACGAGATGAAAAGACAACCCTCAGAATGGGAGAAAATATTTGCAAATGAATCAACTGACAAAGGATTAATCTCCAAAATATACAAACAGCTCATGCAGCTCAATATCAAAAAAAACAAACAACCCAATCAAAAAATGGGCAGAAGACCTAAATAGACATTTCTCCAAAGAAGACATACAGATGGACAAGAGGTAGGTGAAAAGATGCTCAATATCACTAATTATTAGAGAGAAGCAAACCAAGACTACAATGAGGTATCACCTCACACTGGTGAGAATGGTCATCATCAGAAAATCTACAAACAGTTAAGTGCTAGAGAGGCTGTGGAGAAAAGGGAACCCTCTTGCACTGTTGGTGGGAATGTAAATTGATACAGCCACTATGGAGAACAGTATGGAGGTTCCTTAAAAAACTAAAAATAGAACTACCATACGACCCAGCAATCCCACTACTGGGCACATACCCTGAGAAAACCGTAATTCAAACAGACACAGCCTATTGTGTTTTACAGCTGTGTTGGTTTCACAGAACCTGCCCATTTAGGAAATGGTGTCTGGGCTGTGAGCAGGTCCCATGGGATGGGTAGGAGATGGCCTTTTGGGATGATGTCATCTTTCCCCCACTTTCAGTCTTGTCCCTCCCCTGAAACAGTAAGACACTCAGCCCGGGCCAAGAGGTGAAGTTCTTGTTTATTGTTGCAGCAACTCTTACAGACATTAGCGTTCAGTTAAATAAAGGAAGAGAACACATTAAATACATCACAACCCCCAAAACGGTACGGAGGAGGGGAGGGTGGGCCAGCCCGGTGACCAGACTGTCAGAGGAAGTACATTCAGTGGGTGTGCGGCATCAACATTCCAGGCTCACGTGTATATAGATCTTATTTATATATTTATTTATATTTATATATAGAGATCATTGAGTTTTGTGTATACAAAGAACCATATTGTTACAAATACAATACTATACTTCTCCCAGCGCTTTACAATAAGCTCTATTTCACCCTCTTTACAGAACAATAGTACAAGTTCATACTCTAGGGACTGCTGAATATGTACACGGAATTTCCTTCTCACACGGTCCTCACGACTGCCTTGATGGAGGGTCGGGAGGTAAGGTCAGGGTTGTGTGCTCAAGTCGGACTCAACCAGGGAAGGAGCAGACAGACATGAAACTCAAACCAGCAAGTGGCCTTGTAAGTGGGAGAGTAAACACACCTAAGAGGAGGTGTCCTTGGTTGTAAACATTGTTAACAGCCTCACCGCTGGGCTGAGGGACCCAAGAAGGGCTTGTGGGTGGGTCTCATCTGCGTGCAGACGGGGTGACGGGTGTGAAAAGGGGTGGTGGGAGTGATGGGGAGGTAGTAGGTTACTCTGGGACTCTCTGAGGCCGGTGCTGATGGGCAATGTTCAGAAAGCAGACCTGACTGCAGGGACTCGGAGTCCAGTGCCCCGTGATGGGCTCCAGGCCTGGAGGAGCTGCTCCAGTGAGGGGAGTAGGCTCCAGGCATTGGTCTCTGGGGGCTTCGTCCTCTCGTGAACCCAAGGCTGATGGTGGCTCCCTGAAATGCTCACATTTGAGAAGGCAGAGGCAGGGTGGGTTCTGGTGCATCCTGGCTGGACCTGGAGGGGTCGACGGATCTAGGAATCTGTCCCCAAAGCTGAGTCACCAGCATGTCCTAGCCAAGCTGCAAGAGTGGCTTTCTGCCCGCCCGGGGCCATGTTTGGGAAGGCTTCTCTGTACATAGTCTTCCCCATTACATGGGGTTTCAGATATTTACATATGTAACTATATATACTGGGATGTCAGAAGGGAAACAGACCACCACCTCCCGTGGGACTTTCAAAAACAGAGTTACTATTAAGATTCTGGCTCCTTGGTTAACTTCCGAAGGTGGGCTGATTCCCTCCATCCAGTGGGAGCAGGGAAAAGAATACACTACAGCCCGCTGAACCTGGACCAAGCTCCAGAAACATTCGCTATCTGGGCGTGAGGAGCCACTTTTACAAACACAAAGGTACGTGGTGGGTAATCTTATGCTGAAATGTTAGCCTTCTAGGAGAGTTCACCTCACTGGCCTTTTCAGCACCTGCCAAACTTCCCAAGATTTTTGTGCAGTAGCAATAGAAAGTATATTCTGTCTCCCTCTCCTCTGGGTGAAGAGCCTTATGTAATTATATGGGAGGCTGCCCAGGGACATGCTGGTGGGGTTCCCGTTCCCTGGCCGATTGCGGGGGCTCGGAACAGGCCCTCGGGCAGGTGGCTCAAGCGGTCACCCTGGGAACTGATGGCATGAGCCTCTCTCCAGTGACTTCCCAAGGCTCCTCATGCCTGAAAATACCACCCAGAATGCTTCATTCCTGTTTTACCCGCTCCTTCTGGCAAAGGAAAGATGAACTTAGGACTCTTTAGTATTTAATTATATGTCGTCAGACACTACGGTTTGGTAAGTGGAGCTGAGGTTCCCGGCCTCTCACGTTTGCAGTGGGTCAGCCTTGGGGCTGGGCTCCCAGCAGCATTCAGCTCAGTGTCCTCAAAAGTCATCCAGGGGTCCCAGACTGCCCAGCCTGGACCCTTGGAGAAGGGGCAGCCCCTTCCTAAAGGGGACATGCGGGCAGCACAGCCACTCTTCAGCAGGGCCTGTCTCACGGTCACACTGGGAGTCCAGCCACTGACGCTGCTGAAACCACCAGCTTTCCTGACTCTAAGCAGAAAACTCAAGACAGCACAGAGAT
The DNA here is from genome assembly GCF_949752795.1 of Hyperoodon ampullatus. NCBI lineage: Eukaryota > Metazoa > Chordata > Mammalia > Artiodactyla > Ziphiidae > Hyperoodon > Hyperoodon ampullatus. Next base: position 77,333,328 of record NC_136919.1, read on the forward strand.
CCTAGGGGCACTGACCACACAGCTCTCCGGTGCAAGTATCTTGTTCCCAATCTTTTCATATTCACTTTCTCCCTCCCTGAAATCCCTCCATTCGACGTGTAAATCCATACTATCCAACACGTGCTCACCGGGTTCCTATTTCCATGGACACAACATAAATAACGCAGATGTTGAGAACAGGGACTATATTAATATCACAAAATATATTAAGTTTCTCTTCCTGTCTTTGCAGAGGTCACGAGCAAAACAAAACAAAAACCAAACCAAGCCACACCCCACCCACATGAAAACAAAATGCTCTTTGGACCAAGAGTAAGTGAAAACTGGCTCAGAATCATGATATTACTAAAACATCTGCACCAAACTGAGACAAAACCCATGGACATGAGGCACCTGATAAAACACGTAACGTTCCACACCAAATAAAAGCTTTTTCAGGCCCACGAGGCAGCAAGATGTTTCTGGAACACATTTGGGGCTTCTTAGGCATTGCTTGAGGTCATGATTGTCCCCTTAGTTTTGTGGTTTATATACTGTTCTGGGCTCTCAAAGGTCACGTCCTGCCTCATGGTCCTGAGTGGAGAACAAGGCTGGTCCCACCTTGGGCCAGGAAGCATAACATGATTCCACCGGGCCTCATCTTCAAGGGGAACAGTCCACCGCCCCCAGACTCCCAGTGTGGGATGTGTGTGTCCGGGTGGAGGCGCGAGGGGAGTCCACCAGAACACTTCCAGCCAAGGCGGTGCTGGCAGGGCCGGGCCTCAGCCTCAGAGGGGCGGTTCTCTTCAGACAGGGCTCACCAGTCCCTGCAGGCCTCACCTGCTGGGGGAGGGGGCCTCACAGGGAGGTGACGTGGGTTTTCCAGGGGCTCTGGGTGCCTCGCTGGCGGCAGGGAGAAGGGAAGGCTGAAATATAGGCAAGTGAGACTGTGTGTGTACGTGTGATGTAGAAGGAGGCAGGAAGCACCTGCCTGTGTTTAGCTAATGGTTGGTAACCTTGGGAAGCCACGGATGCCCTGGGAATCGCCCAGTTCTCTGCAACACGAAGGTATTCTTGTCCACGGCAGTTCCCCTTCTATCCTGGGTGAAAAGGTTCGCATTAGAAAACACAATTATGTTGAAACTAAAACTATAGAAGAGGCATAAGGTTGGCTCAGAAATTCTGGGCAGAAATAACGTATGATGCCCCACGTACATGGTGGGCAGGCATTTCCGTAAAGACACAGGCTGGTCCTCTCTGTTACTACCATATTCCCATAAATTGACTGGAGGAGAGCAGAGATCAGCGGTTGGATCGTAGGCACTGCTGAATCGGCTTCTTCACCACCCCTAGGAGTTCCTTCTAAGAGGTCTGCACCTCTTGGGAAGGGAAGATCCTTCCTGAGCGGTGACAACCCTCTTCAGGACCCCCAAGGGTCCTTCAGGATGGTCCTGGGCAGATTCTGGGTGGATACTGGCTGCTCTCCAGCCTCAAGGGAGTGCATACAAAACTTCCCTGGTGTTAAAAAAAAAAAAAAAAAAAGCAAACTAGAGAGAGACAGAGAACAGAGAAGAAGGTCTCTGTGGATTCTTTTCCTTCTGTGTCAAACTGAGTGCTGGGTATGAGAGGGGAATATCTCAGTGGGCACACAGATGTAGCACGAGAAACACAACCACAAGTGAGGAGAGTCCTCCATGCATGCTGCCCGGGGGGGGCGTGGCCTCAGATGTAGACGGGCTGTTCCTGGGCCGTCAGCAGTCTGTACATGGCAGCCGGCATCGTCTTCATGTGAATCTGAGGGCAGAAACGCACTTTAGCGGGGGGGCTGAGGCTCCGGGAGCTGTGTGGGCACTGCCCCAGGGCTAGCGGGAGAGGCGGCACCTCTTGCCATGGGACTCCTTTGAAGGTACACCCCTCGTCCCCCCACCATTCCTAACAGGGGCCTGACGCAGGTGGCCTCCAGGAAGTACGGAATCCATGGGCTTCTAAAAAGTTAGGAGTGACAGAGAGTGAACAATGAAAACCAGGTAAGGTGGTTTATTTCCCAAAAGCTCTTGCTCTCACCAGGCCTTTTTTTTTTTTTTTTTTTTTTTTTAAAGGAGAAAACCCTTAAAACAGAAGGACTACTGTGGGGTTTCGGCTGCTCCTGCCTCCCTCCCTCCCCCGGCAGGAAATCAGCCCCAGAACAGCTGTTCTGACCCCTGCCCGGCCATACCAGGGAACTGTCTCTGGGGAGCTGTTGATTAGATTTGAATCTGACTTAAAATCTTCCAGGCACATTTGGCGGAATTAGCTGGAAAAAATGGAGAGAACTGGGGCAGCTATGGCGAGAAGATGCCGACTGGAGAACTAAAGAGAGGAGGTGGAGAAGTGATGCCAGAGGAGAAGGTTGAGGGTGACATGACGGGATTCTGAGGAGCAGCTCTAAGATGACCACTTGTTACCAGGCTTAAATTCTGGTCCGAGACAGACTGTTCAGTATGGAGGTGTGCTGAGGACAGGGAAGGACACTCAGGAGGGCTTCGTGGAGGGGGCGAGCGCACCAGGGGACCCCCAGCCCCCGACTCTCCCTTACCTCCCCAACAGCGTTGGAGAGGATGTGCACGATCTTCTCGTGTGGGGTGGCGACCACACTCTGCCCGTTGATTTCAATGATGCGATGTCCCACGCGGACACCTCCTCTCTCTGCTATTCCCCCTCGCATGAGGCTGCAGATCTATCAGAGTCAAAAGCCAAGTTACCCACCCTGGCCTGCATCGCCTGCTAGGGAACTGGGTGGGGGTGGAAGACTGTCTTTTCTAGAACCCTCCATCCCCAGCACTCTCATCTCTGAGGAGCTGCCATGGTCAGGCTGTGGACATTTACATCTCTTTGTTTCTTTTTATAAGAGATAGGACTCTGGATGCCCAGGTGGCCCCCTTTTTCTCGCACTCTGCGTAGGGGATGCAGCACGTCACTGGATTTCGCGGCACAGTGAATTCTGAGTATTTTTCATCCCAGCTCGGTCTTGGTAAAAAGAGCTGTTTGGGCCTGTCACAGAGCTGCCAATGTTTTCAAACTGTCAGCCTGTGTAACACAGTTTAGTATTATCTGGGACTCAAACACTGAACTGTGTAATGCTAGCAGCCCACTTTTTAGGGTCACAGTTACCTGAGTTAAAATGGGGCTAGAACCCCACTTCATGTTCCAAAGTGTGGCCAGCTAGAAGGCAGAAGCTCCCTTTGGCTGTCCCAACTCAGTGGTTCTTGTTCAAACTCCCTTCTGGCAGAAATGGTAATGTGGCTGGTTTTCGTCTCAGTGCAGCCAGGCACTGCAGTGGGCAGAGGCTGCAGGCTTGGGGAGGGCTCTGGGCTCAGGGCTGCAGGCTATAGACACCCCTACCTCACACACAAAGCAATCAGAATTTCCCAAAAGAACATGGTTTGAATTTACAGAGCTGGCTTTTTACTCCTGACTGTGCACCTTTCTTTAAAAGCCTATGCAGGGGACTACCCTGGTGGGGCAGTGGTTTAGAATCCGCCTGCCAATGCAGGGGACACAGGTTCGATCCCTGGTCGGGGAAGATCCCACATGCCGCAGAGCAACTAAGCCCCTGCGCCACAACTGCTGAGCCTGCACTCTAGAGCCCGCGAACCACAACTACTGAAGGCCGCACACCTAGAACCCATGCTCCACAACGAGAAGCCACCGCAATGAGAAGCCCACACACCACAGCGAAGAGTAGCCCCCGCTCGCCGCAGCTAGAGAAAACCCGTGCGCGGCAATGAAGACCCAATACAGCCAAAAATAAATAAAATAAATTTATATAAAAAAAGGGAGGAAAAAGAATAGGGTTTTTCTATCTGCAAAGATGAATGCAGAGAGAGGGAGGGCACATCCAAAATCTATAATATCAAGAAGGTTACAGGTTTGTCACCAAAGCCCAGAACTACTATGAGTCCATAACAAAGCAAACCAGGACAAAAAGGGAGTAGTATTGAGTATGGAGTTGCTGCTTGGGATGAAGAAAAAGTTCTGGAAATAGCACTGATGGACACAACCACTTTTTGAATGTACTTAAAGGCACTGAACTGTATGCTTAAAAATGGTTTAAATGGCAAACTTAATGTTGTGTATGTTTTATCACAATAAAGGGGGAAAAAAAGGAAGTATTTGAAGGCAGACATCCAGGTGATGAAAGTACTCTTTATCTCCCAAGTGCCAAATTCAGGTTAAAAAGGCAAGGCAGAGATCATTCAGGCATAACCCACAGGGCTGGGTTCTCAGCCTGGGCTGCGCTGGTATCACCAAGGGTTTGGAAGCCCAGCCCCCAGGGCTCTTCACCCCCTGCCCTGGGAAGCTGCTGGTTGGGGGGGGGGGGTTGGGAAGGTGGATACCTCAAACTATCTCAAGCTGGCAGCTGGGAGGGTCACCCTGCGCATCACAGAGTCGCTGGGCTCTGGGGCACATGGATCTGGGAGGGTCCCTCTCTTCCCCCACAGAAGGCACAGAATTCTCTGCCCATGGAGGAAGTGAGTCTGCCTTCACCCATTCGTCCCTTCCTTGCTGGATTCTTTCTGGAAAATGACCAGCTTTCAAGAACAGCCCCAAAACCCAAACCCTGGGCCACGGTTTCGTGTGTCAGACTTTTGGAAAAGGTGTGGGGTTGTACTTACGATTCCGTTCTGGACACTGAACCCCAGCTGGTAGCGAAGGTCTGGTCTCCTGATCAACACGGTGGTCACTGGGGGACACCTCACGATATTCAGCTTGACCCGGGCCTGATTCTTCAAGCCCTGAAATGTGAATAAAGCACAGGGGATTCGATGACCATTGATGCCAACAAGAGATAAATGCAGACAGCACCAAAGGCAAAAGATGCTGCACTGAGCCTCGGTTTCTTCGTTGACTCCACAGTGCCCCGCGTCCAGCCTGATAGCGCCTGCGTCGGACAGTCCAAGCTAGATTCTGTCAACCTAGGGGAGAAAACCATTAGGTTTACATGGAGCCCTTTCAGCCCACGCAGAGACCAGTTTCTGTGGGCAACGTCTTCATTTTGGGAAACGGGCTGCATTCAAGTCATCTGGAAAAAGCGATCGTCTGTGCAGCTAAGAGGAAAACTGCCACATGTGCATTTTGGCTTGAAAGATGAAGGATGCACAATCTCTCTCCTGGTCAGGTGGGGGACAAGCACGAAAGGAACTTTTTCTCTGAAAGGCATACTCGTAGCAATTCTTCCTTTTCTAACAAAGGACAACTAATTCACACAACAGCCCAATTCATCAGGGCTTGCTGTCTGTCGCCCCTGGTGGTCCTGCTTCCCCATTCTCTCTGCCTGTTAGGGATTCTACAGTTTATCAACATTCCCACGAGCATCTGGGGAGAAGCAGGGCACAGAGGCAGGACTGCAGTCAGCGAAGGCCTCCTTGGGAGAATGAATAGGGTGGTAGGACCGGTGCTGGTGGAGAGGGAAGTAGGAGGAAATAGGGCTTAATGGTCATCTCCGATTTCATGCTCCCTGGTAACTCGTCCCTCCCTCTCAATTGGAATGGCGTATAGAGACAAAATTGGTTTTTAAAGATTAAGAGGGACTCCATCTGGTTTCTGAGCCTATTTAGAGTGCTTCCTCCACCCCACTCTGATCTAAGCTGAGCTCAGGCCTGTCTTCCTGCCCCTTGAACACATGCTCAGCAGGGACCAGAGCCCGGGTCTGCACAGGAGAACCCCTAGAAAATCATCACAAAGCTATGCTTTCCCTCATTCAGGCGGTGGGAAGGTTCTTCTCCTGCCGGTCCTGCCACCGACTTGTGAGCCTCACCCAAGAGGAAGGTGCCAGACAAAAGTAATTCAGTCCTGAAATGAACTCTCCCCGCCCACTGACATCTCCCCAGCCTGCGTGCTCTGCCTCAGGCAACTCCCACTTGCCAGATGGTCCAGACCAAATGGCCAACAGCAGGTGCTTTCCAACCCGCTTCCATCATGGCACACAGGGAAAGGGCCAGGGTAGAGAGACCACACTGCTTGTGGCTGGAGGCCCTGCTCTGAGAGCTGAGACGGGGAGGACTCAGCACTCCCGTCTGATGCCTGTCTCACTGCGCTCCCAGCTCGCGAGGCCAGCTGATTGGGAAACAGCGCCAGGCCTGCCAAGGTCCACTCCTCCAAAGGGCCGGAGCTGAGGGGAGAAGCTCTTCCTAAAAGACGGTACTGTGGGGTGAGTGGACAGCCTCTCCGCCAGCAGAGGAGGGACAGGCAAAGGTAGGCTCTATTCCACCAAGTCTGCCGTATCCCCTGGAGACACCCGCCCCCCATCAATTCACAGATGGGTCCAGTGTGTGCCCTCTATCGGCGAAGTGGAAAGAGAGGCCTGGGAGGACAATGACAAATCCATTTCAGCCAGAAGGGTGATCGCCTCTTATTCTATAAATAGAAATCTGTAAATTCCACAACGCTGCTGTCAACTGTCACCCTCCGACCAGTCTGCAAACTCTGTGGGAGGTCAGGACTTCTGCTTCACATTTTACGGATGAGGACGCAGACACGGACATTAAACCTGCCTTGTCTGAGGCTCAGTGGGGTCGGGACGGGGATAATGGAGCCTCTGCCTTCCTCACAAGCACCTTGCCAAGCAGAGAGGTGAAAGTGGTGTTAGATGACTTTGGTGCCAACAGAATTTGTGGCAAGAGTGTAACCTGCCCCTCTGAGTGGCAGGAGGGACCCACACACCTTTTGCTTCTAAGTAATGAAGATACACTCTAAACTGAGGGATGGATAGGGGCTTTTTTGGCCCCTATGCTCGGCCAACAGGTCCTCAAAGTGGGACACCCCACACCAGCAGCACCAGGACATTTTTGTTATAAATGCAGGGTGGGGGGAGGGATAAATTAGGGGGCTGGGATTAACATATATGCACTACTGTATACATAACATAGATAACCAACAAGGACCTACTGTATAGCACAGGGTACTATACCCAATATTTTGTAATAGCCTATAAGGGAAAAGAATCTGAAAAGGAATGTGTATATATATATATATATATATATATATACACACACACACACACACACACACACACACACACACACACATATGGATAAACGAATCACTGTGCTGTACACCTAAAACTAACACAATATTGCAAATCAACTATACTTCAATAAAAAAAAATGCAAGAGTCTAGGGTCCACCCAGACCTACAGAATCCGAAACTCCAGGGGTGGGACTCAACATTCTGTGTGTTAATGAGTCTTCCCGGTGACTTGATACACACTTCCTGGCAATACACTCAATTTTTGAGAACTGATACAGACCACTGCCGCAGAACAATGAACTCACATGCACTCAGGGATGATCAGAGTCAAAGATGTCAGTTTACTACTCATACCTGTGGCCAGTGTGCTCCGTGAGAGCATGGACTAGCCATGCCAGGGGGAGGGTGACAGAGAGCCAGTTGGCCTGGTGCCCAGTCAGCCACCCCCATGTGTGTGAGCACCCCTAAGGTCACTGTCCATCAAAAACCACCCTGATGACGAAACTAGCCAAACCACCTGTCACTGCACGCTGACTCTTGCCAGGCACCGACCTGGAGTCACAGGAGCTGTCTCCTTTAATCTCCTTGACAAACTGGCAGCTCTAATTATGCCCATTTTATAGAGGAGGAAACTGCAGCTTCACCACTCACCCAAGTTCACCCACAGCAAGATTCTCTCCCAGGTCTATTTGTATTCAAACCCAGAGCATTTTCTCCTACGCCGTGATTCCCCATATAGACAATGGAAGGGTGTGTGTTATTCATGAGTAAAGCCTGCTGGACAGAGAAGCCAGGGAGAGTGACAGAAGGATGAAGCTGTGCCCACAACCTTTTCGCCCAGCCTTGCGCAGGGCCGTGTTTTTAGTTTACTCGCCTACCTGGCGAGACTTCAGGGCTCCGGCTCCCAGGCTGCCCCACTTCATTCGGGTGATTCCAGCTTGTCCTCTCAACGTGTGAGTTTTGAGGAGGTCAGTTTAATTCCCCACCCCCAGCTGTTCCCTCAGTCTCTGGAGTTGCTGTTTTCTGCAGGACTGGAGCCTCCCAACGGCTGTGATTTGGCTTGTGGTGACGTGTGTGCACTCGCAGGCAGCTGCTACCAGCATCTCTCCGTGGTTTCTGGAACAGCTCTAGGAAACTTCTCCGGTTCAAGAAATGTTTCCAAACAAGAGCAACAGAATGTGCCGAGGGCGATTCTCCCGGGGTAAAGGAGGTCTGCGGAGATCGGGGCCTCCCGCACAGCAGCAGGTCCTGTCACCCATGCCCACGGGGATGTGCTGGAATTCTTCCCCTAACAGTGGGACCAGCGGGGCTGGGTGAAGAGGCGTCTTCTGTGTCAGGAAACCTGGGCTGCAGCTGTGTTTCCTCCACCACAGCCCGGGGGGTCTTAGACCCTCTATTCCACCTTCTACCTCAGTCTCCACATCTTCAAAACAAATGCTGAAACCTCCTAAGAGCTCTTCCACTTCTAATTGCTACAATTTCAGCCCTTGTTATGCATTTTTATTCTTTCCTAAGCATGTCTGCTGACAACACCACATCTCAACCATCATGCCCGGAAAAAGCTATTTCTAACATTACAAATCGGCTTCTCTTTTGGGGGTGTTGCTCAGATACCATTCGTGCATATATTTCTTTTTCCCTTGAGAGCCCCCTCTTTATCATTCAATCAGTAGATATGTATGAATCACCTGCAATGTGCCAAGCCATGTGTTAGGCGCTGGGAGTTGGTGGAGCCAGGCCTCTGGGAGCTCAGGGGAGGGCTGCAGGCACAGGCAGGGCAGCCAGAGTCCATTCCCCTTTCTCTCCCCACATCACAAACTACAAGACCAGGAGTGTGTGGGAAACAAGAGCAAAGGATGACGAAAACGAGGAGCACGTTGTCAGAAACACAACCCTCCAGACAGAGCAACCCGCTTTAAATGTTTACACCTACGAAACACTGCGGTTGTTCAGGTATGTCTGTGAGGTACAGGAAAACCTTGGAGAGCTCCTGAAAAGCAAGAGAATGACTCTATTTTCTCTGTTACCTAAAAAGTCCACATCGCTCCGGTGGGTTCTTTTGTGTACATTGATTTAAGATGCTGATTTGTCCCTCAGTGAAAGAATTTCTAGACTGGGGATATTTGCTGCAAGACGAAGCCCAGAGAGATGGCAATCTGAAACAACCAGACCACGCACTTGCTCTGCTGTTCCTCATCAACACTTCAAGTTGGGTCCCATTAACTCGGATTTCTCAGCTGCCACTTTATTGGAGGTGCCAATTAAATAAATGGTCATTTCGTCCCCATGACAACAGTGGAATGGTGTAGCAAATTAAGAAATATGGTGGGAGGGAAGAGTAGGGTAGAGGGAATGGGAGAGGAGAGAAGCCAGAATGGTCTCTATAGCAACGGGAAAGCAGACTCGTGATGATCCTGTGGAAGGTAAGGAAGCGGTGCTCTAGTTTCAAAAAGAAAACAAATCCGGAGGGCAGGACCATGGAGGCGAGGGCATGAACAGGCGGTCTGCTAACACGCTTTGCCTACCAATAATTATGCTTCAGGAACTATGACAGGAAAATAAGAACTAGGGAAGAAAGAAAATAATTCAATACCTGTAATCTATTCTAGAAACGTACTCTATTCCCTATAACCAGGGGAGAGGGAAGGTCAACATGCACTAAAGTGGCAAGATGCAGGACACTCGAAGCCCATTAATGGCGATGTCATCACCGGGGAGTTTGTTGAACATGCAGAATCCCACCCCAGACCTGCCGAATCAGAGCCTGCAGTTTAACAAGATCCCTGGGTGATTCAATCAAAGTTTGCTAAGCACTGATTTTCCAGGATGAGAGCGGCTCGTTAAATTCATCGCAAGGAGCACTGAAGTAACACTGAAACAAGCAATACTAATGGGAAGCCTTGAAGAAGCCCAGAATGCTCCCCTGCGGGGGCCTAGGAGTGAGGGTGGGGCACTGTATCTGCTCAGGGACAGGCAAAAAAGATATGTTTTTACAGAACTTAAAAACCAGGAGACAACCCATTAAATGTCTTCTTCGGTACTGGCAATTCTAGCTGAAATCAGTAGGAAGATTCTCGGGGTGGGGGGAGAAGGGGACAGGGCCAATCACCCTTTTCTATTCGACAAGGCAGCGCATCCTGCAGCGCCGGGAAAGGGCAGCTGTGTCCTAGCTGGGGCCTGCCTGCTACGTACTTCTCTGCCGAGGGTGGCCACAGAGGTGCTGGTTTTCTTCCTCTCCATCTTCATCAGTTACATCTCTTTCATCACCACATGGCCTTTTAATTTTCCGATTCCAGAGAGACTCCATTTATAGACATAAAAGGTCAGCTACTGGTGCAAACAAACCTTTTCCCCTTAGGAAACTGCTCAGACAGTGCGCCAATTGCGCCCTGCGCTAGTCTGTTTCCACCTTGATGTGTGATGCACTGGACAGAAGACCAGTCCCCGTGTGGTACCAGGGGAAGGCAGGCCATGGGTCTCACAGCCTCCCTCACCGTGTCTGCCTCCTTTGTGCAGAGGCAGGGAGGGGTGGACGGGGATCTGGACTCCGTCAGCTGGGGTGTTCTGGGCATGCTGTCTGCACCTTCTGAGTAGCTGATGACTCATCTGTGAACCAGGCATTTGCCATCACCCTCCCTCACAGGCTGTTTTTTATGAAGAGGAAGGGAGGTGACCAGTGCCTAGGGCTGGGCACTGCCGGGCAGGTGTGTAAATGGGCTCAGGCATGCAGCCTTGGCAGTCCTCAGGAAGGTCTGCTTATTCCCACCCAGGCCCCAGCCCCACCTGTGCTCAAGTTATCCTCTCTTCTGGCTCCTCCTCCCCAAGACTTTCCAGATGTAGATCAACTCCCCACCCTTCCTCCCTCACTGACCTCCCTTTCTCCAGATTTCTCTCCCACACCTGAACTATCTCCTGCAGGCAGGCTTTCTCAATCTATTGACATTTGGGCTGGATAATCCTTAGCTGTGGGGACTGTCCTGTGCATTGTAGGATATCTGGCAGCCTCCCTGACCTCCACCCACTGGATGCCAGGAGCATCTCCTTCTCCCTAGTCGTGACAACCCAAACTGTCTTCAGACATTGCCAAATGACGCCTGGGGGGTCAAGATCCCTCAGGTTGAGAACCACTGCCCCAGGGTCTGACCACAGACACCGCTGGAATGATATCAGGGTGGCCGAGTGACCTGGCTGCACTACTGACACACTGTGTGACCTCGAATGATTACGTCATTTTCTGTGCCTGTTTCCTAACTTGCACAATAGTACCTACCCTACAGAAGGCTGCCGTAGGGTTCTGCGAGTGAACACACACATTCTCAGAATGGTCCAGGCGCACAGCACTCAGTCACTGTTATTATCAGTCCTTTCATTCACTTCTCCCCATCGAGGCCAAGCTCCTTAGGGCACGGATTGTGTCTGAGGCATCTTTGGTTCCCATGGCCCCTCGGCAGTTCTCACACATGCATGGGTGTTTAATAAGTAACTTGCTCCCTGGTATGAGAGGGTATCTGTGAAGCTTGGCATGTGTGAGTGAGAAGCCAAATGTGGGTGCGTCCTTTCTTCCTACTCCTGGCCCTCCCTGGCTTCTCCACATTATCACACCATCGGATCAGCCTTCTCAGGCTGGCTCAGACCTGCCTCTCCCAGCACAAAGCCAGTCCACCATCCATCAATTCCAGAAGAAACTCCCAAAGGCCACTTTCCTTTCTGCTATCCACCTGAGTCTAACTCCTCCTTCAAGGCCCACCTTAAAAATCAGGTAGGGCTTCCCTGGTGGCACAGTGGTTGAGAGTCCGCCTGCTGATGCAGGGGACACGGGTTCGTGCCCCGGTCCGGGAAGATCCCACATGCCGCGGAGCGGCTGGGCCCGTGAGCCATGGCCGCTGAGCCTGCGCGTCCGGAGCCTGTGCTCCGCAACGGGAGAGGCCACAACAGTGAGAGGTCTGCGTACCGCAAAAAAAAAAAAATCAGGTAAGATTCTCTGCTCCCCCACTCCAAATGCTCTTAGTATTTCACCTCTATGTTGCCATTAGGGCCCACTGAACCCTTTCAATTATAAATTATCCTCCATGCGCATACTGTCATTCTGGCTTCTTTTTTTATTTTTATTTATTTTTTTCATTCTGGCTTCTTCACAGTTCAGCTCAGGCTAACAGAAGCCCAGTTAAACATGTTTGAATGAATATACATGTTCAAACTAGGACCTTTAATCTTATCTTTAATGCATGTTAAGCAAGAGGTAGAATTTATTTATAACAAAAAGAAATGAGCCCAAAAAGGACTATTTCTTTCTGAGTGTGATTATCTTATAAGGATTTAGATTTGTTTCATTAAAAATAAACAGGCAGGGCTTCCCTGGTGGCACAGTGGTTGGGAGTCCGCCTGCCAGTGCGGGGGACAGGGGTTCGAGCCCTGGTCTGGGAGGATCCCACAAGCCACGGAGCAACTCGGTCCAAGCGCCACAGCTACTGAGCCTGAACTCTAGAGCCCACAAGCCACAACTATTGAAACCTGCGCACCTGGAGCCTGTGCTCTGCAGCGACAGAGGCCACTGCAATGAGAGGCCCTCACACCTCAACGAGGAGTGGCCCCCACTCGCCACAACTAGAGAAAGCCCCCACACAGCAGCGAAGACCCAACACAGCCAAAAATATATAAATAAAATAAATAAACTTAAAAAAATAAACAGGCAAAACAAAATGAAAAGACAACCTACAGAATGGGAGAAAATATTTGCAAACAATATGACTGACAAGGGCTTAATTTCCAAAATATACAAATAGCTCACACAGCTCAAAAACAAAAAAACCCAATCGAAAAATAGAAGACCTAAACAGACATTTCTCTAAAGAAGAAATACAGATGGCCAATAGGCACATGAAGAGATATTCAGCATCGCTAATTATTAGAGAAATGCAATCAAAACTACAATGAGGTACCACCTCATACCAGTCAGGTTGGCCATCATTAAAAACTCTACAAACAACAAATGCTGGAGAGGGTGTGGAGAAAAGGGAACCCTCCTACACTGTTGGTCAGATAGCCACTGTGGAAAACAGTATGGAGGTTCCTCAGAAAACTAAAAATATATAGAATTACCGTATGATCCAGCAATCCTACGCCTGGGCATATATCCCAACAAAACTATAATTCAAAATATACATGCACCCCTATGATCATAGCAGCACCACTTACTATAGCCAAGACATAGAAACAACCTAAGTGTCCACCGACAGATGAATGGATAAAGAAGATGTGGTACATATACACAATGGAATACTACTCAGCCATAAAAAAGAACAAAATAATGCCATTTGCAGCAACATGGATGCAACTAGAAATTATCATAATAAGTGAAGTAAGTCAGAAAGAGAAAGACAAATACAATATGATATCACTTATATGTGGAATCTAAAATGTGACACAAATGAACCTATCTATGAAACATTAACAGAATCACAGACATAGAGAACAGACTGGTGGTTGCCAAGGGGGAGGGGGTTGGGGGAGGGATGGAGTGGGAGGTTGGGGTTAGCAGAGGTAAGCTTTTATATATGGGATGAATGAACAACAAGATCCTACTGTATAGTACAGAGAACTATATTCAATGTCCTATGATAAACTATAATGGAAAAGAACATATTTAAAAAAGAATGTATATGTATGTATAACTGAATCACTTTGCTGTATAGCAGAAATTAACACAACATTATAAATCAACCATACTTCAATAAAAAATACTGATAAAAAAAGCAGGAAAAAGAAAAAAAAAGATGAATTCCTATATAACAACAAACAAACAAAAAACGCAAAGAGGTAGACATGTCTGGCCTATACACTCACCTTGACCTCCCCTCCATCCCAGGGCCCTTGGCCAAGGATGTTGTCTTTTGTGATTTTCTTCTGCTTAGAATAACTATTCTATAAATTCACATTTATTCTCTCTCTCTCTTTCTCACACACACACACACACACACATACAGAGCTATATTCTAGTTAACAGTCTTTCAGGAAACCCCAAGGAACCAAAGAAAGTCATAGGATCCTAGTCTGCCTGTACCACACTGCTTGGTACAGAGCTGGCAGGGTCTACAGATACTGTAGTGAAGGAAAAATATACTTGTTCCTACTTCCCACGCAATCAGCAAGTTCCAGTGCGCTCAAGAGACTACACATGGATACTTCAATCCTAAGAAAATCTAATTTCTTGCCCTCAAATACTCATATTCAATTTTCCTTTAAGTAGCTCTTCTCAGCCTCACGCAACAGTATCAATTCAGGCTGAACAAGAAGTAATTATGTTCAGGTTTTAGGAGTATACAGACTGTACCAGTTTCCTTCCTTTTACGTGGCATGTGTGGCTCATGTTACGCAGGCTCTGGGGAGGATACACTCACCTGGATCACATCACAGTGAAGGAAAGTGCCCTGGGATCTGAAGCACTTCCATGATTTGTAACAGGGATGGCAAGTCATCTCAAGAACACCCAGCTGACTATAAGTGATTGCCTTGATTACTGAGCTGAGGAAAATTCTGTTGAGGCTGAGTGGGGGCTTAATGGGACAGAATGCTGTGATTGATTAGTGATGCCTGCGAGGGCATGGTGTTAGTGAGTGGTGTTCTGTGAGCCAGATACACCATCCCTGAAAAAAAAATTTCAGGGAGGAATTGGTAAATAGCAACTTGATGGTAAACAACCCAAGTGCAAGTCCATGCCTTTTGTATTTGTGTCCTTCTCAGTGCCTGACACTTAGAATATGCTCAAATGTTGATGACTTCATATCACTTCAGGTCTACAAGAGAGGTTGATTTTTCCCATCTCCAGTTACCTTAATAATGCTCTGGCAGGTCGACAGAGGCAGGCCCACCAGGCTGGTGCCATTTATGGACATGATCTGGTCCCCAATATTCAGCTTCCCCGATTTCTCCGCTGGGCCTCCATGCATCATGTTAGCTATGATCACGGTTGGCAAGATGGATCCCCAGCCAGACTCCACAATCACCACACCTAGGATTTCCCCTTTCTGCTTCTCTATGAAGACCTGAAAGGAGGAAAACATGTAGAAAGCCTGAATCAGCAACCATCCAGGGTAGCGACAGAAATCAAAGCATTTTCCCTATTGCTGTCTTGACTAAACATGACAGACATTTCCCTGATGACTCCAACCGAAACGCGTCCTGTCGTCTCTATATTCCATGGCATATATTACCTTGTTTGGAGATAGGATCTTTTCACAGGCAGTCAAGTTAAAATAAAATAATTAGGGTGGCTCCTAGTTCAATATGATTGGTATCTTTACAAAAGGGGGAAATTTGGACACAGAGACATGCACAAAGTGAAGACACAGGGAGAAGATGACCATCTACAAGCAAATGAGAGGCCTGGAATGGATCTTCCCCCTCAGAAGGAACCAACCCTGCGGACACCTTGATCTCGGGCTTCCAGCCTCCAAAATTGTGACACAATACATTTCTGTTGTTGAAGCCCCCCGTCTGGGGAACTTTGTTACGGCAGCCCAAGCACACTAACACACCTCCGTCTGACCTTGGTGTCAATGATTGATTAGTACAGGCTACAAAGGCCTGCCAGCTCTTTTGGCTCTAGGTGGGACAAGGTCCGTCCTGCGATGTGTGAGCTGGAGCTTCCCTTTGGATCAGACTGATGCTCATCTCCAGCAAGGCCACATTCCTCCCTGGCATCCCCACCACCCTGCTGCCCACACTTAGTTTTTCCTGAGTGCACCCTTCCCCCAAATCCCATGAACAAGAATTCCCATCTCAGGCTCTGCTTCCAGGGAGCCTAGGACACTTAACATTCATTAGTGGATAGAAAGATCACTTTCTCACACCTAGTGGATAAAGTCCAGGCCCCTCACCACAGCTGGACTCTCAAGCCCTCCAGTTCTGACCCAAAGCCTGTACTGGCCTCTTCACATCCTCTCCTATGCACAACCCCTGCTGCAGCCTGGCTACCTCATTCATGGCTCCCCAGACAATTCCTGAGCTTTCGGACCCTCATGCTTCTGTTACTTTGGCTCAGCCCTCTGCACTCCTCTACACTTTCCAAAGAATACCCAGACCTCAGACCAGATCAGATGGCCCCATTTTCCTCCAGACACTCCTGTAGAGCTCGGTCCCTGGGGGAGCACAGCACTTATCATCTGAGACCTGAGAGCCGAGATCAGCTCCAATCTGCCAAGTACAGCTGTCTCTGACCAGTGCCTATACCAGCACCATCATTTAAAATCTTCTGTGCCCTTTCCTAGAGTGTGGGCTTGGTAAAGGGCAGGGTTCAGGTCCTGTCTGCCTCTGGAACCCACCCCAAAGTCAGCTCTGGATTGCAGGCAGCAGACAACGCCCTGTCTCACTGGCCATGGCCCTCGGCTGCAGTCTTTATCGGGCCTCATGTGAGGTGAGACAGAGATGGGCCTGAACTCACTCTTCAACCCAGCCACTCTGCCTTCACTTCTATCACGGGTGGGCCCGGCTGGCCCAGCTCAGAGAACAGCTTCTGGAAAGTACCTACATCTTTGCAGTTTTCCGACTTGGAGAAGTGGATCAGGTCATCGTTGTACATGTCCTGGGTGTTGAGCAGGTCGCTGTATTCCTTCTGGCTGAGATCTTCGGGGTTAATCCCGTTGGCCCTGAGGAACTCCTGGTATGCCACGCTGAATGCCTGCCCGATGGACTGTGCAATTAGCTGAGCCTGGAGAGGAGCCGGAAAGGGGAGACGGGGTCAACAGGGCAGCACTGCTGTTGGGCGACCTGGGTCCCTCAGGACTACCGAGCTCTAGGCAGCAGCTAGCCCAGTGGGTTGCCATGGGGCAGCAGTGCCTGCTAGAGGTCATTTTCAAAATTAGTGGGGACAATTTAGTCTATGACAATGATCCTGATGGAGCTCCTGGCATTTGATGGACAGGAGTCAGAGATGCTGGACCTACTGCCGTGCAAAGGACAGACCTACACAGGATGAGCTGTTTTGCATCCTGCACAATTTTCAAATATCCCACTGGACATTCATGTACATATAACAACTGTGTCTAAAGGCTGGGACTCAACTCTAATTTATATAAAAACACAAGACTTTAATTGCACGCTCTAGTACACACTGAACAGTCCAAGAATACAACTATTCTGTAAATTGAGAGAAGACGGTATTTTGTTTTGTCCAACACTTTCCCACGAGTAAGCTTCATGACTTTGGAAAATCATCAGCATCAATGCTATTCGTGGGATGTGGGTTGCCAATAAATCACATTCCCATCAGCCTGCACACTGGACGTAGAGTCTGGTGGTTCTGCATGTGTGTGTGAGTGTGTGTCCATCAACCTATTTTACTTTAGCTTGCTTTCCTTTTATTTCTCCTTTGTGTTATATTTATGGCAATACTTTGGTTATTTTGTGAAACATTTTTCAAAAAGGGAGGTTACATTATCTATGAATTTCATTTCATTCATATTATCTATGGATGGGACATTACAAAATATTATGCATTTTCCAGGTGAGGAGATTGCAGCCAGAGACGTGAGGGAACCTGTTCAAGGTCACACTGCTCACAGGACAAGAACTCTGCTTCTATTCTTTCTCCTGCACTGGGCTTTGATAATCTTTCCCTGCATTAATTAACCAACATTACAACCTGGGAGAGACACCAGCAACTGAGCCTGTGCTGTGTTAAATGCTGTAGAAGCACCGTCACATAAATCCTCACAGCAAGTCTAAGACGTTAAGTATGACTCGTCCATAAGCCCTCATCCTAAGCTCTGAAGGCAGTGTTTCAGAATTCAGAAATGTTCACATTTTAGAAAGGTAACAGGGTGCATTTATCATACATTGTGTAAAAACCCCATTAGAGCCTGGAGAAGTGCCTAAACACAGTAATGTTCCTGCAACAAATGTGTAAGATTCACGGTAAGCGGGACAAATCCTATAAAGTGTCTCATGGCAGCTCAAAGCAGGTTTATCAACCAATTGAGTACAAAAATCCCTTGTTTCTCAGAGCTCTTAGACTTCGGATCTGTTTTATTTGCTCCCATTGGGCAGATCAGGAAAAAGAGGTTGAGAGCTTAAGCTGGGGTGGGGATGGGGGCTGAGAATCCTGGCAGCCTGATTCCAGAGCCCACCTCCTGCCCACCATTGGGACTGCTGCTCTGTCTAATAATAGTGGGTAGAAAGCGCGCAAAACAATAAAAAGCTCTAGGGCAATGTTTCAAACGCACACAACTCTAATCTCCACTCCTCCTTTCCCTACCTTTGGTAATTTTTGCTGAAAGCAGCTAATTAACTGTGATATCAGAAATTTCTGTGTGGCTGGCAGTGGGGAAAGAAATGCTCAACTTTTCTCACTCTGAGAATCTGGTGACGTCACCTGCCACTAGTCACATCAAGGACCACCATGCTGCCTCCTGCCAAGGCATCACCGTGGGCATCACAGGCTCGTGTGAACAGACGGACTAAAAAAAGTGTATCTGAGAACACGGCCAGCGGTCCTCCCGTCACGCGTGCATGCACCGGGCAAACACACACAGGCTACTGATATCTCTGCCGTGTCCACCTGAGCCGCACGGCAGCCTGTTCTACAGAAGCTCAGCAGCTGCACAGCCTGAGCTTCTGTAGAATGGGAGACGGGATCCACATCCAGTTCTCCCAGTTCTGCAGCCCATGCTCTCCCCCTTCTGTCCTGGGCTTTGGAAGCAAAGCAGTAAGATTCCCAGGTCCACTCTTGCTTCCTCATTCTTCCTCTTCATCATCTCCCCCTACAGACCCAAAGGAGCCCCAAGGGAAAGAAAGCCCTCCTTAGGAGCACCAAGCCAGAGGGAGGTGGCAGAGGGTCATACCGGGACCCTCATGTCTGGTGAGCAGAGCTAACTCCACCTTTTCACGTGCCTGCAGGACACATGAAACTTAAGATTCTAAATGTAACTCCTTTGGAACTTTCCGAGAACCTTCTAAACTCATTTTCTCCCAGTTTGCAGGTTTGGCCTCAGTTTTAAAGGAAAAGCGGGGAGAATGGCCAGGACAGGTGCTTCAAGTTCTCTGCCTTCTCAGTGACTGTGTCCCTGGGGCTGCTTTCTAGAGAACCAGACAAGTAAAAGATGGTACAAAAGTGTAAGCGTCTCCTCCTGTCTGTGGCTTCAGCCATGTCAGCTCTGTTTCCCTGGAGAAAAGCAGCTCGCCTCAGACTCCTAACTTCTCAGAGGAAGGCCATTTAAAGCAGCTGGATGAACACTCTTCTGGAGAAAAATGGTCCCTTTTAAGGAGCCAAGGCTACTGTAGGCAATTTTCTTTAAGTATATAAGGGTTCCCTGCTCAATATGAGAAATACAGCTTACTCCACTGTGGTAGGAGGAAAAGTTAGACCAGTCAACGGCACCAACACGGCCCTCCCGGGGAGGCTTTGTAGTTCAAAACCATCGTGGGGGGAATTCCCTGGTGGTTCAGTGGTTAGGACTCTGTGCTTTCACTGCCGAGGGCCTGGGTTCAATCCCTGGTGAGGGAACTAAGATCCCGCAAGCCTCATGGCTTGGCCAGAAAAAAAAAAAAAAAAAAAAAAAAACAAGGCCCAGAGGGAGTTTCCAAGGCCTGTCGAGCTTTGGGAGAAGTATGATGCTAACACAGCTTGAAGCCTGGTGTTCTCGCTTGCAGTTCCAGGGACAACTGGGTAAGAAGGCTGAATGGAAGAATGGGCCCCACCTCTGTTGTACGCTGACTTCCTCTGCTGACTTTATCACCTGGAGAGATGGGCATTAGGGATCACTAGCTTTGTGACTGGAAGAGCAGCTGGTTTTGCTAAGGAGTGGGTGGCTGGTGCTCTTGCCATCTGGTGGGAAGGGTCAGGGATGCTAACTTTCCTGTTAGGAAAGGGCAGTCCTGCGCATCCAAGAACTGTCCTCCACAAATGCCCTAGTGGCCAGGTGAGACCTGTTCGGGCCCCTGTGGGTCTGGCTGAATTCTTCCCACCCTTCTGTCCTCTCCAGTGGCTTGCCTCCTTGCCTTCCCTCAACCTCTGTCAGCAGGCCCCTGTCTCAGGGCCTTTGCACCTGCTCTTTCCTCACTCTCAACTCTACTCAGGTCTCTGCTCAAATGTCACCTCAGAAAGGACTTTGTTCATCACTCTACCTGAAATAGCCCCTGGCCCCTCTATCCCTTGACCTAGTTTTTCCTTATCAAACCTTCCACTACCTAACTTTATATTAAGTATATTTATCTATTTGTTTTCTGTCTCTCTACAACCTTTACAATGAGTATCTTGTCTATTTTACTCAGCCTTATATCCCTAGCACTAGAACAGTGCTTGACACATACTAAGTGCTCAATAAGTATTTGTCTCACATATGATTAAGGTTCTGAGAACTAGAGGGAACCTGGTCACCCAAGGGCAGCCCAGATCACATGGAAGGGAGGCCACCCTTACGTCCTCAGATTCAAAGACGTGGCAGATCATCTTGTACTGCCTTTTTCCATCCTGGGATGGGTGGGAGGCTTCCACGTTCTCCTGGGAGTTGGAGCGGGGCATCCGCCTGCGGGCCATCAGCACAACGATGTTCCCGATGTCTGCAATGTAGGAAATGGTCCTCAGAGGGTGGTCCATCATCGTCTCCTGGAAGGCAGCAGGGAGAGGATGGTATGTCCAGTGCGGCATCTAATGACCCATGAGACAGTCTGTCACCCCACAGCCCAGCCAAGTGCGGTCCACACGTGGGAGCTCGCTGCAAACACCCTGTTGGCAGACTTACATGAGCCCGCCCAGGCCTGGGAGCAATTCCCTTGGCTTGTGATAACCCACAGCAGGAAGTGGTCTGTAGTATGTGAAAAGGAATTTCAATCATTTTACAACCAGTAGAATCTCTGGTGGGGAAGTTAAAAAATAAAAAATCTGCATGTGATGATTGGATGATTGTATTGTGTGTGTGTGTGTGTGTGTGCATGTGCGTGTGTGTGATTTTAAACAAAATTTCTTAAAAGGCTAGTTTGTTCATGAATCTTCTGATAAAAACTTATGAGAGGGCTTCCCTGGTGGCACAGTGGTTGAGAGTCCCCCTGCCGATGCAGGGGACACGGGTTCGTGCCCCGGTCCGGGAAGATCCCACATGCTGCGGAGCAGCTGGGCCCGTGAGCCATGGCTGCTGAGCCTGCGCGTCCAGAGCCTGTGCTCCGCAGTGGGAGGGGCCACAACAGTGAGAGGCCCGCGTACCGCAAAAAAACAAAACAAAACAAAACAAAAAAACTTATGAGAATTATTAGCAAACAATATCCAAGACTTATTTTTTCCTTTGATCTTTAATAGCCCCAATCCTCCCTACCAAGTCCCTTCCCATCCCCCAGCCCCCAGCCCGGCAGCAGGCACTGCATACACAACCTTCTAGCTTGTGTGGAAGCCAGCATCTGGGGCCAGCTGCTCTACAGACAAGGGCACAGTCTCCTAGTTGTCATGCTAAGCTTCACCCCCGAGGAAGGTGGGAGCCAGCTAATACCTGCGTGTCGGCATTCAATACTTTGATTCTCTGGGTAGAAATGAAGAGATCCACTTCAGTCATTGGCTGAGATTCACCTTCAGGAGCCTGAGAAGGAAAATGCACCAAGAGAAAGCTCAGTACGTTACTCTGACCCAGGTGCGTGCAAGCAAGGTTAGCTCATACACAGAGGCATTGAGACACAGTCACCAGAACAGCGATGCAGACTTCAGAACTAGACTGCCAAAGCTGAAGGGACCACACAGTGGATGACACGGGGACGGGAGTGAGCATCTCCAGGTTACAGGGAGAAATGCGGACCCCTCCTTGCTTCTTCTGCCATGGAAGCAGTAACTAGTATATCTGACTCCATGAACAATGGTCGTGAATGGCACTGTCTGCAAGGGTTTCAGAGCCCAACAGATTGAAGGAACAAGGGCAACTGACGCATACCCCCAGGACCTTGGAGAAGTCAGAGTTTGCTCCTGGGGGACAATGCTTACAGCAGGTGCAAACAAGGCAGTTGTGGTAAGAGGGTCTTCGTGTTCCCACACACCACACACCACAGAAGCAGTACCCACTCCTGAAGCTACCCCAGTAAGAGCAAGCCCCAATGCCTCAGTGTCCCATGGGTAGCTCATAAGCACCTAGAAGCTTCACAACCAAAAAAGCACATTAGTCTGATTCACTCAGGGCTTGATTCTGCACACGTGTGGTTATTAGCGAGTTTTCTTTTTTGCATCCAGCAATCTGACAAATCCACAAATCAAACATGACTAGAATTGAGCAGACCCAGGTCCCTGCCACGTGAATGCTCCTGAATGGTGGGCACTTGCACACTACTGCAGGATCCCTTCAGCATCCCCAATCTGCTCCCTGTCATTCCTCTGGAGTGAGATGACTAATGAGCAACAGAAAAACAGCCACTTTGGGCAACTGAGTTTTGAGAAACGTTGGCTTATGGGGCGGTTCAAAAAGAAATCTGAACAAAAACTTGCTGGATGCAGAAAACAAAAACACGAAATAAGAAAAAAGGCAAAACGTAAATAAATGGGGAAAAAAAAAACAGGCATAACACCAAGCTGATGAAGTTGTTTGTACTGCACCTTCTTCCTGCTTTTGGCTAATTTCTGGGCCATCTGCTTAGCATGGAACAAACAGAGACAGGAGAACAGTTAGAAAAGAATTTGCAGAGACTCAGTTGAAAAGGGAATCAACAAACTAATATTGACAGCGGTATAAAGCATTTCTGTGGGAGGAGGACTGACAAAAAAATCCCACTCTATAATTGATTTCCTA
Organism: Hyperoodon ampullatus; assembly: GCF_949752795.1. Taxonomy (NCBI): domain Eukaryota; kingdom Metazoa; phylum Chordata; class Mammalia; order Artiodactyla; family Ziphiidae; genus Hyperoodon; species Hyperoodon ampullatus. The sequence continues at coordinate 77,356,068 of NC_136919.1, forward strand.
GATCAGAATTTAGTAGCTGCCAGGGGCAGCAGTAGGAAGGACATGTATTGAGGTGCTTCTTATACTTCACTGCAATTGATGTTTTCAAAGAACCAACTTTTGATTCTGTTGACTTCCTTTACTGTATGCCTGTGTTCTATTTCACTGATTTCAGCCTGTACCTTTATTCCTTCTTTTTTCTTTGGCTTTAGTTTGCCAATTTTTTTTCTAGCTTCAGATGAAAACTTAAAGTATGGATTTTCAAACTTTTTTCGTTCCTGATATATTTATATAAGACTATGAGCCTCCTCTGATCTCTGCTTTAGCAGTATCCCACAAATTTTGATGTTGCAATTTAATTATCAATTCATTCAAAACACTTTCTAATTTCCACTGTGATTTCTTCTTTGAACATTATTTAGAACTGTGTTCTTCTTAATTTTAATATATTTGAAGATTTCCCAGCTATCTTTTTGTTACTGATTTCTGAATTGTTCTCCCTCTTTATCTCTAGTAATACTTCTTGCCTTAAATTTGTGTAACGTTAATAGAGCCTATACCTACATAGAAATGGATGTAATATTTATTCAAGATAGAATAGTTCATAAAAATAGAAACTGAGGCCAGACTGTCTAAAACTGAGTTCTGGCTCTGCTACCTACTAGTTGTGTGACTTGGAACAAGCCACTTCATTTCTCTGTGCTTCAGTTTCCTCAACTGTAAAATGAGGGTAAAAACAGTATCGACTTCATAGGGCTGTTGTGAGGATAAAATGAATACAGTTGACTCTTGAACAATGTGTGCGTTAGGGGCGCCAAAACCACCGCAGGGTCAAAAACCTGCGTATAACTTACAGTCAGTTGGCCCTCTGTATACGCAGTTCGGTTCCTCTGTATCTACAGTTCTACATCCTCGGATTCAACCAATCACAGCTTCAACCAGTCTTGGAACATACAGTACTGTAGTATTTACTACTGAAAAAAACCCACATATAAGTGGACCTGTGGTCTTCAAGGGTCAACTGTATATACAATGCTCTCAGAACAGTTCCTGGTGCATTATAAGCACTCTCTTTGTGTTTGCTCTTATATGATTATGATGTTAGATGATTATAATCTGCCTATGTCAGGGTGCAACCTCTTGGCTTTGGTAGGGCTTGGTACATACACACAGATGTTGCTCAAACGATGGTGAGTCAATCGCCAAACCATGTAACTGCTGTGCGGATGGGGATGGGGTACAGGGAGAGCTGCGCCCTCATATCCTTGGTACTCACCTGGTGGGAAAGCTCTTGCTCTCAGCAGCATGTCACTATTTGATTAGTGACTAAATGTGTTGTCTGTACTACCTCATCGTGGAGAAACTGGATGAGTCAGCTATCCAAACACCAAATGGCTAATCTTGGTGCACCCGGGAGACTAGGGCAGCCCCACTCCCACAGAGCCACCCCACAGCTTGTACAGGTGGTCATGAGTTCGTGGTGAACAGCCTACTCTGGAAAAGTCTGAAGGCAGCAACTGCAGGCATCATCCTAACCACTGTACATGACGGTGGAAAGACTTGCACATCTGAGGAGTGGCCCTGTGCTGATGCTGTGCCACAGAGATTACGGGGTGGAATCTCAGAGTTCTGCCAGGGATGCTCTGATCTGCACCAGTTATAATCCTCAAGATAAACAACTGCTGTGAGATCCTAACATCTGTTTGTCTTCTACTACCGCCCCTGAATGATATGGCAGTAATATATAAATTTCCATTATTTTTGATACCAAAACCTAATAGCTATTGGTCAAAATTCTTCACTCTCAGGAAGAGTGATCTGAAAGGGCCCTTTTCAAAGGAAAGTAAGTCTGCCACCTTACTGGAATGCCCACATTCTGTTTTTTACTGGAATGGGTGATGAGGAAGAGAATCCAAAAGGCAAACTGAGTTTCATGAAAGGCATTCTGAGACAATTTTTATGAAGCTAAAAATATTTTATGCACTCAGAGTGACACCACCTTTAAATCGCTTATGATATTCAAGTGCCCTGAAACAAATTAAAAATTTAGACATAACATTGGAAATGATGATGGGCTTGGGGTCAGAATGAGAAGCTGGAACAGCAGAGAAAGGTCTAAGAGAGCCTTAAGGCCAGCATGCATCTTGAAGCAGGGAGTGACAACATCCATTTAAATCCTTGTGTTTCATGAGACTGATTATTGCTTACCACCAGCAGGCTGTGGTGCACAGGACATACTGCAGCACTGTCCATCCTATCACTCGATCTGCAATGTGTACTGGGCATCTGCTGTTGTTAACACCCTTTAAGTTTAGTTATGCCGGGGATCCTCCTGGCTATTCTAGCTTTTCTTTCCCCAGCTGACATTTACTGAGCACTTGGTATACGCCAGTATCCTTCTAAGCATTTCATGTGTACCAATGTAAAAGCTTACAACAACCCTGTGAGGTAGGCGCTACATTATCCTCATCTTTCAGGAGAGGAAACTGAGGCACAGAGAGGCTAATTAACTTGCCCGAGGTCACACAGCTATTAAGTGGCAGAAGAGATATTCAAACCCCGGAAATCTCACTCTATATTCCAAATTGCTACTGTGCCATCTGGACAAGTTTCTCATCTATAAACTTCTAAGGCTGTCTGTAAAATGGGGTTAATGATACCTACCTCACAGGATTCCCCACTCCCTCCATTTGGAAGAGTAAATGAGATCATGTACGTGAAGGGTCTGCTACCAGTGTCAATATCGTCTTTATCAACCACAGACTTCAAGTCAGATGGGAAATCAGATGGCTTAGACAACGCTACACTGATAGAAATTTTCATTCTACAATTAAAGCATAATTTTTAATGCTTAAAGAAAATCTCTCTATAAAAGAATGGAAAAATCTGATCTTTTGGGGCAGTCTAGTAAAGACAGAATAACATTTGATAATGCATGCTTCTTACAAAAATGCATGGATCAAAAAATATCAAAACGCCATTTGAGAGCTTCACAAATGGAGAAAGAAAATGGAGACAAACACACCACACTCTGCATGGACATGAAGCAGTTTCTACGGCTCAGGCAGAATTTAGCACATCACCCCGTCTTCCGGCTGAGGAGCAGAGAATGAAGTGGGAATGAGGGTGGAACGAAGCACGGAGATGTAGTGAGAGGAAGGGAGGCGAGTGAGCTAGCTGCACTGGCTTCCCGTTTGGTTCTCTAGGTAGGGTTAAGGCAGGATTCCCACCCTGGGCTGGGGCGGGGGGCTGTCTCTGCATAGTGCACTTTTGATACTGATAGCATGTAGGGCAAAGCTCTCTCCAGAATTTTTCCCTAAAACATGTTTAAAAGAATCCTAGCAACAAGACTATCAGGTACCACCACAGCGATAATGTATTCTGCATTCAAGTAATTGTAGAAGCTTCTGGTTAAACAAACTGAATTAAATTTCCTCAGTACAGGACTTTTCAGAGCCTTTAATAGGAAAACACATGTGGCAAATACCCAAAAAGATCTGTTTGGCAGCGTTTCTTGCGCTTATTTGCCAATGGAACCCCATCAGAGAGAAGCCCTCGGCTTGACCGGAACGTGCAGAGCACAGCTGGAGAACAGAGGCTCCTTCAGGCTGGATGATCCACCCATCTCTCAGGCAGTGGCTCCCAAACTATAGCATACATCACAGTCTCCTGGAGGGCTTATTTGAAAACAGATTCCTGGTCTCTACCCCCATGAGTTTCTGACTGGGGTGGGGCCTGAGAATCTGCACTTGTAACAAATTCCCAGGTCCCACTTTGAGGACCATTGCTCTAAAGCATTTCTAAATCATATGGGAAGCTTCCTGGAAGGATATTACTACTTCTCAAAAATTAGGAACAAAGGCAGAAAGAATATATTAGGGAGGGTGCAAAGATGAAAAAAAAAACTTAAAAAAAATGGCAGATGTCCTGTAATTCTGCTATTGCATTCAGATGCACCTTATTTCTTACATTTTGGTGGATGGAAATGTCTTTTAATTTCAGGTTCCTCAGCCTGCCTTGTATTACTGTTACCTAAACACTCTTCTTGGCTCCCTTATTAAAATGCATGTTTCTCAAGGTCAAGGAATTGGTTGATTTTTATCTCCTAAGATGCCTATCACAGGATCCTGCATAGGGACAGTTTGCTTTTTGAGCCAAATTCATCCCTAGCCAAACCACAACTCCAAACTCGCCTCCCATTTTGGCAAATAAACCTATACATTCTTTGTTAAATTAGGAAAATCATAATTCTTAAGACTCCAAGTGTAAATTCAGTATCATTATTCAATTCCAGTCCATGGTTGGTGCTACGTGAGTGACAGGCACCATGTAATGGATGGACAGACCAGAAATTAAAGCCTGCTTTGAAATGGAAACCCAAACATCAGGTTCAGTGCTTGCTCAGAAAGAAAGCACCAAAAACACACAGCCACAGCTGGACTCCTGGTGAGGTAGGTCTCACTGGCATCCACATCAGGTCAAACAAACAATGCAGGCAGAGGAAAGAGAGGGGCAAGATGGGATCCCTGCGGGGAGGAAGGGAAGAAGGAATCGGAAAAAGAAAGGAGGAAACTCCTCTGTCTCTGTGCAGGTGAGAGCACCAAGCCAGGAATTACTCATCAGTTTGTGGTGAGGTTATTACTGAAGGGACTTCCAAGTACATTTCCCCCCCTTCCTTCCTGGATGGACGTGGCTATAAACTCTGCAGCCTCATTCTGTTCTGCATGTCTCTAGAGGTGGCCCAGAGTAACTCATTCCTGAAAGGGCAGCCTCTCTTTAGGAAACAGCGTGGCACCACCTCCCTCAGAGAAGGGAGCTTGTGTGGGCACCGCAGTGCACGCTCCCCTTGAGACCACCCGAGTGATCTGGAGAAATGCGCTCGGCCCCTCGGTTCCCTGTGCACGCAATGCAGTCTCTGTGCACGATCCTGACGCTAACTTTCTAGGGGGCGTGGAAATAAACCATGGGTTCTAGACGCAGCCTTCTCCACCTACAATTTGAAAAAGCGTCAGGCTGGGTGTAAAGGCAAACAATCTGACAGGCATTTAAATGGATGTAAAAGGAACATGAGGCAGAAAATATATAATGTTAGGCAACAGTTCCTTCAGATGCAAGAAGCACATTGTGAAACGATACTTATAAATGAAATGCAACCATTTAATCTTATTACTCTATAATGAATTCCTCACACTAGAGTAATTTGCTGTAAAAATAAATATATGTTTTCCAAATGCTTTCTCTGCTCTAGGCAGGTCTAAAATGGATTTATAATCAGAGAGCCTCTGTGTTGCCTGTTCTGATTGACAAAGCCATCTAATTTTTTGTTCAAATGACCTGTGGAACTTCTGGATACCCATCCTTTGAAGATTCAAAGTAAGCTTTCTGGGTTTTCATTAGGGAGCTGCACTTTAAAGAAGGGAAAAAAACACTGTCAGAAACCACTGTGGAAATCAGAAAATGCACAGAACACTTGGCACTGGGCAGGATCTGGTACTGGGATGTGGCGTCTTTCCTAAGCGCTGCTCTATGTTCAGGTGATGTGTCTGTGCCTGCTCTCCCCTCAAGGTCACTGAGTACACATACGTGTCACAGGGCAGGGGAAAGACAGAGAGACTCTAGCTGTAGGAGTCAAGGGGACCTGTCAGGAGGCCAGTAAACAGAACCTAGGAAAAACTCATCTAAAAGCAACATGCAGTTTTTGGTCTCAGGGGTCTTCAGTACTATCTGGGGGTGGACTGTTGCTTTTTCTGGAGGATTCATCTGAATGGGCCCTGGTAGTGTTCCTTGACAGGGAAGTGCTCTGGCATTCTGGAGGAGATAAATCTTTGTCATGTGGCTCCGTTCTGGACATTACAGGGTATCAAAGATCTCTGGTTTTGGCCACTAATGCCAATATAAATGTCCCAGACACTGTGACAACCAAAAGCACCACCCCATTTCCAAACACATGGTTCTCTGACAGGGGGTCCCTGTCTGTCAGAGAACCACTCCGGGTCCTTGCACGCCCACTGACCCTGGGGGAGATAACAGTACCATTAACCTGGGAAACTAAGTGCTGGGTTAAGAGTTCAGCTAAGTTACTCCACGGTATTACTGCCTCAGCATCCATCTGGTTTGGCCAAGCAGCTTGCGTGGGCCTTAAAATGACATTAGCTCCTTCATGCAAGCAAATGCTGTGGAGAGCGGCCCGCAGAGTCACATGCAAATGTAAGCTCCTGAAAGGACCCCCTCGATGGCCCTTGTGAACAAGTCTCCCCCTGCCTCCCAGGGCCTTCCCCGTTGGTGCCCCTTAGGTAAGACCCCCATGGAGCTCACCAAAACCCCATTTTGGTTTGAAGTGAACAATCCGGCCTTAGTCTGGCAACCTCAAAGCATTCCACCCACAGACCCCAATAAAGAAAGGCTTATGCCCAGGTCCTGCCTTGACCTCCCCACGTGGCCCCTCCAGGTGTGCAGATAATTCCTCCAGGACCTGTGAGTCATAAACTTCTCTATCTCAATTTCTCTTGTGGTACTTTGCTCACCATCTGGCACTCTGGGGGTTTACTTAGCAAATGTTAATGTAACAAAATCATAACATATTTGGAAACTGTGGGATGGGAGGGGTCAGAAGTACGTCCCTAAAGACTATGTTTTTAAAGTTCTCTGCTCTGTATGAAATAAGGCAGGACAATGCCTGAAAAGCAGCTCCTTCTCTCAGAGAGGTTTGTGCTTTCTTGTTCTGAACGTTGTGCCTGGGAGATACTACATTAAGATGGAGAAGGCTGTGGGGACATCTGTGGGTATTAATGTCACCTCTTTAAGATAACGGAGACAGTGAAAAAGAATCAGGCCAAGCTTGGCTGGGCAGCTCAACAGGAACCTGATGTTCTACCAGCAGCATTACTGAGTCTGAAAGATGCGGAGGGCAGGAAGGTCAGCTTGATACATTGCCAGGGAGTTGTCTTGCTGGGAGTCGCAGGACAAGATGCATCTCTGGGGGTAAGATGTAGCTGTAAATTACTCTCTGGCTTATCCATCCTACTTCCTAAAATGTCGATAATATTATCAAAAGTTGCAGTGTGGGCTTACTGTGCTGTGATAGGTAGTGAAGGGAAGGGCCAGCGCTGACCTTGTTTCATATTCAGCGCATGGCACAGCCTCCGCATGTGAATAAGATGGGAATCAGCCCCAGAGGACCAGTAGCACAGCCCCTGCTGTGTGACCTCTGTGACCTCCGTGGTTGCTGCTCTCCCCTCCCTTGGGCTTTCAGGCAGCATCTCACCTCTCAAGGTCTCTCCGCACTCCTGTGGCCCTTAGTACCTGACACCCCTCTCTCCTCCTCTGGCACCCCCTGCACATACGCTGGCTTGGTTCACTTCTCATTTGTGCTACTGAGCTTGAGGGTAAGGATCTCACTTTATAAATCACTATTTTCCCTCCCTCAGGAGACCTTGCACAGCCTTGCACACATAAGTGCTCAAGAACTATTTTTCCCTTGATGGAGACAGTAAGGACTCTCACGTACAGCCTTCTACTCGTGCTTCTAATCCCACATGCCACACAAAGCCCAGGATGGAACTTGGGGATGTGTGAGAGAGAAGACATGAAAAAGGGACTGGTCCCTTGAGGAGGGAGTTGATTCTGACCAATGGACACCAGACAGAACCAAATCTGGGAAGTCATAACCTATTCCAACTCACTCGAAACACCCGGCTCTGATTTCAATGGTGATGCGATACCTGTGGCTCTACAGGGAAACAGCCTCAGGGGTTCTAGGTGCTGGTGGCACTTAATGGCACTTGAATTACATGATGGCACCATAAGGGTCCCTGTCGCCCTTGGCTTGTCCATGGTTCTAGGTGGCACTAGCATCATGGTGGAGATTCTAGAGCTCTGCATTTCTATGGGATCAAACCAGTTCTGGCTGGTTCAAACTAGCTGTGAATGATTTAAACTAGACATAAGTGCTTCTTCAGGGATCAGATAGGCTCTTTCCTTTTAAATCTTGATAAGACAGATTCAAACAGGTTATGACTGGTTTGCACTGAGTTACCCTTGCACTGACTTGGTTCAGACTAGCCAGGGTAGATCTGATCAAATGGCTCGTTTTAGGTGAAGCAAGCTAGTTCAATCTAGCTTGAACAGGATCAACCGGTTCAAATGCAATGACAGCTAGTTGGAACCACATTGTATCACGGACGTTTTAGTCACTGGTCTCTAGCTGTACAAGGAAATACAGTGATACAGTGCTCAGATATTATAGTGGAAATATAATACTTAAAATGTTATCCTTCCTCATCTTTTCAACTTTTCAAAGCTTATCACTTTTTCCTCAAGACTGGCCATTAAGAACAACCATACTTTGGAAATCTTTTTTCTGTTTAGAACTGTTGGCAGGTACGTGTATAAGCACTGCCTGCCATGTCACCTCAATCTCCTCTCCTCTAAGCTCGGGACATGAGGTGTGGGGTGACCACTACAGCCGGCTCAGGCACCCACATCTGCCCGCTGCCCCCCTCGGAGCACACGGTGCCCCCTCACCTTGATCCTGCTTACTGCTTCCTGGGCCTGCATCATGCGCACGTTTTTGGAGGGGGTTTTGTCTGAGAGAAGCTGGGTGGAGCCAAGGTAATTGGCAGCAAAAATGATTCCATCGATCAAGTCCTCAGGGTCACAAGGTCCAGGAACTGTAACACACAGAGCCACAGTGGTGAGTGAAGCCACCCTCTACCCCCCGATCACACTACCTCTTCCCCGCCGCTCACCTCCAGCACAGGTGGGCCAGTTCCAGAGACCCCTGAGCAGGTGCATCAACCTGCGAGTCCAGAGCATCTCTCTGGTCTACCTTCACTCAGCCCTCATTTGCAAATAGAAGGAACAATTTCTTCTTAGAGAAGCTTATTTCAGCCAGTCCATTTATTGTGAGAAACAATGTGAATATTTATTTAAACATGAAACATAAAATTCAGTGATAAAGGATGTTGTTTTGCCTGTTAGACTGCGAGCTCTTTGGGACAAAGAGCATGTCACAGTCATCTCTGGCTCTCCTGTGTCTAGTCAGTGTCTGTCACCCAGTGGGTATCAAATAAATGTTTGCTGGACAAATGGTTAGGTGAGCAGAAGGCCGTCTTATTAGAAAAACTCATTTTACAGCAGTTCCTTTACTCGCCACCCGTGCATATCACCCCCTTCCATTTTATCCATAATGGGGGAAACAAATTTTATAAATCAGAAAAATGAGTATTTGTTGCCAAATGTTTGGATTCCCAAAATAGCCTCTAACCTGAAATCTGCAAGACAGGTAACATTACCCTAAAGCCATGGTCTCATGCTGCTAACCTTGCTGACTTACAGGCTATAATGTTCCCGGCCTGCGTCTACATACATATCAACTCCAAGGAAAATTGGAATTTTCTGTTCTCATTCACCAGCCTTTTAAATCAAACCTTAGTTTTAAATATTTAAAATGGGGGCATCTGATTCTAACCACAATCACCTGTAAACCCTACTGGAAATTAAAACATGTTTCGGAATAATACATAACTTTACAACAGATGTGCTAAGAAAGGCGTTTTAATTCTGCAATGAAAATATATGTATTTTCTTTGGCTTGAATGCCATATTTGGAAAGACTAAAATATACTTTTTAACCCACTGTTAATTAAGACCTCAGGGTCTTAAATTAGATAACTTGAAATGGAAACAATTTGCTTTTTCCTCTTGGAGAGCTAATCTGAAATGGTTTTTATCTTTATCCTTACACATCCAGCTCATCTTGAGCTTAAACAGCTGCTTCCCACGATAAGCTACTTATCAGGGTACAGCCTTAAAGTAATCTATTCATTTTCCTAAAACCAAGTTGGTGGTGGAAAAAATGAAATTTAACAATGTTTTAGGAAAGGCCTTCACAAAGCATGTGTGTAGTAATTAAGTCAGGAAACCCGTTAGTTTTCTGATTCTCAAGTTTTCTGATTCTCAATCTTTCTGAGAAAGACTCTGGATAAACACTGAGTGGTACACAGCCAAAGCTGCCTCCACCACATACCAGTCACTTACATGCTTCTCAACAGCTACACCCTTCCTACCCTGAAGCTTTTATAGATATGAGAAGGATGCAGGTCATTTACAATGTACAACTTTAGGTATATAGCAGGGAAACGCTGTCAAACTAAAATAATACATGGACAAGTTTGGATCCACACTATGCCTTGTAAAAAGTAAGAGATTATCAGTCTTCTCTCAAATTCCAGTGATAGATTTATAATGTTACATAAACATAATCATTTTTGACAATCCGGTATTGAGGAAAAAAAGGTCTCACCTGGAATAGCAACTTTTAAAAAGCTTCCATTTATTTTGTGAAAATAATGAATGTTAAAAGAAAAACAAAAATGCAACATCTTCTCTATGGGACTTCCAATATCATATATTCATCAGTGGATTTAGCTCTATTTACTGAAAAGGGTCCTTCTTTAACCATAATGAGTATGGATATGCAGATATGTTTAAAAGCAATCCAGATAATATTTAAGTGACTGTATAAATGTCAGGCAGCCAAGAGACAGAAATATTGGACCTAAACAAATATATATTTGAGATATGATCTTATGTCAATTATCCTCTGGGGAAACTGACTAGAATCAAATGTCACAGTATTACACTCACAAAAAACAGCCCGAATTTCATAAGTTCATTTTAGGCTCAGTGCTAGTGTATTTTTTAAAAGTTAAAAAAAAAAAGGTATAATGGTCCTAAGTCAAAGAATTGCAGGTTTTCCTTTTCAGTGCTGCCTTTATGCTGCTCTGTGGGTGAACGAGCACACACGTTGTATCTTCACACTCATGTTAATGCCGAGCTTGAAAATCTCTAGGCCTAGAGGAATGGATATGAAGAATAGTTTTGATTATTCTGAAACAGTCAACTTCTGAAAACTCCCCAAGGTACTCTTGTGGAGTTTTAGAGCTTTGCAAAGATGGTGGAAATAATTTCCAAGTTACTCAAGAAAGAAACCTGAGTAACAACCAAACCTATGAGCTTGTCCTGGGCTTCAGGCCCAAGGGTTCAGGTAGGTTTATGAATCCAGGTAATTCATTCTTGGGCAGTGGAACACACCAACTGTTCATGCACAGGATCCAAAGGCCAGACACGATGTCTGGGCATCCTCTGGCCCCCAGAAAATCCTCCTTCAAGGAAATGACAATCTACCCTACCCCCCAAATCATCTGCTGTCCTCCCTGGTAGAGGATCAGTAGCACACTCTAGTTGTGTGGCCTGACCTCAAGCTGGGATGTCTAGCCCGGATTGAGTTTTGGCCCCACCAGGCCTGTTGACAGGATACGTTTGTGCGGTGAACAACCTGCACAACCATGTGTGGCAGTCCTGCATCAGGTATTTTTTTTTAGGTTAATAAATTGTAATTTTATTATAAATGAATTGAGAAGTCAGAGGAGGGTGTTAGACAAAAATTTACATAATTTGTTTAGCATTAAAAAATTACTTTGGAGGATTCTAAGAAGATGGTAGTAGTAGCATAGTTTTTTATTCTCTCTTAATCACCACCTAAAACAAAAAAACTAGATAGGGAAACCAAAAACCATTGGAATATATTTACAACAAAACTAGGTGACAAGATATTGCCAGGAACAGCAAACTACAAGCAAATTGCCAGAATCCACAGGACCTGCATAATATCAATATTTGTGTGGCAGAAAATAAAGGCACTGCATCGGATACTGATTACAGGGAGAATGATGAAGTCAGACTTCTGGTTCCCAGCCTGTCTCTGCTACTCTAACTGTGGGATCTTGGGAAGGTTGCTCACACCCCGCATGCCTCAGTTCTCTCAGGCATAACATGGGGATAATGATAAAACCCACTTCACAAGATCAATGTGAGGATTCAATTAGTTATTACATAGAAAGTGCTTAGAACAGTACCTGGCAGACAGTAAGAGCGAGCTTGATAAATGTTACTATCACTAGCTCATCCAAGCAAGAGACGGGAATTACTGGGAAGGTCTTTTTATTTATTTATTTTTTAAATGAAGAGCAAAATGTCTCCCTTAGTTAAACATCATTCCCATTTGAATGGGCCTTGATGGATGCAAGAGGTATATTGGACTAGAGATAAGGAGACTTGGGTTTTGGATCCAATATGGCCAGTTCTAGGCTGGGCAAAGCCCCCAGCCTCACCCCAGCCTCAGAGTCTCCTGGACAGAATCAGCAAAGGCAGGGAGGAGGGTCTTTGAGAGGTTCACGGCTACTGCTGTTTTAGTCTAAGATTCTAAGACTTAAGACTGAGAATAGGTGACTTTGTGGTCTCTTTTCCCCACTATCGTCTTACAGCCCAGGGCTTCCAATACCCCAAATGCTAGAAGATTCATGAATGACTCGGTGTTCAATATTTCCTTCTCAGCTCTTACCTTCGACGTAGGTTGGGAATGAAGCCAAGCTTTTTCTTGACTGTAATTAAGACAAAGAGGTTTCAAAAAGGGCAAAGCATGATGAAAAATGCATTAACACAGCCATCTGTGCAACATGAAAAATAAATACATCACCAATGACAGATATTAACCAGTTGTCAACCATTTTTGGCTACAAAAAGTGAAGTGTGAATAAACATATGCATTTATTATTAAAGGTTACTCAAAGCCCAGAACCACCCGTTCATATTTTAGATAATCTAAAAATCCTACATTCTACAATCAGAGAGATGTCTGGCATCTTAAAAAATAACCCGTGGGCCAAAATTCATAGTCAGTAATAGCAATAAAAAGGACTCAATTTGTATTCTTAAGAATTTGGGTGTCTAAGTGAGAAACTGCTGATTAGTAAAGGCACCAATGAAATGATTATATGCTAAAATTAAGAATTCCCTTTGAGAATTTTATTCCACTTTATGTCTTTGCTGCACTGATCTCTAACTGTGCTAAAAATGATTGCTACAGTTTTTATCTCTTCCTTTCATCCCTTACTGATGTATTTTAGTTTAAAAAATCCATTATGTAAGTTATTATTGTGTTACCTTAAAATAAGAACCCAATAAACAAAGAGGTAATTTTAAAACCCTGGAATTTCTTATACTAAGTAAAACCGCATAGCAAAGGTCAGTCTCCCAAAGCATACTTGGAAGTGGATATAATCAGCTAGAAACCTTCTAGAACCTGATTGGATGGCAGTTTAAATGCTAGCTCTCAGAGGAGAAGTACTTACCCCTAGGTTCCTTTCACAAGCAAATGTCCTAGAGTTAAACCTCAGTGGAATAAGAATAGGTAATTCATTCCTGCTCCAACCAGTGACAGAATTTGCAGCTGGTATCAAAATGGTTTAGCCTCCAGGTACAACCAAGAAGCCAATTTATATTTATATTTTCTTGGGCTATTAGATTTAGATTTTAGCAGATGCTACAAAAGAATTGCTTTAGTCTATGGCTCTAAAAGCTGCTGTTTTATTTAGAGTCACAACGGAGGGCATTTGGTACATTCACTTATTCTCTATTCATGAACTCATGACTGGCTTTCTTTAATCTCTGGGGTAGTAAATTTTTTTTTAAAGAGTTTTGTGAGACGAAAGAGTCTCTAATCTCTAATTATTGCACACAAAGAGGATTTTCATCATTATTTCTAAAGATATGCAGAAACGTGTGCCAAATGAGAAACTTGCTTATTATATCTGATGAATAATCAAACGCTGAATATTCAGATGTCTGATTAGCCCTGTGTTTCCCCATATGTGGACAGAGATGAACATTAGTTGATCCTTAACATTCAAGAATTAATAAAGCCACATTCAAGAAGTTAAAGGCCAAATCTTTGGGATGTTCCAGGAGGTCACATAAACCATGTGTAGAGCCCGGAGGCTTGAAAACTGCAATAATAACATACAAGCTACCCTGTCCATTCAGTGTGTGACCTGCAAGTACTCTTCATCGCAGGGATAGCAGATTCTGGTGTTAAGAGCCTGGGCTCTCCGGAGCTCTGGATTCAAAACCTGGCCCTACCACATGTGAGATCTGGGACCTCAGGTAAGTTACTTAACTTCTCAGCTTCCTCCACTAACAAATGAGGACATTAATTCCTACTTCGCAGAAGTATTTTAAGGACTAAATGAGATACTATGTGACTTGCTTGGCCTGGTGCCTGAATGCCATAAATGCTCAAGAAATGGTAACTCTCATTACTGTTAGTATCACTGTGGCTCTTCTTCTTGCCATTTGTTCTTACCTATTCGTGTGCTATGAATAGAGTACAAGGTGACGTTGTAGGATGCAGAGCCAGCAGAAACTGTAAGCCCATTACTCCTGTTCCTGTGGCCTGATGAAGACCAGAGAAGGACAAAGCATATTTCAAATCTAAATTCTAATGTTGGTGCCATTTCAGAGAAGGTCTCCTCACGTTTGTTTGGTTTAATATGAATAGATTAATGAAAAAAATACTTCTCCCCTGCATGATTATTTAATGGCAAACGTATGTGAATTCAATGATATTTTAAGGGTAAATTTTAACCAAGACTCCTTTTAGAAGCGATCTGCCACTCAGGTTAAAATGGAGATCGCTTTCTTCCATTGCATTTAATGGAAAATTATTAGCAAAAGGAAGGAAAAATGAGACAATCATTCATTATGTGGTTTAGCTCTTTAACGCATGTCCTCAGTGTTGATTACGCAGCATCTAAATTTAGAATGAGCTGAGCCCACACGCAGATGATGGTGTGGGCCAGTGTTTACCTGTTGCTAGTTCATAAGTAGGTGAGGGTAGCAGTTAGTCAGGTGCAAAAGGACAACAGGTGCTGGAGAGGGCAATGGCTCCCTCTCAGGGGAAAAACACCTGCCCATTTCTAGCCCCAGAACCCTTAGTGGGAGCAAGCAGCATCTTCTCTCTTAAATATTCTCTGCCAGTGCTCAGCATGGCCTCCATCAGTAGGGTGACCATACGATTTGCTGTCCAAAGGGACACTTTAAGGTTGCACTGTCCAGCAGCCCCTAGCCACACACAGCTATTTAAGGTAATTTAAATGGAATAAAATGCAAAATTCATTTCCTCAGTGCCACTAGCCACACCTCAAGGGCTTGCTAGGCACATGTGGTAGTGTCTACCATATGGGACAGTCCAGAAGTAAAACATTCCCTGCATCACAGAAAGTTCTCCTGGACAGTGCTGCTGCTTTAAAAAGTGAGAAGGGGTGCTCACCAGGTGTACTGCTTGGACAACAGGTGTGAACCGGAACCACCCCAGTTAAGCAAGGAAGCAGTCATCCTGTTGTCATGAAAGATATTTCACTTGGGCCTGAAATAAGTTAGTATTTAAGAAACCAGCCCATTTCCCAAACCACATAGCAACTGTAATGCCATGGCACTGAGGCTCATAACACCTCTAGGAAGAATGATGCTAAACAGAGCTTTTGATGTCCCATGTCCAAGAGAACCTTCTGCCATCATGGCAATGTTTAGTAATCCCTGCTTCCAGTACAAGAGCCACTAGTCACGTGTGGCTACTGAGCACTTGAAATGTGGCTAGTGTGCCTGAGGAAGTGACTTTTTCATTTTATTTATGAATTAAAATAGACACCTGTGGCTAGTGGCTGTCAAATTGGATGGCATGGCTTTATCACCGAATCCACGTTGGAGAGATCAGAATTTTTCTCCGCAGGGTAATCTGGGTCAGCAGCTCTGTTGGAGGCTGGAGAAAGCATAAACCAGAAACAGAATAAGACATAATGGGCTGATGGCTTTTGAAACAAAATGGTACCCTACCTCTTTATTTGTGGAGGCTTCCGTGGGGTCACTGGGATGAAGGGGTGTGCTCGAAGACTCTGCACCCAGGGGTGAGGAACTGCCAGGAGACGGGGACTGGAACACAGACAGCAGAGGAAACCACAGTGAGCATCACACAGTGAGGGACTGGGTGAACCGCCCAGCCCTGGGGGACACAGAGGAACACATATCTGAAGAACATTTCAGCAGTGAGAAAACTTCCTTGGAAAGGAACTGCCAAATGTACATAGAAGGCTTGGATTTGTCAAGCTTTCGTTAGATTCCTGCCCTGTTTTCAAAGGAGCCCTTACAGTTCAGCCTCACCTGGCCCCCCACCTTAGGCCATGTGTTTAAACATCGCGAAAGTTGAATATCAAACTTAAAGCCCTAGATGAATAAAGCTAATAGTGATACTCAAATGTTTCTGTTTTTAAAACATTTTTCTTACTGAGGGAAACAAAGACTTTGGGTGCTAAATGTCTTATAAAATCACCTGCCCAAGATTACCTGAAAGGAAAAGGAAAAATTAAAACATGAATTTTTAAAGAGGCAGCTGGGACTGATTCTGATGACTGGAAACCACACCACCTGTGAAATATTTTGTCTGATATAATCCAGAGGCCACTGAAAACACAGAGATATTTCGGCATCCAAAAAACATTACCTTGTTACTCTTAGAAGAGTTAAAAAATTCTTTGTTTAAAAATAAGGCATAGAAAAGGTTTGGAAAGCATAGTCCCGGGACCATCCAGGTGACGGGCTCAGTCAGGCTCCCTGGGCAGGTCCTGCTTGAATGGATTTGAAGCTCCAGGCCAGCGCCCTTTAAGCCCTGCTGATTGAATGACCAAAGCAAGAAAACAAGCACAGGGATGGGAATAGTGCAGGTGCTGAAAACCCTCCCCAGCTGATTCCCCAACATTTCTGCACGCTCCTGAAATCTGGGGGATGAAGAGAACCTTCAGGTGAGCCACAGGGATGCTTAAGAATTCTGTAGCCATGGTCCTCTGAGAGGAAGAACATGCAGCTTCACAGTCTGTTGGTGATGTTTGATAGAGGGCATAAAACCGAACCCAGGCAAGGACCTATCCTCTGAGGAAGCATGGGGCTGTGAGTGAGGAGAGGTATGTTCTGGGTAAAGAAAGCACTCACACGAGCAATAGCTTGAACCTGCTTCTGACCTCTGGAGACTGAACCTCACGGGGAGGCGGGGGCACAGAGACATCAGTAATACACCTCTGCGTGGGAAGGGAGAATGTTCCACAGAGCAATGGTACTCAGGAAGGGAGGGGGCACGTTCACATACAAGGGGGGGCCCAGCAAGCACTGTGTGAAATCATAAAAACAATAAATCCTTTCCAAAGAGTCTTAATGACAGGAAACACCAAATGAACGGAAGCATGATGTGGTGAAATGCAGTATTATGCACATAGATGTGGTACCACCCCAGTCTATTGCTGTGAAGCCTGGATTTGTTTCCCATGAGCCGATATACCTGATTCTGAGCAGGGAGGTGAGCACCAATGAGCCTCTTCAACACTCACATGCAGAAATCAGCTGCTCCGCAGTTAAGTCAAGAGGATGGGCACTAGGGTAACATCAGACACAAAGTACCCAAACCCCACGGTCCCTGGACACAAGAAAGGTGCCCCAGGGGCTTCCCTGGTGGAGCAGTGGTTGGGAGTCCGCCTGCCGATGCAGGGGACACGGGTTCGTGCCCCAGTCTGGGAAGATCCCACATGCCGCGGAGCGGCTGGGCCCGTGAGCCATGGCCGCTGAGCCTGCGCGTCCGGAGCCTGTGCTCCGCAACGGGAGAGGCCGCAGCGGTGGGAGGCCCGCATACCGCTAAAAAAAAGAAAAAAAAAAAAGAAAGGTGCCCCATGTGCCTAAAAAAGAACACACAGAATTTTTCATTCGGCACCCAAGAGAGTTGGTGGGGACTTGCTGAGTTAGCTCTATGTCTGGCCTACTCAAAATTAATGTAGTAAAGTTTTCATGATAATTTAATGTCTTTGCATTTTCCCAGTTTTTCAAATTTGAAGAGCTTCCTTGGACATTTATGTCTATTTTTCCCCAAGTAATTTTCTCTGTCACAAAAATTTTAAAGGTCTAGTCCCTGGGGAAGCTAGAGCAGCTGCTTTTTCTTTAATTGCTTGGTTTGAGAGCCATGTATATCACCTTCGTTTAAAAAAATAAGTGCTCCCAAAGTATCCCACAGTGCCTATTTCTCTAATTATTTTCTGTTGCAAATCTTCTGAAAATGGAGTCTTTGCCATGCTGTGAGCACCAGGTCATCTCCAGATGTTGTGAGAAGACAGATTATCTGGAGAGCAGGCTGGGATGCAGAAGAGGCAGGTCAGACCCCCCAGTAAGGCTCGATGACCAGTGCCAGGCGTCCACCATGGGACACTGGAGAAGAGGCACAAATGTGACTTTGGTGGGCACTGCTCTCACCGAGGTTCTCAGGGGACCCACACCAGCCTTTATCAGGCAGCACTTCCCCTCAGACGCTCATGCTCTAGCCTTCTGCATGCAAATGAGGCCCCTTGTGCTTCCTTCTGTTTGCATGTGCCGTTACTGACCTCCACCTAGAGAGTTCTCCCGCATTCTCTCCGTCGAAAGCACTCATCTTGCTGAAGCTTTCTCAGACTCTATTCAAGGGACCATTCTCCCCTGATGGCATGTTTCGGGTTTTGTAATTATCTGTTTATGTGTCTGCCTCCCCTCTCCCCAGAACTCTCCCAAGGGTTCTTGTCTTATTCATCTTTATAATCCAAGTTCCTAGCCTTGCGTCTTGTAAACAGTAGGCACCCAGTCAACATTTACTGAATAACTGATGTCAATGTGGTTTCCCAGCCTTACCATGTTTTCCAACTTGCACAGAAAGCAGTCACCCACTACTCTCTTGCATTATTTTTAGTGATCAGTGGTAAGCCTCTTTCTGATAGAAGACCTCTACGCTGTTATGTGTGGAATGTTACATCTGCATTTTGAACTAGAGAAGTGGCCTTTGCCTGTGAAGACTCAGACCTTAGCTCCAGCTAAGCTCCTTTAAAGCAAAAACTGTCCCCAAACAAGAGAGTACCCTACCTGGCGGAAGCCTACTACCCACCACACCATTGCTGACAAAGTCAAGGTGGACAAACACCTTCAGAGCAGACACAGGCTCCATGGAGCCCAAACAAAGGTGTTAACATCAATTAAACTTCTGCCTTGTTATGTGCTCAAGAGTGGAGAGAAAACCAGAAATTGGATAATACTTTTTATATTTCAAAGATGTACTGGAGGCAAAATTTAACCAACAAAGTGATGCAAAAAGTAAAAACTATCATTACATATTTCTGTCTGGAGTCTCATGCCTTCTGGGTTACTGAACAGATATTCAATTTTAGGCAAATGAGACCAAGGGTGGGAAGCAAATGTGGGCTTGGAAATTCACAAAGGTAAGTGCCACACAGGGTGTCTCTAGGGAGGTAGTGTTCAAAGATGACTCAACAATTCCCTGTGTTGGTAATTACAGGAGGTCTCCTTAAGCTCAACAATATGTCTTTTGCAGATCATGTTCCAGCAGATTTCCCACAGCTCTGGGGTTCCACAAAGCAGAGCTGTCAGTCTTAAGACTTAGGCTCTTCAATGCCAGGACGAGAGATGGACAGTCCCGATCTTAGACCTAAGGATGCAATAGCATCCCAAGGGAAAGCCAATCATTCATTTTCATTCCAACTGGACATCTCCTTGGGGCAAACTAACGGCTGGTGGTAGAGGTGAGAGACAAACAGTTCCTGGAATTTTCAGGCTATGCACGAAGGGGAGAAAAACAGTGCACAAATAATTACTATTAATTTATTCCTGCAACAGACATTTCAGTGCCTCCTTGTGCTCCTAGCACTGGGCCAGGGAAACAAAGAGGAAAGCGATGTTGTGGTTCTGTCCCCCACCCCTTTCCAGGTAGTGGGAGGAGACACGTAAAGTCAGCGTCGTGCCAGGTGGCTAGGATATGAATCCATACATAAAGACACAGGGTTGGGAAGGTGTCTCTCTGCAGAAGGGGAGGGGTGTCTATCAGCAATGCTACATTGGGAAGGAATTGCTTCAGCTGAATCCTGAAAACTGGATGGTATTCATGCAGCAGGATGGGATGGGATAGGGAAGAGGTGGAAGGTACTAGAAACAGAGGCAGGGAGGGAAGCACAGCTCTGCAGGGAAGGGAGGGATGAGCTGAAGGGCAGGGACCAGTCACCGGAGCCCCACTTGGTGACAAACTGCCTACTCTCTGCCCAGAGGGTATTTTCTTTGTGAGCCACTGGCCTACTGTCCTCATGGAAGAAGCACAATGTAGGCACTTTAATAACTATTTCCTGAATTAAGGTGGAAAATCTAGAGGGTTGAGGGGTTTGCTCTCCCCTTTCCCTTAATCCTCTTTCATCCTTGGACATCAGCATGAAGAGGAGATTACCACCCAGAAAAGGTGACAGGATGGTAATAGGAACACCCCAAAACCATGGGTAAAGGGCCCCTGGCTCTTTCCAAACGGGCAGCGTTCTTTTCAGAAAGGCCTAAGGACTGAGGCAGGACTGAGAGCAAAGCTGTGATCTGGGGGGGTGTACAGGGATCTTGAAAGACTTTTGGAGGAATTCCAGTCAAAAGACACAAAAAAGTGAGTCTGACCTGGGCCATTCACTCATGTATTTAACATGAAGTACAGACAGCGTCTGGGGAGCCCAAATCCCTGACTATGGCCAAGGAGCTCCTGATTTGGAAGGCAGACAGACCCACAAACAAATGCAGTGTGTCCTCCGTAGCAATGTCTCTGAGTCCCTGAGAAAAATAAAAGTCACCATAACATAAAAACAGCCACTAAGGAGCCGACTACTCGCAAGGTTAGTGTCCACCTTAACAGCCTCCCTCCAAAACACTAGCATCTACCTGCTCCATGTCTTTGTCAGCTGGTCTCTGTTGACTGTTGGGACCATCTGGCATTTCTAGGCAAAACCAAAACACAACAGCAACTGCACTGCAGAGTAGAAGTGCAAATACTGCAAAAATAAATTTAAAAAAAGCAGAATCTCAGAAAGTTGAAGGTGGCAAAGTTGGAGAGCTGCTCAAACCCACTATGGACCATTGAAAAGTTGGTGGAGTTACACCAGCTAACAATTAAGAGAAAAATGGAAGGATGACAATGTTAGAGGTGCTTTAAAAGAGCATGATCAGAACATCTGATAATAGAGGTCCTTGGGAAAACAGTCTTTAAATATTTTTGCTGAAATGGTCCTCTTTATGATTGAAAGGACTGTTTCTGATCATGCTGCGCAAGTCACGTGTGAATTGAAGGCAGTTCTTCTACTGTATGATTCAATGACTTTTTTTGAGAAAAATTACAACTCCCCAAGTCAATACTTCTCTTCTAAGCTCATACAACTCAATAACAAAAAAACAAACAACCCAACTGAAAAATGGGCAGAAGATCTAAATAGACATTTCTCCAAAGAAGACATACAGATGGCCAAGAGGCACATGAAAAGATGCTCATCATCATTAATTATTAGAGAAATCCAAGTCAAAACTACCGTGAGGTACCACCATCATTAAAAACTCTACAAATAACAAATGCTGAAGAGGGTGTGGAGAAAAGGGAACCCTCCTACACTGTTTGTGGGAATGTAAATTGGTGCAGTCACCATGGAAAACAGTATGGAGGTTCCTTAAAAAAATAAAAATAGAGAGCTACCATATGATCCAGCAATCCCACTCCTGGGCATATATCCAGACAAAACTATAATTCAAAAAGATATATGCACCCTTATGTTCATAGCAGCAATATTCACCATAGCCAAGACATGGAAACAACCTGAATGTCCACTGACAGATAAATGGATAAAGAAGATGTGGTACATATATGTGGTATGTACCATACCATTCCATGTATATGGAATACTACTCAGCCACAAAAAAGAATGAAATAATGCCATTTGCAGTAACATGGATGGACCTAGAAATGATCATACTAAGTGAAGTAAGTCAGAAAGAGAAAGATAAATATCATAGGATATCACATATGTGGAATGTAAAATATGACACAAATGAACTTATCTACAAAACAGAAACAGACTTACCGACATAGAAAACAGACTTGTGGTTGCCGAGAGGGAGAGAGAGGGAGGGAGGGAGGGATGGATTGGGAGTTTGGGATTAGCAGATGCAAACTATTATATATAGAATGGATAAATAACAAGGTCGACTGGGATCAGGGACAGGGAACCTATATTCAATATCCTGTAATAAACCATAATGGAAGAGAATATGAAAAAGAATATATATGCATAAAAATCACTTTTCAGTGCAGCAGAAATTAACACAACATTGTAAATCAACTATACTTCAATAAAATAAATGAAAAAATACTTCTTCTCTAAGAATTCACATATAGATGAAATTATAACCAACATGTTGTTAGTCAAAAGATAAACTAAGGGGCTTCCCTGGTGGCGCAGTGGTTGAGAGTCCGCCTGCCGATGCAGGGGACACAGGTTCGTGTCCCGGTCCGGGAGGATCCCACATGCCGCGGAGCGGCTGGGCCCGTGAGCCCTGGCCGCTGAGCCTGTGCGTCCGGAGCCTGTGCTCCTCAATGGGAGAGGCCACAAGAGTGAGAGGCCCGCGTACCACAAAAAAAAAAAAAAAAAAGATAAACTAAGCTTATATTTGTAATTTCTTAGTATTGTCTTTCAAGGTAAAGTTCTAATAAAATCCCTTTCTCCCCATTCTTACTTGAAACTTTGGCCTTTGTTGTAAATGAATTAATTTTAAGTAGGCCTTTGAAGGTACACTGACATAGGGATCCTTTGGGACACCCCTCCCTCTCCTCTGGTGGTTAAAATGTGACATGACAACTGCCATAAGAGGCAAGAGCAGGAGGGAGGAGAGACCATCTGGGTCAAAGAAGGCTTCCAGTGGAGAAGACACAGCCTTTCCTGCCACAGTGTCTGGGACTTGGAAGGCCCTGAACAAAGCCTGTTGCTTGGCAGAAGTAAAAAAAAAATCAATTCCTAAGACACTGGGTCTAGTCTTCAAAGCCACCATGATCTGGCTTTCCAATATTAGGGTCTATTTTCAAAAGTATAGATGATTACAGGGAACACAAGTTAACATTTCTCCTTTGAAAAAGACTGGCGTTTTATTTTGATTTGTGGCAGAACAAGTAAAATTGCAACTGAGGTTTCAGGATACTGAAGGAGTTAAGTGCTCAAGCCCTAGCATCTGGCAGAGCTGAGTGTGAATTCTGGCTTTACCACTCACAGCTGAGACCCTGAGCAGGTTCCCAACCTCTCTGATTCTCCTGAAAACTGAGGAAAACAGTAATTACCTGCCTCTCGGGATTGAGGTGAGGATTAATCGGTGACAAAGCACACAGGGGGTCAGCTCAGTGCCTGGGCACACACAATGCACTCAATCAATATTTGATAAGTCTTTTAAGATTCCAACAGTAACAAAAGTGATTTCACCCCTGTGGGAGAGTGTTCACAAGGAAAACACATACCCATGGGGATGTTTTCTTCATCTCGCTTCCTTCCTTATTAACATTTTATTCATGAATAAAATTAAAAAGCACACAGAAGGCTCTATAAAAATCATACCACAAAGACTTTAAGTTAATTTATAAGCCCCAAGACTCTTACTGGTATACTGGCAAGAATAGCTCATTACTGGCTATGGCTGGGGGGTATACACAATGGCTGTATGCAATTTCTGACATGCCCACAGTCTCCCATTCAAGGTAGCGCATCAGAATATGAGGACTGAGCATGATGCTATTATGGTGATGGATTTACAAAAGAGAATCATGTGCATATGCATTGCTCTAGTGTTAGTTGAGAACACAGCTTATATATAACCATGACACACCGAGATACTCCACTGTTTAGGACACCTGGTGAAAGACCCCAGCCAGCTCTAGCCAAGTTTAACGAGTCTCAGTACCCGTGGATCCAAGTACACATTCCCTCCAAGGGAAAATTTCACTGCAACGAAGGCTAGATATGGAGCAACTCACAGAACCTGAGAATAAGTTTTTTTTTAAGCAATCGACATACTACATGTGGCCCAAACACTAAGAACTCATGAACCTTCTTCACCAGTGTTACGGACTGTGTCCCCCTCAAACATGTATGTTGAAACCCTAGCCCCCAGTGGGATGGTATTAGGAGGTGGGGCCTCTGGGAGGTAATTAGGTCATGAGGGTGGGGCCCTCATGAACGTGATTAGTGCCTTTATAAGAGAGACAAGAGAACGTGCTTCCTCTTTCCCTGCTCTCCACCCTGTGAGGACACAGCAAGAAGACAGCCATCTGCAAACCAGGAAGAGAACCCTCACCAGAAGCTGACCATGCTGGTACCCTGATCTCAGACTTCCCAGACTCCAGAACTGTGGGGAATAAATTTCTGTTGTTTAAGTCACTGGGTCTACGGTATCTTGTTACAGCAGCCCAAACTAAGACATCCAGAGGCTCCTCACTAAGCACCTATTTACTCTCATTTTTAAAGACAGTTTTAACAAGCTCTGAGCAATTCACTCCTCAATTCAAAAACTTTAGTGGTTCCTTTTTGCTTAAAGAATAAATCTTAGACTCTACCTTGGCACTCAAGGAATCCAAGGATTGGCCTTAATTTCTTTACCATTTTCTACCCTTCCAGTTCCTATTCTCTGTCATCAAGCCAAACTGAACTCCTTTCTGTTCCCTGTATATAACCTGTGAGTTTCTGCTCAGAGCCTTTGTTGATGCTCTTGTCTGAACTCCACATGTCCATGACACACCAAAGGCCCATTTCAAATGTGAACTCTTTCATGAAGTCTTTCCAATTCTCTTAGGTGCAAGGAATCCCTCTCCTATGAGAGCTGCTTGTATTTTATCTGTGCCATTCTTATGGTGCATCACTTTCTCCCTTATATTTTATAAAATTCAAATGCTATTGAATAATATTTTAATTACAGTATTTTAATAAGCACCATGAAGGCAGGATTTATTATTAATTTACATTTTCTTCTTCAAGTGCTTAATATGGGATTCTCCATAAAATATACAATGGGAGTTCAATAAGTGTGTTGAATACATGGAAGGATGCATGAACACCAATCCTCTAGTAACAGAGGAAAAAAGACACACAAAAAGGAAACAGGTTTATATACACAGTAGGTTCTGGACACATGCAGCATTGCACTTACGTGCTCATGTGCAAGTTTGTACCCACATATAGCTAGGGTTCCCGTCCATATTTTTTTTTTAATTTTACTGAAGTACAGTTGATTTACAATGCTGTGTTAATTTCTGCTGTATAGCAAAGTGATTCAGTTATACATATATAATTCTTTTTCATATTCTTTTCCATTATCATTTATCACAGGATATTGAATACAGTTCCCCGTACTATACAGTAGGAGTTTGTTGTTTGTCCATCCTATACATAAGTTTGCATCTGCTAATCCCAAACTCCCAATTCATCCCTCCCCCCACCCTCCTACTGCTCATCATCCACAGGTCTGTTCTCTATGTCTGCTCTTTACTCTTTTTTTTTAAGGCTGATTTTATTTTATTTTTAACATCTTTATTGGAGTATAATTGCTTTACAATGTTGTGTTAGTTTTTGCTGTATAACAAAGTGAATCAGCTATACGTATACATATATCCCCATATCCCCGCCCTCTTGCGTCTCCCTCCCACCCTCCCTATCCCACCCCTCTAGGTGTACACAAAGCACCAAGCTGATCTCTCTGTGCTATGTGGCTGCTTCCCACTAGCTAACTATTTTACATTTGGTAGTATATATATGTCCATGCCACTCTCTCACTTCGTCCCAGCTTACCCTTCCCCCTCCCCGTGTCCTTAAGTTCATTCTCTACGTCTGTGTCTTTATTCCTGTCCTGACTCTAGGTCCTGAATAACCAGTTGTTGTTTTTTTTTAGATTCCATATATATGTGTTAGCATATGGTATTTGTTTTTCTCTTTCTGACTTACTTCACTCTGTATGCCAGACTCTAGGTCCATCCACCTCACTACAGATAACTCAATTTCATTTCTTTTTATGGCTGAGTAATATTCCATTGTATATACGTGCCACATCTTCTTTATCCATTCATCAGTCGATGGACACTTAGGTTGCTTCCATGTCCTGGCTATTGTAAATAGTGCTGCAATGAACATTGTTGTACATGACTCTTTTTGAATTATGGTTTTCTCAGGGTATATGCCCAGCAGTGGGATTGCTGGGTCATATGGTAGCTGTATTTTAAGTTTTTTAAGGAACCTCCATACTGTTCTCCATAGTGGCTGTATCAATTTACATTACCACTAACAGTGTAGGAGGGTTTCCTTTTCTCCACACCCACTCCAGCATTTGTTGTTTGTGGACTTTCTGATGATGGCCATTCTGACTGGTGTGAGGTGATGCCTCACCTTTACTAATTCTTGATCACGGTCTGTCTCCCTTCTTTGGCAGATTCTGCTTGTACGTCTGCACCCTCAAATGATTAGAGTAGTCTTGCAGACACAGCAGGAACAAATGTGCTCAAAGGTAGTATTTCATAGACTGCAATCAAGCATTTGGTCATTCAAGTCCTGTCCAGCCTGAACATTCTGGTTCCATTCCCTTTTCTATATGGACTTTCAAAGGTGGGGGCATTACCCAGGGCAGGCCACAGTACATGCTCTAGTTTTCCTGGGAAACTTCCTTTTCGGGGGCTGTATGGAGTTTCTGTGCTTCCAGTGTCCTCACAAAGCTTTTTCACTATGCATATTGGTTTAAACAGCATAATCCTTTTTCTCAAGTAAATGTACATTGTTTTCCTCACTGATCTAAGGTGTTTTAAATTAACCTACTCCATGTTACAATTATTTAAAAAAAACAAATATATGATTAGTTTCTCCTTGCTCCAAGATATGTTTGTGCTTCTGAAAATTGAAACTGCTGGAGAAACCTGTAATTACTCACTCTCAATTCAAACTATATTATCAATGCACGTTTGTATTTCCTTAATGTGGTGAAGCAGGAAAGTTAGCACAGGCATTGTAGGGGCATAATTATGTCATTAAAATGATAATAGCCTGGGCCTAATGAAGTGCTTTATATACACATTTATAATGGATTCAATTAATACCAATAGAACATTTTGAGATAACTGTCAGAATATTCTATTTCCATCCTCTTTTTCCACAGGGAAAATGCTCCCATTCCCATCTCCAAGTCTGTTAAACCCATGGCAAGGCTGTAGTGTGAAGTTCCAGCCCACCTCGTAGCTCGGAGAGAACCTTGCACTGCAGCAATCTCCTCTGATAGAGGCTGCTTTCCTCCTGGGGGGACCACATAGATCACTCATTTTATCACCATCTAAAGGGCTCCAAGCTTCTGAAACCATGTTCTTAAAGGCAAAAAAGAAAAAAAAAAAAACCCACAAAACTGACTAGTTAATTATTAACTAGAGTCATCCCTGCAAGGTGGGATAACTTATCTGATAAAGTTGATCTATAAACCGATGTTATCTTTTCCCAAAAATAGCCTCACTGTATTTACTGGAAAGGTATTACAACTTGTGATGGACTCATTTATGGAGGAAGCCTGCTATTCATTTCTCCATCTAGGTCCATATTATTCCCTGATGGTTCTCCTACACTGGCATCCTCAGGCCACACTGAACGGTGAGAGGAAAACCAAAGTGACTTTTAGTTTGTATTAAGAGATGCAGCTAAGAGCACACTATTTGCTGTAATAATACATTATCTGCTAAGAACAATAATAGCTACCATTTGCAGATGGATTACTATGTGCCAGGCCCTGTACAGGGTTCATTATGCCCATTAGTTCATTTATTAGCAAAACAGTTCCTAATGTGCAAGGCACTAATCTCCATTCAGTTTCATTAGCATCATGGAAGCAAAAGACACAACATAGAGCCAAGAATTAGAGGCTACAGTGCCCAAAGGAACTCATTTTCACAGCAACTAACAATGCCACACTGTTGGAGAGGAAGCAAAGTGCACATCTTTCTAAGTGATCAAACAGCCTTTTCTTTTTTCAGGTCATCTTGGACTTGTGAGAAACAGGCAAACCTGATTACATTTCTCCCCATCCTATTCCTATTCCAGCTCTGTTCACTTACTCCTACTATCAAGGGAAATGCAGAGAACTCACAATCTGACAGGACTAGGAGAAGAAAACCCAGAGCAAAGCAGCAAACATAATTTTGCAGCCCGAGGATCCACCTACCTCGTCTTCGTGACACTCAAATTGGTACATCCAAAAATTCTCCATCTTTACTGGTATTCTTTGGGTAGAAGGGCCAGCTCTTGTGTGTCCACTTGTGAGGTGAGGCTAACTCCTGACCTCAGTGTGTGTCTGATGGATTGTTTCCAGTGGTGTTAGATGTTCCCTAGTCAATAATGCAACTTGTAACAGGAGATGTGACCACATCCCAGGGTGTCTGACCCAGCTGCATTAACTAACCCCTGGGTGCCCAATGTCCCTGGCAGTCGTGCGTCACTGGTGGAGCATCATCACCTGATGTTCCTGAGAAGGGGCAGACATACCCCTTCTGGCAGTGATGCCTACTATTTCTGGGGAAAATAAACTCGGTTTCTGAGGTGCTACCAGAAACTTTCACACACTCTATAAACTCTGCTACGTTTATAGAACCTGTGAAAAAAGCAGCTAGTTCATGTGGATGGAAGGAGTGGGAATTGGGAAAAAGAGGCTCTCTTAAAACCTGTGTCAGAATGCACCTGGGCATGTGGCCAGCCAGGGCCTGGGTCTCTGGGGGCACAGGATGCTGAAAGTGGACCTTCCCTACCTCTTCACACTTGCTGAACATTCTTGTGCTCCAACATCCTTGCACTGCAATCTGAATAAGGGGAAATGGCAAGCCAGATACACAAACACAAAAAGAAGCTGTCCCCAGGGTCGGCATGGTTTGACCCAAACCAACAGGTAATACCAAACTGGGTTTGAGAGCTGGACCAGGTCTGTGGTTCTCAGAAAAAGTCAAGACAAATATGGGTGGAACTGAGCTGGAGGGAAATAATGGAAACAGAGGTGGGCAGGGTAGCTCTGAAGCCTGACAACGGGAAACAGACAGAGAGACCTCCCAGAGCCAATGTACCTCTTAACCAGCCATGGCAATGGGGGAGCATGTGGGTGCATGAGACGTGAAAGGCACAGAACATTCAAGACACTCGTTGTAACGGATGGCTTCGGCCTTCTTTCTCACCTAACTCTTCATGAGACATGCTGACAGGTGTCTCTCCCTGAGTCTACCTGATGAATTGTAATAGAGTCAAAAGGTAGAAAAAAGAGAAGCAAAGGACCTGAACAATCCACAGCTGGAAAACCCACCCATGCTAAGTGACAGTTTCCTGTGCTGTGGACAACTCTGCAGGCCAGACCAGAGAGAGAGGGTCCTCGGGCACTTCTCTGTCCCTCCTCTTTTGTTCTTGGGTTTCTGACCACTCTGCGTGCAGCCAGATCATACCTACTATAATCTGGGTCAGTCTGATGCAATTCCTGTGGCTGTCAGCCCCATTCAAGGAAGCTTTTTCAAAATGGTGGGCAGTGCAGGAGGTATTTCTTCTGAATTTACAGCCCTGGGCATCTCTCAAGACACTGTCTTCTTTCCATGAATTAGTTAAAAGATAGAAAGCCTCTGGGTGTTGACTCTCAAGTGTCCAAATTAAATAGCCCCTACCACTGAACTCTCCCTGGCTCATGTGTGAAGCCATTTTCTCCATTATCACTCTTAAAAATTGCTTTGATTTGGATTCATGAGCCACTCAGGCCAGACTGAAGCCATAAGAATCTTCACTGCTGCTGTGGAAAGCTTGCAATTTGTTCAGTTATTAACCAGAGAACCACCATCACACATAAGACTGAAAATCACCAGAGAGACTGCAAAGAAAACAGACCTTCTGGAAAGTTACAGAAAGCATCTACACACAGTGTTCTGTTTGTGCAACAGAATCCAGAATTCTTCCCCTGGCTCTCTTAATTCTTTCCTTCCTTTTAATGTTCAATCTGCACCTGAAACCTGCTTAATTATTCACCACGGCCTTCTCCATGCCTCATCCATAATGGATAACACCTGCGACTGAACCCCCCCAACCCCCTGCCACATACACAGCAAGACAGCGGTTGAGATGGGAGCATAAAGAACAGGAGCCCCACCCCACAGCTGAGGGAGAAGTCAAGGCACGAGGATGCCAGCCAGCCTCAAGGCCTGTTCTCTTAGCACCGCAAGACCCTTTAACTTGGTGCCTCTCTACCTCCTTTTGCGTCATGGCGTACAGAGAGATGACAGCATTGGGACAGCACGCTGGGTCACCTGGAGAGGGTCTGGAGCCCTGAGTGAAGCTGCCGGAGTTGAAGGCAACACAGCTGGTGGTCCAGGTCGCCCCTGTCTCCGAAATCCAGGGGGATCATCAGCACAGTGGTTGAAAGCTCTGCCTTAGCTTATGAAGGACTCTTTACAGAAAATTCTTTGGGCTCTGGAAGTCCCTTGAGAATAAAGTTAAACTCCTTCTACTTAAGAAACCATGGGGTCATGTGTGTTCCTTGAGGACAAAATCCTTCCCCTTTCCCATTTCCACAGGCCCTTCTGAGCCCTAACCTTCTCTGACACAGCCACCCGCCTCACCTCTGCACTGGCTCACACCCCGATCCCCTTTTTCACCACTTTGGCTTCATTCTCTGTCAGTCATGTCAGGATCTGTAGATCTGCCCATTCCCATCCAGACAACAAAATTCATACAGCCTAGGAGCTGGGAATGGCTGACAAGGTCGGCTGGGGGGAGGAGGAGGCCAGCAGCTGCTGTGTCCTCAGGCTTTAAGCCCAGCCGCTCTTTGCTGGCACAAGGTAATGACAAGACACCAAATGCGGCAGGTGGACTTCTCGAGTGGCCCCTGTGACCCCCAGCTTCTGGTATTCAGGCCCTTGTGCAATCCCCTTCCTGGGGAGGGAGTGTGGGCTAGTGACTTACTCTAAGCAACAATAAAATACAGCAAAGGATGTCATTCTGTGATGGGAAGTCACAGGCTTTTGTAACCCATCTTGCTATCAGACTCAGCCTTCTCGTCCGGCACACTTTATTAACACAAGCTACCATGGAGGAGAGTGCCCAAGTGGCAAAGAACCTAGGAGGCCTGTGGCCAAGAGTCATTTGGGAACTGAGGTCCTCAGTCCAACAGCCCACGAAGAGCTGAATCCTGCCAACAAGTGCATGAGCTTGGGAACAGGGCTTTCCCCAGGTGAGCCTTAAGGTGACTACAGGCCACTGACACCTTGACTGCAGTCTCTGAGAGGCCCCAAAGCAGAGGACCAGTTAAGCCATGCCAGATTCTCAACCAAAGAAACTGTCAGATAATCAACATGGCTTGTTTTATGCCACTAAGTTTTGGGGCAATTTTTTTTTTACACAGCAGCAGATTTCACACAGCTAAGACACTAAAGGTGGCTTCAGAGGAAAACCTCAAGAACAGAGAAGACCTGAGGTCTGGCTGAGGGCTCAATAAAGAACTAGCCTTGAACAGATCATAAAGTCTGCACAGGTAGGCCCTGTGTCTGTTTTAGCCAGAGCCTGCATCTCCGTGGCTGCTGTATCCCTGGTGTCTTGCATGGTGCCTGAGCTATAGAAGGAACTCAGAAGTATTTGTTAAACGAGTGGATGATAAGTTGAGAGACTTTCAATTTGTGATGAGATAAAGTAGTCACAACTCTCTTTGGTTCACTGACAAAACTAAGAATAGTGTGGCTATGTGGCCAAGCCCTATTTCTTACTCATAGACAGTGTCCTATATGTAGCCTGTACTCTATTAAACCCAAAAGTGTTAGCAAGGAAACAACTGTAACAGCTCAATCCAATCACTTTATGACAATTTGCATGGCAGATGGTTGAGAGCACATTTATTCCTCTGATATCATTCGTCTAAGATGAGGTTTCCTATTGGCTTCTGAGTTCTATTTAGCAAAATATCCTGGGGCCCATTTTTGCTGATCTGACAGCAGATGCTTTGGTTCTAAAGTTATGCTTCTGGATAAGTTTCTGGGATGTTAACCTAGAGGGTCTGCCAGCCCCCCTTTTCTAAACAGTATGAACCATATAACAGAACAAAGTTGGTTTTAGAGCCAATACTGGGACACTGGTATACTCTTCCACAGCAGGCCAGGAGAACACTCTGAGTTAAGGATGCTTGGGGTCTAGTCCTTTTCAAGCCACAAAAGGACACAGAATGGAGCTGACTATCCTAGGAAAACTCTCCTCCCTGCCCCCCACCTGCCAAGAATACATCACGTTCCAGCTAGGAACTGATCTACTCAGGGAAATCAGGCCCCAACAGAATACATATTCATTCTAAAGTCGGTCTGCTTGACTGCACATCTCATTTCAACTCCATCCTTTGCTATTCAGATCCTGGAAAAACTATGGCTGGCCAGAGCTCCCTAAGGAATGTGGATTGGCAAAAGGACCTCTCAGAGAAGGATACCTGAACAAGAATCCTTCATGAAAACAGAATCCTTCAGCAGCAAAAACATTTTTTTTTTGGTCAAAAACGGTTCTTTTCACTCACCCCTGTAAGCCTGACAACACAACCATAACAGGATAAGATGCTGCCAACAAGCCTTAATGAATTAGCATGTATACTTGACCTTGGTCAAGAGTTTCCTAGCAACAACAACAAAAATCCACGTAGGCTGATGTTGAATTCAGGATAGAGGGAAAGGGAGAGAGGATGGGGGTAGGTGATGTCAAGGAAACCAAGGCCCAGATGAAGCCAGGATGCTTCTCCACCCTCGTTACATCATCCTTCTCCAAAAAAAAATAAAAAATTTAAAAAAGAAGGTGGGCACAAAAGTGCACATGATCGGGGCAGGTGTTAATATCAAGCCCTCACACTTCCCAGGATTTCAGCAATATCTCCCTCTCAGCAGGAAAGTGGCTGGTTTCTGACTAAGAAGTGTTAGTGCCGAAATGGTTTCCTCCCTCAAAATACTTTCACCAATTGGTCTCTGGAACTGGGGATGCCAATAAAAGGTAAATGTTATGTTAAGGGGGTGGTGCATACTGCCATTATCACTAGTTAGCAGTTTAGTTTGACTTAATCAGACCAGCCCTGCAAAATAAAAGCTGATACTGCAGTGTTGCTCAAAGTGGAATTGGAGACCCTAGGTTATTCAGAGTGCCTGACAAGATGGGCAGTACCGTGAGGGCACAGGAGGGATGTGAGTGCTGGGGGAAGCAGAAGGGCAACACCAGGCTGGAGAAAGTGAGCAAGGGGTGCTAACAGCCAACTCCTCTAATTCAGTTTGCCACTGACCAACTCTAAATGTTAAGAGTTTTGACCTACTAAGGCAACTAATACACCAAACTTGTAATTCTGATTTCATATTTCCACGGAGGACTCAATATCTGCAAAACCATTTTCGCTCAGCCATTCTGGGAAATAAATCTGATAACTTATTTTACTGATGAGGAAACTGAATCTGAGGAAGAAAGGAGGTCACCAACTCAACGCAGCTGCAGCAGGTCAACGATAGAGCTAAGATTTATGTATAATGAATGCTTACTGAGCATCAGCATTGTGTGACTTCCTCTGAGTTACAAGGGGAGGAAAAGACACTATGCCTTCAATAGACTTGACAGTGACTTACAGAGACAATAGGCTAATGCACGTGAGACAAGTAGAAAGACAGACAGTAAAGAATCAAGTTTTAAACTGTAGTTTGCAGTTTAAGTTGGTGGTTACCAATTTTGACTGGGCCTCAGAAATACTGATGATAAGACCCGACCTCCAGAGATTTTAATCAGGAAGTTTGGAATCTGGAATCTATCCATTCAAAGACTGGGGCCCTGACTGCACTGAATACAAATGTGATCTGGTCAGAAGTGAGAGCCAGTGTGGTAAGGAGTGGGGTATGGAGGCAAGTCTGCATAAACAGAAGCAGATGTAGAATTTGTAAGTACAAGGCCAATGAGTAAGCCAATGCAGGGCGGGGGCGGGGGCAGCGGGTCCTTACATGCCAAAGGCGCCATCTGGTCTCGGTCCAGTGGGGTCTGCCTAGTCATACCTGAAATCACATGAGGAAATTACTGCCTGGAGGAATCTGTCTTTGCCCAAGACAAAGGGTGTAGACATCTTGGATAATTTGCCCTCTGAAGCTGTGAAATGTGTCAAAGACCATGATTGGTAGGTCAAGGCTTCTGGGTCACATAACCCAGCTATTTTCAGCTATTCTGTCTGCGGAAACTGAGGCCAAAACGCCCAGCCTGGTTCCAAACCTCCTTCAATCCATTCCCAGACTTCGTCCGTTTTTGGTGTCCCACGGGCAGGATGTGACCAACTAAAGAGGTCAGCCAGGCACACCAAGTGGGCAGCTGAGTGCCCGTTGTCTTACTGTGCAAAACAGCAGGAGAGAGAAATTGCCAGTGGGACTCTTCAGGAGAGTGAGGTGGCCTTTGTCAAAAGAAAACAACATCCTCGCCATGCCTGCTCTCCAGTGAAAAACTGTGTTTCAAAGAAAGTGGATTGACGAGCTACATCTTTGTATTAAGAACATGTTGTCAGATACACCTGTAATGGGAGTATTTCCCATTTTGAAGATGATCACATTTACAGATAAATCGCAATTCATAATTCCATGGGCCCAGGATTTAACTGGGTTACATATGGAATTCAATTAGCTATGATCTATCTGCTCCCCTCCCTGCACCTTCCCTTCCTCCCCTGTACAGCCCCAGTCCACTGACAGAAAATACCGAGAGCGTACAGTTGGGAGAACTGACACAATGGTTTCTAAAGACTCCTGGGAAGTTTCCTGAGCTCCAACTTATTAAGCGAGGATGTGAGGCCAAACCATGGCCCTGCGTGCTGCGTTTCTACCTGGAAAGTGATAACAAAATGCTCTCTGGCAAAATCATGCAGTTCCTTCCCTGTGGTTCTCCCCAAATTTCTTGGCACAGCTTCACATACACACTGACTAGCGAGACAATCCATTAAAAAGTTGAGAAAGATTCCTCTTGGGAGTGGGGTCAGGTCAAGAGAAAAAAACTGAAGCCTGGGGGTTAAAAAAAATCAATCTTTCCCATCACGTATCTTCATTCCATGCAGCACAGATAATTGGAGACCTTGCGTTCTGCTGTGCAGATCATCAGACTGGTCTGTGCTGGTGATTCCAATATGGAGATGGTCTGATGACAGTGGGGAGATACCTGCCTTGCCCTGTAAACAGGGCTGGTCTGGAGCGGAACTGACAGGTAATACTCAAAAGGTGAGTTAAAATAATCAGGAATACTTCAAATCCAGGAGAGAGCAAAAGCACACATTCTCCTACCTCCTTTGGCTTTTTCATGATTGAAATAAATCACATATTTGCTCTCTGATAGGGACTTCCAGGTCAAGCCTTTTCATTTCCAAGTTGTAACAGTAAGATTATTACATGTTTAAAAACATTACCCTGGTCACATCAGGTCCTCATAGTTCACAGAAAAGTGAATTTTTTTAATTGACAACACAGTTCTGTTATTTAGAGCGTTACTCCCCATTGCCAAGGATATGGCCATTTACTGCTGACCCTAAGTTGCAGAATGGGCCATTATATGTACCCTACCATGGCTTATGGCACCTTGAAAATATTTCATTTTGAAAGTACAGACCATTAACCTAAGTGAGTATATAAACCTGAGGAGAAATCAATGCATCCACTTTGACCTCAGCAAGCATCATTCTCACTGCAGCTATTCGTATCCTGGCTGCCATCCTTCCCATGTATGTTCAGCAGTTTCTAAACTCTAAGCCCATTATCAAACCCACAGTTCCTGAACTCTTCAGGTTATTCACTGTCAAGATGCAAATCCACTTATCAATTAGGGTTCTTCACCTTAAGCAGTACAGTCCTATCCTTGACCTACTTTTTAACCTCTTTACTCTTATGTGTGTAATATAAGCCAAATGCAAGTGTGTGTGCTTAATACATACACAAACACAGCACGAAATTAAAATGAAAAACTCATAACACTCAGCTCACCATATAACAGTTAATAAAGCAGTCACTTTCTATAAATTGTGCAAATAATATACAGAAGTGTTTGCCTTTCTCTGTTTTTTCAAGAAAATGGATGATAACATTGAGACAATCCCTTTGTACAGTTAGTGATCTCTGAATAACGATTCCAACTCTTTGTTTTTTTAATAAGGCAAAGAGATACAGAAATAGAGTTTTAAAAGTCAAACAGTACTATATGGCTTATGGCAAAAACTGAAGTCCTTTTCCCTACTCCTCCCCACCCCCTTTTAGCATTTCTTCTGGTATTTACTTCCACATCATAAATAGCGTGTTTACACTGCCTCTCCTTGATTTTTCAATTGCAGACATTATTTCTTGGCTTCTACTATAAAAGACTAGGGTTTACCTATTTTATACTATACCTTCCCTTATCCTCTCAATATTACCATTTTTGGTTAATCAACATTCAGTGTTTGCATGCTGAGGACTATGCACGTGGTATTCCCTGAGACACATGCATTACATTACTGCATTTCGTGCCTGCATAACAACTGTTTTTAGTGAGGTAAATAGCTGCATTGTTTTTCCATTTGTTTAGTTTTCTGTATACTGATCAATAATTTATGCCAAACTCTCTAAGACAATCTAAGATTCCTCTCAGTACAACCATATTAGAAAATCTCAGATGGAGACAAGCTGGAGTAAAAGGACTTGAGCGCACCTCTTCTTACAAAAACACCAAAATCACAACTAACTGCTGAACAAACATCAACAACAAACCGCCCCCAGAACCTACCTAAAAAGATACCCTACATTCAAACACAAAGAAGCCACAAGAAGACATTAGGAGGGGCACAATCACAATAAAATCAAATCCCATACCTACCAGGTTGGTGACCCACAAACTGGGAAATAATTATACCACAGAATTTCTCCAATAAGAGTGAAAGTTCTGAGCCCCACGTCAGGCTCTCCAGCCTGAGGATCTGGCAGTGGGAGGAGGAGCCCCCAGAGAATCTGGCTTTGAAGCCCAGTGGGATTTGATCAAAGGAATTCCCCAGGACTGGGGGAAACAGAAACTCCACTCTCGGAGGGTGCACACAAGGTCTCGTGCATACCAGGACCCAGGGGGAAAAGCAGTGACCTCATAAGAGACTGGGCCAGACCTACCTGCTAGCACTGGAGGGTTTCCTGCAGAGGTGGGGTGCAGCTATGGCTCACCATGGGGCCAGACACTGGCGGCGATAGTTCTAGCGAGTACTCATTGGCGTGAGCCCACCGGGAGGCCGCCATTTTCTCACCAAGACCTGGCCCCACCCAGCAGCCTGTAGGCTCCAGTGCTGGGACACCTCAGGCCAAACAACCAACAGGG
Source organism: Hyperoodon ampullatus (assembly GCF_949752795.1). Classification (NCBI taxonomy): domain Eukaryota; kingdom Metazoa; phylum Chordata; class Mammalia; order Artiodactyla; family Ziphiidae; genus Hyperoodon; species Hyperoodon ampullatus. The sequence continues at coordinate 77,393,180 of NC_136919.1, forward strand.
TGGGAACACAGCCCCACCCATCAGCAGACAGGCTGCTTAAAGTCTTCCTAAGCACACAGCTTCCTGCTAAACACACTGCTTGACAGAGCCCTGGCCGCCAAAGGGACAGGACCCAGCTCCAACCACCAGTGGGCAGGAACCAGTTCCTCCCACCAGGAAGCCTGCACAGCCTCTTAGAACAGGGGGAAGACAGCAGAAGCAAGAAGAACTACAACCCTGCAGCCTGCAGAACAGAAACCGCAATCACAGAAAGACAAAATGAGACAGCAGAGGAATATGTCCCAGATGAAGGAACAAGATAAAACCCCAGGAAGAACAACTAAATGAAGTGGAGATAGGCAATCTATCTGAAAGAATTCAGAGTAATGATAGTAAAGATGATTGAAGATCTCAGAAAAAGAATAGAGGCACAGATCTAAATGCTTAACAAAGACCTATGAAAACTAAAGAACAAATAGACAGTGATGAGCAATATAATAACTGAAATGAAAAATACACTAGAAGAAATCAACAGCAGAATAACTGAGGCAGAAAAATGGACAAGTGAGCTGGAAAACAGAATGGTGAAAATCACTGCCACAGAACAGAATAAAGAAAAAAAATGAAAAGAAATGAGGACAGTCTAAGAGACCTCTGGGGACAACATTAACTGCACCAATATTCATATTATACGGGTCCCAGAAGGAAAAGAGAGAAAGACCTGAAAAAATATTTGAAGAGATAATAACTGAAAACTTCCCTAACATGGGAAAGGAAACAGTCACCCAAGTCCAGAAAGTGCAGAGAGTCCCAGGCAGGATAAATCCAAGGAGGAACACACCGAGACAAACAGTAATCAAATTGACAAAAATCAAAGACAAAAATTATTAAAAGCAACAAGGGAAAAGCAACAAATAACATACAAGGGAATTCACATAAAGTTATCAGCTGATTACTCAGCAGAAACTCTGCAGGCCAGAAGGGAGTGGCGTGAGATATTTAAAGTGATGAAAGGGAAGAACCCAGAACCAAGAATACTTTACCCAGCAAGGCTCTCATTCAGATTTGATAAAGAAATCAAAAACTTTACAGACAAGCAAAAGCTAAGAGAATTCAGCACCACCAGATCAGCTCTGCAACAAATTCTAAAGGAACTTCTCTAGGCGGAAAAGAAAAGGCCACAACTAGAAACAAGAAAATTACGGATGGAAAACCTCACCACTAAAGGCAAATATAAAGGCAGGAAATCATTTGCACACAAATATGATATCAAAACTAGCAATTGTGAGAAAAGGAGAGCACAAATGCAGGATACTGGAAATGCATTTAAAATTAACAGACCAGCAACTTAAAACAATCTTGTTTATATACAGACTGCTTTATCAAAACCTCATGGAATATCTACAATAGATACACACAAAAAGAAAAAGCAGTCCAAACACAACACTAAAGTTAGCCACCAAATCACAAGAGAACAGAAGAGGTAGGGAAGAAAAAAAGACTTTGAAAAACAAATCCAAAACAATTAACAAAATGGCAGTAAGAACATTCATATAGATAAAATTACCTTAATTGTAAATGGATTAAATGCTCCAACCAGAAGATACAGACTGGCTGAATGGATACAAAAACAAGACCTGTGTATATGCTGTCTATAAGAGACCCACTTCAGATCTAGGGACGCATGCAGGCTGAAAGCGAGGGGATGGAAAAAGGTATTCCATGCAAATGTAAATCAAAAGAAAACTGGAGTATCAATACTCATATCAGACAAAATAGACTTTAATAAAGACTGTCACAAGAGACAAAGTAGAACACTACATAATGATCAACGGATCAATCCAAGAAGAAGATATAATGATTGTAAATGTATCTGCACCCAACACAGGAGCACCTCAGTATATAAGGCAAATACTAGCAGACATAAAAGGAGAAATTGACAGTAACAAAATAATAGTGGGGGACTTTAACACCCCACTTTCATCCATGGACAGATCATTCAGACAGAAGATCAATAAAGAAACATAGGCCTTAAATGACACATTATACCACATGGACTTAATTGATATTTATACAGCATTCCATCCAAAAGCAGCAGAATACACATTCTTTTCAAGGGCACATGGAACATTCTCCAGGATAGATCACATCTTGGGCTCAAATCAAGCCTCAGTAAATTTAAAATCAAAATCATATCAAGCATCTTTTCTGACCACAATGCTATGAGATTAGAAATCAACTACAAGAAAAATAAATAAAAAACACAAACACGGGGAGGCTAAACAATATGCTACTAAACAACCAATGGATCACTCAGAAATCAAAGAGGAAATTAAAATATACCTAGAGACAAATGAAACTGAAAGCATGACGGTCCAAAACCTACAGGGTACAGCAAAAGCAGTTCTAAGAGAAGTTTACAGAAATACAATCTTACCTCAGGAAAAAAGAAAAATAAAAAACAACCTATCCTTACACCTAAAGCAACTAACGAAGAACAAACAAAACCAAAAGTTAGTAGAAGGAAAGACATCATAAAGACCAGAGCAGAAATGAATGAAATAGAGAGGAAGAAAACAATAGCAAAGATCAATGACACTAAAAGTTGGTTCTTTGAAAAGATAAACAAAGTTGATAAACCTTTAACCAGACTCATCAAGAAAAAAAGGGAGAGGACACAAATCAACAAAACTATAAATGAAAAAGAAGTTACAACAGACACAACAGAAATTCAAAGGATCGTAAGAGACTACTACAAGCAACTATATGCCAATAAAATGGACAACCTGGAAGAAATGGACAAATTATTAGAAAAATACAACCTTCCAAGACTGAACCAGGAAAAAACAGAAAATACGAATAGACCAATTACAAGTACTGAAATTGACAGATTAAAAAAAAAACTTCCAACACACAAAACTCCAGGACCAGATGGCTGCGTGCACAAATTCTATCAAACATTTAGAGAAGAGTTAACATCTATCCTTCTGAAACTATTCCAAAATATTGCAAAGGAAGGAACACTGCCAAACTCATTCTGAGGCCACCATCACCCTGATACTGAAACCAGAGATACCACACACAAAAAAGAAAAGTACAGGCCAATATCATGATGAACACAGACGCAAAAATCCTCAACAAAATACTAACAAACCAAATCCAGCAAAACATTAAAAGGATCATACACCATGATCAAGTGGCATTTATCCCAGGGATGCAAGGATTTTTCAATATCTGCAAATCAATCAGTGTGATACACCACATCAACAAATTGAAGAATAAAAACCATGTGATCATCTCAATAGATGCATAAAAAACTTCTGACAAAATTTGACACCCATGTATGCCAGAAAGTGGGCATAGAGGGAACTTAACATAATAAAGGCAATATATGAGAAACCTACAGCAAACATCATACTCAATGGTAAAAAGCTGAAAGCATTTCCTCTAAGATCAGGAACAAGACAAGGATGTCCACTCTTGCCACTTTTATTCAACATAATTTTGGAAGTTCCAGCCATGGCAATCAGAGAAGAAAAAGAAATAAGAGGAATCCAAATCGGAAAAGAAGAAGTAAAACTGTCACTGTTTGCAGATGATATGATACTACTCATAGAAAATCCTAAAGATTCTACCAGAAAACTACTAGAGCTCATCAATGAATCTGGTAAAGTTGCAGAATACAAAATTAATACACAGAAATCTGTTGCATTTCTATACACTAACGACAAAAGATGAGAAAGAGAAAGTAAAGAAACAATCCCATTTACCATCGTGTCAAAAAGAATAAAATACCTAGGAATAAACCTACCTGAGGAGGCAAAAGACCTGTACTCCTAAAACTATTGATATAAGATGCTGATGAAAGAAATAAAAAATGACACAAACAGATGGAAAGATATACCATGTTCTTGGACTGGAAGAATCAATATTGTCAAAATGACTATACTACCCAAGGCAGTCTACAGAGTCAATGAAATCCCTATCAAATTACCAATGGCATTTTTCACAGAACTAGAGCAAAGAATCTTAAAATTTGTATGGAAGCACAAAAGACCCCAAATAGCCAAAGCAATCTTCAGAGAAAAATGGAGCTGGAGGAATCAGGCACCGTGACTTCAGACTATAGTACAAAGCTACAGTCATTAAAACAGTATGGTACTGGCACAAAGATAAATATAGATCAATGGAAAAGGACAGAAAGCCCAGGAATAAACCCTCACACTTATAGTCAATTACTTTATGACAAAGGAGGCAAGAATATACAATGGAGAAAAGACAGTCTCTTCAATAAGTGGTGCTGGGAAAACTGGACAGCTACATGTAAAAGAATGAAACTAGAACACTAACACCATACACAAAAATAAACTCAAAATGGATTAAAGACCTAAACGTAAGGCCAGACACTATAAAACTCTTAAACAGAAACACAGGCAGAGCACTCTGACATAAATTGCAGCACTATCTTTTTTGATCCACCTCCTAGAGTTATGAAAATAAAAACAAAAATAAACAAATGGGACCTAATGAGACTTAAAAGCTTCTGAACAGCAAAGGAAACCATAAACAAAACAAAAAGACAACCCACAGAATGGGAGAAAATATTTGCAAATGATGTGACCAACAAGGGATTAATCTCCAAAATTTACAAACAGCTAATGTGGCTCAATATCAAAAACAACAAACAACCCAATCAAAAAAATGGGCAGAAAATCTAAATAAATATTTCCCCAAAGAAGACATACAGATTGTCAAGAGACACATGAAAAGATGCTCAACACTGCTAATTATTAGAGAAATGCAAATCAAAACTACAATGAGGTATAACCTCACACCTGTCAGAATGGCTATCATCAAAAAGTCTACAAACAATAAATGCTGGAGAGGGTGTGGAGAAAAGGGAACCCTCCTACATTGTTGGTGAGAATGTAAATTGGTACAGCCTCTATGGAGAACAATATGGAGATTCCTTAAAAAACTATAAAAACCAGCAGTCCCACTCCTGGGCATATATATGATGAAAAACATGGATGGAAAGGATATATGCACCCCAATATTCACTGCAGCGCTATTTACAATGGCCAAGCCATAGGAGCAACCTAAATGTCCATCAACAGATGAATGGATAAAGAAGATGTAGTACATATATACAATGGAATACTACTCAGCCATTAAAAAGAATGAAATAATACCATTTACAGTGACATGGATGGTAAGTGAAGTAAGTCAAACAGAGAAAGACAAATATCGGATGATATCACTTATATGTGGAATCCGAAAAAATGACACAAATGAAATTATTTGCAAAACAGAAAAACTCACAGACTTAGAGAATGAATTTATGGTTACCAGGGGGGAAGGGTGCAGGGGAGGGATAGATTAGGAGTTTGGGATTGACATGTACCCACTGCCATATTCAAAATAGATAATGAACAAGGATCTACTCTCCAACACAGGGAACTCTGCTCAATGTTCTGTAAAAACCTAAATGGGAAAAGAACTTGAAAAAGAATATATACATGTATATGTATAACTGAATCAGTTCGCTGTACACCTAAAACTGACACAACATTGTTAATCAACTATACTCCAATATAAATTTAAAAATTTAAAAAGTAGTATATCCTTCAAAGATAAAAAAGTTCTAATTAAATACAGATTTAAAATATTAAAAAAAAACATATTAGGAAATCTCTCATTTCCACCATTTCTGGAAACCTCCTACCTGGAGCCCTACAAGTTCTGGTCCACCCTGGACTGGCTGCTGCCTTGTCCTGCTACATGGTTGTCATCTCCTCCCCCATCACCCTGAAAACTGCTTTGCCTGTTTCCCCTGTTAGATTGCGTTTCCCAGATCCCATCTTCTTTCTTCAGTTTGATTTACACTCCCATTTTGAGGAAGCAATCCTTTAGTAGCTTCCTGAGAAAAGGTGCTTGGGAGGTAAATTTTCTGGGACTCTGCATAACTGAAAATATCTTTTTTCCACCTTCACACTTAACTGGAAATTAGACTGGGTGTAGGCTTCCCAGTTTCCAGTGTTACTTTTGAGGAGTCCATCACCATTTTGATTCCTAATCATTTGTAACCTGTTTTTACCTCTCTGAAAGCATGGAGGATGTTCTCTTTCTACGTTCTGTTCTGAAATTTATGTGGATCTTTTTTAAATTTCATTGTTCTAGGCACCCAATGGAATCTTTTTTTTCCTTTTATTTATTTATTTTTTTGCAGTATGTGGGCCTCTCACTGTTGTGGCCTCTCCCGTTGCGGAGCACAGGCTCTGGACGCGCAGGCTCAGCGGCCATGGCTCACGGGCCAAGCTGCTCCACGGCATGCGGGATCTTCCCGGACCGGGTCATGAACCCGTGTCCCCTGCATCGGCAGGCAGACTCTCAACCACTGCGCCACCAGGGAAGCCCGGCCAATGGAATCTTTTAATCAGGAAACTCTCATGTCCTTTGCTTCTAGGAAACAGTCTTTCACAATTTCTCACTTTTATCTATGTTCCTACTTCCTTCCATCCACTGTCTTAATTATTCTACTTTCTTGAATATTTCCTCTACTTTGTCTTCTAACCTTCCTACTAAAGGATTTAAAAAATTCCTGCTGCCATTTTTTAATTAAAAATTTTGGGGGACTCTGGGAGGGCTCACACCAGGGAGTGCTTCCCAGAATTTCTGCTGCTGGTGTCCTTGTCCCCACAGTGAGCCACAGCCACCACCCGCCTCTGTAGGAGACCCTCCAGTGCTGGCAGTCCCCTCCACCAGGAAGCCTACACAACCCACTGAACCCACTGTAGCCACTGGAGACAGACACCAAAAACAACAGGAACTACGAACCTGCAGCCTGCAAAAAGGAGACCCCAAACACAGTAAGATAAGCAAAATGAGAAGACAGAAAAACACACAGCAGGTGAAGGAGCAAGATAAAAACCCACCAGACCTAATAAATGAATAGGAAATAGGCAGTCTACCTGAAAAAGAATTCAGAATAATGATAGTAAACCTGATCCAAAATCTTGGAAATAGAATAGAGAAAATGCAAGACACAAGCAACAATGAACAACACAATAAATGAATTTAAAAATACTCTAGATGGGATCAGTAGCAGAATAACTGAGGCAGAAGAATGGATAAGTGACGTGGAAGATAAAATAGTGGAAATAACTACTGCAGAGCAGAATAAAGAAAAAAGAATGAAAAGAACTGAGGACAGTCTCAGAGTCCTCTGGGACAACACTAAATGCACCAACGTTCAAACTACAGGGGTTCCAGAAGAAGAAGAGAAAAAGAAAGGGACTGAGAAAATATTTGAAGAGATTATAGTTGAAAACTTCCCTAATATGGGAAAGGAAATATTTAATCAAGTCCAGGAAGCACAGAGAGTCCCATACAGGACAAATCCAAGGAGAAACATGCCAAGACACATATTAATCAAACTGTCAAAAATGAAATACAAAGAAAACATATTAAAAGCAGCAAGGGAAAAACAACAAATAACACACAAGGGAATCCCCATAAGGTTAACAGCTGATCTTTCAGCAGAAACTCTGCAAGCCAGAAGGGACTGGCAGGACATATTTAAAGTGATGAAGGATTAAAACCTGCAACCAAGATTACTCTACCCAGCAAGGATCTCATTCACATTTGATGGAGGAATTAAAACCTTTACAGACAAGCAAAAGCTGAGAGAGTTCAGCACCACCAAACCAGCTTTACAACAAATGCTAAAGGAACTTCTCTAGGCAAGAAACACAACAGAAGGAAAAGGCCTACAATAACAAACCCAAAACAATTAAGGAAATGGGAATAGGAACATACATATCGATAATTACCTTAAATGTAAATGGACTAAATGCTCCCACCAAAGGACACAGATTGGCTGAATGGATACAAAAACAAGAACCATATATATGCTGTCTACAAGAGACCCACTTCAGACCTAGAGACACATACACACTGAAAGTAAGGGGATGGAAAAAGATATTCCATGCAAATGGAAACCAAAAGAAAGCTGGAGTAGCAATTCTCATATCAGACAAAATAGACTTTAAAATAAAGACTATTAGAAGAGACAAAGAAGGACACTACATAATGATCAAGGGATTGATCCAAGAAGAAGATATAACAATTGTAAATATTTATGCACCCAACATAGGAGCACCTCAATACATAAGGCAAATTCTAACAGCCATAAAAGGGGAAATCGACAGTAACATATTCATACTAGGGGACTTTAACACCCCACTTTCACCAATGGACAGATCATCCAAAATGAAAATAAATAAGGAAACACAAGCTTTAAATGATACATTAAACATGATGGACTTAATTGATATTTATAGGACATTCCATCCAAAAACAACAGAGTACACATTTTTCTCAAATGCTCATGGAACATTCTCCAGGATAGATAATATCTTGGGTCACAAATCAAGCCTTGGTAAATTTAAGAAAATTGAAATTGTATCAAGTATCTTTTCCTACCACAATGCTATAAGACTAGATATCAATTACAGGAAAAGATCTGTAAAAAATACAAACACATGGAGGCTAAACAATACACTACTTAATAACGAAGTGATCACTGAAGAAATCAAAGAGGAAATCAAAAAATACCTAGAAACAAATGACAATGGAGACACGACGACCCAAAACCTATGGGATGCAGCAAAAGCAGTTCAAAGAGGGAAGTTTACAGCAATACAATCCTACATTAAGAAACAGGAAATATCTCGAATAAACAACCTGACCTTGAACCTAAAGCAATTAGAGGAAGAAGAACAAAAAACCTCCCAAAGTTAGCAGAAGGAAAGAAATCATAAAAATCAGATAAGAAATAAATGAAAAAGAAATGAAGGAAATGATAGCAAAGATCAATAAAACTAAAAGCTGGTTCTTTAAGAAGATAAACAAAATTGATAAACCATTAGCCAGACTCATCAAGAAAAAACGGGAGAAGACTCAAATCAGTAGAATTAGAAATGAAAAAGGAGAAGCAACAACAGACACTACAGAAATACAAAAGATCATTAGAGATTACTACAAGCAACTCTATGCCAATAAAATGGACAACCTGGAAGAAATGGACAAATTCTTAGAAATGCACAACCTGCCAAGACTGAACCAGGAAGAAATAGAAAATATGAATAGACCAATCACAAGCACTGCAATTGAAACTGTGATTAAAAATCTTCCAACAAACAAAAGCCCAGGACCAGATGGCTGCACAGGCGAATTCCATCAAACATTTAGAGAAGAGTTAACACCTATCCTTCTCAAACTCTTCCAAAATATACCAGAGGGAGGAACACTCTCAAACTCATTCTACGAGGCCACCATCACCCTGATACCAAAACCAGACAAAGACGTCATGAAGAAAGAAAACTACAGGCCAATATCACTGATGAACATAGATGCAAAAATCCATAGCAAAATACTGGAAAACAGAATCCAACAGCACATTAAAAGGATCATACACCATGATCAAGTGGAGTTTATTCCAGGAATGCAAGGATTCTTCAATATACACAAATCAATCAATGTGATACACCATATTAACAAATTGAAGGAGAAAAACCATATGATCATCTCAATAGATGCAGAGAAAGCTTTTGACAAAATTCAACACCCATTTATGATAAAACCTCTGCAGAAAGTAGGCATAGAGGGAACTTTCCTCAACATAATAAAGGCCATATATGACAAATCCACTGCCAACATCATTCTCAATGGTGAAAAACTGAAAGCACTTCCACTAAGATCAGGAACAAGACAAGGTTGCCCACTTTCACCACTCTTATTCAACATAGTTTTGGAAGTTTTAGCCACAGCAATCAGAGAAGAAAGGGAAATAAAAGGAATCCAAATTGGAAAAGAAGAAGTAAAGCTGTCACTGTTTGCAGATGACATGATACTATACATAGAGAATCCTAAAGATGCTACCAGAAAACTACTAGAGCTAATCAATGAATTTGGTAAAGTAGCAGGATACAAAATTAATGCACAGGAATCTCTGGCATTCCTATACACTAATGATGAAAAATCTGAAAGTGAAATCAAGAAAACACTCCCATTTACCACTGCAACAAAAAGAATAAAATATCCAGTAATAAACCTACCTATGGAGATAAAAGACCTGTATGCAGAAAATTATGAGACACTGATGAAAGAAATTAAAGATGATACAAATAGATGGAGAGCTATACCATGTTCTTGGATTGGAAGAATCAACATTGTGAAAATGACTCTACTACCCAAAGCAATCTACAGATTCAATGCAATCCCTATCAAACTACCACTGGCATTTTTCACAGAACTATAACAGAAAATTTCACAATTTGTATGGAAACACAAAAGACCCCGAATAGCCAAAGCAATCTTGAGAACGAAAAACGGTGCTGGAGGAATCAGGCTCCCTGACTTCAGACTATACTACAAAGCTACAGTAATCAAGACAGTATGGTACTGGCACAAAATCAGAAAGATAGATCAATGGAACAGGATAGAAAGCCCAGAGATAAACCCACGCACATATGGTCACCTTATCTTTGATAAAGGAGGCAGGAATGTACAGTGGAGAAAAGACAGCCTCTTCAATACGTGATGATGGGAAAACTGGACAGGGACATGTAAAAGTATGAGATTAGATCACTCCCTAACACCATACAGAAAAATAAGCTCAAAATGGATTAAAGACCTAAATGTAAGGCCCCAAACTATCAAACTCTTAGAGGAAAACGTAGGCAGAACACTCTATGACATAAATCACAGCAAGACCCTTTTTGACCCACCTCCTAGAGAAATGGAAATAAAAAGAAAAATAAAGAAATGGGACCTAATGAAACTTCAAAGCTTTTGCACAGCAAAGGAAACCATAAACAAGACCAAAAGACAACCCTCAGAATGGGAGAAAATATTTGCAAATGAAGCAACTGACAAAGGATGAATCTCCAAAATTTATAAGCAGCTCATGCAGCTCAATAGCAAAAAAAAACAAACAACCCAATCCAAAAATGGGCAGAAGACCTAAATAGACATTTGTCTAAAGAAGATGTACAGAATGCCAACAAACACATGAAAGAATGCTCAACATCATTAATCATTAGAGAAATGCAAATCAAAACCACAATGACATATCATCTCACACCAGTCAGAATGGCCATCATCAAAAAATTTAGAAACAATAAATGCTGGAGAGGGTGTGGAGAAAAGGGAACACTCTTGCACTGCTGGTGGGAATGTGAATTGGTACAGCCACTATGGAGAACACTATGGAGGTTCCTTAAAAAATTACAAATAGAACTACCATATGACCCAGCAATCCCACTACTGGGCATATACCCTGAGAAAAGCATAATTCAAAAAGAGTCATGTACCAAAATGTTCATTGCAGCTCTATTTACAATAGCCAGGAGATGGAAACAACCTAAGTGTCCATCATCCGATGAATGGATAACAACGATATGGCACATATATACAATGGAATATTACTCAGCCATAAAAAAAAACGAAATTGAGCTATTTGTAATGAGGTGGATAGACCTAGAGTCTGTCATACAGAGTGACGTAAGTCAGAAAGAGAAAGACAAATACCATATGCTAACACATATATATGGAATTTAAGAAAAAAAATGTCATGAAGAACCTAGGGGTAAAACAGGAATAAAGACACAGACCTACTTGAGAATGGACTTGAGGATATGGGGAGGGGGAAGGGTAAGCTGTGACAAAGCAAGAGAGAGGCATGGACATATATACACTACCAAACATAAGGTAGATAGCTAGTGGGAAGCAGCTGCATAGCACAGGGAGATCAGCTTGGGGGTTTGTGACCACCTAGAGGGGTGGGATAGGGAGGGTGGGAGGGAGGGAGACACAAGAGGGAAGAGATATGGGAACTTATGTATATGTATAACTGATTCCCTTTGTTATAAACAGAAACTAATACACCATTGTGAAGCAATTATACTCCAATAAAGTTGTAAAAAAAAAAAAAGACACAGACCTACTAGAGAATGGACTTGAGGATATGGGGAGGGGGAAGGGTAAGCTGTGACAAAGTGAGAGAGTGGCATAGACATATATACACTACCAAACGTAAAACAGATAGCTAGTGGGAAGCAGCCGCATAGCACAGGGAGATCAGCTTGGTGGTTTGTGACCACCTAGAGGGGTGGGATAGGGAGGGTGGGAGGGAGGGAGACGCAAGAGGGAAGAGATATGGGAACATATGTATATGTATAACTGATTTACTTTGTTATAAAGCAGAAACTAACACACCATTGTAAAGCAATTATATTCCAATAAAGATGTAAAAAAAATTTTTTTTGGAATGTTCTTTTTTTAAAATGGCATCCTATTCTAATTTAGTGGCTCCCCTATCTTCTCTTACCCTTCTGAGGATATTGATGAGTGTTTTATAGTTTTTTCCTGCTCTGAGTACTGCCTTTATTTCTCCAAGTTCCTTTTCCATTTGCTTTTTTTGTGTCTTTGTCTTTCATGTTAAGAGATGTTCGTCAAATGTCCAGAGATCCTTGGATATCCACTCATATTTAACAGTGGGTCCCAAAAAGCCTGTTGGAAGATCCATGAGCAGCAGTAACCTTCATTGCATGGTGATCAGGTAGGGAACCAGATTTTATGCTGGAAAAGCCCCAAACATGAGTAACTGTAGGTACCTACTCTTGGGTCTTGCTGTTTCCTCAGAGAGGAATATTCTAATCTCCGGCTGGGGCTGGGAGCTGGCAGGTTCTAAGCCTGATGGCTAAGAATTCCAAGGCTTTCTCAGAGTCTCACTGCTTAGTGGGTCCTGTGTTCCATAAGGCACCCCTTATCCCCTTTTTCAGCTGTGGCTAGTTCCAGCACTTCTCTGGTTCACCCTCTCTTTACAGTAAACCTCCCACCTTCTGTGGGGGGTGGAGGAGAAGTGGAAACTTGGTGGCATGGGCTGGAGAAGGGATTTGGAGTCTAATTTCTCCTGTGACACACCTTCAAACAATCCTCTTTTCTTTTTCAGCCATACTCCTGCCATCGGAGGTGTCTGGTGTCTCAAATTCCTTAGCCTTTCTTGGGGGTCCACGGCACAAACAAATCCTCACAGACACTTCACAGAGTAGGGAACACAGAAACCTCATCAGTGTATGAGTGAGAATCGATCAGGCTGTGCTGTGGCAACAAACCACCCCAAATCCCCGAGGCTTAAAACAGCAGAGGTTGCTTCCTCTCTCACACTACATGTCCACAGGGGTAGGAGAGAGCCCGGCTCATCACGGTCCCTTGGGACTCATATGGACAGAGGCTCTGCCATCCTGTGACACCGCCATCTTAGCTTCAGGGGAAGAAGGCACTCTGAGCTGCTCCTGCCTAGAAGCAACATCACATTTCACTGCTCCCATTTCACTGGCCTTGTCTTGCTCCTAGGGGATGAGGAGGTGCAGTGCAGTCATCCCTGGGCTTGAAAGCAGAGGACAACTGGCAAGATGGGGGAGGGGCACTAATGTCTATCACAGCCAGTCACCACTATGGTGTTCCAAAATTTTGTTGTTCTCATCTGCTGCTGTTTCCTCTGTCTCCCGGTGATTGTGGCTTTACGTATTTTTATTATTTTACTGTCATTTTAGTGTAGCTTTTTTTTCCCGAATTTTGTTTTATTTACTTATTTTTAAACAGCAGGTTCTTATTAGTTATCCATTTTATACATATTAGTGTATATTAGTGTATGTATGTTTAGTGTAGCTTTAAGAGAGAGCAGTGATAAAGACCAATTCAAAGTGTACCATACACCACTCCAAGTAGCCAAAACCCTCCCATTACGCTGTGTGCTTGCTCCCATCCATCTCTCTGATTCCACCCCCCCCGCTCTGTTCTCTACTCAGAGTGAGTTTGTTGCCTAAAGAGAGACGGGTAGGCTGCGGAACTTTTCAGAACGGGTCATTCATTAATAATACTTTTCAAGAAGGGGGCTGGGTGGTAGTTTTCAAACATATATCTAGAAAAGAGCCTTGACTAGAAGCAAAGCATTTATAAATACTTTTTTCAGAAAACAATTATATTCACTCACTGCTGAGCATCTAGTCTGCGTTCAAATAACTCCTTGCTAACGAGCAATCCCATTTTCGCATTCTGTAGGACTCACTTGCAAACAGATGCCAGTTTCCTCCAAGTATGAGAAAAATGCTAAAGTTCCGAGTGAATTAAAAGTGGTGTTTAGAGCAGATTTAGCTATCAGCAGATATCTCTGGCAAGTAGTAGTACAGGTGGTTTTTATTACCATCTATTTGCATCACTGTAGTTTCTGATGTTGCTATTTTGACAACGCGCTGCTTCTGTAACAAGAATTCCAGGGCCCCTTTTCCAGGCCAGTTGACCAAAACCACAGTGGGAGAGCCCCTTCCATGAAACCACACCTGTGGTTTAGGTCTAGGTCTCTAATCCATAGAGCTAACATGGGGAAACTACCCAGATGATACTTGTCCTTTAAATCAGTGGTTCTTAATTTTTTACATACTCAAGAATCACAGGGAGAATTTACAAAACAAAAACAAATAAGGAAAACAAACCTAATGAAAAAAACCCCAGATCACTGGACCCCATCTTAGGTATTCTGGTTTGGAAAAGAAAGGTAGTAATTTGTATTTTTAACAAGTACCTTCCAGAAAGACTTCAGGCCACATGGCTTTTAATAGTGCTTTTCCATTTTCTACAACAGTATACATGGAATGAGCATTCAGTAAATATTTTTTGATGCTGAGGAAGAAATCCACAGAATGTATGTATTTCCCCCCCATGATACCATCAAAGAGGTAGCAAATGAAGGTCTTTCCTATAAATGTGGCATGACAGATGAAATGCAACCCACAAATTCAAATGGCTTAAAGACAACTGGTGGAATATTTTAAAGCATAGGTTTTGGGGTTTGCTTTGTATTAACTATTCATAACCCGGAAAGCCCTACTAACCAATTTCTTAGTGTCAAGTTGAATTTCTGACTGGATGGGTTTCTAAAGCATCACCCAATATTCTGGAATCAATTCTACCTCCTGAATGAAACATCTTGCAAGAGGGTTAAGCTGTTTTCCTAGTTCAAATGGATAAAAGCAAGCCTCCAGCCCCAGTGGAGGCTGGGTGATCAGTTCATCGTGAAGCTGCAGGAACCAGGTGGTTAAGCTAGTAGTTTCATGGAGCTGGTACAGGTGAGAGAGCTGAAGGAAGAGGCCAGCATCTGGACCGAATGCTCCTGCATCTTTTTCTCAGATGGCTTTCCAAGTTTCTAAAAAGGATGTAGAACGCGGCCTTTTGACATCTCCCTACTTTTAAAAACCTGCTCCATTTCCACTACCTTTGCAAAATACTTGCTGCACTCCATCCCTCCAAGCCAGAAGGAACCTGGAGGCAAAGGGAGGTCACCGACAATTCTGCACGTGAGCTCACCTATTTTTAACTGTTTGACTGTGAAGCCTGGAAAGCAGAGGGAGACACCAAGCATGCTAAACTAACTGACCCAATGCCGCCCCCTGGCTGGGAGGATGCAGATCCCTTCCCAACCCATTTCCAACCTTGCCTTAAAGGTGCCCGCGATTTAATCAGCTAACAGCCAATGCTGACTGTTACTAAAAGAGCAGGCGAATGATACCTTTCTGACCTGCAGAGCCCTTTACCTATTTAAGTAAAATGAACAAACAGCTTCCAATAATTATTTCTCACTCCAAAAGATATACCGAGAAATAGGCTGGTGCAATCATAAAATGCAGAATTAAATGAAACCGAATTTAACCACTTGACCCTTCTTTTACTCCAAGCTCGCATTTTAAATGAAAGTGCTTAAAAATTATTCAAGAGAATGGAAAAGTGAGAGTCAGAGGAGAAAGAGAATCTTTAGAGCAAGGTAGTTGGGGTAAGGGTTAGCCTTCTTGATTTATTTTGAATAGACTGTGACACTCAAGCTTGCCGAGTTATCAAATTTCTTAGGTATTTCAAACACGGAAAATAAAATGCAGACAGGGCAGCAATAGCTTTCTGTAGCTCTTCACAAGAAAGTATATTTCAGTTCAAAAACATGTCTTTTGTGAGGTGAGAAGGACACTCTGGTACCACCAGAGATGAAAACTAAGCCCCTCCTGAAAGTCACAGTGAAAAAAGTGCAGACACCCCCGAAAGGGCCCAGAAGGATTTCCTTGATTTCCTCCAAAGAGGCCACACTATCCATCCCAAACTTTTTTTTGCGGTAAGCTGGCCTCTCCCGTTGCGGAGCACAGGCTCCAGACGCGCAGGCTCAGCGGCCATGGCTCACGGGCCCAGCCGCTCCGCGGCATGTGGGATCTTCCCGGACCGGGGCACGAACCCGTCTCCCCTAGCATCGGCAGGCGGACTCTCAACCACTGCGCCACCAGGGAAGCCCCCAGCCCAAACTTTTAAGGGATTGATTTAAAGCAATGGTTCTCAAATTGTGGTCCTGGGACCAACAGCATTAACATCACCTGGGAACTTATTAGTAACAACGATGATTTTCACCTGAGCCCGAGATCCTGGAAAACAGCAAAGGTTAAGGGCTCCCCTCCCCTCGTTTTGTGATCTGGAAATGGCTTAGGCAAAGAACCTACCTTCCCATTAGACTTGAGTAGCTCACAGGTGCCCCCTTGTTTACCTATGACAAGGCTAAACACAGACCCTCCAAACTTACATTCTTTGCCTGACAAATGGTTAGTTGAACTGCTGATTAATCAAGACAAAATGCTTATTAACCAGCCTTTGATTAAGCTCCTAGCCTTCTTCCAGGTCCCTGAACTTTGGCCAGCTTACCACCCCTACTCAACAGCTCCTCCTGGGAATAGGCTGGTGTCAGGTTAAAACACTCTCTCATGGGCAATGCGTTCAAGCCATGCTTCATCCCACTTCCTCACACCTTGTTCTTCCAAGGCTTGTTTACTCCTCCCTCCAAAAGAACCCCCTTTGTGCCTAACTCTAGAGACGCTTGCAGATCTTACAGAGGTTCTGCTACTGCAACAGTTCCCCTTCCCCTGTTACAATAGGGCCTTTCCCCTTTGCAATAATGCTTTCCAATAAAGCCTCTCCTTACTCAATCCAGACTTGTTTTTTATTTGACGTTAGAAATACAAATTCTCAGGCCCCGCCCCATACCTTCTAAGTGGGAAACTAGGGGATGGGAAGCGGTGCGCCTGGAAATCAATTTCTGAACAAGTGCTCCAGGAACAGTTTGAGAACCACTGATTTACGGCAACCTCTCAACACTTAACTCCCTCCCACCTGTGTTTCACTCAGGCGCGCTTAAGCACAAACTGTTTCTGAGCATCTCCACAGATCGCTTCTCTCATCAAGTCATTTCTCAATGACAAACGATGCCACCGAGGGCCCGTCTCCCCTCCCGGCCACGCGTGGCGCTGAGCGGGCCTGAACCCGCACACACTTACATCTCCATCCACCGGCCTCTGGTCGTCACAATCCCTAGTGGGACTAATATCCTGGCGCATGACCCAGATGGGCTCTTTGGGCTCGTCGGGGGTATAAGGCGAACGTATGGTCCTGGTTTTCACCTCCTCGATGGCCTCCTTGATGTCCTTGATGGCCAGCGAAATGGCATCCCTCTTCTCCTTGCTGTACCGCTGCACCGCCTCGCCGCCAGCCACCCTCTGCTGCCCCGCCGGCGCCTGCAGCCCGGGGCTGTCCGGGCGGCCCCCGCCCGGTGTGGGGGCGCGCTCCAGGTCCTGCTCGGCCTCGGGCATGTCCTCAGCCGCCTTGTCGAGGCTCTGCGAGCTCATGCTCTGCTTGACCTCGGCCACGATCTGGTCGATGTCCTCTTCCTGCTCGTAACTGTCCATGCGCGGGTAGGGCGCGAACTCGGCCTCCTTCTCGGGGCTGTCGGATTCGCCGTCAGAGCGCTCGTCATAGTGGTGCAGCCGCGCGCCCAGGGCCTCCTGGCGGTAGGCGGCCGCCTCGTCTCGCTCCTGCTCGTACAGCCGCAGGCCGTCGCGCGCGTCCAGCTCGGGTGCGTCCCCGATTTCCTCGTACACGTGCTCCTGGAGGCCCCCGTAGTCGGCGTAGGGCTCGGCATAGGGCTCGTCCTCGCCGCGGTGGAAGAGCCGGTGCGTGTAGACGTAGCCCGAGTAGGCAGCGTTCATGGCCTCCTCGTGCTCCAGCGAGTGGAAGTGCAAGTGGTTGGGCAGCGCGCGGCGGTGCGTGGCCTCGGCGTGCTCAGCCTCCGCCTGCTCCGTGTACTCCTCGGCCTCGGGCCGGTACTGCACTGCGTACGCGCTCTCGTCCTCGGGGTCCTGCGCGCGCTCGGCGTCGTAGACGTCGCGCGCTGCGGCGATCACGTCGCCCTCGGCCGTGTCCGTGTGGTTGTGGAAGCCGCTCTCCGTGCTGGCGGAACGCGCCAGGCACTCCCCGCGCTCCTCCTCCTCCTGCTGCTGTTGCTGCTGCTGCTGCGGCGGCCCGGGCTGGGCGCGGAGGTCCTCGACGGCGCGCCCGCGCGGGGGTTGGCCCGCATAGTGCTGCTGCTGCTCCTCCTCCACCTCCGGGTGCTCCAGGTCGGCCTCCACCGACTCGTTCACCTCCCCGCCTGCCGCCTCGTCCGTCACCTCCACCTCCGCGGCCCCCTCCAAGTGGTTCATGGTGGGCGTCGGCGACGGCTGGGAGAGGGGCTGGGCCGGCTCACTGCGCTCTCATTCTGCTCCACCCGGCTGGAAAAACAAGAAGGGGGAGGGGCTATTACGTGGTTCAGATTGTAGTCAGGAGCTGAGTACCAAGCTACCATAAAAACAGCTGTTATTGATCCCATCTGAATCTCGGTCAATTAAAAAGTGATTGCAAATTTAAGCTCAGTCTGAGAGCACGTAGTTCATCTTCTTCGTAGCATGTGTCGTAATTTGTAATTACATATCTCCTGTGTAATTGCTTACTGGCTTTCTCCCTTCCCCACCCCTCAGACTGAGAGCCTCTTGAGCCTTTAGTTCCCCACCACGCTTACTATTCAGGTTCTGTTTCTGATGCATGTGAATAGAGAGTACTACCAAACTGAATGAGACAATTGACACATTTTCCACCTGCTAAGGGATAAATCTAAGAAACGATTTTTAAAATAAGTTTCAAGGGAAAAAAATAATCTTGGAATGTTTTGAATCGGTTGCTGTCAATACAAATTCGCAGCCATTCTGGGGGAGGCTGTCAACCATCAATGGGTTCTCGTCCTGGCACTGCTGGCTCTGTTGCCTCCGGTTAAGTGGCTCAATTTTCCGGACCTCCACCATGAGACTGGACTCATTTCCTACAGCAGGATGTTAACAGCTATTACCTAGACAAGAAAAGACTCCGTGGTCGGATAAGTCTGGGAAATGCTGACTTCCAGTTGACTTTTCATTGTGAATATTCAAGGGGAGGAAGATACAGGATGCTCGGTTCACAAACTTGTTTGACTGGGAAACACTTTTTTCCTACAGGCCAGTGTTCTGCCAAATGCACTTAAAGAAACACAGACTAGCTAATTTCTAATACTCACTTCCCTCATACACCCTGGATCTAAAATTCCTTGATTCTATGAATTAGCATTATAGCTGATATTGGATAACGCGCTTATTTCTTTAAAATATGGTTAGGTCTCTTTCCCTGTTTTCAGAGGGACTTGAGCTAGAGAGACAGCTTTGGTTTCAACCTCTCTCAATTCTTATCACAAAATAGCTTTATGGCATAATCTGTGTACAGTGTATAGAAATAAACACAAAGGATGTAAAGAACAGCAAAAACAGGCAGGATCCCTATGATTTCAAGACATTTATGGTAAATAGGTTCAACATGTGTAAACTTTTAAGGACTTCCCTGGTGGTCAAGTGGGTAAGACTCCGAGCTCCCAAGTCAGAGAGCCCGGTTTCGATCCCTGGTCGGGGAACTAGATCCCACATGCATGCCACAACCAAGGAGCCCACATGCCACAACTAAAAAGACCTTGCGTGCTGCAACTAAAGATCCCGTGTGCCGCAACTAAGACCCAGCATGGCCTAAATAAATAAATATATATTTTAAACGTGTAAACTTTTCTCATAGTGTTCTTTCGGAGAGCTCATCTTACAAATGGACAAAAGTGGGAAGTGAACTCTTTAATGTAATAGCAGAAAGCTCCAGGAAGACCAGGAACATCTGATGAACTCTCTAATGTTTTGATGCATTATATTCTACTCAACTCCCACCACAATGAAAGCAATTTCCTTCAGGCACTATGGCAGTCCCAGTAGTAAAGGAGGCCATTTTTGAGCTACCAAGTTCATCTTAAAGCAGAAGTATCATCTTTCTCCCATTCTTTGATGGATCCACCACTGGCTAATACTCACTAGAAAACAATTGTGGTTTAGCAGAGATGCTCAATCTTTATTGCTTCCTTCCTTGATAAGAGTCCCACTTCATACAAATTAGACGCTGTCTTCTTTGAAAAACTGTGGCCTCCTCTCATTTAACCCCTGAGAACAGTGACTGTGAACTAGGTATAAGAAAGTTTTCCAAGTACGAGTCTCCATTCAGACCAGATGGATGGTAAATGCACTGAACAGAAGAGGCAAATGCTGGTGCTGAGGGCCTCCAGGTTAGGTGGCCTCCAGTGGATCATGCAAAGTACAAAACAAATATTCAATTCAATACAACACATGGACAACAACAGTCTATTCAAGTTTCCTTTATAAGGACTCTCTGGAAAAGACAACAGATAAAAAACCACACTCATGTACAAATCTAAGTCTGCTGAGCACAAAGAAAGCATTCACTCACTGGGAGGGATACCAAACATGCCAGATACTTCCCTGGGTACTGTTGCCCTGCAGTGCGTCAGCTGTGTGTGGTTAGTGTTAGCAATGCAACAACCACCATCCAAAACACCTGAACAAGCCAAGAATTCAGATAACCATGTGCAGAACTGATCAAAACACTGTCTTCAGTGAAAATGGCACTTTCCCTTTCACTTTGATGAAAATCTACCGATACATGCATCAGAAAGAGATTTTAGTTTATTCTGGGTTAAAATTGTATTTGACCAGCAAATGGTGCCATCTCATAGAGCACTGATCCAAAGGAAATGAGATTTCCATGCATGTCCATACACTGAGTTACGGTAAAAAAAGTTACAAGAAACCACTACTTTAGGGAAAAATACTGTCAAAATAATGCAGTTTTGCTACAGTGGAGCTTTCTATTCACTGGGTGCATTGTCCTTATACCCCCTCCCCCGGCCTCAGGGGAGTATTCCCGCACGCACGGAGTATTTCTATTTCACTCACCACCGTGGTTTCAAGAATATAGTTTGGGTTGTGGTGTTTGTGGCATGTTAATTAATAACAGACATCGATTTGAGGGATTTCTCTAGGGCAAAGGCAACTACCAACTTTTTTTTTTTTTTTTTTTTTTTTTTTGTGGTACGCGGGCCTCTCACTCTTGTGGCCTCTCCCGTTGCGGAGCACAGGCTCCGGACGCGCAGGCTCAGCGGCCATGGCTCACGGGCCCAGCCGCTCCGCGGCATGTGGGATCTTCCCGGACCGGGGCACGAACCCGTGTCCCCTGCATCGGCACAGGCGGACTCTCAACCACTGCGCCACCAGGGAAGCCCGGCAACTACCAACTTTTAAAGATGGAGCTGACGTTGGTGGTCAGGTCCATCGGTAGCACATGAGAGGACGGTTCCCTGTACCCTGGCAACTTTGGGGGTGATACTTATTTAAAAACCCCACCGAGGCTGTTTTGAAAGAACCCAAGGTTATTGTGCGTATAGAGATTGGTACCACCTTTCTGAAAAGCAGCTTGGCAAGATGAATTAAAATCTTAAAAACGTAATATACCTTTGCCCCAGTAACTCTACTTATAGAAATCTCAAAGGAAAAACTCAGATGTGGACAAAGATGTTTCTCACGGTATTTGCTTAAAAAGTAAAGATTATAAACAGTAACTATTAAGCGCTAACATTAAGTACGAATAAGTACAGTGCTAATAAGCGTGTTAGCATCATATTGCAGTTCAGGAAGGCGTGGGGCTTTTCTGGCTGGGCAGCTCCACCTGGAGTTCCCACAGCACTCAATCTCAACCTGCCACAGCTGAACAAATCATGACTGCTTATCCTCCCTCCCCATCTCAGCTCCCAACCTGGCCCCGCCTCCTGTATTTCCTGTATGGCTGAAAGGCACCATGAACTCCCCAGTCCAGGAATCATTACTGAGTTGTCTCTTTCCCTAACCTCCTTCCCCAGACTGAGGACCAAGTCCATTGTCTTCCTAACCCTCGCATCATCCTCACTGCCACTACCTTGTCTCGGTCCCTCTCGCCTACAAAATTTCCTTGAGTAATTTCTCAGTCCCCTCCAGTCGATCCTCACCTCACTATGAGCCAACCTGCTCATCTTTCTAAATGCAGATCTCAATCCCATAGCCCTATTTCTCAAACTCTTCAGTGATCTCCCTCCAGTATATAGTACAAATGCTTAGCTAACTATCTACCAGACATTACTAGGCATTTGCCACATGACATTTAATCCTCACACTAGCCTATGAAGAGCATACTCTTCTATTGTCTTTAGAGAGATTATTGTCAGCTCTTTTAAAAATGAGGAAATGGAGGCGGGTGGTGTTAGGTGATGGCCTAGGTCACACACCTGCTGTCGGAACTGGTGTCACCCCCCTACCCCACCCCCACCCCTGCCCCTGCCTCTAGGCTCTGGTGCTTGAGTCCTACTCCTGACAAACAGAGCCCTTGGGCCACATCACTCCTCCAAGCCTCATCTTCACACTTCACCTCCACCCTGTATTCTAACACCCCAGAGTCCTGACACTGGCCCTAACTGCCTTCCCTATCCTCAGCACATTTTTCACCTAACTTTTCTTTGGTGAATCTGTCTTATCTTCCCCAAAGCAAGTTCATACCTAATGAATGTCTATTACGTGCCAGCCTCCAGGCAATGTTCTGGGCATAGAGGCAGAGCAGTGGCCAAGCCAGACAGACTGCTCTGTTCTCAGGAAGCCACCATTCCAGCTCATGGGGGTGGAGGGAAAGGAGAGGGGAAGAGACAATAATTATGTTAATAAACAAATAAAATAACATGAAGGAACAAAAAGTCTTATGAAGAAAATGAAACAGGGTAATGGCAGAGAAACTGACCGAGGAGAGAGGGCCTCCTATAGTGGCCAGAGGAGATGATACGGGCACTGAGGTCTGAATGATAAAGAAAGAGGCAGCCAACTAAAGATTTGAGGGCAGGGCCTTGAGGTGAGAACGGACTTGCCGTGTTCAAAGACAGAAATAATGTTTGTGAACCGAGCAAGGGATGATGTGGTAGGAGATGAGGATGGAAAGTTGGGAAGGGGCTAGCAGGGCAGGGCCTGGTACATCATGGTAAAGAGTTATTTCAAGTGTACTGGCATGCTACTTGGGAGGTTAAGCAGGGAGGTAATAAAGCCTGATTAACCTCTCCCATCCTCCTCACTGTACCCTTTCTATCTATCTATCTATCTATCTATCTATCATATTATGGCACCTGTCATTCTGAGTAGCAATTCTTCGTAAATATGAAGTCCTTGAGAAAAGAGGACATGCCATTTATCTTTGATTCCCCAGTGCCAAGTACAGAGGGAACATAGTAGGTAGTCAGTAAATTCTTAGTGATTAGAAAGAAAATAATTATCCACCCACTTCCCAATATTAGGGGCCTTCTGGACATCGGCATGCCCAGCCTTTGGAGAACTCATTTCTTCTTTCATTCTTCTTGAATCTTTACTGCCCTCATCTGCCCCTGCGAACTTCTCCACCTTCTTCTGATGCTTTAAGTGCCCAAAGAACTCCAGTGATTCAACCTCTGCCTATATTTGAGGGCGCTGATCCAGTTGGCATTTATTGGATATGTACCAGGCACTGTGCAAGGCAAGAGGGATGCAAGTTTCTAAACCATGATCCCAGCCTTCAAGGGCAGACAGCTTTGGCGATTGTAATACCTCGTGATGAATGCAAAACAGAAATAGGTTCCAGCTACAAAAAGAAGCTAGAGTTAAAACAACAACTGCATCACCTTTGTGAATCATGTGAGTGCTACTGTTCTTATAGGTTCTGGATTTCATAGCTCATAAGCATCCTAGGAACTGAGGCCTAGGAGAGGAGTGCCATCATCCAGCCAATGTTCTTGATTATGACCCATGTGCCCCCGGAGGCTGGGAGAGTAGAAGGGAGGAGTTACAGCTGATTGAAGAAAACCTCTCCCCTTCTACAAAAAGGCTGGATGACCTGGAAGACACAGGCAAGAGAGTCTCCTCTGCAGGAGCAGCCATACAACATGAAAAGGAGGTGCTAAGGCATCTTGGATGCAGAAGTGAGGGAATCCAGGTTGTGGTGAAGCACAGGTGGCTTTCTGGCTCTTGGTTCTGGAATGTTCCACAGCTGAGTTGGAAAAAGTGAACAGAGGGAGGGAACTCCACTGCAGTGCACCATTTAGAAATAAAACATTTCATGATTCAGCAAATGAATCCAGGTAGCTCATAATGTTAGCTGAGGCTCCTGTTGGTTTAGCATGAATAGAAGGGGAGGCTAAAATTACTTTGGTTGATCTGTCCTTAAGTAGTTGGTAATAACAAGTTCCAATAGACTGTTTCTTTTAACACATTCAGAAGTAGTTTTAGAAGGGCCTGACTGAAGACAAAATGAAATGTAAAAAAAAAAAAAGAATGATACCAGATTATTAAGCTGGAGAGTATTGTGTGAGTATGGGGAGGGGGTGGGGTAGTAATGCAGGTGTAGGGAAAACACATGAAGGTGGAGAGGAGAGAAGTGGGAAAAGAAGAAGAAAGTCTGTGCTAGCCATTCTCTCCTCTGAGAAAACTAGAATGAACAATATGATTCCATTTACATAAGTTTTTATATTTTTGCATATATTTAAGGTAGTACAACTACCTCCTGTGGACTTAATGTTGCTTGTCTTGCCCTGCTGGAGTTGGAAGGGAAGTCCTATTTCTTGGGACTGCAGCCTACCCTAATCCACCTGCGCTCATACTGTTCCAGTCAACATGATGTCTGCCACCAAGCCATTGGAGGGGCCGTCTATGACACTGAGACTATTAATTTCCATAACAAAAGCTGTGGTTGCCAAACAAGATTATGCCCTGGATGTAGTGGGCATGCAAATGTGCACACACACACACACACACACACACACACGCAATCTGCATAGGCTGGGAGATTAATGGTTCTCATTTAAAAAAAAAAAAAAGATGACAGAATAGGAATACCCAGGTATTCTTATCTACCTTCCCTAGCCTATAAATGTGTTTCCCTTCCATGAGTTAGATCAATCATAAAACATCTACTAGGGAATTCAAAGGACATCATGAACCCTACTCAAATCATCAGCTCTTCTAAACACAGTGCATCTATTTATAAGAGTAACATATAAAAGACAGAAATAAAAAAGACTAGAGATTATTAAAGCTTAATCTCCTTTGAATCATTTGGAAATTAAATTTAATGATACTGGGAGCCAAGATGGATACAGAACACACATTTCACTTTCCTAAAATCATTACCAGTTTAAATAGGCTTACATGGTCAGAAAAAGTCTCCTCACACAGAGCTATCTTGCCTCAGCAAACTATCATTTTGTTTTCTCTGATATCCTTATGCCTGAAATTGTGAAGCATGGCTTGGCAGATAGTATTGGTAATGGTTTCAGAGTGAGTTGAGTACCAGATGTCAACCAGACTGAGGTCTCTGGTTGGACCTCAGGACTGTGTCCTTCACCCTGTCCAGCCTTGATGAAGACATGGGGGCTGGACATCTTGTTTCCCTCTTCAGATCCACTCTGCACCTTCCCCACCCTGCCTGTGCCCTGCGAGGCTGGCCTCTTTGGGCTGCATCAACAGCTCCCTGTTGCTCTGGCTTCTGTTTGGGTTTGGCCAGTGGAAAGCTCTGGTGGATCTGTCCCTTGATCCAGTGATCTGGGTTCTTCATCTGTGGACAGACTGACCCAATGCTGGCTGCCTCACCACCTTGGATACCTTATTTTCTGGATCAAAAATGCCAACGGCTTGTCTGGGTGGCCACTTGTTGATCCCTTAGAGATAGTGGACTGCCTGCTGGACTACACTTTTGTCCATACTGCAGCTGGATTTGCCTTCTAGCACCTGCTCAACACAGGTTGGTGGGTCCTGGGCCTTCTCAACTAGCCATGGTAGACTCTTTATTTGCATGTTTCAAGGCCACTGCCATTGCTCAAAACACTTTGGCCATTCCTTTATGGGAACAGCTTTCGAAGTTAATTTATGGGGTTTGAAGTTACCAGCAAATTGTTCTCAATATTCTATGCTCATATTTAGTCATATTTGACTTTTGACTCCAAAGGATTATCCCCTACCTTATTTACAAGAGTTGGCTATAAATGGTGCTTATTAGTTTTCAAATACCAAATTTATCCCTAAGGGATCATCCTGTCATTCACTATCCTTAATGAGGTATTGTAGTAGTGTGGGGACAGGTGTGGGTGACATACTGCCTGAATTTGCATCGTGGTTTCATCACTTACTAGCTCTTTGACTCTGAATAATTTAATCACAGAAAATATTCCAATTCTACCATCTCTAAAGTGGGCATAGTAATATTGGGTTGGCCAAAAAGTTCGTTCGGGTTTTTCCGTAACATCTTATGAAAAACCCAAACGAACTTTTTGGTCAATCCAATAGTACTTACATCACATGGTTACTGGATAATACAAGTTAATAGATATACGACAAGTTAATATTTTATATATATGTATAAAACTTAGAATCATGTCTGATACGTTTTAAGGGCTTTTTAACATTCATTAGTGCATTTTCTGCACACACCATAGTTAGTATTTAACAGATCAATATACTGTTTTTAAAAAGCAAAAAAAAAAGTTAATATAATGACTAGAGCACATGGTACATTTATTATTACCCTTTCCTAAATAAGGCTATGTAGAGGTGGAAAACAAGCAGTTAAGCTACTTTTAATCCATTTTGAAGTAAGGCTGGGTATAAATAAATCCATCAAATAATCACAAACCCTGTACTATGTGTAGACCAGTAATATATGTGGTGTTTTACATACTGTATTTCTAACCCTCACAACAGTCTCAGTGGAAATTATTATCTCCAATTGCTAATTTTGAAGCAGAAGCTAAGACAGCTTAAATAACTTGTCCAAGGTCACTCAGAGCCAAAAGGAGTGGAAGTGGGTCCCTCTGGCTTTCGCTATTCTTCCCATTACATTTCCCTGTGCCCAGAAAGTGATGTGATTGATTTTTTAAACAAACATCTAAATTGGTGTAATCCATTTTAGAATAGTCACCTTGGCAGACTCTATACTTACATGTTCCAAGGGCACTGTCTTTGCTCAAAATACTTTGGCCACTCCTTTATTGGAACTGATTTCAAAGTTAATTTGAGGTATTTGAAGCTACTAGCAAACCGTTTTCAATATTCTATAGTCATATTCAGTCATATTTGATTTTTGACCTCAAAGGGTGTCATCCAAATTTATCATCCACCTTGTTTACAAGATTTGGCTGAGAATGCTGTTTGATGTTCTCCAAATACCAAATCTATCCCTAAAGGATGAAGACAGGCAACAGCCAAGATTATTAAAAAGAGTCTATTCAGGCTCTGAAGTCAATTCCAAAAGAGGGCTTTAAATACTGTTTTGGCCAGTGGCCACATCTTTCACATATGCTTTTATCCTTGCAGAGTGAACAGAGGGACAGAGGCCATTTGGAAGAATACATTCTTGTGTGATGGCTACAAAATCAGGTTCATTACTCTCATCGACCTTGAAATCTGTATAATTGTAGCTAACACTAAACAGTCAGGAAAACTAATTCATCCACTTGGATTAATTCAGCCATTCCAACCTCAAAGCTCTGATCACAACCCAGCCTTTGATTGACTAAAGAGAAAATTCTGAATTTATGCAGACTACCTTATTGTCTGGCTCTTTGTCTAACGCTGTAACAATCAAATCATTCATTTATTATTCTGATTCCAATAAAATACATGAAATAAGCTTAAGGCAATCATGGAAACTCAGAGGGGAAATCTTGTAAATTTTATAAAAATTCAAGGGACATTCTCTGGAAATCAAAGCCGATTAAAAGTCTATCTGAGGACTTCCTGGGTGGCACAGTGGTTAAGAATCCGCCTGCCAATGCAGAGGACACAGGTTAGATCCCTGGTCTGGGAAGATCCCACATGCCACAGAGCAACTAAGCCCGTGATCCACAACTACTGAGCCTGCGCTCTAGAGCCCACAAGCCAAAACTACTGAAGCCCGTGCCTAGAGCCCATGCTCCACAACAAGAGAAGCCACTGCAATGAGAAGCCCAGGCATCGCAACGAAGAGAAGCCCCCGCTCGCTGCAAATAGAGAAAGCCTGCGCGCAGCAAGGAAGACCCAACGCAGCCAATAATAAACAAACAAACAAATAAATAAATCTTTAAAAAAAATAAATAAAAGTCTATCTGAATTTCTGTGAAATGCCCCTGGTTTAAAGTCACACATATCTACAAAATCCATATTTACTGAGGGTTACACAAAATAGACATTTTTTTCCCCATTTCAATCCCTTTTTTCATGCCCCTACATAACTTCCTTTCCTCACCCTCCACTACATTTACTGTCTCTGTTGCTACACTACATTCAGTTCAGGGGTACTAAATCACCCGTTATAATCAACCTGGACCATTTTCCTGATATTTCTGTTATTATATAGAAAGCCATGCACACACCACACTTTAGTGTTAAAGACAGTAAATTTCTAAAATCAGTTCAGCCATGTTAGTTTTCAGAGGCTCATTACTTCATCCCGCAAAAGGAGATGGAAACGGGGGAAATACCAGGCTAAGGATGAGTTGAACAGTAATTCATTAGAAGGTAGTCCTTCCTTTGAGACCACATCACCTCAAATTTACTGCTACTGTTACTTTTACAAATTATTTGGCTCATTAGAAAGTCAGTTAACTTGCTTCTCTCTATTCCCTTAAGTTTTCTGTAACATCCTTTAGCATTTTCCTTCCCAAAATTCACACCAGAATGTCAGCCACAATCCTAATTACAAAGCTTCAGATTAAGTTCCTGTTTCTGACATTCTTTTTATTCACAGGTCAAGAAAGCAGCGTCAGGTATGCTGGCCACTGTCCTCAAACATCTTTTCAGTTATGCCTCAAATCTGATATGCAAGATGATTAAAAACAGCTGTATCCCGGAAGGTTCACTCCCTGACAATTCAGCTTCACAACTCCCAAAGAACAAAATTCATTAAGCAACTATTAGGTAGCAACATTGGTGATGACTTGAATTTGAATTTGATGAGCCAGAAATCCCATATTGACTCAAAGCCTCCCTCGACAATCAACTCTCTCAATTTGGCCACATTAGCAAGAAGTTAACAGGGAAAAAAACATATGTGGGGAAAGAAGAAAACTACTTTCTCTTAAAAATGACTCAAGGATAGTCTGGAAACTCTTGAGTTCATTGGACATGTTGACTAGAATATAAAGAGGTAGAGTATCTGTAACTCTTTTTCTAGTTAACTAATTTCATTTAGGCCCCAAATATAGGCCAGTGAAATTCAAACACAGTTTTGCTAGGACCCAGAGGCTTTTAGTCACCTCAAGAGAAGACATGAGTTTCTCCAAAGGAAATTATTTTTAATTTGTTTTATTAAAAAAGAATGTGGATTTTACTAAAGATCTCATAGGGAAGACTGGAGTGAGAGATTACATTGTGCGTCATACCCATTACCCTCCCAAAACCTCATCGATTAATTTTTCCCACATCTTGCTTTTCTGTCATCAGCTACAGGGCTTCCCTCTCTCATGAATTTTCCCCTACAGTCCTGAGTCTTCATGGTTCTTGTCCCTTCCTTCTGGATCACCACAGTGCAGTAGAAATATAATACAAATCAAATATATAATTTAAAAACTTCTAATAGTAACGTTATAAAAAAGGTAAAGTACAATTAATTTTAATAATATATTTTATTTTACTTAATATACCCAAAATATTATCATTTCAACGTACGTCCGATATAAACAATTATTACTGAGACAGTCGGCATTCTTTTTTCCCTACTAAGTCATCAAAATCCAATGTGAATTTTACACTTACAGACATCTCAGTTAGGACTAGCCGCATTTGAAGTGCTCAATAGCCACATGTGGCCACCATACTGGACAGTGCAATTCTAGATCTTCCTTTTGGGCTTCCTAAACCCTCTCCTTTTCTTCTGCAGAACAATTTAGCTGTGTTCAAGCTCTTCCAAAAGCATGTAACGTCACCCTCCTCCATCACCCTTTTCAACAAACAAAAGACCCTCCAATTATCAGAATTTTCCCTCCAAATAACAGGAGATTATGAACAAATAAGTGAATGAGTGAAAAGCCTGATTGTTGCTGTGACCTAGAGCCAGAAGTCCCATACTGTCTGTTCTTTGGTCTCTCAAAGGGACTGGTCCCATATTCTTCCCTCCGCCAATTTTCACTGCTGTCCTTTTGTTTTGTTTTGTTTTGTTTGTTTGTTTGCAGTATGCGGGCCTCTCACTGTTGTGGTCTCTCCCGTTGCGGAGCACAGGCTCCGGACGCGCAGGCTCAGCGGCCATGGCTCACGGGCCCAGCCGCTCCGCGGCATGTGGGATCTTCCCGGACCAGGGCACGAACCCGTGTCTCCTGCATCAGCAGGCGGACTCTCAACCACTGCGCCACCAGGGAAGCCCTCACTGCTGTCCTTTAATCTCAGATCTCTTTGGACGCTGAGGCCAGTGTTGCTGTCCTGCTCCTTTCCCCTCTCGATCACTCCCAGCCTCACCCTCCCTTTCCCCTTCTGTCCCCCTCACTGATAACCCTCAGGGTCATGGCCACAGCACCCAGGAATCTGTGCTAACCTGTGCACCTGTGCTAACCCACAGCACCCCTGCTGTAGAGAACAACAGAAGTTGTGCAAAGATTCCTCAAACAGGCAGTGAGGCTCTGGGAAAGCCAGGTAAGTAAGAACAGAGGGAGCCCTTTTCTCTCACCTAAAGGAGGAGTGGGAAGAGGAAAGAGAACCCCAGGTACTGAGGAATCAAGTTAGAGGCAGTAGAGCATAGCAGTTAAGAACACATGCTAAGTCACGCTGCCTAGGTTCAAATTCAGTTCCAACACTCACTAGATATGTGACCGTGGGCAAGTCACTTAACCTTACATGCCTCAGTTTCCTCTTCCCTAAATAGGGGTAATAATAGCACCTACCTCATAGTGTTACTAGCTAAATAAATGTGTTAATGTAGCACTAAGAACAAGAATAAAAAATATACTTGTCGACCCACAGAATGTACAACACCAAAAGTGAACCCTAATGTGAACTGCAGACTTTGGGTGATAATGACGTTCAATGTACGTTCATCAGTTGTAATAAACGTACCACTCTGGTGCAGGATGTTGTTAATGGGAGAGACTATGCATGTGTGGGAGAGGAGGCATATGGCAACTCTCTGTACTTTCCACTTAATTTTTCTGTGACGCTAAAAGTGCTCTAAAAAAATAAAGTATATGGGGCTTCCCTGGTGGTGCAGTGGTTGAGAGTCCGCCTGCTGATGCAGAGGACATGGGCTCGTGCCCCGGTCCGGGAGGATCCCACATGCCGCGGAGCGGCTGGGCCCGTAAGCCATGGCCACTGAGCCTGCGTGTCTGGAGCCTGTGGTCCGCAACGGGAGAGGCCACAACAGTGAGAGCCCCGCGTACCGCAAAAAAATATATAAATAAATAAAAATAAAGTATATGAAAAAAATTCCATTATTTAAATACTTATATAAATATGTATTTAAAATATAATTTATATATAAATATGTATAATTTATGTTTGTATAATTTATATATGTTTGTATGTATATATAATTTATATACGCATATACGTATTTAAAATATACTTTATATTATACATGTTATATATAATATTATATAAGTAAAATATAGATATATAATTAAATATATATGTGACTACTGTATATAAATAATATAAATATATAAGATATTTAAATATATTCTATATAATATAAATATTATATAAGAATATATAACGACACACATATATATCAATACATATTTTATTACTTACAATATGCAAGCAAGGCTGCTCCACTTTAACAAAACGACCCCACTAGCCCTCACTGACGCTTAAGTGACATTGTGGTTGGCCACAACTCTGCCACTGCCCTATCACTGTCCCAAACCTAAGACCCAATGAACCCAGGTGTGGGTAGCAGGAACCTGACTGGCACAGAGAGCCACCTCCTGGCCACCTGGCTCAAAGGCTAGCCTGTAATGTGTGTGGAACTGCTATTTCCTACAAGCTGGTGCCCACACCCTGGGCTCCTGGTTCACAAAGTGCCTGCTCAGACATTGGAAGCACTCGGCTCACATCTGCCCTGTGACTTCCCAACACGCAGCAGCCAAGCCTCACTCCTCCAGCTTGCACTCTGGTGAGCTGTCCTGCTTGCCCACCTCACGGCAGCCGGCGTCAGCTTACAATACCAGACCTACTCACACCCATGCAGCTCCAACTCAGGAAAATCATACCTGTGAGCACCAAGCTGTGTACTGTCCTTGATTTGCAACCATAAGTTCTTACCACCTTTCCTCATCTATCAAATGGGTCAGCGAAGGGCAATTTGAAAGTATCTATCAAAATTACTACTCTGAGGAATTTATGTATACATTCATACACAAGTGTGTGAAATGACTTACGTACAACTCTACTTAAATTACTAAAGCATGGTTTGCGTTCACAAAAGACTAGAAACAAATACAACTGATAAAATAAATTATAGATAGAATTCTATAGAACATAGGGTGATTTTTATGTACAGATAGTAGAAAGAACTCTCTGATATATTAAATTAAAGCAAGGTCAGAACAGCGTATAATGAATATTGTTATATATGTAGAAGAGGAGGGAAAAGAATACATATGTGTGAACGTCTCTGAAATGACAAAAAATTAATACAAGTACTTATTTCTTTCAGGGGGGGTGGGAGGATGAGGAGTGAGAACTGGGCAGATGGGGGACTTTACAACACATGCATTTTTGTACTTTTTAATGCTTGAACCATGAACTTATTTTTAAAAACCCTAAATATGTAATGAAATTAATAACCTATTCTACTTACCTTGTGGGGATGGTGACTGCTTTATGAACTGTTAAGTGCCTGGGAAAATTTATCACCCTTTTTTTTTTTTATTTTATTTTATTTTATTTTTGCGGTATGCGGGCCTCTCACTGTTGTGGCCTCTCCTGTTGCGGAGCACAGGCTCCGGACGCGTGGGCTCAGTGGCCATGGCTCACGGGCCCAGCCGCTCCGCGGCATGTGGGATCTTCCCGGACCGGGGCACGAACCCGTGTCCCCTGCATCGGCAGGCGGACTCCCAACCACTGCGCCACCAGGGAAGCCCCTATCACCCTTTTTGTTGAGGAGGGCTTTGTGGTGGGGCTGATGAGCTGAATCCCCAAAAAAGCTTTCTCTTCTGCTACTGATGGAGATTTCTCATCATGAGTCAGATTCCTTGCTACCACACTGTTTCTCAACCTCATTTTTTCTTTAGAGTCTCACTATTCAAGTTTGATGTCCCTGTGACAGATTGCAGGGGTGGGTGTGGTGAAAAGGACTTTAAGAGTTGCTATACTTATGTGGGCACTTCTAGCCCAGGCTGTGGTCACTCTGACTGCACTCCAGAAACTCAATATGATCAGTTCACTGATGGAGAGAATTATAAAGTAATAAAAATTTAGAACAGAAAGGGTTGGCAAAGCCCAACAAGTCCCTTATTTTACAGACAAGGATACCAAGGAGTGGAGAGGTTACATGACCAGTTCAAAGTCACACACGTGTCACTGAAGCTGCTACCAGGGGGCAGCATGCTGCCCGGTCTCTTTCCACACCTCCTTCCACTGTCCCATTATAACACTGATTTATTAATTTACAAAGAGGACATCCAGTTACAAGAGGCAGATCTACTAAGTGAAAGGAAATGATTATAAAAAGGTGCTTGGTTAAATGATATCAGAGCAAGGCAAAGGCATTAATATTCAAACAACTCAGAGCAAATCCGATCAACACACCATCCTTTCTATCTGCAGGGCACTTGACTTTGCAGTGTCCGGAACCCACATGCCCTTCTGAGGAGGTGCAAGGGGTACATGCCATTTATACATAACTATGTGGATACAGAGTGTGGCAGAAATGGTTTGCTGCCCACCAAAAATTTGAGCTCACCCTTCATGACATAGAACTGTCACCAAGAACTACATTTACAAGCCCTCTTGAAATCTAGATGGGGCCATGACTAGTTCTCTCCAAGGGAATGAAAGTGGAAGTGAGGATGCCCTTTGGGGGCCAGGTCATTTAGGAAGTGAGTCTGCCTTTTCCATGCTCCCCTTCCCCATTCATGCTACATGCAAAAGAGTCCGAGACCTGCAGGATATCACAAGAAGGACAGAAGAAGTGGCCTGGATCACAAGAAGAAAGTGGCCTGGATCCCTGAATTGGAGGAAAACTGCTTACTGACCAGAAATAGCCTTCATTGGACTGCAACTGTTAGTAAATTAACTTTTAATGTGTTACGACAATAAAATTTTGGAGCTTGTTTATGTTATTCTAATCTGTGCACAGGGACATTTCAGTGAGACCTCAAAAGAAGTCATGACCTCTCAGCTTTAAAAAAGAATCATTGAGGGACTTCCCTAGTGGCGCAGTGGTTAAGACTCCATGCTCCCAATGCAGGGGATCCAGGCTCGACCCCTGGGCAGGGAACTAGATCCCACAGGCATGCCACAACTAAGAGTTCGCATGCCGCAACTAAGAAGCCTGCCTGCTGCTACTAAGACCCAGCACAACCTAGTAAATAAATAAATATTTTTTAAAAAAAGAATCATTGACTAACAAGAGGAAAAGAATATCCTGTTACTATTTTTAGTTCTTCTAAGGCTTACTTCCTTAACTCTACAAAATATATCACAATTTACTGACTTAATAATTTAGACAATATCTATTGACTTCCTGGTATGAAAGATGATGAAAGATGAGAATTTAGTTCACTTAATCTCTCCTTTTCTTGCTGTCTTCCAATGTTTAATAATTATATTTTTATTGGTTACATTTATAGCTTTAAATACCACCTTTTAAAAAAAAGAAAGACTATTTTTAGAGCAGTTTTAGCTTTACAACAAAATTGAGAGGAAGGTACAGAGATTTCCCATCTACTCCCTGCCTCCACACATTCATAGCCTCCCCCATTGTCAGCATCACTCACTAGAATGACAAAGTTTTTGTATTCTGCCTTAAAATGCTTTGATTCTGCCCTTATACTTGACTGATCATTGAGCATAGAATTCTTAGTTCATAATAATTTTTTTCTCATACCATGAAGTCATCATCCTATGTGCTCTAGCCTGTCCGTGTGCACATGAATCACCTTGGGATCTTGTGAAAATGCAGATCCTGACTGGTGGGTCTGGGGTGGGCCTGAGACCTGCAATTCTTTTTTTTTTTTAAATAAATTTATTTATTTATTTTTGGCTGCATTGGGTCTTCGTTGCCGCGCGTGGGCTTTTTCTAGTTGTGGCGAGTGGGGGCTACTCTTCCTTGTGGTGCACGGGCTTCTCATTGCGGTGGCTTCTCTTGTTGCAGAGCATGGGCTGTAGGCGTGCAGGCTTCAGTAGTTGTGGCACGTGGGCTTAGCTGCTCCGTGGCATGTGGGATCTTCCCGGACCAGAGCTCGAACCCATGTCCCCTGCACTGGCAGGCAGATTCTTAACCACTGCGCCACCAGGGAAGTCCCTGAGACCTGCATTTCTAATAAGCCCCCAGATGATGATCTTGTCTGTGGTCTGAGGCCCATGCTTGAGCAATGAGTTTCTAGCATTTAATGCTGCTGATGAGAAGGCTGGTATGAGCCCAATTCACATCCCTCTGCAGTTCTCTCTCTTGGGTATCTTTTAACATATTGTTCTTATTCTTCGTGTTTGTAAATTTCAGAGGATGAGGCTTTAAATTTTTTGTTAATCTTTGTCCTCTGCTCTTGGTAGGCTGTTTCAATCTTAAGGTTTGTATCTTTCTCCAGTTTTGGGGAATGTTCAATTATTATTATCCTTGAAAATGTCCTCCCTTTCCCCCTGGCATTCTCTCTGGCTTTACTTTTTGAGACTCCTATTGGTTAGATGTTGGAGCCTTTTCTTTTTCCAGCTCTATTGAGGTATAATTGACATAAAACATTGTATAAGTTAGAGGCGTGCAACATGTTGATTTGTTACACTCTGTATAGCAAAACGATGACTACTATAATATTAGCTAACACCTCCATCATGTCACATAATTAACATTTCTTTTTTTGTGGTGAGAATATTTAAGATCTACTCTCTTGGCAACTCTCAAGTATATAATACAGTATTATTAACTATAAAAACCATGCTGTACATTAGATCTCCAGAACTTATTCATCTTATAACTGGAAGCTTGTTCCCTTTGGGCAACATCTTTCCACTTCCCTCCCCTGCCCCGCCCCTCCCCCCAGTCCTGGTAACCATCATTCTACTCTTTATTTCTATGAATTCAGCTTTTAAAGATTCAACTACATATGATGTCATACAATATTTATCTGACTTATTTCATTTAGCACAATGCCCTCAAGGTCCATCCATGTTGTCACAAATGGCAAGATGTCTTTCTTTTTCATGGTTGAATAATATTCCATTATATATATTATATGAAAACATAATAAACAGATATAGAGAGACAGATATAGATACTTATCTATATCTATCTAGATATTTCTATATATCTTTATCTGTCTATCTATATCTATATCACATTTTCTTTATTCATTCATCCACTGATGGACAGGTAGGTTTTTTCTATATTTTGGCTATTGTGAATAATGCTGCAATGAACATGGGAGAGCAGAGATCTCTCCAAGATAGTGATTTCATTTCCTTTGGGTAAATACCCAGAAGTGGAATTGCTGGATCATATGGTAGTTTTATTTTTATTTTTTTGAGGAACCTCCACAGTGTTTTCCACAGTGGCTGTATCAGAGCTTTTGGACTACCTTGACTTCTCTTTTCTCTACTGTCTCTATTCTCTTTCCCTTTTTTGCTCTATGTTCTATTAAACATCCTCATCTTATTTTCCCCAAGACCTTCTATTGAATTTCTGGACAGCCTATCTTTAATCTCTAAAAGCTCTTTCTTTTTCTATTATCTGATTTCATGTCATTCTTAAATGGATATTATGAATTCTTGGATCGCTCTGAACATACTAATGAGAGCTGTTGTTTGTTTGTTTGAAGCTTCCTGGATTGTCTTTGCTTCCTCTGGGGTCTGTTTCTCTGTTTACCTTGGCCCTTTCTCTTTCATGCTGCAATTTTTCCCCCTACATATTTGGTGATTCCTGTCTGTTCATACTTAAGAATAAAGGATGAAGTAGATGGTGTGAGTTTTCCTCGATGTTGCACAAGATTGTTTCCCCTAATTTACTCTCCTTAATAAGGTCAACATATATATTGTTTATATAACCATTTTCTTATTCATGATCATTATGTTATTTCCATATTTTTCCCATACAGTGTTTCAATAAACATCCTCATAGATATATATCCATAAGGGCTGATACAGTTATTTCTATGAAATAAATTCCTAAAAGTGAGATTGCTGGTTGGAAGTAATACACATTCTAAAACAACTTTTTATTATGGATATTGTCAAACACGTGGAAAGCTAGAGAGAATGGTATAATTATTCTCTTAATTTGATTGAGAGGATGCAAAAACTTGCAGACATGAAAAAGGCTGGTCTTAATGTATCTATACGTCTAGCCACTTGCACCCCCCGTCTTGGACTATGTTGAAGCAAATGCCAGACAACAAATCATGTCATCCAAATGAATACAAGTTCACATTTTAATAGATACAGCTGTAACCAGGCAGGACCTTATGGGGCCTCCCAGGGACAGAACCCCCCTGCCCTGCCCACTCCTCCATCTGCTTCTTGCTTGTGGAAAAACTTTAGCCTCCTACACCTTCCCCAAATTCCAAAGAATAAACTTAATCAGAGAAGTGAGAAAATGCAGAAACAAAGGAAAAGAGTCAAGCAAGACAAAATAATAATAATTTAGCCATTAAGCAAAGTCAGGTACCTTTAGTTCCTCCTCAAAGGCTATAGATAATACTCTGAGCCATGTTCTTTGAGCTGTTTTGCAGATACTGAAACCCCTACCAGGTGGAAGAAGTTAACTGCATGCTGACCACAAGCATGTAGAGCCCCAGACTGACTGGAACCAGAAGGTTGATGATATTGACTTCTAGTTACCTCAGTACCAACCAATCAGAAGAATGTCCTTGAGCTGATCACATATGC
Organism: Hyperoodon ampullatus; assembly: GCF_949752795.1. Classification (NCBI taxonomy): domain Eukaryota; kingdom Metazoa; phylum Chordata; class Mammalia; order Artiodactyla; family Ziphiidae; genus Hyperoodon; species Hyperoodon ampullatus. The sequence continues at coordinate 77,431,573 of NC_136919.1, forward strand.
TGAAACTCTCTCCCTCACACTGTCTTTAAAAACCTTACCTGGAAAGCCACCAAGGAGTTCAGGACTTTTTGAGCATTAGCTGCCCCATGCTCCTTGTTTGGCACCTGCAATAAATGCTGCACTTTCCATCACCACAACCCAGCATCAGTAGATTGGCTTTACTGTGCTTGGGTGAGTGGACCCAAGTTGGGTTTGATAATGCTGCCAGGTACTTCCCCCTAAACTTTAGTAATTCCCTTCCAACTCCAAGGAATTTCAATTTTTCCACGTGTAGCCATGGATATATGTATTCTTTTTTTCTTGGGGGAGGGGCATACAGGAAACAGGAAACATTCCTCTCTTTTCTTCCCAAATTCTGAACCAGCAAAGGGATATAGGAGCCACACAAATGGAGATTTTAAAATGTCGTCTGAAAAGCTGGATTGGATGATTTGCCTTTATATTTTTAGCCAAATTGTCTTACTAACACTTCACCTCTGCATTAAATAAATGGACCTCATGGAGTCACTGGGATAGCGGTCAACCACAGGTGTCCCTCACAGGTGTCATGCCTGCCGGGGGAAGCTTGCCATATGGCTGGGAGCACATCAGAATACCCTATCACAGCAGGCAGGCAGGCAGAGTTGGAAAAGAGACCCAGATGGCACTAATCCAACACAGTTTCCTTTCCCAAATTCACGAAACAGTCCTCCTCTTCTGGAGAAAAGGGAATGAGGGGCAGGGAGAGGGGCCACCAGTGTTATTCTACAATGAATCACGAGGCAGGGAAATGGAGTTCCCCCCAAAGATGTTATCAATATATTTCATTTTTGCCAATCTGATAGGTTGTGTTTTACCTTGAGTTTCCCTGACAACTAACAGAATGGTCACTTTTTCATAGGCTTATTGGTCATTGCATTTCCTTTTCTGTGGACTGCCTGCTTTTCTATCAAGTCCTTTTCTTATGCACTTGGAGGAGGATTTTTTAAAATATTAAGAATATTAACCTTTGACTGTCACACTGCTGCAGATATCTTCTTCCACTGTATCATTTGCCTTTTGACTGGACTTATAGGTTCTCTTTCCATAGAGAAACAAAATTTTTATTTAGTGATGCCACTCAGCAGAGATGAGGGTTGCTTTGCTGTGATGAAATACTACAAAAGAATCTCGGGCATTTCAGGTTTATTGAAAATACTGTAAAAGCCCATTGAAAAAGCATGAAGCCCCCACCCCCACCCTTTTTTATTGATGCAGTAAAAAGACATGCTATAACAGCTTTTACCTTTTTTCCTTGCTTGACAAGGGTAAGCTCATTAAAATCTACTAGCAGTTCCCCAGCTATCCATATGTCATCTGGCCACTTACATGGGCAGAAAATTGTAAAATCAATTTAAACAGTTTGGGAAGTGAATGAGGTCACTTCAGAATGATTTTAATCTACTGCACTAATTGCACCTAAAGTGCCTGCGCACATCTCTCCCAACTTACAATTCCAACTAAGGGTTGACATCTTTAAAATACCTTGGCAATACACCCTGGAGGGGGTGGGAAATTTGTGCTGATTTTCCCTTCCTCATCTGTAGGTGAAATTATCTGCTTATATCCCCAGTCCATGGAATTTAAGTATAAGAAAGGCGCTTAGGGCTTTTCTTAGCCAACCTCCCCACTTGTTTAAGAAATGAGAGGAAGAACTAAAATGTCTGTTCCACCTCTCTCTAGGAGCCATCCCTAACTTCCTTTCTCACCCCCTAGTTGGGTCAGGAGTCTGTGTTATTCATCTCTGTAGCCCTCACACCTTGCACTGTGCCTGACACATAGTAGGACCTCAAAGAAGTTTGTTGAATGAGTTTGCAAGATTACACAGTTAGTGTCAAAGCCCCACTGGTTCCTGGTTCAGGACTCCTTCCCCTACTGTAAACTCTCCAGACTCTGGAGTAAGAAAGATCTGAATTGGAATCCTGGCTCTGCCACTTACAAGATGTGTTCCCATGAGCAGGGTTATTAACCTTTCTGAGACCATCTCTTGGTTTCTCCTTTCTCTTTTTTAGTTCTGTGGTAAGCCAACTCCAATCAGGCTCTCATCCATACTGCTCCACTGAATCAGCTTTTGTCCAGGTCACCCACAAGTTCCATGCTACACAATCTGGCAGTCACTGGCCTTGACTGTTGGGCAGCACTTGATACAGTGGATCACACCCTCTCTAAGCACTCTCCTCTCCTGGCTTCCAGAGGACCATTTTCTCCTGGTTCCCCTCCCTGGCTGCTCCTTCAGCATCTCATTGGCTGGTTCATCTCCCAGGTCTCTCCACATTGGAGAGCTTAGTCCTTGGACCCTTCTTTTCACCATTTACCGCAGGTGATCTCATGCAGACTCATAGCTTATAAACCATCTATACAATGACAATTCCCAAATTTAGCTTTCCAGCTCAGACCACTCCCCTGGACTCCTTTCCACACCACCTACCTCCTTGGCATCTCATCATGGGTATTTAGCAGGCATCCCAAAATTATGTCTAAGAACAAACTTCTGATTTCTACTTCTAAACCTCTTCCTTCCACCATCTTCCTCATTGCCCTTATTTCAGTTGCTCAGGCAAAACCCTGGCATCCTCCTTAAATCCTTTCTCTCATATCCTATATCAAATCTGTCAGCAACTCTGTCCTTCTTCCCTTCAAAACAGATCAAGAACCAACCAAGCACTTTCACTCTCTCCACTGCAACCACTGCCAGTCTTATCCAGACCATTCAACAGCTTCCTCATTGGTGTCCAGGCTTCCACAATCCTGCCAAACTGTAAGCAAGATCATGTATCTCCTCCAATGATTTCCTGTCTTCTACCAAGTAAACCCCCAAATCTTTACAAAGACCTACCTTATTCGATCTGGTCCCCACTGCCACTCTGGCCTCAACTCTCAAGCTCCCCTCAGCTAATGTCTGCTCAGCCATCCTAGCTTCCTTGCTATTCCATGAAATGCCAACATGTTCCTTTGCACTCTCTGTTCCCTCTGTCTAGAATGCTCTTCCCCCAGATAGTTGTATGGCTCATTCCTGTCATTTTCTCATGTTTCCTGCTCAAATGTCACCTGTTAAGAGTTCTTCCCAACAATCTATATAAAATAGAAGTTCCCCCATCACTATCTGCTCACCTTACTTTCTTATTTCTTTCCCTTTTTATTATTATTTAATATTACTATATTTCTTACTTCTATTACTTTATTCTTCTTTCTTCATAGCACTTTTCACCTGACATATTACACATTTGTTTACTGTCTTTCTCCCCCACCACTACTATGTTCCCATTGTCTGGAAGAGTATGTGATAATTAACAAGTGTCTGATAGATTTCCGAGTAAATGAATGAACAAGCTTTTATTTAGTGAGGACTAAATTAATGTATGTAAAACATTTAATAGAGTATGGGCACAGTGTGAGTTGCTCAATAAATTAGTAATAAAAACCTGGAAAAAAAGGAGAAAAGTTTGGGCTTCCCTGGTGGTGCAGTAGTTGAGAGTCCGCCGGCCGATGCAGGGGACATGGGTTCGTGCCCCGGTCCGGGAAGATCCCACATGCCGCGGAGCGGCTGGGCCCGTAAGCCATGGCCGCTGAGCCTGCACGTCCGGAGCCTGTGCTCCGCAACGGGAGAGGCCACAACAGTGAGAGGCCCGCATACCGCAAAAAAAAAAAAAAAAAAAAAAAAAGGAGAAAAGTTTGACAGCATGTTTCCAGCAGAAGGGTAACTATGCTATAGAAAAGCAATTTATTAATAAGCATGCTATCTTTTACTTTCTTTTTAGTTCCAAATCAGAGTTTGTTGCTTGAGACTAAGATGACCACACATCTCTGATCCTTGCAACAATCCCAGTTTATACTCTTTTTTTTTAAAGAAAAGTTTTACTTTTATAAAAATAATTTTAGTTTTGAAAATAGTCTAAAAATACAGTTATTTATAATAAAACTGATTAATACATATGTCCAAACATTATATAATTAATAAATAATAGATTTTATTTTTTTAGAGCAGTTTTAGGTTCACAACAAAATTGAGAGGAAAGTATGTAGTTCCTACCTCCCTCCCTCCTACTCACCTCCCCCCAACCAAGCCTCCTCCACCATTAACATCTCCCACCAGTGTTGTATATTTGTTACAATCAATGAATCTACATTGGTATGTTATTATTACCCAGCGTTCATAGCTTACATTAGGGTTTATTTTTAATGTTGTTCATACTATGTGTTTTGATAAATGTATAATGACATGCACCCATCATTATAGTACCATACAGAATAATCCCCTAAAAATCCCCTATGCTCCGCCCATTCATCCTTTCCTCCCCCTTAACTGCTGGCAACCACTGATCTTTTTACTGTCTCCATAGTTTTGCTTTTTCCATAATATCATACAGTTGGAATCATTCAGTAGGTAACCTTTACAGATTGGCTTCTTTGACTTAGTAATATACATTTAAGGTTTCTCCATATCTATTCATGGCTTCAGAGCTCATTTCTTTTTAGTGCTGAATATTCTATTGTCTGCATGTACCACAGTTCATTTACCCATTCACCTACTGAAGGACATCTTGGTTGCTTCCAAGTTTGGGCAGTTATGAATAAAGCTGCTATAAACATCTATGTTCATGGTTTTGTGTGGACATAAGTTTTAGACTCCTTTGGGTAAATATCAAGGAGTGTGATTGCTGGATCATATGTATGGTAAGAGTGTGTTTAGTTTTGTCAAGAAACTGCTAAAGTGTCTTCCAAGAAAATCTATATAATTTAAATTATGCTTAGTGCTTCCTTTTATTCTCATGTCCAAGTTTTATTCAATTTAAATTGAATGGTCATTCTATTTAAGACAGATAATCTCTCCTGGATTATAGAAAAACAGTATTTCACCCCACTATAGTGTTTCTGTAGTTGTATTTCTTGGAACCAAATCAAAATGAATCACAAGTGGCAATTAATCCAAGGACTACTGGGGACAGGAGAGAGGGCAAGTGAACTGGCTCTCATTTTCCTTGCGGGGGAATCAGGACAACAAGGTGAAGAGGCTTTTGCAGGCCCCAGCCAGCCAGCTGCGGAGCAGGAGTGCAGTCAGAATCTCTGCAAACTCCATTAAATGCACCGTCGTCTCTAGACCAAAATCTTCTTTTATTGTCCAATTAGTTAGGGTTCCTCAGCTCCTAAGGATGGCACTCGATGGATTTTAAATGGAAGTGTGGCAGCCCTGAGAGGGACAGTAGTCGCTGATTGGGGAGAGGCCCCTGACAGGTCTCCGAGCCTGGGCTGCAGGCTGGGCTGGGATTGCCTCTCCTGGCCTGTCCTACACGGCCTGCACCATGCCTGGGCTCCCGACTGCTGTGTTGTGCAAAGAGGTCTAGCAACCATTAGAAAGTGGAGAATCATGGGGCTGAAGAAGTACTTGATGTTGTACCCTGCTGCCTTTCCAGACTGCTCCACTGCTTTGGCCACTGGGCTTACAGAAGCAGCACCAGCAATACCCCCTTGGCTGTGCTAACACACCAAGTGCACAGGCTCCAGGACAATCAAAAGCACCTGGACGGTATCTCCTATGTTCCAGGAACTCTTCTATGCACTTAAATATTATTTAACCCTCATACCAACTCTACGAAGGAGTTATTACTCATTTTCATATTAAAGAGAGGAAACCAAGGAACATACGGGTTGAGTAACTTTTCCAAGGTCACAAGGCAGGTAAGCAGTGGGGCTAGGATTTGAAAGTGTACAATCTGATTTGTTCCAGGATCTAGTCTTTTTTTTTTTTTTTTGCGGTACGGGGGCCTCTCACTGTTGTGGCCTCTCCCATTGTGGAGCACAGGCTCCGGACGCGCAGGCTCAGCGGCCATGGCTCACGGGCCCAGCCGCTCCGCGGCATGTGGGATCCTCCCGGACCGGGGCACGAACCCGCGTCCCCTGCATCGGCAGGCGGACTCTCAACCACTGCGCCACCAGGGAAGCCCCCAGGATCTAGTCTTAATGACAAAGCTTTGTGTCTCTTCAATGTGCCAGCAATGTCTGAATTTTCCCCAGTTAACCTAATGGGTTAATTGGATCTCTCTGTCATCATTTCTTCCATTCAAGGGAGCATTTTACAAACAGTAAAAGCATATTAATTTGGATCCAAGTAATTTGACGTAAATTGCAGGCTTCTCAAACTCAATTTCCTTCCCTATAAAACAGGGGTAGATACGGTATTGGCATTTGTTGCAAGAATAAGATGAAGACATGTTTATAAAGTGTGGTGTCCTTGTATCAAGAAACTGCCACAGTCGCAGTGAGAGGCCCATGTACCGCAAAAAAAAAAAAAAAAAAAGAAACTGCCAGAGTAATACTAGCTTCTACTATTATTTGATTGTTACTGTTATTTTTAGGCTGCAGTGGAACTTTCCCTTTGCAATATATAGGAAGAGAGTTTGTAAAATGCTGCCAACAGTACTTCTGGAATTTAAGGTACCTTTAAGGGATATTTTAAAACACTTTAAAAGCATTTGCTCTTCTGTCAACCATCACCAGGCAATTACAAGCCAGGCTTAAATATTGCTCATGGCACATTACAAAGGACCTCTTCTTATTAACCCTTTGCCGGCCAAGTTCCTGTTACTAAACAGAGTTGAAAGTAACACAAGGTCAATTTAAATATTCTTTATCAATCAGAATGGGCTTTCTACAAATTTACTATATAATGAATATAAAACACTTCCGTGCAGTAAGGTGTCTATAGACAAATTCATGACAAGAAAAACAAAGGAGGACTAATAAAATAAAATTCATGTGTTGAGCTTCCGGTTGACCTTCACAGCCAACACTCACAACTACTCACATAGTCTCTCAGTCCAAACCTAACCTTATACACAGGGCTCCTCAACTATCTTCCATAAAGGGGACTCTCGCACAAGAACAGCTTTACTAACAGTGCCCAGTGATTGAAAAAGACACACAATGACCAAAAGACAGGATTAATTCACTAACACATAGAAAGGAATTTAAATTGTATTAATTGCAATAGCATCTACACACAATTAAAAACCATCTACACCCATATGCTCAGGATATACTATTAATTCAGTCTATGGAGAAGGCGTGTTATCTGTGTGGATGGTTTCAAGGAAGGACCCATCAATAAATATGAGTTTCTACCCTCCCACCTGCCATTCCCCACCCAGGGCCTTGGCCCAAAGGTTACAAAGCGACGTTTTGTTCTTCAGTCAGACTAGAAGACAACTTTTGGGGTCTCTGTGCAGCTTATCACAGTTCTACCGTCTCTAAAACTGCTTTTTCATCATCCACATGTTCCTACGGGTTGGCCTTTGTTTGTCTCATTTATTCCACTGGACCTTAGCCAAGTGACTAGGGGTGAGTCCCTTACCCATGATAGGTCAGAGTTCTTTCTGCAGAAATTTAGAAATGGGACCAAGAGGTTTCAGTTCTAATCTGGGCTGGCTGCATGAATGGAGGAACAAAAAACAATTTAGTCATCTTGGACAAAAGGGGCTTCGTAAGATGTGCTAACTGGCACAGAGACACTGAAACTGAGAATCAGTGGATGAGTGAGGCAAAAACAAAATGCAAAACAAACAACAAACACCTGCCTGGATTCTTGCTAGCTTTCCAGTCCCTCCTGTAGCCAGGCTGCATGTTCTTGGGATCCATAAGACACTACATATTCTTGACATACAGATGGCCAATAGGCATATGAAAAGATGTTCAACATCGCTAATTATCACGAAATGCAAATCAGAACTACAGTAAGGTATCACCTCATACCGGTCAGAATGGGCATCATTAAAAAGTCTACAAATAAATGCTGACAAGGGTGTGGAGAAAAAGGAACCCTCCTACACTGTTGGTGGGAATGTAAACTGGTGCAGCTACTATTGAAAACAGCATGGAGGTTCCTTAAAAAACTAAAAATAGAGCTACCACATGACCCAGCAATCCCACTCCCAGGCATATATCCAGGCAAAACTATAATTTAAAGAGATACATGCACCCCTATGTTCATAGCAGCAGTATTCACGATAGCCAAGGCATGGAAACAACCTAAATGTCCATGGACAGATGAATGGATAAAGAAGATGTGGTACATATATACAATGGAATACTGCTCAGCCACAAAAGAGAATAAAATAATGCCATTTGCAGCAACATGGATGGACCTAGAGATTATCATACTGAATGAAGTAAGTCAGAAAGAAAAGGACAAATACCATATGATATCACTTATATGTGGAATTGAAAATATGATACAAATGAACTTATTTACAAAACAGAAACAGACTCACAGACATATTTATGGTTACCAAAGGGGAAAGGGAGTGGGGGAGGGATAAATTAGGAGCTTGGGATTAGCTGATACAAACTACTATATATAAAATAAACAACGAGGTCCTACTGTATAGCACAGGGAACTATATTCAGTATCCTGTAATAAACCATAATGGAAAAGAATATGCAAAAGAATATACATATATATATATCTGTATCTGAATCACTGTGCTGTACACCAGAAACCAACACAACATTGTAAATCAATTATACTTTAATAATAAAAAAAAACACTACATATTCTTTAAATACATCTTCTCCCCACTTTCTTCCCTCTTTAATCTAGTTGCCTTGGTTTCTATTAGTTACGACCAATAGTTCTAACCAATACAAACAGGATCAAGTTGGGCAGGAGACAACTGCTAATTCAGGTAAGGTGCTTGCAAATAGTCATAAAGCATTGCATCTTTTTTTTTTTTTTAAAGTTATCTGGTGTTTAGTCTCTCTCTCCCTTTAGATTCTGAATACTCTGATGGCAGAGACCAAGCCTCCACTACAATTAGGAACCCTCAGGGTGCCTTTTGTAATGTATAGTGTAGGAAGCCTTCTGTGAATTTGCATTCATGATGATGATTTTTCAGTGTCCTGAATCTTACCATTTTGACTCAGATGTGAAATTAGTTTTGATACTAAAAAACCCCAGAATTTGAAAACAAGATATTTAAGTCAATTAAGTTACCAATAAGTGGCCTTCAACACAGGGGCTTTTTTTTTTTTTTTTTTTTTTGCCACACCACGCAGCATGTGGGACCTTAGTTTCCTGACCAGTGATTGAACCCGCGCTCCCTGCAGTGGATTTCCAGGGAAGTCCCCAACATAGGGGTTTTTAAATGTCATAGAAGAGGCAGGTCAAAGTCATCACCTCTTCAAAGAAAAGGAAGGCATTTGAAGAGAGACCTCTGCTCTGCCTGGTGGAAACACTTTATTCCTCTTCCGTTTATAAATCTTCTAAAGCATGTTGATCTTTGAAATTATACAAGATACATTTACCTTTAAAACTTCATAACTTGTACTGAGAATTCTTCAGTCCTTCAGATGGAGGAAGCAATCTGAAAATGAGGATGTCACTTATTTGTACTTTTTGGTCTAGATTCCATTTCATCATCATAAAAATCAGCATTTTGCTCTAAAGGTTAACCCACGAGACTTAGAAAATCTGAAATCGTTCTGACCAGATAGTTCACTACCGTAGCGAGCAAGTTATTCTTATTCAGGGGTCAATCTACTTCAGTTCTGTGAAGTAACTGTTGACGACAGATTGTGGGCTGCCTTTCCTGTCCCCAATTCTATTTCTCTAGGAACTGTTCCTACCCAGGGACTCTGCTGAAAGGACAGCCTGGGCCGCTGCGATTTAACTAGAGGAGAAGGTGGAGAGAGCTGGAGGAGGTCAGAGAACCACAGGGCGACGCTTGCTAGTGGCGTCTGGAATCACAGATCATCCCCAGGGCCTGGCCATCCTCATCTCCGAGAGGTCCCTCAACTTCTCCTTCATTAGAACCAGCTTGAGTGACCCGCCAATCCTAGGGGGAGGGAAGCCTTGAGAAGGATAATCTTACAGTTTTTCCATGTTAAATACACATCACAGGCAAAGGAAAACAATTTTTGCCCTTTTTTCACATCATATATTAGGGGTCCTTTCAAAATATAACATTAAGAAATAAACCTTACGAAGTGAGGAGCGGGAGAGAGCAAATGGTTTAGAGTCAAAAATATAAATAAGGACTTGGGGTCTGTAAGGAGGCTGCTAAACCACGTTGTGCCTCAGTTTCCTGAACTGCAAATGAAAACAATGCCAATGTCTGACCCACCTGCTTCATGGGATTATTCTGATAATAAAATGAGATAATGTATGTGAAAAAGATATTGCAATTAAAGGTGTTAGATGTACATTTATACCTACTTTTGTTTTGAAATCATTTGATAGAGTTAAATATATTAAGAAAAGGTTATTTTTCACAGCTCATCTCCTTTTGGTAGGGGACACTTCTGAATCTTGTGATAATCTTTAGAGTAATAATCAATTGTTAAAACACAGAGACTAGTGAGGAATTCAATTCAGCCACTTAGAAACAAAGGACCTTTTACTTCCTCCCCCCTCTAACTCTGCCGCTGGCATCTTTTTCTCTCATAGAAAAGAAATCTGGAAGTGGGCAGTCCAGGGCTGGTATGGGGGTTCTGCAATACTGTTGAGGACTTGGGTCCTTTTCCTTTTCCAGTTTGTCTTCCTTAGGGCTTGTCTCTCATCCACAACTTTCAAGATGGCAGCCTGAGTGCCTGTCATCATGTCTACATCCAGGCAGGTAGACGGGGCAGGTCATCGGGCAAGAGGGGGTGTGTATCAGCTAAGTCGGCTCCTTCTAAAGAGCTTTCCTGGAATCCCTATCCAGTAATTTCCATTTATATCTCAACCAAAAATGTGTCACACTGACCACCTCTACCTGCCAGGAAAGCTCAGACCCACAGATTTTATTGTTGTTTGGTTTGGGTTTTTGGCTGTACCCCTTGCTACCCCAAATAAAACCTGGTTTCTCTTAGTAATTAAGAAGGAAAGAATATTGAGTAGGTCTCTGTTATACCAGTAATTGAGAATTCTGGTTACTAGAGTGTTAATTTTATTCATTTTCAATTTCTAAGACAAATTAAAGCTGGTCATCTTGGCAATATCCTAAAAGAAACAAAGCTTCACAGCCTTGGCCAGGGTCATGACCACAGGGCTGGAATGAAATCTAAGCTTTCCCCATCCCTGGCCAAGTGCTTTACTCAGCAGGGCACCTCATGTCTGGCTTCAAATACAATTACCATGTGAGGTTCCTACCAATTTAAGAGCCAGGATCAGCAGTGTGGTCAGCAGAATAATGGCCCCCAAAGACGTCCATGCCCTAATCCCCGGAACTTGTGCAGATGTTACCTTATGTGATGAAGGGACTTACAGTTGTGATTAAAGGGATGGACCTTGAGACGGGGAGATTAACCTGGATTATCTGGGTGGGCCCAACCTAATCATTTGAGTCCTTAAAAGCACAGAATCTTTTCCAGCTGTGTCACAGAGACGAGATAGAAGATTGGAAACATGAGGGACTGGACCCCCCACTGCTGACTTTGAAGATGGTGAAGGAGAGTGGGCATTGAGCCAAGGAATGAAAGTGGCTTCTAGAAGCTGGAATGGGCATCAGCTGCTGGCCAGCGTGGAAATGCAGACCTCAGTCCAACAGCCTCCAAGAACTGAATTCTGCTGACAATCTGAATGAGCAAAGAAACGGATCCTCCCCCAGAGCCTCCAGCAAGGAACAGAGTCCTACATACACCTTGATTTCAGCCCCGTGGGACTTGTGTCTGTTTCTGAATTACAAAACTGTAAGATAATTTTTGTTGTTTTAAGTTGATAAAGTTGTGATAATGTTACATCAGCAACAGGAAACTAGTACAAGTGGGCTGACAGCCTTCAGACAGAGGCTGCAAGCCCTCCTATAATATTTTTCATATTTGTAAGCAAGCTTATAAATGTCTCCTTACCTGCACAGGAACAGCTTCTGACAAATTAACAGGTGGAAGCCATTAAAGGGTAAAAGGTGGTGGGGACACCTGAGCTCCCAGGTATTAGAAGAGCCCCATCTTAATAGTAATACAGGCAGCACACACCTTCGTTTAAATAACCTCTGGAGCACACAGGTGCTCGGGCCAGGCAGGTAAATTAAATGAATGCAGCTCTAGGTGTGTGATTGTTTGAGTGGTAGGGACTGTGGCATGAACTGGACAGCATGCCATGTCCAAAGACCATCAAATGCAATTGAATTAAAACACGACACCAGCCAAACAACATCCACTTAAGGGCCAGATTCAACCCCTGCATCACCATCAGTTTCTGTTAGGGCCACCAGAGGGAGCAGAAAGCAGTGAGAAGATAACATGGGAAGAAAGGGGTAAAATGGGAAAGATAAGGTAAGAAATAAGAAAAAGTAAAAGATGAAAAGAAATAAAACCCTGGAAGGAAAGGGACAGGGTCATATGCCCTTGGAGGCAGCCTGGTGCCACCAACATTTGGCCACTGGTGTCCCCAGGGCCAGCCATGTTAGAACACCCTGCTCATTGGTTGGCCCCCCTCCTCCCCACAAAGCCTTTGGTCCTTCTCTTTGAGGCAAACAAGGTCATTTTACTTCAGATCTCATCTGGAGAAGAAGTAGCTGACGTCTCCTTTGTCACAGCAGCTGCTGAGGCAGCAAAGCAGCTGAAGCCCTGAAATGCCCAGGGCGGTGGTAACCAAACCTCTCAAAAAAAAAAAAAAAAAAAGCACAGAAGTAGACAGGGCTTGTCTTCGCAGTGGGCAAGGTGAAGGAGAGCAGGGAAATCACAGGGACAAAACTCAGATGTCTACAGGAGCCAGGCAGGTAATGTAAAACGAATGGAGCCAGCCAGGTGTACGAAAAAGCAAAATATGGGGCAGCGTGTGGGCCAACACCAAACACGGCCAGCTGCAGGCCATTGCAGGCTCTCCGTTTGCAATCTTATCTTTAAAGCAAAACACAGAGATTAGTGGGAACAGGCTGTCAGTCACCCTGCTAGACAGGGGGTTTGGGGGAAGAAGGGGCTATGTCCTTGCTCTCATTGTCCAAACACCCAGCGCAGTGCCTGAGACACTGTAGGTGCTTTGAGGAGTGTTTGCTTAAGACAATAACTATGTCAAGGGTAACTGTCACCAGCTGAGGCCTCTGCACTATTTGTCCTCTTGTATTCTGCCACTCTTTTGTTCTACGGTGTCTAAAACCCACAGATATTTCACTTCCTGCCATCTTCATCCAATGAGTCATCAACTTCACACCTTGTCAGGAGTCATGACATGGTCTCTAAATTTTAATTCCCCCAATTCTTTTACAACTTCTCATAAACCCCTCAGTGGTCTTGGCCTCACTGGCCTGTAAGTGCCCTCTTGTGGTAAAAGAGGGTAACTGCAGAGATAAGCACCATTTAAATCCAAATAATTCAATTCACATCAATTCAATCTATTGTTACAAAATGACTGTGGAAGAAGTGAGTAAAGAACTTTTAAAACAAGTTTGTAATAATAATAAAAAAAAGGAATACCTTTACATGAATACCAACATGGAAAGGAGGCTGACATTAGGACAGAGGAGAAATAATTTTTTTTTTAATAACTTGCTTCCCAGAATTGCTGCAAAAATTGTACGGAGTTTTTCCATCATATGTTAGGCTTTAGATTCTAAATATCTGGCATCAAATTTGGAATCTGGTATGCATAAGATGTAAGACGCATGTCATTTAAAGTCTCTGAGACTCAGTTTCCACATCTGAAAAATGGGAATAATAAGTATACCTGTCTCACTGATTTGGTTGTTATGAGGTCCAAATTAGATGAGGCACATGTAGTATTTTCTATATTGGACCTTATACTCTTTGGCTCATGATATACTCTCATCATTACTCCTCACACGGCCTGTTTTTATTTATGTAGCCACTTAGTTATAAATAACATCATAAACTGTACTTGTAACCTTAAAGTGCTACACAGATATTAATTTCTCAGGGATTGAGGAATAAAAATAAAAAACTCTGTGACAAATGATGCAGTTTATATCCACCAGCCATCTTTCCATAATATAAAATGGGTCAGATTGATTTCTTCTTCCTCCCTTTTAAATGCTCTCTGAAATTTTCCTCCTCCTCTTTCTCAACTTGGGCCATTCATTTGTTTTATTTTTACCTCTTCTGGACTCAGTTTGTTCCCATATTGTTTTATAAGTGCCCTTCGATTAATTTGCGACTGTAGATTCTTATTGGGAATGATACAGGGGGGATTCATGTGTTGGTAGAGGGTTGGTCAGATGACCATGGTCATTCATGCAACGATTCATTTTGCAAATATTTAATGAGCTCCTAGTATACGTGTGGCATTGTGCTAAGTACTAGGGATACAAAGTAAATAAAACAGACAAGATCCTTGCCCTCATGGAACCCATATTGAGGAGTTTACAAGTAATCAAATATACATACTGTGAGTTCTGAGAAGGACTGTAAAGGGAACAAACAAGGATGAAGACACACATGAGAGAGTAAGCGCACAGTTACCTGGGAGAAGAGCATTCCAGACAGAGTGAACAGCAAGTTCAAAGGTCCTGAGGCAAGAGCAAAGAGGAGCATCATACTGCCCCCCCCACCATGTGTAACTAACTTATTGGACACTTTTGGTGTATATGTGTAGGTACACTCTAGGTGTATACATAAATATGTATAATATATGATGTAGATATTATATATGCATATAGGTGTATATATAATATGAATAACTTAAAACTTTAACAGAAGTTATGTTAAATCATTGGCTATGAGGAAAAGTAGTGTTGATATGTTCTACCTTTAAATAATGTTCACTAAACGCACATTTTTTAGAAAGAAAAATGTTTGGAAAAATAATTCAATGGACATCTTTTGGATCTCTAACCAGCTATTAGGCCTTGGTGACAGATTCCAGGGGACGAGGTCACAGCTGCTCATAATGCTGCCACACACTGTGGCTCATAGCAGATTGTGGGGTTTTAAAACTTAATATTTTAAAAATAAAATAATATAAATCTGTTTACTTTTTAATTTTAGCATATAGAGTTTCAGAATCAATCTTTTTTTTTCCTGATTATTTTTTCCTGCAACCGTTAAACTATTTTGTTACAAAAATAAGTCTGGGTGGCCTTTCATATTCCTGGAACAAAAATCTTAATTACTCGGTATTATGAAGTTCTGAATCAGGGAAAGACAAGGCTTTTGAAAGGTTCCATGAAATCTCTTTTAGTGCAAAACCTGTGTACCATGAAATGGTAAATCTGAAACATTTCATCGTTCCTTTTCATCTTTGCTGTTCAGATAGATGCAGACTTTCTCTTTCTCCACTTCCCTTAATTCTGTAAACTTTTAATGCCTATTCTGTGTAAGGCATGGTGTCTGTGATTAATGTAGAAATGGGAAGCACATGGCAGAGGCCAAAATGGAATTGTTGAGAGAGCTTTAAAGAATTACCACGTAGTTCACTGTGGATAGAAAGCTAGGGGTGAGGATTCCTTCAGAAAAGTGGGGGAATGTCTAGAAAGATTGAGAAAAAAGATCATGAAAGGCTTTGAACACTACAACAGAACTTGCTTACAAATTTTTCAATCAAGGTTTTTAAGAAAAAAAGTGAAGTGACAGTGTTGACATTTGCCTTCCAGATGATATTCATAAGTTGGGTGTTTATTCTATTTAGGTGACACCTGGATATGTCCCCACACCCCTTGCTTCATTCATTGTGTTTCTCTCGTCCAGTCTCAGAAAAAGCATACCACAGAGCAAAAGGAGAGTAATCAACTAATGGCTCACTCTTTATGCATAAAATGAAGATGTCCTGCATTAAAATCAATTTACTTTGAGTTCAAACACTCTCACATTCAACTCTGAGTAATTTATCCTCCTGCTTCTCCCATGGAATTTAACAAACCCAAGATGGGAGGATGAATCTACAACATAACTTGTTCTTTTCTTTGAACTGAACTATCAATTCATCCAAAGAAACATTTAAAGTCAATGTTCCTTCTAAATTTAAACTTCTGGCACTTCAGGGCTGGAACTCTCTGGGAAAGTGCATACTGTTTATACTGTTTATTCTGTTTCAGAGCTAAAACTTTACATGAAAAGTAAAGGGATCCAATATATTCATCTACTGGGAGCTACCTTGACAAGTTTTATTTAGTTTTAAAATCAGAATTCAACAGTAGCTTCATTTTTATAGAAACAGAGCTTATAAAAATGTAAGCCCTTTAAAAAATGCTATTTTAAGAGTTAATTTCTTTCTAACCTCACCTTACTTTCTCCAAACAAAATGGTGCTCTGTCTCGGACAATTTTTTTCATGGAGGTATACCTTACATACTGTATATGCACAAATCTTAAGTGTACAGCTTGATGAACATGTATCTGTGTGTGTGTGTGTACATACCTTGTATCAATAAGCTACAGAACATTTCCATCACCCTAGAAAATCTCTTTTTGCCCCCTTCTTACTATCCCCAGAGATAACTGCTCCACTCCCAGAGAACTGCTATTCTAACTTCTGTCATCATAGATTGGATTTTTCTCTTCACAAACTTCACAAAAATGAAGGCTTTCAGTATATACTCTTTTGTGTCTGGCTTCTTTGGCTCAACATAATGTATTTAAGATTCACCCACGTTGTTGCATCTCTTCATAACTCAGAATTTTTTTACTGTTGAGTAGTATTACAACGTATGAATATGCAATTTGTTCGTCTATTCTCTTACTGATGGATATTTGGGTTGTTTCCAGTGTGAACACTGCATTTGACAGATCTTCATGAGTTTAAGAATGGGTGAGAGAGGCATGAGAAATGAACTAAGCTATAAGCACAGACCTTTTTTTAAAAAAAAAATTGCTCTGTATACTTTACAAGTTCCTGGCAGAAATAGAATATATCTTTCTTGCAGCCTATAAAGTGTCTGAATCAGAATTATTAAGCAACCAATTAAATATATTTGGTCCAGCATGGTGCTAGTGAATACAAAAGTGTGGATTGAATCCTGTATGAGTATGTTGGTTTTTCTGGTGAAAAAAGCTTCACTCCCAGGTCTCAGAAAACAATAGAGACCCCCCCCACCCGACCATCTTACCAGTGCATGTCATGGAGCACAAAGGCAGTGGAAAGGGTCTTGTGC
Source organism: Hyperoodon ampullatus (assembly GCF_949752795.1). Classification (NCBI taxonomy): domain Eukaryota; kingdom Metazoa; phylum Chordata; class Mammalia; order Artiodactyla; family Ziphiidae; genus Hyperoodon; species Hyperoodon ampullatus. The sequence goes on from NC_136919.1 coordinate 77,448,605, forward strand.
ATCATTGGAAAAACCCCTCACCTAGACTAGAAATTGAACCCAAAATGCATTGGGTTAATTTGGGTAAATCATAAAGTCATTCAAAAAAAGCAGCTCACAGGGAGATCAGCTCAATGCTTTGTGACAACCTAGAGGGGTGAGATAGAGAGGGTGGGAGGGAGGCTCAAGAGGGAGGGGATATGGGGATATATGTATACATATGGCTGATTTACTTTGTCGTACAGCAGAAACTAACACAACATTGTAAAGCAATTATACTCCAATAAAGATTTTTAAAAAGCTGCTTGTTCAAGTACTTCCTTATACAATGTTAATAAAACACTAAGGAAGTACTAATGGTTATTAACATGTGTTGATTCTTATATATTACATATATTATCGTTATCCTCACAAGATTGCCAAGTGAGTGTTGTTATTCCCATGTGTCAGATAAAGAACCAAACTTCATCTGCCATAAAGGTATGTTAAGTAAATTAAGGTCATGCAGTTAGTTTCTAGCAGAGCCAGTACTCGACCCCAAGTTGGCACAGTCCAAAGCCCACTCAAATGCTTTACACTAAAACATCTTTATAAAATTAGTGGGCTCCATAAATTCCATACTTGAAGAAGTGAGACATAGATGCAACTGGCTCACTTGAGATCCAACCACAGTTTTTTGTTTGTTTTTTGTTTTTTTGCGGTACACAGGCCTCTCACTGTTGTGGCCTCTCCCACTGAGGAGCACAGGCCCCGGAGGCGCAGGCTCAGCGGCCATGGCTCACGGGCCCAGCCGCTCCGCGGCACGCGGGATCCTCCCAGACCGGGGCACGAACCCGTGTCCCCTGCATCGGCAGGTGGACTCTCAACCACTGCGCCACCAGGGAAGCCCCCAACCGCAGTTTTTGATGAGGAGGAATCCAAACCTTTAACATCTCCACATCCAAAGAGTCAGCACACAAACAGACTTCAAAGCTTCCATCAGCACCAAACACTTGCAGGGAGCTTATTATTATTATTATTTTTTTAGTTTTTATTATTTTATTTATTTTTTATACAGCATGTTCTTTTTTTTTTTTTAACTTTTTTTTAGCAGGTTCTTATTAGTTATCTATTTTATACATATTAGTGTATATATGTCAATCCCAATCTCCCAGTTCATCCCACCACTACCTCCCCCCACCCTGCTTTCCCTGCTTGGTGTCCATACATTTGTTCTCTACATCTGTGTCTCTATTTCTGCTTTGCAAACAAGTTCGTCTGTACCATTTTTCTAGATTCCACATATATGCGTTAATATACATATTTGTTTTTCTCTTTCTGACTTACTACACTCTTTATGACAGTCTCTAGGTCCATCCACGTCTCTACAAATGACCCAATTTCATTCCTTTTTATGGCTGAGTAATATTCCATTGTATATATGTACCACATCTTCTTTATCCATTTGTATGTCGATGGGCATTTAGGTTGCTTCCATGACCTGGCTATTGTAAATAGTGCTTCAATGAACATTGGGGTGCATGTGTCTTTATAATACAACAAAGACTTATCTGATGTGCTTACAAAAACAGCTTTCATCAGGGCTTCAGTGACACACCAGTCAAAACAGTTCGTCATTTCTAATTATTTTCTACCTTAAAAATAAAATTATGTTGATTGTGGGACTTTGCTGCCGCCTCTCAAATGAGGCACACCCTTTAGAAATCACAAAGAATGGCAGATATTTTTAGGTTAAAAGAAACACACGTGTTGATATCACAGATTCTGAAGATAAGTCTCTGAGAGCTTTCTCTATTCATTTTGGTTCAATGGTAAGGACACCTGCAGAAAGGTGGGCTCTCTTCACAACATGGTTTCTAAAAAATTCGTCACAGACATAAACAGATGACAGGATAGAGATAAGCTAAGGGAACTGAAGAATGATGGATGATTCTGACGTCTTGCACGTGTCCAAATATCTCCATAACTTAAGTATTCAAAACTAAGTGAGGCACGGCAGGCAAGAACGTTTCAACTTCAGAAACTCATTTTGCTTGGAGATAATCCAGGTTTCTTCCAAACAGTAGTTGATGATTTAACCACGGAAATGAGTTTTAATATTTGCACAACCATTTTCCAAAACATGGGAGGAAGTGGGCTCTACCACCGGGCTCTTTCACCCAAGTTTTAAACATTCCTCAGGCTATATGAAGTGGGAACAAAAGGAATGGGCTTCCCTGGTGGCGCAGTGGTTGAGAGTCCGCCTGCCGATGCAGGACACACGGGTTCGTGCCCCGGTCCGGGAAGATCCCACATGCCGCGGAGCGGCTGGGCCCGTGAGCCATGGTCGCTGAGCCTGCGCGTCCACAACAGTGAGAGGCCCGCGTACCGCAAAAAAAAAAAAAAAAAAGGAGTGGAACCCTCCCTTAGACTCTATTTGACTATGTGAATTGTAGGGCTGGGGCTACCCAAAGTGCCATTTGTCCTTTTCATAAGCATCTCTTCTGTGTTATATAAAATCTTCGTAAGTATTCATTTAATGCCCAAAAGTATTATATAGTTATGCAATAATTTGTTCTCTCATTGGCAGCATTTTAAAAATGGATCATCTCAATGTACCCAAGAGTGCAGAGAGACAGGCTCCTCCTCCCTATACTGGCATACCTGGGAGTATAATTGTTACAACAGTTTAGCAAACACTTTTGCAACATACGTTAAAATTTATTAATTTAACAAATATGTCAAACTCTTTAATGCCTTCTTCTAATTAAAACTTTAAGAAAAAGTTAAGTAACCTACTGAAGTAGAATTTTAAAGATAAGAAAGGATACTTTGTGGTTGTTTTAACTGACATTTCTATGATTACTAGTGAGTTGAACAGTTTTTAAAATGCATACTGGCCATGTGGATTTTTACTTTAGGGAATTGTTCATGTCCTCTACTGACTTATCTGTTGTGGCCTTAGTGTTATTCGTAAAGATTATATAAGCTATTTATGTAATGAGGATACTGTCCATTTAACTGCCAAATTTTATGACTCAGGTGCCTGTTTTAATCTAAGCTTAAAACTGATGGACCCAAAATGAAGAAGAAGTTAAGTGGCAAATAAAAAGAGAGAGAGAGAGAAAGAAAAGAAAAAAAGAAAACATCAAAACCAAATCCCTTTCATATTTATAGCTCAACATGAATTGCAACTTGAACCTAAATCAGAAAAGCATTTAGGTAATTCTTCAACTAGGACTCATGTGTGGTACATGAAGTCTTTCATAGGAACCCTTAAGGCACAGCAACACAAACATAATCCAGAGAAATCTGTCACTATCACATCGATGTGTCCCCCACTTTATATCAAGTGGAAAATATCAAATCAGTTCAAATATATCTGGATCTGCAACCACACCAGCTCTTCTTTGGTCATCAAGGGCAATCCAAAGCATTTACATCTCTGTTCAGTGCACACGCTAAAGACTGAAATCTTAGGGATAGATATGGGAAATCAGAGAGATGCTGGACACAGACACTGAGACTGGAAGTTCATGAACACAACTGTGCTGACAGCCTGTCAGAATTTACACAAATGCAGCCCATGATGACTTCTGCTGTGGTAAGAATTCTGATGCCTAGTGTGAGTTTGTGACCAAGTACAGTTGTAGTTTACTACTCTTTGCAAAGGGACCAATAGTTAGCACCCTTAGAAAAAACAAACCTGAGCATTATTCCTTAGAGCTAGGGGTGATGCTAACCCTTAATAGTCGCTTTAGCTCTTCAATTACACTGTAAAATAAACTGGAAAGGTTGTTTTAATTCCTCTTCTGTCAACCAAAAACACTCATGGGATACATAATTTGGTGATCAAAGCCTTAACTTAAAAAGTTAAGCAAGATTTTAGGAGATAGATTGATATCCAGTATTGAAAGGCGGAGCGGAGAATAAAATCAGCAAACATTCAGCTAATGTGTTCTCAAGGGCAGGGATTCACGGTAATAAATGGAATCATTTCAAGCTTGAAGGAAGTTACCTGTGGGAGACTGCACAGATCGCTTCAGGGATCACTGCATCTCATCAACCTAAAAATGGAGCTGCCTGTAAAATTTCTAGGTCAGCAAGAAGAGATACTAAAATCTAACAAAATGAAAGCCTATCATGAATCATTAGTAAAGGGTTAAGAATGCTATAGATTAACAAATTAAAAGGATACACACTAAATCTAGAGTATTATAAGCATGATATTGAACAATACTGAACAACATGATTCGTAAACCACGGAAGAGGAGATGAGACAATTAGATGTCTAAGTGAAGTCCTATAGCGTTCCTGATAAATCCGGCACTCACCCAGTTTGCAGAGAATCTACATCCAGGATTTCTCAGGGTCACAAAATTCTTTCAGCCATGACAAAGTGCAAGCACTTATTAAATATGTTCAACACATAAATAAAGTCTTAACTGTATCCAAAAAGAAAATTATTTGATTAATTCTTCAACATCTTCAGAGAAAGATTTCATACAACCTCCCCTCTGAGGACCAGGGATAATGAATAATCCAAAATTCTTCACAGAATCTTTAAAACTAATTTAAGACAATAGCCTCTTCTTGTCCTTCCCCTGCCCCCCACCCATGCCATGTCACACCCTATCAGAAGTGTTTACAACTCCAAAGATGACTGATTATGCGGGAGGGAGTCTTATTCACTGATAACCCCTTTCCCTTCTGTGAATACAGCTGTCTGAATTGTCAAAAGATCAGAGAGTGGGCAACAAGATGTAAAGGCAGCAGCAAACGTTTGTGCTTGGATGACTCCAGAATAGTGCAATTACTTAGAAGTTTCTAACCGAGGCTATATGCTACAGAGTATTTTTGTTTTGTTTTACTTTATTGTTAAGAAAGCACACTCTCTCTGGTTTGCCACAAGCCTCAACACTCCCAGTTGTTTTATACTTTGTCTGATTTACCTTTACTGATATTTCTTTTGTATCAATAATACATGCTCAAATTTGTAAATGATGTATGTTGTGCTAGGAATGTACATTGCCTAACTCTTGGGGCAGGGATCTTTATATATTCAAAAGATCAAGTACATTAACAGCATTGTTCAACTCTTTGGTCATTTCTTTGGTCATTTCTATCTGCTTACGGTATCATTTTCTGTGGGAAATGACCTTTGGTCATTTCTACCTGCTTATGGTATCATTTTCCATCCATCAAACTCATTCCATATACAGGTATGGAGTCCAGATCTACTCCACATCTTTGGTCATTTCTATCTGCTTACGGTATCATTTTCTGTGGGATATGTGTTAAAATCTCCCACTGTAATTAAGAATTTGTATCTCCTTGTCATTCTATCAAATTTTGCTTGATTCACTTTGAGGATTCAAGCTCAGGATTTTTATATCTTCCTGGTGAATGATTCCTAAAAATACATTTTTGCCTTAAAGTTTATTTTGCAAGGTATTAAGTAGTTATATCAACTATCATTTTAAAAAAATCTTCCTAATTTATCACTTCTTTCCTTGTGGTTTTGTGTAATTTGGTTTGAGAATCTCTCTTATAAATAGTATGGTAGACTCTCTGTCTTCTAACATGTTAAAAAGTTACATCTGTTAATAAATTATATTTATAATTACTAACTTAATTGGACCTACTTCTTCTATAATTTTTTCCTATTTGCTATATGCCTTTTCTTTGCCTCTGTTTTTCTATTTTCCTGATTACTATTAGATTGAATAACTTCTTAACTCTTATTTTACAATCAACTAATATGAAATTAGTCTGTCTTTACTGCTTTTGTGACTACCTTAAATTTTTTTAACATTGACTCAAAGTTAATTACATTTCTACCCTTCTCCAGAAAAAAGCAAGAATCTTAGAATGCTTTAACTCCAATTGCCACCTACCACCTTCACTGGTTGTTATCTAGTGTTTTAATTCCATCTTGCTTTTGACCCCCCACCCCACAAAGTCATTATTATTGTTGTTAGTCAATGTTTGTTTAGAAGAAAACTCTTATTTACCACTTTCTTTTCTTACTGTTCATTATTACAACTCACTCTGATCCTCTGGGTTCTATCTCATTCTCGCAGAAATACGTCTTTAGCAATTCTTTAGTGAGCACCTATAAAAAGCAAACTTAAAAAGTCTTTATTATGCCCTTCCTGTTTTAAAAATATATTCTTCTTTGTGACCACCTAGAGCGGCGGGATAGGGAGAGTGGCAGGGAGACACAAGAGGGAGGGGATATGGGGATATATGTATACATGTATCTGATTCACTTTGTTACACAGCAGAAACTAACACAACAATGCAAAGCAATTATACTCCAATAAAAATGTTTAAAAAATATATATATATATATATTCTTCTTGGGGGGGTCATAATATATACAGTGAGGGGAATTCCCTGGCGGTCCGGTGGTTAGGACTCTGGCTTTCACTGCTGTGGGCCCGGGTTCAATCCCTGGTCGGGGAAATAAGATCCCACAAGCTGTGTTACACAGCCAAAAATGTAGATATATATACACTGAGGTATGTAATACACATGCATGCAAAGGACTTAGCTCAGTTAATTTTTGCTTGGGTATACATCCAAGTAAATCCCACCCAGATCAAGATTTATAATATTTTCATCACACCAGAGGGTCCTCTCATGCCCTTTCTCTGTCAATACTCACCCTGACTATCCAGACATTTTTCACTACTGATTAATTTAGCCTATTTCTTGAATTTCATATAAATGGAATCATCCAGTACGTACTCTTTTTTGTCTGGCTTGTATCACTCAACATAATGTTTGTGAGATTGCTGTTTTTATCAGTAGTTTTTCCTATCACTCAGTATTCCATGTCATTATCACTCTTAAATGGTGGATTGCAGGGTAGAAAATTCCAGGTTGATGGTTATTTTTTCTTAGATGTTATTTCAATGTCTTTTAGTCTTTATTGTTGCCAAAAAGAAGCACTGCTGCTAGTTGAACTGTTTTTCCTTTGATGGCAATTTTATCTTTTTCTCTATTTTTCCTTCTTGTGGTTATGTTTATGTTTATGTTTAAAATGCCCCTTTCATCCTTGGTGTTCTAAAATTTCCATACTTTATATCAGAATGAGGATTTGCTTTTGGTAATGATAGAAGAATGGACAGAAGCAATGTGCTTCATCAATCTGAGGGCTTATGACCCTTCAGGTATAAATAATCTCTCCAGACTTCTGCATCACTGGGGTAGATTTGGACTCCATACCTGTATATGGAATGAGTTTGATGGATGGAATTTTTCAAGTCCCCTTCTGGAAAAAAGGCTGACCCTTGAGGAGCTCAGCTTTACATGAAGTTTAAGTTTTAGCTTCCTGCTTGCACAGGTCCAGATTCTGCATGCATGAGGGTTAACACGAGAGTCTATTTCCAGATCCAAGTTCTCCTAGGGCCCTAACTTCAGCCTTCTCATCTGGCTCCTTGGAGCCCCACTTCCTTTCTGAAACCTTGTGATTCTCTTTATTTCTTTCAATCTCAATTCTTATGACATTTTACAAAAGTATATTTTAACCAGGTTTTCTATTTGTCTGTTTTGCATGAGCTTTGTCCACCACGTTGCCAGAATTTGAATCTGATTCACTCATTTATCATTTATCCGGCTGGTCCTTATGGGCTTTTGCGTGGCTAAGAGCACGGGTCCTGAAGCTAAGCCAACCTGATTTTGAAACAGTGCTCTAACTACTGATTAGCTATTTGATCGTGGGTAGGTTATCTGACATCTCTAAGCCTCAGGTTTCTCACCTCCAAAAAGAAGATGATCGAAATCTCCCTGCAAAGGGTTGTTGTGAGGATAAAATATGCTAATGCATGTACAGTACTCAGCAGAGTACCTTAGCAAGCACTCATCAATGACTATTAATGTTATGAAACACTGCATAATGGTATTATTCAATTAATTAATTTGTCTACTGAGGAATCAAGTTGATGTACAAGCTGATGCTACAGAGAAACAGAAATGTATCTTTCATGAAAAAGAAGTAAACCGAATAATAATTAAATATGGTAATATGGACTCTGTATATGTGGGATAGATAATGTTGCTCTTTATAAGTACTGCCCTACAAAAATCTCATGTTCTCTTTCTGTATACATTCTGAGCTGAACTTTCCAAGTTTGGAGAAAATCATTGAAAGTCAGAGAGAGAATATTATAAGAGAGAACACTGGCACTTTGCTTCCCCCAGAATGTAAGTCAATGCACGTGCTTCCTTCATTGATGAAGTTGCCATAATGCACAGATGAACTAAACAGTGTGCTTAGTGATGTACTTGGTTTACCTGGGGCTGTGAGCTCCTTTAACTCCCTGCAGACCAGTAATAAACAGTTCACTGATTGGGTATGAGGATCACACTCTGAATAACATGGCTTTAGGGACAAGTTAGCACTGTTGTAAAAAGTGTTATTATTGTTATATAGAAAGGAAAGTGCACGTTCCTCAGAAAAGGATGCTTGGGGTCTGAGTTAAGCAATAACCTCAGGTGGAGAACAAAACTAATTATGCTACATATTCAAAGAAAGTTCATTATTGGTTTTTAGTGAACAAATCAATATCTGCTATAGAGTCCAGGGGTCCACTGGAGCTGATTTTGGGATCCATATGGATCTGCCAATCCTACAATTTATCACTTGTGAGTCTAGGGGTTCTTTTAAGGCAGGGGTCCCCAACCCCCAGGCCGTGGACCGCTACCGGTCTGTGGCCTGTTAGGAACTGGGTCACACAGCAGGAGGTGAGCGGCGGGCAGGCGAGTGAAGTTTCATCTGCCGCTCCCCATCACTCGCATTATCACCTGAACCATACCACCCTTCTTGTCAGCGGAAAAACTGTCTTCCACAAAACTGGTCCCTGGTGCCAAAAAGGTTGGGGACTGTTGTTTTAAGGGGCCTATGATTACCACAATATTCATTTCTGCTATTTGCCATCTAATAGTGTTTTTGGTAGGAGGTGATAATTTTTCTCAATTAGTTTTTCATTAATTTCCAATAAAAAAATGCAACAGATGGAATGACTCGTTGTACTTCCAAAGTAGATCTAATAATATTTTCCATGTACATTCAAAAGAAATTGGATTGCTACTGTAAGGTCAAATCAAACATTAAATCCCATTCAGAAACAATTTTTTTTTTTTTTTTGTTACGCGGGCCTCTCACTGTTGTGGCCTCTCCCCTTGCGGAGCACAGGCTCCGGACACACAGGCTCAGCGGCCATGGCTCACGGGCCCAGCCGCTCCGCGGCATGTGGGATCCTCCCGGACCGGGGCACGAACCCGTGTCCCCTGCATCGGCAGGTGGACTCTCAACCACTGCGCCACCAGGGAAGCCCCAGAAACAATTTTTTAAAGTCTTATACTGGGACCTCAAGAGAAGTAAAGCCTAAAGTGTAAATATTACTGACACTCAAAATATCTCATATTTTATTGATTCTATTTGAATTTCTGCTTTACTTAAAACTTTTAAAGATCAATTTAAGGACTGAACAAGAAACAAACAAAACTCACAACCTATTGTGTGTGCTTGGCCTGTTGTAAAGAAAATATGCTAGATCTGCCCAAATAGAAAATTGTAATTCTGGGCTTTAAAATACAATATATGATCTTTAAAAATATTTATTAAAATAATGAAGTTAGAAACAATCTGATAAAACAGTATTTGGTAGACTTGAATGCCATAGAAAATAAGTATTTAAAAACTCACTATTACTATCAATTCCAAGAGGTGTGGTTCACAAAATATACCTGGCTACTTTGGAGATGACTGTTTTCTAAATCTTGAACAGAACTTAAAGTCATCTCACAATACTTAAAAGCCTTCAGTTAATCTTTGCTCTGGGTATCAGCGGGGCCCTGTCATCTGGGCCAGTCCATTTGTAAACTGAACCCTACCCCTACACAAGTCTCAATTCTGTTTTATTCTATACACATAAGGTTACCGAAGTTTGGCAAAACTCTTAAAATCTGAATTATATACTCTTGTACTTTTGGGTACACATCATTTTTAATAAATTTAAGAAAAAGTATATCTCTATCCAACTTGTCATGTTCCAGTTTAAAATGACTTGCTTTCCCTATCCACTCAAAATGGACTTTGAAATTAAAAAGATTTAACTGTTAAATTTCTTCTCCACTAACATCAGCAAAGGAGATATCAACAAAATTCCTGTTCTTAAATGATTACAAGGGAAAAGCTATCCTAGGATTAGCACAATTTTCATCAAGATCCAACTTAAGGCCTACTTTCTATTTTCTGAAATAAAAAACAGTCTTAAATTCAAAAGTAGCAAAGGTGGGCTTCCCTGGTGGTGCAGTGGTTAAGAATCTGCCTGCCAATGGAGGGGACATGGGTTTGAGCCCTGGTCCGGGAAGATCCCACATGCCGTGGAGCAACTAAGCCCATGAGTCACAACTACTGAGCCTGTGCTCTAGAGCCCTCAAGCCACAACTACTGAACCTGCGTGCTAAAACTACTGAAGCCCGCGCACCTAGAGCCCGTGCTCCGCAACAAGAGAAGCCATGACAATGAGAAGCCCGTGCACTGCAACGAAGAGTAGCCTCCACTCACAGCAACTAGAGAAAAGCCTGCATGCAGCAACAAAGACCCAACGCAGCCAAAAATAAAATAAAATTAATTAATTAAAAAAATTTTTTCACAAAAAAAAAAAAGTAGCAAAGGTAAACATATTGGTTAGTACATGGGTTGCATGGCTACCAAATAAGCCACCAAGCAACTCCCTATATTAACCTTTTCTACTTCGCCTGACTCATACCGATAGTGCATATGTTGGCTCCTATCCTTCCACATTTACTGCTTACTTGGTTTTAATTTATTAAAAAATTGCTAGATAGACTTGTCTGTCCATCCATCAATCAAAATTCAGAGCACTCTGAAGAAACCAAATCCTTCTAGATGAACTGCTTTGGATCTTGGGGTTCCTGACACTCAGATGGACAGCTTTCTCCAAGATGTTTGCAACAACAGGAGGTCTTTGGCTTTGCCAAAGACTGATTATTTCCCTAGCACCCATTGGCTTTTGTTAATGTAAAAGTCACTGGGATAAAATGTCAAGAAATACAAGCTACTCTCTTTGAAAACAAATAGTGCAGCCTCTCCTCAATGTCAATTCTCAATCAAGTGTGTATGGTGGCATTCATGTGACAGCAAGAGACTGTTTCCTGGTGATGGTGTTCTATTCCCAGTGACATTATCCTCATAAAGTGCACAAAAAACGCAACTCCACAAACTGTGAATTCCAGACACTCCTTCCAAGCATTCTCTCCCAACTTCTGTATTTCTAATCACACCTCTAGGTTTCAGGAGCACAGGCCTGAAAACGAACGAGGGAACTCATACCAAATGCAGTTAATCTGAAGAGCAGTGGAAGCACAGGGGCAATTTCATCTCTGTAGAAAGGCTTTGAAAACCGGTGACAACTTTAATGTCTCTAATACCTAATGACAATCTCCTTTCAAGAGTTTTATGAATATTAATACCCTGATCAAAGAGCAATGTTTAAAGACAAAAGGTTTGTCTTCATTTTCGACTGCCGCATCTCTGAATTGTCAAAGGCCAATTTCCGGGCTTCCCTGGTGGCGCAGTGGTTGAGAGTCTGCCTGCCGATGCAGGGGACACGGGTTCATGCCCCAGTCTGGGAAGATCCCACATACTGTGGAGTAGCTGGGCCTGTGAGCCATGGCTGCTGAGCCTGCACGTCCAGAGCCTGTGCTCCGCAATGGGAGAGGCCACAACAGTGAGAGGTCTGCATACCGAAAAAAAAAAGAAGGCCAATTTCCCCATCATTTTTACAAGTTATGGATGTGCATTTCAATAAGGTGGGCTTCACATTGCTTCTGCTGTTGGGGTGGGAGGTCCAAAGTGTTTCTATAATCTTTATGCTCTCCTTGAATTGGCAAAAGTGAACTCATTATTTCAATCTTTCAGTTTTTAAATAAATATAAGTAAATAACTCCCATGTGTTCAGATCAGGGCTAGAATTTTTGGAAGTAAAGAAGTAGGAGACATCGTTCCTGCCTTCGAGGAGTCTACACTCAAACTGGGAAAAGATTACTAACATAATCAAACAATTAGAATAATATAAAATACTTTATTTCTACCCTGTGCCAAGGACTCTGCTAGTCCCAAGGGCATAAAAAGTTTCCTTAGTGCCTATCTGGGGACAACGGACAAGCATTCAAGTACAGAAAAGTAATAATAACAAAACAACAGTAATAATGGTGAATAAGGATTCTTGAGGACTTACTATATATTAATGTGCCTGACATTGCATGGACCAGCACGAAAGTCCATACCTACTTCAGAAAGGGTAGAAATGGGGAGTGAATCAATTCTCATTCTGAACAATCAGAATAAACAATATCACTACAACCAAGTCTTACCAAGAATGATCAATTCTGCTTTGGCCAAATATGGTTCACTAGATGTTTGCTTTTTCATGGCCACACCTCTGGTTTAAGGAAGTCTCACCTCTCTGTAACACTTAGTAACCCTTCTGAAGTTGTGTGAAATATTTATTTTTTCCAGCTTTACTGAGATATAACTGACATATAATATTGTTTAAGTTAAAGGTGTACAACATACTGATTTGATAAATGCATGTAGTGTGAAATGATTAGACCACAATAAGGTTAGTCAACGCATCTGCCACCTCACAAAGTTGCAATTTCTATGTGTGTGTGTGTATGTTGTGTGTGATGAGAACTTTTAAAAACTACTCTCACACAGAAGCAAGATGGCAGAGTAGAAAGAAATGCTCTCATTCCCTCCTGCAAGAACACCAGAATCACAACTAACTGCTGAACAATCATCGACAGGAAGACACTGGAACTCACCAAAAAAGATAACCCACATCCAAAGACAAAGGAGAAGCCACAATGAGACGGTAGGAGGGGCACAATCACAATAAAATCAAATCCCATAACTGCTGGGTGGGTGACTCACAAACTGGAGAACACTTATACCACAGAAGTCCACCCACTGGAGTGAAGGTTCTGAGCCCCACGTCAGGCTTCTGAACCTGGGGGCCTGGCAATGGGAGGAGGAATTCCTAGAGAATCATACTTTGAAAGCTAGCGGGATTTGATTGCAGGACTCTGACAGGACTGGGGGAAACAGAGACTCCACTCTTGGAGGGCACACACAAAGTGGTGTGTGCATCGGGACCCAGGGGAAGGAACAGTGACCCCACAGGAGACTGAACCAGACCTACCTGCTAGTGTTGGGGGGTCTCCTGCAGAGGCGGGGGGTGGCTGTGCCTCACTGTGAGGACAAGGACACTGGCAGCAGAAGTTCTGGGAAGTACTCCTTGGCGTGAGCCCACCCAGAGTCCGCCATTAGCCCCAGCAAAGAGCCCGGGTAGGCTCCAGTATTGGGTTGCTTCAGGCCAAACAACCAACAGGGAGGGAACCCAGCCCCACACATCAGCAGTCAAGCAGATTAAGGTTTTACTGAGCTCTGTGCACCAGAGCAACAGCCAGCTCTACCCACCAAAAGTCCCTCCCATCAGGAAACTTGCACAAGCCTCTTAGATAGCCTCATCCACCAGAGGGCAGACAGCAGAAGCAAGAAGAACTACAATCCTGCAGCCTGTGGGACAAAACCACATTCACAGAAAGATAGACAAGATGAAAAGGCAGAGGGCTATCTACCAGATGAAGGAACAAGATAAAACCTCAGAAAAACAACTAAATGAAGTGGAGATAGGCAACCTTCCAGAAAAAGAATTCAGAATAATGATAGTGAAGATGATCCAGGACCTTGGAAAAACAATGGAGGCAAAGATCGAGAAGATGCAAGAAATGTTTAACAAAGACCTAAAAGAATTAAATAACAAACAAACAGAGATGAACAATACAATAACTGAAATGAAAAATACACTAGAAACAATCAATAGCAGAATAACAGAGGCAGAAGAACAGATAAGTGACCTGGAAGACAGAATGGTGGAATTCACTGCTGCAGAACAGAATAAAGAAAAAAGAATGAAAAGAAATGAAGACAGCCTAAGAGACCTCTGGCACAACATTAAACGCAACAACATTTGCATTATTGGGGTCCCAGAAGGACAAGAGAGAGAAAAAGGACCCGAGAAAATATGTGAAGAGATTATAGTCGAAAACTTCCCTAACACAGGAAAGGAAATAGCCACCCAAGTCCAGGAAGCATAGAGAGTCCTATCTATACAGGATAAACCCAAGGAGAAACACGCCGAGACATATAATAATCAAATTGGCAAAAGTTAAAGGCAAAGAAAAATTACTGAAAGCAGCAAGGGAAAAGCGACAAATAACATACAAGGGAACTCCCATAAGGTTAACAGCTGATTTCTCAGCAGAAACTCTACAAGCCAGAATGGGGTGGCATGATATATTTAAAGTGATGAAAGGGAAGAACCTACAACCAAGATTACTCTACCCGGCAAGGATCTCATTCAGATTCGATGGAGAAATCAAAAGTTTTACAGACAAGCAAAAGCTAAGAGAATTCAGCACCACCAAACGAGCTCTAGAACAAATGCTAAAGGAACTTCTCTAAGTAGGAAACACAAGAGAAGAAAGGGACCTACAAAAACAAACCCAAAACAATTAAGAAAATGGTCATAGGAATATACATATTGATAATTACCTTAAACGTGAATGGATTAAATGCTCCAACCAAAAGACACAGGCTTGCTGAATGGATACAAAAACAAGTACCATGTATATGCTGTCTACAAGAGACCCACTTCAGACCTAGGGACACATAAAGACTGAAAGTGAGGGGATGGAAGAAGGTATTCCATACAAATGGAAATCAAAAGAGAGCTGGAGTAGCAATACTCATATCAGATAAAATAGCCTTTAAAATAAAGAATGTTACCAGAGACAAGGAAGGACACTACATAATGATTAAGGGATCAATCCAAGAAGAAGATATAACAATTATAAATATATATGCACCCAACATAGGAGCACTTCAATAAATAAGGCAACTGCTAGCAGCTATAAAAGAGGAAACTGATAGTAACACAATAATAGTGGGGGACTTTAATGCCTCACTTACAGCAATGGACAGATCATCCAAAATGAAAATAAATAAGGAAACAGAAGTTTTAAATGACATAATAGACCAGATAGATTTAATTGATATTTATAGGACATTCCATCCAAAAACAGCAGATAACACTTTCTTCTCAAGTGCACACAGAACATTCTCCAGGATAGATCACATCTTGGGTCACAAATCAAGCCTCAGTAAATTTGAGAAAAATTGAAGTCATATCAAGCATCTTTTCTGACCACACGCTATGAGATTAGAAATGAATTACAGGGAAAAAAAAGTAAAAAACACAAACACATGGAGGCTAAACAATATGTTACTAAATAACCAAGAGATCACTGAAGAAATCAAACAGGAAATCAAAAAATACCTAGAGACAAATGACAATGAAAACACGATGATCCAAAACCTATGGGATGCAGCAAAAGCAGTTCTAAGAGGGAAGTTTATAGCTATACAAGCCTACCTCAAGAAACAAGAAACACCCCAAATAAACAATCTTACCTTACACCTAAAGGAACTAGAGAAAGAAGAACAAACAAAACCCAAAGTTAGCAGAAGGAAAGAAATCATAAAGATCAGAGCAGAAATAAATGAAATAGAAACAAAGAAAACAATAGCAAAGATCAATAAAACTAAAAGCTGGTTCCTTGAGAAGATAAACAAAATTGATAAACCATTAGCCAGACTCATCAAGAAAAAGAGGGAGAGGACTCAAATCAATAAAATTAAATATGAAACAGGAGAAGTTATAACAGACACCACAGAAATACAAAGCATCCTAAGAGACAACTACAAGCAACTCTATGCCAATAAAATGGACAACCTGGAAGAAATGGACAAATTCTTAGAAAGGTATAACCTTCCAAGACTGAACCAGGAAGAAATAGAAAATATGAACACACCAATCACAAGTAGTGAAATTGAAACTGTGATTAAAAATCTTCCAACAAACAAAAGTACAGGACCGGATGGCTTCATAGGTGAATTCTATCAAACATTTAGAGAAGACCTAACACCCATTCTTCTCAAACTCTTCCAAAAAATTTCAGGGGAAGGAACACTCCCAAACTCATTCTATGAGGCCACCATCACCCTGATACCAAAATCAGACAAAGATACAACAAAAAAAGAAAATTACAGACCAATATCACTAATGAATTCAGATGCAAAAATCCTTAACAAAATACTAGCTAACAGAATCCAACAACACATTAAAAGGATCATACACAATGAAAAAGTGGTATTTATCCCAGGGATGAAAGGATTCTCCAATATATGCAAATCAATCAATGTGATACACCATATTAACAAATTGAAGAATAAAAACCATATGATCATCTCAGTAGATGCAGAAAAAGCTTTTGACAAAATTCAATACCACTTTTATGATAAAAACTCTCCAGAAAGTGGGCATAGAGGGAACCTACCTCAACATAATAAAGGCCATATATGACAAACCCACAGCAAACATCATTCTCAATGGTGAAAAACTGAAAGCATTTCCTCTAAGATCAGGTACAAGACAAGGATGTCCACTCTCATCACTATTATTCAACATAGTTTTGGAAGTCCTAGCCACAGCAAACAGAGAAGAAAAAGAAATAAAAGCAATCCAAATTAGAAAAGAAGAAGTAAAACTGTCACTGTTTGCAGATGACATGATACTATACGTAGAGAATCCTAAAGATGCCACCAGAAAACTACTAGAGCTAATCAATGAATTTGGTAACATTGCAGGATACAAAATTAGTGCACAGAAATCTCTTGCATTCCTATATACTAATGATGAAAAATCTGAAAGAGAAATTAAGGAAACACTCCCATTTACCATTGCAACAAAAAGAATAAAATATCTAGGAATAAACCTACCTAGGAAGACAAAAGACCTGTATGCAGAAAACTATAAGACACTGATGAAAGAAATTAAAGATGATACCAACAGATGGAGAGATATACCATGTTCTTGGATTGGAAGAATCAATATTGTGAAAATGACTATATTACCCAAAGCAATCCACAGATTCAATGCAATCCCTATCAAATTACCAGTGGCAGTTTTACAGAACTAGAACAAAAAAATCTTAAAATGTGTATGGAGACACAAAAGACCACGAATAGCCAAAGCAGTCTTGAGGCAAAAAAGCAGAGCTGGAGGAATCAGACTCCCTGACTTCAGACTACACTACAAAGCTACAGTAATCAAGACAATATGGTACTGGCACAAAAACAGAAATATAGATCAATGGAAGGAGATAGAAAGCTCAGAGATAAACCCATGCACCTATGGTCAACTAATCTATGACAAAGGAGGCAAGGATATACAATGGAGAAAAGACAGTCTCTTCAATAAGTGGTGCTGGGAAAACTGGACAGCTACACATAAAAGAATGAAATTAGAACACTCCCTAACACCCTACACAAAACTAAACTCAAAATGGATTAGAGACCTAAATGTAAGACTGGACACTATAAAACTCTTAGAGGAAAACATAGGAAGAACACTCTGACATAAATCACAGCAAGATCTTTCTTGATCCACCTCCTAGAGTAACGGAAGTAAAAACAAAAATAAACAAATGGGACCTAATGAAACTTCAAAGCTTTTGCAAAGCAAAGGAAACCATGAACAAGACAAAAAGACAACCTTCAGAATGGGAGAAAATATTTGCAAACGAATCAATGGACAAAGGATTGATCTCCAAAATATATAAGCAGCTCATGCAGCTCAATATTAAAAAAACAAACAACCCAATCCAAAAAATGGGCAGAAGCCCTAAGTAGACATTTCTCCAGAGAAGACATACAGATGGCCAAGAAGCACATGAAAAACTGCTCAACATCACTAATTATTAGAGAAATGCAAATCAAAACTACAATGAGGTATCACCTCCTACCAGTTAGAATGGGCATCATCAGAAACTCTACAAACAACAAATGCTGGAGAGGGTGTGGAGAAAAGGGTATACTCTTGCACTGTTGATGGGAATGTAAATTGATACAGCCACTATGGAGAACAATATGGAGGTTCCTGAAAGAACTAAAAATAGAATTACCATATGATCCAGCAATCCCACTACTGGGCATATACCCAGAGAAAACCACAATTCAAAAAGACACATGCTCCCCAATGTTCATTGCAGCACTATTTACGGTAGCCAGGTCATGGAAGCAACCTAAATGCCCATCGAAAGACGAATGGATAAAGAAGATTTGGTACATATATACAATGGAATATTACTCAGCCATAAAAAGGAACAAAATTGAGTCATTTGTTTAGACGTGGATGGATCTAGAGACTGTCATACAGAGTGAAGTAAGTCAGAAAGAGAAAAACAAATATTGTATATTAATGCATATATGTGGAACCTAGAAAAATGGTACAGATGAATCGGTTTGCAGGGCAGAAATTGAGACACAGATGTACAGAACAAACGTATGGACAACAAGGGGGAAAGTGGCGGGGGTGGGGGGTGTGTGATGAATTGTGCGATTGGGATTGACATGGATACACTGATGTGTATAAAATGGATAACTAATAAGAACCTGTTGTATAAAAAAATAAACAAAATTAAATTTAAAAAATTTTTAAAAACTACTCACTTAGCAACTTTCAAATATACAATATTGTTAATTATGGTCATTATGCTGTGCATTACATCCCCAGAACTTGTAACTGTAAGTTTGTACTCTTAGACCACCTTCACCCATCCTGAAATATTGCTACTGTGAATTTAGTGAAAAGCCGCAGCTCAAATCTGTTAGAAAGAAGAAAAGGCACATCTTCCTTTGTTGCTCTTCATGCAGGACGGGCATAAGGCCAAGACAAGAAAATATTCTAAAATACTCTTTCTAGTCCTAAAGCAAAAAACAGAAAACAAGATTGATTGTTCACCCGCAAAAGCCTCCAAACAACTGAAACGTGAAGGTGATTGGAGGCACTTGTCAGGCGGAGACCTGAACTCGTTTATCATCCCGAGGCCACCTTTACCAGGATTCTCCTGTCACCGGAGTGCCTGCCCTGCTCCCCAGTCTCAGAATGCACACTGCTGCACAGCCTCCGCAGTGCCCCCAGCCAGCGCTACTGTAAGAGCTGTGATGGGTCTGAGACTTAAACAGCCATCTGAGGAGAGTCCTTAGGCGGTCTCAAATATGGGTGTTTGTCAGTTACACACACACACACACACACACACACACACACACACACGCAAATTGTAACACTCTCCCTGAGCAATCCCATCCATTCCCACGACCTTAACTACCTGAGTGCTAACTCTCCCAAGGATGCTCTGTGGAGCTTCCTACCAGAATATCCAACTGCCCGCTGGTTATCTCCCTGCAGCTGTCTCAGATTGCCCAAAGAGTGACTGACTGTCTTTCTCTCTGTCACATTTCTTCTTCCGTATCATATCATGTATCTCGATCAACAGTTCTGACGCCCACCATTTCCAAAGCAGCACCTGGCAGTTGTGACGGTTCATCTTTCTTCCTCACCCTCCACATCCAGTCCTCTTGGTCCATCTCCTACCCGCTGTTCAAATACAGCACTCTGCCCCATTCCCACATTGTCCATTCTAGGCCACAGCTTAGCTCCTAACTGTTCTCTTCCTTGTCCCTGCTCTTTTCTAGAACATTCTCCACCAGAATGATCTTTCTGAAATACAACTCTAATCATGCCTCTTCTTTCTTTAAAATGCTTCTTTCCCCACTGCTCTCCAAGTAATGACCTAAGCCCTGACTGTGGCCTCAAGACCTGCACACTTGGACTGCCCCCACCCAGCCCAGCTTCATCTCCCCTGCTCCCGCTGCCATCCCACCTCTCCACTCCAGGGCCTGTGCTGGACTCTATCCCACCTCTTTGCCTGACCAGCTACTGCTCAGCCTTCAGAACACAGCCTAAAAATCCTTTCCTCGAAGATTCTTCCCTTCCCTTCCCCAGACTGAGGTGGGCCTTCCTGTTACATATCCCCATAGCAACAGATACTCCTGCTTTTCTGACACAGATTAGGAACATCATTGACAATGACCTCACCTGGAAAATCTCCTCTGCCCTTGCCCTGCACCTCTTCATCCTGGCTCCACAGCCCTCCACCGTGTTGACCACGACATTAACCCAGCGTGCTGAGCTGTCCATTTGCCTAGCAGTTTCCACACAAGACTGCATGCCTCTTGAAGGCATGCTCTGTGTTTTTTACCTGCTACCCCTCAGTATCTAGGGCAGTGCCTGGCACTATTGATAATTGCTGGTTGAATGAAAGGTCATGAAAATGCTCTGGAAGCGATGCTTAAAAATATAAATCTGTTCCTGTCACTTTCCTGCTCAATGGCTTTGCATCTCACTTAGCATAAAATTCAATGTCCTTTTCATGGTCAGTCAAGCTTTGCATGATTTTGCCCTTGGCTACTTGTCTGACCTCATCTCCTAAAGGCCTCATCAGGGCCTTTGCACCTGCTGTTTCCTCCACCTGGAACCATCTTCCCCCAGAGATCCCTATGGCTGGCTCCACAGCTGCATTCAGGCCTCTGCTCAGATGTTTCCCTACCAAGCCTGGCTTGAATAGCACCAGGCCCACTCCACCCCCACCCCATCACTCACAACTCTCCTGCCCTGCTTTATATTTCTTCACGGTGCATTATTATCTAACATATATTTGCTCTTTGTTTACTATCTGCCTCGCCCTCGTTGAATGTCAAGTTTCAGAGGGCTGAGATTTTCTCTATATTGCTCCCGCCTGTATTCCCAGCTGTTGGAACAATGCTGGGCACCCAGTAGGTGTGCAAGAAATATTCGTTGAATGAATAGTGGATGGATAAATGCTCAAAATTGAATGGTGTCTACACATAAGTACTTCTTGAATTTTTTTTTACAATGATCATTTATTATAATAATAAAAAGGTGTAGATTCCAGTATGGAATTACCCATTCATTCAATAAGTATTTACTGGATTCTATACAAGGCATTAAAGCACAGAGGAGGGATCAACCGTTTCCACACAGAAGAAACAATACTGGAGGGGGGCTCTTGAAAGATGAGCAGACACCTGCCCGATAGGCAAGGAAAAGCCACAGAGAAAAGTGCACTCGCAAAGGGGAGGCCGGGGCTGTGAAAGCTTCTCCCAACACTAAAAAAATTCCTGCCACTCCCACCCCTACGCAACTTAACTCGAAATGTTAAACTGAGTTTTCAACGTTTTTCATTAACTTTGAATCCCAGGTTGCTGATTGAAAATGAGTGGGGGCTGGAGGAAGCAGAGCTGCTTTAGACAACATGAGGATCCTGGACATCCTGTGGGTGGGCGGGCCCTTCATCTAGAGCATCTCTGCCCCGGGAGCCTGCCCTGGGGGAGTACGGCGTCCCCCAGCTAGGAGGAGGTAGGAGAAATGATGGAAACCCTGGGCTTGTGCTGAGAATCCCGGAAAGGGCTGGCCTGCCTTGGATGAGCAACCAAACTGTCTAGGTGTGAAGGTTTTCCACTTATGGAAGGACAACGGAAGTCACTGGGATTTCCTGAGAATTTCTCACATGCCCTAAGTGAAAGTTTTCATTTCTCAAAGCTCTTAATCAGAGTCAGCCTGTGATAACACTTCAACAAAGGGGGGAAAAAAAAACCTCATGGATGATCCAGAGCCTTCTCCTAGCCTTCAGGTGAATCTCTCTCTCGTTTGAAAATTTAAATTTGGGGAGAAATAGTCTGCCTGCCCTCTGCATTTCAGGGCTTTAATATGTTATTCATTTAGAAGAAAACCAATTACATCTTCCAATTAATTAACATAAAAATACAGCCTGAATGCATGCATTATATCACATGTAGTCAACAGAAAGAGAACCAGCCTCCCCAGCCATGATTCCAGTCTCCTCTACCAGAATTTTAAGTAGATCCTCACCTCCTCCAGATCCCTCTCATTTTCGACCAGCAACAGAAAAGATCATATAAAATGTAAAACGCAGGCTTCCCTGGTGGTGCAGTGGTTGAAAGTCCACCTGCCGATGCAGGGGACACTGGTTCGTGCCCCGGTCCGGGAAGATCCCACATGCTGCGGAGCGGCTGGGCTCGTGAGCCATGGCCGCGGAAACGGGAGAGGCCACAACAGTGAGAGGTCCGCGTACCGCAACAACAACAACAAAAAAAAGTAAAAGGCTCCTATAGGAATAGCTTATGGAGTCATTTGAGGTTCTTGATAAGCAAATCCACTAATCTTTTGGAAGGTAACACAGTGCCGCGGTCAAGAGTGAGCTCTGCGTTCTGTGTTCAGTGTTCTATGCCTGTCTCCCCACGTGTCAGACTGGGATAGTCATAGTGCCTACATTATAAAATTACCGTAAAGACTAAAAGAAATAATACAGGTAAAGCATTTAGGATAGAGTCTGGGATGCACTAAACAATGCAAAAGCAGTAGCTCTGTCACTTCCAGCTAAGTACCTCAGAGGTAAATGTGAGCCAGTGTATAAGACCCGGAGTTTTCAGGAAGGTTCGATCTTTACAATCCAGTAAGCTCCCCAAATCCAGCTATGAAAAAGCATGCTCAAAGCCAAGAGAGGGGAAACAGGAAGGAGCAAATATTGAACCATTCCCTTATTGTATTACTTAGTGATGGAACAGGCATCCTGTAGTGTTTCCGTTTACCTCCTATGGTGCTTTCCCCACAAAAGGAAAGTTAATTTGGTCACCTTTCTATGGAAACTAAGTTTTTCATTCAGGTGTGGCTTCACACACACACACTACCCCACACCACGTCACGCCCTTAAACTGGACAAGTATTTCTAAAAGAACTGGTTTTCATAAAAGAAATGAAAGCCAAGCAGAATTTGCCAAGTGCCAAGGGTATATGAGAGAGTGAGAAAGTGTGTTATATGTATACATTTCTATATATTATTGTGTGTGGGTTTGTGTGTGTGTGCGTATCCATGGGTCTCAACTGGGGACGATTTTGTCCTCCCCCCTCTCCTTGTGACATTTGTCTATATCTGGAGACATTTTTGATTGTCACACGTGTGTGTGTTGAGGGGTTACTGGCATCTAGTGGGCAGAGCCCAGGGATGCTACTAAATATACCACAATGCACAGGACAGTCTCCCACACAAAGAATTAGCCAGCCCCAAATGCCAATAGTGCCAAGGTTGATAAACCCTGAAAAAAATATATTTACATATATTTCTGTTATTATTGAAGGTGACCTGGCAACAGTAGAAATTGCTGTCATCATGAAAAAACAAAGTTTGTCCACTAGACTTAACATTCTTCCTGTGAAATAAAACTCTACTGTAGAGGTGAATCCCAGGCTTAAAACGGAAAAAAAAATTATCCCCTGCTTTCTTCTGTGATTGCACTGATTAAAAAGTGGCCAAGAAACTTACTAAAGTCCTTTTTCTTCCTAGGCAGATAAGAACAGTCTGAATTAAGCTCCAGAAATAATTAAATCAAATTGCCAAGCATGCAATCTTCACTGTGGGTGAGTGACACTGTAAATTCTTGTTCCCCTGCCAGGTAGGTCGAAATTGTGGGAGAGATTTGTATGTATTCTAAGACAGAGAATCAGAGACTATTAATCAGGGTTCTGAGAAGCTTGAGAAAGCACTTAATTCATTGCCTTTCCTTCTAGCAAAAAGGGGGCTGGTGCGGGTGTCATTCAGACCAGGGACCCTGCCCAGGTTCTAGGACCTAAAGACTCCTTAGCACAATTTAATGAGTCACTTGTTTTCTGAAATGGAAGCGTTTACTTCAATATAAAATGCATTAAGTGCCTACTGTGTGCCAGGCAGTGAGGACACAAATGAAGGTGAGACCCACCCCTGACCTCCAGTGGCTCATGGTGGAGCGACCCACAACAAAGCCATCATGGGGTTGTGTCACAAGAGCAACAGTTCAATGTTCAAAGAATCCCAGAGAAAATGCAGAGGAGTCATGATCTGGGGTAGCTCAAGGAAGGCATGCTGGAAAAGGGGATATATTCCCTGGGTTTTGAAGGAAGAAGAATATTTTCCAGATGTATTTGATGGGTTGGGGTGGCTGTGCAAAGGCACTGAGGTGTCTTTGAGCTCAGGAGGCTCAACACACTGGGTTTCTGGAGCTGAAGGAGTGCCCTGGTGTGGGGGAAGGAGACACTCTGGGGGTTGTTGCTGGAAATATGGACCGGGGCCTAGCAAACAAATACAATTTTGATGGCATAAAGTTAGGTTTTCTCATTGTCATATTGAGACAGTTATAATATTATAATCTGTCTTTCAACTAAAATTCAAAGTGACTTCCCAAAGATATTTTGGCCCCCTTTAAGCACCTGTTTTTCTGACATTTAGAGATTTACAAACACATATAATAAATGACAGAATGGTTCCCTAAAAGGGAGCTAAGTAAATTCTTTGTAATAGAAAAGACCTACCTTCTAACAGTTTTGTAGCTCAAGGAACTTCTGGAGATGCTTTGATAGAGTAGTTCCCTTTCCCTTTTTTCCCATCACCTCTCGCCCAACTAACAAATTATATCCTCACTGTTACAGACCAGATTCTATATTTCTCTCCCTGAATAATGCTGTAGATGCCATATACAAACTTGAACAGGCTATAAACTGAATTACATTTCACTCTCAGAGCCATGGATCACCAAAGCCACTGACTAGAATCTCAATTTTCCCTCTTGGTTTGTTTGTGACCACGTTCTGAAGAGAAAAATATTAGACTTAATAAATCAACATGAACAATATCAGCCTAATAAAGCAAGTCTCTTCTGGTTTTTATTACTTTTTATATTGACAAAGTAATTCTCCAGCTCTCAGATGCGAGTGGGATGGTGGGTGCTGTAAGGCACTCTTCTAGTTCCACACTAGGATTTCTACTGGAAAGCACAATTCCCCACTGTTTTTCAGCCACACTGTCATAGTAGCGACATTCAAAAGCAGCGACCCTGAAAGGGCATTGTGGAGGATTTCTCTCTTTCCCTCCTTTCTCTCATGATGTATACATTTCCTACAAACCCAAACCCAGGGTGGGATGTCAAATAGAAGCACAATTTTATTATTAATTGGTGATTTTGGCAAATGTAAAATGATGCAAAAAATTTCATTGTTGAATAATTAATGCCAAGGGCTGAAAATATTTTAAAAGCTAAGTCATGAAAATAACCACATTAGAGAAAATGAAACGAGAAGCAGTCCATAACCCCAGCATTATTAACTTGTTTTTTATGCCAATTTTACATTGCTATTACCACAAAGTCCCTGGAACTTTGTATTCTTGTCTTTTATCCATTCAAGTAACTATTTGTCTCTAAGACGGATTATGCAGGTGTTAAAATGTATGTTTTCTGAGAATACTTAATGGTATGCATGGGAAAATGCTTTTAATATAATGGGACAAGATACAAAACTATACAACTTACAAGCCTAATTTTTTGTGTGTATACAGACACATAGGCACACAAGTAGATGGAAAGTGGTTATTTCTGGATGGTAGGATTATTTATTTTTTTATTATAGCTTTTCTGAATTTTTCACTTTCTACAGTGAGCATTTATGGAAAAAGTTCTAAATATTACATGGAACATTTCCCATATTCCTAGCGTCGATAACCATAATTTTAATGCTTGCACAATACGCCATTGAATGGACATAGCTTTTTTGCTTAATTCTTCTTTGTGGGGAATGGAGGCTATTATAGCTCATGTTTTGAATTTCTCCTGACTCCACATCCAACCTGCTTTACATGGAAAATGAGGCCTCGATGATCTGACCTCTGCCAACTGCTCCAGACTCAGGGCAGAGCTAAGAACACAAGCATCGGAGTTGCATGTCCTGGTCACAGTTTTGCCTTGCCACTCCTTCATAGCGTGGTCATGGAAGGGAACAGTATGTTACTCTACACGGATATAGAGCTCCTGGCACATGGAGGGCACTCAGAGAAGGGTGCTGCTATGGTTGTTCTCTCTCCCCACTCCCACCTCTTCCTCAGTCACCTGAAGCTCCAGCTACAATGAATCATTCCAACTTGCCTGAAGAGCAACTCCCTAGCTTCCACTGCCTTTGTGTGTATAGCTCTCATACCAGAAAGCTCCTCCACTTTGTCTCTACAGGGGCCAACTCATGCCCACCCAGTTCAAGTAACCATCCTCTTGTGATCTTTCTGGGACTGCTTGTCTGGGTTAGTTGTCCCACTTTGGGGAGGTGTCCCAGAGTCCCTAGTAAGCACCCCCATTTGAGCATTTGCCACATTATGTTTGCCTGTTTATTCCTCTCTCTCCTCCAGGCCAGAGCTGTGATTTTCATCGCAAGCCTTTAGCACAGGGTTTAACACACAGCAGATCCTCCAAGATGGTGACTGCCTGAATGGCTTTTTGCCATGTCACTCATCTTCAAAAATAGGATTTTAGTGGTTACGTAATATTTTATTGTGTTATAGGTTTTACAATCTATTTAACCATTCTCTTTCTACTGTAGTCCTCTTTTGGTGGGGGAGGGAGGATGGGGCGGTATTATAAATAATTTACAGGGGACATCCTAATACATAAATCCTATGCTTTAAAAAAAAAAACAGTAAGATTTAAGGTAAAGAATTGTTGACTTGCTTGGCAATCGTAAGTCTCTGACTACACATTGCCAAATTGGAGGGCTTCGTATCTTTAGATTCTAGTCTCTGTCTTACATGTTTATGGCTGCTGTCCTTTTAATGCATCAACTCAATTGCTTGTATTAACTTCTTGCCCTGTAAAATGGCCTTCCTGTTGAAGAACCTCAGCATTTCGATGCTTCCCCAGATGCAGAGCCTGGGCCCCTGATGACACACACACATTCCACCTGGAGGGGCAGCCTCAGCCACCAGGCCTGGGGAAGGGAAAGAAACCGCTCGGTGTTCTTCTGCTTTCTGCCCACGGAGGCCAGAGAGGTGAATGAATCTGGAGCGCCTGCAACTCAGCGCAGCTGCTCAGAAACAGCACATTGATATCAGTGCCTTCACGTTCAGTGGTATTTCCTCTCCCCTGACCCAGAGATGACACTTTCTTTCAAACTCTGTTTTATCAGGCAATATGATATTGGTGATATTCAAACATTTTTATCCTACACAAATAGTAATTTCTGTATATAGGTATGTATACACATATATACATATTTATGTATCTCCAAATAAATGTCTTATTGATAAAACAAAAATCTCCCCCACCAAATATCTTTAAAATGGCAAACTTTTACATGCCGGTAAAGAACTTCAAAATGTGTTCCATTCCCTGGACCTGTGTAAGGATCACCTGGGGCCACACCTACCTACTGAGTGGGCACAGGGATCTGTATTTAAAATGCTCCCAGGAAAGTTCTTTTCCCTCCCAGATTTATTGGGATATAATTGACATATAACATTGTGTAAATTTAAGGTGTACAATGTGATGGCTTGATATGTGTATATACTGCAAAATGTTTACTACAATAAGGTTAGTTACACTCCATCACTTCACAAAATTATAATTCTGCTGCTGTTGCTATGGTACGAATATTAGAACTCTACTCACATGGCAACTTTCAAGGAGATAAGTCAGTATTGTCAACTATAGTCCCCATGCTGTACATTAGATCCCTGGAACTTATTCATCTTATAATCGGAAGTTTGTATCTTTTGAGCAACATCTCCCCATTTCCCTTACCCCTCACCCCCTGGCAATCACCATTCTGCTCGGTTTCTATGAGTTCGGCTTTTTTTTTTATTATCTCACATATAAGTGAGATCATAGAGTACTAGTCTCTCACTAGCATAATGCCTTCAAGGTCCATCCATGTTGTTGCAAATGGTAGGATTTCCTTCTTTTTTTATGGCTGAATAAAATTCCATTATATATTTATGTGTGTGTGTATATATATGTATACATATGCATATATAAAACATTTTCTTTATCCATTTATCTGTTGATAGATACTTATGTTGTTTCCATATCTTGGCTACTGTAAATAGTGCTGGAATGAGCATGGAGGATGGTGCAGATATCTCTTTGAGAAAGTGATTTCATTTCCTTGGATATATAGCTAGACATAGGATTGGGGGATAAAATGGTAACTATTCTAAATTTTTTGAGGACCCCCATACTGTTTTTCATAGTGGCTACACCATTTTACATTCTCATCAACAGTACACATGTGTTCCCTTTTCTCCTCATCCTACCAACACTTATCTTTTGGGTTTTTTTTTTTTTGATAATAGCCAGGTGTGAGGTGATACCGTGGTTTTGATTTGCATTTCCCTTATGATTCGTGATGTTCAGCACCTTTTCATGTACTTGTTGGTTATTCGTATGTATTTGGAAAAATGTCTGTTCAAGTCTTTTGCCCATTTTTAACTTTTTAACTTTAACTTTTTTTGCCATTAAGTTGTAGAAAAGTTCTAAGCTTGCTGAAGTTTGTAAACCATTACATTAGAGCCTTATTTTGTTCTAACTATAATATAGTTATTGCCTCCCCAACCTGAAATTTTCCCTTCTTTCAATTTTAAAGGAACACATTTTGTTCTATACACCTTTTCTTCACTGACAACTTCACTTGTTTCAGTCTGAGTTGAAAATTTTGGACCTAAGTGAATAGATCCAGATTAAGAAATTAAAAAAATTTAAAAGCCTCTATATAGATAACCTTCCACAAAAGCAATGAATTTATTGATCTCTTTTTGAAACTCTGGCAAAAGAGATCCTGTGAAGTTTCTGGGGAACTAAAGTTTAAAAAGTGTAAAGGGTCATGATCATCCCTTGTATTCAGTATGCTGGTTTTATTTCAGGTAAATGTGAAAAACATTTGTAAGAGCTTTACAAATAATTTTGAGTAAGAAGTAAACCCAGTTTATCTGAAGAAAACATCAAATCATTATTAGTAGACACGGCGCATAGACCTGGCAACAGCTGTGAAGGTCACATGGGACTGAATGGAGGTTGGGAAGCCCTGGGCGGACCAATCCCACATCATGTGAAACCCAAGTGGTTTTCTGACTTTCTAATGAGGGCCCATCCAGCACCCAACACACAAAGTGAACAGTTTCCCTCAAGACCATCATGAAACAAATGGCCAAGGAAGAAGACTTTGGAAAGGACATTGGAGGGTTTACAATTCAGGACCACAGGGACAAGGCAAATAAGGAGGCATGGTCCGCTTGTGAGTGAAATCACATGAGGAAAATAAATAAAATTATTTTAAAGAAATGATGATCATTATTATGAAAACCTAGAATCCCTTAACATAAACAGAATGGACCATGAAAACATATGGCTAGTAAATAAAGAATGCTCATCCTTTAGCCATTTTAAATTATCTGACTCACCACAGTTGAGAAATCTTTAATTTAGGCTCTTCATATTTCAGATGAGAAAAATAAGGTCCAGAGAGGTGAAGGGACCTGCCCAAGGTCACACAGTTGGAATTCATGTCTCTGGACTTCTCCACCATGACACCCCCGGTGTGGCAGCAACCCAGGCAATCACCAGAACTGGCCCAGCTGGAGAAATACTTTTGTCCCAAGTGACTCTGCAAATACTGTCTTCTGAGCCGTTAGCTGATCTAAAGTGGAGTGCCTCAGATTTGTTGTGCTGAAGGTAAATGTTAAAGAAGTCTAGAGGCAAATTAGAAAACATCAATTGTACTTTCTTCCTCTAGAGTGAGAAATTAAATCAACCAAGCAAAATTAGAGCATCCCAGCGGCAGTGTCAAGGGAGCCCCCAGCAAGGCCCAACATAGCATAAGAAGCAGAGAGCCAAATTCTCTGGAACATGGAATCTAACCACTAAAGCTTTTCCTAGGTCCTCACAGACCCTACCACTCCACGCCAAGGCACACCTAGGAGCCTGGTGGTTTTCTTTATGAGTATGTGCTGATTGTGTATGGAAGCCTAGGGCATCTAGGGTCAAGATTTTAATCATCTTTTGAGGCTCAATTCACAGACCATTCCCTGTGTGAGGCTCTCCAAGTCTTCTCACCTTTACTTACTTCTCCTTTCTCTAAATTCTATCCAGAATTTCTGGATACAAGGGGCTTTGAGGTGGCAATCTGGTTGAAAGTAAGCACATTGTTTTACTTAGTTTATATCTTTTAGATAAAAAACTGCAAAGTTTCTAAAAATCCTCTTTTTCACACTTTATAAAGATTGAGAAATCAATTGTCTATAACTAGAAATGTTATCCTGTAGAAGGGGGAAGACATGGTAGATTTTATGGGAGCATGGAGCCTCCTCCCCTGGCCACCATTGATATCTTCTCTGCTCTTCCCCTTTTAGGCTTTAGAGTTGAGTTTAGCACATGCAGTCTGTCTGCTACAATAGGATAATCTGCATGTTAGCAAATGTAATTTTATTAGAACTTTGCAAAAATTACATTGCTCCATGAGGACAGGGATTCTGTCTTTGTGTACACCATTGTACCCAGCACCTAGCACCATGTTAACACATATTAGGTACTAAATTTCTGTTGAATAGATGGACGGATACATAAATGGATACATGGATGGAAGGAAGGGGATGGATGAATCAATGAATCAATGAGAAACCTTGGGCTGTCAAAAACTACCTTACAGAAAACCATTCTTTCAATGGGTAAAAAGGGATTAGAGACTAGAGTTCTAGCAATAACTGAGCTCTATTTCCTATAGAAATTTCAATAAGCTTCTTTTTAAAATTAAAAAATATATATATTTTATTTATTTATTTGGCTGTGCCGGGTCTTTGTTGCGGTACTCGGATCTTCTAGTTGTGGCACACAGACTCTTTTTAGTTGTAGCATGTGGGCTCTTAGTTGTGGCATGCGAAATCTTAGTTGCAGAATGTATGGGGGATCTAGTTCCCTGACCAGGGATCAAACCCAGGTCCCCTGCATTGGGAGCGCAGAGTCTTAACCACTGGACCACCAGGGAAGTCCCTCAATAAGCTTTTTTTTTTTTTTTTTTTTTTTTTTTTGCGGTACGCGGGCCTCTCGCTGTTGTGGCCTCTTCCGTTGCAGAGCACACGCTCTGGACTCGCAGGCTCAGCGGCTATGGCTCACAGACCCAGCCGCTCTGCAGCATGTGGGAGCTTCCCAGACTGGGGCACGAACCCTCGTCCCCTACATCGGCAGGCGGACTCTCAACCACTGCGCCACCAGGGAAGCCCTCAATAAGCTTTTTGTACATAAAAGGGTACAGCTAAAAACAGCCCCAAGCATTACTAAGAAAACTCAGTGTTTGTTAATATGCACCTCAATATTAAGGGTTTCCCCTATCTCCCACCCATCATATTGGGACCAACGTCAGCACAGCACAATCCACACACTGTGGTGATAATGTACAAAGTCACACAAAGAGCGCCACTGGGCTGCACTTGCAGCGGTATTTTTTTACTAGGGATGGTACTAATTCCTGAGCAAGACTAGGTCATCAATGACAGAGGCCATGTGACAGACACTATGCTCCCCAGATTATGGGCATTCATGTATCAGTTTGCTTTATGGGGACCTCCAACTATAGAAAGAATATCTGTATCTTTGTTTCATTTATATTTTACCAATCTAATTCCTCAATTACAGTATAAGCAGGGGCTATATTTTATCTTCATCTTTGTAAGAGTAAAATCATCTTTTGGCATCACAACAAATTAACGCTGGTGTCAGCTCTGTACAACAGCTGAGATTTTGAGGTTTTAAGAAGTTAATTTGGCTGAGGTCATATAGCTAGTAATGGAAGAGGGTGGGGAAGCAAACCAAGACAGTATGATTTTCTTTTTTCATTTTTATTTTTTTTTTCATTTTTTAAAATTTAATTTTATTTATTTTTTTATACAGCAGGTTATTAGTTATCTATTTTATACATATTCGTATATATATATGTCAATCCCAATCTCCCAATTCATACCACCACCACCACCACCCACCCCCCCGCCACTTAACCCCCTTGGTGCCCACACGTTTGTTCTCTACATCCATGTCTCTATTTCTTCCCTGCAAACCAGTTCATCTGTACCGTTTTTCTAGGTTCCAGATATATGCGTTAATATACGATATTTGTTCTTCTCTTTCGGACTTACTTCACTCTGTATGACAGTCTCTAGATCCATCTCTACAAATGATCCAACTTCATTCCTTTTTATGGCTGAGTAATATTCCGCTGTATATATGTACCATATCTTCTTTATCCATTCGTCTGTCGATGGGCATTTAGGGTGCTTCCATGACCTGGCTATTGTAAATAGTGCCACAATGATCATTGGGGTGCACGTGTCTTTTTGAACTATGGTTTTCTCTGGGTATATGCCCAGTAGTGGGATTGCTAGATCATATGGTAATTCTATTTTCCATTTTTTAGGAACCTCCATACTGTTCTCCATAGTGGCTGTATCAATTTACATTCCCACCAACAGTGCAAGAGGGTTCCCTTTTCTCCACACCCTCTCCAGCATTTGTTGTTTGTAGATTTTCTGATGATGCCCATTCTGACTGGTGTGAGGTGATACCTCATTGTAGTTTTGATTTGCATTTCTCTAATAGTGACGTTGAGCAGCTTTTCATGTGCTTCTTGTCCATCTGTATGTCTTCTTTGGAGAAATGTCTATTTAGGGCTTCTTCCCATTTTTGGATTCGGTTGTTTGTTTTTTTAATATTGAGCTACATGAGCTGTTTATATATTTTGGAGATTAATCCTTTGTCTGTTGATTCATTTGCAAATATTTTCCCCCATTCTGAGGGTTGTCTTTTCCTCTTGTTTGTAGTTTCCTTTGCTTTGCAAAAGGTTTGAAGTTTCATTAGGTCCCATTTGTTTATTTTTGTTTTTACTTCTATTACTCTAGGAGGTGGATCAAAAAATATCTTGCTGTGATTTATGTCAAAGAGTGTTCTTCCTATGTTTTCCTCTAAGAGTTTTATAGTGTCCTGTCTTATATTTAGGTCTCTAATCCATTTTGAGTTTATTTTTGTGTAGGGTGTTAGGGAGTATTTTAATTTCATTCTTTTACATGTAGCTGTCCAGTTTTCCCAGCACCACTTACTGAAGAGACTGTCTTTTCTCCATTGTATGTCCTTGCCTCCTTTGTCATAGATTAGTTGACCATAGGTATGTGGGTTTATCTCTGGGCTTTGTATCTTCTTCCATTGATCTATATTTCTGTTTTTGTGCCAGTACCATATTGTCTTGATTACTGTAGCTTTGTAGTATACTCTGAAGTCAGGAAGTCTGACTCCTCCAGCTCTGTTTTTTTCCCTCAAGACTGCTTTGGCTATTCGGGGTCTTTTGTGTCTCCATACAAAGTTTAAGATTTTTTGGTCCAGTTCTATAAAAACTGCCACTGGTAATTTGATAGGGATTACATTGAATCTGTAGATTGCTTTGGGTAGTATAGTCATTTTCACAATATTGATTCTTCCAATCCAAGAACATGGTACATCTCTCCATCTGTTTGTGTCATCTTTGATTTCTTTCATCAGTGTCTTATAGTTTTCTGAGTACAGGTCTTTTACCTCCTTAGCTAGGTTTATTCCTAGGTATTTTATTCTTTTTGTTGCAGTGGTGAATGGGATTGTTTCCTTAATTTCTCTTTCTAATCTTTTGTTGTTAGTGTATAGGAATGCAAGAGATTTCTGTGCATTAATTTTGTTTCCTGCAACGTTACCAAATTCATTGATTAGCTCTAGTAGTTTTCTGGTGGCATCTTTAGCATTCTCTATGTATAGTGTCATGCCATCTGCAAACAGTGACAGTTTTACTTCTTCTTTTCTAATTTGGATTCCTTTTTCTTCTCTGATTGCTGTGGCTAGGACTTCCAAAACTATGTTGAGTAATAGTGATGAGAGTGGACATCCTTGTCTTGTTCCTGATCTTAGAGGAAATACTTTCAGTGTTTCACCATTGAGAATCATGTTTGCTGTGGGTTTGTCATATATGGCTTTTATTATGTCGAGGTAGGTTCCCTCTATGCCCACTTTCTGGAGAGTTTTTATCATAAATAGGTGTTGAATTTTGTCAAAAGCTTTTTCTGCATCTACTGAGATGATCATATGGTTTTTATTTTTCAATTTGTTAATATGGTGTATCACATTGATTGATTTGCATATATTGAAGAATCCTTGCGTCCCTGGGATAAATCCCACTTAATTATGGTATATGATCCTTTTAATGTGTTGTTGGATTCTGTTTGCTAGTATTTTGTTGAGGATTTTTGCATCTATATTCATCAGTGGTATTGGTCTGTAATTTTCTTTTTTTGTAGTATCTTTGACTGGTTTTGGTATCAGGGTGGTGGTGGCCTCATAGCATGAGTTTGGGAGTGTTCTTTCCTCTGTAATTTTTTGGAAGAATTTGAGAAGGACGGATGTTAGCTCTCCTCTAAATGTTTGATAGAGTTCACCTGTGAAGCCATCTGGTCCTGGACTTTTGTTTGTTGGAAGATTTTTAATCACAGTTTCAATTTCATTACTTGTGATTGGTGTGTTCATATTTTCTATTTCTTCCTGGTTCAGTCTTGGAAGGTTATACCTTTCTCAGAATTTGTCCATTCCTTCCAGGTTGTCCATTTTATTGGCATAGAGTTGCTTTTAGTAGAAACTGAGACAGTCTGACTTTTAACCCAATGCTCTTAAGCATCTTGTCAAACCTATTGCAGTGCTCACAGAAAAGTTGTAGATCCCAGTTAATGGATGTTACCTGATTCACGTAAATATATCCTAACTGAAATAAGATGGAAAGGGAGAAGTAAGTGAGTGGGTGGAGAGGAAGAAGGAAAAGAGAAAAAACAGAGAAAAGCCAATTTTGGAGTAGATCTGATTTGATTCTTGCTTGTTCTATCCCATTTTCAAAAGCCAATTAACTGCAGAGTGGTTTTATAGGTGTGCCCACCCGACTGTGTCAGCCAGACTGTGACCCAGAGTTGGGGCTATCTGTAGCCCCATATGGAGGTTTCTTTCCCTCACTTCCTTAAAAAAACATAGCCACATCCGCCTGTGGGTACCATCCTCAAAATGCAAGTCTTAATTTAACATCAGACCTTTACCAGGCAGTGAATACAGCAGAGCATAAGTGAGGAGATGGGAAGCTGTGGTCTCTGTCCTTGAGGAAATCATTTTCAACAGCCGGATGGCACCCAGATGCTGTTTTGCCTGCCAACACCAATTGATTGATTGTGGCTGCCAGAAGCCTTTGTGGAGGATTATAAGCCTGAATCCAGGTTGCATGGGTGAGTACTGTTCCCCACTAGCACATAGTGGAGAAGTTTCTAGCATA
Organism: Hyperoodon ampullatus; assembly: GCF_949752795.1. Classification (NCBI taxonomy): domain Eukaryota; kingdom Metazoa; phylum Chordata; class Mammalia; order Artiodactyla; family Ziphiidae; genus Hyperoodon; species Hyperoodon ampullatus. The sequence goes on from NC_136919.1 coordinate 77,483,821, forward strand.
ATGCCTACATTGAGTGTATACCCAACAAATAATGCATCTTTTACTGCTAATTAAGCCCTAGAAACCTTCATACTGACCAGAGCACCAGAGCACAACCTCTTCCTCTCCTGGCTTGACCTCAGGACAGAGATAGGCATTGAGAAAGGAAGATGGACTTTGTGTGAAGGGTAAAAATCAATCAGTGTGCCAGTGGTCATGGACAACGCTCCTGGCCTGTGTTAACAAATCCTTTTGGCAGTGATTAGGATCCTATTATTCCAGCAAAGCCCTAAATTCCTCCTCATGGCAGTATGACACTATCTGATTGGATAGGACTCTTAGTGAAGTTTGACTATGGCACAGTTATTTTTTGCCCTAGGAAACCTGCTGACAGGCGTCCTTTGAAAAACCAAAAGCATGAAATGCTTTTCAGTCCACTGAATGGTGTTCCACATGACACATACTGACTGAGCCCACAGAATCCTGTGGGCTATATAACGTACCTCCAGCTCCCCATGACATAAACTTCACAGATCTCTCTCGGTGTCACCGTGGCAGCTTCATGGGGTTGCTATCAAGCAGTTAAATAAAATGAAGACCCATTAGGAGATGAATAGTTGTCCCTAAACTGAATCGCTGAATTGCTCTTCCAGATTCCTGATGGGTATCCTGACCTGGATCCATCTTTGACAAGCCTCTATGAGCCTCTGATAGCTTATATAATTGATAGTCACTCATTTCCTAGCCGCAGGTGACAAAGATCAAAGACAGCCCCGATCAGCAACACCACTGAAGTGTCCTGCGGATGGCGTCATCTCCAGGTGCCCTTTCCTGGCATTGGAATTTCCTGAGCCATCTGACAGAAATCAAATTCAGGCTCACAATAGGCCACATAAATGGTATCAGTCAAAGGAAGAGTGTCAAAATGCATTTTCCCCTCACCCTGCCCCTCAATTTCCTCACCTCGGGATTATATGTTAGCACGGCCACAGTTATTATTTCTGCTGCAAGTGAAAATAAGATCTGCCAGTAAGATTCACTGAGAAAACATCCCTGACATTTACCATAGTGCAACCAAAAGCTTAACTCATCACACTTCTCTGGGGGCAGAAAAAAAGAGTCCTGACTCCTTCAAAGAAGTTCCACGATATAAGAGGTTAGGAAAATATACCATCTTCAGGTGTGTGTGTTTGACTGGGGGAGGGGGCTTGACTAACAGGACTTCCACACTTCAAGGACTCTCACATTTTGTCTTTTGCAACGTGGTTTCAAAACAAGAAGGCAGGGCTTCCCTGGTGGCGCAGTGGTTGAGAGTCCGCCTGCCGATGCAGGGGACACGGGTTCGTGCCCCAGTCCAGGAAGATCCCACATGCCACGGAGCGGCTGGGCCCGTGAGCCATGGCCGCCGAGCCTGCGCGTCCGGAGCCTGTGCTCTGCAATGGGAGAGGCCACAACAGTGAGAGGCCCGCGTACTGCAAAAAAAAAAAACCAAAAAACAAGAAGGCAGAGGTATGATCAGCCTAGAACAGTCCCAGCACAGAGCAGGGCCTCAATAAATATTTAATGAGCAGAGGAAAGCCTCTATAGCAAGACTATTCCTCACTGACAATGCCCTATGGAATGAGTAGAGTGCAGGGTGTATGGGGGACTGTTGCCCTGAGGAGAAGGAGATCTGAGTGCAAATCCTACTTCTTACTTCCCAGCTGTGTGACTGGGTCATGTCATCTCACTCACTGAGCCTTAGTTTTCTTGAGGGTAATTTGAGGATAAGGACAAGGGCCTGGCTTCTCTCTCAGAAGTGAAGTGAGGGGGACTTCCCTGGTGGCGCAGTGGTTAAGAATCCGCCTGCCAATGCAGGGGACACGGGTTTGAGCCCTGGTCTGGGAAAATCCCACATGTCTCAGAGCAACTAAGCCCGTGCACCACAACTACTGAGTCTGTGCTCTAGAGCCTGCAAGCCACTACTACTGAAGCCCACGCGCCTAGAGCCTGTGCTCCACAACAAGAGAAGCCACTGCAATGAGAAGCCCGCACATTGCAATGAAGAGTAGCCCCCGCTCGCCGCAACTAGAGAAAGTCTGCACGCAGCAACGAAGAAGACCCAACACAGCCCCAGCACAGCCAATAAATAAATAAATAAATATATTTAAAAAGGAAAAAAAAAAAGAAGTGAAGTGAGGGCACGCTGGGGAAAGTGAAGGATAGCTGTGAAACAGGGACCACACCCAGTAGGGTCCAGTTAGTTGATAAAAGGAGTCCTGGCTTGAGGACCAACATGTTAAGTGTCCTCATGGGACTACGACAGCTTTTCACAGCAGAAAAAAATGTGCTGTTGCCTGTGTGACTCTTATAAAAGGTCTGAGGCCCTTTCTTCAGTGATGACCAAGTTATTTACACTGGAGAGAAAGAAGAAGCTATGTTTTTAGCCACCAGATATGTCTATTCTAAGTGCCCCTGCGCATCTAGGCTAGCACCCAACTGATCACCTAGCAGCACAATTTGTTTTCTGATTTAAATGATCAGATAGAAAGTCAGATAAAGGACTTCTCTGGTGGCACAGTGGTTAAGAATCCACCTGCCAATGCAGAGGAGACGGGTTCGATCCCTGGTCCAGGAAGATCCCACATGCCTCGGAGCAGCTAAGCCTGTGTGCCACAACTACTGAGCCCACTTGCAGCAATTACTGAAGCCCGCAAGCTCTAGGGCCTGTGCTCCACAACAAAAGAAGCCACCGCAATGAGAAGCCCTTGCACTGCAATGAAGAGTAGCCCCCGCTTGTCGCAACTAGAGAAAGCCCGTGCAGCAATGAAGACCCAACTCAGCCAAAAAGTAAAAAAATAAAAAATAAAAAAGAAGTGCAACTATGTTAAGAAAAAAAAAAGTCAGATAAACCAACAGTGCAAGGTTCTTTAATAGCTAAGATCTCTCTTTTAGATACTGTAGGAGTCCGAACAAAGAAGTGAAATCTTTTTTGTGTGTGTGTGGTAAGAATATTTAATATGAGTTTTACCCTCTTAACAGATTTTTAAGTGTACAGTATAGAAATGAAAGCTTGCACTTTCCAACCTGCTTCTAGTGCAGCTCAAACAGCTCTCCCACAATCAGGACTGGTTGCTCTCCACCCTCGATAATCAGTCAATGAGATGGTGATGCATCAGCCCACCAAGCTAAACCACAGACTTTTGGATAAAGTAATATGTAAACTGGGTATTTTTGCAGATTTTAGGCACAATGCCTGTTACTCTCTCTGGCTTATGTTGCTTCCCATCCCACCTTCTGAGTCTCCTCTACCCAGTCTCCTCCCTGATAAAATGGGGGAGATACTACTGATGCATCCTGCTCTCTCCTTTGGAACCCTCTTGACTTCTACCCCACTAGCTTTTTCTTTCCATTCAGCCTGCTCCCATTTTGGCCTCACTTCACTAGCCCCACCACAGGGGGCTCCTTCTTCTAATTGGGAATTTACACCTCCCACCCCTATCCCTCTAATTTCCTGCCTTCGCTTGCCTTCCTCATTCCTTCAGCTACGAAAGTGAGTTAAGACACAGGCAAGCTGGAATCTGTCATGTTCACTTAGAACAGATCCTGTGTAGGCTCACAATATATATATTTGCTGAATAAATGAATGAATGAAGCAAATGAATGAAGACATATACAACCAGCCTATATAGAAACCCTGGGTGTTAATGGTTTTGACAACTGGGATTTACTTTAAATCTATTACTACAAAATTACCCTTCATCAATCTGACACTGTTCTTAAGAATTCTATCTTAAGCTCCTATATCTCAAGTAATTATAATAAAGTGGTGTTACTAGAGCTAGCTCAAGAAAATTATCCAACAAATGAATGGAATTTAAAAGAAAAAAATCATCTTAAAAGAGATTTCTAATTACACAGTTTTTAAAAAATAACCAGGGTTTCTGTCCTGACTATGCCCCACATTTCATAAAAAGTCTTAGATAACAGCAGTTTTCATGCCTGACCTTCTCTTACCCAATGAATATTGTGATGTGTGGTTTTGCAGAATCATTAAAAGCAGCAGCTCTGTTGTGTGTGCTAGCCAGCTGGGGACCCAAGGCAAGTACTTAACCTCTCCAGGATCCCATCTCTTCATCTCCCAAATGTGGATAACAGTATCTAATTTGAAGGGATGTGGTGAAGATTCAAGGGTATAATCCATGTAGAGTAGTTAGCACGGTGTCCAGCCCATAGTGGGCATTGAATAAATGTCAGCCATTTTCTATCTACTTGTAAAATTCAGGTCAGTTGAAGAATGGCTAAGATCTGCAATCTCTCCAGCAGTGTGTCACATTCCCTTCCTGTGTGTTTGCTAAATAAACCTCATTTAATGTCACTGGTTCTTTTCTCCCAACTTCTGCCAGTAACAGAAAATATTGACCAACCCCACATAAAAATCTAATAAAATATATATAGGTATATACATCCATAGGTGTGTATATCTAGATATTTATAAAGCACATATATCCATGTTTGTTACCTCTACAATATAATAAGCTTTTGGAGAGTGGTGGAGAATGAAAATGGCTAACATTTGTTCAGTGCTTACCATGAGGAAGACACTGTTTTAAGTGCTTTGCATGTATTAACTCATTTGATCTTCACAAGAAGCTTATGGTCAATATGTCTTATTCAGTCTCTATTCACTCAATAAACGAAGACTTATGTGATGGTTACCAATGTACCATTACAGGCTGTATAGTCTAGTGGTTAAGAATGCTCCTGGCTCCTCTACTTATTAGCAGTACAACTTTAGGCAAGTTACTGAACCTCTTTGTACCCCAATTTCTCCAATGTAAAGTAGATATAATAATCACACATGCACCTATTATAAAGATCTGCTGATAAAGAGCAAAGTAAAGGGCTTAGAATAGTGCCAGGCACACAGCAATCACTCAGTAACTTTTAGCAAACTTTACCACGGGTCCATTCTAAAGAGGAAATAATACCTTTCTATGTAGTAAAATCCACCTCAATGATTATAAATACAAACAAGAAAAGCTCACTTTTCTTCTCTTGCAGGAAAATGAGAAAAAAGGGTCAAAGTTTGAGTTAACATTAAAAACCTGAATTATGCTCAGAGAGGCCAAGAAAACAAAGCAATATTCATTTATTGTCCAGGATGAAATAGTCATCATTTGCCTACGATATCCAGAGGAACCTTTGATAACAAGCTTGAACCTGTAAATTATCTCATTTGGGTATCATGTGTCTATGGACAGAATAGAGATATCCATACCACTTAGAATGGAATGTTCTTTTGTTTATCCATTTATTCATATTCATTCACTCAGCAAACATGTTAAGCATCTACTCTATGACAGGTATTGATCTAGGCACTGAGGGACCCTGAAGTGAACAAAACAAAGTCCCTGCCCCCGAGGAGCTGGCCCTCTTTTAGGTGAGGTAGACAGCAAACAGATAAGTACATAATAACATGTAGGTAGTGATAGTACCTAATGTCTAATTAGTAAATTTGCAGTTGCAAAATTATCTTTTCCTTAAAATACTACAAGCAGAGGGGAAAGATTTAAAGACCTAAATAGTTTCTGAACCATAATAATCTGTTAGGTCTCTAGCTCAGCTACTTGACTCCAAACCTCTGCTGGGATCTTCTGAATGAAAGCAAAAGAGATGAAGAGAAGAACCTGGGCCACGAGGGAAGGGGTATGTGTTGGCTTCCTCCACCCCTGCAGGGGCAGGAGGCTGGCCTAGGCCAAAGCACCCTGGAGAGAAGGGGAGCAACACAGGGGCTGACGCAGCCCTGGCTTTGGTTCCCAGCTTCTGCCTCTCTCCCCAGGTCCCAGTGATACCATCTGACTTCCAGTCAGGCTCACCCCAGCCAGGTCCTCACATCTCAGTCCTGACCGGCTGGTGGTGGGGCTTCTGGAGCTCTGGTTTGACATCATCCAGGGCCCAGTATCCAGCTCCCCTTGACCATTTCTGACCTGTACTCATGTTCTGAAAAGTGGGCTTCCTCCCTGTACATGAGCCTTGGTTCGAAACTAATGACCCATTTCTGGTGACAGGATTCCTGGTTTAATCTCTGTACCGAAGCCCATTCTGGCCACCTACTGAGGACTCCAGTACTCCTTGGACTGGGGACTATGTGTCTTCTCCTGCTCATCATAACCCTCATAAAGCCCTGGGGTGGGCCATGCTTTCCCAGCATTTTCAAATTGGGCCAGTTTCTGGACCATCCACTGATGTCTATGCCTACCTTGTCACTTCATGATGGAACCCTGCCACAACGACTGACTGGCCCATGAATTTTGCTGTTCCCTTGGCGCTCCTGAACCCTTATTGTGGCTGCTCACCAGGATTTCTGCTGGGGCAAGCATTTGGGGACATCACACAACACCCCACCCACACATCATAACCATTACAAAGACCAATCAATATACTTCTAGGACTTGGCCATTGCAGTAGTTAACTCCAAGCACCAAGTGGTTGTATCCAGGTTGACAACTGGAGTCTTCTTGCTACTGCCTGCTTAGAATTAGTCCAGAATCAGAACTCTGTATATGATTCTCTAAATGTTTGCACATCTCCATTATCAAAGTTTCTATTTGGATATTTATCTGATTATTTGACTAATGTCTATCTCCTCTACTTGACTGTACTCCCTCAGCTTTGAAACTCACCCTATCACACGATAAATTAGCCACTACACCTCACTGCTTCAGTCATTCGGAAGTCTCTGAGTCCCTTAGCTTCATTCATTCCTTGGGTTCTGTGATGTCGCTGCCATCACAATCCTGGGTGATTCCAATATACTGGCAGATGATCCTAAAAATACCATGACTCCAAGTTCTTCTCCTCCGATGATCTTGTTCTCACATTCAGCCACTCAGTCTTACCCTCCATCTTATCATGAGCTTTAACTGCATCCTCTGCAACCTCAGCGGAGGTGGGGTGATATAGGGCAAGTCCTCACTGCTCATGATAAACTACAACTCAAAATACTTATTTTTTTTAACTGGAATGAAGCCACTTAGGTTTATCCTTAGTCAACAAAAAATTCAGGCTAAAGTGAGACAAATCAAAGAACTAAGAGCTTCCACATTCTTTCACAAATAGCTGTGGCTGTGAACAATATGCTTCTGGTAGAGGCCATTGCTGCCAGAGGTAATTTAAGAAGAAAAATCTTTCCAAAAACATGGCCCATTAATTCTGAGATAGGTTAATTTGGGAAGTATTTCGAATTGACCAGTGTAGGTCGATAAATCCTAGGAGCACTTGTAGTGGATGCTCGTTTTTTTTGTGTTTGGCATCTATTCACCCTACATCCCTTAAGAGCCCTTTCAATTCCACCTCTCCCTCAGTCTTGATCAACTGAGGTTCAGCTGTCCCCATGATCTCCCAAATCCAGGGATGGAGAACACAGTATTGCTCTAAGATCACATTCCCTTGGTCACAGTAATTGGTTGTGGGATGGGAAGGTGACCCACTTGGAATTGGTGAGACTTCTGCTGGGGTTTCTAGGAAAGATTCTTACTCTTTACCACTGTAGGTGGCAAGATGTGGAGCTTCTGCATCCATCTTACTCCAGTGAGAGGAGAGCCTATCTGAGGATGTGGCCAAACTGAAGGAGAGTCCAGAGGTGGAGAGAGGACAAAAGGATGCTGGTGTCACTGAGTGTCCTGACAAAACCACACACTTGGACCCTCAGTTCCTGAGCTGTGGCAGTCAACAACATGTGTTCCCATACTGTTCCTCTTCCTGAGCACACGAGACAACTATACTTCTCAGCCTCCCTTGAAGAGAGGTTGGTCTATGAGACTGAACTCTGGTTAAAGGAATATGCACAGAAGTGACATAAGCCACTTCCAAGCCCTTTTCCTCCCAATCCTATAAGATCCTCCAGGACTTTTCCCCCTTCTGTAGCACTCTCGGAGATGTTGCAGGTGGTACGAAACAGAGCACTGTGATATAAGAAACTGGATGGGAGTGAGGTGGCAGGCAGTGTCAGGGAAGACCTCTTTGTGGAAAAGATATTTGAACAGAGACCTGATATGCAAATGTAAGCAAGTAATGAAGCTACTCGGGGGAGGAGAGGAAGAAAGTACATTCCCAATAGGTAAAATAGCTAGTGCAAAGGCTCTGAGGCAAGAAATGGCTTGCCATACTGGAGGAACAGAAAAGTGGTTAATGTCCTTGGAGCTTAGTGACAGCAAGAGAATGAAAGCATCCAATAGTCTAGGTTGGATAGGCAGGGCCCAGTGGTCAAGGCAAGAGATGACAGTGCCTTGGACCAGAGTGGTAGCAATGGAGCTAAAAAAGGAAATGGGCAAATTCATGATATTTTTTGGAAGTAACACAAACAAAACTTGCTGGGTAGTTGGAAATTAAGGATGAGAAAAAGGAAGGTCTCCTAAGTCTTTGGCTTGAGCAACTGGTTAGATGGTGATGTCACTTAGTCAGATGGTGAGATGAGAAAAGAACCATTTTGGGGTGGAATGTAATCAGGATTTTTGGACATGTTAAGTTTGATCTTCCTGTTAAATATTCATGTGAAGATATCAATATAGACATCAGAGCTTAGTTCCTCTAAACCACAATGATGATGGTGATGGTGGTGGTAGTGATGGCAGCTACTATTTACTAAGCATGTACTATATGCCAGGCATTATGTGAGGTGCTATACATAGACCATCTCTCATAATCTCACCACATCCCTCTAAGCTAGGACTTCCATTTTACAGATGAGGAAACTGAAGCTCAGACTTGGTAAAGCACCTTGTCAACAGTGACATGGCTACTAACTAAACCAGGAGTAGAGTTCTACCTTAGGTGGCCTGAGACCTTGTCACAAAGTGTGCTGTATCTCCTGAACTAGAATATAAGGTGCTTGGGGAAGGACAGTTATCTTTTCATTCTTTACATTCCTGAAGTACTTTGTCCTCACAAGATGCTCAATCGATGTTTGTTGCTCAATTCCCTCACTCATGGGAAAAGACCAAATGGCATAAGGCAAGGCCCAAACAAGAAGTCGTCCCCTCCTGTTCTCTGTTCTCTTCTCTTTTACCTCCCTGTTCCTTAGCTCCCTGTAACAAGGGGCTTCTGACCCATTGGTCCATCTTCCTATTTCACAAGCATTTAGAACACTCCACAGAAGGGTGTGTACAGTACGCTGTGACAAGTTTGGAGCATGAAGTCACCCCAAACACGGGCTGGGGGCGGGTGGTGCTTAGCACACAGCTTCCACTCAGTAGCTCATATAGGCCATGGTTTTCAATCGGGCCTTTCAAGCTGTTGCAGCAGTCTTCAGTACATTAAAGCTAAAACTCATTTTGTACCCCCGCACCCCGCCAAACCCAGGTAGCTTCCAAAAAGCTGAAGTCATAAGCAGGAAAGACTGAGATCCTGATTGAATCAGATTCAAGCAATTCAAACTAGGATTGGCTTTTCTATTTCTGCCAGGCCAAATGCTTTAGGTCAATCTTCCACTTGACGAAATAGGGAATGAATAATTTAATACACTTAGTACAGCCTCCACCTACAGTTTTAAGAGAAATGGGGTTACTGAACCCACAGTGAAGACCATACTGCTTCTCAGTAGAGGATCACAAGGAAGCGGTTTGTCAGGAAAGCCCAGTGGCGAGGCTCATGCTGTCTCTCCCCTGGGTGGCCCTCTCACCTTTTCCTCCCTGGACTCACCCTTGCCAGTCCTGTAAGCCTCAGCTCTAATGGTACCCCCTATAGCACTCCTAGGGTGGCTCAAGTCCTCTTCACTGTGTTCCTACCCCTGTGTTCATTCCTGTCTTAACTTCTGAAAAATGATAAGATGTGCTATCAATCTCACTCTCCCTCCCAGACATGGACCACGTCTTACCCATCTTATAAACCTCAGTTCAGTGGGATACAGTGAGGTTCAAGAAATAGCTGTTGAATTGAACGGTGAACAGACCGGCATTGTGTTGCCAGAGGAAGAGGAATCTGTGGACACAGGAGACCCTCGTGCTAGTCCTGGCCTTGGGTCAACTCTCTGTGCGCTGTGGGGTAAGTCCCTTACTCTCTCTGGGCCTGTCTGTTCATCAGCCAAAATAATGGGGCTGGACCAGCTTAGCTCCAAAGGCCCCGACACTCTGGCACTGAGTGATCTGTGTGCACAGATGGGAAAGCAACTAAGGATAATGTATTCATGCAGGCTGGCTCTACAAGGCCCTCACCATTAATCACAATTCTCCAGTCTAACAAAATCCCTCCCCAGATGATCTCTAAAGGATGTTGCACACAATGAAGGAGAAATAATCGCCCTCAATTTCCACACAGAGAATCGTGTTTTAATATCTATTAATTGTGTCAGTCTTTTTCAGGCCAAGTGCAAACACTGCCCTTCTCCTGGCTTCTGCCCATCCCAAAGGCACACCCCCTGCTTCTCTAGGGTGGGGATGGGCAGGAGACACACCCGGATACCAATGCAAGTGGGGTCCTGCTCCCTGGCATGCACTGCGCACAGCTGAACAGCATATTTTAATCCCCAGATCTGGTTCCAAGCTCAATATTAAGACCAAAGTCCTAAAGGAATGCTGGGGGCTTTCAGCAGAAAGTTTTTGGCCGAGAAAATCTGAACAGATCCATGAAGAAAATTCTTTCCCATTGTTGCCATGACTCCAGGAGGGCCCCTGAACCCCTGTCCCAAATTGTGAGAGAAGATGAAAAATTGCATGTGATGCTTCCCCAGTGAGGCCAAGGCAGGGCTCTGGGCAGACAGAATGCACTGCCTATTAGGCTCCATTTTCCTAAATGTTTTCAAGATAGAGCTTCAGATTTGAAGTCCTGATGTTTCCCAATACTGCATTTCCCCCCTCCCTTCACATGCCTTTCTTCTTTCCTTCTCTTAATTCTATGCCTTTTTTGTATTTTTATCCTGTGGATTCCTGAATCCACAGTTAATACAAAAACCTCCCAGTAAAATAATATCTTATATTTTCAAATATAGATGACTCACAAATATTCTTAAATGTCTCGATGTATAAAATGTCCAGTCTCTTCAATTAAGTGCAACCCCTCAAAGCCAAGGGCCGTGCCTGCCACTTATTTTGAATGCCTAACACACAAGCCATCAGCAATATTTGCCTAGTGGCCCAGTGTCAATAAGCCAGGTCCTCAGCCCATGCTCACGTTTCCTAACTGCCTTTGACAAGATAGGTGTTTATTTTTTTGTTTTTTGTTTTTTGTTTTGTTTTGCGGTACGCGGGCCTCTCACTGTTGTGGCCTCTCCCATTGCGGAGCACAGGCTCTGGACGCACAGGCTCAGCGGCCATGGCTCACGGGCCTAGCCGCTCCGCGGCACGTGGGATCCTCCCGGACCGGGGCACGAACCCGTGTCCCCTGCATCGGCAGGTGGACTCTCAACCACTGCGCCACCAGGGAAGCCCAGGATAGGTGTTTTTAATGATAGTGACCAGTCCTCACCTTACTTTATCATTGCTGATAGCAATTTCACAGAATGTGTTCTAAGTTACATTTTCTTGCTTGAAGAGTGGTTTCTTTTTTTGTAGATACATTTATCATTTTCAATAATTACAAAGCCACTTATCTAAATTACCCCATTAGAATGCTGAACAGGAAACTAAAGCTCCTCCACATCCTAAAGTCACAATATTTTATGACAGCTTCATTCTTATGGATCCACAAAGCGTGTATCATTTTTGTGCCAAAGAACATGGTTTCTCATATAAGCTCTTATTCATTTGTTAAGACTAAAATTGTCCTGAACCTGAAAACTGAACTGTAAATATGACTATAGTCCATCAATTTGGGCCTGAGGTCTTCTACATACATAGGAATGGTAGGTCAGTTTACCACATTGAATGAAGTAAAATGATAAAGTCTTCTGCAACCAAGAAGGGTTATAAAAAGCCATATAAGAAACTTTACTAGTCATTCAAATACTGCAGAGTTATTATCACTGTTATAAGACCATAACTGTTGGCATTGCAGTGTCTCTCTCTCATAAGAAAGTATTTTCTGAAGATAATGCATTTAAAATACAAAGCCAAGAATCTGCATTTCTATTACATTTAAAAAATTTATCCATTGAAGTCAAACAGCAAACTATAGTTCTTTCTTCTTATCACAATATTTGGAGAATGATATAAATACACCTGCTCTTATCTTTGTCTAGTCATTTATAATCTCTGGGAAGCATGATATTTTTTCTTCTAGAGGTGCTTTTTAAATCAGCAACCACACTGTCATGCATATATGATATGGGGTTGCTTTGATAGGAAAAACGCAGCGTGTGGTATCTCACTTGTTCAGTTCTCATCCAATTATCACCAGGAAAAAAATTCAAGTAATTATAAACATAAGAATTATCAATCATCAGTGAGAGAAGAGAAAGAACACAAAGGAGACCCTAAGAGAGTGAGGAGTAGACGTTCATGTGTAATCAGAGAACAGATGTAATATGTGTTTCAGGAAATTACAGGAGGTTAACATTCCAAGCACACGCCTGAAGCAGAAGCATTATTTTTATGCACCAGTTTAGAAAACAGTGGAGCAGAATACAAAGGTTTGACCATTTGCTGAAAGGAAATTTCAAATGAGGTCAATTCTTTCACACTCCTATTGGCTCCAATGAAAGCCAAAGTAGATAAGAGGGTTAGGATTAAAGAAAAAAACATATTAACCAAGTAAATAAAATAACAAATTTACTTCTGAAAATGGAAACCTTTTGTTTCATCAGCTCTTTTCATCCTTGAAGGATTCATTACTTATGAAAAGAAATTTTGTTTAGTGAAGCTCTTTTAAATGACTTCCCTTAAATGACTTTCATGCCCTTGATTACCCAACTCTTATTTAACTCTCTATAGTTTCCAAGTTGGGTGGAATGTGTGTTTTTTAAATTAATTAATTAATTAATTAATGGCTGCATTGGGTCTTCATTGCTGCGCACCGGCTCTCTAGTTGCAGAGAGCGGGGCTACTCTTCATTGCGGTGCATGGGCTTCTTGTTGTGGTGTCTTCTCTTGTTGCGGAGCACAGGATCTAGGCATGCAGGCTTCAGTAGTTGTGGCATGTGGGCTCAGCAGTTGCGGCTCGCGGGCTCTAGAGCACAGGCTCAGTAGTTGTGGCACATGGGCTTAGTTGCTCCGTGGCATATGGGATCTTCCCAGACCAGGGCTCGAACTCGTGTCCCCTGCATTGGCAGGCGGATTCTTAACCACTGCGCTACCAGGGAAGCCCCAGAATATGTTTTTATTGCATCTGTGCAATAAAAGGTGTTGGCTCTTCTGGTGTTAGATTCCATAGATGTCCTTTATTTATGTAGAGGAAGTCTCTCCTCCCCTTGGCTTATCATACCCCTGAGCTGGGTCACAAGCTCTGGGTCTTCTCCCTGTTGGTTCTGCCCATCTTTTCCCCTTGTAAACAGCCTCTGGGATTAGCTGTGCTGTATCGTGACTACAACAATGCACAAAGGTAGTACTTCTCCAATTTTAACGTGCCTAAAACTACCTGGGGTCAGGGTGGGTAGGGGGTGGTATTTAAAACACCAATTCTGATCCAGTAGGTTTGGGTGGGGCCCAAGACCCTACATTTGTTAAGTTCCCAGGTGATGCTACTGCTGATTCACACACAACACCGAGTCACAAGGAACCAGGGTGTACAATCAAGTTCTCAGGTTGATCTCGGAGAGGCAGCAGTGAATGGTGGCATGAAGTGAGATCTTAATTCCCTGCCTAGGAATTGAACCTGGGTAGCGTGGATGAAAGCCAGGAATCCTGGCCACCAGACCCCCTGGCTCTTGCCCCCAGTGAAAAATGCATTTCTCACGGAGGCAAAAACTGTAAAAACAGGTACAAAGTTTACTATTAGAGACATAGCACAACAACAAGTGGGAGAGCACACAGAGAAACAGTTTGCTTAGTTAAGATAGAAGCAAGGCAGAGATGCACACCGGAGAGAAAGGGTGTGGGCGTCCCCCTAATGAGGAGGAGTGCAGTAAAGAGGCGGTTAAGTCATTTATATAGGGCAGTTCTTCAGGGTCTTTGTTTACCTTTGGCCAATTATCTGGTTCCTTTTTCCACACCTGACCTGTCCTAGAACCCTCCCAAACATGTGTGCGAAACTTTTTTCCAAGATGGATTTCAGCCTAGAGGCCTTTGGGACAGTCTTAGCATCACATATTATGGGGTGGTGCCCCCTTCTTTTTGACCCCCCCAAGGAGCCTTTCTGCGCTTGTGCAATGTTTCCCTTGCCCCCCGGATGTGAAATGTATGACCTCTTGATCTTTTAATAGGGTTTAGTCCCTCTCTGTCCCTGCTATAAAAGTGTCCAATGTCCGGTTATCTACCCTATTCTGTTGTTCCTTATATCGAAGTGCTGATCTCAAAATACAGACAGGAGTCTGGTCATAAATATGTAGTCCAGAGCCCGTTTGTCTCTTGCCTCAGGCAATGTAAACAGGGGGCTGGTAATGAATGTCTGGCCTGGAGCCCATCTTCTTCTCACCCCAGGAAGTGTGAACAGGAGGTCAGTTGTAAATGTCTAGCTTGGAGCCCATCTATATCCTGCCTCAAGGTGAGCCAAAATGTCAAACCAGCCCTTGGACAAACAGTCTTCCTTATTTATCTGTATTACTATTTAATCACCATGAAAGAGGTTATTAAATGAAAAGTAAACCAAGGAATGTGAGAGGAATCAGGGAGTGAGAGAAGGGAAGAAGAATGACATAAAATTATTTGGATGAGATTATGGAGGCAAGGGTGGTTGTGGTGAATATAATACAATTGGGCAGAGTAATATGGTAAGATATTATTATGATATGATTGGGAATTATAATAATATACAATAACAAAACAATTGGGGATTGCTGGTGAACAAAACACTAATAGGAAAGGCTTATCCAACTGACAGCACAAAAAGTTCTGAAATGCTTTCCAACCTAACATTTTCAGCTCTTTTCTGATGAAAAGGCATTACCCAAAACAATCATAAAATACTTTCAGGTGAGGAAAAAGAGCACTGCTTTAGAGCCTGACAAGAGGCCAGAATCACACTCTGCTGTTACTAGTTAGACAAGTTGCCTCCCTGGACATAAATTTCCTCATCTGTCAAATGGGGTATTAACAGCTACGATTTAATTCTAAGAATTAAATGAGAAATGTGGTATGAAGTACTTAATACAAAGCCTGGCACAAAGTAAGCACTCAACTCATGACAACTATTATAAACATTATTAATAATACAATCTAGGTTCTACAATCACATATTGTTAGAGTTCACCCTTGAGGTGATGCTCTAGGCAATGAGGTGATGAACTTTGTTCAAAAGCTGCCACTGAGTGTCCAGGTAATGTCTGCAATGTTGCCTTCTGGCCTGAGGTCTAATACTAAACACCACGCAGGCAGTAGGTCAAAGAAATACTTACCTAATATAAAATATTTTCAATACATATTAAATAAATATTTTCAGTAAGTACTTAAATAATTAAATACTTAATATTTTAAATCTCCTTTCTTTCCTCTTCTAGTTTGGTTTCCTTGGGAATCTGTACCTATGGGGAACTTCAAAGCGTACTAATGAAAATTGACTTAGTTCCCAACTTCTGCCTTCCTGCTTATGACTAGATTCATATTTTGTTAGAATGGTAAAGACCTCTGAGATTATCTAGTCCAACCTGTTCTCCAGTGCTCGGGGCCATGTCACTCTTTCAAGACATATTTAAGGGGACCTCTAATTCATATGCCATTTTATGTCCACTGGCAGCAGTCTGAGGGTAGCCCCATGTTTCCCATGCAATAAAGGGTATGGGCTGGATGATAACTGTTTCCCTTCATTATCAAGTGTAGTTTTTGTTTATTCATCAGTTCCCAGATTATTTCCAGACAGTTAAATTGCTAAAAGTTCACCAGCCTATGGCTAAATCCAGCCATATCCACACTGAGGTTAGACACTCTGGGTCCACTGGGCTGGTGTGATAACAGGATGCCTAAGGAGATATCCTAAGCTGAGCTCAACAATTAGAGTGGTCTGAGGGATGGCTCTCTTTACCTCCCAGAATCTAAGCTTGGGAAGAGGTCTCAAGGTCACACATACCAGTTTTTAAACTATGTCAATTCATCATCAGAATTGCCTCAGAGCTCTGATGGAGAGGAAGGAAAGCTGAGCCAGGGGGACTCTGGACACCTCCACTCAATCGGAACTACTTCCTTTTTATCTATTTATATGTTGGGGTTCTGCTGACGATTGTTTAAACTATTGCTGTGGAACTTCTTTATTTTCCAGGCATCTAAATCCTTTCATCAAATTCATCTCTGTATTGGTTACGGTGAGGTTTAGCTACAAGTAACTGAGACCCAAAGTAATAGTGCATGAACAAGGTATAAGTTTATTTCTTTCACCTAAAAATTCAGATTATGGATGGTAAGATAGCACAAGTTCTGTGAAACTAGACAGCTTTAAGCTTTCTGAGCCACTTCCCAAATGTGTTTTCCTTATCCTCATGGTTCAAGCTGGAGTTCCAGCCATCACATCCATGTACCAAGCAGGTTAGAAAGAAGAGTACATGCCATTGCTTAAGAACACCCCGCAGAAGATGCATTCTGTCTACATCTCGTTGGCTAGCACTGTCATGCTGGCTGTACATAGCTGCAAATGAGGCTGGGAAACATGGCCTTCCCTATTCTGGTGGCCATACACCCAACTAAATATTGGGAATTCTATACGTCTAGAAGTAGAAAGAGAGTAGAAAGAGAGATTGAAGGAAAAAAATCTCTCTTCCATCACAATCTATCTTCAGCCCAGTTACCTGTTTCAACCTTGAAATATCTGATTTTCTCCTTTGATCTTCCTAGAGCTAGCGGATTAGAAGGGGTTTTGAAGGCAACTTGAAAAGTGACAGCTGAAATAGCAGTGGCTGCTGAATTACATGCAGCAGCTCAGACTCATTTAGTGGAGGAGCAAATCAATAATTACAGTGAAACATAGACCTGTTTATAGAGGGAAAATTAAATTATGTTTGGCACATTCTGCTTAAAACATGGAAGGACAGATACACAATGGAAAGATTCCCATTAACGTGGTTAGAAGTTTTGAATGACATTTAAAGTCATGAGCTTCAGCACCTAGGAAATCTACCTGATGCAGCAGCATTTCTCACTCTCTGAGTGTCCCAGGCCTTAATGGAAGCTTTGGGGTGGAGAGGGGCCTAGGGAAGTGCAGGGAATCTAGCTCCCCTCGAGGTCCCTGCCCTTTGAACAGGGCCTGGCACCTAGTGTGTGCTGAATGAGTATCTGCTGAATTAATAAATGGATGGATGAGGTTGGGGGCCCAAGACTTAGCTCAGCTTTGGGGCCTTCAAGATGACAGGGTTCTTGTAAGAACTAGGGGCAAGAGTCAACATGCAGGTGAGGGAAAGGAGTCCATGTATCCAGAGTGGCCTTGGACCTACAGTGCACTGAGAAACAGGTTTCAAATCACAGTGGACAGTGAAGGAGGATGCTTAAAAGCCCAAAGATCAAGCTTTCTACCATGCTTTTATTTCAAGTTTGATTTTAGTTGATATTCCATTCATTGTTAGGGTTATTATTACTGCATTTTATAACTGTTTTAACACTTCTTCAAAAATTAGTTTAAACCAGTCACCAAAGGAAAATGTTATGTGATTCCACTTATAGGAGGTACCTAGAGTACTCAAATTCATAGAGACAGAAAGTAGAACGGTGGCTGCCAACAGCTGGGGTGGGAGGGAGAGGGGAAGAGTTGTTTAATGGGTACAAAGCTTCAGTTTGGTAACACGAAGTTCTGGAGATGGATGGCGGTGACAATTGCACAACATTGTGGATGTACTTAATGCCACTCAACTGTACACTTAAAAATGGTTAAAATAGTGAATTTTATGTTATGTATATTTTGTCACAATTAAAAAATTAGTCTTAATATGAATTGCATATCTAGGAGAACTGCATTTCATTCCAAGTGTCGGTATTTTGAAAAGTATTTTAGCCATTGCCTATAACAACTTTGCAAACATTACAAATGGTTTTAAAGCATTTCCTAAAACTCACCCACCATAGGTGGGGTCCCCCCCAGGTCCCGTGGAGCTCCTCTCACAACGTCTTTGGTGCAGTTCCTAACTGACTCGCCAAACCAACTTCACATCATTCAGCAACTTACACCCTCACGTATTTCCTCCAACACCAAACCATCACCAGCACTCTTGAACCAGCTTGCCAGAGCTTGATAATCTGTAAACTCCCACTATCAACTTGGTATCTACCTGAGGAGGAGAGGGTATAGAACTTTCACCAAATTCTCTAAGGTGGTGGTTCTCAACAAGTGGTCCCCGGACAGCAGCATCAGCATCACCTGGGAATGTATTAGAAATGCAAATTCTCAGGCCCTGCCCAGATCTCCTGAATCAGAGACTCTGGGCATGAGGTCCACCCAAAGGTCTGTGTTTTCTTAAGTCTCTAGGGGATTCTGAAGCATGCTGAAGTTTGAGACCCGCTGCTCTAAGGGGTCTGTGACCTCCAAAATGTTAAGAACCAGCATGTTCGCTAGAAAGGTGACCACACTCAGAAGGCCAAAGTGTTTCTTTTCTGGGGCTTCATGAGTTTTTTATAAGACTGACCCAATAAAGGTCAAAGGTTCACTCTGCCTGTGGTATTTCTGCAAACATCTGATTGGATTACAGCCTTCACGTCCCCCAGGAAACAAGACCAAATCTGCCCACACTGACCTGCTGGTTTGTGTCAGGGGAGCAGTAGCTGTGATCCCCCTTCCTTTTTGATCTGTTGACTCCCTGGTAAGGACCAGGGAAAGGGAATATTTCACCACTGTGGCTACCACAGAAACCAGGACTTCTGTTTCCCCCAATTTTCTGCCTTCTTCACAGAAGCTCAAAGAAGGACAGGAAGAGTGCAGGCTGTGGTTACCTACAATTTCCACTGACTGTGCTTAAGGTGATTCTGTAGAGAGAGTACCAGGTTTGAGGGTTGGAAGACCTCAGTTTGGGTCTGTTTCTCTCTTACTAGCCCTGTGACCCCGGGCCTTAACTTCTTCATCTGTAACATGGGGGTGGCAGGGTTCCTCGGAAGTTTGAGAAGGTGTAAGTGAAAGCCCCTTATGAGAAAGCAGCCCCAGGTCACAGTCTGAATCCAGCTCTACTACGTATCAGCTCTGCACGACTTCAGAATAGGGATATCAACCCATCTTCCATCTCAGAGGGTTGTTGTGAGGATTCAATGAGACGATATAAATAAAGGGCATAGCATACTTCCTAAACATGGTAAAAAAAAATGAAATGTTTAGTAAGAGTAATAGTAGTAGTAGAAGTAAAGCCTATAGTATATCAGGTAACCTTAGTATAATTTTAGAGCACAAAAAGAAACAATTGATAACAATATAACAGTATGTACAGCAGAGTCAGATATTTTAACAACAAAAGAGATGCAAGCTACTGGGCTCATTAGTTTAATGTGAACAAGACAGAATATTCACCTTGCAGAAAATATTTCAAACGCAAAAAGTTAATGTATTCTAAACCTAAAGAGTCTTAAACTCCTGTTTTGATCAGGAGGTCAGTTTCTCTGAATGTAGTTCTTCAGACAGAATAAAGATGATACTACTTAATATTCATGTAACAGTAAACACTCTTTTAACTAATTTCATATCCAATACCTCAGAGAAAAGATGATACAAGAAAATCAGCTCAAGTACAGGAAGGTTTTTTTTTTTTTTAAGAATTTTACATGACCTTGTGCTAAAGAGGGTATAAAACCATCCTCACCTCCACAACCTGCATTTGCTGACTTGAATGATTCTATAACAACCCGTTGGCAACTAGTAAGTGGCTAAATTACATGAATTCTGATAAATCCTTCCTGATTAGTTGTCACCATACAGCCAAATGTTTTGGGTGATGACATTAATCTGTTTTGACAGATTTTGCTCTCTGAAGAGTAACAGATTCTCAGGGACATTAAACTGACTTAACAAGAGCACAGAGTAAAAGAGTTGGAAAGATTTGAACTGAAACTGCCTCTGACAGAGGTCTCTCTCCTCCAATATTAAAAAAATATTTAAAAAACATTGCACTGCATTGCTCTTTGGTAGTGCTAGAATCAAACAATCTCAGCAGACAGGCAGTTACTCTTATCTCTGATTCTTCACAAACAAAACTACTTTCCCAGAGAGACCCTACTACATTTTCCAAAGTGTGTTCCAATTCCCTCTAATCCCAGATGATGCTCAGACACCACAGTAAGCCCTAAACTTCCTAAACTCAAATGTTTTTAGCCATATAACTACTAAGTCGTACGACCAGTGACACACACACACACACACACACACACCCCATGCTTAGAGAGAAACACTTACTTAGGCTATTTTGGTAGAGAAAAACAATCATTCATTCATCCAAAAGATACATTTACTAAGCACCTACTATGTGTAAAGCATATCATTCATTCACTCATTCACTCTCTTTGCTATTTAAAAAACTGATATAGTTAACATGCTATAAATCAATCTTTTTAAAACACACAATTCAGTGGTTTTTAGTGTGTTCACAAGGTTGTGCAAACATCACCACTATCTAATTCCAGCACATTTTCATCACCCCAAAAAGAAACCATACACCCATTAGCAGTCACTCCCATTTCTCTCCCCCGACCCCAGTCCCTGGCACAAACTAATCTAATTTCTGTCCCTGTGTCGTTCATTCATTCATTACTATTTTTGAGCACCTTCTCAGCACCAGGTGCTGTTTTAGGCATAAGGGGACAGATTGGTGAATAAAAACAGGCCACGAGTCTCCTCTAAATGGAGATTTTCTTCTAGTGACTACATTCATTTCACCAAATTAAAAGCAATATATATTTAGTGAGAAGAAAATACATGCAAGAAAATAGAATATTCTCAGTCTGATAAACAAAAAAGATAACCCAAACACACACACACACACACACACACACACACACACACCCCAAGCATGCACACCATGAAAATATGCAAAACAGCTTCAAACATTTTTTTCTTTCAATGACTTTTTCTAGGAAACTGATGTGTGGAAATTTCCCCTTCTTTCTTCCTCCTGGGCCTCTGGTAGCGTTGCAAGGATCAAACCAAATAGCTTAACAGCAAGAAGCAGGAAGTGAAGCACAGCCTGGGCCATGGTCAAGTTGGACAGCTGGTTCCAGAACACACAGAGGTCTTTCCTCATCTTGTGTCCATGTGCCTTACGCCACAAACCACCATCTGAGCCCAGTCACTGGCTTGAGACTTCAAATAATAAGCTTCTGACAAAGGTAAGGTTATCATCCAAAATAGCAGGTTCCAACCTTAATTTCGGAGCCCCACCCAGGCAATGAGACGTTTCTTTTTTTCTTTTTTTTTTTAGGCAGGACACAATGAAGCAACTTCACTTTTCATTTTTGAAGAATATGTTTAGGTTCTAGAAGTTCACTGTAACAGGATTTGCAGGATTTGACTTCCTGCATGTGGAATGTCCTAATCAGCTCACATTTCAAAATGTTTTGCTGAAGCTCAGACCATCACTGCTCCAAACTGAACAATCACTACCATTTCTATGATAAATTTGCTGTTATCTGTAAGAGAGTTGCTACTAACAAGTACATGCATATCACCATATCTTCCTACATAAACACTTCCCAATTGTGTAAACTCAAACATAGATCTATAGTTAGGAGTAAGTGAAGAAACAGAATTAGTGATTAAACTGAGTCTGAGAAGCAACTTCTTTGTTTGGATCTAGTAAGACCATAAAGCCAAAGTGTTTTGTGTAACTTTAGTGACCTTCCAATTTATCATCCAAATGAGATACTTTTGAGAGTGAAAGGGGGCACCTTTAATAAGCTGAGACAGGAGACACAAGCCTGGATAGTGCCAGACAACTGGGGAGAGACGTATGGTCACCCTGTGTATGGGCATCACGCCACATCCTAACAGAGAACCACCTCCCCAGTCCTGCCCTGGAGCCTAAAATCTGGAAGGGGAGATCAGATACTCTATATTACAGAGCAGAAAATGCTAATTATTATGAAGATATAATCTCTTATGATTCCTCTTTAATGTTTCTCGAATAGGCTAAAGTCTTCCTGAATACTAAAACTGTTTTAAAACAAGTCTTGCAATGCTGTACAAGGGAATTTATAATGAGGACAGGTCCAAAATAAATGAGCGATGAGTATAATTCAGAAGAAGGTTATAGGTCGACATTCATGCATGTGTGTATACGTGTGTGCACAAACACGTGTACATGTGGGTAAGTGGAGAGGCATGGCAAGGAAAAAGAAGTCGGTGTAAATTTTTTCTTCTAAAAGAATTAATGAGAAATACTTATAATCATGACAACTCAGTCATAACTAACATAAAAACAATAAGCTCAACAACTCCAGAACAGAACACAGCATGATTTGGGGGTAAAAACAATAGCTACAGCCTTTCCTCAAAGCCCTTTTCTTAGGGCTACAGCCTTTCCTCATAGCCTTTTTCTTGGGGCTACAGCCTTTCCTCATAGCCCTTTTCTTATTTTTCTGATAAATCAAGGATATAACTAGTTCCTGCTAAACTGTTCATACTTCCAAAGGATTGTACCTGTAGAGACACTTTCTCTGAAACAACATTTCTGCACTTGACCTCCTTTACAATAAAAAAATTATCTCAGGCCCCCCTTGGGCTAACTTAAAAAATATATTATAAAGCTATAAATTCCTTATGTTTTAAGCTCTTACATAGCTATAAAATCAGAACAAATTTATAACTGATAATACAAACAAACCCATAAGGCCAATAAAAGCCAAATGAATCACATTAATCAATCTGATATGTAATATGCTGTTGAAATTAGATTTCCACACTGTGGCCTGGTTCTTTCAAGTTTGACCTCCTTATTCTATTGTATATGATGTGATGACTCAATTGTCTAACCACTTATTTCCTATTCAGGGTCTACATGCAGCTTCCATTGTCACAAACACTGCCTCATATTGTCATTTGGCCTTGCCTTTGTTGGAAGGCATCATCTGTAATCGTATTCACCTCTGTCCTTTGAGCCACTATTAAAGGAAAACCACTTGATGACAGAGCACTAGGAACACATGTCATTGTGAGCACCGAGACCTTGCAGCAGCATTTAGTTTCAAGGTGGTCATCCACACAATCCAGGACAAGCTGCCATTAAATTTGTTTTAAAATTATCATCAAAATGAATTTCATTACAATTGTAAGCTCCGTGTGGTCAGGGATTTGGGTCTGTTTTTTTGACTGTGGTGTTCCCAGCACTTAGCAGAATACCTAGCACAAGCTATTAAGAGAAATGCAAATCAAAACTACAATGGGGTATCACCTCGCAGCAGTCAGAATGGCCATCATTAAAAAGGTCTACAAATTACAAATGCTGGAGAGGATGTGGAGAAAAGGGAACCGTCCTACACTGTTGGTGGGAATGTAAGTTGGTGCAGCCACTGTGGAAAACAGTATGGAGGTTCCTCAAAAAGCTAAAAATAGAGTTGCCATATGATCCAGCAATCCCACTCATGGGCATATCCAGACAAATCTATAATTTAAAGAGATACATGCACCCCTATGTTCATAGCAGCATTATTCACAATAGCCAAGACATGGAAACAACCTTAATGTCCATGGACAGATGAATGGATAAAGAAGATGTGGTATATATATACAGTGAAATACTACTCAGGCATAAAAAAGAACAAAATAATGTCATTTGCAGCAACATGGATGCAACTAGAGATTATCATACTAAGTGAAGTAAGTCAGAAAGAGAAAGACAAATACCATATGATATCACTTATATGTGGAAGCTAAAATATAACACAAATGAACTTATCTATGGAACAAAAATGGAGTCACAGACATAGAGAACAGACTTGTGGTTGCCAAGGAGGGGGTTGAGGGAGGGATGGAGTGGGAGTTTGGGGTTATCAGATATAAACTATTATATATAGGATGGATAAACAACAAGTTCCTACTGTATAGCACAGGGAAATATATTCAATATCCTGTGATAAAACATAATGGAAAAGAATATTTTTAAAAAGTGTTTATATATGTACAACTGAATCACATTGCCGTACAGCAGAAATTAACACAACATTGTAAATCAACTATACTTCAATAAAAAAAATTTTTAAAAAGAATACCTAGCACATAGCTAGCACTCTCTATATACTTATTCAGTGAATAATGATTGAGTGAATGAATGGAAAATTCTCAAAAAGAATTCACAAAACCATAGAAAATATCCATGGTCCTCAGTCTCCTGGAATCTGAAGAAAATAGACAAAGAGTCCTGCCAATAGGCTTAACAACTGTAAATATACACAAAAGAATCCACACATATATGCACTAGAGTTTATAGCCAACACTCTGAAAAAAAGCATTGGTATGCAAGCAAATGGATTGGTCTTTCTCTAGAATATCAGTGCAGCAAAGAGGGCTCCTTGCCCTCTGTCCATTAGCAGACACTTGCTTTTGATTTAAAAAAATCCAGTAGTGGCGAACGTTGGTTTAATGGAGCAGGGAGAGGAGAAGAGGGGAAGAGGCGGGACCTAGAGTGTATTATGTCAGTGCCCACCGCAGGCCAGCAGGCACTGTGATAGGGACTTGCTATCCTTCACTTAGTGTAAACTTCACAAGAACTATATCAGTTAGGCTTTATTGTAACAGAAGTTAAACAATGTTCTCATAGGAGGTGAGTGGGAAGTTGGTTTTGAACCCAAGTCTGTCCAATTATAGTCCTTCCTCTGTTCTCAGCCCATGTTGCTTCCTAAAAGAAGTGAAACAAGGTGATGAGGGAGCAAGAAGGCAAGTGGTAAAAAATGTAGATGAAGAGAAGATTTCCTGTTCTGATGGGAAATGGATAAGTTAAAAATAAAATGATACTGCTCCATTTATTTCTAAGAAACACAGTAGAAGTTCTTTAAAAGAACCCCCTCACGGGCTTCCCTGGTGGCGCAGTGGTTGAGAGTCTGCCTGCCGTTTCAGGGGACATGGGTTCGTGCCCCGGTCTGGGAAGATCCCACATGCCACGGAGCGGCTGGGCCCATGAGCCATGGCCACTGAGCCTGTCGTCCGGAGCCTGTGCTCCACAATGGGAGAGGCCACGGCAGTGAGAGGCCCGCGTACCGCAAAAAAAAAAAAAAAAAAAAAAAAAAGAGGAGTTCCACCTTTAGTTGATTCTGTGATCATCTCCTTTGGAGTGAAAAAAGAAAATTGGCAGCAGCATCCACAGTTACTTCTAGAACTGGTGAAATGGGCACATTTATAGTTTTTAATTCAAGCTTCCTCTAACCTAAGCTTTACCCTATGTGCTTTGAATAATACACTGTAGTACTCATCTCTAAATAAAAGCACATATTTTTCTTTTCTTCTGTTTCCCCAAAGTATTTTGTGATAACTTTTGACTTACTAAAGTAAAACATTAATGGGACAAAAACTGGTCTCCCTGTGCCAACCAATAGAGCATGGAAAGCAGTACTAACCAGAGGTTAGAGCTGTGCCTCCAGATTCAGACCACTTGGGCTGGAATCTCAGTGTTGTCTCTTACTGACTGACCATGGATAAATGTTTTAAGTTGGTTAATCCTTAATTTCTCTATCTGTAAAATGCAGATATAACCAAAGGCTCTTTCATAGGGTTTTTGTGAAGTCATGCATGTAACATAATAACAGCTAAATAAATATCAGTTATTATCATTAGATTATGCCTACAAAATATTAGTGCTAACAAGGCAGTACAGGGTAGAAACAAGCCACATCTACTATTTTTAGATTCCTCTGACCACAGGAGATAATCATTTAGTTGGAAGTATATCATACTGTAAACTATCCTACAACTCACCCTTTTTATATGCAGTGGTATTCTCCCAATAACACTTAGTATCATATTTGGAAAAGAAATCACAAAATCTTTTTAATTACCATGAAGAAAACTGTTGGCTGCAAACTCAGTAGTAAGAAATAGAAATGCTTGTTCTTTGCTCAAAAAGATAAAAAGTTTTGTGAAAATGGAATTATGAAGTTGCCTGAAAAATGGAAGAAGGTAATGGAACAAAATGGTGAATATGTTGTTCAATAAAGGTCTTGGTGAAAATGAAAAAAAAAGAAATGTTTACCTAGGTGGAAACTGCTACAGTGGTGAATTAGTACACCCACACAAGATCAGGTACATCTTTTTTTTTTTTTTTTTTTTTTTTGCGGTACATGGCCCTCTCACTGTTGTGGCCTCTCCTGTTGCAGAGCACAGGCTCCGGACGCACAGGCTCAGTGGCCATGGCTCACAGGCCCAGCCGCTCTGCGGCATGTGGGATCTTCCCGGACCGGGGCACGAACTTGCGTCCCCTGCATCGGCAGGCGGACTCTCAACCACTGCGCCACCAGGGAAGCCCGATCAGGTACATCTTAATCAATCTTATTTCCTCTTTTATTTTTTAATTGAAAGGATTTTTTATAATCTATACCATCATCAAATTACTCAAAAGGAAGTGGGGGGAGGGTAGGTGGATCAGAGAGCAGAATTATAACCAATATTCACAGCTAACCTCAGAATATCAAAAGGGCTAAAAAGAAAATGCAGTGAGGAAGAATAATGACACCTTGGTAAGGGATGACGGCCCATTACATGCACAAGTCTTCTTTAAGGCACTAGCCTCCATAAGAACAGTATTTCCAACATACTACTTCAACATACAAAGGGAAAAGAGGTCACAAAGGAATATCTGAATACCATTATCTTCAAGAGGTCCCCTTTGGTTTTCTCCTCCTTAGAAGCAGTGATACAGATCCAGTAGATAATTACATACAATTACCTAAAGCAAAGTGAATTAAAGAGCACCCATGCTGAGAACTTAGGTTTAGGTCATATACACAGCAGGTATCCTTTCCCAACTTTGAGGCCTAATTATGCGATGTTTCCATCACCCTCTGTCCCTCCTCTAAAGATGTGGCTTTTTTCCACCCTTGTGCCACTGTGTTAGCTTTAATATTTTCTAGACATAATCTAATAACAACCACTAGTATTTAATTAGCCCTTCTTATGTGCAAGAAGGTGATACCCACTGTGGTATGGGATCTGCTTTTCATCTGAAACATCAGTTTAACCTATAAACATGTACTGTATGTATGACAAACTAGGCTAGGCACTGAAATGAACATAAAACAAACCAGATGTCAATTCTATTCCTTAATGCAACGTTTTTAAAAATGCTTACACTTATTCCTTGCTGAGCATTATACTGGGGAGTGGGAAAAAGAAATGATATTGAATAAAAGTACTGACAAGTCATGTCTTGGAGGGTTCATCTTCTAGTGGTTGACTTATTTCCTGTCTGTAGAGAGCCTAAAGCCAGATGGAGAAGACTTACACACTACCAAGATGGCATAGTGTAGAAACTGACTGAGCAATTATATTTATACTGGATAACCAATGATGGAATCTCGGCGAGTGAGTATGTATGTATTCCGCCTACATGTGGTCATTACCATCATCAACAAATATTTATTGACTATTCCCTATACACCCAACCCCACTTTAAGAGCCAGAAATATGGTTTAATAATAAATTCACCCCAGGTCATGATGCATGTTTGCTGTAGGCTTGGGAAATTGTTGAGAATATGGGAGTATGATTGAGAAGAAGTGGGGATTATACCTCCACTCTCCCCAAAACTAGGGGTATCCACCCCTAGTGCTAGGTCATGCAACTTTTAACACCAAATATTTGGGACTTATACCTCTTTTTTTAACTGTGGTAAAACAGACATAATATAAAATTTATCATTTTAACCATTTTGGGGGTGTAGAATTCAGTGGCATTAAGTACATTCACATTATTGTGAAACTATACTTCGCTTTAAATCCTGCTTTCTTGCCAATGAGAAGATCAAGTCTGGGTGTTTACTGACATACTTAAACAGGCAGTGCTAAAGCTCGAGCATCTCAATGTTTTATTGATACTATCCAATATAAACACACACACACACACACACACACACACACACATACACCCTAGGTAGAGCAAAACAGGAGCAGCAACTACATTTTTTAAAATGTCAACTTTAATTGCTTGGTAACGCCTGCTGGAATGTGTGGGAGGTGGAATGGCAGCATGGATGCTCCAGATTTGTCATCCTTGGACTAGTCACTTTAGTGCAGGTTCAGAGCAATGGAACAGAGCTCAGACTCTGACAAGCACACAGCCATGGATAACAGCTTTGTGCAGCACCCGCACGACTTCTCAGACTCTTCGACCACTGCAGATATAAGCAGCTGGGCTGGCACCAGCTCTTTTCTAGGAGCCACTCAGTTTCTCCTGATTCAGTTTAATTCGCTCAACGTTTAGCATATCCTTGTTATGTGCAAGAGACACTGTTCCAGATGCTGCAATGACTAAATGAAAAGTAGGGTAAGTTCCAATCCCCTAAAGCTTACAGTGTGGAGGGAGGTCAAGGCAGGTACTAGAATAACTGTTATGTGAGGAAGGATATGGTATTTTCCACAGAGAGACAAACAAAAGTGGAGGTACAAGGAAGTCAAGGTCACTTGTCACATTCAACTGAGATTGATCTGGACTAAAAAAGATCAGAGGGTTGTGACAGGGAGGATCAGACAGGGATGAGAGGTAGGGCAGACCCAGGTAGAAGGAGAAGTGTGATCTATGGCTCAGGGCAGAAAAGGACCTAGGCTGGAGGCAGATTCACTAACACAAAGACAGGCGAGGTCTCAAATGTCATAAGAAATTCTTAGCAAATATTTTTAGCCTTTATTTTTAAAGATATATAGAGGAAAGGTACAAACATGTTGGATCCCGAAAGATCTGGGTTCAAATCCTAACTTGCCACCTGTTAGACTTAGGTGGGGGACCTCAGGTAAGTCTCTCAACTTCTCTGAATGTCACACCTACAAAATAGGGACAATAATGTCTACCTCGATGGACTGTGTGAAAGTTAACTGAGATGCAGTTTGTAGAGCAGCGAGCAAAGTGTTCAGCATGCGGCAGGTACTAATACAGTTTGGGTCCCTTTTACTTAAAGGGCTTCTGAGGACTGCACTGGACCACAAAACTACATGGGTCAATATTTATTGAAATAAGCACAGTATTGTTGCTTTGAGGCAATTCGAAAGGAATTTAAGTCTTAGTTGCCACTCTCAAGGAATTCATCCAGTGGTGAACAAAAAGAAATGTATATCTTCAAGAGCCATAAGAAAAGAAATGACATTCATAGAATGGAACCCATAAAATGAACATTACTTTAGAAACATACTATCTGAGTGATTACACAACAGTCGTTTGTGAAGGCTGACAGCACTGGTGAAGCTACTGGAGAGATATCTGTAAATCAGGGAAGGAGATATGAGACTCATAAATACTACACTCATAAATACTACAAACATATTTGCTATTTTATCCCTACTGTTTACTAGCTGTGTGACCTTACACAAATTGCTTAAACTCTCTGAATCTCTCCGTCAACCATGAAGAGCAGATTGCATTCTCTCCTGTCTATCTCAATGGGTGTTGTGAGACTCAAAATAATGCATGTGGACAGGCCCTGCCAACCGCCAAGAGCCATATATAGACAAGTCGTCATTATTACCATCACCTCAAAGAGCACAACAAAATCTCTCAGTTATTAAAATACGGGCCCCTTCCCTGTGCTTAGATTCGGACAAACAGAAAAATCAGGATGAAATTTTACCTGCTTATAAAACAAAACCTGCTTTATGAGAAAGTTTGAACCTGACACTCACTCATTTCTTAAATTCTGGTTTTAATAGACGTTTCCTGACCTAATTATTCACATTGACAGAGGTACTTGGGCTGCCCCTGCATGTGCAACACACACACACACACACACACACACACACACACTATGTTCTGCTTGATGACATAAACAGCAAATTTTCCATTCCTTGTTTGTATAGCCAACAAAATTCTCTGACAAAAATAAAAATTCTTACTCTGGCTTTCTCTGTAAAAAGTTGCCTGAAATCTCTGAACCACTGGAAAAATAAAAAGTTTCCCAACACTCAAAAACAGGCAATTAAAACTGAACTGAAAACAGTCTTCCTTTGACAGCTCTGTCTTCTGGAAAACTAGGTCCCAGTTACTAGCATTGCCTCTCCCTCTTTTGCCCCAAATTAGATCTGGCAGTTAGAAATGGTGGCTTGCAACTTCTCCTGAGGATGGTCTAGTGGGTTTAAAAAAAATTATTCTGTAAGCCAGGGCAAAGCCTGGCATAAATGCCAGTCCCTCTTTCCCCTGCAAAGTCCTCAGGAAGAACATGAGAGGCTGTAGGGTACACGCTAAGCTGAGGAAATGGGTAAGATGGAGAGACTGTCCCCAGAGACTGCAGGGAGGTGACACACCACATCTTCCTTCTGTGGCTGGTCAGGAGGAGCCCCACGGGTCAGAGAGCAGCCACAGGGCCCTGTCCCGGCCCTTTATACCCACTCACTCTGTCTCTGCATGGAAAGGCCCAGGTAAGAGGTTAAAAGAGGCAGGCTCAGGCCAGTCTGGCCACACCTGTGTTGTACACAGATGAACAATAATGAGGTTCCAGAAAGGAAGAGGCGGCTGGAACAGCACAGGGCGCAGGTGGCAGAAGGAGGCAGTGCTGCTGGGGATGAATGTGTGAGCTGGGCTTGTATCTGAGTGCTGCTTGTACTGACAGAGATGTAGGGCAAAACATATAACCTCTCAGTGCGTCAGTCTCCTGACCTGTAAAATGGGGATGGGCTGGACTTTTGTTAAGGATGAGCATTTGGCACAGAGTGAGCATTCACCAAATGGTAGTTGTAATTACCAGCGAGGTGAGCTTAACTACAGATACTGAAATGTTAAAGGTACTGACAGCCTGGTGAGCTGGTTGTCTTGATGCAGGTGGGATTTCCTTCAAGTACTAACTCCGCTGGTATTAATTCGCAGAGGATTACACAAAATAATTAAGTTAAATGTAGGACGTCAACACAGTTTCATCTAACGTGACCTTGTTATCTGGTACTTCAACACCCTGAAATTCCCTTCTGAAAGGTTACCAACGAGGTCCTAGCTTTCCATTTATTTGACACTGTACCACTCAACACTAGTTATCTTTCCTTAATTTGAGAAAATCTGTGTTCTCTTGGTTTTCTGAATCTGCAGCCCCCTGGTTCTCCTGTTACTTCTCTGACTGCTCCTTTGCCCTTAGTTGGCTCCCCATCCATCTGGACCAGAAGGGAGGCAACCCTCACGGTGGCTGTGCTCTTTGGCTTTCTCAGCACTCTGTATCCCACTCCTCACCTACGTCATCCATGTCTCTTCTAGTATCTCTCCCACTCTGCTCTTCTACCCTGTCTCCGCTTCAGAGAGTGAGACCCAAGTTTTCCCAATATCCATGATACACCTCAAGCTCAATTTGCCCAACAGATCTTTCCCTGCCAAACCCATGGCCCCTCCACCACCCTGTCTTGAGTACTACCCGACCATCCTTCCAATCAACCAGCCTAGAAACCCAAAGTAAAAGCAGACAAGCCAGTGACAAACTCTCATCCGTGGAGAGTCTGTGTAGCACAGCAGCTCAGTGTATCATGCTTGAGTAGGCTGCTCAGGTTCAAGTCCTGGCCCCACTACTAAGTAGCTGGAGGAAGTTATTTATTCTGTGTCTCAATTTCCACATCTATAAAATAGGTATCACAACAGTCCCACAAGAGAGAGTGGTTATGAGGATCAAATGAGCATATATATATATATATATATATATATATCTTAGAAAAGCACCTGGCACCAGCACTAAGTGAGTATTGGCCATGATTACAACTGTGCTTCATAAATATAACAGGAAAATAGGAGTGAGTCAGGCTCAGCAGGATTTGTAGGCAAATGTTTTGTGATCTTTAATCTACTTTCTACTAATGAATAAGCCATGGCATTTGGCAGAAACGAAGCAATTAATTAGAACCCTATGTTGGCTATGATTAGCAATAAACCATGTCCTACTGTCCCGAATGGCAACCTGATAAACAGGATAGGTGTTTCCTCCTGGTCCATCCAAGCCAGAGGGTTCTGAGACATCACCTGATGCAGTAGGCACCCAACCTGATGAGTACCCAAAACACCCTGAGAGCTTTTTTGAAAATGTAGATTCCCAGGGCCCAGACTCTGAGATTCTGTTTTAGTAGGTCTGGGACGGGTCCCAGGAATATGGGATGCCATCCACGTTTGGGATCCACTGATTCAATCCATTATCTTTCTGTCAAAGATGATGAAACTAAGACTGAGCAGAATCAGCTCACCTCCCCTAAGTTTCAGAATCACTGAGAGGCAGAGCAAGGCTCACACATGTCACAGATGTCTCCTCCAGCAAAACCATCTCTAGAAAGTGAAACAAAGCAATGAATCATACACTGAGGCTTAATCTCCAAAGGTGATTAAACATGAGCACGTCTGTGTCGAGGTCATTACGAGAACAGGGAAGTTCTGGCTAGGTTTCGTGGGTTCTTCCATTTGCAGAGACAAATGCCACTGACAGATGTTTCTGGCCTGTGAAGTCATTCGGTACCAATAGCATTTAAGGCCAGTGTAATGAAACAAATGCCTGTTTTTATACCTTTTTACACCAAGAAGCCTTTTGGGATCTTCTTGAGATTACATATTCTTCTGTATGTCCCAGAACAGCTTATCCAGAGCCCAGGAACTAAATTCCTGCCCAAGCTAAAGATATCTCCCTGGAGGTGTCAGTGAGGATGGGGAATATGATTTCCCAACCACTCACAACGAACCCCTCTAATGATTGGAGAGCAGCTCATGATCAGCTGTGGCTTTGGCAATCAGAGCCCATAGAAACGGCACGTGTTGCCTTTGTGATTTGCACAGGCGGCAACAGAATCTGCAACAATGACCTCATGACTCTAGTGTCTACACCCTTGGCAGAGCCAGGGGTCATTGCCAAAGATGCTCTAAGGGGGTCCCACTAGAAAGAGAAGACCCAAGCTTCATCCTTAAATGCCCAGGGTCTGACATGATCTTTGGCTCAAACAGCTAAGTTGTACTTGAAAAGTCTGGGAACCAGCAAGTTCAAGAGAGGCTCATAGGCACCCTGCCCTAAAAACCTAGATTAACAATCTATAGTTGTTTTGAAACGTGCAGCTGGTAGGTCAGCGCTGTACCCATACCTGACCTGAGATTGCAACAGAATAGGTGACATGAGGGTGATTCTACAAGTTCAGGGAGGACCTCATTCTCCTTTATTCCTACATGCTTCCTCCACTGCTCCAATAGATTTTCTTTTCTTTCTTTTTCCTTTTCTTACTTAAGACTTGGTCTGTGTGTTACAAAGCAGAAATCCTATGGAGGGGTGGTACTTTTAGCTTTTGCACATCCTCTTCTCAGAGGGAGTTTGATAAAAGAAAGCGGTAAGTAAGCTTAATGGCTCAAAGGGAAGAACAAGATCTGGAGCAGGAGGTAGATAGGTCACAGAAAATCTTCCCCAAACTCGATTTTGCCAAGGGCTGACGTGACTAGACCTGTTAATTGTTCTAAATTTTACCACATATAAAACTCGGCTGGGCCACGGTGCTTGACGAATGCAGATTCTAGACTACAAAACTAGAAAATCTGATTCAGGTTTGGGGTGGGGCCCAAACCTGTGTTCTTACAGGCTCCCTGGCCATTTGAACATAGCCCGACCCCCTGCACAATGTGAGCAACAGAACTGGTGGACAGTTGTGTTGTTTCTAGCTTTGTGACCTTGAGTAGGTCACCTTAATGTGTCTGATTCTCCCTTTGTGTGTTGTAATACCTCTCTCATGTGGATATGTTGAGAATTATACAAGGTAGGTGTGAATGTATTTTTAGAAATGTAAAGCAACATAAAATGTGAAACATAAATTATCATAATCCTTTTTTTTTCATTTACTCATTTGTAACCCGTATTTAGAACATGCTGGCAAACTGCTTCTGAGGGATTCTGGATTCGAAACTTAAATCTCCTGGAGGCCCAAATTAGAATACTGTGTAGTCTGAGCCAGTTTCTGGTGAAACTGAAAATCTATGTATCAAGAACATAGTGTGTGTGTGTGTGTGTGTGTGTGTGTGTGTGTGTGTGTGTGAAAATCAAATGGTCTCTAAATTTAATAAAGAGCAGCATGAATTTATGATACATTGAATTTTTAAGGAGTGTCCATACTGTGTAAGATCAGTATAGGGGTGGATGGGGGATGCTTCAGATGAAAACATCCCACACACTTACAGAGCATATAATTCTCATTCTTACCGTACCAAACAATTTTCTCAGAACTGGGCCAAGATCCCAAATGAAAAACACATTCAATTTTGAAACAATTTTTACAGTTCAGATAATTTCTTTAATTCTCCTCTCTTATTAATTATTAAGGAAAGTACCCACAAAATAGCATTTTTCTTTGCGAGTAGGAGAGTCTGTTCAGTTCCTGCTCCTGTCCTGTGGGCAGTTGAATAGGGCTGCCCCTCCCCCTACCCACAGAGCTCAGGTGAGGTGCCCAGCAGGTAAAAGACCTGGTTTTACATTCTCATCCAAGTCAGACCTTCCACCTTCAGTGGAAAGTGAAACTTTTTCTGAATTCTAGAGGGCAACACACAGAAGTCAAATTTCCAAGAAATTACATAAATCTTCCCAACAGAGTTAAAAGGGTGTGCCCAAAACTTTGTTTTTGAGTGAGGGTTTGAAAACCAGGCATGGTTTATCGTTTAAGTTTTCATAAATACAGAGAAATCCAGATGTGAAGTTGAGTTTAAATAGATGTCAACAGTAAGTTTAAAATGCTTTAAATTCTTTCTCCACTGTCAAAATGGGACATATTTTTCCAGGTTTTTCTTCTTTTTTTTCAAAGGAAAAAATAGGTCATGGCCAGCCTTTGTTACAGATACGTAATTGCCGACAACCGAACCACAGCAATAGTCTCCCAAGAGTATGGAGGTCTCTTGTCTCCATACTGCCTTCGTGGAGCTTACATTCCAGGAATTTTGGGGCTCTATCTGTGTGTAATATAAATTCAAACTCCTTTCCCTACCATACAGGGCTCTGTACAACATGACCCCGACACTGGGCCACCTTTCCCTTTCCTAGCACGCTATAGCCCACAAAGGCTTTCTCTCCGGCCTTAAACACACCAGGCTTGCACCAGCTGTCCCTTCCGCCTGGAATGCTTTCTCCCCTCACCTTTCCCGGGACTGCTCCTTTTTGACATTGGGATCTCCATTTACAGTCTGTATTTCTCACTGAGACCTTCTCTGAGTCTGATCACTCTTTATCACGAGGCCCTATTTAATTCTTTGCATAGGACTTATCTCCAGCTGATATTTCTCTTGACCATTTATATTTTTGCTAATTGTCTTCTTCCTCAAATGGAATGTAAGCTCCATAAAACAGGAATCTTGTCTGAATTGACCACTGTGGTAGCCCCAGTGCCTAGAACCTTCCCTGGCACATAGTCAGCCCATCAATATTTATTGGACATGTGAATAGGAGAAACAGTGAGGTTGCATTAACTGGGCTTAGAGATATGTCACCCATAGACCCAATCAGTTTAAACTTCTGTTCTCTTCTGGAGCTAATTTAGTTAAAACATAATTCCAACTTTTCATTTGTTTTTTATAAAACTTAACATTAACTGTATTATTATTATTAGAGAAGTGCTACTCAAGTCTGAAACATATCCCAATGACTGTAAGAGGTTTTGACTCAATGCATGATCAGGAACTTGAACATATAAGATAGCAACATATGTCACCAGGCTTCAGTTTCATCACTGCCTAAATTACTCTCTGGGAATAAATTCAGAAGATTAATTCTTATGCACATTATTGGCACAGTATATCCAGTGCTACCCTGATCATCTGAAAAGGTTTTATCTGAGTTATTTGGTAAGGGGATTAACTTGGATACTGGGGGAAACTCAAACATTAACTACCATTTAAATATCATTCTAGGTCTAGAAAAAGCAATTTGTTAAGTACAGGTTATGTCAAATTTTTGTTCAAGCCTTTAAATGAAGTTGCTCTTTTTCTAGGCCCAATTGGTAGATTCTAAATATAGTTCACAAGCTTATAAGGTCAGTGAAGAGCAACATGCATACTGGTGATGTGTGTGGCTATGCTGAGGATGAACTGAGCTTCAGCCATAAGCATCTACCAAAAATTGAAGAGCAGCCATATTGGCTCATTTCTTGGCCACAGAGGTCTTTCTACTGCACAGGAGTAAACTGGTTTTTGACAAACACGCATTAGGAGTTGTTAGTACTTTAAAAGGATAATTTAAAAACCAACAGTGGTGATCCAATACATCAAATGCAAATCAGTATTTCTCCATTTTAATATGTTACCACACTCCCATTAAGGACTAAGAGTCACAAATTTAATGATAACACAGAAGACAGTAAGAAAGTGCTGTAAGCGACACTGCATAAATCAGCATGTCCTCAAAAATATGGAACAGAAAAAATGAAATGTGCTGCCCTCTTTATCTGTCAACCAACTTCTGAGACCTTTGGCTGTTTATATAAATTTACTCTTTAAGACGTGGACAAACCTCCTTGAGAGAATGGAATAGGGACATAAGCTTCCAAAGCCTAAGAAAGAAATGTGATTTTCTGTTCATGTCCTAAGGCATACCAATATTCATAAAAGCCAATGGCATCTCTTCTCATATTTATTTACCCACTAACGCCAGCCATTAAGTCCACAAAGTTTATAATCCTGAGGCCAGTGACAGAAAAGCAGCACTTGGGGGGGAAAAAAACTTGGATAAATTCAGAAGTATTATTTTAAATAATGCTTTTGCTTTTTCAGATTTCTACCTCACTAATTCTGGCTGTCAGTGCTGAAAAGTGCCTTCTAGTCACTATTCAAATCCTTCCATGCAATGGTACACACAGCTGACCTATTCTTTATTCTGAATAAAGCTAAACCACTCTGTGGGCATTTCTTAAAGCACCGCAAGAGCAAGTTATTAGTAAGAATGTAAACAGAAACACACTACATCATATTTACCACAAATATGAACACTCTCAATGTGAGAAAGAATTTTTAAAATATCTCAAAATCACTATGCTTTTTAAACTGTGAAGAGTCCCTTTTTGTTTGGGTTTGGTTTAGGTTTTTTTCATGATCAAATAACACCATTTTTAGATTCATTATAGTTCAATGCAGTTAGAGTCACCCTAGGGTTTTTATTTTTCCTTTTCTCTCCCCCTCTCTCAGTCAGTGTGGAAAACAGCTCTCTTCCGTTAACTAGATCTCTGGGGAATAGATCCTTCCTTAACTGGCCTGCATGGGAGGGCAAACTTTCTAATTTTATAGCAAATACAAAATATTTGTGGGTGGGACATGCTCATTGAGTTCATCTGGACCAGTTCCCATCCTAACTGCAGAACTCCTTATGTGCGCCATCGGTGTCAATTCATTGTTATAAGGCAAAGGACTTTCCCCAGTGACATAATGAGAAACCAAGTGGAAGCTGTGTTAATGCCACATGAAACACAGATGACATGCCACAGGCTCCAAAACTCTGGAGCCAACCTTCTCCTTCCTCAAAAGCAAATTCTTTGATTTCCTTCCATTATCCTCAATTACTCTCTCTCACCCCCAAAGTAACCAAGAGAGATCCCACAACACAGAAAGAAGCTTGAGAAAATAACATGAATTAGGCTCCCAACCAGAAAAAAATAAGGTCCAAATTCCTCCATTTTATGTTACCACTCATGTTAGCAAAAGCTATGTATGAAGTGATGGCTAAAAGGCAAAAGCATCAGTGTGGGAATGAGGTACCTGAGTATGGCAGACAGACCCTAAAGTGACCCCAATGATGCTACTTCCTCCTGTTCATGCCTTTGTGTGATCCCCTCCCCTTGAGGGCAGGCATGACCTGTAGACTTGCTCCTAACCAACAGAACATAGCAAGGGCAACAGGATGTCACTCCCATGACTAATATATAGTGAGAGATTCTCCTTGTTGGCCTGATGAAGTCAGTTCCCATGTTGAGAAGTCCACATGGCAAAGAGCTGTGGGTGGACTCCCGTTCAAAGCTAGTAAAGGCTGGGCCCTCAGTCTTACAGCCTCAAGGAAATAAATTCTACCAATGACCTGAGTGAGCATGGAAGTGGATTCTTCCCTGGTCAAGCCTCCAGATGAGAACACAGCCTGGTGGACACCTTGAGTGCAGTCTTGTGAGTCCCTGAACAGAGGACCGAGCAAACTTTGCCCAGACTCTTGACCCATGGAAACCGTGAGATAAGAAACGTGTGTCGTTTTAAGCTGCCAAGTTTGTGGTAATCAGTATGCAGAAACAGAAAACTAATTCACTGAGAGAAGAAATAAGTCCCTCTCTGCCCACCCTGCAAAGGAATCAGGGTCATTCTAAGTCTGGCTACAGAGCTCTTTGCTAACCCCCTTCCTGTGCAGATAATCCCAGGAAGAAACATTCAGACAGAGCGGGACAGAGCCAGCTGAGCGCCGTATCAACTTTTCCAAAGGATGCCTATTAGCTTCTTAGATGTTCTGGGTCCTCCGACGGAAAGCTTATTAACCAGAGGAGCTTCTTAAGCAGACAATGAAAAATAACGCGTATAGTGACATGTTCTAAAATCTTATTATACTATACAGGGAACTTCTAAGTAGCTTTACTTAAAATTCCTGGAAATGCAGAACAATGACATATAACCAATTTGTCTTTGTCTGCCTATAGCTCATGTTTTTGCAAATACGTTTCCATTAAATCTCTATACCTGTGAGTTCTTATCATAGTTCTGGAATAAAAGTCAATTATAAAAGAAAGAATGCCTAATGTAGCCTTCTGCTTTGAAGGTATTTTTACAGGGCTGTAAAACTTCCTGTGTTAATCTCTACCTATGTTAACTCAATTACATTTCTTAGACTTTCAATAATTTCTTTATAGCTTTTTTATAGGATGACAACTTCAAAAATTAATCACAGCTCTCGGCCTTAGCGCCATCTTTGGAGAAACCTCCACACCATGAGAGCGAAGTGGAGGAAGAAGCGAATGCGCAGGCTGAAGCTCAAAAGAAGAAAGATGAAGCAGAGGTCCAAGTAAACTTGTACACCCATGGAAGCCACAGGAGCAGAAACAAGGGAAGCCAGAGGCCAGGGACACTGGTACAAATTGCTGGACTGCTTGCCTACTGTCTAGAACTTGTCTCAGTGGATCTGGAACATTGATGGCCATTCTGATCGCCTCGACCGCCTTTGAGAGACCCACCTTGCTCGTATCAAAACGGTCCCTTTTGGTCCTTTGCCCTGGACCTTTGACATACTGGACTAGTTCTATTCTCAGTTGTGGCTGAATGTAACATGTAACAATAAATAATCTCTTTTGCTGTCTTAGCTGAAGAAAAAAAAATTAATCACATAAGGTTGCTTATATAAAACTATACAAAAGTTATCTTTAGAATATGTAGCTCCTATAATAAGTGGAACATAAATGGAAAAATTACAGCTAACGTCTGAATTGAAACCAATTATAACTGTTAAATATATCCATTATATGTTCAGGATTCTATCAGGATTCCTCTCCTCCACTTGTTCAATGTCAGTGTCAAATATTTGGTTAATGACAAGGTTACTTAGCTAATATTTAGGATATTTAGTTCTTAGTTGAATTTTTACTACACATTATAATTAGATAGCTGATGTTAATGTTAACCCAATTCCTGATATTAATCATGGTACATGATATAGATTTAGATAACCTCTAAGAATCATTCTAGTGCTAATAGTTCATGATTAATCTTACTTTTTGAGTAATATTTATTCAGCATATGTATGTATTAAGAAGTAAAAACAGATATAATATCATCCATATAATGATGACAACAAGTTGCATTAAATGGAGCCAGAATTATTTTGTGTTACTGCAGATGTTGAAGTTCCAGAAATTTCCAGAGGGACAAAGCATGGCAAAGGTCTGAGAGTACAGGTTGAGAGTCTTAGTTCAGTTGTGCTCAAGGCAAATCAAAAGTCTCAAGTCTGGGAATTCAACCAAGTTTGGGAATGTAACCATCAATCACTCAACAAATATTTATTGAGCATCTGCTTTATATTGGCACAGTTTTAGTGCTGGGGTTACAGCAGCAAATAAGACTGACAAGGTCCCTGCTTGCATTCTAGTTGGGGGACAAAGAGTTAACAAGCAAGCCAACAACTGATCAAAGTAATTTCAGATAGTGGAAAGTTAATTCAGTGAACATATTAGGGAGGTCCTACTCCTGGCCAGGCAGTGCTCTGCCACTAGAGACGCATCACTGAACAAAACAGACATAGATTCCCACCCTCATGGAGATCACACTCTACCAGGGGAGAGAAAGAAAAACACATCATAATAAGTAGGTAATTTATGCACCGTGTTAAAAGGTGATATACGCTACGTTAAAAAGAGAGAGAGAGGGACTTCCCTGGTGGCGCAGTGGTTAAGAATCCACCTGCCAGTGCAGGAGACATGGGTCCAATCCCTGGTCCGGGAAGATCCTACATGCTGCGGAACAACTAAGCCCGTTCGCCACAACTACTGAGCCTGTGCTCTAGAGCCTGCGAGGCACAACTACTGAAGCCCGCACGCCTAGAGCCCGCACACCGCATCGAAGAGTAGCCCCCGCTCGCCGCAACCAGAGAAAGCCCGTGTGCAGCAGCGAAGACCCAACGCAGCCAAAAAATTAATTAATTAATTAATTAAAAAATCTTAGGGCTTCCCTGGTGGCGCAGTGGTTGAGAGTCCGCCTGCCGATGCGGGGGACACGGGTTCGTGCCCCGGTCCGGGAGGACCCCACATGCCGCGGAGTGGCTGGGCCCGTGAGCCGTGGCCGCTGAGCCTGCGCGTCCGGAGCCTGTGCTCCGCAGCGG
Organism: Hyperoodon ampullatus; assembly: GCF_949752795.1. Lineage (NCBI taxonomy): Eukaryota > Metazoa > Chordata > Mammalia > Artiodactyla > Ziphiidae > Hyperoodon > Hyperoodon ampullatus. The sequence goes on from NC_136919.1 coordinate 77,524,684, forward strand.
GAGAGGCCGCAGCAGTGAGAGGCCCGCGTACCGCTAAAAAAAAAAAAAAAAAAAAATCTTAAAAAAAAAGAGAGAGAGAGAGGGAACAGGATAAAGGTAATTAGAAGCGTGTACGTGGAGGGGCAGTGGGTCACAATTCTAATTGGGGCAGTCAGGGTGGGCACCACTAAGATGATGACTTCTGAGCCGACCTGAAGAGGAAATGTGCTACAAAGGAGGTAACACAGCTTTATGATGGAGTGACTGGAGAGAGGTGCAGGGGGCCACTTTAGATGAGTGGCCAGGGGAGTCCTTTCTGAGGATATGGCATTTTAGCTGAGACCTCTATGTCAAGGAGGAGCCAGACATACAAAGATCTGGGAGCAGAGTGAACCAGGGAGAGGGAACCACAACTGCCAAGGAACTAAGGCAGGACTGAGTTTAGCTTGGAGAAACAGAAAGAAAGTGAGAGTGACTGGGCCTAACAACCAAGGACATGGGGCCAGGGATGTGGACAGGGGCCAGGTCATGTAGAATTAAGTTAAAAAGGTCCATTTTGATCCTCAGTTGTTCTTCCTCTCTGCTACATTATTATCCTCTCATGGTCTGTGGATCCTGTTCATCGGTTTCAAACACATTCTATTGATATCATCTCCTATCTCTCAAGGACCATCCCACTCTCCTGGCTACCACTCAACTTCTTTATCTCTCCCAGCCACATTTCTCCAAGGAAAAGTCCAGACGTGCTGCCTCCACCTCCTGGCCCTCCCATTTCCTCTTCAGTTTTCACTTTAATTGGATCTGTCTCCTAACACAGCTCTTGCTGAAGTTGCCAATGCTCTCCACATGTCCAAATCCAAGGGACACTTGTCCTTAACTTATCTGTCTGTTGCCTTTGGCATAGGTGACCACGCTCTCTTTCTAGAAGTACTCTTCTCTCTCCATGACCCCACAGCCATCCTCATTTTCTCCTAAATCTCAGGCCTCTCCTCAGTTTCTCTTCTTGGGAATGACCCATAAATAAACACAGGTGTTCAGGTGGAAAAGTACTTAGGGGCTTTGGTCACGTGAAAGCTTATTCATCAGCCTTGATGGCCTTGGCCTGGGGCAAGTGACTTAGTCTCTGAGAGACAGTATAGTGGAAAAGATGGAACCAGAGCAAGTGAGACCTGGACTTGCACTTCCTAACTGTGTGACCTTGGGCAAGAAACCATGTCCCCAGGACTCAGTCTTCTCACCTGTAAAACAGGGAGTTTAACAGCTGCCTTGCAGGGATATTATGATGATCAAATAATTTATCCTTCTCAAGTTCTCTGGCCAGTGCCTGGCACTTGGTAGATGCTATTCTGTTGGTACTGTCCTTCTGAGGCTCAAAAAGAGCACCTTCTGTCTGGATAACAGAGGAAAGAAAAATAACATAAAGGGGGGAGAGAGAAAATCCATCACTAAATTGTTCTAGGTGGGGGTCACAGCTAATGACCCACAAACAAATGAATTTTGCCCTTATAGACCTAAAATTCTCAAGTGTGGGAAGAGAATTCTAACATATAAAATCTCTTCCAATTACCAACTGGAAGCAAATAGTAATCATTACTGAACAATGCAGCCCCCTTCCCCCATGAGATGTATTCTACACACTTTGGCTTTAATGAGTAAGAGGCAGTGCAGGGCAGGAGTGTAGCTCTCCACTTCCTAGCTCTGAGACTGGGCAGATACCTTAAGTTCCCTATGCTTCAGTTCTCTCAATAGTAATATGGGACTAATTACAGTAGGTATCTCATAGGATTGTTTTGAAAATTAAACGAGTTAATATAGATGAAGTATTTAGAACACTACCTGGCACAAAGTAAGCGCCTAATAAATATTAAGATGAGAATGCTGATAACTACTATTTTTAGCCCAACTATTATTGGAGTTCTCACTTCCAACCCACAAAGTGATCTGAAATCAGACATCTGAATTTCTTGTCTATATTTGTCATTTTTCTGAATAAGACAATCTACATTTGTATACATTATAAGAAATAGATGTTGTTGGATACTCTCCCAATGGCCTCTCTGGATCTACTCTCTATCTGCTCTGTGTTCCAAAGCTGACCTGCCTCAATGGGCTTCCTTATCCTCTAGCTTCTGGTTAGATTCAACCAATGGGAAGTATAGGCCGGATAGGACAGAGGAAGGAAAGTGCGTTCTGGGTGTCTGTTCCTATAGCTCCCTCTCTGCTAAGTCACCTCTCCCAAAGGTCACAGCTCCTGCCAGGCTGCCCTCACTTACAGCTCCAGCTACTTTCTCCAGGGTTTGGTAATCCTCCTTCTCCCGGCCCCTTCAGGCCTAGAGGGTGGTGAAGGGGTAATGGCTCCCCGCTGTTGCAAGCCCCAGAATGTTTCACGATCTCTTGTTTTCCTTAATCCTGAACATAAGGTTTTAAATAGTCCCTTCAATAAATTACTTGATTGTTTCCTGCTGGGACCTAGCCCGACAAGTAAGTCAAGCTTAGTGACATATGGCCATGCAAAACCTGAAGGCAAGATAGCACCTTGAACATTTTAGATATGTGAAAAAACACAGTGGAGCCAGAAGGCTGAGACTCTCACGCAAAGCACGCCACTTCAGACTCTTGCCATTTGAGCTGGTAACTTAGAGCGCAAAGTGGGAGACCCCAATCCTCTCAGCATTTACCCTCCTCGCTGACCTTCTGGTCAGGTAAATGTTATTTCCTCTGACAACCTGCAGGATAAGAGGACTTGCTGGTACACTATCTCTCAAATGATAAAAGTTTCCTCCCCATCCGCATTCAATCCACCAAGGCACTTGCTACCATGTCCTTGAGAACAACTTCGCTAACTCTACCTCACCTTATCCAAGCTGGCTTAGAGGAACAGGAGTTGAAAGATACTTCCTGGAGTTCTCCCTGTTAACAATCAAGTCATCAGTAATACTGAATGCCCCAGGGCTTTAGCTCTTAATTATAACCACGAGCTTAAATTTAGAAGGTGACACCAGCAGCAGTTTTCAGCTTCACCATATGAATTAATCATGAGTTGCATCTTTAGGTCATACTCTATACGAGAAAATTACTCATTAATGTTTGTGGGCTGCTTTAGTGATAAACCGTTGGCTCAAGTAAATAAAATGGGTAAAGTACGTTTCAATACTCTGAAGCAGCAGGCCCAGGCTAAGAGATGGTTCTAATATGGAGAATGTCTCATGCAGAGAAGCTGTTTGTCTTGTATAACACGTTCTATCTGTTTAATGTGGACCCAAGAGCAAAAGTGATATAAAGTATTAAGATCTTCAATATTGACATGAGGGCTTCCCTGGTGGCGCAGTGGTTGAGAGTCTGCCTGCCGATGCAGGGGACGTGGGTTCGTGCTCCGGTCCGGGAAGATCCCACATGCCGTGGAGCGGCTGGGCCTGTGAGCCATGGCCGCTGAGCCTGCGCGTCCGGAGCCTGTGCTCCGCAATGGGAGAGGCTGCAATAGTGAGAGGCCCGTGTACCGCAAAAAAAAAAAAAAAACATTGGCCAGACTCATCAAGATAAAAAGGGAGAAGACTCAAATCAATAGAATTAGAAATGAAAAAGAAGTAACAATTGACACTGCAGAAATACAAAAGATCATGAGAGATTACAACAAGCAACTCTATGCCAATAAAATGGACAACCTGGAAGAAATGGACAAATTCTTAGAAATGCACAACCTGCCAAGACTGAACCAGGAAGAAATAGAAAATATAAACAGACCAATCACAAGCACTGAAATTGAAACTGTGATTAAAAATCTTCCAACAAACAAAAGCCCAGGACCAGATGGCTTCACAGGCGAATTCTATCAAACATTTAGAGAAGAGCTAACACCTATCCTTCTCAAACTCTTCCAAAATATACCAGAGGGAGGAACACTCCCAAACTCATTCTACAAGGCCACCATCACCCTGATACCAAAACCAGACAAAGATGTCACAAAGAAAGAAAACTACAGGCCAATATCACTGATGAACACAGACACAAAAATCCTCAACAAAATACTAGCAAACAGAATCCAACAGCACATTAAAAGGATCATACATTATGATGAAGTGGGGTTTATCCCAGGAATGCAAGGATTCTTCAATATACTCAAATCAATCAACGTGATACAGCATATTAACAGATTGAAGGAGAAAAACCATATGATCATCTCAATAGATGCAGAGAAAGCTTTCAACAAAATTCAACACCCATTTATGATAAAAACCCTGCAGAAAGTAGGCATAGAGGGAACTTTCCTTAACATAATAAAGGCCATATATGACAAATGCACAGCCAACACTGTCCTCAATGGTGAGAAATTGAAACCATTTCCACTAAGATCAGGAATAAGACAAGGTTATCCACTCTCACCACTCTTATCCAACATAGTTTTGGAAGTTCTAGCTACAGCAATAAGAGAAGAAAAAGAAATAAAAGGAATCCAAATCGGAAAGGAAGAAGTAAAACTGTCACTGTTTGCAGATGACATGATACTATACATAGAGAATCCTAAAGATGTTACCAGAAAACTACTAGAGCTAATCAATGTATTTGTAAAGTAGCAGGATACAAAATTAATACACAGAAATCTCTGGCATCCCTATACACTAATGATGAAAAATCTGAAAGTGAAATTAAGAAAACACTCCCATTTACCATTGAAACAAAAAGAATAAAGTATCTAGGAATAAACCTACCTAAGGAGACAAAAGACCTGTATGCAGAAAATTATAAGACACTGATGAAAGAAACTGAAGATGATACAAATAGATGGAGAGATATACCATGTTCTTGTACTGGAAGAAGCAACATTGTGAAAATGACTGTACTACCCAAAGCAATCTACAGATTCAATGCAATCCCTATCAAACTACCACTGGCATTTCTCAAAGAACTAGAACAAAAAATTTCACAATTTGTATGGAAACACAAAAGACCCTGAATAGCCAAAGCAATCTTGAGAAAGAAAAACGGAGCTGGAGGAATCAGGCTCCCTGACTTCAGACTATACTACAAAGCTACAGTAATCAAGACAGTATGGTACTGGCACAGAAACAGAAATATAGATCAATGGAACAGGATAGAAAGCCCAGAGATAAACCCATGCACATATGGTCACCTTATTTTTGATAAAGGAGGCAAGAATATACAGTGGAGAAAAGACAGCCTCTTCAATAAGTGGTGCTGGGAAAAGTGGACAGGTACATGTAAAAGTATGAAATTAGAACACACCCTAACACCATACACAAAAATAAACTCAAAAAGGATTAAAGACCTAAATTTAAGGCCAGACACCATAAAACGCTTAGAGGAAAACGTCGGCAGAACACTCTATGACATAAATCACAGCAAGATCCTTTTTGACCCACCTCCTAGACAGATGGAATTAAAAACAAAAATAAACAAATGGGACCTAATGAAACTTCAAAGCTTTTGCACAGCAAAGGAAACCATAAACAAGACCAAAAGACAACCCTCAGAATGGGAGAAAATATTTGCAAATGAAGCAACTGACAAAGGATTAATCTCCAAAATTTACAAGCAGCTCATGCAGCTCAATAACAAAAAAACAACCCAATCCAAAAATGGGCAGAAGACCTAAAGAGACATTTCTCCAAAGAAGATATACAGATTGCCAACAAACACATGAAAGAATGCTCACCATCATTAATCATTAGAGAAATGCAAGTCAAAACTACAATGAGATATCATCTCACACCAGTCAGAATGGCCATCATTAAAAAATCTAGAAACAATAAATGCTAGAGAGTGTGCGGAGAAAAGGGAACACTCTTGCACTGTTGGTGGGAATGTAAATTGATACAGCCACTATGGAGAACAGTATGGAGGTTCCTTAAAAAACTGAAAAGAGAATTACCATATGATCCAGCAATCCCACTACTGGGCATATACCCTGAGAAAACCATAATTCAAAAAGAGTCATGTACCAAAGTGTTCATTGCAGCTCTATTTATAATAGCCAGGACATGGAAGCAACCTAAGTGTCCATCAACAAATGAATGGATAAAGAAGATGTGGCACATATATACAATGGAATATTACTCAGCAATGAAAAGAAACGAAATTGAGTTATTTGTAGTGAGGTGGATAGACCTAGAGTCTGTCATACAGGGTGAAGTAAGTCAGAAAGAGAAAGACAAATACCATATTCTAACATATATATGGAATCTAAGAAAAAAAATAATGTCATGAAGAACCTAGGGGTAAGATGGGAATAAAGACACAGACCTACTAGAGAATGGACTTGAGGATACGGGGAGGGGGAACGGTAAGCTGGGACAAAGTGAGAGAGTGGCATGGACATATATACACTACCAAATGTAAAATAGATAGCTAGTGAGAAGCAGCCGCATAGCACAGGAAGGTCAGCTAGGTGGTTTGTGACCACCTAGAGGGGTGGGATAGGGAGGGTGGGAGGGAGGGAGACGCAAGAGGGAAGAGATATGGGAACATATGTATATGTATAACTGATTCACTTTGCTATAAAGCAGAAACTAACACACTATTGTAAAGCAATTATACTTCAATAAAGATGTTAAAAAAAAACAAAAAATGAAAAACTGTGAAGCAAAAAAAAAAAAAAACAGTTGGTTTGTGTGTGTTATGCATGTGGGTATGCGTGAATATGGGTTTAAATAGTGTGAAGAATTTCCGGCTTCAAGTCAGCAAAAGATTCTGAAGTGATTAAAAGTCACATCAAATGTTTACTAAGAAAAGACCATCTTGGAGTCAGTCTAAGCTAAGATATGAAAAATCTTTTACTTCAGATGCCTCAGGGCCCATTCAGAAGGTTAACAGAAAAAAGATAAAAGGTTTAACCTTTAATGAAGTCACAAGAGAATAACATAGAGATTTAGCCTAGGACAGGGCTTCTCAAACAGGAAGGTCCATGCTCTATGCTAGAACTGTAGAATTTACAGAGGTTTTCATTTCTATGATAATCCAATCTTCTGCTCCCACCACTTGCGCTGAATTATTTTATTACTTATAAATGCAAAAAACCTCTACTTTGCAGGGACAGTTTGCAATTGAAAGACATTTTTATAATGTTATATTTATCTATTCTTTTTTTCCAAAGGCTAAATGTTTATTTTTTATTATATTGTAGTTCATTCAATGGAATTCTGTACATCAATGACAATGAACGAATTAGAACTATAAAAAATGGATGAAACTTAGGAACATAATGTTAAGCAAATGGAGAGACAAAAATACATACAGCGATTCCATTCACATAAAGTTCAAAAATATGAAAAACTAAACTACACCGTTTAAGAATGCTTACATAATGGTATAACTTCAAAGAAAAGGAAAGGATTATCAAAAGTTAGGATAGTGGTTACTCGTGGAGGGCGGGAGAGATTTATGATAAGGGAGAAGTACACTGGGGACTTCTGGAATACCAGCAACATTCTAGTTTCTAACATTGCGACTGGTTACACAAGCGTTTGTTTTACAATTATTTGTTAAACAATCATATATGATTTATGTACTTTTTTCTGTGTTGTTTCAGAATAAAAAAGAATCCACTCCCCACATATTTTAAATATCACATTGTCATATCTATATCATAGATGGTATGTGAAAAACAAAGAACACCTGCATTATGACTAGTATGTGGGGTTTTTTTCTTACCCACACATGGCAAATTATGTGAACACAAGAAGTTCAACTCTTTAGTGATGCCATAAAAAAATACAAGTAAGAGCTATACTGTCCTTTTTCATTTGCCAATCTATAGGTTAAATTAAGGACACTGCCCTAACTCATTAAGGGATATGGGGAAAGTGTTAAGACTGTAAAAGAAAACAACAAACTATAAAATATGGTTTCTCAAATTTTCACCATCTGTGAATCACTTAATGGGCATTGCACATAACATGATCAATTTATATAAAAAAATATTCATTGCATTTAAAAACACAAGTAAAACATCTAAAAATGAATAGTAAGATGTTCCTATCAGTGACAGAGATGACTGCACACTCTCACCATTGTATGTATATCCAGTATATTTATTTTGCTTCTTATTTGAATTAAACTAGAAAATCTTAATTCAACTATAGCTTGTCAGGAAGTCAGCAATGTTTGGTAGTGGCTCTATGACAGTGGTCCCCAACCTTTTTGACACCAGGGACCAGTTTCATGGAAGACAATTTTTCCACAGACGGGGGTGGGGGGGTGGAGGGGGTAGGGAATGGTTCAGGCGGTAATGCAAGCGATGGGGAGCAATGGGGAGCGGCAGATGAAGCTTCGCTAGTTTGCCCACCACTCACCTCCTGCTGTGCGGCCTGGTTCCTAACAGGACATGGACCAGTACCAGTCCGCGGCCTGGGAGTTGGGGACTCCTGCTCTCATTTTCATCTATTCTTAGCTGAGGTCCAAAGCTCATAGAAGCTACATGGTCCTATGCAAATTTCTCTCTTTTAAAAGGTAGTTATAATCCTGTAGTGTTAAATTTGAATGGGAAGGATCAGCATGAACTCATGATGTATTTCGTGTTGTAAAAAAATATGCATTTCCCAAGTCTTCCAATTAACCTGGCCTAGAAATGATGAGCAACCCAGTAGCAATGAGTAGCCCCAATGGACTGTGGTCTTTACCATTTCTCACTAAAAGGAACCAGGGTTCATAAGAGAAATGGTTGAGTCCAGGTATGGAGCAGAAAATGTAAGAGACGAACTTGGAATATCTTATCACACCAGAAGCAAGGGAGCTATCAAAGACTACTAGGATAATGTCCAAAGGATTCAGGAGCCAACTTTAACAGGCTCCTACTGGCCAAACTGTAATGGATGAAAACACATCAAATGTGTTTAAATTCAGGGCACTAAAGTCAACAATAACAATATAAACTTCTCCTCACTGGTTACCTCTGGAGGGTGTGAGAAAACCAACACTTTATTTTGAAAACTGGTAAACAAAGGAAAAGAACAAAGCAATTAGCATGCCTTGCCAGTGTGAACTGTACTTCAAAGCAACCAGATAGATGACAAGGGGAAATTTCTCTTTATAGAAGACATCCATCTAATAAATAAGGAAATGATAAAATTAGAATGTCATCATTTTGTAATGCCCAATAAATCAATAGATTTAGAAAAACCATTTATGAAATGGTCTTGCAAAAAAAATCAAAACTGAATCTGATGAAGCCTCTAGATCTGACTACCAATTTATATAAAATGTGAAGACCAGAGAGGACGTTAAATGACACCACAGGGGATGGTCAACAAAATCCAGACTCTGGGACAACCTACAGGAAAATCGACCTGTTTGTTTTTTCAACAAATAAATTATAAAGGGAAGAAAGAGAACAGAAAATATTAATGATAACAAAATTTATTCAGTTTTGATACCAGTCTATTTTGCACAGTATGTATATGTACAACTTTTTAAACCATTACACAAGCACACAGAGACAAACATGTCCTAGATGCATATGTAAACAAAAAATTGCTTTAAAATTACTAGAAAACTACTACAATTTTAGAATATCATATTTTTGATTGGGAAATCATAAAACTTAGTGTGAGCCCTCACACTTGGGAAATAAAGGAAATTTGGAAAACTTACAACAGTAATCCTCAAATGAGGCACAGCACCCTTTGAGGGAAGTCTAGGATTGTTGGGAACTATATAATTTGCAAAAGCTTGCAAATTACATTAAAAATGTAAGTTTATACTTGGAAAATTCAAAAATATTTAATGTATATAATATTATGAAGAGTCAACATTTATTGATTTCTTACCAAATTCCAGATTCTATGCTGAATATTTTACATATATTATATAACAACCATCGGAACAAGTATTACTATCCCTATTTCTCACCAAGAGGAAGTAACTTCCCCAATGCTATATAGCTAGTAACGGGTGGATCCAATACATGATTCCAGAAATTGTGTGGTTTTTTTAACCACTTCACCATTCTGCTTCAAGAAAAGCTGGATCAACTTATCTTGGATTCTAGATATACATGGAAGATATGGGGCTTTTAACCAGGATTTGGTGTAGAGTGTCTGACAGATGAAAAAAAAAAATCCTTCAGAAGCATTTTGGGAATCTTTTAGGGAAAATGAGATTTTATGCTGATCATATTAGGGCATAGATTTTGAGATGAGGAAACAGTATCTTCAAGCCTAACAGAATAGAGAAAATCAATTAAACCAAAAGTTGGTTCTTTAAAAAGATCAACAGAATAACAACCAATGCCACAGAAACAAAAAATCATAAGAAAATACTATTAACAGTTATATGCCAACAAATTGGACAACCTAGAAAAAAATGTTCAAGTTTCTAGAGACATACAGCCTGCCAAAACTGAGTCAAGAAGAAACAAATAATTTGAATAGACCAATTGGTAAAAGTGAAATAGAATCTGTAATAATAATTTAAAAAAACCTCCCTGCAAACAAAAATCCAGGACTGGATGGCTTCACTGGGGAATTATACGAAACATACAAAGAAGAACTTATACAATCCTTCTCAAACTCTTCCAAAAGACTGAAGAGGAGGGAACACTGTAAAAGTCATTCTATGAAGCCACCATCACCCTCATACCAAAACCAGACAAAGACACCATCAAAAAAGGAAATTACAGGCCAATATCTTTGATGAATATAGATGCAAAAATCCTCAACAAAATATTAGCAAACCGAATCCAACAGCTCATAAAAAAGATCACACACCATGATCAAGTTGGATTCATTCCAGGGTTGCAAGGATGGTTCAATGCAAATTAATCAATGTGATATACCACATCAACAAAAGAAAAGACAAAAACCATATGATCATCTCAATAGATGCAGAAAAAGCATTTGATAAAATTCAACATCCATTCATGATAAAAAGTCTCACCCACAGCCAATACTCAACGGTGAAAAGCTGAAAGCCTTCCCATTAAATTCTGGAACAAGACAAGGATGCCCACTCTCACCACTTCTATTTAACATAGTATTGGAAGTCCTAGCCACAGCAATCAGATGTGAAAAAGAAATAAAAGGTATCCAAATTAGAAAAAAAGAGGTAAAATTATGATTATATGCAGATAACATGATACTCTATATAGAAAACCCTAAAGACTCCACACAAAAACTATTAGAATTAATAAATGAATTCAGCAAGGTAGCAGGATATAAGATTAATATACAGAAATCTGTTGCATTTCTTAGCACTAACAATGAAATATAAGAATGAGAAAGTAAAAAAATAATCTTGTTTAAAATCACATTAAAAAAATATGTAGTAATAAACCTAACCAAGGAGGTGAAAGACCTATACGCTGAGAACTATAAGACACTGATAAAGGAAACTGAAGATGATTCAAAGAAATGGAAAGATATCCCATGCTCTTGGACTGGCATAATTAATATTGTTAAAGTGGCCATATTACCCCAAGCAATCTACAGATTAAATGCAATCCCTATCAAATTACCCATGACATTTTTCACAGAACTAGAACAAATAATCCTAAATTTTACATAGAAGCACAAAAGACTCAGAATTGCCAAAGCAATCCTGTGGGAAAAGAACAAAACTGGAGGCATAGCCCTCCCAGACTTCAAACAATACTACAAAGCTACAGTAATCAAAAGAGTGTGGTACTGGCACAAAAACGGACATATAGATCAGTGGAACAGAATAGAGAGCCCAGAAATAAATCCAGACATCTACAGTCAATTAATCTTCAACAAAGGAGACAAGAGTATACAATGGAGAAAAGATAGTCTCTTTAGCAAGTGGTGCTGGGAAAGCTGGACAGCCTCATGTAAATCAATGAAATTAGAACACTCCCTCACACCATATACAAAAATAAACTCAAAATGGTTTAAAGACCTAAATATAAGACATGACACAATAACATTCCTAGAAGAGAACATAGGCAAAACATTCTCTGACATAAATCGTAGCAACGTTTTCTTAGATCAGTCTCCCAAGGCAAAAGAAATAAAAGCAAAAATAAACAAACAGGACCTAATCAAATTTATAAGCTTTTGCACAGCAAGGGAAATGATAAACAAAATGAAAAGATAACCTCCAGACTGGGAGAAAATATTTGCAAACGATGTGATCAACAAGGGCTTAATTTCCAAAATATACAAACAGCTCATACAGCTCAGCATGAAAAAAATCAAACAACCCAATCAAAAAATGGGCAGAAAACATGAATAGACTTTTCTCCAAAGAAGACATACAGATGGCCAACAGGCACATGAAAAGATGCTCAACATCAGTAACTATTAGAGAAATGTAAGTCAAAACTACAATGAGGTATCACCTCACATGGGTCAGAATGGCAATCATCAAAAAGTCTACAAATAATAAATGCTGGAGAGGGTGTGGAGAAAGAAAACCTTCCTACACTGTTGGTGGTAATGTAAATTGGTGCAGCCACTGTGGAAAACAGTAGGGAGGTTCCCTAAAAAACTAAAAATAGAGCTACCATATGATCCAGCAATCCCACCCCTAGTCATACATTTAGAAAAGACAAAAACTCGAATCCTAAGAGATACATGAACCCCAATGCTCATAGCAGTACTGTTTACAATGACCAAGACGTGGAAGCAACCCAAATGCCCATCAACAGATGATTGGCTTAAGAAGATGTGGCATATATATATATACAATGGAATATTACTTGGGCATAAATGAAATACTGCCATTTGCAGCGACATGAATGGACCTAGAGATTATCATACAGAGTGAAGTAAGTCAGATACAGAAAGATAAATACCATATGATATCACTTATATATGGCATCTAAAAAAATAATACAAATGAATTTATTTACAAAACAGAAACAGACACACAGACATAGAAAGCAAACTTACGGTTACCAAAGGAGAAGGGCTGGGGAGGAGGAATAAATTAGGAGTATGAGATTAATACATACACACCACTATATATAAAATAGATAAACAACAAGGATTTACTGTATAGCAGAGGGTACTATATTCAATATCTTGTAATAACCTATAATAAAAATGAATCTGAAAATATATATTACTGAATCACTTTGCTGTACACCTGAAACTAACACAGTACTGTAAATCAACTATACTTCAACTTTAAAAAAAGATCAATAGAATTCACTAACATCTAGCTAAACTGATCAGAATAAGAGAAAGAGAAAACACAAATTACTAATATCAGAAATGACATGAGACATCACCACAAATCCTACAGGTATTACAAAGATAATAAAGGAATATTGTTAACAACTCTGTGCCAATAAATTTGATAACATAAATAAAACAGATTGCTTGGAAGATATGCAATCTGCCAAACTTTACAGAAGAAGAAATAGATAACCTGAGCATTCCTCTGTCTATTAAAGAAATTGAAGCCACAGTCATAAACTTCCCTATAAATAAAACTCTAGACCCAAGTGGTTTCACTGGTTAATTTTACCAAACACTTAAAGAAAGAAGCAATACTGCTTTATACAAACTCCTCCACAAAATAAAGAGGGGAGAACTCATCATATGAAGCCAGCATTATCCTGATATCAAATGAGACAAAGATATCATCATCACCAAAAACAACAACAAAAAAGTAAAAACCTACAAAACTACAAATATGCTTCATGAACAGACGTAAAAATACTTAACAAAATATTATCAAATCAAACCTAGCAATATGAAAGAAGACTAATATGTCATGACCAAGTGGGGTTTATCCCAGGAATGCAAGGCTGTTTCACCATTCACAAATCAATCAATTTAATTCACCATACCAAAGGACTAACAAAGAAAAGCCATACAATCATCTCAGTGCACACAGAAAAAGCATTTCACAAAATTCAACTCCTATTCATAATAAAAACTAGGAATAGAAGGAGAGTTGAAAAGGTCATCTCTAAAAAACAAACAGCTAACATCATACTTAATGATGAATGACCACGTCTCTCCCCATTTCTATTCAATATTGATGGTCGTAGCCAGCGTAATAAGGCAAGAAAAAGAAAAAAAGAAGTAAAATTTCTTTACTCGCAGGTGACATAATCATCTATATAAAGAAAATCCCAAGGAACCTATCAAAGTTATAAAACTCAGTTTGGCAAGGTCATAAGACACAAGGCCAATATACAAAAATCAACTGCATTTTTACATGTCAGCAATGAACAAATGGAAGCTGAAATTAAAAGGAAATATCAAACACATGATATAGGGATAAATTTAACAAAATATGTTCATTGAAAATCAAAAAACATTGTGCATTGCCTAACCCTAACCCTAACCCTAACCTTAACCCTAACCCTAACCCTAACTGAACACATTGCCTTGCGTTCCATATTGTCAACTGTTCTTGATAAAATATAATAAAACATATTATATTCTAATATAAAGCTACAGTAATGAAGACAATGTGGTACTGACATAAGGACAGACATATAGATCAATGGAACAAAACAGAGTCCAGAAATAGATCCACCCTATATAGTAAGTTGACCTTTGACAAAAGTTCTAAGATGACTCAATGGGGAACAAATAGTCTATTCAAAAAATGGCACTGGAAGAACTGGATAGTCATATATGAAAAAAAGAACCTCAATCCTTAAGTCTCACTGTATAAAAAAAATAATTTGAAAAGGATTGGAGACCTAAATATAAGAGCTAGAGCTATAAAACTTCTAGAAGAAAACATAGGAGAAAATCTTTGTGATCTAAGGCTAAGAGAAGATTTCTTAAACAGGACACACCAAAAGCACAAAGTATAAAAGAAAAATTTGATAATTTGGGCTTCATCAAAATTAAAAAAGTCTGTCCTTTGAAAGACACTGTTAAGACAATAGGACAAGTCATAGACTGGGAGAGAATATTTGCAAAACAGATATGTGCTAAAGGATTTGTACCTAGAATAAAAACAACTCTTACAGCTCAATAATAAGACAATCCACTAAAAATATAAGCAAAACATTTGAACAGACACTTTCCTAGAGACAACATATAAATGGCTAATAAGCACATGAAAAGATATTCAAACTAATTAGTCAGTCATTAAGGAAATGCAATGAATTAGCTCTATAACTCAATTAGGGTGACTAAAAATAAAAAAAAAACTGGAAATTCCAAGTGTTGGCAAGGATGCAGAGCAACTGAAACTCTCATATGTTGCTGATGGAAAAATTACAATGGTGAAACAGCCATTTTGGTAAAACAGTTTGGCAGTGTGAT
Source organism: Hyperoodon ampullatus (assembly GCF_949752795.1). Lineage (NCBI taxonomy): Eukaryota > Metazoa > Chordata > Mammalia > Artiodactyla > Ziphiidae > Hyperoodon > Hyperoodon ampullatus. The sequence goes on from NC_136919.1 coordinate 77,539,869, forward strand.
GGTTAATTTTAGGTGTCAAAATGGATGGGCCACAGTATCCAGATATTTGGTCAAACATTATTCTCAATGTTTCTGTAAAGATGTTTTCTGGATGAGATTAACACTTAAATCAGTGGACTTGAAGTAAAACAGATCACCCTCCATAAAATAGGTGAGCCTCTTCCAACCAGCTGAAGGCCTTAACAGAACAAAAACCAACCTCCCCTGAGCAAGAAAAAATTCTGTCAGCATACTTACTGCCTTTCAACTCAAACTGCAGCTCTTCCCCAGATCTCCAGACTGCTTGCCTATCCTGCAGATTTTAGACTTATTAAGACTCCATAATCACATGAACCAAGTCCTTAAAATAAATCTCTGTCACTCTCTATATATACATATCCTGTTGGTTCTATTTCTCTGGAGAACTCTACCATAGGCAGTTCCTTATCAAATTATGCATATACATACATATGATCCAGCAGTCCCATTCCTAAGAATTTACCCTCCTAAAAAAAAACAACAAATGTCTACACAAAGACCTTATATTTTGTGAATATTCTTAATAGTTTTATTCATAATAATAGAAAAATGGGAAAAAGCCAAAATGCACATCAAGTGGTAAATGGATAAATGCAAATCAAATGATGTGTCTATATGATAGGATAAAAATAAGATGACAAAAAAGGAACTGCTGATCCATGCAACAACATGGATTAATCCCAAATGTATTATGTTAAGTGAAAGAAGTAAAACATAAAAGATTATATGCTGTAATATTTCATTTATATGACATTCTTAAAAATAGCAAAACTATAGGGACAGAAAACAGACTGTGGTTGTCAGGAGCTGAAGGGGAGGGGAGGGGATTGACTACAGGGGTACAAGAAAACTTTTTTAGGTGACATGAATGTTCTGTAGCTTGATTGTGGTGGACGTTACAAAACTGCATATGTTAGTTAAAACTCATCAAACTGTATACTTTACAAAGATGAATTTTATTATACGTGCATTACACCTCAATCTTTATAAAAAGCATAACAATCGGTTGTGAAGTAAGCATTATGAACACTGAAAATACTTCCATAGGTGCCTGTAATATTTCTTTTTCATTTATTTATTTATTTGTTTATTTGGCTGTGCCGGCTCTTACTGGCAGCATGCGGGATCTGGTTCTCTGACCAGGGATCGAACCAGGGCCCCCTGCATGGGGAGCATAGAGTCTTAACCACTGGACCACCAGGGAAGTCCTAATATTTCACTTTTTTGAAGCCCATGAGCTCCTTCTGAGGTCTTCCTTCACCTGCCCAGACCCAATGACCTTGCCCTCCTCAATGTCAACAGCCCCTTTTCCATACCTGTCATGTGGCATAGAATGGTGTCTGCGTTAGCAACTATTAGGTTGAAAGAAATAGGAGCTCACTGGGCTTCCCTGGTGACACAGTGGTTAAGAATCCGCCTGCCAATGCAGGGGACACAGGTTTGAGCCCTGGTCGGGGAAGATCCCACATGCCACGGAGCAACTAAGCCCATGCGCCACAACTACTGCACCCGCGTGCCACAACTACTGAGCCCGCGTGCCACAACTACTGAAGCCCGCGTGCCACAACTACTGAAGCCCGCGCGCCTAGAGCCCGTGCTCCATAACAAGAGAAGCCACCATGATGAGAAGCCCGCGCACCACAATGAAGAGTAGCCCCCGCTTGCCACAACTAGAGAAAGCCCGCGCACAGCAATGAAGACCCAACACAGCCAAAAATAGATAAATAAATAAATTTATTTAAAAAAAAGAAATAGCTCACTCAAGCTGGCTTACGTATATGTGAATTTACTAGCGAGGACATGGATATTTTATGGAATTTGAAAAAAGGAAACACAGCTGACCTCAGGAAGGTATGAGACCATATCTCATATCTGGCATATCTCCTCTCCTCCTCAAGAGCAGGTGGTACCTCATAACTGTTTCACTCCAGTCATATCTACCTCATGCTTCTTCTCTTTCTTGTTCCAGAAACAGGAGCCAAACATGGCCAGCCCAGCCCTGTCTGGTCTCCTATCACCTCATATAGTTTCATATCCAAATTCTCAGGAGAAAGAAATGAACTGATTCATCTTGAGGACTATTTGGCTAAGGATACAGAGCTCATATCCCAAGCCCCAATGTCCAGTGAACAGGAACTGGCCTAGGAGACAACTCTCTGGGAAAGGGATCAGCTTTCTGACCTGTGAGGCCCTACCTGAGCTGACACTGACCACCATTTTTCATACCATTGTCCTTTAGCTCCTTGTTATTCCCAAGGACTCCATCATGATCCTGGCCTCAGTGTCTTTGCATTTGCTGTCTCTTTGTCTTTGTCTTTGTCTAAAAGGCTCTTCCCACAGATATTGACAAGGGTGACTCCCTCACTTCATCAGGCCTCTGCTCAAATGGTCAGGTTTTCCCTGGTTGCCATATCTAAAACAGCAAACTCTATGCCATATTCTTTGCCATTACTCTGCTTTATCTGTCCTCAGATCACTGTAAAACACACACACACACACACACACACACACACACACACACACACATACCTGTTAATCTATTTTTCTCCATTAGAATGTAAGCTTCATGAGAGTGAGAACTGTTATGTTCCCTGCTGTATCAATAGGACTCTTGGTATCGGGCACAGAGTAGATGTTCCATAAATATGTTTTATAAAGTATTAATTAATTTTTACATACCCATTTTAATTCAGTGACCATCATCACAGTCCATTTATCCCCACTGATAATATCCCATGGGGGGTGGGGTATTTCCTACCATGTCTATGCCCGTATTTTCTACTCTTTCAATGTTGACCCGGTTTTTTTCCATCCCCCCCCGGCCAAATTCTGCTGTTAGTTCTCAATAAGAGGTTCAGGTCAATTCCTCTTTAGCCATTTAATCACATTCTAGCAGCTTCAGTTTGGCTTCCCCTATCCATAAGACCCAGATGCTCTCACTAGAGAGTTCTATTTCTAGAGGTCTAGCAACCCCGTTCTCTTTCCAACTTGGCCACATCTTAGATGGGACCTCAAGAGTTTAAGCTTCTTTAGACACACCTACAGGACTGGGCACAGTAACTTGTAAACAAAATATGCTTAGCAAGTGCTTGTGGATTGAGAGTTACTGATTGATCATTCAGTACATAGGAACCTAAAATAAAAACCTTTGTTCCAGACAATTTAATAATAGTGAGCATGTACTATTGTTGCCCTGTACCGGGGGCTGGAGCCAGAAGAGATGAACAATACAAAGTCCTTAGACACTGCCAAGGGACAGGCTGTTCACTGCAGGGATTAAAACACCACACAGATAACTAATAAGGTAGATTATAAGAAGGGTACTGAGAGGGAAAAATATTCTCCAAGTCAAGGAGAGTAGAGCAAAACAGACTCTGGATGTGTGATGGGGGAGGTATTAGAAAGGAGGTAGCATATAAAAAACCTTCAAAATGGAGAAAAGAAATACTTAGCACTGAATTAAAATGCAGATAAACATTACATGTGAAAAATATGAAGATGTGGCTAAAACAGTACTTAGAGGTAATTTTATAGTTTTTAAGTACAATTATCAGGAAACAAGGAAAGTTTTAAAATAAATAAGCTAGGCACTCAAATAAAAAAGTTGGGGAAAACCCCCCCAGAGCAAACCCAAATTAACAAAAAGAAGTAAATAATTAAGGTAGAAATCAATACATTAGAAAACTAAAAAAAAGAAAAAAAAATTGAAAAATTAACAGTACCAAAAGATAGTTCTTTAAAAAGGTTTGATAAGATAGACATCTGCCAAGACTGCCAAGAAAAAAGAGGGAAGATTCAAATAAAACAGAATATAAAAGGAGAAATTAGTATAGATAAAACACGTTTAGAAATAAAAGAGTGGAGAATGTCTAGAGAGAGAGAGATGGGGGAAGACACTCCAGGAATAGGACACAATGTGAGCAAAGCCTGGGGATGGGCATGATTGGGAGACCACAAGTAATTGGTTTGAATAGAGGAAGTTGGGGATATCTGTTGAAACTACAAAATAATTGTGGATGGAGAGCCAGGGTCCTAATGGTGAAGCCTCTTAGAAGCCGACTTTATTCTGAGTAGGGCCTGAATAGTGCTCTGGAAATGGAACCCTAGAAAACAACAGCGGGGGAAGGATATATATGGATTGGAAGGTGACTAGAAGTATGTGTGGGGATGGGACTAGGTTGGTGGGGATGGGAGAGGTGTCAGATGCTGCCAAAGGGTCAAGCCTGAAGTTGCTGGACTGTTTATTAGGAGATGCAAGGTAATCCTCAAGATACAGTGTCAGATGGGGGTTAGACTGCAAAAGAGATATAAAGAAATTGGTTGAGGGGTTGAATAATTACAGCTTATATGTTCTTTACTGTTCCCAAAGCATTTTTCACCTTATTTGTAGCATACGCAGGTAAGAAAGAATATAACTTGTCCAAGCCACATGAGCCAAGAGAATTGAAGCCAATTTCTCTAACATGATCAAGACAGAAATTTGGTCAGTTATCTGCAAACATCAGTTAAAGTAAGAACTCATAACAACATGACTCATGCAAAACATTTTTCTTTCATTCAGCTACCCCTGCCTGAACTGTGTTTGGTGAGTTCTGTGTTTGGTGAGTTCATCATTATGAGTCCAAGTTAGGCAAGAAACATGAGAGAAAAAAAACTAGATACCGGCTTGCCCAGTTTCTCTTGCAGCTCAAGGAAAGGCATATGACCTGGACTCTGCCAACCAGGCAAACCTGTACAGAGGCAGACTCAGAAGCTCGAGATGTGAAAGGGGAAGAGGGGAGCTCGCTTTCTCTTCAGTGGTGGCAGAAGAGGTCATGGCCACTTGGCTGAGTACCTGACACAGAGATAGCTTCAATGATCGTGGGACCAGTCATTGTGATAAAGTTAAGGTCCTGGGTGATCATTTTCTAATACACCTGGAACTAGCGTAGTGTTGTAGGTCAATTACACTTCAATTAAAAAAAAAAAAAGCAAAGACAAAAAAAAAAAGTTAAGGTCCTGGCAATGAAGTCATGTATCATGAAGAGCTCAGAAGAGGTGGCATTTTTCTTGTCAGACCAGTTTGGAGGCTTGATATTGGGTGCTGTTCAGGAAGCTCAACCTTCATCCCAGGCCTCCAGGTCTCTGAACAATTCTGCGAGCTACCCAGTAACTCTCCTGCTTGGTCAGCCAGTCACTTTCTATTACTTGCGTCTAAGAACCCCGACTGATACACACTAATACCATCAATGTCACATATGTTACCCTAAATACTACACGTGTATATTCATTCACTAATCTTACAACCAGTTGAAATCAAGTCCTCCAGCATATAAACAAGCTGAAAATAGGAAAAGTTTTAGTTTGATAAGCTCCTAGGCATCATTTTCTAGATTTATTAAAATTTATGATATTGTTAAGTGAAAAGAGGCAGACATAAGACAGCACACATGCTGTATTTTTGTTACAAACACAGAAAGAGATTACACCATAATGTTAACAGTCATTACTTTGGGCCAGTGAGATAAAGAGTGATAATGATTTCCTTCACTTTGCTTATACACAGTTTATACGTTTTCTACCTTGCCTGTGTAACTCTCATATGATAAACAGTATTTTTAGAAGATATAGAAACATGTCTGATATTTTCTGAATGTATGCTGATCATCACTTTCTCCATCTTAGGAGCAACTTCCTTCCCATCGTCTCATGTTCCCACCGGGGATACTGAAGGGAGTAACCCTCCCCAACTCTCAGCCACACCCCACTCCTAAACATTCATCCCTCCTCACAAGAGGGAGTGTGTCCCGTGGGACATGGGAGAGCTGGGAGGAAGCCCTGAGTGTGCCCAGTTTCAACCTTCCCTCTCTCTCACCTCTGCCTGCCCACAGGTGAACTTACCAGCACGTGCTGACCCTGCTGTGGCAGGGCGGACAGTGTGAGTGAGATGGATTTCAGATAGTCCTTGGTGGCTGCAGACCGAAGGCACAGCTTCCAGCTGGCTTTATCAGTAACAGAGCTCCATTTGTCTCCTGCCTGATTTGCTCTCACTGGTTCCAGAGTTGGGAGGGGAATTGAGGGACGTGATTAAGTGGTCCCAGACACACCCAGGCACCCAGGGACCTGTGATTAACACTATTTCTCTAGGCTTCTCAGTGCCCTCCATGCCTAAGTCCCGGGACACAGGGGAACACAGGGTGGTGGACAGCTCCTCTAATCCCCTGTAACTGGGAAGACAGGCAGCCCCTGATGCGCTGCCAGTCCAGCCTGCAGCCTCTCTCCCACTGCTTCGTTGGGAAATGTATCATTACTTAATATTCAGAAACCGCCCTCCCCCAAATAGGGCTCAATGCCTTAGTTACAGCAGTATATAACCTGTGCCGCCAAATAAAATATCCGAGGCCAGGCCCTGAGGTTTCATTAGCAGCAAGACTTTTTAATGGGATTACAGCTCTTTTTGTTCAGAAAGCAGGCACCATTGAAGCCTAGAAAGCTTATCTATTGATCTTAACCTTTTTGTTCACAAAGTATAAGAAAAAGAAGCAAATCATGGAATCTCAAATCTACAGTTCTACCCTGGCTGTTTTACTATTCTTCGCTTCCCTCAGATAAAGTATCTAAGTTTCATAAATCATTACTCTTAAAATCAAGCCATAAAAAACACACCCATCTTCCCAAGAGTTTATCAGTATTTTGCAAAGTAGCTAGATATGGCAAGTGCTTTAAAAAACCACAGTAAAGGAGCCAGCCAAATTCCAAATATTACATGTAATCTCTATCTGACAGCTTTCAGGGTAGACAATAACTTCTTTGTCAGGTTTCCTGACAATATTTTTCTCAAATTTATTCTTAAGTTATAACTCAAGGTCAGAAAGCAACAGTTTAAGATATGCATGTCATTAAACAGAAAAGCAAACCTCAAAATAACCAAGCTTTAAAAGTTGCTTCCTTAATGCACCAGAATGTATGCTATTAAAATATTAAGACTCAAGCACACAAAAATACAGAAAAATGAAACAATACTATTGAGTATCTAAAAATCTTTAGGTAAAATGTTTCTAACAGCACTGTTTTCTAGGAAATCAAGCTAAAGGTGCCAAATGACCAGTGAAGCTCATGATAAGTCCCTTTTAATAAAGAGTGCAGACCGTTGAGCAGGGTTTTGGTGCTGGCCTCTCCGGGAGGAGGAACAGGGGGGTGACCAAGGCAGGGCTTGAAGGCTGAGCCACACTGCTGGCCCCAGCATGGGCTTGAATCCTGCACCAGCCCTCTGTGACTCTGGGTCAGAGCTCAAAGGCACTCGGATGTCCTTGTTTACAGTGTCTAGACAGGTGAAAGGCTAGTCACCTGCCTGGAAGAGCGGGGCATGGGTAAAAGTCCTCTATGCTGGCTTTCCACAGTCCGACTGCTAGACCCTTAGCCTCACCATTTCTCACCAAGAGTGACGCCCTTGAGGCAAATCTAAAGGGAGGTGAGAACAAAGTTAGGAACAAAACTATACCAGAGTCTGGGTCAGAAAACATAAATGGGTTTAACTTCACAACAAAGTTACAAGGAGCACTTGAATAAGTGGCTCTAACACACCTAAAGCCCAGGACATAGAAGTAATTTTTCCAATTAATCAGTAGTTGATACTATAAACTTTACTATTAGCAAGTTTACATGTAAACATGTTTATAAACATTTTATACAAACCATGCACCTATTTTAAAGACGAACTGATCAAATACTTAACAACTTTTCAATTTAAGAGCAATAGAAGAGCTTGGACCACTGGTGCTATTATAGAGCTCTATGGTTTTAGGACTCCAGATGCAGTCAGTTCAGAGCAGGTCTGAAGGATTGAGAAAGGGCAATTCAACTAGGCTAACTCCTGGTTCTTTGCTCTAGTCCTCATCCACGCTCTTTTTTTTTTTTTTTTTTTTTTTTTTTTGCGGTACGCGGGCTCTCACTGCTGTGGCCTCTCCCGTTGCGGAGCACAGGCTCCGGACGCGCAGGCTCAGCGGCCATGGCCCACGGGCCCAGCCGCTCCGCGGCATGTGGGATCCTCCCAGACCGGGGCACGAACCCACATCCCCTGCATCGGCAGGCGGACTCGCAACCACTGCGCCACCAGGGAAGCCCATCCACGCTCTTTTTACAATAGCACTTGATCTAACCAAACTCAAGGCATCCCTATGGATTAGAACCTCATTTCTAAAGCTATGATGCTTGATTAGCATAATCTCTAGTCCGGAACTCCCCTTAGGTTCTAGACGCCTGTATCCAAGCACCCACCTTTTGCCCCTCCTTGTAGACTTCACAGACACCTTACGGTCAGTGTCTTCTCCACTCCCTGCCCACCTTCCCAATGAGTCACCTTCCATTTTCCATCTCTTATTTCAGTGACTGGAGACCCCTTCCCTCCAGCAGAACAAAAAACCTGGGCGTCAGCCGTGATGCCCCTTATTTCCTCGCCTCCTACACCCAGTCCATCCCCAGGTCTTGATGACTTTACCTGCTAAATATCTCTTCAGTCTGTCCATCTCCCAGCTCTTCTACTAGCATTTTCCAAACCATCACCTCCCCCTTGGAGTTCTACGATGGGCCCTAATGGGAATCACCTTTCCTTTTGCAATGTGTTTACAAATGTGCTTTCCCTTTTGCCCTCTTTCCAATCTACTGTCTCAGAAAAGCACAAATCTGACCGTGTCTTTCCTTTGTTTGAAACATTTAAACGGCTCCTTACTGTCCTCAGTATCCAGCCAGCTGCCCCCACTGTCCCCTCCAGAAACCCCTTTCCCCTCCCAGGGCCTTGGTGTACCCTCTCCCTTCCGCTAGGGTTACTTCCTCTACCTCATCTCAGTCACTTCCCCACACAGAGAAGCCCTTCCTGAGGGACCCCGGCAGGGTTGGCTCCCTGTCACACGTAAGCACCCTCACCTTTCCTTCACAGCACTTATCAGGTGTAATGACGGCAGTGACATTTCTGTGGTTACTGTGAGTACCTGTCTCCTGGGCTCTACTCTAAATTAGTTCCCTGAGGAGAGGGGCTCCAGGGGCTCTGCTCCCATCAACCCCCTGGGCCTCACACACGGTTGGCACATTGTCCACGAGTAGCAAATACGTGTAGAATGAATGTGTTGGAGGGTGAACACTGAGAAAGGAGTTAGTGCTCAGATCACGGTGGTTAAGGCCCCTCTCACCGAGGATCATTCTCCTGCCATACAGAGGCCGGTCTTTCAGGGCCTCAGAAGGTCTGCAGGAACAGCCAGGCTCTCCCTTAACAGATTTCCCCAATATAACTTCATGGCTTAAAAAGGGGGAGAGAGGTATTCTTTTTTTTTTTTAATTTTTATTGGAGTACAGTTGATTTACAATGTTGTGTCAGTTTCAGGTGTATAGCAAAGTGAATCAGTTATACATGTACATATGTTCACTCTCTTTTAGATTCTTTTCCCATATAGGCCGTTACAGAGTACTGAATAGAGTTCTCTGGGCTATACAGTAGGTACTTATTAGTTATCTATTTTATATATGGTAGTGTATATATGTTAATCCCAATCTCCCAATCTATCCTCCTCCCTTACCCCCTGGTAACCATAGGTTTGTTTTCTACATCTGTAACACTATTTCTGTTGGTATTCTTTTAATGTGATTTTTTTAAGGCAGTGAGAGCAGGTTGGGATTCTTTAGGCATCTGATTAACAGAATCTGTTCAAGTAACAATAAAGATTTTAACTGCTACAGCTTTAACCTACACTGAGAAAATGACTAAGAATTGAAAAAGCAGGAATGCTCTTTCCCTCAGCCCTCTCTCCCATGAATAAACAGAAAGATGAAAGAATGAGTTAAAAGGCAGTGTTGTATAGTGGTTATATGTGTACTTACTCTGAATCCTGGCTACTTGTTGGCTGTGTGATCTTGGGCAAGTCACTTGACCTCTCTGTACTACGGTGTCCTCATCTATAAAATGAGGTATATAATAATAGGAGACTTTATAGTGTTGTTGTGAGAATTAAATGAGTTAATGCATATTAAGTGCTTTGAGCAGTGTCTTATGTTATTCAACAGTGTCTTATGTGACAATATGTAAATGTTTTCCCTTTTATTACTACTAGGTGTTTTTTTGTTTGTTCGTTTTTGGTTTTTTTTTTGCGGTACGCGGGCCTCTCACTGTTGTGGCCTCTCCCATTGCGGAGCACAGGCTCCGGACGCACAGGCTCAGCGTCCATGGTTCACGGGCCTAGCCACTCCGCGGCATGTTGGATCTTCCCAGACCGGGGCGCGAACCCATGTCCCCTGCATCGGCAGGCAGACTCTCAACCACTGCACCACCAGGGAAGCCCACTACTAGGTGTTTCTTAAAGCTGCTTTACGGTATTCTAGCGAAAATGAATATAATTTGGTTCGAATGGGCTCAATTAATGTTTAAAACTAAGATGTTAAAAATTAAAGTATTCACTGGCTTGTTTTGTTGTGCATAAAACTATTTTTAATGAAAATATTCTGAATGCATAAACTTGTTGATTCAGATAAAGCAAACAAAATGTGTTAGTGGATGGTTGCTGACTTCTTAACAGAGTGTGACAAAAACATTCCTCAGATATGTATGAATAACCTGTTGGGTATCCAGTGAATTCACAAGCATATGCCTCATTTACCTTTGATATATAGAGTGACAAAACTCATTCTGTTAACGGAGTTAGACAATAAAAGTAATCAGGAAAAAAATCAACAAAACACATCTCTGCCTTAAAGCAGAGCATGTATACCTACATTTATCCTTGAGTTATGAAGAGGATATGTTAAGACATCAAACAGAAAGGTATTTAGAAAAACAAATGATTAAAATGTTTCCAACTAGACACACCAATCCTTATGATCAAGGAATTCCACTCCTAAATACATATCCAAGAAACAGGAAAAAAGACAGAAAGACATATATAAGAACGTTCATAGCAGCTTTGTTCATATAGCCAAAAACTGCAAATAACTCAGATGTCCATCAGCAGAACAGATGAACAAATCATTGTGTATTTATACAACTGAACACTATACAGAAATGAGAAGAATGAACCACTGATGCCTGTAATAATATGCATGTAGCTCATAGATATTATGCCAAGTAAAAGAATCTGTACGAAAAAGAAGTACATATGTGATTCTTTTTATATGAAGTTCAAGAATCATCAAACCTGATAAATGATGATAGAAGTCACAACAGTGTTTACCTCTGGGGAGGGGGGAACAGGTAGAGGCTGGGGGAATCGATGGGGTGCTGGCAATGTTCTACACCCTGGTTTGGGTGGTGGTTACACAGGTTTATACATATGGAAAATTCCTCAAACTGTACACTAAAGATGTACATACTTTTTGTACTTTACTGTATGTGTTTTACTCCTATTATTAAAAAAAAATCTTCCCAACTAGTAATTTAAATCATGACCAATTATATTCTGATTGAACAAAACTGACCGCCATGTGAGTACTTCATGTGTTGTTGCACAGTTGGCGGAGAACTCTTCCCATGTACACACCAAACCAAGTGTTATGGACTGAACTGTGTGCCCCCCGCCCCGACACGCTGAAGCCTCAACCCCCAGTGTGACTGTATTTGGAGAGAGGGCCGTTAAAGAGGTAAAGTTAAATGAGGTCATAAGGTTGGGGCCCTAATCCAACACGGCTGGTGTCCTTTTAAGAAAAGGAAGAGACATCAAGTATGTGCACACATGAGAAAAGGACCATGTAAAGACACAGAGACTAGGTGGCTGTCTGCAAGCTGAGGAAAAAGGCCTGCCAACACCTTGATCTTGGACTTCCAGCCTCCAGAACGGTGAGAAAGTTGATTTCTATTGGACAAGCCACTCAGTCTGTGGTAGTCTGTTATGGCAGCCCTAGCAGACTAACACACCAAGCAAAGAGGCTTCAAGAAAAACTCTGGGAGCTTGACATAGGCCCTCTGGAGTTTGGGGACCCAGGTGTTGTTATCTGACTCTGGCTTCGAGAAATCAAAAAGCTAGTCAGAACCAGCAGGGCAAAGGGGGAGGGAGCTGTGTTTGCAGCAAAAGGCACTTGTACTGCCAGTGGAACAGCGACATGTGTTTCCTGTGGGCTCCACAGAAGCAGCCTGCTTGAGCTGGAGGAGGTGAAGTTGAACACTCTGCTTGTCTAACACCACTACACACCTACCAGCACCGCTAGAGCTAAATGAATGGTGTGAAACCAGGCGCTGACGAGGACGGAGACTAACCGCAGCTCTCATAAGCCACTGTTGGGGCAGTAAATGGGTCCAACCACTTTGGAAAACCTATGGGGGATAGCTCAAAATCTAAATGTACACTTGTTCTACGACTCAGCCATTCCACTCCTATAGAAATGAGGGCTTATGTGCGCCAAAATAAACGTTCAAGGATGCTCACAGTGAGATAACCCAACTGTCCTTCAACAGAAGAATGGAAAATAAACTCAGTATATTCACACAATGGATTACCAAACAGCAATAAAAAGGAATGAACTACTGATACATACAACAACATAGATGAATCTTGAAAACAGTATTGAACAAAAAAGTCAGACACAAAAGGTTACATACTCTGTGATTCCACGTATATGAAGTTAAAAGCAGGCAAAATGCTCTATGGTGATAGAGGTCAAATTAGTGGTTACCTTTGGGGTGCTGGTTGATATTAACTGGGAAGGGCCAAGAGGGAGCCTGGGGGGCGAGTGAGAGGGTTAGGATGTGTTCTCTGTCTCATCTAAGTGCTAGTTATATGGGTTTTAAGATGCATGAAAATTCAACAAACTATACACTTGAGATTTCTATACTGTGTTCAGGTTACTGTGCAATTTTTAAAAGTCAGGAATGGGGCAGGAGTTTGGAATTTTTATTATTACGCTGGATTATATTATGTGATCAGTAGACTGGATTTAACTTTTCACTACTCAAGAGAGGGAAATCTAAAGAACCTGCCCAAGACTGGATTCCAACAGAGAAGAGAAAGCAAGTCTGTTAAGTAGACCTGAAGGAGCCATGTAAGAAGAATGGGGGAGGGTGGCTCTGTGCACCCTACGGAGCCTAACCCGTGTTCCACAAACCTATTCTACACAGAGGGCAGTTTCTTTAATTCAAGATTCCCTAAATAACAAGACAGTGTTTTGGAGCCTGTCAAAGTTATTAGTACTTAGGTTTCTGTTTACTAGTTAACTGCCAAGATGAACTCTGATGTGATAACATGGGAACCAGGGTTCATGCTGACATCTGCAGTTTACCACGTCTGGTGGTACTATACAAAAATACTGGGGAAGACAGAAGTCCTCTTGCTTAGCCCAAAGATAGCAACAACAACCATTGACTCACAGTACCCAGCTAATGATTGTAACAGATTGTAACTATTCCTTTTGGCTAATATACCACTTTGCTAGGTGATACTAAGATTGGCTAATTCCCAACTATTAGTGTAGTTCCATGGAGTTGCAGGAATATAAATGTTTAAGCATATATATGTACCTATGTAGATGTGTGTATATATATTCAGATATATTTTTCAGTCCACAATTCTACTTTAGCTTTTATTTTGAGTGGCTCCTGGTTAAAGGTGACAACTTGACTGTGTACATTTTTATCCTTTTCCTCCCAAGATCCCACTTACATGAGTATAAAGGCAGAGATAAGCCATAAAGCCACAAAGAGAATAGGAGAGAGAATATCTACAAACGAGATTTTAACACATTTCTTTGGAAGGGACTAGACTGTAGAACCCCAGGGATACAGGCCTGGCAAAGGATGGAGGTACAGAAGGCTATGGAAACAGGCGATTCACTGTAACCAGACAGTTGGATCCCAGCCCTCTGCTCGATGTGACACACACATATCACCAGAAGCCAGCAGCCACTTCTCAGGAAAAAGACTGGCATTTGGGGATTCCTAGGGAAGCAGCTGAACTGGCTCCCTGGCCGACCACTCCAAGGAGAAGCCACTGGTCTGGTGGTGGACAATGTGGGCATCACATCCAAATCCCCACCCAGTCAACAGCCAGCACCTATGACTCTTTTGGGGAGGGCTGCACTAGCTTTGCTTTTTCAAACAGAGAACCAGAAATACCTGAGAATGTATATCCCCCTCCCCACAGTACCCCCTCACACCCAGGGCCTTTACCCAATGACTGACAGGTATGGAGTCTGTACTGCCAACCCCACTGACTCTGGTGGGGACAGTCCTGAGGCCATATCATACCAGAGCTTCCCCACCCTCGTGCCTTTGAGATCATACCCTGTTTGACTGCCTCTCCCCTCCCTTCCCAGTCTCCTCTGGGAGCATCTCTTTAATAAAGCAGTGCCTGCACACACCAACCCTCTTTTCAGTGTCTGCTCTGGGGAGCCCAACCTAAGACCTTTACAAACCCTGCCAACTAATACAGATGCCTGGCCATCTTCGGTGTCACAGCCTTAATATGAATGGACAATCCATGATGACCAAACATTAGCTGAAAACCTCTGGCATGGAAGGGACCCATCCAAATAAGACATGAGAGGTAAAAGAGCCCACTGTAGTTCCCCAAGCGGAAGAAAGAAGGAGGAGGGGGCTGTAAGAAAGGAAGAAATTTACTCAGTAAAAGAAGAAAAGGTAAGATTCACTGTGCAGATAACATAATGAACAAAACCTTAATTATCCACCTTCATAAGCACAGTCTCTACTTCATCAAGGGGAGCCTCATGCCACACAAGAAACCGCACACAGATGGGTAATTACCACGCCCCCACCTTGCAGTTCTCAGGTAAGCCTGCCCCCCTCCCTCGCCTCCTTGGCCTCTATCCACCTAGAGTAATTTTGAAAACAGTCTTTGCACTGCCAGTAAGTGGTATGTTGTGTCTCAGCAGCTCAGACATAATAGGGAACAAAATCCTGAGCGCCTCAGGCTCCATTCTTCCCCAAGCAGGCTTTGAATACCTCACACGACTTAAATGTAATATGCACTTCTAACACTGGATTAACATTCTGTCTTCAAGGCTAGACAGCATCTACCAGAGCAGTAACAATTTACGCCAAGTCGAAAGCACACTTGATAATTTCTTTTACACCAGCCATGGATCTTTTCTCCAGGTTGATATGTTTTGGCAGACTAAAAAAGGTAAGTGCTTATTTGAAAGCTGACCTAACTGTTTTTTTCCTTAACAGATTTTAATAAGGGGCATAGACTATTAATGATTTTGGTTCCAATTTTCTAGCATATTCCTTCCCCCTCCTTAAATACACACACACGTACACGCACATATATTTAATTTCCTCATGACAGAACACAGAGAAATATCTTCATCACAGACTATTTGGAAAAATAACACACATGCATGCTGTAATTCCACCATCCAGTTTCTGTCCATCTTGTTTTGAGAAGAAAATTTTAGATTTATATATTTCCTAATACTGCCACACCTGAGCCTATATACCTACTAAGAAATAAAACAGGAGTTGTGTTCAAGGCTTTGCTCTTAAGAGATGTGACTCCTTGATACCTGTTGAGAAAATACAGATGAAAAGATAAAATACATTCTATCTTTATGTATAGCCAAATGCAGTGTTCTGGCCCCTGAGTTAAGTTTTTGGGAAAGCACAGCAAAAAGCAGGGCTGCTGGCAGCTGAGGCACAAAGCACGTCAGCCTCCAGAGCTCCTACAGTGACAGAAAGCCCCAGGGACCAAAGCTAAACGTTTGGCCACTTCAGTTATTCTCTAATAAGCCCTTTTTATGCTGAAATGTTGGTTTTGTTTTGTCTGTTTGCTTTCCCCTTCTTTCTTCCCTGACATTCTTTTCCTTTTTTGGTTAATAGCAGCGGGGAAAAACATGATTCTTAAAGCCCTTAAATTTAATTACAAAATGTTAACTTAATCATTCCCAAAGGTTTACTAGAAAATAGACAGAATTCCTTTTAAAGATGGAAAAATAAGATACGTAGAAAAGTAGCAGATTTTCTTATCATATAAATCATATATTCAACAAATATGTATTCAGCATATACTATATATGTGTGTATATGTATGCAGAGTATCTACGTGCTATTAGCCTTCCCAGTGCTAAAGGAGATGAAAAAATGTTAGTGGGGGCTTCCCTGGTGGCGCAGTGGTTGAGAGTCCGCCTGCCGATGCAGGGGACACAGGTTCGTGCCCCGGTCCGGGAAGATCCCACATGCCGCGGAGCGGCTGGGCCCATGAGCCATGGCCGCTGAGCCTGCGCGTCTGGAGCCTGTGCTCCACAACAGGAGAGGACACAACAGTGAGAGGCCTGCGTACCACAAAAAAAAAAAAAATGTCAGTGGGTGGATGTATATTTTGGAAGGACAAGAGAGGGATGGAATAGAGTGAGCACGCATTGCTGCAGTCCAAAGTGAACTGGAGTTGCTCACTAACAAGTGGTACAAAGTGCTGTGAACATGTACACGGGAGTCAGCAAGCTAAGTTCCATGCAACGTATCTGGCCCAGTGCCTGGGAGTTAGGAGTGGTTTTACATTTTTAGATGGCTGGAAAAAAATCAAGGGAGGAATCAAAATTTTGTGACAAGTGAAAGTGATACGAAATTCAAATTTCAGCATCCAGAAATAAAGTTTTATTGGAGCACCGCCCTGCTCATTGCTTTACACATTGCCCACCACTGAATTTGCACCACAACAGCAGAGCTGAGAAGTTGTGACAGAGACCGTGTGGCCCCTCGGAACCTATTTACTATCTGGCCACGTGCAGAAACAGTTTGCCAACCCCTAGCCTAGAGGAGGGAGATGTCACTTCTGCCCAAGGTCATTATGAGGGAAGTGACACATCTACCTTACTTTCCTATAGCCCTTGATAGCCCATGTGACCCTCCCAGTGGCCCTTTGGGGGATGAGAAGGGAAGGGCAGGTTTCATCATTCCCCCCTTTTACTGCTGGGGAAGCTGAGGCTCAGCCCAACCTGGAGACTTGTTCAATGTTGGTAGCTAATCAATGGCAGTACCACATTACATCTGTCTTGAGCCTTTCTACCCCAGGGTGCAGAGATTGGAGAGATGCTGGTGCAACAGCTACGCGTACACAGACATCCCAGATGGGACAAGGGCACCATAAACAAGGGAGTCCAGCTGGACAGCTGGTGTGGAGGGCTTCTGCTGGGCCCCAGGACAAACGAGACAGGAGCTGTCAGGGCCTGCTCCCATCCCTGGACCCGAGGTGAGTCTCTCTGGCCCTGCCCTTTAGTCATTGAGAGAACCTCTGAGAGACTCAAGTCCTATCGGTAACATAAGTCCTCTCCCGATACAGTTATGAAGAGTAAGTGAGGTCAGTATGAGAAGCAAATGAGTTAACTGTGTACGTATAGTGCTTAGCACAGCACCTGGCACTTCGTAGCTATGATGTTAACCTGCTTTCATTCACTGGACGGGGAGCCTACTGGGCTTTGAAAACAGGAATTGACATGTCCTTCCACTAGACAACAGGAGAGCCATAAAGAGTGCAATCACACCCGAACATCAGACTAGGTTAGACTTTCATACCACCCAACACTATGGAAACATTCCACCTGTGGAACAAATTCTAGCTCCTTTAGGAAAAAAAAACCCTCCTAGGTATTAGCTCAGGAAAAAAAGACTCTTGTACTTTCAAGCTATTTGGAAGAGAAGTGGGTGTAAAAACTAGTTTTACATCTAGGAAGAAATGTTAGGTTGAAATTGAGAATTAATTAATTGAACTGAACATCTAGAATTCCTGGGGTTTGGGGGCAGTGGTTTGAAAAAGAGACAGGAAGGGAGAAGGGCAGGAAAGAACCATGAGGAGAGATTGACCAGACCCATGAGTGATGATCAGTCCAGCAATGCAGTCGGGACCCAGGGCCTGAGCACGCTTCATACAGCCCAGGAAAGCCGCTAGAGTTAAGAACCAATCCATTCATCTTGCTCCACTTTCCACACTAATATTTCGTCTTTGGGAAATAAAACATCTACTCAAAAATAAATTTCCCTTTAGTATTACTGTGACCTCCTACACTCATACCACCAAATATCCAAATATGCTAATAATTTGAAACAAATTTTAAAAACTCTCTGATGTGAAATTATTTCATACTATAAGGAAATAAGCACTCTTCTGATGGATGTAATACAACAGAACACTGTTTCTTAAACTGCTTGTCAGGACCCATTAGAGCTGAAATCAGTTTACTGGGTTAACAACCATATAGAATAGAACAGAAAATATCCAAGTGCATTACACATAATAAGGACAAGTATTGTTAAGTGAATCTTTTGTTTCAGTTATATGTTTGTGTGTGTGTGTTTACACACACTCATCTATGTTGCTAGGCTATGATGTAAATGGTATTCTCACTAGAGATCGTGGTCAAACAAGTTTAAAGGCACTGAAATAGAGTGTGATCCATGTAGGTAAATCCAGTATAAAAATCCTAATTCATTGAATAGCCACATGAGAGGGTAATTATTATTCCTGATAAGTGGAATTTCTTTAAATGATAAGCTCTTCCTTTGCATTTAAGATATGCTACAATTTACAGGATAAAGGATTTATGCACGCCTTTTTATGTATACCTCTTCTCTAAAATAAAGTGTATCTTTAAATTAATACAGAATTGATCTTGAGATACAAAATTTATCAAAAGTCAGAAAGATAAATGGTTACATTGTTCAGAACAATGGCTGATCACCTGCTTCATGAAACAAAATCACTGAAGTATTTTTCACACTAATTAATCCACCATGGAGCAGAAGAGGAGGCTGGAGAGCAAACAGTGGGCAGGGATGGCTTTTACCACCACTATACTTGAACAACCCCCATGATTACTTGGTGTATACAAAATAAGATGAGATTCCTAGTCCCCCCAAAATTAGATTTCGGAAAAGAGAAAGTCACCTTGTATTTAACTCCATATGAAGTCTCCCATCCTAAGAGGCATTCCCTCAATCACTCTCTTCTGAATGCCAAAAAGCAAAAAGCCTATTATCTCCAAGATAACAGGAACTGAAATCAAGCAATTCATTTATCCTGGAAGTGATGGCAACTGATTTTAAAGGGAGAAACCATGTCAGAAACATTTACCTGGTAAGACTGAAGATTTTATGAAAAGGAGATGTATGTTTCAGAGGTTACTTGAGAACTATTTGGAGAAGATAGCCAGAAACAACTGCAATCAATACTAGATAGGGATGCTTATGGAGGTCATAGGATTGAAATAGAATAGATGACTGACTGAATGAAGGGGGCCAAGATTTTAACACCAATTTAAGAATATACTCCTTCAGAACTGCCTGTATTGGATGTCCTACAAGCCATGCAGAAGTGCTGGGTTGTGGAGAGCAGGAATATACGCCTATAGGAAGAAAGGAAAAAAACAATTGTTCTTACACTATGTGAATGGGCACACAGGGCTTAGAATTAAGTGTACAGGGGCAACATCATACGGAAATTCAAGAAGTACTACATTTCAAATGAGTTAGATAGAAATGAATATGCCGAAAGTGGCCTAATGATGAAAAAGACTTGGAAGTCAAAGCATTTGAGGAAATGATTTTGTGAAGTGCAAAAGGAGAAGAATGTCATGTTTTTATTTTATTTTATTTATTTATTTTTGGCTGCATTGGGTCTTCGTTGCTGTGCACAGGCTTTCTCTAGTTGTGATGAGCGGGGGCTACTCTTTGTTGCAGTGCACGGGCTTTTCATTGTAGTGGCTTTTCTTGTTGTGGAGCATGGGCTCTAGGAGTGCGGGCTTCAGTAGTTGTGGCATGCGGGCTCAGTAGTTGTGGCTCTCAGGCTCTAGAGAGCAGGCTCAGTAGTCATGGCACATGGGCTTAGTTGCTCTGTGGCACGTGGGATCTTCCTGGACCAGGGCTTGAACCCGTGTACCCTGCATTGGCAGGCAAATTCTTAACCACTGTGCCATCAGGGAAGCCCCAAAGAATGTCATATTTTTAAATTACTAATTTTATATAATGTGAGTTAAAATATATGCAAGTAGATTAATAAATATATGTAGATATTTCATCCTTTATTTACATCCCTAACACGTGCTTATTCAAGTTGATGCAAAGCCATTTAAAAAACCACCTCGTTGGAAAATTGGGGACCACCTCATAATCAAGGGTACCTTATACATGGGCATATGTGGTAATCTCCATCCCCGATAATTGAGGATTGTCAATAGTTGGCTTGTGAGTGAACCTGAAGAGTAGGAAGCTGTTAAAATACATTAAAATCCCTAAAATAAAATACCAGTAACTGCTATCAAACAAATTCTTATCTGTTAAAAATTCCCTATGATATCCCTGTGCCATATGCAACAGAGGCTGTTGCTGTGCTGTCCCCTCAGCCCACCTGGGAGTTCACCTGTAGCTCTGACGGACAGTTCCCCTGCACACTGACAGCTTCCCGTCTCTAGCCCACTTTTCCTCTCTGCTTAGCTACCCAACGGCTTTCTCTGGTGCCTCCAAAGCTTGCTCAGGCTAATACTGGCAGCACTAAAGTGCTGGGAACTTAATGCCCCCAGGATTAAATTGTGGATAAAATCCCAGTTTCCCCACTGCTTCGTGGACAATCATAAAGAACAGAGCCTCCATTGCCCATAATGTTAATCTGCTCAGTAATCTGCCTCTTTTCTTACTGGTTTTCCTTCCTTCCCTGTCTCATTTTCTCCATTCTTTCACGTGTGCTTCTTGGGATCACCTCCCAAATAGACTACTTGTACCCAAGTCCTCATCTCAGGCCCTGCATGCATAAACTACTTAGCATCATGTGGTGATTTTGTGTCCTCTTTGAAAAACAGGTGTCTGCAGGAATCAAGGTAAAAGAGCTTTACCCTCATTCTTTACAACTGAATAGATCTTGGGAAATACCTCATCCATTCCTTTCAATAAATATTTGATGATCCCTCACTAATGCAAAGAGTTTTTCTATGGGTTGCAGGGTATGCCCAGATGAACAAAATATAGTTCTAGTTTCAAAGACCTTAGACTTGAGAATGAGACATGAAAGATGGAAGAAGAAAAGGAACCCTATCACTGAAGATTCAGGCCACAGAAAAGGGATGCGCAGTTCCAAGAGAGGGACTACTTCCAGCTGACTAGTATTTCATCACCACTCAGACACAGCCACTCTTCAAATTTTCTAACTCAAACGTGTGATTGAGGACATTTATCTTTTTATAAACTCAGCACTGACTCACCCACAGGTCAGCCCAAACATGGTACGTGTGATACAGCCTTACAGGCAACTGATTCAATACCTGAAGGCAAGGCATCACATTGCAGGGTCCCTAAGTGACCGCTCCAGGTACCATGTGTGACACTACATGGCCAGGTGAAGCAAGGAAACCAGTGAGGCTTCCTTGATCATGCCAAGCATGTTCCCATCTCAGGCCCTTTGCTCTTGACATTCTCTGCCTGGAAGGCCCTGCCCTCAAATACCTGCATGGCTCACTCTTTCAGCTCTTTAAGCTCTCTCTGCTCAAGGCCTTTCCTGATCACTCCATATAAAATAACAGCAACCCCTACATCACCACACTCTATTCCTTCCTTGCTTTCTTCTTCATAGCATGCACTGCCACCTGACATATTATATATGTGCTTATTTATGTTTTAATCTCCTCCCTCTAAAAGGTCGGTGGTAGTAGGGACTTTCTCCCCCCTGCTGTATCCCTTGCACCAAGAATAGTGAATGGAAGAGAGAAGGTGCTCAGCGAACATTTGTTGAAGGAATGAATAAATGATTTCATCATTAGAACCTCAAAATCATCACTCACCACAGTCGAATTTCTATATACTTGTCTGGAATCATGACATGACCCTATAAGTCAAGGGTCTAAAGGGTACAAAATTATTTTGTGAAAAAAACTTTTGTAAAGCTTCAATGTGTATAGCAGGTATGAATAAATAAAAGTTTTAATTTTGTCATAAACTTGAACAGGCCATGGAATGCAACTCATTCAATGTCCAAAGTGTAAATAGGAAAGAAATCCTGAAATTTTAGATCTTAGATACTGTACCTACTTTACTAAAAAAAATAACTTATTCATGTATTCATGCAAAAAGTACCTATTGTGTGCTTATGATGGGCATGGTGTTGGGTGAAGTGCTACACTTGATTTTTCTTTTGCAACATTCTGCCATTACAGACAGGGAAAGTTCATCTTTTTAAAAACACTTACATTTTCCCCCATTATTTATTTATTTTTATTTTATTTTTTTTTTTGCGGTACGCGGGCCTCTCACTGTTGTGGCCTCTCCCGTTGCGGAGCACAGGCTCTGGATGCGCAGGCTCAGCGGCCATGGCTCACGGGCCCAGCCGCTCCGCGGCATATGGGATCCTCCCAGACCGGGGCACGAACCCGTATCCCCTGCATCAGCAGGCGGACTCTCAACCACTGCGCCACCAGGGAGGCCCTCCCCCATTATTTATTGAAGTCGGCAATCCCTGAGAGAAAATAGTCACAGGAAATACTTCAGGTGGAGTCTTTCATTCAGCTAATTTTAAAGGCAAACAATTTTCTCTTTTCATTGAGTTTAAGGGAAGGAGGAACCACTGTATTTATCAACATTTAATGTTATTAATTTTAATAACAAAAATTACATAAGTGGTCATCAAACTAATTACATAGGGCTAACTGGTTCCACCACAAATTCATGCTCTCCAAACACAGGAGGCCCTCATGTTGCGTGATAATCTTTTATTCACCCCTGATTGACTCACCACTACATTTCCACAGCACTTAGTCCAAGTCTTTATTATTCTACCCATGACCTCAACCTGCCCTCCCTCTCTCTGACTTGACTTAGAAGACTATAGCCAAATTCCTTTCTTTCTAACGCAAAGTTCCCATGCTTCTATCTCAAAAGAGTCCCTCCTTTGAAGAGTCCCATCTTTTTAAAGATTCTGTCCCAACAGTTTCGCCTCTCCCTTACATTTCTGATCTCTTTTCCCTTCAATGGTTTCTTCTCCTCCGCTTATAAAGTAGGCTCAGGTCTTCTTATACTAAAAACTTACTTTCCCTATACTACACCCTACCTTTGATGTAGTAAACTCTCTCTCCTTCTCCTTCACCCCACTTATTAAAAAGGAAGTCTGGGGCTTCCCTGGTGGCGCAGTGGTTGAGAGTCCGCCTGCCGATGCAGGGGACACGGGTTCGAGGCCTGGTCTAGGAAGACCCCACATGCCGCAGAGCAACTAGGCCCGTGAGCCACAACTACTGAGCCTGCGCATCTGGAGCCTGTGCTCCCCAACGGGAGAGGCCACGACAGTGAGAGGCCTGCGCACTGTGATGAAGAGTGGCCTCCACTCGCCGCGACTAGAGATAGCCCTCGCACAGAAATGAAGACCCAACACAGCCAAAAATAAATAAATTAATTAATTAATTTAAAAAAAAAAAAAAAAGGAAGTCTGTCCTCACTTCTTCCATGTGCATCACCCTCTCCTCTTTAACCCCTCACAGCCTGGCTACACTTCTACCTGCCTCAAGATAATCAAGGAACGCCAGGAGTCAAATCCAATGGCTCTTCCTTCACTGCACCCTCATCCCCTTGTGCCGTGCTATAGGAACGACGGTGCTCACCTCACCTTTCCCAGCCTCCATGACACCACACTACTGCCACCACATTCCTCCAACTACCCCTTGTTTAACATTGTTCATATCCGCTTTTTTCTCTTTTCCTCTCCAACCCACAGACATCCCCCAAGGATCCCACCCTTAGCCTTTGCCTCTTCTTGCTCCATTTTCTTTATTGGCCATTCCTGAGACATTAAAATTGCTCCTAAGTAGATGACTTACAAATCTCTATTTGTAGCTCTAACCTCTCTCCAAGACCTACCCCTGTATTGTAGTCCCTTCATCTGGACAAACCTGTCAGGCCCAAAATGAAACTTCTTTTTTCCCCTCTTCCTCATCCTCCTCTGAAGCTCCTTCTTGACAATGACCCAAGCATTCTCTCAGCTGAGCCTGACAATGACCTCTGACTTCCCTGCTCAGTGTTCAGGTTATTCTTGCGCCTTGCCTCTTGAGTCTGCCCTCTCCCCTTCACTCCCACTGTCTCATTTCCTCTTGCCCTTAATTTGACAATAGAGTCTATCTGGTCTAGCTACTGCCATTCTTTCCTCAGTTCATACATCCGACACAATGCTTCAGGATTAGCACCCTGAAGCACAGTTCTGGTCCTGTCAACCTTCCTCCTCAGAAACCTTCCAAGGCTCCCTGGCAGTTACTGAATACAATCCACATAAAAGTTGCCCCACAGCCTTGAGTGACCCTCTCTTTCTTACCTTACCTCTCACTTCATCTCTGGGCATCTCCTACGCTCCAGCCAAAGCACATCATTCTTTTTTTTTCCCCCATTTTTACTGAGAAAGAATTTGTAAGCACACCATTCTGTTCCCTGAATGGGCATACAATTTCCACCTTTGCTACGCTGTTCCTCCCCCGAGCATGCCCTTCCTTCCCCGGCAGCCCAAACTCCACCTATGTAAATCAGAGTTCATAGGCTCCCTCTTCCAAGAAATCTTTCTTGATTCTTCCTTCTGAAGTCATTGCTGTATCCTGTGAACTCCTACAGCTCTACAGGCGTATAGCTTTTTCAGCACTTAACCATTTTCCTCCATTCTTGTAGTTCGTTACATGCGTGCCCTGTCTCTCCTTCCTGGCCATGAACTTCCTCTGGGCAGGATCTAAGTCTCCTTATTCTTCAAATCTCCAGCCCCCGTAACATTTCCCAAACCCTATCCAAAGGTATACACTGCCTGAGATGTAGTAGGCAACTAACAAACGTTTGTAAATTAATCATTGTGACCCAAAGGGTTAACTTTGGGTTTTAGTGCTTGAAATTCTCTCAACTGTAACAACAATTACTTTTTCCTTGCAGGATGTAAATCCCACCTCCCCCACGGTACCATAGTTTATTCCTTTTGGCCCCAAAGGTCAATTTTCAGACAACTTTTATTCCCAAGTCTTCCGAAAAACAAACTTCTTTAAAAGACCCAATAGTGGTGGGCTTCCCTGGTGGCGCAGTGGTTGAGAGTCCGCCTGCCGATGCAGGGGACACGGGTTCGTGCCCCGGACCGGGAGGATCCCGCATGCCGCGGAGCGGCTGGGCCCGTGAGCCATGGCCGCTGAGCCTGCGCGTCCGGAGCCTGTGCTCCGCAACGGGAGAGGCCACAACAGTGAGAGGCCCGCGTACCGCAAAAAAAAAAAAAAAAGACCCAATAGTGGAAAAGAAAAGAATTAACGCTCCTTTAAGTGAAGACACATCCATGCAAAACAAATTACTTGCTGCAGGCTACAGCAAAAGGTACAACTGTTTACCAGACTGAATTACAGGATTCAAGCTGTATCATTAACCTTAATAGTCCAATCTTTAGAAAGCTGGGCATTGCATTTTAAAAATCATCACAGTTACCTTAGAAAGGAAATCACTAATTCCTGAGTCATCAATTGTGCTGTTGTATAATTATTCTTTTTCTAAACAGTTGATTTACCTTGATAATTGCTAACATTCTTAAACTTCCTTGTAAGACACTGATGTCTCCGTATTTTACTTGCAAATATAAAGACGACAACTTTTTTTAAAAAAAGATAAAACCTCTTAGAATGCCTTTTACATTCCAAAGTACTTTTCTCAGAAAGAAACTGGCAGAACTAATAAGAGAGTAAAGAACTAAGATTCCAAATCCATTTTTATAAATCTATCCTTAAACCTTGGATGCGATCCAACAACCTCATATTAAAATTTTAGAAAGCTTGACTTGAAGGACATGAGGAAATTTACTTTAATGCTCACAGCTCCAAGAAAACCTGGTCTACAGATCATCATTAATTAAGAGAAGAAAAAAACATATGTGGACAGCCCTGGTTCTATTATTTTCAGTGCAACCTCTGCAAAACAAAACAAAACAAAAATTTTTTAAAAGAGATAGAAACGTCTGATGCCAACATGTTGTATACTTACTTGTGTAGCTATGACTGCTACAGGCTCTTCAAGAGGACCCAGGCAGCCAGTTTGGATTCTGACAGCAATGCAGTAGAATCTAAGGTGTTACGAATAAAATAGGTTCTAAGCAGGTTAATCTAGTCCCACAACATTTTAATAAAGAAGTATCAAGATATTAAGTGTAAAGGTGCATTCATTCCTATAAATACCGCAGGAGAAATACAGGAGCTGGGGAGTCAAACTGTAGTGGGCTCACATATGAATATGCTATCTCCCTTCCTGTCTCTCTCTGCCCAACCCCACACAAGCCTATCTTTATCACACAGAAACAATTAAACAGCTATAGACTTTGGATGCAATTCTGTGTCCTGGCTCCCACTGGGTGACTTATTGCCAGCTTGACATTTTCCAAATTCCGTACTAGCAGGCTACATTGGCTAGGAAAGCAGACACACTGACCTGGGACCCCATCACCATGGGTCTTTGGGGATTTCAGTTCCTGAATAATTCATGGTACCACCTAATCATTGTGAAGGCTGGAAGAGTGGATGTCACCAGCAGTAGAAATAAAGTATCCCCTTTCCTAAGGAAAACGCCCTGCCTGTGTGACGCTGACCAAGGCTGGAGGCGGGGGGATACCAAACATTTCTCAGTATGATCTTTTTCTTCTTTTTAAATACTACCCCCCATCTCTTATACACACCTCCAGAGTTCATTCTACAAGAACCCACAAAAAAGACCATATTCTTCAGCCATAAGATCTCCAGTGTTTAAATGTGGAAGAAGGTCTAGTTGACATTCAAAGTTGTGGGGACAGAGAGAAGGTTGTGACCATTAAAGACCCTTTCCTTCAGGTCAGACAAGAGATAAACAATAGAAACTGCAGAGTCAGGGCATCTAAGACCCTTACAGAACAAGGGCTGAGGAGAGGAGAAGTGTCACAGGATGGAAGCTCCCTTCAAAACCTGGATGCCAGCAAGCCCAGAAAGGGTAACCATTATCCTGTTTCCCTGCCATGTGCCCAAAGCCACATGCACACTTCCACATCCCCATGTCAAGAGACATGTGAAAAAAGGGGGAAGTGAGGGGAAGCAAAGGGAAGTGAGAATCCCTACACCCGGGCATCCACGCGGCAGGAGCAGAACCGAGACTGTGCTCAGAGTTGCAGGGTCGAAATAACGAACACTGTCCTACAGTTAACGGGTGGCAGCAAGTCAGGGCACCCGCAGATCTCCGGGTTTGGAGAGCAGTATGCAATCACACGAGTATACACATGTACACAGATTCACACACATGGGATTTTACAAATCCGCACCACCCCAATGCCTCCCTCCACATTCAGACACCAAGTGCATCCTGCCCACTTCACGTTTGCCATCACCACACTCTTTCTCCCGGAGAAGTCAGCCGAGAGCTGAGGGATCCTAGCGGGGATTCCTGGAAATGTCATCTCCCAACACCTTCCCCCAACACCGTACGCCACCCCCATCCCTTCGGCTCTACCTTTTACACACACACACACACACACACACACACACACACACACACACTCCTGCCATGACTGTCATCAGGCCCGCCGCTGCCCCCAAAGCACCGCATCTCAGCGCGCACTGGACACCACCTACCCTCAGCGCCCCCTTCCCCCGCCCCGTTAGCTCGATGGCTCAAGTCATTGCCTCCTGGATGTCGCCGGCTGTCCCCTCTCAACCGCACTATTATTCCTTGCAGGCGCCCAGGGGCGCCCTTAGGCGAGGACCGGGTCTCCATCGGGGGCAGCATCAGCACCGGGGACCCTGCATTCACCCACCAGTCCCTCGCTGTGGTACCTTGCCTGACAGCTGGGTCCGCGGGCCCGCGGGAGCAGGCGGCGCTAACGACAGCGTTGGTGCCGAGGCTGGGAATAAAGCTCCACTCCAGCCGCTCCTACCTCCAGCGCCACCATCTTCTCCCGCCGTCGCCGCCGCCGCGACCGCAGCCGCCCTCGCCCAGCTACAGCTGGGGCTCCGCAGCCGGCGCTCGGGCCCCTCCGCTCCCGCGGCCCCACCCCCTTCTCCCCACCCCTAGTGACGCGCGCCTGGGCTGAGCCGGCTGGCTGGCGAGGGAGGGCGCCGAGGGGAGCGCGCGCGCACGCCGCGTGCTAGGCGCGCCCTCGCCTCCCACGCCCACCTGCGCGCACGCGCGGTGCGCGAGCCCGAAGCCGCGGGGCGGAGTCTTCCATGCACCGCCCCTGAAGCTCCACTGTCCCGGCGCGGGTGGGCGTGAGGGGCGTGACTGCCTTTCCCAGCCCATCGCGCCCCAGCTCGGGCGGGCGTGTCCTGGGGTGCGCGGGCCTCACTGGAGCTCCACGGACCCCCTCCGGCTCCCGGCCCGGCGCACGGAGCGGGAAATGCGGCTACGGGACCTCCACCCTCCTCGGTAGAAGCCCAAAGGGGTCCCCGGCTTCCTCAGCAGCAGCTGTGGCCAACCTCTGCTCTCGGGACCACGAAGCCCAGCCGCCGCGTCGGCCCCTGAGGGGTGTTCCCTTTCCTGAGTTACTACCGAGCTTTCCCGCTTCTCCGGCCCCTTGAACGCTGCCTGCACTGCGCGGCCAGGCAGGCGCACAGGGCCCCCTAAGAAAATGGGGTTGCCGGTGTCTCTGGAGCGCGCTGCAGTTCTGCGTTTCCGCCGCTAGGGAGAGAGCTGCTCGGGTTTGGGCCGCGTTTGCAGCCCTTGAGGGGAGCTGCCCAGTCCTGCGGGAAAGAGCAAGAAGCCTCTGGATTATGATGCCGGGAGTGTATTTGAGCCTGGCTTAGGGCATCAGCCCCAGATATGCCTGGAAGGGAGTAAGGGAGGGGACCTTTGCAGCAGGGACCAGGTGACAGGCGCTCTGCGTTAATGAAAAGCAGTGGGACGGACAGGCCTCGGGAGACCTGGGTTCTGGCGCCGGCCTCACCTGTAATTGGCAGTGTAATATGGGCGAAATCACTTCCCCTCTTCACAGATTTCTCAGCAATAATAAGAAATGATATTTGCACAAAGCCGTATAGTTTGCAAAGCCATCTTCATACACGTATTCTCATCTAGTAAAATGAAGATAAGCTTTGGTTATCTAGATCCCTTGGGAAAGAGATCTATCACATCGTGTTTCCATATTATTTTAGCACAGAAAAACCTGGGTATGTAGCCTGAAGCATTCTTGAAGTTTTGTGTTTCAGTTTTAAAATTCATATGAATTTGCGATCTACTCCACAATGAATCTCTTTTTCGCTTTAATAAAGCAAATAATAACTTCCCCTCCTCAAAAAGATCTTTTAAAATACCATATGCTAACACATATATATGGAATTTAAGAAGAAAAAAATGTCATGAAGAACCTAGGGGTAAGATGGGAATAAAGACACCTACTAGAGAATGGACTTGAGGATATGGGGAGGGGGAAGGGTAAGCTGTGACAAAGTGAGAGAGCGGCATGGACATATATACACTACCAAACGTGAAATAGATAGCTAGTGGGAAGCAGCCGCATAGCACAGGGAGATCAGCTTGGTGGTTTGTGACCGCCTGGAGGGGTGGGATAGGGAGGGTGGGAGGGAGGGAGACGCAAGAGGGAAGAGATATGGGAACATATGTATATGTATAACTGATTCACTTTGTTATAAAGCAGAAACTAACACACCATTGTTAAGCAATTATACTCCAATAAAAAAAAACATATTACAACAGAAAAAAAAAAGATCTTCTAGTAAAGTTGAAATATTATATACTAGGAAGATGTAACATACTTGCCCTGTGACCTTACATTTCCATTTTTTTTTTTCCAGCAAATATTTATTCGACATGTGCTCCAGACAAGGTCCTTGTTCTCCCAGAGCTCTCAGTACACTGGAGGAAACAGGTATTAAACAATCAGACTAATAAGTGCAACCACGATCAGTTCTCAAATGCAAAGGTGCTAAGGGTTCACAGAGAAACCTAATATATTCTCCAGGATTGGGTAAGCCTTTCTGGGGAGGTGACCTTTCAAGTTGCCCAGGAGAGGCAGCACTGAGACACTTACAGGTAGACAGAAGGAAGGAAATGTGTAGAAGCCCACCCAGGTGGTGCTGAAGTGAGAGGGAAGGAAAGCCGGGTGGGAGAGGCAGGCAGCAGCAGCAAGAAACTGTAGAACCCTGTGGGCCTTTTTTTTTTTTTTTGTGGTACGCAGGCCTCTCACTGTTGTGGCCTCTCCCGTTGCGAAGCACAGGCTCCGGACGTGCAGGCTCAGCGGCCATGGCTCACGGGCCCAGCCGCTCCGCGTCATGTGGGATCTTCGCGGACCGGGGCACGAACCCGTGTCCCCCTGCATCGGCAGGCGGACTCTTAACCACTGCGCCACCAGGGAAGCCCCTTGTGGGGCATTTTGAATAAGGATTTTAAGGATTTTATCTTGTGAGTCTTGGAAGGTCACTGAAAGGCTGTAAGAGTTGGGAGTGAGTGATCATGATCACATTTTAGTTCTTTAAAGATGGGTGAGGTAGTGATGTGAAGAAGTGATTCATGGAGGGTAGGGTCCAGGGCAGAGAGAATCTGAGCCCCATGACACATCCCTGCCTATATGCTTGGTGAGTATTTAGAGTTTTTAGTCTTTACGCTGACTGCTCTTCTGTTTGCTTTTAGTTCTTCCCTCTGCGTTCATGCGTACCAGTTTGGGGGCCTTTCAGAGTGCCTCTCTGTAATAGTCCCTATTTTGTTACTTTTAATCTGCTGTGGTTTAGGAAAGAAATTAACTAATCTTGTTAGAATTTCAGGTTCAGTAAGGGGATGTAGGTTCTGAGTGAGAGGCTTTTTCTGTGCGTACGCTTGGTGCCATTTGGTTTGTTATCTCCGTGATCTTTCTGCTTATTTTCTGCTTTTGTGCTGTGCTTACAGTGAGGCAAAATTCCTTGATGCATGAATGAGAGATGCATTATTACTTTAATAATATAATATCTTTTCTTCAAATCTTGCATCACAGGATTTTTGTGCAGATTAAAGAAAGTGAGTGAAATTACTCTGTGAAGTATTAAGTGCCATATAAAAGAAAATAATCATTGTTATAATGGCAGCTTAGAGACCTCCAAAACTAATAAGTTACCAAATATTCACATCTTGGAAACTCACTCCCTCCTCTTCCCGCCACCCTCCCACGAAGAAACACAGAGATGCCTATTTCTTTTGGAGAGCACAAACTGTCTGAAGTGCTCATGTTACTCTTTGTGCCTTGGCTGACAGGAAACTCAAGCCAAATTTGCAGGTCATTGTAGGAAATGGGTAGATCCATATGATTTTTTTTTTTTTTTTTTTTTTTTGCGGTACACGGGCCTCTCACTGATGTGGCCTCTCCCGTTGTGGAGCACAGGCTCCGGATGAGCAGACCTAGCGGCCATGGCTCACGGGCCTATCCGCTCCACGGCATGTGGGATCCTCCCGGACCGGGGCACGAACCCGTGTCCCCTGCATCGGCAGGTGGACTCTCAACCACTGCGCCACCAGGGAAGCCCCCCATATGATATTAATATCTATGTCATAGTTCTTCCCTTGGTCTTGTTTTTCTGTTCTATCTATAGTTTTCCTGGGCCTTGTTTATTGGTATTTTTCTGCTTTATTATAGGTATTCTTGTAAGCCACTTCAAATATTTGTATCCACCTATTTTAACAAGGGTCAGAACTGCTGTTCAATGTTTCAGAAGCCAGGATATAAAATACTGGCACCCTGCCAGCCATTGTAGTGGGTACAATACTATAGACACTGTGCCAAGTGACTTGAGTTTAAATTCAGGCCTTGTCCACCATTGCATGTGGATCTGAAGTCTCTGTGCATGCCAGTCTAGAGCCTCCTATTACAAGCACACTCAAGTTTGTCTCCCACTGGCTCACAGATAATTTCATAATTTCCTTTAGTGTGATCTCCAAGTTCCCGAACTCATCAGCCTGCCCTGTACTTACAAGTATATCTTAGTGGTATAAGCACGGTTTGTTCACTTGATAAGAGGGCAGGGATCCATGATCTTTTATTCATTTAGGTTTCTTTTTGTCAGCAAAGACCTGAAGATTCCAGGATTCACTAAATTTATTCACACTTCAAAAGAGTGTGACCATGTCTTTCAGCCCCTGTTATGATTCTGGACAGCCCAAACTGGACATGTCTCTTTGGGTAGTGGTAGATACTTTTGCTTGATTTCAGAAATTTGCTTGGTGATTGCCTTCTTTCTATCTCAGTCCCTGAGTTTGTCTTATGAGCTGAGGTTGTATATAGGACAAACAGTCAGAAACCTTCAGGTAATGAGGTTTTTCTTGAGGATTTCAGTTTTGCTAACATTTGATAATCTAGCAACCTTTCTAATCTACAGTATAGTTATTTTGTCACAGAATTTTAAATGTATGGACAAAATAAACAATTATGAAATGGACATATCCTAAATTTCAGTGAATTTACTTTTACACGCTGATTCTTATTTCACCAGCCTTTTCTCTAGACATACATTCCGTCCTGGCTTCAGACAGATCCCCGTCTTTTCTATTCCCCAAACAGGTCAGGCTCCCTCTCTCTCTTCCTTGAATCACAATCACTGTGCCCTTTAATGATTCCCACCTGAATTTTGTACTGTGGCTATGCTTATCTGACCCATTGGAAGATATTCTGGTTCCACACATAGTAAGTCTACAACTGAAAATGGAGTTTCTAAATGAAGAATGTCATGGGAACATATTGTCTTGTTTAAATGGTTATGTGCCCGTCCCTGAACCAACCTCCATGGCCAGCGGCAAGACTCCCACCCGTGGAGCTGGGTCGATCCTCCTCAAACCACGTGGTTGATTAAGGATAGAGCAGACCTAAGTATTACCACAAAGAGCGGGAAATAGAGGAAAGCAACTATCTTGTTCATCTTATGCTTATACCAGAGAAAAATGAGAAAATTTAACATAAATATACAATAATAAGGGAATTGTCACATATATTAATATGCCTTTACAGTGTTATATTATGCAGCCATTAAAAATGTTATATCCACAGATTTTTTTAATAATATGAAAAAAACTAAAGCTTAAGTTCTCATCAGTTTTTTTTTTAACATCTTTATTGGAGTATAATTGCTTTACAATGGTGTGTTAGTTTCTGCTTTATCACAAAGTGAATCACTTATACATATACATATGTCCCCATATCTCTTCCCTCTTGCATCTCCCTGCCTCCCACCCTCTCTATCCCACCCCTCTAGGTGGTCACAAACCACCGAGCTGATCTCCCTCTGCTATGCTACTGCTTCCCACTAGCTATCTATTTTACGTTTGGTAGTGTATATATGTCCATGCCACTCTCTCACTTTGTCCCAGCTTACCCTTTCACCTCTCCATATCCTCAAGTCCATTCTCTAGTAGGTCTGCATCTTTATTCCCATCTTGCCCCTACGTTCTTCATGACCTTTTTTTTTTTTTTAAGATTCCATATATGTGTGTTAGCGTACGGTATTTGTTTTTCTCTTTCTGACTTACTTCACTCTGTATGACAGTCTCTGGGTCCATCCACCTCACTACAAATAACTCAGTTTCATTCCTTTTTATGGCTGAGTAATATCCCATTGTATATATGTGCCAAATCTTCTTTATCCATTCATCTGTTGATGGACACTTCGGTTGCTACCGTGTCCTGGCTATTGTAAATAGTACTGCAATGAACATTTTGGTACATGACTCTTTTTGAATTATGCTTTTCTCAGGGTATATGCCCAGTAATGGGATTGCTGGGTCGTATGGTAGTTCTATTTTAAGTTTTTTAAGGAACCTCCATACTGTTCTCCATAGAGGCTGTATCAATCTAAATTCCCACCAGCAGTGCAAGAGGGTTCCCTTTTCTCCACACCCTCTCCAGCATTTACTGTTTCTAGATGTTTTTATGATGGCCATTCTGACCCGTGTGAGATGATATCTCATTGTCATTTTGATTTGCATTTCTCTAATGATTAATGATGTTGAGCATTCTTTCATATGTCTGTTGGCAATCTGTATATCTTCTTTGGAGAAATGTCTATTTAGGTCTTCTGCCCATTTTTGGATTGGGTTGTTTGTTTTTTTAATGTTGAGCTGCATGAGCTGCTTGTAAATTTTGGAGATTAATCCTTTGTCAGTTGCTTCATTTGAAAATATATTCTCCCATTCTGAAGGTTGTCTTTTCGTCTTGTTTATGGTTTCCTTTGCTGTGCAAAAGCTTTGAAATTTCATTAGGTCCCATTTGTTTATTTTTGTTTTTATTTCCATTTCTCTAGGAGGTGCGTCAAGAAGGATCTTGCTGTGATTTATGTATTGGAGTGTTCTGCCTATGTTTTCCTCTAAGAGTTTGATAGTGTCTGTCCTTACATTTAGGTGTTTAATCCATTTTGAGTTTATTTTTGTATATGGTGTTAGGGTGTGTTCTAATTTCATTCTTTTACATGTAACTGTCCAGTTTTCCCAGCACTACTTATTGAGGAGGCTGTCTCTTCTCCACTGTATGTTCTTACCTCCTTTGTCAAAGATAAGGTGACCATATGTGCATGGGTTTATCTCTGGGCTTTCTATCCTGTTCCATTGATCTATATTTCTGTTTCTGTGCCAGTACCATACTGTCTTGATTACTATAGCTTTGTAGTATAGTCTGAAGTCAGGGAGCCTGATTCCTCCAGCTCCGTTTCTCTTTCTCAAGATTGCTTTGGCTATTCGGGGTCTTTTGTGTTTCCATACAAATTTTGAAATTTTTTGTTCTAGTTCTGTGAAAATGCTAGTGGTAGTTTGATAGGGATTGCATTGAGCCTGTAGATTGCTTTGGGTCGTACAGTCATTTTCACAATGTTGCTTCTTCCAGTCCAAGAACGGGGTATATCTCTCCATCTATTTGTATCAACTTTAATTTCTTTCATCATTGTCTTATAATTTTCTGCATACAGGTCTTTTGTCTCCTTAGGTAGGTTTATTCCTAGATATTTTATTCTTTTTGTTGCAGTGGTAAATGGGAGTGTTTTCTTA
This sequence comes from Hyperoodon ampullatus, assembly GCF_949752795.1. NCBI lineage: Eukaryota > Metazoa > Chordata > Mammalia > Artiodactyla > Ziphiidae > Hyperoodon > Hyperoodon ampullatus. The sequence goes on from NC_136919.1 coordinate 77,574,781, forward strand.
ATTTCACTTTCAGATTTTTCATCATTAGTATATAAGAATGCCAGAGATTTCTGTGCATTAATTTTGTATCCTGTTACTTTACCAAATTCATTGATTAGCTCTAGTAGTTTTCTGGTAGCATCTTTAGGTTTCTCTATGTATAGTATCATGTCATCTGCAAACAGTGGTGACAGCTTTACTTCTTTTCCAGTTTGGATTCCTTTTATTTCTTTTTCTTCTCTGATTGCTGTGGCTAAAACTTCCAAAACTATGTTGGATAAGAGTGGTGCGAGTGGGTAACCTTGTCTTGTTCCTGATCTTAGTGGAAATGGTTTCAGTTTTTCCCCATTGAGGACAATTTTGGCTGTGGGTTTGTCATATATAGCCTTTATTATGTTAAGGAAAGTTCCCTCTATGCCTACTTTCTGCAGGGTTTTTATCATAAATGGGTGTTGAACTTTGTCGAAAGCTTTCTCTGCATCTATTGAGATGATCATATGGTTTTTCTCCTTCAATTTGTTAATATGGTGTATCATGTTGATTGATTTGAGCATATTGAAGAATCCTTGCATTCCTGGGATAAACCCCACTTCATCATAATGTATGATCCTTTTAATGTGCTGTTGGATTCTGTTTGCTAGTATTTTGTTGAGGATTTTTGTGTCTGTGTTCATCAGTGATATTGGCCTGTAGTTTTCTTTCTTTGTGACATCTTTGTCTGGTTTTGGTATCAGGGTGATGGTGGCCTTGTAGAATGAGTTTGGGAGTGTTCCTCCCTCTGGTATATTTTGGAAGAGTTTGAGAAGGATAGGTGTTAGCTCTTCTCTAAATGTTTGATAGAATTTGCCTGTGAAGCCATCTGGTCCTGGGCTTTTGTTTGTTGGAAGATTTTTAATCACAGTTTCAATTTCAGTGCTTGTGATTGGTCTGTTCATATTTTCTATTTCTTCCTGGTTCAGTCTCAGAAGGTTGTGCATTTCTAAGAATTTGTCCATTTGTTCCCGGTGGTCCGTTTTATTGGCATACAGTCGCTTGTAGTAATCTCTCATGATATTTTGTATTTCTACAGTGTCAGTTTTTACTTCTCCTTTTTCATTTCTAATTCTATTGATTTGAGTCTTCTCCCTTTTTTTCTGGATAAGTCTGGCTAATGGTTTATCAATTTTGTTTATCTTCTCAAAGAACCAGCTTTTAGTTTTATTCTCATCACGGTTTTTAAAAATCAGTATACAAAATTAGGTAGCCAGTTGATCACAACTTGTTTTTTTAATTTTTTTAATTTATTTTTGGCTGCATTGGGTCTTCCTTGCTGTGCACCGGCTTTCCCTAGTTGTGGTGAGTGGGGGCTACTCTTCATTGTGGTGTGCAGTCTTCTCATTGTGGTGGCTTCCCTTGCCGCGGAGCACGGGCTCTAGGTGCGCGGACTTCAGTAGTTATGGCACACAGGCTCAGTAGTTGTGGCTTGCAGCCTCTAGAGCACAGGCTCATCAGTTGTGGCACATGGGCTTAGTTGCTCTGTGGTATGTGGGATCTTCCTGGACCAGCACTCGAACACACGTCCGCTGCATTGGCAGGCATATTCTTAACCACTGCGCCACCAGGGAAGTCTGATCACAACTTTTAAAAAGTGCACAGAATAAAAGGTACATCAAAATGTTAGTAGTAGTCCTCTCAAGTATTAGGTGTTCTTTCCCTCTTTCTGTGTTTTAGTAGTTTTTAAATTTTTTTTACAGTGTGCACATGACCTTAACAATTTGAAAAAATAAGGTTACTAAAAATATGGCTGTAAAACTTAAAAACATTACCACCAGATGCCTGGTGGCATCCGAAAATAAATGGTTGGGTCACTTTGCATTTCTAAAACACTTTTCCAGATTTGACTTATCCTTCCAGGCTTATTTCAAATACCACATACTTCAAGAAAATGCTTTCAGACTATGTTGCTCTAATTGATGTACTTTAATGTCTGAGCATTTGTTTGAAGCATTGGGAGCCTTACCGCCTCTATGGAATGTCAGGGTATAAGTAGACAAAAACTGATATAATTGTTTTCTCATTCTGTTTAACATCTGCTTATGCACTTGGTTGTTTCCCAATTTATTTCAGTAGTAAGACAACTGAATATTATGGTCATCTCATAGAAACAGCATAAAATATTGATATATTTAATTCATCCTACACACTAGGAACAATTTTACTGGAAGAAAATATGACTGTGTGTTCTAGATAAAATATAACATTGCAACCAGAAGTGTATTTACTTAAAAATAAGAAGCTGTGAAATGAAGTGCTCAGCAATGTCAGAAAATTTTTCTCTTAATATGTGTTTGCTACAGATTTATATCTTTTTGCCGTCTTACTAATAGAGAAAAGGTAGTAAGCATCAATTGTCTAAGGAAGTTGTGTAGGATAAAAATATAAAATTGAGAAAATTCCAATAAACAGTTCTTTTCTTTTATCAGTTCATAAACCAAGAAATAGGCTACCATTATTCATTTTGGGCAGATCACCTCAGTACCGTTTCTACAATAACACTGATATATGGAAGTTTACTTTAAAAATCACCGCTTTATTCCTATTTTCTGTTAGGTGTTTTGTTTTGGGTATGTTGTATCACCTCCCCAACTAGTTCATGAACACTTAAAGATTAGTGACCAAATGTCAGTTATATTCCATTTGTGTTCCTTCCACCAAACACCTAGCATATAATAAAAGTTCCTATGAAGTATTCATCAAATATTTGTTGGCTGGTTGATATATTTACTAACTATCCTTCCAGTTACTACAGCTAGGTTGTTCAAGGAGACTACTGAAGTGATTTCCCTTTAAAATAATTACTTTTTCCTTCATTACTAGTTTTACTAGAATTCAGTAGCCTCTGAAAAAAAGTTATAAGTATCTCTCTTGACTCAAAGATAAAGAGCCGAGGTAAGGCTTTAATAGTAAATAAAATCAGTGTCAGCAATTTTATCAGAACTTTATGCTCTTTGCCAGCCAAGAGAGGTAATATATTCTCCTTCTCGCTCTCCCTCCCTCCCTCTCTCTCTCTTTCTCTGGAAGAGCAGTAACAATATAACTAACAGTCATGGCCATACTGACAATTTCCAGTAGCTTATACTATCAAAAAGTCACTAAGTATTACATTTTCATTCCACAAGCTGCATATGCATATGTTGGTCACTGTGGTAGGCAGTTGAGAGACCAAGCCAAATACCACAATCTCTCTACCCGTGAGGAATTCTGTACCTTAAGAAAGGCAGAAAAATCCTATAAACAAATCATTTCAGGGAAGTGTACAAAGGAGAGCCTGGACAAATTTTTGTTGTTGTTGTTGCTATCGTTGTTTGTTTTGCTAACTACTATGTGTTAGGGAATTAAATCAATTCTCTAGAAGTCAGATCTGTCATTACGTGAGCAGGGCTTTTTTCCTTAAAAGAAATTTTGTTTCCTAATTTTATAAAATACTACGATCACCTGGAGTTGATTTCCTTTAAACCCAGAGTCTTGTGAGTTTCACCAAGATGAGAAATACATGTATTTTAAAGCACTATGGGCAGACAAATGTGTCTGCTTCCAGAAAAATAATAGAGATCATCTTTCTAATGAACAAACCTCTGAAAGCTGAAAAAAAAAATGACTTAAAGTCTCTGACTTTTTCTTGTTTTAAAATATTATTTATTTTTTATACAGTGGGTTCTTATTATCTATTTTATACATATTAGTGTACATATGTCAATCCCAATCTCCCAATTCATCCCACCAGCCACCCCCACCCAGCTTTCCCCACTTGGTGTCCATACGTTTGTTCTCTACATCTGTGTCTCTATTTCTGCCTTGCAAACCGGTTCATCTGTACCATTTTTCTAGATTCCACATATATGCGTAAATATACAATATTTGTTTTTCTCTTTCTGACCTACTTCACTCTGTATGACAGTCTCTAGGTCCATCCACGTCTCTACAAATGACCCAATTTCATTCCTTTTTATGGTTGAGTAATATTCCATTGTATATATGTACCACTTCTTCTTCCCCATTCGTCTGTTGATAGGCATTTAGGATGCTTCCATGTCCTGGCTATTGTAAATAGTGCTGCAATGAACATTGGGGTGCATGTGTCTTTTTGAATTATGGTTTTCTCTGGGTATATGTCCAGTAGTGGGATTGCTGGGTCATATGGCAATTCTATTTTTAGTTTTTTAAGGAACCTCCATACTGTTCTCCATAGTGGCTGTATCAATTTACATTCCCACCAACAGTGCAAGAGGGTTGCCTTTTCTCCACAACCGCTCCAGCATTTTTTGTTTGTAGATTTTCTGATGATGCCCATTCTAACTGGTGTAAGGTGATACCTCATTGTAGTTTTGATTTGCCTCTCTCTAATAATTAGTGATGTTGAGCATCTGTTCACGTGCCTCTTGGCCATCTGTATGTCTTCTTTGGAGAAATGTCTATTTAGGGCTTCTGCCCATTTTTTGATTGGGTTGTTTGTTTTTTTAATATTGAGCTGCATGAGCTGTTTATATATTTTGGAGATTAATCCTTTGTCCATTGCTTCATTTGCAAATATTTTCTCCCATTCTGAGGGTTGTCTTTTTGTCTTGTTTATGGTTTCCTTTGCTGTGCAAAACCTTTTAAGTTTCATTAGGTCCCATTTGTTTATTTTTTTTATTTCCATTACTCTAGGAGGTGGGTCAAAAAAGATCTTGCTGTGATTTATGTCCAAGAGTGTTCTTCCTATGTTTTCCTCTAAGGGTTTTATTTTGTCTTGTCTTACATTTAGGTCTTTAATCCATTTTCAGTTTATTTTTGTGTACAGTGTTAGGGAATGTTCTAATTTTGTTCTTTTACATATAGATGTCCAGTTTTCCCAGCACCACTTATTGAAGAGACTGTCTTTTCTCCATTGTATATCCTTGCCTCCTTTGTCATAGATTACTTGACCATGGGTGCGTGATTTTATCTCTGGGCTTTCTATCCTGTTCTGTTGATCTATATTTCTGTTTTTGTGCCAGTACCATATTATCTTGATTGTAGCTTTGTAGCATAGTCTGAAGTCATGGAGTATGATTCCTCCAGCTCCTTTTTTTTCCTTCAAGATTGCTTTGGCTATTCAGGGTCTTTTGTGTCTCCATACAAATTTTAAGATTTTTTGTTCTAGTTCTGTGAAAACTGCCATTGTTAATTTGATAGGGATTGCATTGAATCTGTAGATTGCTTTGGGTAGTGTAGTCATTTTCACACTATTGATTCTTCCAATCGAAGAAAATGGTATGTCTCTCCATCTGTTTGTGTCATCTTTGATTTCTTTCATCAGTGTCTTATAGTTTTCTGGGTACAGGTCTTTTACCTCCTTGGATAGGTTTATTCCAAGGTATTTTATTCTTTTTGTTGCAGTGGTAAATGGGATTATTTCCTTAATTTCTCTTTCTCATCTTTTGTTGTTAGTGTATAGGAATGCAAGAGATTTCTGTGCATTAATTTTGTATCCTGCAACTTTACCAAATTCATTGATTAGCTCTATCAATGGTGGCATCTTTATGATTATCCATATATAGTATCATGTCATCTGCAAACAGTGACAGTTTTACTTCTTCATTTCCAATTTGGATTCGTTTTATTTCCTTTTGTTCTCTGATTGCCATGGCTAGGACTTCCAAAACTATGTTGAATAATAGCAGTGAGAGTGGACACCCTAGTCTTGTTCCTGATCTTAGAGGAAATGCTTTCAGTTTTTCACCATTAAGAATGATGTTTGCTGTGGGTTTGTCATATATGGCCTTTATTGTGTTGAGGTAGGTTCCCTCTATGCCCACTTTCTGGAGAGTTTTTATCATAAATGGGTGTTGAATTTTGTCAAAAGCATTTTCTGCATCTATTGAGATGATCATATGGTTTTTATTCTTCAGTTTGTTAATACGGTGTATCACATTGATTGATTTGCATATATTGAAGAATCCTTGCATCCCTGGGATAAATCCCACTTGATCATGGTGTATGATCCTTTTAATGTGTTGTTGGATTCTGTTTGCTCGTATTTTGTTGAGGGTTTTTGCATCTATATTCATCAGTGGTATTGGTCTATAATTTCCTTTTATTGTAATATCTTGTTTGGTTTTGGTATCAGGGTGATGGTGGCCTCATAGCATGAGTTAGGGCGTGTTCCTTCCTCTGCAATTTTTTGGAAGAGTTTGAGAAGGATGGGTGTTAGCTCTTCTCTAGATGTTTGATGGAATTCACCTGTGAAGCCATCTGGTCCTGGACTTTTGCTTGCTGGAAGATTTTTCATCACAGTTTCAATTTCATTACTTGTGATTCGTCTGTTCATATTTTCTATTTTTTCCTGGTTCAGAAGTCTCTGACTTTTTCTGTCAAACAGAAAACTGACTTTTAAAAAAGGACATTAGTCAACATAAAAAAAAAAAAACCCACAACACTTTCAACTTTTATTTCTCAGAGAAATTTATCCTTCTTTGGCCTTCCATGTCAAACTCATATCTTTTTATTAAATCTAACTGTGGAGATGCTTCTAAGTTAAGTCAGTTTTGCTATGGATTGAATTTTGAAAGCACATTTTAATTTCAGCCTTCATGCAGCCGAGCACTGCTAAATTGAATAGGCTGTGGTTATGGGAACTGCAGGAACTGAGACGGAACCAAGAAATCTGTTACTGGAGAAACCTTTTGAGAGCTGACAGATTTTAAGTCACTCTAAATAAGGTCTGATAGGTTAAGGAATAACATATTCTGGAATTCAGGAAAGCAGCTTTTCACCCTTCCTTGTCATTTGAGAATTATTTTCATTCTCACGCTACTGCAAGCCTATCAAGAAAACTGAATTGAAATGGGTCTCAGTGAACTGTGTAGCATAAATCTACAACTTGTGCAACAATAAAATTCTCCTGCCAAGTGGATAGGTAGAGCTGTTTTGTTACCATGCTGCTCAAAGAGAATCAGGTAGGCATTTTAATTCTGTTTGCATAGAACAGAGAATAATCCTTTAGGCTTCTGTATAGTCTGCTAAAATAATATATGGTTGAGAGATTTCAGCTATAGACTCTCTCGACCAATGTTGAATCTTAATGTAATAGAAAGTTAAGTATTTCCCAAATTCTTCTATGGATCACTAGTTCTGGTGGAAGGCAGTAGTTATTATGTGGAAGAAAATGTTCCAAGATTACACAAATCTGAACAACCTGGAGGAAACTAAAATTTATAGTTTGTTTTTGTTGTTTTGTTTTTTAATTTATTGCAAGGCTTCTATGAGCCTTTAATTGTGAATTTCCAGGAGCAGAATAGAGATGAAAGATCTAAAATGTTTAGTATTCCCTTTGTAAGACATCTTTTGAGAGACAGACAAGGCTGTATCATGACTCTTGTGGGCCTCTTCCTTCATAAAAAATATTAAAGAATACATTTTATAACTATTTTGTTACAAAGATGAATATATTAATATTATATAACGAAACATCTTCTTTGACTTAAAAATTATTTGTTTGCCTTTGATTTTAAAATAAATTAAGACATTTTTATGGGCTCCTTAAAGTATTATGGACCTTAGACATTGTACCTGCTCTAATAGGTAAGTCGGCCATAGAGAGTGCTGCATAGGAGGAGTGAGTCACCACCGCACAAAACCTACAGAATGGAATCGAGAGGCACAATATGGCATTCCATCTGAGGTACTGAGATGGTGGTCTACAGGGTCATTCCTTTCCTTCATGCTATGGGAACTGAAGAAACAAAAGGACACGCACACTATGGCAAGAAAGCAGACTGTGGCAAATCTCCCTATCATTGATGCTATGTGAACTCTATTCAGAAATGTTCCCTTAAACTGAAATACTGTATCTATTTTTATGTGTTCAGTGTAAATCTACATAGGGTTAGGTTCAGTAGCTGGAAAAAGAGATTCTTAGTTTCTCATCTATGCATATGAATCTAAACATCCACATTGGCTCATACTCAGAGCATCTTTGAGAGAGAAATTTCCATAGCTTAGATTGATGTTACCAGCCTTTATTGTAGACGATACTTTCAATTTGTGGTTCTATTATTTATCCACAGCAAACTCTCTGGCTAGAGATAAGAGATGAACTGTATTGATCCTTACTTGGCAAACAGAGTAGGAGTAAGAAACTGTGGGTAAGGCTCACGGTGACTTGGGCATGATACCAAATTTGACTCTTAGCCATGTTGACCATATCTCCCAAGACTGAAGATTCATCTTGAAAGATAAATTAGTAAAAGGGAATTTTCCATACAGTCAAGGGATATTCAACTCCGGAACAGAAGTATTTTGTTTTTCTACTGAGAGTGTGTTTACTCAAAGATAAATTGCCACTTTCTGGCTCAGGAGCAAAGGTAAATGGACCCCAGAAATACACAAGGTCTATATGAGAATTTAGGACATCATAAATGTGGCATTTCAAGTTAGTGCAGGAAGATGTATTATTTAATAAGTGTTATTAGGTTGGCTGACTAGACATTTGTGACAAAATAAACTGGATCTCCATCCCACTCTTTGGGATGCATGGCATGTGGGATCTTAGCTCCTGGATCAGGGATCAAACCCTTGTCCCCTGCAGCGGAAGCATGGAGTCTTAACTACTGGACCACCAGGGAATTCCTGATCCCACTCTTTATATCAAAATAACTTCCACCTACTTCAAAAATAAAAATGTAAAATAATGAAAAAATTAAAATACTTGAAGAAAGCACAGTGAATATTATTTATAATCTTAGAGTGGAGAGGGTTTTTCTAAGCATGACACAAACCCAGAATTAGAAAGTACCAATAAAAGTACATTAACCTTAAAGAATTTTTGTACCAAAAAATTTGAAAACAAAGCATCAAAAGAAAACCTTAGAAAATTATGCATATAACATAATAAAGGGCTACTTTCCCTGATATAAAAACAGCTTTCACAAATCAACAAGAAAAAGGAAACAAATAGAAATACAAAGGACAATAATGGCCAATTCCTAGAAGAAAAACAAATGACCAACAGATCTGTGAAGAGGTGCTCAACCTCTCTAATAATTAAAGAAATACAAAAGAACAATGGTAATATTTTGCACCTATTAGATTGGCCAAAACAAAACAAAACTTGATAATATACTACCTTGTTAAAGATGTTAGAAAACAGGCATTTTCATTATATACTCTTACTGTATAATGTGAGTATAAACAATATTTTTAAAGGACTGCTTAGCTAATAAACTTTGACCCTGAAATTTGGGAGTTTATCACACAGAAATAGTCAAGAGTGATGGATGCTTACTGTAAAATAGTCATACATTTCAGATATTTTTGCATTGTACAAGTATACAGAGACATGTACATATTCAGTGTAGCATTGTTTGTAATAATGATTTGGTAACTGAAATGACTATCAATAGGGAACTGGTTAAATAAATTATAGTATACCAAAAAAGGAAGATTATAAATCTTTAAAACAAAGAAAGAAGGCCCATGAGTTCTTAAAAGGGAAATTGTCTGCAATATATTGTTAACTGAACATTCAAGTTACAAAACAGTATGTTTAGAATGATCCCATTATTTTTTAAATGTTAGATATTCATCCAAAAATTTGGAGTAACATATACCAAACTATAATAGAGTTAGTCACTCTTTCTATCATAAATACTTATAACATTTGAAATGTTTATAACAAGGATTTATTATACTCAGAATAACTAGTTCAGAAAAAGAGCAAATAAAAAAATAATGTTAGTCAATTTTAATAGACTTGAATTTTTTCTAAAAATGCTTTTTCCTCCTCAGGCCCAACTAGTCATCAGGTGTCTTATAGCATTGAAGTGCTGAGCAAGAGAATTTCTGGTCAGACACTTTTCTTTTTTTAACATCTTTATTAGAGTATAATTGCTTTACAATGGTGTGTCAGTTTCTGCTTTATAACAAAGTGAATCAGTTATACATATGTCCCCATATCTCTTCCCTCTTGCATCTCCCTCCCTCCCGCCCTCCCTATCCCACCCCTCTAGGTGGTCACAAAGCACCGAGCTGATCTCCCTGTGCTATGCGGCTGCTTCCTACTAGCTATCTATTTTACGTTTGGTAGTGTATATATGTCCATGCCACTCTCTCACTTTGTCCCAGCTTACCCTTCCCCCTCCCCGTATCCTCACAGACAACTTTTTTTTTAATATACCTGACCTCTGTATGGCTGCTAGTGCCAGAAGGAATTGGAAAAACTGTCATCGTTGGCTTGAAAGTTCATATTGAATTTCTTTATTAGAGTTAGAAACCAGAAATCTGTAATGAGCACATGCTGTGAGATTTCCCTGCTGTTCCAGACATAGCAGTGTTTGTTTATACATCATATTATATATTATAAAAATATAAGCTAATATATTCTCCTCATAGAAAATTTGGTAAATATAAGAATTGAAAGAACAAAATTCCTCACAGCTTCTCCACTCAAAACAACTACTGTTAGCCTATACTTTAAAAAATCTTTTTTCCCCACTTCTTCATTTTTACAAGTATGTGATCATATTGTAAAAACAATTTTGTGGGACTTCCCTGGTGGTCCAGTGGTTGAGACTTTGCCTTCCAATGCAGGGGGTGTGGGTTCAATCCCTGGTCGGGGATTGAACCTGCACTGAACCCTGGTGTTTTGGCCGCATGCTTCGTGGCCAAAACACGAGGGCATAAAACAGAAGCAATATTGTAACAAATTCAATAAAGACTTTAAAAAATTGTCCACATCAAAAAAAAAAAGACAATTTTGCATCTTGCTTTCTTCACTTAGCACATTTTATCACATTATTTTAAAAGTTTCTTTGTAAACATTTTAATGGCTAGTTGATATTTTATTATTTATCTAATAACCCCCCTATATAGCTTGACATTTAAGTTGTTTTCAAACTTTCATTAATATAAATAATCCTTAGTGAACATCTTTATATATAAAGCTTTTTCTTTTGTTCAGGATTTCTCTTTAGGGTGATTCCTAGAAGTGGGATATCTGTATTCACGGATGTCAAGAGTCCTTATACAAATGACTAAATTGCTTATTCTTATTTACACTCCCACCAGTAAAGAGAAAGGGTACATGGTTTATTATACTTCTGCAAATATGTGATATTACTAAAAACTAAGAAAACCAAAAACCTTTGCTAATTTGATAGGTATTGAAGTCTTATTTTAATTTGCATTTCTTTGCTAAGACTGATATTTTTCTGCCTTATCTGTTAAGGCACCTTTTTGTCTTTTTGTGAGTGTGTGTGTATGTGTGTGTTTGTGGATATGTGTACTGTTTATACCCTTTACGCATTCATCTACTGGGCTCTTGATGTTTTTCTTATCAAATTGCAGGAATTCTTCATATATCAAGGGTGCTTATAAATTTTTTTTTATTTTGAAATAACCCTAAGCTTACAAAAAATTTGGAGGTAAAGTATAAAGAACAACAACATTCATTTTTTCATTTGTAGCATGCTTACAAATGTTGCCTCAAGTTCATAGTTTATCTTTCCATTGTTAGGATTTCGTCTTAATTTTAGACTTAAAATTTGAGTTTACTGGGCATTTTTTGCAGTTGATCAGTTCTTTTTTAAATTGAAGTATAGTTAATTTATAATATTAGTTTTAGGTGTACAAAATAGTAATTCAATATTTTTATAGATTATACTCCATTTAGAGTTATTATAAAATATTGGCTCTATTCCCTAAGCTGTACATTACATCCTTATATCTTACTTAATTTATACCTAGTAGTTTGTACCTCTTAATCCCCTTCTCCTATCTTGCCCTTCCCCCCACCCCACTGGTAACTACTAGTTTGTTCTCTGCCTCTGTGAGTCAGTTTCATTTATATTCATGCATTTGTTTTATTTTTCAGATTACACATACAAGTGAAACATACAGTATTTTTCTTTCTCTGTCTGACTTATTTCAGTAAGCATAATACCCTCCAGGTCCATCCATGTTATTGCACGTGGCAAAATTTTGTTCTGTTTTATGGCTGAGTGATATTTCATTGTATATGTATACCACATCTGCTTTATCCATTCCTCTGTTGATGGACACTTAGGTTGCTTCCAGATCTTGGCTATTGTAAATAGTGCTGCTATGAACACTGGGTGCATATATCTTTTCAAATTAGTGTTTTCATTTTCTTCAGATATATTCCCAGCAGTGGAATTGTTGGATCATATGGTAGTTCTATTTTTAATTTTTTGAGGAAACTCCATACTGTTTTCCATAGTGGCTGTACCAATTTATATTCCCACCAACAGTGTACAGAGTTCCCTTTTTTCCACATCCTTGCTAACATTTATTATTTGTTGTCTTTTTGATTTATCCATTCTGACAAGTATGAGGTGATATCTCATTGTTGTTTTGATTTGCTCATCCCTGATGATTAGCAATGTTGAGCATTTTTTCATATGTCTGTTGGCCATCAGTATGTCTTCTTTGGAATAATGTCTATTCAGGTTTTCTGCCCATTTTTTTAATCGGGTTTTTTTTTTTTTGATATTGTAGAGCTCTTTATATATTTTGGACATTAACCCCTTGCCAGACACATCATTTACAAATATCTTCTCCCATTTAGTAGGTTTTCTTTTCATTTGTTAATGGTTTCCTTTGCTGTGCAAAAATTTTTGCATTTGATTCGGTCCCATTTGTTTATTTTTGCTTTTGTTTCTCTTGCCTGAGAAGACAGATCCAAAAAAATGTTGCTAAGACTTTTATGTCAAAGAGTGTACTGCCTATGTTTTCTTCTAGGAGTTTTATGGTTTCTGGTCTTACATTTATGTCTTTAATCCATTTTGAGTTTGTTTTTGTATATGGTGTGAGAAACTGTTCTAATTTCATTCTTTTACATGTAGTTATCCAGTTTTCCCAACACCACTTATTGAAGAGATAGTCTTTTCCCCGTTGTATATTTTTGCCTCCTTTGTTGTAGATTAATTGACCATATGCCTGTAGGTTTGTTACTGGGCACTTTATCTAAATTATTTAATCATTTCTAAGACAGATAATTTTTCCCACTTGAGAAATTCAATATTCATTTCTATTTTTGTCAAGATCTTTTAAATAGTTTGACTTATTTTACATTTATACTTTTAGTCTAAATTATTTAATCATTTCTAAGACATAATTTTTCCCACTTGAGAAATTCAATATTCACTTCTATTTTTGTCAAGATCTTTTAAATAGTTTGACTTATTTTATGTTTATACTTTTAGTCCATCCAAAAGTATGAGATGAGTATCTGAATTGATTTTTCCCAAAATATTTAATGAGTGTTTCCCAAACAATTTATTGAATAATCTTTCCTGTTGTTACTGGTTTGCAGTGTCCCATTGACCATGTGTTAAATTCTCATATACTGTAGACACTGTTTTATAGATGTGTCTGTTTACTCCTATGTCTATATATATATGTATGTGTTAAATTGTTATAATTTTAGATATGGCTATTCTTCCATTGAACACTCATTTATTTATTTTCCAAACCTTATAGTCATTTTGTAAAGAAAATTATGACTTTAATTGGCATTGAGTTAGACGTATGAAATATGATAAACCAACAATTTACAAAATTTGTTCTCTCCAACAAAGAACATGATCTCTCTCCTTTTATATCTTTTAGGAGTTTTGTGGTTCTCTTCATATAGGTCCTTCACATATCTTAGGCTATTAGATTACATTGTGAATAGAATCTTTTCCCATATTATATTATGTTTTGTAACTGATTTTTGCTGCTGTGTTGAGAACAAGCAAAAATGTTTTCTTCTAATAACAAAGAACCAGTTGCATATTTATTTTATGTCTAGCATCTTATTGAGCTTTGAATCCAGAAATTTCATTTTATTATCATGGCTTTTCTAGTATACAGTATCATTCGTAAGTAATGATAATTATGTTTCCTCTTTTCCAAAATTTAGATCTCACTTCTGTGCCATGTATTGTTTGCATTGGCCATAATTCTATCTCAATGTTAAATAATAATGGTGGAAGTTATATACCTGATTTTGTTTCTAATTTTACTGAATATGTTTCTGTGACAACTTATGTGGCCATTGGTTTCAGATAGATTTTTTAAATATTAAGATAACAGCCTTTAAGTCCTGGGTTATTAAGAGCTTTTAAAAAAAATTATGGCTAGTCTTGACTTTATTTTGTGCCTTTCACCATCGATTAAAATGATCTAGGGTTTTTTTTTCGTCCTTAGTTGGGCTACTGATGTTATATGTTAATATATTTTAAAATATTAAACCATCCTTAAGTCCCTAAGATATGTAAGCTTCGCTTCTATATTATGATGTATTATCAATTAAATTATCAATTTGTTTATGTATCTATAAGAAATAAACTTCCTCAACTTTATCTCAGTGGATTGAAGGCTGCTTGTAAAATTACATGAAATATAATAGGATAGAAAAAAGTAAAAATAGGAAATGATACATAGGGTAGGCCAGAGAGAGGTTAAGTGACTTGCCCATGTTCACATAGCTAATAAGTGAAAGCCAAATTCAAACTCAGAGCATATGTTCTTTACCACCACACTTGCTCCAGGAGTACCTGGCTTTCTGATGTCCTTCTAGCTTGATCTTAGGGTAGAGTTTTATTTAAAAGAATGCATGGATCTTTGTAGCCTTCTGAAATTCTCCTTCAGTACTGTGTTTCTCAATTGGAATTTTATTAATACTGGGGAACAATGAGTTTGCATTCTGTAATGAGTACCCAGACTTGTTATTTTATATTCCCAGCTAAACAGAAACACATCTTCCTTAACAGACAATTCAACTGAGGATAGACCTATATTCTCTTACAGAAACGAAGGAGCTGCAAAAGTTCTGGCTGCCCAAATAAAATGCCCCTCTCATAGAAATGAGCAAGCTTCCTAGAGACAGGGTCAAACTTTTCCTTACAAAGGGCTTTGGATCCCCTCTAACACAGATATAAAAGGGTGACCTTTGGTGCCAGGTTTTGTTGCTTATATCATGGGTATGACATTTTTAGTCTGAATTTTTTTTTTTTTTTTTTTTTTTTGCGGTACGCGGGCCTCTCACTGTTGTGGCCTCTCCCGCTGCGGAGCACAGGCTCCGGACGCGCAGGCCCAGCGGCCGTGGCTCACGGGCCCAGCCGCTCCGCGGCATGTGGGATCTTCCCGGACCGGGGCACAAACCCGCGTCCCCTGCATCGACAGGCGGACTCTCAACCACTGCGCCACCAGGGAAGCCCTAGTCTGAATATTTTTAAGGCAGTAAAACCAGGTGCCTGCTTTAGTCATGAAACAAACTTATAAAAAATCATTGATTCCTTAAAAAAATACAGAGAAAGCACCTGCTTTAAGTTATGTTACTTCTAGGTGCACTATTCAAGGTAAAACGTGTATAATGTACCTCTAGGTAACTGGATAAGTTAATCTTGTGGGATTATTATTTTAAATTTGTCGAGTATTGGGAAAGACTTCCATAATTATGAACTTTGTCTCAGAATAATTCACCTATAGTACTTCTGTTATGACAATAATTAGGGAACAGCATCAGTTGTCTTTAAAGTCACTCTTAGTTTGATATAAAATCATAGTCATAGTGTCTGCACAAAAGAATGCTTTTCTTTCATCTGTTGCATTTAGCTCATCCCCAAATGATAGACTCATTAAAAACATGTTAAACAACAACCCTGTTTTATCCTGTTGGAAAAATTTAGCCATCTGTGAAGGGGCTGTTTCTTCCTAGTGTGACTCTTGTAGTAATCAACATAGCATAGATTCTTCAATGGAGCTAGGCTATGTGAGTGTACCTGGCTTAGAACAAATTCCTCTCAGTGGATTCATAAACCAGGGCATGGAAATAAATGACACAATCTAATATTGTTCCTGGAGATTTCTCCTCAAAGTAGTAAAGAGAATGACAAAGATTTGAGGTGAAATCTTTTGGTTTCTGTATGTTGAACCATACAAAAGCCTTTCATTCCTAAAGATAAATCCCTTTGTTGTGGTATATAATCCTTTTCATATACTGCTGGATTCAGATCGCTTATAGTTTGTTAAAGACTTTTGTGTCTATCACAAGGGAGATTGGTCTGGTTTTCTTGAGGTGTATGTGCCTGGTTTCAGTATCAGGATAATATTGGCCTTCTAGAATGAGTTAATAAGTGTTCCCTCCTCTTCTATTTTTGGAAATATTTTGTGATGGATTGTTATTTCTCCCTTAAACATTTGGTAGAATTCACCAGTGAAGTCATCTGGTTCCTGGCATTTCTTTGTGAGAAAAAATTTAATTACTGACTTAATCTCTTTAATCATTATAAGTCTGTTTAGATTTTTTCTTTCAACTTGAGTCAGTTTGAGTAGCTTGTGTGTCTTTTTAAGAATTTGTCCATTTCATCTAGGTCAGCTAATTTGTTGTTTACAGTATTTCTCATAATTCTTTTTATTTCTCTAAGGTTGGTAGTAATGCCACTCTTTCATTCCTGAAATTAGTAATTTGTCTTCCTTTTTTAAAAATGATCAGGCTAGTTAAAGATTTTTCAATTTTGTTGATCTTTCCAAATAACCAACTTTTAGTTTCATTTTCTCTATTGTTTTTTCTATTCTCTATCTATTAAGACTTATTTTATGGCTTACCACATGGTCTGTTCTGGAAAATATTCCATTGCACTTGAGAAGAATGTGCATTTTGCTGTTGTTGGGTGAAGTATTCTAGAGATGTTTGTTAAACCTAGTTGGTGTAGAGTGCTGCTAAAGACTTCTGTTTCCTTGTTAGTATTCTGTCCAGTTGTTCTATCCATTATTGAAAGTGGGGTACTATGGTCTCCAGTGATTTTTGTTGAATTGTGTATTTCCCTTTAATTCTGTTAGTTTTGCTTCATATATTTTGGGGCTGTTGTTAGGTGTATATATAATTGGTATATCTTCTTGATGGATTGAAAATTTTATCTTTAGAAAATGTCCTTCTTTGTCTCTAGTAACAAATTTTGTCTTGAAATCTATTTTGTCTGATATTAGTGTAGCTACCTGCTGTTCTCTTTTACATAGTATATCTTCCTCCATCCTTTTACTCTCAACCTATTTGTATCTGTCTTTGAATCTAAAGTATGTGTCTTATAGACAGCATATAGTTGGACCTTTCTTTTTAAAAACAGGAATAAATAAATATTTATATGTCCAAATAGAAACCAGAAACACAAATGTGTATATTTTTAAACGACCTTTAAAAATTAAAGGAAGTGTAGAATGTCTTGACTTTCCAAATTTCCATGCTTTCAATAAAAAATTTAAGTTTGAAATACTAAAATTACATTGCCACTGCGAGACTGTTTTTTTTTAAACAGATTTTATTTTTTTAGAGTGGTTTTAAGTGCACAGCAAAATTGAGTGAAAAGTACAGGGATTTCCCATATATGCTCTGTCCCCACACATGCATAGCCTTTCCCATTATCAACGTCCCCCAACAGAGTGGTATATTTGTTACAATTGATGGACCTGCATTGATACCTCATTATCACCCAAAGACTTTAGTTTATATTACAGTTCATTCTTGGTGTTGTACATTCTGTGGGTTTTGATACAAATATAATGACCCGTATTCACCAATATAGTATTATACAGAATAGTTTCACTGTCCTAAAAATCCTTTGTGCTCTATTCTTCCCTCTCCTCCCTAACCCCTGGCAACCACTGATCTTTTTACTATCTCCATAGTTTTGACTTTTCCAGGTCATAGAGTTGAAAGGCTACAATATGTCCATAACATTTTCATGTTGGCTTCTTTCACTTAGTAATATATTTAAGGTTCCTCCATGCCTTTTCATGGCTTGATAGCTCATTTCATTTTAGCACTTAATATTACATTGTCTGGATATACCACAGTTTACTTATCCATTCACCTTGTGAGGGACATTTTGATTCCTTCCAAGATTTGGGAATCACAAATAGGACTTCTATAAAATGTGTGTGCAGATTTTTATGTGTACATAAGTTTTTGACTCCTTTGGGCAAATACCACAGAGCTTAACTGCTAGATTATATGGTAAGAGTATGTTTAGTTTTGTAAGAAACTGCCGAACTGTTTTCCAAAGTGACTGTACCATTTTGCATTCCCACAGTAATGAGTAAGCATTCCTGTTGCTCCACATTTTTGTCAGTATTTGGTGTTGTCAGTGTTGTCGATTTTGGGCTTTTTAAAAAAATATACCTTTATTGGAGTATAATTGCTTTACAATGTTGTGTTAGTTTCTGCTATACAACAAAGTGAATCAGCTATATGTATACATATATCCCCATATACCCTCCCCCTTGCATCTCCCTCCAACCCTCCCTATCCCACACCTCTAGGTCATCACAAAGCATCGAGCTGATCTCCCTGTGCTATGCAGCAGCTTCCCATTAGCCATCGATTTTTCATTTGGTAGTGTATATATGTCCATGCCACTCGCTCACTTTGTCCCAGCTTATCCTTCCCCCTACCCGTGTCCTCAAGTCCATTCTCTAGTAGGTCTGCATCTTTATTCCCATCCTGCCCCTAGGTTCTTCATAACCACTTTTTTTTCTTAGATTCCATATATATGTGTTGGCATACGGTATTTCTTTTTCTCTTTCTAAATTACTTCACTCTGTATGACAGACTCTAGGTCCGTCCACCTCACTACAAATAACTCAATTTCGTTTCTTTTTATGGCTGAATAATATTCCACTGTATATATGTGCCACATCTTCTTTATCCATTCATCTGTTGATGGACATTAGGTTACTTCCATGTCCTGGCTATTGTAAATAGTACTGTAATGAACATTGTGGTACATGTATCTTTTTGAATTATGGTTTTCTTGGGGTATATGCCCAGTAACAGGATTGCTGGGTCATATGGTAGTTCTATTTTTGGTTTTTTAAAGCAGCTCCATACTGTTCTCCATAGAGGCTGTATCAATTTACATTCCCACCAACAGTGCAAGAGGGTTCCCTTTTCTCCACAGCCTCTCCAGCATTTATTGTTTGTAGATTTTTTGATGATGGCCATTCTGACTGGTGTGAGGTGTTACCTCACTGTGGTTTTGATTTGCAGTTCTCTAATGATTAGTGATGTTGAGCATCTTTTCATGTGCCTCTTGGCCATCTGTATGTCTTCCTTAGAGAAATGTCTATTTAGGTCTTCCATCCATTTTTGGATTGGGTTGTTTGTTTTTTTGATATTGAGCTGCATGAGCTGCTTGTATATTTTGGGGATTAATCCTCTGTCAGTTGCTTCATTTGCAAATATTTTCTCCCATTCTGTGGGTCATCTTTTCCTCTTGTTTATGGTTTCCTTTGCTGTGCAAAAGCTTTTAAGTTTCATTAGGTCCCATCCGTTTATTTTTTATTTTATTTCCATTACTCTAGGAGGTGGGTCAAAAAGGATCGTGCTGTGATTTATGTCACAGAGTGTTCTGCCTATGTTTTCCTCTAAGAGTTTTGTAGTGTCTGGCCTTACATTTAGGTCTTTAATCCATTTTGAGTTTATTTTTGTGTATGGTGTTAGAGAGCATTCTAATTTTATACTTCTACATGTAGCAGTCCAGTTTTCCCAGCACCATTTACTGAAGAGACTGTCTTGTCTCCATTGTATATCCTTGCCTCCTTTGTCAAAGATGAGGTGGGCATATGTGCATGGGTTTATCTCTGGGCTTTCTATCCTGTTCCATTGATTTATATTTCTGTGTTTGTGCCAGTACCATATTGTCTTGATTACTATAGCTTTGTAGTATAGTCTGAAGTCAGGGAGCCTGATTCCTCCAGCTCCGTTTTTCTTTCTCAAGATTGCTTTGGCTATGTGGGGTCTTTTGTGTTTCCATACAAATTGTAAAATTTTTTGTTCTAGTTCTGTGAAAAATGCCATTGGTAATTTGATAGGGATTGCATTGAATCTGTAGATTGCTTTGGGTAGTATAGTCATTTTCACAAAGTTGCTTCTTCTAATCAAAAAACATGGTATATCTCTCCATCTGTTTGTCTTTTTTTTTTTTTTTTTTTTTTTTTTTTTTTTTTTTTTTTTGCGGTATGTGGGCCTCTCACTGTTGTGGCCTCTCCCGTTGCGGAGCACAGGCTCCGGACCCGCAGGCTCAGTGGCCATGGCTCACGGGCCCAGCCGCTCCACAGTATGTGGGATCTTCCCAGACCGGGGCACGAACCCATTTCCCCTGCATTGGCAGGCGGACTCTCAACCACTGCTCCTCAGGGAATCCCTGTTTGTGTCATCTTTGATTTCTCTGATCAGTGTCTTATAATTTTCTGCATACAGGTCTTTTGCCTCCTTAGGTAGGTTTATTCCTAGGTATTTTATTCTTTTTGTTGCAGTGGTCAATGGGAGTGTTTCCTTAATTTCTTTCTGATTTTTTGTTGTTAGTGTATAGTAATGCAAGAGATTTCTCTGCATGAATTTTGTGTCCTGGTACTTTATGAAATTCACTGATTAGCTCTAGTAGTTTTCTGGTGGCATCTTTAGGCTTTTCTATGTATAGTATCACGTCATCTGCAAACAGTGACAGTTTTGCTTCTTCTTTTCCAATTTGCATTCTTTTTATTTCTTTTTCTTCTCTGATTGCCATGGCTAGGACTTTCAAAACTATGTTGAATAATAGCAGTGAGAGTGGACACCCTAGTTTTGTTCCTGATCTTAGAGGAAATGCTTTCAGTTTTTCACCATTGAGAATGATGTTGGTTGTGTGTTTGTCATATATGGCTTTTATTATGTTGAGGTAGGTTCCCTCTATACCTACTTTCTGGAGAGTTTTTGTCGTAAATGGGTGTTGAATTTTGTCAAAAGGTTTTTCTGCACCTATTGAGATGATCATGTGGTTGTTATTCTTCAGTTTGTTAATACGGTGTATCACATTGATTGATTTGCATTATTTTGAAGAATCCTTGCATTCCTGGGATAAACCCCTCTTGATCATGGTGTATGATTCTTTTAATGTGCTGTTGGATTCTGTTTGCTAGTATTTTGTTGAGGAGTTTTGCATCTATATTCATCAGTGATATTGGCCTGTAGTTTTCATTTTTTGTGACATCTTTGTCTGGCTTTGGTATCAGGGTGATGGTGGCCTCGTAGAATGAGTTTAGGAGTGTTCCTCTACTATATTTTGGAAGAGTTTGAGAAGGATAGGTGTTAGCTCGTCTCTAAATGTTTGATAGAATTCAGATTTTGGCCTTTCTAATAGGTGTGTTCTGGTATCTCAGTGTTTTAATTTACATTTCCCAAATGACATATGATGTGGAGCAATTTTTTCATATGCTTATTTGCCATGATTCTCTTAGCTCTTTGAATATATTTACAATAGCTGATTTACAGTTTTTGTGTAGTAAGTCTAAGTTCTTTCTCATGAGCAGTTTCTATTGATTGCTTTTTTCCCTGGGTATGAGCCATACTTTTTTGTTCCTTTCCATGTGTTTTTTGAAAATTGGACATTTTGAATAATGTAATGCATCAGATTCTTCCTCATTCCCAGGGTTTATTGTTACTGGTTGTTGTTGTTCAGTGACTTTTCTGAACTAATTTTGTGAAGTGCATATTCTTTATGGTGTGTATTCACTGAAGTCTTACTCAGTAACATAGTGGTTAGCTAATGATTGGACAGAGATTTTCTTGAGTCAGATATCCCAGTTATTGCTAGGACTCTGTGTGCAGGTTGGGGCATGCCTTCTATATTATCCAGGCAGTTTATAACTGTCTTAACCTTCACTGCCTGCTTGTGCTGTGAGAGGTGACAGCTTATGCCCTTCTCAGGTCTTTCCTGAACATGCACACACCCCTACCCCTTTCATGATCTTCCACCTTCAAATTTTTAAATCAGATTTAGAGCTCTTTGTGTCCTGTCCAATAAACAGTGTGCCTCAGGTTTCGAAAACTATTCTCCTGTTTTGTAGTAGTTTTGTGAGTTCTCAGTTTTATGTTCCATTCTATGATCCATTTTAAATTAACTTCTGTATATTACAAGAGGTTAAGTGTTGAGGCTCATTTTTCCTATATAGGTATCTTTTTGTTCCAGCACCGTTTATTAGAGTTCCCAATTGAAATGACTTTGGTGCCTTGGTCAAAAGTCAATTGACTCTATGTGTGTAGGTCTGTTTCTGGGCTCTATTCTGTTCCATTGATTTGTCTATTCTTATGCCAAAACTCAGTCTGAATTACTATAACTTTACAGTAAGCCATCTTTTCAAAATCATTTTGGTTATTTTAAATCCTTTTCATTTCCATATAAATTTTAAAGTAGTTCATCAATTTCACTGAAAAAACCCACTGGAATTTTGATAGATTGTTGAATCTACAGATCAGTTGGGGAGGAATGTTTTATATGGTGTTTACTCCATAAATATGGTACCATAATTTAAAAATAACTTTGTAGTCTGATTTTTTAAATGTTTTTCTTCTGTTATTGTGACTATACAGTGAGAAAAGTGCATAAAATATGTAAGTATTGATAAAACATGTATCCATGACCCAAGTGCAAGACAAAACCCCACCAGCATCCCAGAATTTCCCCATCTTGATGCAAGCCTTCATCATGGTTCCATTCTTCCCCAACTAGATACAACCACTATCTTAACCTTTACAATAATAATTTTTGTTTGCTTTCTTCATAAATTTTACCATCTATTTTTAAAACCTTACATGAATGCAATTATGTATATAATATATATCATTCATCAAACATATAATTTATATATAATTAATTTTAATAATTTAAATTAAAATAAAATTTATATATAATCATTTGATATAATATATATAATTCCTCAAATAATTTTTTCTGTATGTAGAATTCTATAATGGCAGTTATATAATTCCAGCACATTGAATTTATCATTCCCACTGTCTTTTGACTTTAAATGTTGCTGACGAGAAGTCAGCTATTGGTGTGATGTCTTATCTTCAGTTTTAAGGCTCTTTCACTGTTGGTGTCCTGCAGTTTCAGTTTGATGTGGATTTCTTTTTATTTATCCTGCTTTGAAGAAAAATTTTAGTAATTTTTCCAAAATTTTTAGTTGTGTCCAGTAGGAGTGCCACTATTGGAAATGGGAATTAATTTTTATTTTTAAATAAAATTAGAATCTTACTTTACATAGTTCTTTATAACTTATTTTTTAAATATGAGTTTTTTTCATGTAACTACATATTCTGTTTTTATGTATGGTGCATATTATACCATTGTAGGAAAAAGCCAATTTACTGAATCTCCTACTGTTGTGCATTCAAGTTGTTTCTAATTTTTTACTATAATAAGTGCTACATAAAATGCTTAAATTTAAAAATTTCTTCACATGGAATAACTAACATTAAGACTTGTATGAGATCAATGTCACAAATTAGATGTGTCCCCAGTTAGTTATGGACAAGAGAGAACTAGTGATTATTTTTGCTGCAGGGGCCCTTAGTAGGTGGGAAGACTCTACAAAACTTCCTTAAAAATAAAACAAATGGGGTGTCTAATGTGGCAACAATCCTATTTATTCACTCACTTTCCAGTATTCTCTCAACAACACGTCTAAGGAGATCACTAGAAATTTAAGAAATATTAGAATACAAAAATATGATGGAGGGCCATTTCAGCCCATTTCTCCCCTACACAGAAAGTAAACCTTCCATCAATCATCTGTAATTACTGTGAGAGGTACATGAGGAATCTAATATAAGAGATTTATATATCTTCAGAGGATTTATATATGTTCAGAGGATTCAGATACTAAAAATGTAAATTCGAAAGTACGCTCTGTCTGTTCATATAATTAAGGAGTGGCAAGGGAATTCCTCTGGGCAACGAGGATTACTCTAAGAATCTTTCTGTGAAAGAAAAGACACTATAGAAATCATTGCTTCTATTTTCAACTTCTACTGTAACATGGGACACATATAATAATATTGTACTTCTCATAAGAAAAGGGCTTTCTGTAACTTGTTATTTTAAATATAGTTGATGTCCAATCTAGCCATTCTGGAGTCAGTGAAAAGACAGAAGCCATGCCATTTAATTTAAAAGTGAAAAAAACAAAAAGCACCAAAAGCAAAAATTCAAGCTTCCAGCATAAGGAAAGTGATACTGCTAAATACAGACAAAGCATGAAAGGTTTATCATATTTAAAAGTTGTAACTGGCTAGTGTATTATCCTGCCTTTGTTATTGTTCAAGAAGCATCCTATTAAGCAAAGCACTTTGGTAATATTAATTGTTCTCAGACTTCTTATATAATCTGATTACTAATTCAAATCAAGACTGTCTTTAGTAAGCTACTTCCCTTCCCTAGGTTATGAAAGCAAAAACAATACTGTGGTAATAAACACTGTTTGTGGTACTTTGGCCCGATGCAAAATAAATTCTATATCCTAATTCCTACCAAAAACAAAGATAATAGTAGTGCACTATTTAAAATATAATCCTTAGTAGTCATGGGACAAAGTAATAAAGTCCTCTTCCCATAAAACACCCTTTTGAAATATTTAAAGTTTGAGTAAAAAAAGTGTCCATTTCATCAAATACTTTTTGGAGTCTATTTTTGTATTATACCTTTTCAGTAACTCTGAATGCTATATCTGTCTTACACAGAAGCAAGACTCAAGATTAAGAAAACATAGAAGGGGGAAGCTTCAAGATGGCAGAGGAGTAAGACGTGAAGATTACCTTCCTCCCCACAAATACATCAAAAATACATCTACAGGGACTTCCCTGGTGGCGCAGTGGTTAAGAATCCGCCTGCCAATGCAGGGGACATGGGTTCAAGCCCTGGTCTGGGAAGATCCCACATGCCGCAGAGCAACTAAGCCCATGTGCCACAACTACTGAGCCTGCACTCTAGAGCCCACAGCCACAACTACTGAGTCCATGTGCCACAGCTACTGAAGCCCGTGCACCTGGAGCCCATGCTCCACAACAAGAAACCATTGCAATGAAAAGCCTGCGCACTGCAATGAACAGTAGCCCCCACTGGCCGCAACTAGAGAAAGCCTGCACACAGCAACGAAGAACCAATGCAGCCAAAAATAAATAAATTAATTAATTTAAAAAAATTACATCTACATGTGGAACAACTCCTACAGAACACCTACTGAATGTTGGCAGAAGACCTCAGACTTCCCACTGGCAAGAAAATACCCATGTACCTCGGTAGGGCAAAAGAAAAAAGAAAAAAAAGAGACAAAAGAATAGGGACAGGACCTGCACCTCTTGGAAGGAGCTGTGAAGGAGGAAAAGTTTCCACACACAAGGAAGCCCCTTCACTGGCAGAGACGAGGGGTGGGCGGGGGGGAAGCTTCGGAGCCACGGAGGAGAGCACAGCAACAGGGGTGTTGCAAAGGAGAGATTCCCGCACAAAGGATTGGTGCCGACCAGCATTCACCAGCCTGAGACACTTGTCTGCTCACCCGCCAGGGTGGGCAGGGGCTGAGAGCTGAGGTTTGGGCTTTGGAGGTCAGATCCCAGGGAGAGGACTGGGGTTGGCTGCGTGAACAAAGCCTGAAGGGGGCAAGTGTGCCACAGCCAGCCGGGAGGGAGTCCGGGAAAAACTGGAATTGCCTGAGGCAAGAGACCATTGTTTCAGGGTGTGCAAGGAGAGGGGATCCTTCCCTGTCTGCCCACAGAAGGCAGAGCACTGCCTAAATGAGCTCCAGAGATGGGCATGACCTGCAGCTATCAGCTCAGACACCAGAGACGGGCATGAAATGCTAACGGTGCTGCTGCAGCCACCAAGAATCCTGTGTGCAAGCACTGGTCACTATCCACACACACCCCAACCCCCACCCCCCACCCTGGGAGCCTATGCAGCCCACGACCGCCAGAGTCCCATGATCCAGGGAAAACTTCCCTGGGAGAACACATGGCGCACCTCAGGCTTTGCAACGTCATGCTAGCCTCTGCTGCTGCAGGCTCACCCTGCATTCCAATTATAACCACCATACCCCTCCGTCCCCCTGGCCTGAGTGAGCCAGAGCCCCCTAATCAGCTGCTGCTTTAACCCCCTCCTGTTTGGGCGGGGAACAGATGCCTGAGGGCAACCTACGTGCAGAGGTGGGGCCAAAACCAAAGCTGGACCCCAGGAGCTGTGTGAACAAAGAAGAGAAAGGGAAATCTCTCTGTGCAGCCTCAGGAGCAGCAGATTAAATCCCCACAGTTAACTTGATGTACCCTGCATCTGTGGAATACCTAAATAGACAACGAATCATCCCAAAACAGAGGCGGTGGACTTTGGGAGAAACTGTAGGCTTGGGTTTGCTATCTGTGACTGATTTCTTTCTGATTTTTATGTTTATCTTAGTGTAGTTTTTAGCATGTGTTATCATTAGTGGATTTGTTTATTGGTTGCTCTTTTTATTTTTTGTAATTATTTTTATCTTAATAATTTTCTAAAATTTATTATTTTTTCTTTCTTTTTTTCTCCCTTTTCTTCTGAGCCATGTGGCTGACAGGGTCTTGGTGCTATGGCTTGGTGTCAGGCCTGAGCCCGAAGTGGCAGAGCTGACTTCAGGACACTGGACCACCAGAGACCTCCCAGCCCCACATAATATCAATCAGCGAGAGCTCTCTCAGAGATCACCATCTCAACGCTAAGACCCAGCTCCACCCAACGGCCAGCAAGCTCCAGTGCTGGACACCCGATGCCAAACAACTTGTAACACAGGAACACAACCCCACCCATTAGCAGAGAGGCTGCCTAAAATCATATTTAGCTCAGACACCCCAAAATACACCACCAGACGTGGCCCTGCTCCCCAGAAAGGCAAGATCCAACCCCACCCACCAAAACACAGGCACCAGTCCCCTCCACCAGGAAGCCTACACAAGCCACTAAACCAACCTCATCCACTGGGGGCAGACACCAAAAACAACAGGAGCTACGAACTCGCAGCCTGTGAAAAGAAGACCCCAAAACAGTAAGTTAAAGAAAATGTGAAGACAGAAATATGCAACAGATGAAGGAGCAAGGTAAAAAACCCACCAGACCAAACAAATGAAGAGGAAATAGGCAGTCTACCTGAAAAAGAATTCAGAGTAATGATAGTAAAGATGATCCAAAATCTTGGAAATAGAATGGAGAAAACACAAACATTTAACATGGACCTAGAAGAACTAAAGAGCAAACAAACAATGATGAACAACACAATACATGAAATTTAAAATTCTCTAGAAGGAATCAATAGCGGAATAACTGAGGCAGAAGAACGGATAAGTGACCTGGGAGATAAAGTAGTGGAAATAACTACTGCAGAGCAGAATAAAGCAAAAAGAATGAAAACAATTGAGGACAGTCTCAGAGACCTCTGGGACATTAAATGCACCAACATTCAAATTATAGGGGTCCCAGAAGAAGAAGAGAAAAAGAAAGGGACTGAGAAAATATGTGAAGAGATTATAGTTGAAAACTACCCTAACATGGGAAAGGAAGTAGTCAGTCAAGTCCAGAAGCGCACAGAGTTCCATACAGGATAAATCCAAGGAGAAACATGCCAAGACACATATTAGTCAAACTATCAAAAATTAAATACAAAGAAAAAATATTAAAAGCAGCAAGGGAAAAGCAACAAATAACATTCAAGGGAATCCCCGGAAGGTTAACAGCTATCTTCCAGTAGAAACTCTGCAAGCCAGAAGGGACTGGCAGGACACATTAAAGTGATGAAAGGGAAAAATCTACAACCAATATTACTCTACCCAGCAAGGATCTCATTCAGATTTGACGGAGAACTGAAAACCTTTAAAGACAAGCAAAAGCTAAGACAATTCAGCACCACCAAACCAGCTTTACAACAAATGCTAAAGGAACTTCTGTAGGCAGGAAACATAAGAGAAGGAAAAGATCTACAAAAACCCAAAACAATTAAGAAAATGGTAATAGGAACATACATATCGATAATTATCTTAAATGTAAATGGATTAAATGCTCCAACCAAAAGACATAGACTGGCTAAATGGATACAAAAACAAGACCTGTATATATGCTGTCTACAAGAGACCCCCTTCAGACCTAGGGGCACATACAGACTGAAAGTGAGTGGATGGAAAAAGATATTCCATGCAAATGGAAATCAAAAGAAAGCTCGAGTAGCAATTCTCATACCAGACAAAATAGATTTTAAAATAAAGACTATTACAAGAGACAAAGAAGGACACTACATAATGATCAAGGAATCAATCCAAGAGGAAAACATAACAATTGTAAATATTTATGCACCCAACAAAGGAGCACCTCAATGCAAATGCTAACAGCCATAAAAGGGGAAATCAACAGTAACTCAATACTAGAAGGGAACTTTAACACTCCACTCTCACCAATGGATAGATCATCCAAAATGAAAATAAATAAACACAAGCTTTAAATGACACATTAAACAAGATGGACTTTATTGATATATATAGGATATTCCATCCAAAGATAACAGAATACATTTTCTTCTGAAGTGCTCATGGAACATTCTCCAGGATAGATCATATCTTGTGTCACAATTCAAGACTTGGTAAATTTAAGAAAACTGAAATCATATCAAGTATCTTTTCCAACCACAATGCTATGAGACGAGATATCAATTACAGGAAAATAACTGTAAAAAATACAAACATATGGAGGATAAACAATACACTACTAAATAACCAACAGATCACTGAAGAAATCAAAGAGGAAATCAAAAAATACCTAGAAACAAATGACAATGAAAACACGATGACCCCAAACCTATGGGATGCAGCAAAAGTAGTTCTAAGAGGGAAGTTTATAGCAGTACAATCCTACCTCAAGAAACAAGAAAAATCTCAAACAACCTAACCTTACACCTAAAGCAATTTAAAAAAGAACAAAAAATACCCGAAAGTTAGCAGAAGGAAAGAAATCATAAAGATCATATCAGAAATAAATGAAGGAAATGATAGCAAAGATAAATAAAACCCAAAGCTGGTTATTTGAGAAGATAAACAAAATTGATAAACCATTAGCCAGACTCATCAAAAAAAAAAGGGAGAAGACTCAAATCAACAGAATTAGAAAATAAAAAAGAAGTAACAGTGCAGAAAAACAAAGGATCGTGAGAGATTACTACAAGCAACTATATGCCAATAAAGTGGACAACCAGGAAGAAATGGGCAAATTCGTAGAAAAGCACAACCTTCTGAGACTGAACCAGGATGAAATAAAAATATAAACCAATCAAAAGCACTGAAACTGAAACTAATTAAAAATCTTCCAACAAACAGAAGCCCAGGACCAGATGGCTTCACAGGCAAATTCCATCAAACATTTAGAGAGGAGCTAACACCTATCCTTCTCACTCTTCCAAAATACAGCAGAGGAACACTCCCAAACTCACTCTACGAGGCCACCATCATCACCCTGATACCAAAACCAGACAAAGATATCACAATGAAAGAAAACTACAGGCCAACATCACTGGTGAACAAAGATGCAAAAATCCTCAACAAAATACTAGCAAACAGAATCCAACAGCACATTAAAAGGATCATACATCATGATCAAGTGGGGTTTATCCCAGGAATGCAAGGATTCTTCAATATATGCATATCAATCAATGTGATACACCATATTAACAAACTGAAGGAGAAAGACCATATGATCATCTCAATAGATGCAGAAAAAGCTTTTGACAAAATTCAACACCCATTTATGTTAAAAACTCTCCAGAAAGTAGGCACAGAGGGAACTTAGCTCAACATAACAGAGGCCCTATATGACAAGCCAACAGCCAACATCGTTCTCAATGGTGAAAAACTGAAAGCGTTTCCACTAAGATCAGGAACAACACAAGGTTGCCCACTCTCACCACTCTGATTCAACATAATTTTCGAAGTTTTAGCCACAGCAATCAGAGAAGAAAAAGAAATAAAAGGAATCCAAATCGGAAAAGAAGTAAAGCTGTCACTGTTTGCAGATGACATGATACTATACATAGAGAATCCTAAAGATGCTACCAGAAAACTACTAGAGCTAATCAATGAATGTGGTAAAGTAGCAGGACACAAAATTAATGCACAGAAATCTCTTGCATTCCTACACACTAATAATGAAAAATCTGAAAGAGAAATTAAGGAAACACTCCCATTTACCACTGCAACAAAAAGAATAAAATACCTAGGAATAAACTTACCTAAGGAGACAAAAGACCTGTATGCAGAAAATTATAAGACACTGATGAAAGAAATTAAAGATGATACAAACAGCTGGAGAGATATACCGTGTTCTTGGGGAAGAATCAACATTGTGAAAATGACTGTACTACCCAAAGCAATCTACAGATTCAATGCAATCCCTATCAAACTACCACTGGCATTTTCACAGAACTAAAAAAATTTCACAATTTGTGTGGAAACACAAAAAACCCAAATAGCCAAAGTAATCTTAAGAAAAATGGAGTTGGAGGAATCAGGCTCCCTGACTTCAGACTATAGTACAAAGCTACATTAATCAAGACAGTATGGTAATGGCACAAAAACAGACATATAGGTCAATGGAACAGGATAGAAAGCCCAGAGATAAACCCATGCACATATGATCACCTTATCTTTGATAAAGGAGGCAAGAGTATACAATGGAGAAAAGACAGCCTCTTCAATAAGTGGTTCTGGGAAAACTGGACAACTACATGTAAAAGAATGAAATTAGAACACTTCCTAACACCACACTCAAAAATAAACTCAAAATGGATTAAAGACCCAAATGTAAGGCCAGACACTATAAAACTCTTAGAGGAGACATAGAAGAACACTCCATGACATAAATCACAGCAAGATCCTTTTTGACCCACCTCCTAGAGAAATGGAAATAAAAACAAAAATAAACACATGGGACTTAAAAGCTTTTGTACAGCAAAGGAAACCATAAACAAGACGAAAAGACAACCCTCAGAATGGGAGAAAATATTTGCAAACAAAGCAACTGCAGCGCAAAGGGACATCAGCTCGGTGCTTTGTGACCACCTAGAGGGGTGGGATAGGGAGGGTGGGAGGGGGACGCAAGAGGAAGGGTATATGGGAATATATGTATACATATAACTGATTCACTTTGTTATACAGCAGAAACTAACATAACATTGTAAAGCAATTATACTCCAATAAAGATATTTCAAAAACAAAAAGAAAACATGGGGTATAACACTGAAATAACCAAGTAATTCCCTGCTCCCTATGTTCATTTGAAGTATATGGGAAAAAAGCATACGTAGTCATAATGATGATTTCACAAGTCAGCTAGTCATCGTTAATGCACTGTAAACACAACCGCTCTAATTTGATTTTGGCATTTTTTTTAATGTCCTAGACACAATTGATATGTTTAAATTCTTTTTACAAATGTAGGTAATCAAATCATTGGCTTCACACAGACAACACAGCTCACACCTCCACCCAACTACCACTATCACAGCAATTAAACAGGACAGATTGGGAGACTGAGTTTAAAACACCACCACAAGTAAAAATAAAATCACACTTAGGGCTTCCCTGGTGGCGCAGTGGTTGAGAGTCCGCCTGCCAATGCGGGGGACATGGGTTCGTGCCCCGGTCCGGGAGGATCCCACATGCCGCGGAGCGGCTGGGCCCGTGAGCCATGGCCGCTGGGCCTGTGCGTCCGGAGCCTGTGCTCCGCAACGGGAGAGGCCACAGCAGTGAGAGGCCCACATACCACCAAAAAAAAAAAAAAATCACACAACACTAATTTTCGGAGATGAAAAGTTTACTTAGAAATTGCAAACATTTAGCAAAGACAAGACATAAACATTATTTTCCATATTCTACAGAAATACAATAATTTATAGCTGGCTTGGTACATGGTCACATGATAAAAACAAATATAATGCAAAAAAAAAGGTTCATTCTACTTTTCTGCCACTTACTACAACTTAATAAGTGTACCAGTAAGTACTGGAGGACAGCTGCATAGGCAGATTAGAATCCGAGGGCTGTTTGTTAATACATATTATTGTATTATAACAATAATATAAAAACAATAGGTACAGATATATAATTAACATGCAATTTAAGCTATTATTTTGAAGAAACAGGACAGAATTTAGTGAACACATTGAAAAATGTGTTGTTAATAATATGTTGTTATATTCAGCATATCATGGTATTTTACATGCATGGAATCCTTCCTTCTTAAAAAATGCTTGGCAAATTGAAACTGGTTGACCCTACTTCTAGAGAAAATTTAAAATGAAGACAAAGAAAAAAACGAGTGGACAATTCTGTTCGATGCTTTTCTAAGTATGCTAAATAATTTTTAAAGTACCATAATTTCATGCCTACCTCACCATCTCCAATTTAAAGTAAAGCCATACTTTGTATTCTATGAATCTACACTGTCCAGC
The DNA here is from genome assembly GCF_949752795.1 of Hyperoodon ampullatus. Classification (NCBI taxonomy): domain Eukaryota; kingdom Metazoa; phylum Chordata; class Mammalia; order Artiodactyla; family Ziphiidae; genus Hyperoodon; species Hyperoodon ampullatus. The sequence continues at coordinate 77,607,079 of NC_136919.1, forward strand.
ATAGCAGCCCTCATCCACAAGTGGCTTTTTGAGTATTTGAAATGTAGCTAGTCAGATTTGAGATGCACATGAGTGCAAAATACATGCTGAATTTTGAGGACTTACTATGGAGAAAAAAGAAGGTAAAACACCTCTATTTTGTATACTGATTACATATCTAAAAGATAATATTTTTAATATATTGGGTTAATTAAAATATATTATTAAAGTTAATTTTATGTGTTTCTTTTTTAATGTGGCTACTAGAGAATTTTAAATTACATATGTGGCTCACATTTATTTCTACTGGATAGTGCTGATACAGATGGTCTATAGTCATTACATCAGCCTTAGCACTTAGCATCACACTTAAAGCGCTCTGGAGTACTAACTCTCAGAACACCGTAAACACACTCTGTATGTACGTTATTGCAAAATTTATTTTTATCCCTCTGCAATTACACATTTTAAGTGTAAAAAGAATTCACAAAATATTTAATCCTTAAAAAACATCAACTAGAATATGGTTAAAGCTAAAGGAAATTCAATGCAGACTGTTATATTGGGGGAAAATAGTTTAAGAGTGAAGACAATTAGTATCTTCAGTAAAATAAGTTAGCCAAACTTATCTTTAATGCCCAGGATCTGACCTTGCACCACAGATCATACATGTAACTTGTCCATTTAACCATAACCTACAAGAAAATCTTAAAACAACACTGACTGCAACCTACTTAATTACTCCATTTTCTGGAGAATCTTCAAGCAATATAAAATTAACACACATAATGGATTCTAATAGCAGAATACAGTATCTAAGAACTATCCCTTAAAGTCCCTCAGTGTTAAAGTAAGCAACTACCTAGTGTCCAAGAGACTTGGATTGAAAACAAGTTTTTTAGAAGCTATTTAAAAAAAAAAGATCATTGCTCTTTTATCATTTTCTTCCCCTCCTCCTTTTTTAGTTTTTTTGTAGTAGAGGATATAAATATTTGGTATATTCATAATACCTCATCTTTTATTTTGTCCAACTCAAAAACAAGTTAACCTAGTACATACTCCATTATTTTCCTAGGAACAACAAGCACCAAAATACAATACCGACAGTGGTCACCTCAGTCAGAAGCCAGCGTCATAGCCATGCATCAAGAACCTCGCCAGGAGGCAATGCCTAAATATGCTTGTGCTGCACACACTGCTTCTCACAGCTCAGGTTGGAATGCTTGTTTTTAAACTGTTTAAATCTGTTTGCATTCAGTAAAGTCTGTCAAAAATGCTCTGAAAGCCACAAATTAAGACTCTGAAACGACTATATATTCATAAAAATTTCTCCTTCATTTTGAACATGTTCTCAAAAAACAAGAAGTTATTTAATATAACTTCATACCTTACCATGACTACTTTTAAGACACTGGAAAGTAACCAAGGTTTAGGGAGAAATAAACAGTACCTATACTAGATAATACTAGATATACCAACATAGAAATTGATTGCAGAAGACTACAGCAGTTCTCTCTAGAGTTCAGCAGCCTATTAAGACATTTAATCACATTTATGAATGTGCCTTGCACAAAGAGATACTACTTAAACTTTTCACATCTCCTGTCTTCAGACCATTTCTACATAAACAGCATTTTTATTACATGTTACTAACTCCAACCTAAATAATCCTAATAATTCATGTCAAATGAGAAAAATTTTCAGTTTCAAACATATATTACTCTAAAAATATACTCCTCAATGAAAAGATGACAACAGTCTCCTTTCTGAAAGCTGTTACTTTGATGTTAGATCAATAATCAACTAAATATTTATTGAGCACCTACTATGATTGCATTCAGCCTATACTCATTCTTCAATCAACAAGAAAAAAAATATCTGCTCCAAATGCAAAATGACATTTGTGAGGGAGGATAACATATTAGCATTTCTAACAGAATGCTGTATGAGTCAATATCTGGACATGTGAAATTGTTCATCCCTATGACACTGAAAAACCTCAAATTTATTATGGATCACTTTATAAAGATAAATAAACATTTGAAGTATGCTGCATAGTACTTTGAGGAAAGTGACTGCCATACATAAAATTAAGGCTGATTCCCTAAAGGTATGGAAGAAAAGTCAAAATGTCATGGTTCGTAAGCAACCAAAGACTTACTATAAGCAGTTTACAGCAATATCTGGTTAATTCAAGCAAATGGGCACTTGTGTTAGGTTTCCAACTTTGCTTGAGGGGGCTGGTCTAATAAAGAAAACTGCTTTTAAACAGGAGCACTTCAAGCAAGTATGAAAATAAAAGTTCTTTGGATAAAATTCTTTGTAAAACCAGTATATAAGTTGAAATTCCAAATCTCATTTTAATATATATACATATATGTGAATACACACACATATGTATGCCTTAAAGGTATCTAAATTGCACTTACAATGCTGTACAGCTGTATATCTTTGCCTTGTATATTTGAACCTGATTATGTATCTTAAGCACAATACTGTACTTCTCCTGAAGCTAAGAATGTGGACAATGATGATAAGACAGAGATAAATAAGCTAGTTTTAACTTTCTAACCTTTAACAATTCTGACGTGTTGAATTCCTACAAGGTGCAAGGCATTATGCAACATACTGAACGTGTACAAGATCTGACACAAAGCACTCTTTCAGAGAAACTGAAGTTTTAAGAAGCAAAAGAGTTGTCAGTTTGAAAACCAACAGTAATCACTTTCTCAATAGAATTTCTAAAAACTGAGATTGATGTCCACTAAAGCACTCCTACCTCTGCAAAACATGGAAAATAATGCAATACAGAAGTCATTTCCGTAGAAGACACGTGTAAGAGAACATTCATAATAGAACCATAGGGATTGAAGCAGTGAGATGAACAATGAGGCAGTCACAGAGCTACTGCACTGGTAGTAGTTTATAAAAAATACTATCTATACTAAAATTTTAAGAGCTAGTAATATACTTAGCATATTTTTGCCTTTTTTTGGCAACTGGATATAAAATTTTGTCCTAAATTTACTAAATCTTCTACACCCTGAGAAATAATAACAGATTAATAAAAAGAAATGCCAGGGTTAGCTTTGTGGACCATATTATTGTCCAGAAAGCACAAGCTATATATAGCTAATATTCTTGGAAGCACAAGATTTCATCAGCAGAGTAAGCTGCTGCTATTTTTTTTTTTTCTTCTTTTAAGTAAAGAGTTGGTTTTACAGTGTTAACATGGCCTAGTGAGAATACAGAAGTCAAAGTTGGGAGCCTGAAGTCCCTACCCCCCAGATCCACAACTGACACAATAGTTTTCTGTTTCCACTATGAACATGACCTATTGCTGTCCGTTAGGAATACATTATTCGACAGTTCTCTGAAAAGCACTTTGGAATCTTAAGCTATATATTTTAATGAAATTACAATTAACAATTATTTGCTATCTGGAAATATGGAACTCCTATCCCTCCCCTCTCCATACCCAAATACATAAAAAGCCACATTTTAAATTTCATCTCAGTATTTACCTCTTTTCCTCCAATATTTGAAAAGATTAAGGTTCCATTTCTCCCCCCACTCAACTATCTTACGTAGGACTAAATTTGGGATGGAGTTCTTAAAAGTCCTTAAGATGAGGCAAAGGATTCATTTAGGACAACTGTATGGCATTTCTTTTAGGGCAGAGTGCCACTGTTTCCCTTTAAACATGGGCTGCACAGGGTTTTTGGCTGATCTTTATGCATACGCCGTCCTCTAAATGTGAGGCCTCCAACCCCAAAAACATTAGTTGTCACTGAGAAAGAACTAATTCTTCCTGGTAGGGTGCTTAAAAATGATAACTAATGACATGCAAACCAAAGCTTCCTTCCTGCTCTTATCAGTAACTCACTTAAGGATAAAATATTCCATTGGGCCATGCCTAGCAATTGGAATAAATAAAATAATGAGTCAATCAACTGTTTAATAAAATTTTCATCCTTTGTTTTCTACCTAAATGTTAGACTTAAATATAATCTTGCTCCCCCAAAAAGTAAGAAAGGCACTCGAATGAACACAGTAATATACAGTTATTTTTTAAAAGACACTGTGATGGTAAGGAGAATTCTCAGGGTTGATTTTTCCTGCTCACTGCCTTTATAACACTGAATTTGCCTATGCTTTCCTGTGCCTCCATGAACTTCTCTAATAAAAAGGAGCACAATACAGAGTATACTCAAGTACAGAGAGGCGGCAGCACATAAAGTGCTAGGGTTTGCACAGTTCTATTTGAGAAATTTACTTAGAAGACAAAAAGTTCAGTTGTTACAATGCTGCTCAAATTTTCTAGCATACTTTAGATATTTTAAAGTTTTAAAATATAATTTTCTAGTAACAAAATAAGCTCACAAAAGCTTTTTGCAAAAACAAAAGTGTTTTCTTACTTCCTTTGATAAACTAAATATTTAGCATCTTCTCTAATACAGGGGAACTAAGGTAGAAATTAGATTGCTGCATAGCAAGTGGTAGTTGCATTCCTAAATTATATTTAGCCCTCATGTCAGATACCATCTTGTGCTATTAAGAGGAAAATACTAGGCTGACAATTTGTTCTCAAAAATATTAAAAGTTTTTTACACACATGTATGTATGTCTAAACAAGCATGAATTCACATGACCTGAATATATCTAAATGACACAGCCTACCACCATATATGCTTTCCTATAAAATGCCACATAAAAATCCAAGAACTTTTGTTTGCACATCTTGTGTTACATAAGCCCTTATCTGAAGACTTAAGTGACTTTGAGTGACCTCCTGTATATTTAATCCGATAAATAACGAAGCCTTTAATTTAAATTAGAATTGTACGATAGGAATAAGAGATATGACTCAAAAGTCTGGGCCCAGAGTTTTCAAAGAGGTAATAAAATGCTAAAACCTAGAAAAGAAAGGGTTTTGAGTCTAAAATGACTACTCATGCACAGATACAGATCAACACGTCTTTGAAATCAGTTTCCTCAGATACTCCAAGAGTGGCTATGGCTCTATTGGCAAGATCTGTCCTCCAACATCATTAAGTGAATAGAAAGTAGTGTTCTTGCAAATGTTCTTCATTTTTCTATGAATTTTTAATATATATTATAGTACAGTTAATTGATATTATACAGCTGCATTTCTTGGCTGGGATTTAACAAGCATAAACAAAGTAGTTTAATGAAGGAAGAAAATCTAAATTAACTTATTTTATATGCAATAGCTCCCCCTAAGTATCATGAAGGCAGAGTACATCATTCATTCACAATCCATTGCTCTATTCCATCAATTTCTCAATCATAACTCACTCTATGCATCACTCATGATCGATCTTTCTCATCTTCAGTTAATCATTCATAAATTTAATAAATATTTAATGAGTCCTTACAATGTGCAAGGCACACAGAATCTGGGAACACCATGTTACCAAAATAGGTACACTTAAAAAAAAAAAAAAGTCAGGTTGGGGAGGGGTAGTGGTAGAGATATTTACAGATCTTATTGCTTTTTTGCTTGTCAGTAGTATTCTTGATCCACAGGATGGCCTACAATTCTTCCAGTGAAAGATGGATGACATTTGTGTCAATCTAAATCATCTTTTCCTTTAACAATGACATATTTATAGAAAAATAAGTGAAGACTAATGAGTCCTTAAAAATAGACACATCCTTTCCACTGCATGAGCTCGTTCAGTCCAAGAGATAATATCATGCTACAGCTAGTGAGTTTAGATGTCAACCATTTAGGGAAAAAATACAACCATCCAGGGCAATACTAGGTTTTTCAGTGAATGAACACTTGAAAACTGCAAATTTTAGAAATAAAGCAGCACACAAAAGTCAGATATAAACAGTATCCTTTGGATATTTGTATTTTTACTCCCTACTTAAAGCTATTAGGAAGACAGGAGACCAAGATATATTAAAGGACTGCATGGCTTCATGTAAGGGTGGGTTAAGAGACTTAAAACACATGAAGGCAGTTAACATCAAAGACGGGCAAGAGACTCTGTGGAAGGTATAAAAAGATGTGGAGCATTATCAAATTTAGCTGATGTTTCACAGAGGATTGTCTGTATTCATGTCTCGACACTCTCACATCAAAGCATAAGAAGCCCTACTACTTGGGATACTTAAAATGATGCTTGGAAGAATGGTAATACTGAGTGAGGCCAGAATTTGGCAACATATATTAGTGGAATGTGCTGAATCTTCCATGTCATCTGTGTGTAGTCTGCCTCCCAAGCCCCACAGGTGCTAAAAATCATAAATTAATAGTTTTATCCATAGAGGTCTAGGTAGACCTTGAGGTATTTGAATCAAAATATGCTTTGTACACAAAGGATCATAGAATTATGCTCATAATGCCAATCATTTTCTCAACTAAATACTATAAAAAAGCTAAAAAAGGGTAATTTTTGCCCTAAGAGGGAAGGGCAGGCAGCTTCTGTCTACAAGGACCAGTCTAGAAAATTTTTTTGGTGTTAAGTCTCACTCGACAGTTTGCCACTCAACAAAATGATGATGTACAAGGACCTATTCTTTTCCCTTAAAGGAATGCTCCTCACTCAAGTCCAGAGTCTCCATAACAGTGGTATAGGAGAGGTCTGCTTTTCCCTACATCTGTCTTCTCACCCTACAGGTGACCTAGCATATAAAGAGGAAAACAGGCAAAGCATAGTGGTCACACTTGTTTCTGCCACTATTACATTTCAAACACACACAGGATAATAGACAACTTCCATCATTAGGGGAACTTTTAGAGGGGCAGTTCATATTCATATTTTGTGTGTGTGTGTGTGTATGTGTGCATGTGTTTAATGGGGTATGGAATTAACTGGAAACAGAGAGGAGATTATGTTTAGTACACGTCCATGAAATACAACAGATAAGGAAAAATATACAAAAGTGGAGATGACAAAAAAATGGAATGGGAAAATAAAGAGGAAGGTGTGTGGAAAGAAGAAATGCAAAGCATTCTTTCATATTAAGACGTTAGACATTACCTGGCACTTTCCCCACACCTGCCTCACCTACCTGAAAAACCCAGCCCTTATTATTGAAAAGATAAGATACAGCTAAAAGGTGGATACTTTGGTACCTTGTCCCTGATAAATTTAGTATCAAAGTTTTAAATTGTTTTATTTTTTAAAATAAAGACTGAAGAACTAACCTTCAAAACTATTCATCCCCCCTGGCTTTTGCCAGTAAACTTTTAATAATCACTTCACAAAAACTTTATAGTTTATCCAGTGTATCCTTAATAACTTAAATTTTAAAAAGGAAGATTTTTAATGGACGCATTTCTATGCATAAGCCTCCCATTTTTCATGGTGAATCTGGAGGAAAGTAAGTAGTAATAACTAAAAACAGCATTCTAGGTTTTTTTTAAATTGATTTTAATTGAGGTAAAAACAACCTATCAAAGCTAGTAGTAAAAATAATTTTCCACTACAATTACATAAACTCTTAAAATTAGTTTTTTAAAAAATAACCATTTTTAAAATGGACTATATTGGAAGCATGTAGTTCATATAAATTCCAATACTTCTGACTTTGGTTATGTTGGTCTATGACTTGAGTAGAACATACTAGAGAAAGAGAAATGGTGTGTATTTTCACACATCCATCCATCTGGCCATGTGATTCTCAAAACAACAATTAGATCAAGTAATTTTGAATTTGTATTGTTCTTAAGCTAAACTACAACATAAATTTTTAATTAAAAAAAAAAAAACTAGCCTATGCAGCAACCACACTGAGGTGGGTTGAGGTGTGTGTGAACCAATCTGGAGAACCAAATGAGAAAAGCCTCAAGTATAGGAATATAAAGGATGAGAAGTTTAAAAGAAAAAAATTAAGACTCACTGTTCAGCAGGAAGGAACTACACAATTATTTTATCCCCAAAGGAATGCCAGTTCTTAACAAAATAAATAAAATGAAAGATTTACTATGGACTTTTAACCTAAAGATGAAGCACATATAGTTAGACAATAATAGCAAACAGTTCATGCAACTATGTAAATAAGAAAGGAAAGCAATATTGCACTAAAAGGGGAACCTTGCAGGACGAATCCACCTCTTTCATTGACTCAATGTAACCAGCCATTTCCTGTATGCATTGGCAAACCTGGCCTGCTCCACATTCCGGCAGGTGGACAATACTTGATCGATGAACCTGTGCTCCATTTCCACGCCCAGGGAGTCTGGAGCAGGGGTCCGCTTCAGGCGTTTGGTTTCCTGGGAATAGCCTTGCTTGCTAGAGTCACTGAGTCCATCCACCTCCATTGCCTGAGATGTATGCGGTCCTGCTGGGATGAGGTGCAAGTCACTCAAAGTCCCCCCTGGGCTGTCTGCAGGTGACAACTGGACCACGCTGTGAGGAAACCTACCATTTAAGTGATGCTGAAGGTAGAAAACATGCCGCCTGTGAAAGAGGAGGGGAAGGAAGAGAATAGAAAAAGAAAAATCACATCACAAAGTCAAGCTTTTCAGAAAAAACAAAAAAGTCGATAATTTTAAAACATACAAGTACTCAGTTCAGTGACCCCTTCGTAACCCAGAGCTATCTGGGGGAAGGAGGAAGAATAGTTAAGATGTAGTCTCTGGGTATTTGGACAGAGCCTCACAAACCCAGATTACTGGTTTGTGAGAAAGAATACTATCCCGAAGGTGTTTAAAAAAAATTGACTGAGACGATGACAATCACTTGGAGTTATGACACCTTGTTACTATAATATGAAACTAGAAATGGGTCTTAGCTCAATCTCTGCTATAAATTAAAATATAAAACAAAACCAAAAATTAACCTCATTGATATCCTAAAAGACAAGTGATTTTCAGAAACAAGAGAATTAAATAGCTCCTCTAGAGGCTTAGTGTATGGCCTCTATCCAATACTTTCTTTAATAAGAACAGAACTGCTGTGGTTGGACTTATTATCTTAGAAACCCTCTGAATTCTCCCCTAAATCCAGCACTATAGCCTTATTAAACACCGACATGCAGTAGGGGATGTGCTGGGCTCTAAGAAAAGTATGTTAAAAGACACAGTTCCTGTTCTTCCTCTAAGGAGAGTTCTCCTGCCCTTAGAATCATCTGGAGTTATTTGTTAAAAATGAAGATCCATGTGCCTAATTTCCAAAAATTGTGACTCAAAGGGGTGCACATCTCTGTACGAAATAAGGTAAACTACCTTAGGTAGTTTCTAGGTTGTTATACTTCATCATTCATATTAACAACTCTAATCCCTTAAAAGAGAATTCTATTCATTTTCCCAGCTTATTTGGGAGCAGACAAAGGAGCATATAATACCCATTTTACAGAGGACAAATCTTAAAAGGGCTGATAAGCTGCTTAAGGGCACTGAATCAGTAGAAAATATAATTCATTCCTGTAATATACAGGTCATCCCAACTGTCTCTTCTCCCCACTCCAAACTCCAAGTAATCTTTATATAAACAAAGTTTCTGTTCTAATGATCTAGCTCTCTCTCAAACACAAATATAATTTTTAATATTCTTTGAGTCTTGCTATTAATGTGTCTAAATATAAAACAGCAATAAAAAAATCTGTTAACAGCAAAACATGCAAGTCAAGATCTATCTTCTCTCCTAAAAATGTGGAATAAAAATGTTTTGTTTTTAAGGGAAAAAGAAAATTCTGTATTTATGAAGATGCCAAAGAGGAGGACTGTCTTCCATCTTCTAATATATCTTCCAAATATATTTAGACTGGAAAAAGGGAACAAATCACATTTAACTTAAAAAATACACAAATATTTAAAATGCCTACCTCCTGCCTAACACAGGCAACTCTTTTGTCTACAAACAGAATCCTGTAACTTGAAGTAAAATCTGTAGATACAATGCCAGAGATGCCTCCAACTAAATGATAATCCAAAATAAATCAATCGGGGGTTCCCAAACCTGGATTTCATTTCAACATGAAAAGTACAGTCAAAGGTTCTTAAAACTCAAGTTATGAGGTTGCTAACCCTCTTTCACTCCTTCCTAATAATCCTGATTCACTCCCAAAGTCCATTTTACTTTAAAAAAGCAAAAAGTGTCAAGAGATTATACTTAAGGTAAATTAATCTGCAGGCCATCACGGTTGGGAAGAACAATAAAAATGCCTAACTATTCTCAGGGTCTAATCAATGGTCTCAGCCCTGACTGTGCATCAAATTTACCTGTTAGGGTTTTTTCTTTATATTTTAAAAAACAGATGGCAGCATTCCATCCCAGATATGCTAAGTATCAGGATCTCCAAGGAGGGAGTCCAGAAACTTTCTTTAGTTTGAAAGTAACACACCTTATTCTGTGGCGCAGTCAAGGATGAACGCCACCATCTTGAGCCGTTGGCAAAGATCTGCATGAGGAACTTCATATTGATCATGACCATGAGGAGGAGTATATGGTAACACAAACTCCTCTGAAGCACTCAGGCAAAGTTCCACAATCAGATTACCATATTTACCCAAGTAGGCACGAGTCAGATGTAAGACCTTCTGTACCTCTCATAAGGACACACACAGTTTTATGCAGGAAATAGATCTTCCCTTCTCTTACCTATGACACCAAAGGGTTTCATGTCCTGGGTAGGAATCAATAAGATCAGTGCTGAATTCCACTTCTTGTTCTAGAAGATGGGGAAGATTTATCCTTGATTCCTCTGCTGAAGCCACTGCTTCTTCATCTTTTGGAAGAACTATAGCTGGCTCACTTCTCAAGGTATTTTGCTCCAATACAGAACCATCTGCCACAGTTTGGCTAACCAAAGACTTTAATAAAAACTGGCGGTAGTGAAATCCACTGTGGTCTGAAACATGCATAGACGCCCAGTGTTTAGTAGAAGATAGTTCATCAAGAAGAATCTTGTAGGAAGAAAAAAGGGAAGTGAAATGAGGAATTGCCAAAGGTTTTACTTTCTCCATTAATGCTTTGGATTTCTCTTTTGATTCATTTCTTGTTTTGACAATGCCATTCCTACCAATATTTTGTATATAATGTCCAACACAGTTTTGTCATTTAGTGGAAGCTTGCACTTAGTGGAAGCTCAGTAAATTCTAATTTTCCCTTTCTTTTATAAGTAATTGATTTATTTTTTTTTTTTTACTGCCGCAGAATTTAAGGACCTTTCCCTAGACCTTGATCACATTCTGATTGGCACACACATAGAAAAGCCAGGTTCTAAAATAATGATAGACATTTGGGTGTTCATTTTCAAGTAATGCTTATATTGAAGGGAAAATATAAGTTCAGAGATCACTTTGATGGAAACTTTCTTTTGCATTTAATGAACCTGTATTATACCTAACTTACTATTTGTTCAACAATAGACTCAATGTAATTATTTCTTCTTCACTGTGTCATCAGGGCAGAGACCATGTCTGTTTTGTTCATTACTTAATTCTAAGGGCTTACTACAAAAACATGATGCAAGAATAACAGGAATTTTCAAGTGCTCATGACTTTCACTATCTGTCTCAAACTTACTTAACATCAATGATAAATGGCTTTTTTAAGTAGGTAAGACAAAATTCAGCAGTGAATTCTTTAAATCTATAAACTAAAGAATTTCAAATGGAATGATAAAAAGAAAAGCAGCATTTATGAAAAAATAAGAGTGGGATTGCTGGATCATATGGTAGTTCTATTTTTAGTTACTTGAGGAACCTCCATACTGTTTTCCATAGTGTCTGCACCAATTTACATCCCCACCAACAGTGTAATAGGGTTCCCTTTTTCCTACATCCTTGCCGACATTTGTTATTTTTGATGATAAACTTTTTGATGACAGCCACTCTGAGAGGAGTGAGGTGGTTTTGATTTGCCTACCTCTGATGATTATAATTTCAAAACATTTTCATCATCTCCAAAACAACCCCTATTCCTATTAGGAGTCCTCTAATTCCCCATTCCCCCTATCCTCTGGCACCCACTAATCTGCTTTGCTTATTCTGAATATGTCATATAAATGGAATACTACTTTCAATCAGCATAATGTTTTCAAGGTTCACCATATTATAGTATTTATCAGAACTTCATTCATTTTTTATGGCTGAATAACAGACCACTGTATGGATATACCATATTTTGTTTTTCTATTCCTCAGGTACTGGACATTTGGGGTATTACTCTTTTTTTGGCTTTTATGAGTAATGCTGCTATGAACATTCTCATACACGCTTTGGTATGAACACATGCTTTCGATATTCTTGGATATATACCTAGCAGTGGAATTGTAGGGTCATACATGGTGTTTCTATGTTTAATTTTTTGAGGAAATGCCAAACTTTTCCCCAGTGGCTGCACCGTTTCACATTCCTACCACCAATGTATAAGGGTCCCAATTTCTCTACATCCTTGTCAACACTTGCTATTGTCTTTTTTATTTTAGTCATCCTAGTGTGTGAAATGGTATCTCACTGTTGTTTTGATTGGCATTTCCCCAGTGGTTAATGATGTTGAACATCTTTTCATGTCTTTCTTGGTCATTTGTATATCTTTTTTGGAGAAATGACCCTATGTGCTTTTTCAGGTATCAACTTTCAATTGGCTAGTAGTAATGAACTCTGTTCAACTGTGACTGTTTCCTTCCACCTCACCCTCAAAAATTAGACTATTTTAAAATTTTACTTCAGTATATGTCCACTGAAACACACAAACATCACAGGGAACAAAAAACAGAAAATTAAAACCTCTCATAATTCCACTCCCTAGCACTGGTAAACATTCTTTATTCTCTAATCTTTTTTTTTTCTGACTAGAAAACGCATGCTTATAGAAAATATAAGAATATATATCTGTAACAGCACTGTGTTTGTGTGTATAAATGTCTGTTGAGCACTTACAATACACCAGGTACTGTTCTAAACACATTAAATATCATTCAATGCTAATAACATATAAAAAAAATTGTAGTAGGCCCATCTCTTATTTAGTTTTATATCCTTAACCTATAATGAACATTTTTCTTTAAATAATCTTCTAGAATATAATTTCTAGTAGCAATAAAATATTCCACTTTGTGATGGACTGTAATGTAACCAATCCCTTGTTACTAGAGGATTAGACTGTTTCCAGTTTTTCACTATTATAAATGGTATTTTTATATACCAAACTCCCATATTTAATATAACAGCCAGTGTTTATTGATCAATTAGTATGAGCACTTGTGATAGCCACGTTATGTAGATTCTCCCACTTAATTTACATCACTCGATGAGGTAGGAATTATCATCATCCCCAATTTACAGATGAGGAAACTGAAGCTTAGAGAGGCTAAGAAACGTTCTTAAGGCCACATGGCAAATTGGTGGGAGAGTCAAGATTCAAATTACGTCTGTATGACCACTGAGTGGAGCCTTTAATCACTATATCATACTGCATCTCCCATTTTTTCTTTAGGATGAATTCCTAGAAGCAGAACTGCTAGATTAGAGATAACACACATTTTGGGGGGTAACGTCTGGTAAATGCTGCCATATTGCCCTTTGGTAAGATTATACCAATTTCTACAATGCTTGTTTTTATACCCTTATCAATGCTGAATATCAGCACTTTAAAAAATTATTTTCAGTTTTCTAAGTAAAAAAATGCCATTCAGTTCATATGTATTTTTAAGCTGCTCTAGACAACCGGTACTTTTGCGATTACTTCCTCTAACAGGCAAAGCATAGTACCTGATCTCCTAGCTGGGCCCAATGGCTTACAAAAACAGAAAGGGGATTTTGTAAATTCAGCACTCTTCACTGAGAGTGAGAGACAGTGGCAGTGGTGACAGGAAGAGTGCCAAGTCCCCCCAAGGGCAGAGGAGGGCAGACTGACAACATGTGAGGCTAGCAGTGGACCAGGGCAGATAAGTCAACACATTACTAACGGATGGTCTCAAGGAACCAAGAATTTCACCTTGGCTTCATGTTTCTGATTTATGGGAATGTCACTTTAAAAGGTTCACATAAAGGCAGGAAAGTTTCCAAAGACCTCTCAGCTTACCTGGACTCTGCCTTCCTTTATCCTCAACCCTCCCCTTACCTCTTTCCACCTCCCACAGGATATCAAGCTGTGGAGCGGAGATGACTGGTTTTAAAGCACTCCATATCCCTCACAACCCACCAGATAACTTGAATTCATTCCTCCAGACACCCCCCCAGTGTAGTATCCCTCCCTCTGGCAGCTGTTTCCAATGAGCCCAGTCTGGATGAGGAGCCATTTCTGTGATCCCACTGTACCCGGGGATTCCCTGAGTTCCTGCAAGTGTCACACTGCTTTGTAACTGTCGGTATGTGTTTCTTCAACTAGATTTTTCAATTTGTTGAGAGCAAGCTTTTTGTCTTTATGCCTCACCCAGTGTATGCAACAGTGTCTGGGAATGATAGGGTTTCACTACTTGTTCATGAATGAATTGCACTGAGTTGACCTAGCAAATTGGTAGGCAAGTTTCATCTAAGTTTTCTATCTATGGGTAGCAGAGAAAGGAACTAAAATTTAGTGAGCCTCTATTAGGTGCCCAGTACTTTATACACATTACCCCAAGTAATTCTCACAGTAATCCACTGAGGCAGGCAGTAGAGCCCCTATCTTACAGATGAAAACATTAAAGCCTTACTTTACACACACAGCTAATAGGGCCAGAATGTGAACTCAGGTTAATGTGATTCTGTCCTTTCTCTTTCCACTCCATTAGGTAGCCTCACCTCCTGAAATGCAAAGCCATGTATACTGGAGGGAAGGGCTTCTCTTCCAGAACTGTTGGCTTAAAATCCCTCGGAAGTGAAAGCTCTCCTATTTATCCTGGAGCAATCTCTGGCTAGGACACAGAGAGGGGAGAGGGGACCTGAAGGGAGACGTAGGAAGGGGGTGGTGAGTAAAAATTAGAGAATGCTTCGCCATTAATCTGAAAGCACCACATGAGACATTCTGACCCCTTTAAATTGTCTCAATCCTGGGAAGCTTTTAGAAGAGTACCCTAGATTCTTAAGGCACTGATACCACAAGAAGTGAAGAAAAAATAGAGAAGCTGTAGTATGTAAGAAGGGGCACAAGGATACCTGGTTCTCATTCTGATGAATAATAAATGATACAACCGTGGCTAAGTCCAAGCCATTAAAATTCTACAGAAACTTCCATCTTCTCATTTCTAAACTAAAAGGATTAGGCTGTGACAGTTCTCAACCTGGCTCTGCATCCAAATAACCCCCTGAGCCTGTGAAAAATACTGATCTCTAAATCCTACCTTCATTTCAATTCAGTAGGCCTGGGGTGGGACACAGGAATTCTCAGGTAATTTACAGACTCAGCCAAGTTTGGGAACACCTGGGTGAGGTCTTCTGTTCCCTCTCCAGCAGAGGAGACTGTGAAAAGGCAGCCAGCTGATTTAGCACTTTAAGTCACAAAACAAAAGACTACCAAGAAAGAACAATTTCAGTTCTATAAGGTTTAATAATCTCTTCCTGTTTCAGGGCAAAATGAGTTATGCTCAGTCTTCCTTACTGCTTAAACCTGCTTTGTTCTACCAATGGACTAGCCTTAAGAGTGTCAAAACCATGCTGGTGAGGAATGTAAACTTTAAAAAAAAAAAAATACCAGGGTTTCTCAGGAGGTATCAGCTCTTACAATCCTCTCCAGCCTACTGGGTCATTAGTTCCTCTACTTCTCTCTTTTAAAGCTCCTCTGAGAAGGAACTACTATATACTACCAGAAGATTTAAATGGCAGGCAGGGAGTATGCCTAGGGACATAGAATAATAGCCCTACCTTGACATCTAGCTTGGCCAGGTGCTGTAAAACCCAGATGCGATGGGACCAGGCATTATAGTTGCTTGGGTATCTCCCTGCTGCTTCACCACAGACCTCCATCTCTTCTCGTATTAGTTGCTGTGTCCTTTCTGCAGGAATTATTCCCAAGTTTCCTTTGGTCACAAAGGAAGGCAAGGAGGTTTCCTGAATTAGCTGTTGTAGCACCCATCGCCTGTTAAGGTAACATGTGGGAAAGAAATGAGGAAAGAAAATAAACCACAGAGGAAAACCACCAGAGTTTTTATTCTCAATTTAATTTCCATTCATAGACAATGCAAAATAATGCCCAGTTTTCAAACTTTTTTTTGTGGGGGGGGCTGTTCTGTAGTTTTTGTTTTTAAAGACATAATTAATTTGAGCAGCACGGATATGGGTGGTGGTGGGGAATAAAGGACAAAGATTAAACAAAAAGCTTTCTGAAATGTTAACATTTGTCAAAAAGAGAATGTCATCAGTTCCAAAATGACAACTTCAAAACTTCATTTGGCCAGGAAATGTAAAGGCAACGGGTGAGTGTGTGTGTGTGTGTGTGTGTGTGTGGTGGTACTGTGTGTGTGGGAGGGGGTGATATTAAATACTCAAGAGGAGCATAGTTCACTTTTATTTATTTATTTTTTTTAAGTTTTTTTTTGATGTGGACCATTTTTGAAGTCTTTATTGGATTTGTTACAATATTACTTCTGTTTTATGTTTTGGTTTTTTGGCTGGTGAAGCATGTGGGATCTTAGTTCCCTGACCAGGGATTGAACCCACACCCCCTGCATTGGAAGGAGAAGTCTTAACCACTGGGATACCACGGAAGTCCCAGTTCACTTTTCATTATATGTGCATGCCTCGTCCTACGTGTATTTGTTTGGTGGCAAACAAGAAGCTGTATTAAGCTTTCATGAAGCAAAATTTCTATATTATAGCATAGAATCTGGAAGGAAACAAATACAATATGATTAGTTAAACCATCAAGGAGGTTTTAAAATGTCTTTATCCACAGATTTTCCCCTTGTCTATTTAAGATTTTCACTAGCATACATTTAAATGAAAAGCACTAAAAAAGTGTCTCTAACCACTTAATGTCTTCAGGTTTTACAAATATTTTCTCATAAGAAAGCATTCTTTTTAGACTAAAAATTTTAGACTAAAAATTTCCAACCCAGGGTACAGAAAATTGAGTAAGAAAACTCATTTTGTCATTTTCAAATAATAGAAGTTATTTTTAACAACCAAAACTTGCTTTATAAAATAATAAGCCAATAAATTGATGGCTGCATATTTAATAACTCCCTTCCCCTGCCACCACCCCTTTCCTAACCTCTATGCACACAATCATATACCTCTCTGTAGTCTGCTATCCCTATTTCTAGTAGGGAGAAAACACAGCTAACTATGTCATTTGGAAGTAGCTGCTGTGCAAGGCTAGCCAAAGGCAAGATTACAGTTAAGATACCTTAAACTGACTTTAAGATCCTAAAAGTACTCAGGATGTAAGAAAAGTTATAAGGGGCTTAAGAAACTAAGAACAGATTTCTTCAGAGATTCTCCTCACTGACCCCAACCAGTAAGCCTACACAATCTCATTTTAGTCAAAAGAGAGTAGTTACATGGGATCCAAGAGTAAGATGCTTCCAGATAGCCAGGATTTTGAAAAGAGTTCTTACATGCACTTTGGATATCTGCTTCAGGCCTTTAACCTAAAAATATTCTTTGCATTTATGGTCTTAGCAACTTTAGTTCAGCCCACACACCACTCACCTCAGTTGCCCTTATTTGGTTAATTTTAACAACCATAACCATCACCACCACCATCTTTACCAGGAACACACTTGAATGAATTAAATCCAAGTTTAATAAAACTCAAGTTGCTCATTACTGTTGAATATCTAAACGCAATTTCCATGATTGCTTTAGTTAATAATAATAGCTAAAATTTACTGAGTACTTCATATATGCCAGGCACTGTGGTAGTGTTTACATGCATTATCTGATGTAAACTCAACCATTAACTCTGAGATAGGTATAATTATTATTCCCATTTTACAAATGATAAAACCAAAGCTTGAAGAGGTTAAACAATTTCTGAAGATCACATGAATATAAAGTGATGGCATCTAGACTTAAATGTAGATATAATTTGACTTTAGAATTCATACTCTGAATCACTGTGTGACCTGCTTCACATTCTGTGTTTGTTTGTTTGTTTTTTTCTCCAGCCATTCTAAATTCTAAGTAAGAATCCTATGGTGTAAATTAACCAAACCTGTGAATCCATGTTTCTGGACTCTTTGGAAACTTAGTTAAGGCCAGTTTTCCCAGATGTAAGTCCTTAATTGGATTTAAAGTGCCAGAGAGGATCAGCTCTTTTCTGTAAAAGAAAAATAAAAAGAACCATTACTTTGCCTTTCTACAGAAACATACTGCATGACTACTAATATAACCTCATCGTGAAGCAAATTTCCAAGAATAAAAAAAAGAAAACATAAAAGTCACACAGTAATCAAGAATGTATTCTCATAATCTTGAAATAACAAATTTAAAAACAGAAACAGAAGCTCTTAAATCAACAGTGGAACTTTAGTTATCTATTTGGTAGAAGGCAAAGGGGTTTTCTGGCTTGTATCATTTCCAAAACTTACAAGGCCTGACATCAGTATCTGTAGGGCAAATCCAATACAAGTCAAGAATTGTAGCTTCCTAAGTAGGACTTGATATGGTCTAGTCTGTTACCAAAAAACACACATACAGCAACAAACACACTGGACTGAGATGTAGGAAAAAAATCGTTCATTCAATAACTACCCTAACAAAATTACTATTATTATTTTTGAATTTTCCCTTCTACCTTTCCTCATATGCATATGTATTTTAAAATATAATTTTATATTCTGCTCTTACATCTTAAGAATTACCCCACAGTTCTATATAATCTTTAAAATGAACATTTTAAATGGTCAAATAGTTTTCATTCAGTAGCTATCCTGTAATTTAATGACCTTTCCCCCTATAATTAGACATTTTAGGTTGCTTCCAAGTTTTTGCTATTCTAAAAGAATTCTGAAACAATCTTTGTGCTTATAACTTCTTTTGTTTGTACTACTACCTAGGATAAGTTTCCAAAAGACATATTACCAGGTGAAATACTTGGATGGCTCTTGATACACTAGACCATTCCTTTTTGAAATATAAACAGAAGTAAAAGGAATATGAGCTTTTTGTTGTTGTTTTAAAAACTGTTCAAAGCTTCAGTGCAATTATAAACTGTCACGCAAGAGAGTTACACCTATTTCTCAGGTTACTCTAATTTTAGATTGAATTTCTCAGATAAGTTTTTAATAATAAGCTCTGATATTACTGATTACACTCATATTTTTCAATTTATCCACTGTTTTATAATAAAATTAGGTCACTTGCTAGTTTTTATTAACTTTAAAATGTCTTTCCTGTGGTAGGGCTGACCATTCGTTTATTTTAGAGATGGTAATCTCAACAAAACCAGAGCCCAGCTCATATGTCTCAACTACTTAGATGGATTTAGTTCCTAAATACCACAATACATTTTCTTTCCAACAGCAATGTACTATTTCTAAAATTTTATTTGATAAGGAAAATAAATTCCTTTTTAATGAAAATACTATATAGTGATAATAAGTACTTGCATTTTACAATCAATTTTATTTCAGATCAGTAACTTCACTCTGTAAAATAATCTGAAGTAATACCAAGGTTTATGGCTGCTTTAAAAAATGATTTATTTATTATTTTTCTTTCAATGTGCAGGAAATCTATGTCATTAAAAGAATATTTTAATGCAACAGCCAGTTATTTCTGCAGTTCTAGATCCCTTCTCTTCCAAAATCAGTAACGTTTTGTTCATACAATAAGTCAGGATACCTGTAGTGTAAAAGAAGGCAAAATATTGCTCTATGTAATTTAAACTACTTTGTAGAGCACTTGTTCCTCAAAGTAGAGTCCCTAACTGCAACATCATCATCATTTGGAACTTGTGAGAAATATAGATTCTTAAGTCTCACCCCAGACCCACTGAATCAAAAACTCCAGCGAGGCAAAGCAATGTGTTTTAACAAGCCCTCCAGGGCACACTAGAGTTTAAAAACCACTACTGTAGAGAACTTATTGTATTAAGCCAAATTTTCATTTACTAAATTTAAAACCTCTCCTTATTTACAACTGCCTACCTATATTCCCATATATGTCTATATATAAGGGGAAATAAGATTTTCTTCAGAAAAGAGGAAGTTACCTTACAACTGAATCTTTACAAAGTTTCTTAAATAAGAGCCATCTCTTAATCTCTTTATTTTGAACAACAAAGTCATATTTGTGAAGATATCTTAGTCTGAAACAACCTCAATCAATGGTATATATGGATGCTTAAAAAGATCGTCTGATAGAATCATTAAAAAAGGTAGCAAAATTTTACTATCAATTTAATAAACATTCCTGGGGAAGGACTGAACATCGTAGGCGTTGGACCATTATAAAGCAAGTTTTTAAAAGATCACTTGAAAAAGAAATATGGTAAGTGGTTAAGTTATGGCTATCATATAACCTAGAGATCCAACAAAAAACCACCTGCTTTAATATATTCAAGTAGGAATCTCGTCTGAGATAAAACTTCCAGTCACACATGGATTTGGAAAGTGCTGTATCTGAAACAACTAAAATGTAAGTAAACACGATGTGCTCTGGAAAACTGTGCTAGATAACTCAAAAAATAGTTCCCGTGATGACAAAGTCACTGATGTCAATAAGCCATGTGAGGAGTTTGAACTGTCTAATGAAATGTGAGAGCAAGATGAAGAATTTATAAATTAAAATATTTCAGGTAACATGTTATTTTAAAGGTAACTAAATTGAAAAATTAAATATCCTAAGAAGAAGTTTGCTTATTTCATGTACTTACCTTAAGGTTTACATATTGATATTAGCCTAAAAAAATCTTTTTTGGGGGGGACTGTTATTGAGGAAATGGAGTGTTGTCTTAAATTTGAGGTGACTTTATTTTCTGGCATACTGAATAAAGTTGGGCTTCTATATTCATCCTGAAAGCCTTAGATGGTCCATTGCTAACAGATGAAGAAGGCATGAAGTGAGGGTCATCAAATAAATATGGAAAAAACTAACTAGGAAAGGACAAGGCATCTGTGTCATTTGGGATAGAGAGCAGGGTGGTAAGAAACAGTGCTATGCTACACATGCAACCTTGTTATGGGATTAAATTATGTGAGGGCTGACTTTTTTTTAAATGTGGGAGAAGGGAGGAGACTAAAGAAGTTTTAAGAAATAATAAAAAGTAGAATGATAAAAAGGAATGAGGTTTCTCACATAGCAGATTTTTCAAACAATAAAAGTTACTCCTTTAAAATTTTTGCTACACATTTCACTTACTAATTAAACAGTATATGAAAAACCTCATTACTTTCCCTTGAAGAATGTAGTTCATCACTATGAAAATCAGCTAGTGTTGGTTAAAACACACCCACAGGAGCCTCCAGGCTACTACTACATAGTACTTAGTACTACTACTAAGGTTAAGTAGTGTGTTTTCTTTCTCTATATGAGTTCCTGTGCTTTTATATTTCTGCAAAGTTTATCTTATTATAAAGTTTTTATGTCTTCTCTACCATCTCAAACTATGGCTTCTCTCTGCTGTCACTCTATCCAAAATTTGTAGGAGACCAGGGGCCATGTGTATCATGTCCATGGCTAAATCTCAACTGGTTAGCCTCAGTACTTGGCATATAGTAAATACTGAATAAACATATGCCACCGTTTTTTCACCCCTTAATCTTCAGTTATTTTGTGTGAAATAACAATAATGATAATAATAAAAGTCATCCTCATAAAAACTACCATTTATTGAACACTTCTCCTGAATCAGGCAGTGTGTTAAGTGAATTACCTGTATTTTCTACTTCAGTTCTCACAAAGATCCTGTATTATGTTAAATAATATAACACTGACAATATTCAATTTTTTGTTGTTTTTTTAAAATAAACCTTTTATTTTAGAATTGTTTTAAATTTACAGAAAAGTTCTTAAGAATAGTACAGAGAATTTCTGTATGGCCTGTACCCAGTTTCTCTTATTATTAACATCTTATATTATTACGGTACATTTGTCACAACTGATGAAGCATTGATAGATTAGTATTGGAAGTCCATACTTTATTCAGAATAGCTTCGTTTTTACTAAATGTCCTTTTTGTATATCAGGGTCCCACCAGGATATCACATTATTGGTTGTTATATCTCTGTAGGCTCCTCTCAGTCCCTTAGATATACCTTGTTTTTGATGGCCTTGACAGTTTTGAGAGTACTGATTGGGTATTTTGTATGATATTTTTCTCATGATTAGACTACAGTTATCGGTTTTGAGGGGACCACAGAGGTAAAGTGCCATTTTCATCATATATCATGGGTACATAATATCAGCATGACTTGTCACTGTTGATGTTGACCTTGAATACCTGGCTTAGGCAGTATACGCTAGATTCCTCCACTGTACTTTTTGGAAAAAGGTTACACTTTAAGGAGTGAAGATATATGCTCCATCTCTTTGAGGGGAGTTACCTAGATAAATTATTTGGAATTCTTCTGTATGGGAGAGTTGTCTATTGTCTCTTATTTGTTTGTTTATTTGAGCATTTCTTTTATCAGTATGGACTTATGGATATCCATTTTCTACTTTGGGGTATAATCCAATACTATGTTATTTTATTGTTCAAACTGTTCCGGCTTTGGTGAATGGAAGCACTTCCTTTCTGTCTCTCAAAGATGTTCCAGGCTCATTTGGTGTATTTCCCAGCCTGGTCCTAGAATCAGCCATTTCTCCAAAAAGCCCAGTTCCTTTTATTAGAGAATGGTGTTAGAAACCAGGATCTGAAAGTTTGGATTTAATAATTTCTGATTTACAAAAAAAACAATTTTATATGGTACAACCCAATGTTACCTCAGTTTTACAGATGAGGAAACAAAAGCTGGGAGAGATTCAGTAACCTGCTCAAGGTCTCCAAGCTCAAAGTGTCTGAACCAAACATCAAATCTGCATAAAGTTAAGTTACCAATTAAATTTAAATCAATCTTTACTTTGAGTAAAGAATATGAATCATTGGAGCTTGGTGTCAGCTCTTCTAGCTGCTCAAAGATGTTTTGCTTACTCTGTGTTCATAGACTGAGGGAAAAATAGGACATTATTATGAAGTCAACCTCTTTCATCAATTAATTCACCAATTTTCTAAGCAAATTCAAAGCAAAAAAAAAAAATGTACCAGTCATTTTTTTTCTAGAACCAGCTGGGTCTTTTAACTATATGCCTCACATACTATAATCACAGATCAGCTCAAAAACTTATTCTTGCACTTGTTTTTCTTCCTAAGACTGTGACACCTATAAAGTGAACTACTGATATGTTACAACATCTTTTAGCAGTTTATAAAATACAGCCAAAGATCATTCAACGATTCCCAAAGTTACTGCAGAAGAAATGTACCAACAATTAAATATAAAATGTTGAGTATTTGATTTGTGAGAACTTACAGCATTAGATCAGTTTATTTCCAAAGTTGTTTGTTTTTTGCTCAAAATGTACTCATGATTCTATGTCTTTATATGTCAATCTTACCAATACAAATTAAAATTTACTAGAACACATATCTACAATGGGTTTCTTAAAAATCAAGATTTCCTTTCTACTCATCTAGCACAAAACTTACTAAATCATCTTACTAGAATAGCTTCAAGATTAACTGCTATTAACATCACTGAAGTCAGATTTATGGAGCAATTTCCCTTCATAAGACCAAACCACACACAATCAAAACACAGTTTCAACAGAATCATTAAAAAAAAAAATCACCTAATTCAGATCTTTTTTTTTTTTTTTTTTTTTTTTGCAGTACGCAGGCCTCTCACTGTTGTGGCCTCTCCCATTGCGGAGCACAGGCTCCAGACGCACAGGCTCAGCGGCCATGGCTCACGGGCCCAGCCGCTCCGCAGCATGTGGGGTCTTCCCGGACCGGGGCACGAACCCGTGTCCCCTGCATCGGCAGGCGGACTCTCAACCACTGCGCCACCAGGGAAGCCCTAATTCAGATATTTTATTTCACAGATATGGAAACTAAAACTCCCGAGAAGTTAAAGGTCTTGTCCAAGTCAACTGCTAGTTAATTGATGAAACAGGACTAAGAGCCATATATCTTAAGAACTAGGTTCTCTCTTCACCACTAAACTGCCGTATAGAATATACAATGAATTATATGTGTTTGTGTATATACATTATGGTAGTAAGAATTTTTTTTTGTGGGAGGATTTTAAATTCCTCTGTAATGATGAGGAATCTGTGAACATAAATAAAAATGGTACTCCCACTTCTCTATTACACTCATTTCTTTTTCACTGAATTTAATTATTTTCAGTGCCCAGTCTGCAAACTGAGTATCTATTGTATACCAGGCACTAAAGTGTTAGAGGCTAGGAAACAAGGGAAAAAAAAAAAAGACATGGTCTCTACCCTTAAGAAAGCGCTCAGTTTTACGTTTATAGTACCTTCCTAAAAGTCTCCTTTGTTGATTCTTCCTCATCTCACAAACTCTAGAACAGCGCTGTCCAATAGAAATATAATGTGAGTCATACATGTGAGCCATATATGTAATTTAAAATTTTCTAACAGCTACATTAAAAACAAGTACAAAGTAATATATTGTATTTAATTAATATACCCAAAATATAATTTCAACATGTAATCAATATAAAAATTACTAATAAGAAAAATATTTTACTTTGGGGGGTACTTAGTCTTCAAAATCTGATGTGTAGTTTACACTTACAGCACATCTCAACGGAGACTAGTCATATCTCAAGGGCTCAATAGCCACTTGTGGCTAGTGGCTACTATATTGAACTGTGCAGCTCTAGAAACCTGTAGTGTCCCAGTGCTTAGTCTTTGGACTGGTTCTCTTCTAATATCTATACCCACTACTTTGGATATCTCAAACAGTCTCATGGCTTTAAATAGCATACATTTTCCAGTGATTCCCAAATTATATCTGGCCTAGAACTCTCGCCTGAACTTTAGATTCATACACAACTGCTTGGACACAAACCTAACATGTCCCAAACTGAACTCTTGACTTCCAACCAGCACCTGCCCCCTCACGCACTTAAATATGTTCCTCTTCCAGACATCCCCATTTCAGTAAATAGCAACTTCAACCTTTCAGTTGCTCAGGCCAAAAACCAGAGTCAATCTTGACCTTCTTCATTCTCTCACATCCAATTTATCATCTGTGTCTTTAAAATCAGTTTATTAAATACAGTCAAAGCTTACATAGTTTATAAAATACAGTGAGAATCTTACCTGCTTCACACCACTTCTAGTGCTGAGCTTTATCTACCTCAGTCACCATCATCACTCACCTAAACTACTGCAACCACTTCTTAACTTCCTAACCACTCCCTGCACTCCTACAGTCTACTTTCCACACAGGAACCAGAGTTTTAAAACATAAGATATTGTCCCTCCTAACCTTGAAAACCTTCAATGACTTTCTAATCTCACCCCAAGTAAAAGTCAAAATTTCTACAGCAGCTTATGAAGATCTACAAAGCCCAGTGAGATCTGGTCCATCACTCTCTGGCCTCATCTCCTGTTACTCTCTCCCTCATTCATGCTACTCCAGCTACCCTGGCTTCCTTGCTGTTCCAGAATAACCAGGAACACTTCAGTCATGCCTGAGGGCTTTTCCACTTGCTGTTCTCTCTACTTGGAATGTTCTTAGCCCAAAACTGACAGAGATTGATCCCTGGCTTCATGGCAGTCTTTGCTCAAATGTAGCCTATTAAAACTGCAATACCATTCCTTCCATTCTCTTACTGGTCTTCCCTACCTGCCTTTCCCACTTTTTCTCCATGGGATTAACCAACACTTGATCTACCATATATTTCACTTATTAATGTCCTTTTTGCTTTTCTTCCTCTACTAGAATAAAAGTTCCACAAGGACAGAGATTTTTGTTTGTTTTGCTCATGGTTCTATTCCCAGTGCCTAGGACCTAGCATAGAGTATACAGTTAATCAATAAATATTTGATGAATGAATGAACAAATGTTGTCAAGTATTGTTTGGGTTAAATAACATATAAAGTTGTAGTATGGTCCCTGGAATAGAGTAGCCACTCATAAACATTAGTCTACTCCCTAACCACTGTGGAGCTTTCCATGAAAGAAAATCAGAATTCTAAAATTTGTAAATTTTTAAGGCCTTCTATCTCATTCTATCCTTTCTCACTCTTTACTCTAAATATCTGATCATTATCAGTCAAAAGACAATTAAAAAAAATAATAGGTTACCTAAATTTAATAAAACTAGCTACAAATGTAAAATTCAGTGTGTATTATAAAACACTAATGTGGAATTAAAATTCACAGAAAATTAAAGTATTGTTTAAGTCATCTTTAAAGATAAAGAGCTATAATTTATGGCTCTTTCCTATAGGAAATTTTAAATGAATTCACAATGTTCAACAGGACTTCACTTTTATTTATCTACAATTTGTATCCTGCTTTCCTCCAGGAAAATTTGTGTTAGTCTAAAGAACCACCAAGTTTTAAAAACCATACATACTGTTTAAATGAAAATTTTAAGAAATGAACCTGGTTTGAATTTTAATATTTCTATAAAGTATTCTGTGTTTAAAGTGACAACAATCAGAATTAAAGAACTTAAGATGCTAACAATATGTGGTCCTTCTCCAAAATACTGAGTGCCAGAGACTTCAAATGATTTGCCCACAGAGGTCACAATGTGACTAAACTAACAGTTTGTGATCTCGAATGCTCACTTTTACACTTTCTACTGCACTGCAGTGCTTCTCAAATATACTAACCAACACTTTACAATACAACCAATTATGCTGATTCCTTCTACCCCCCTAAAAAAGGAAGGAAGATAAAAGCATGTATCAAATGGTATACTGTAATTCAACATGAAAATTTATATTTCAGGCAAGAAGGTTAGGGAGAACAGACATAAACATGCAAAAAGGGGCAAAGTGTATATCAGAATTGTCATGGAGATATTATAAAGAAGAAATAAGTTTAAGATGCCATGAATATGTGATTTATATTTCACTTTTCAAAAAGCTAACAATTCATGGGGCTTATATGTCTTCAGAAATTTGGGCCATTTCATTTTATCACTGATGAGAATGACGTACCTCACGTTCCACGCAGTGGTAAAGTCTGGGTTTAGAAGTAGCAGGGTGCATGTGACATCTATCAATTCTAAAATAAAGAGAAGTCATATTAAAAACAGTCCTACCCTTGAAGGTGTGGCTTCTCTTTCTTTTAAGGTCCTCTTTATTTTATATATATATATATATATATATATATATATATATATATATATATCTCACATTATACTTATATCTCATGTCATAGTAATTTTAATGATAACTTTGTTCTAAGCTGTCAGAGACACAAAGATTATCCTCAGATACAAAGACATGAAGATTTTCTTCTACTTATGATAAGTATAACTTTTTAAAAGTTGACACTGAAACCACTTTACAATACATCTATAAAGAATAATCAAACTAACCTATTCATTCTTTTAGTAGTTTTTGGCACAAAAAAAGAAACACAATTTCTCTACCACTATTCATTTAATTTCACAAATATTTCAAGAATTGACTACGTGCAAATTTTCAAAAAGAAAATCACATATAATCCAACTTAGTTAACAATTCATTTACATTCCCCTGCAAAGATTATTTCTTACACACATTTTTACAGTTATAGCAATGATAAATGCACAATTTTGTTCTATGTTTTTCACTCAACATTATTACATATGCATTCTCCTGTATTGCTACAGTATGCATTTTTAACAACTGCATAACAATCCTTCAGTTTAATATATTATCATTTATCTTATTCTTTAGGCTGTTTCCTGTTTTGTTTTTACTGTTATGGATAATACTACTACAAACATTTTTAAGCATACTTTTTGTCTCATAGATTATTTTCTTTGGACATTTTTCCAGGAGTAGAACTACTATGTCAAACAATACAAATATCAGTATGGATCCTACTAAACACTTCCAAATTGTTCTCCAAATGGACTGTATCTATTTACATCGTCAAGAGTAATGTGAGTGTACTTATGTCCCGGAAACTTTGACCTATGTAAGTATATTTCTGAAAATGAATGTGGCAGATAAAAAAACTGTACTTTGTTTCTGTTTTAATTTACATCTTTAATTATAATTATTAATACAAACATTTTTGATTTTGTTTACTATTTTCTATTTTCATTGTATTGTCTGTTCATATTCATTAGCTATGTATCTATCATGGTCTTGAATAAGCTCCATAAGCCTATATTTAATAAAACAAAGTCAGTAATATTTAGACATATCGTCTTCATTTTATTAAAACTGAAAAAAAGAATTTTAGGATTAAGATGATCAAGCTAGGGCATAATACTAAATTATAGTAACCTCTACCAAGCTCATATTAAATGCTAAGTAAATAAAATAATAAAAACTGTTATAATTATTTAGCACTATTATGTATCAGGCACATTATTATTTTATTTACATTATTTCATTGTACTCTCACAATCATAATCCAAGATATTTGGAAATGGACATCTAGAGAGTTTAAGGAATTTGCCCAGAGTCACCTAATTAGTATGTGCAATGACAGCGTCTGACTGCTTTTAATAACTCAATTATACTGCAGTTGAAATGTCTGTCTACAATAAATAATCGGGGCACTCCCCGTTTTAAAAGATAAACTTTTAAAAATCGAAGAGTAAATACACATAAGTGCATCCCTATAGTCATCTTAAAATATTTTAGTGAACATGAAAATCAATTATTCAATTCTCAACCATCTCAATAAGAGATTAACATTTATTGTGAGCCTATGATTTCATTACTACTGAATATATTATAACATTTGATAAATAAGCAACAGAAGGTAGGATTAGCACACATTTATTTTTGAACTTTATCCTCCTCATTACAAGCATCATGAAATGTCTATATTACAAACATACTATATAATATCAATGTATATATTATATAATGTCAATATGTCTATAAAGAACAATCTAATAAACCTCTTCCTTCTTTTACTTTTAGTAGTTTTTGGCACTAATTTAACATTTACCAGGGAAATTAAATACAATTTTCTATACCATTATTCCTTTAATTCCAAAATATACCAAGTACTGACTATGTGCAGAGATTAAACTGGGCCCACAGGACTGAGAGAATGGATATTATGAGAAATGCAAAACCTGATCTTGCCTTCTAAAAGGTTAACCTTTAGTTGGAAAGAATATGTAAACAATTATAAGACAAACTAAAATAACTGTGAAGTAGAAACATATACCACATTTTGGGGACCACCAAAGCAGCTGCAATTAATTCTTACTGGAGTACCCAGGGAAGACTATAAATGAGTAAGACAGTAAAGGGCACTACAGACTGTGGAAAAAAGTATGAGCAAAGGTAAGAGGCAGGGAACTTCACACACAGTATGCTCTCAAAAGATTATGGGTATCCTGAGAGTGACTAAAGCTGAGGGTGCTGGAGAAATGTACCTGGAAAACAGAATCTGGTCCCAATGTCCTTGTCAGCCTGGCTTTCCATTACTTTCCCTTCATGTGCTACATTCCACCTGAACCAACCACCCCCCATTCCCTAAACATACTGCCCATCTGCCTACCTTTTCTTCTCTGGCTATAACTCAGATTTACCTGCTTCCTATTCTCTCTGCCAGAAATGTCCTCCTATCCCTGAATTTAAAAGAAAAAAAAAAGCATCTTTCTCTATAAAGGCCTTCCTGACCTACATGGTTGAAAGCAATCTTTCATCTCTATGTTCTGTGTATATCTTACTTTGTTACTGAACTTATATAAATATTATCCTCTTGATGAGACTGTATATTTTTTGGATGCAGGTCCTCTCTAATACACCTTCAAATTAGCCATTCATTCATCAAAGATGAAAAAAATATGGCCTCTGCCCAAAAGAAATTCCAAGTCTGCCCACATCACAGAGAAGTGGTAAGAGCACAGGCCTTAAAGCCATTCTGCCTGGGTTCAAATCTCAACTTCTCCACTTACTGCCTACATAACTTAATGTCTTTGAACTTCAGTTTCCTTATCTATGAAATGGGGATCATAACATCAACCTTAGTGTTGTAAGCAATGAAATTCATCCCATTTCTCCATAGCTGTTTGACACACAGTTTGACTCAATAAATACTTGTTCAACTAAACACCATTACTACTTATCAAGAAATGAATATTCTCAACATCAATTAATCAAAGAAGTCAAAAAAATGAGGCAGTTGTTCTTATTGCAAAGCTGTCTAAATTTCTAAACTTGTGTAATAAACAATAACAAAAAAACCACTTGGTTATTAAGTGGCTGTATGAAAATGTTTGTGCATGATGGGAAGGCCTCTGGAGTTTTTTTTTAAGTCCACAATTTTTCAAAATCCATTACACTTTCCAGATAATGAGATAAACTGGTATTTAGTTTCTTGGACTCTCCCTTTCTGCATTAAAAAAAAATGTGTATTTGACCAATCATAGTTGCTATTTGTTTGTACTTCTAATGCAACTCTCCTTCCCCACCCATAAATGAAGAAGAGTTCATCCTCCACAAGATACTTCTGTATAGCAGCACAAGGCAAAAACTAACACAGAAAATACCTAAGTTCCCACTTTTCATTTTGCGGATGTGTGAAGAGCACTTCTTTTACTGGAGGGTCTCCCCCTAGCAAGGCAACAGCAGCTGTTGGGTTCAGAGCCCAGCTCTACTACTGACTGGGAAGTTCCGAGGCACACCAATCTTTCTGTGCCTTAGTGTCCTCCTCATACGTAAAACTGAGCTAATAATAGTACTACCTCATGGGTGTATTAAATGATTCATACCCATGAATCGTTAGGACAATACCTGACACACAGCAAGCACTCAGTGATAACTCCTGTTACAAAGCCTGTATCTCCTAGCCCAGTTATAAATGATACTGGGATTGGGCCTCCCTGGTGGCGCAGTGGTTGAGAGTCCGCCTGCCGATGCAGGGGATACGGGTTCGTGCCCCGGTCTGGGAGGATCCCATATGCCGCGGAGCGGCTGGGCCCGTGAGCCATGGCTGCTGAGCCTGCGCATCCGGAGCCTGTGCTCCGCAACGGGAGAGGCCACAACAGTGAGAGGCCCGCGTACCACAAAAAAAAAAAAAAAAAAAAATGATACTGGGATTGGATGCCACCAGAGGGAGGAAAAGAATCTCTTGAGCTGGCTGAGCAGCGACTGCTCAGTGGAGGGATCCTTCTCAAACCCCCCCTGTTCTCTAAACATACTTATTCTCTAAACACACTTAAAACTTATCAACAGCCTTGGCCAACCACCAGTAATGCCTAGTAACACATACAGTCACATGCCCTTCCCCCTTCCTCTTTGATAAACTGCTAACTCTTCCTGATTCAGGACTTAAGTTCAGATGGGACCTCCTTTAAGAAGCATTCCAGTCAGATCCAAGAGGTGAGGGTGAAGTAGAATATCAGAAATGGAAAAGGGCCAATGAAGGAGAAGTAACTAGGTTATAAATATTGGACACAATTAAAGAATCCTTACTGAATTATATATTTTTTTCTGCTCTTCTTCCTCACTGGTTCTGGTTAATGAGAGAAAGGAAACTAGTGTTTCTTGAGAGTCAATGACATGCCAGTCTCTGTGCTGGGTGCTTTACATACACTAATTCATGTGATCCTCACAACAACCCTCTGAGACCTGTGAGAATTCTCTTCTTTTGGTGTGGAACTAGGAAAAGGTTAAGTAATTTGCCTAAAATCACTGCTAAATGACTTCAGTGTGCTGATAAATTGAGTCTAAATCCAGCTCTGTTTTTCTTGCAAAGAAGATGCTCTTTCCAACCTAGCACACTGTCTATAATTACTTTGCTGTCTTCAAGTGAGTGTTGAACCAAAGATCTAAAGATAAACATGTATAATCAACAGTTGACTATTTCACTCTCTCCATCTCATCAACTATATACCATTTCTTTGTAGTTTTACCAAGATGTGAGCTACTGATATCCCTACAGTCTCTTGAAATTAAACAGATCTCTCTCCAAACACCAGAACATATACCAGCAAATAACCATTCCTTTGTTACACACACTCCAATATATGACTAGCTCATCATCACATCACAAGGAGAAAATGAATCAGGGCACATTATACACAGGAAAAAAAGTACCTAAATTTCAGCTGTAACAAAGAGAACATTTAAGGATGTTACAGAAAAGTCAGAGAAAGACCAATATGCTTTCTTGGCTTCAATGCATTCTAGAAATGGCCCAAGGTGAGCAGTCACCTGGTACTGGACACTGGGTTTGACAACTGTCTCTAACAGAGATATGTTTTCATGCATCTAAAAATAAATCCAAGGTCAACTTGGATTAATTAATCTCTTCCTCTAAAATACATTCAGGTTACCACAACAAGAGAGGCTTGAGGTGAGGCTAGTGGTAAATATCAGAAAGGTCCTGTTTATTACAGAATACAGTCACTGAATCAATAGCCAGACTAAGCTAAAACCTTCTTGCTTACCAAACTCTTGTTACTTATTTGACAAATGTCTATTGAACACGTAAGAGTGCTGAGTAAATAAAGACAAGCTATAACCCCTCTTTCTAACAAACCCACAACCTAGCTGGGATAAATGTTGTTTAAATAATCAACTACAATAAAGTGTGGTAAGTTCTACTATGTATGCAGTATGAATAAGGACTCCCACCAGAGTGCAAAGGAGTAATTGTTGCTTCCTGGAGCAGTCAAGAGGCTTCACATGTGTGTGTGTTGGCAAACACAACAATAATGACAACATTAGACCTGAACCTGAACTCAGCAAAGGCATGGAATTAAGGCAGTAGTACACAGCAAAGTCCAAGAATGGAACAGTGTTTGTTGTGGCTGGAATGCACATCAAACAGCTGCAAACTCAAATGCTTCCAGGGTTCAAATAAATGGCAAAAAAGAGGCAAAGCAAACCTGGTAAGTAGCAAATGACACTGCCTCAGTGTCTGAAGGACATGAGGAGGTTGCAGTCAACTGGAATAGGCTGCTTGCCTAGTCAAGAAAAGCAAAGGCTATGATCCTCAGCCAATTGCTGCTGTGCAGAAACGGATGCATCCAAGGCTTCTGATTTTTCAAGTGAAGGCAGAAATCCATACTTCCATCCTAATTTTAGAAGTTCATCCTGATTTGAAATGTTTATCCAACAACAAAGTTGTTTTAAAAACAATTTTAAAAACATTATACAAGCCAACCGAAATAAACCTGTGGGCTGGCTTCAGCCTGGGGGCTGAGAGTCTACAACCTCTGATGCTGAATATAAAAGTAGAGGAGGGCTTCCCTGGTGGCGCAGTGGTTGAGAGTCCGCCTGCCGATGCAGGGGACGCGGGTTTGTGCCCCGGTCCGGGAAGATCCCACATGCCGCGGAGCAGCTGGGCCCGTGAGCCATGGCCACTGAGCCTGTGCGTCCGGAGCCTGTGCTCCGCAACGGGAGAGGCCGCAAGAGTGAGAGGCCCGCGTACCACACACAAAAAAAAAAACAACGTAGAGGAAAAAGCTGGTAATGCAGGCTGGGGACAGATCGTGAAGGCCCTTGAATACCATGTCAAGGATAATGACTCTACCTTGTCCCTCTAGGCATCATGAAACAAGAGGATACAAATATCAGAAAAGCATATTTCAAACTGTGTTTCTAAGAATTGTTGTTTGAAACGACTGACTAGTGGCATGACGGACATGGATTACAGAAGAGAGGCCGAAAATAGGGTAGACCAACTATGAGGTAATATTTGTCCAGATGAGAAAATAAGAAGTGAAGAGATAAGAGAGAGCTCAGTGATGGACTGAGAGCAAGCATTGTGAGAAAGAGGGAAGAACAACAACAACAAAAAGATGGAAGCGCTGACTTGGACACAGAGTGTGGGACAGAGCGCTACTCAGTCAGGACTCCAGTGCTATGGACTTCTCTCTTGCTTTTTGTTTCTGCCATGGATTTTTCATAAATCAGAATTACAGTATCACCCCTCTCCCAAACCAAATATGGCTATTACTGCAGCACACTTTTAAAAAATATTAGTTTCTCTCTAAGTAATTTAAACAGGGAGGCTGTGATGGTTACTTTTGGTTAAACTATGGTTAAACTTGACTGGCTACAGGGTGCACAGATTAAACATTACTAAACATGATTTCTGAGTGTATTAGTGAGGGTGTTTTCAGATGAGATTAACATGTGAATCTGCAGACTCAGTAGACTGCCCTCCCCAGTGTGGGTGAACATCAATCTGTTGAGGACCTGAATAGAACAAAAGGAGGAAAACAGGAGAATTTACTCCTTTTTTGCTTCCTCTGTCTGCTTGAGTTGGGACACCTCATCTTATCTTCTCCAGCTTTCAGACTGGGATTTAAACCACTGGCTCCCCTGCTTCTCAATCCTTCAGACTCAAACTGAATTAAATCACTGGCTTTTCTGGGTCCCCAGCTTGCAGAAAGCAGATTGTGGGACTTCTCAGCCTCCATAATCATGGGAGCCAATTCATCATAATGAATCTCATTTTATGTATATATATACATAAAATCTCTATTGGTTGTTGCTGTGGAGAACCCTGACTAATACAGATGATTTTCAAACATCTAAGGAAGTCAGCACACTAATGAGAGCATGAATTCAGTTTGGTTAAAAAGAAAAAAAATATATCCCCAGAATAAAGGTCACCTGCAGTTACAGAATACATTCTTAAGGGAATGCCTAGGATTTTGGCATGATCTATCACAAAGACACTGGCATTTCTGAAATTGTTCTTAAACTGCCAGCTTTCTTCACTTGGCTCTTATATGTATATTTTCTACAAGAACAATTTTAAAAGTATAGCATTTTCATGAAATAACTGCTTTTTCCTAATACTTTTAACTTTCTTTCCTTAGCAAAATTCACCACTGTGTCCTTCAGTTCACAAGTTTAGCAGAACACTCTTATGTTAGTCAGTCTGCATTTTCAGGTATCTTTTTTTATCAAATCAGAAACTCACTCCCATATTTTTACCAATAATACAACATACAACTTGAGTAATATATGACACCGCATTGAACTATACTGTCGCTGCCCCCAAAAAGTGAAATTGAAAACTACTTCCATGAAGATATAGGTTAAGATAAAATCAAGTTGCTTCTGTACACACACACAGTTGCATCAGAATTCAAACCTTAGATGTCAGTAATTCATGTGAGTGAGCTTAACCATTTGATCTTCTGCCTGGGTTCTCCTGGGTCTATCAAGATAAAACTGCATGATGAGGAGATTTAGCAAAGCCTACAGTGCACTGCCTAGAAAGACAAGAAACAGGGAAATGGAGAGAAGAACTTGGAAGACTACAGGAAGAAGGTGGGTTGGGCTAGCATACATGAATGGGCAAAAGCTAATGATCTGAAAAGACAGCCTTTGACACTTTCAAATTCATACTGTTTCTTCTCTACAAGAGCATCATTTGTCTCCCCCTGCAGAGTTAGTTATGTATTGGCTCAATCATACATTTCTGTGTGCCAGAACATACACAATATAGCTCTGTTAGGCAAAAAAATAACTTGATGGATTCACATGGTGCTACTTTGTACCTTAGTGTTGATGAAAACTACTATAGGGTAATGGAATGGAGAATGAAAGAGGGTCTAACAACAGATAAATGCCCTTAACTTTAAGTTTATGCCTAAACTTATGCCTTTAAGTTTCGGCCACAAACTTAAGTTATGCCATAAACTTAGACATAGCCTTATAATTAAGAAATATATATATCAGTGGACTAATTGAGTGAAACAGAAAATAGAAACTATTTCACATTAAATCTTCAAATCAGATTACCTTTTCTACTGGTCTAAACAGGGAAAAGTGCTATTAACCTATTATGACAGTATATTAAGGACAATGGCAAGAGGAACACAAGGAAATTGGTATGTCACCTTTGGCAACACTATTCTCCATGAAGAGATTGTTTCTCACTCAACTGTAAGCTTCCTGAGTAAAGGAAACAGGTATTATTCATCTTTTTATCCCCCACAGTACTTAGAACAGCTTCAGGTAGGAGTAGGCCCTCGGTAATGGCTACTGAACTTATAATTAAAATTCTCTAAGAAACAAAGTTCTTATTCAAAATTAGCTACCAGATATACTGAGCATTTCTGAAGGTACTGTTGTATGTGGGAAGGGGAAAGAGCTTTACAGAAACAGTCAAGAATATGGTCTTGGATGAGCACTCTCCAAAAAAGTGAGAACTCAGATCTTACGTTTACCTAAAAAGTAAACTGAATTTGTGTACATGGAGGCTTAACATCACATACAGGGGGGAAAAAATGAAAAGACACCAGGTGGGATGAATAGGGATTGTCTGATGCAGCAAAGAACTACCTCAGAGTAGCAGAAAAATGAAGAAATAGGATGGTTTTCTTTTGCTCATTTCAGCATAGGAACAGAACAAAGTGGGCCAGAGCTTACTTGGGAGTCAAAGTACAACAGCACCATCATAAACCACTGACCTGGTTCACAGTATAACTACCACCATCACACCTTGGTTATCTCATTTGGACTGCTATTAAATTAGTGCTATTGCTCATAACGTACTAAAGGATTAGAAACCAGAGAATCAGAGCTTGTAGGGACTAGAGTCCACTTCACAGATTTTCAAACTGTTTTTAGCCATAAGATGCTTTCTTCAAATATCTTACAAATGACCCCAATGCATTAAAAAAAAAAAATCAGAATATCTGTTTGCAGTAGAGGGCCTGGCACCCTGCTTGAGGCACCTTCCACAGAATCATCATGGATGCAAAATTAGAAAACGAGTGATGAGTCCAAGCTCCTCAGTTGACAGAGACGTTAAACGCCTGCCCAGGCAGTGAATGAAAAAGCCAGAACTAGAATCCAGGAATGGCAACATCAGAGAGGGTTCTTCCCACTATATTTCATGCTGCTTCTAAAAGTCAAAGAAAGAGGATAGACTCCATACTTACCATCTTTGTTCAGCCATTGCTTTCTTGTTCTGTACAAAAGGAGTTTGTTGTGGACATACGGTAAAAGGAACTTGACACACCAGCTCTCCACGCCAAGTTTGTTTTCAACCAGGACTATGGGACTCCGATTATACCTAGCTTCAGGACATGGGATCAGGCCAATTTCATCTCTTAATATGTAAAACATAAAAAAGAATTAAAGATAAGAATACTAGCCTTTTCAAAAATTTTCATATCCTACAGAATATTAAAAAAAAATGTACATATTTCCCTTTCTTAAAAATATTTAGCTCACCACTGGATTGGTAGAAATAATAATCTTTTAAAAGTTTGATAATACTGACAAGAGTATGGAAAAATTAGTATGCTGTACTCGCTGTTACAGGAATGAAAACTGGTCTAATCTTTGAATAGAAATTTGAAAATGTCTGTCAATTTTTTAAGTACATATACCCTTTGACCCAGTGATTCTACTGTTCAGAAATTATCCTGTGCCAAAATATATGAATTCATTGGATATTCATGGCAACAGTGCAACAATCTGGAAATACTCTGAATGTGTATCAAACAGTATAAGACTGGTAAAATCAATGTGCTTCATCCATGTGACAGAGCTGAAAAAAAAATAATGAGGTAAATCTGCATATGCTGATATGGAAAGGGTGCCAAGATACATAAAACAAAAAAAGCAAAATGCCAAACACAGTGTACAGCACAAAGCCCTTTGTATAATCTTTTTTTTTTTTTTTTTAAGGGCAAAGTCCTAGTCTTTTTCTTTTTCTTTTCTTTTTTTTTTTTGGCTATTCTGGGTCTTCATTGCGGTGTGTGTGCTCTTAGTTGTGGGCTTCTCTCTAGTTGTGGTGTGTGGGCTCTAGAGCACATGGGTTTAGTTGTTTAGTTGCCCCACAGCATGTGGGATCTTAGTTCCCCCACCAGGGATGAAACCCGTGTCCCCTGCATTGGAAGGCAGATTCTTAACCACTGGACCACCAGGGAAGTCCCTGTATAATCTTTTAAAAAGATATATAGATGCACTAAAAAATTTCTTGAAAGGATACCAAGAACCTTTTGGGGACAGGATTTATTTTTATACAGTTTAAATTTTCTAGTTACTCGTACATATTATTTATGATTTTAAAAATGTCAAAAATGTATTTGTTTGCCTGCTAATAAATATATGTAGACCAGATTATTAATAAAATTATATTATCAGTGAGACTATGGGCCATATTTTCTTTTCTTTTTTATAATTCTTTATATATTTCTAAAATAAAAAACATGCTAATATGTAAATATTGTTAAAACACAAAATACATTTCAGGATTTGACCATTTTCATCTGTGGTGGCTTCTATATCCCTTAATCCACCTCAACTTAAGTTGAAAATTTACATTACAGGCAAAAAATAGAACTACCATATGACCCAGCAATCCCACTACTAGGCATATATCCTGAGAAAACTGCAATTCAAAAAGATACATGTACCACAATGTTCACTGCAGCACTGTTTACAATAGCCAGGACATGGAAGCAACCTAAATGTCCACTGACAGATGAATGGATAAAGACAATGTGGTACATATATACAAGGAATATTACTCAGCCATAAAAAAGAATAAAATTAGGTCATTTGTAGAGATGTGGATGGACCTAGAGTCTGTCATACAGAGCGAAGTAAGTCAAAAAGAGAAAAACAAATATCATATATTAATGCATATATGTGGAATCTAGAAAAAGGGTACAGATGAATCTATTTGCAGGGCAGGAATAGAAATGCAGACGTAGAGAATGGACATATGGACACAGTGGGGGAAGGGAAGGGTGGGATGAATTGGGAGATTAGGATTGACATATATACGCTACCATGTGTACAACAAATAGCTAGTGGGAACCAGCTGTATAGCACAGGGAGCTCAGCTCGGTGCTCTCTGATGACCTAGATGGGTGGGATGGGGGTGGGGTGGGAGGGAGGTCCAAGAGGGAGGGGATATATGTACACATACAGCTGATCCACTTCGTTGTACAGCAGAAACTAACACAACATTGTAAAGCAATTATACTCCAATTTAAAAAAAAAAGAAAATTTACATTACAGGCAGAGATTTAATAAACAATACATAGGGCAGTTGACTTACACAGTAAATGAACCAGCAAGCACAAAAATATTTTTGTAAAACCTGCACTCATTCTTTTCAATTATAAAGAATTTACAGTCTTGTCTATGTGAAACATCCTTTCTCAAATAGTATGTTCTTCCATTAATTAATGAACTTAC
The DNA here is from genome assembly GCF_949752795.1 of Hyperoodon ampullatus. Taxonomy (NCBI): domain Eukaryota; kingdom Metazoa; phylum Chordata; class Mammalia; order Artiodactyla; family Ziphiidae; genus Hyperoodon; species Hyperoodon ampullatus. The sequence goes on from NC_136919.1 coordinate 77,646,248, forward strand.
AAGAAACCTTTTAACAAGAGCAGCTGACATAAATATTTTTAGAGCGTCTAAGCAGATTTTTTTTAATGTGTTTTTTAAAAACAGAATAAAGAACTGGTTTTCAGAGCTTGTGTGTGTGACAGCATCTATTATGCCCTTGAATTCCCCTGCCAAGACAGTATGCTGGCTGACAAATGCAAAGAGGAAAACTGTTCAATTACAGGTTATAAGAAAAGCACTCTTTATCTGTTAGGCCACCATCACAAACTGGTGGGAGGCTGTGGAACTAAAATAAAATCCATCCTGGAAACTCTAAACTGGATAGCTCAGAAGTAACCTACTTTCTCCTGATCACTTCATTAGTGACACAGGGATATATCAATAAAAGAGGGTATTCTAGGGGTTCCAAGTCACTAACCGTTCTTTTGAGCTGATTTAACTCCCAAGTATACTTTGGGACCTAAGGCTTTTTGTCCTGACAACTGACTCAGTTGACTCAGGGGCGTTTTGGTACACCATGCCAGCACTATCTAAACATTTCCTGAGTACTACAATGAATGGGATACTGTGTTAGGTTCTGAAAATGCAAAAATGAATAAAACAAGGTGGTCCCAGACTACACAAAGCTGATGGTTTTGCTGGTGAGTTGTGTCAATATCTAAAATAAAATGTTAACACTTTGCCACTCTAGTAATATAAATGAAGTTCTTAGGAAGAATGGGGCGATGCTGAGAGAGCATCTGAGGCCAATGTCCAGTATTTCAAAATATATTTTTGTATTTGGTGATATGAATTCTAATCTAATTTAACACACTATTAGGACAACAAGCCACATCTAGATCTATAACTGACTAAATACATGTCTGAATTGCTGGTATTTTCTGGTGTTCAGGTACTACTATGTAAACAATATTTTAAGAAAACTAGAATTATAGTTAAAAAATAATAAACTCTGTAATTATTTCAAGAAAGTCTGTTTTCTGAGATCTAACAACCACCTACAACACTACAAAGAACTGCAAAAGTCAACAATATGAATGTTAGAGTAACAAGAATAAAAGAATCCTAGCTTCTGAGTATAGTCCATTTGCGGGGGGAGGACTTTTTACTTAAATTCGCAATGTAAAAACCTGCCTTGCTCACTATTTACACCACACATAAAATGCCCAACTAATAATCTTGTACCTAAATGAAAGTACAGAACCATCTGCACAAATAAAAACACACTGCTTTAGTTGGCTATTATCTTTCCAAGAAATAATTTTACAAAACAAGAATGCCTTGGATATAGCAGGTGCTCAATAACTGCTACTGGAACACTGATTATCAGTGCACTTCAGTGATAATATTCAAATAGTTTTCAAAGAATATCACTTCTTGACTCTCCAAAAGAACATTACCTCTGATTTCCTTCTAATGCAGTGGGTCCAAATCCTAGCTTTGTCAATATGATATAGATATATCTCTCTATATATGTATCAATATCTCTATCTCCTGCCCCTTGGCCTCTGTAGACCTCAATTTCTTCATTTGTAAAACAGAGGAATTACATCACATTTCTAAATAAGGGAAATGGGCTGCTAGGTCTCATCCAGCTTTCAAATTTTATGACTGAGAAACCCAAAAGCTATTCCCATGTAAAGAGAATGAAAATGGTCATATCAGGGAATATGAAGCACTATGAAAAAAAAAGGAAACATTAAAAGAGAGGTAGGAGGATGTAGAGACAAAAGCACTCAAACTTCTAAGGTCCAGGGTTCTAGTTAGTCTCTGTTCTACCACTGATCAATGTGAATTTGACTAGGCACTTGCCATCAGTATCCTCATCTGAAATACAGAAATAACAATGCCTTCCCTGCCAGTTATGAAAAGCAAATAATACAATGTAAAGACTGTGGTAAGCTACAAAGTACCAGGCAGAGATGAAGTATATTACCATTAATTCAGTTAAGAGCCTGAGGTCAACCAGAAAAGTTCCTTGGTTAACAGATAATGGGAAGCTAAAGCAAAGAAAGTTAAGCCTTTGTCAAGTTATTTGACCCTAAGATACAGTGTTTTGCTGCTTCCTAAAAATATAACATGTACTTCATAAAGGTAGGTCAGTAAGATTCCAAATAACAGTGTGTTTGACAGATTTCTCCTATGCCTAGTCCCTTAGGTCATAGTCCACTTTTTTTCAGACAATTTAGAACAGAATTCCAGAATCATTTTGAAATTGGAAGGGACTTCATTCCTCCAGTCTCTCATTTTGTCAGATGAGGGAACTGAGATCCACTGAGGTTAAGGTGATTACTCAAGGTCATAGTGCTAGTGGCTTAATTCAAAATCTGGATCTCCTACTATTTAGCCCAAAACCCTTGACACTAGTGAAAATAAAGACATCAGTGAAAGCAAGCAGGCTTTAGATTAACTCCTTTTAAGAGTTCTAGCAAGATTTCTGGCTATTTAAATTCTAATTTCATACTCAAAGTTGGAAAATTCAGGGAAAAAAAACTAAAAGTCATTTGTCACCCCTCTACCACCACTAATGTTGGGTATGCATCCTTTTTTTCTAAGTAGTTTACAAAAGTGGGATTATATTGGACATACTCTTCTATAATCCTTTTTAATTATTTAATTATTTATTTATTTGGCTGTGCCCCATGGCATGCAGGATCTTAGTTTCCCGACCAGGGATGGAACCCGTGCCCCCTGTGGTAGAAGCATGGAATCTTAACCACTGGACTGCCAGGGAAGCCCCTATAATTCTTTTTTTTTTTTTTAATTTAACAATTCACATTAAACATTTTCTTATATAATTTTTGTATCGTTCATGGTTGCAATGAATGTGCTGTAAACATCAAATACATCTCCAGTTATTTCTTTATGAAATAGTCTCATAAGAGAAATTTCTGACTTTCACTACCACCACATTCCATTCTTTTTTATTTTTAGGTTTCTGGCAATTTAGATTCCTGGTGCTTAACCAGGATACTCAAGTAAATATCTGCATTAACAAGGTCATGGGATTTTTACAAACATGAAAATTTGGGACAGCGATCAAGTTCCAATCTTTTCAACGAGAAACCACAGTGCTCACTTTTTAGGTTACCTTCGAAGGCTGCTCCAAAGGAATAGCAACATGGAATGAAACTACATATTTACTTAAAAAGATCATCCACAGCATGGTATATCTCCCTTAGCGGTTCACTTCACAATGGGGATCCACTAACTTCCAGATGAAGTTCAGGGTTCATACACCACTGATACTGACCTTGTTCCTCATGTTTAGACAGCTTCTCTTGTCTGTGCTTTTCAGAAACATCAGTCTAACTGGAGTAGGTCCACTTATTTACAAAAGTAATATTGACCAGCTTCCTGTCGGGGAGGTAAGGATGGTCCCCAAATATTAAAACTGAACCCTGTAATGTGGAGTGACTAAAGAGAAAACAGCCCGAGATTCAGCAAATTGTACAGATCTTTTTAATCTAATAGTTATTTTTTTCCCTTCAAACTGGAATTCTTTCCAGAATGACCAAAAAGTTAGAAAAGTATCTAAAAGAACTGACCCTTGCATATTGTTAACTAAAACTTTACTGGTGATTAAGATATTTCAGAGACCTCATAAGCTTTCTCAATTCTAAAGATTACTAACTATCACTGAAATTATATTACTGACCCTATTTAGAAAACAGATACACAAATTACTATTGTTTACTGAGTGTTTATTATATGCAATGCTCTGTTTTAGGTTTTACATACACTATTTCATTTATTCCACACATTAATCTTATAAAGTAGGAATTTTAATTCCATTTTATAGATGAGGAAAGAGTCTTGTCTGACACTACTCAGCTAGTAAATAACAAGCCAAAGTTCAAACCCAGGACTGTGAGACTGCAAACCCAAACTTTTACAAGTATACTATTGTTCAAATAAATAGATAAAAATCAAGTGTAAGAAGTCAATTAAGATTCTATGCTTTCCTATTCTTCAGTTCAACTTGCAGACGATCTGAAACTGCCTTTCATTACTACTGCCTTACTCAAAAGTTCTCACTGGGGCCTACCCACTGCCTAAGAAGTATATTTTCCCTGAGCCAACTCTTACCCAAGCCTCATGTCTCAGTTTAATTGCTATTTCCTCAGGAAAACTATCTTGACCTTCCATCCTAAATTAGTCCTCTCTGTTATTATTCTTTCAAACTATCCTTCTTATCCTTTGGGGCTTTTTTCATAATTTGTGTGTTGATTTGTTTAAAGTTCCACTGGGCAGGGACCAAGTGTGGTGTGTTCGTCAATCTATACCCCAATCCTAGCCCCATATACCTAGAGACCAGCACTGTATCTATCAAATAGAAACATTCTTTTGCTGAATGCACCAATGGAATGAGTGAAATTAAGTCAGATAGTCAAGGACTTCCATAATCTGTCCCTACTTTATTTTTTCAATCACATTTTGTTACTTTTAGTCTATTCACTGCTTCTTGTAGAGGTCTCCAAGACTGTAAATCCTACCTTGTCTTCAAAGTGCCACTCAAAACCCCACCTCCCCTAAGAGCACTAGCCCAGACATACCCAGCTTCCCTTTTAACTAATAGACTCACGTACGACTTGTTTACCATACTGCTAGTCCAGCCCTTATTATAAACTGCTTTGCAGGGTAAATGCACTGTTCATACATACAAGTCTTAGGTCTCCATCTAGACCTGCACTGTGCAATACAGTGGTCACCAGGCATATGTGTCCATTATGTATAAATCAATTAAAATTAAATAAAACTTCAAATTTAGATCTTCTTTCGCACTAGCCACATTTCAAGCACTCAACAGCTATACATGGCTAGTGGTTACCATTTGGACAGGACAGATAAAGAACATTTCCAACATCACAGATATTTCTGAGGGCCTTGAGTACAAGAACTGTATTTTATACTTCTTTCTATTCCATACTGTGAAGATGGTAGCTACAGAAGCAGTGAGAGTTCAATAAATATTACAGAGTAATAAAAAATAATAACTTTCTGGATAAGAGAACTTTGACCTGACCCTAATTACACTGTAAACAGCTGTCCTCCACACTAGCACAGCGTCTGTACATTAAGCTAATACCTGTTGCTGGGTCAAGCCTTCAGTTATTTTTCCAAAGTATTCTCTAGGAGTCAACCGCACAAACAACATTTGCATGGTATTTTTCAGTTTATAAAGTGCTTCACATTCATCGTTCAGTTGGCCAATATATTTCCTAAGGAACACAGGGATTCAGGTTAAGTCTACTATTTACCTAGTGGCAACTAAGTGCAAGACACTGTGTGAGATGATTTTCCTATGTTTTCATCAGCCTCTAGAGCCCATGCTCCGCAACAAGAGAAGCCACCGCAATGAGAAGCCCGCGCACTGCAACGAAGAATGGCCTCCGCTCACCACAACTAGAGAAAGCCTGCGCACAGCAATGAAGACCCAACGCAGTCAAAAATAAATAAATAAAATAAATAAATTTTAAAAATAAAAGAGAAAGAAGAAACAGGCTGAGAAAGGGTAACCTATCCATACCCACCAGTAACAAAATCCACATTTCACCCATTATATCTTCAACTCCTACTGGCTAGAAATTTCCAGAGACAAAGTCAATATATTTACTGTAGTAGATGTTGGCTAATAAAATTATGATCTATCTTGTATTTGTAGAAAAGAGGAAAACAAAAAGTAAAGAATAAAAAACTTTCTTTTATAATACTGAAAAGTGTAATTAGGTACTAACTTTGAAGGTAAATGATGCCTTTTTCTTTTAACTAGAAATAGAGCATATATATTTTGGAAGTAAAAGGGTTAGATGAGGGGAGGAAGTGTGAGCAATTTTGAAAAGTCCAAATTATAAGACATTTTTAAAGACTCATTATAGTATTACTGGAGATATTGTTACTGTAGGGAATATGTACTAAAATATAGCTGAAGATTAATATTAAACAATGAGTTAAGTTATTTAAAATTTTCAGATCTATATCATTATTTCATATTATTTCAACTGCCCAAATTATTTCAAACTTTAAAAAGTACTAAATGACCCAAATGTTTATTAATCATTATAAGTTATGCACTGGCAGAGAGCACATTGATGAGATCTCATAAAAAATGCGATGGGGGGGCATTGAAGTCCTTTATGAGTTTCAATAAATATGATCCAGAAGAATTGGGATGTGTTCCAAACTGCACTGTGTCAACCTGCCAGGCCAATGAACACTCAAACTCAAGTTTTTTCAAATATGAAATACTGATGCTTTTCTAGTCTACTTCAAAGAAGGCAAACTAAGATGATTACTGTACTTATTAGACTTCTTTCTAACCTCCTCAGTTTCTTTAAGAAAAATAACCTCAAATGATGAGAAAATAGTCATTTCATTTGTCCAACTTTTTTTTTTGAGAATGTCTCTTATTTGCACTAAAGCTCTCATTCTCAAAAGGGGACTGAAAGACTGATATACAACAAGGCATCAAAGCATTCTTTAGAAGGCCCAGTGCCCACTATGGTTACTGCCAGGAAATCATTCCAAACACTCTCATTCTGAAAAAGGCAGCAGTCACAAGGGGAAAGGAAGTGGACGCTGTCAGAGGTGGCAGGTGTGTTTTGAGGCCAGCAGTGTCTTGTTTTTAATGAGGCACAGTTGCAGGTCTCCAACTGTGTGCCACGAGGGAGCAAGACATCTGAGGGCATCACCCTGAAGGAAAAGAACACTTCATTTAGATGAAGGTCTGGCACCTCTTTTCAGCGGAAAAGCTTAAGGAGTTAGAATGCTTAAAAAGAATAATTCATGCGTTCCAGTTTAAAGAATAAAATATTTTTTAAAAAAACTCCATAAGCAATTAGGTAAAGTGAAAACAATGTAAAACTGGATTCCATGTTTCTTTCTCTTGAGGGGAGGAGGGATGAAGGGAGGAAGGATAGGAAACTAGCTACACTCTTGCTTCTTCCTTACTCTTTTGTACAATGTGTAGATATATCTCTCCTTTAATAGCTTCTTTTTCGTTACATAAAAGCAGAAGTATCAGAGAGAATACAGTCTCTTACCGGATCTTCCCGGAGTACTCCAAGTAAAATGGAAAGGAAGGAGGGAAAGATACATGTGTCAGTTCTGTGGTGTCCTACTTAAAGAGGGTAGCAGCGTTTGCATAAAAAAAGAGTTAATATGCTCCCTGTTACTATGAATCAGCTAATGCTAAAAAGTGTCAAGGTTTCATCTGCTTCCCACCAGACCCAACCTGTGCCTACAGAAGCTACTCTCTTGAGAATGCCCTGTTCACCTTCAAAACAAAATGTTTCATCGAAGTTCCTCTACAATTTTGGGACAGGTGAGGCGAAAGTCAAAAGCAGCCTCAAGCTACCTTCGGCTAGTAAACTGAGGGGGTTTTGGCCCATGGAGAATAAGATGATCAGTAACCCCTTCTTACCAAGGTCCGGGATGAACCTCAAAAGAGTTGTGTTAACAAAGCACATACAGACCCACACCGTGTACCTTAAACGGATGTGGGACGTGGACACACGGGTGAAGTCTTTCGAGTTTCGTGAACTCCTGGGAAAGGGGTGGGAGGGAGGAGAACCAAACAAAGTCGCAACGTTTTGATTTTCCGAGGTCACTTCTAAGGACTCGCCTGAGAGCTTGTTCCGGTAGCGGAAAGCTGGCCCCGCGGCGGCCAACAACTGTCGGGCCCCGACCCGGCTCTGTCGGCTCTTGTGAGCAGCGCGCGGGTCAAGACCTGCAGTCCGAGGTCGGCTCTAGGCTTGGCCCCGCCCCCTCCCGCCCCCGACGACCCCCGGAGGCGGCGGAGGCGGGGGCACCGCCGGCGCGCGACTCACATGTGCGGGTTCCTCCTGAAGGCGTTGGTGATGTCCTTCACCACCCGCTGCACCAGCACCGCTACCTCCTCGCTCGTCTCGGCCATGTTGGCGGCGTCCGCGGCGGCTCGGGAGCGCCTCCGGGAGAGCGCCGAGCCACCCGCGGGAGTTCCCGGGGAGCGCGCGCGTGTGCGCCGGTTTGGCCGCGCCCCTGCCCCCGCCGTGGAGGCCGCCGCCGAGCACTTCCGGGTCAGCCCGCGGTCGGCCGGTGTGTGGTCCCTGACGAGGCTGAGGCTGGCAGCTTGGTCCCTGACTTTCCCTCGTAAGCGAGTTTCTAAGAGCCCGAGAAGATGCTGCAGACTCATTTGCAGTTACCTCAGGTCGCTGTATTACACTTTTTATTTTAATTTCTAGGCCACTGGGGACCGAGGAGGGAGGGGTCCTAAGGTCACTCCCAGAGCCAGGGTCTGGCCTGAATACCCCGCCCAGACCACCCGTCCTCAGCTGTTCAGGAAAGGAGCCAGTCCCAGAATGCTCCTGGAGGAAAGTTTAACCGAGAGTGAAGATCCTCTTAAGCAGTTAGTCCCTTGGCGTTCTGAGAACTTGTTCCCTGTATTTTCTTAGTTGGAGGGATGAGGCCGTCCAGAGACGCCTTTGGCGGAATGAGGCCCAGTCGGACCGTATTGGTGACTTCAGGCTTTTGTACCTGCGTGCCAATTTCGGACACTAAGCAGACGCTTTCAAAAAGTTAATTTAAAAAATGTAATAAATGGATTAAAGGAAGAAAAAGGAAAGGAAAGGAAAGGAAAAGTTATTTGCTCTTTCCATATAGGGAGTAGAAGTACAGAGGTATTTTTTAGATTTTCTACATCGAGTGTACTTTGCTTTGCACGTCATTTGGTGTCCTATGAACGTTGCGTGTTAGTTTTGGAGTTAAAAAAACAAGTCCCTGGCAAGGTTTGCTCTTAATAGCTATTTGCCTTGCTACAAATAATCTTTATAAGAAAAACTGGCTTTCTAGTCCATTTGGATTTTGAAATGCTGTAATTCAAATTTTCATGTATCAGATTTTCTTTCAACCTCTGTTAGAAAAAATCTGGCTGCTTTTGTTTCTTTTTACTTAATCCTTGAAGTCTTATCTTTTAGAAACTTTTTTTTTTTAAAGCAAACTCAATGTTTAATGTAAACATGTAGAGCATTTGAAGTAAGGTTGATGATTGTGAAAGTAAAAACCATCCACTGGATGCAAAATTATAAAGCAGTGAATGAGAAATACAAATTATATTCAGTGGTCGATACTCCCTATGGGTACGTTTAGAAAGGCTACACCTGCTGTATGGACTTTGGCCTTCTGGTTTTAAAAGAAATGAGCTAGAAGTTTCATAAAATTATAGAAAAGCAAGATGGACAGTTTTGATTTAGTAAAGTCAAACAAACCTTAACATATTGACAAGTTCTCAAATGAGGCAGTGGAGTGAATTTGTGTTTAGATTCCAGGGCCAAAGACAACTTCAAATGTCCTAATTACTCTTAAAATGTAGTACCAATTCTGAAATGGTTTGAGTTCACTGATAAGTCTTCTTCCTATTCAATTAATCAGAGCCTTGCATCCTTACCTGATAAAAGTGGGAAATAAATCCTGACTTCTGGGGCAGAGCTTAAAGGACACACTCAGAAATATGACATTTTTTCCAAAGAATTTATTTTTATCTTAAAAATTAGCGTGATTTTTGTATTTCACTTTAATATATTTAACAGGAAAAACAACAGCAACAGCAAACTTTATTCCCAAATCTTGAAGTGAAATTGATATTCCAGGAAGATAACATCCTATATGATTCGGTGTGTCCCCTTCCAACACACACACACACACACACACACACACACACACACACTACCTTCATTTGAAAGGTGTGAATTATATGTCTCATGTTTCTTCTAAGAGTTCACAAATTGTTTCACCCAATTATTAAAGATCTGCTATGTTTAGAACTTGAATTTTTTATAGTTAGAGCATACTAGGACTCTGACCCAATCCCCTTATTTTGCCGATAAGGAAGCTGAGGTTCAAAGGAGAATTGAAATTCATGTGACTTTAATAATGATATGTTTATAAGAATGGGATATGATGAATTTAGCATGATTTTGTTGAAGGATTCAAAGATTTATGTTCAGGGATCTGCAAAATACACTTACTAATGAAATATTTTAAATAGCTTAAATGCCCAACTTTGGGGATTGATTAAATTACAGTGAATCTATATGATGAAATACTGTTTAGTCATTTAAAAGCTCATTGTAACTAGGAGAATATGTAGCAAACGCTTAGGAGGAAGTATATTTATAGGAGAATTTTATTTTCTAAGTAACAGGAAGAACAAAATATAATTTTTGTAATATAAGAAGTTTTTAAAGTATATGTTAATAAAAACATGGATATATTTATTTGTTAATTAGCCAACTATCTCATGCATAATAATTTTCTTAGAGATTGATTTTTAAGCAACCATGACTCGCTTAAAAATTAATCTCCCCAAAATCATGCCTTTCATATTTTAGAAGACTATTTGACAGTCCTGTGAATGTATTTGACAGTCCTCCCATACCCTCCCCCAAATCATTCCTTTCATATTTTAGAAGACTATTTGATGATGGGGGAAAAGGTAGATATATAACGACAAAAACAAGTACCAAAACAGCATATAAGACAATTATATATGTAACCGAGAAGGACCCCATGGGGCCTTCCCAGGACAGGCCTTCCCCCATATCCTCTGCTTTAGCTCCTCTATGAAGTACCTAGATAGTAGTATTTGATGCAAATTTCCTGAGTTGTTTTGCAGATGTGAACATCCCCCACCCCACCCCCTCACCAAATGGAAGAACTACTTGACCTTGAGCACATAGCCCCAGGCCTCCTGGAGCTTGAGGACTGATAATGTTAACCCTTGTGACACCACCCTGCTACCTCACCGTCAGACAGAGAACTATGCATAAGCTGATCACATACCCTGCAACCCCCCTCCCTCACCTGGCTTTTAAAAATGCTTTGCAGAAACCCTTTGGGGAGCTCAGGGCTTTTTAGGGCCTGAGCCACCTCATCTCCTTGCATGGCCTTGCAGTAAACCTTTCTCTGCTCCACACTCCGACGTTTCAGTTTGTTTGGCCTCACTGTGCGTTGGGCACACGAACTTGCATTAACATATATATATGTTGACAAAAAATTATTCAATAGTTGATCTAACAAAGAAATGGAAACTTTTTTTCAAGCCAACCTGAGGATTATAACTCAGGAGATAGTCTTTCAGAAAGCTCTGAGAACTGTTCCACTTATTAGAGTTCAATGCACAGTTATATAAGTTTTTGAGACAAGGTGTGATACGTCAAATAATGTATCATTGACAGTTTACACAATCCAGATCTACACATACAAAGCGAGTAGTGGGTCATGGGTTATCATGGCCCCTTACAAGATTAAGAAGGAAGGTTATTTTCTTTCTTAAGGAGTTGTGACTCTTTGTGAGGTTAAGAAGGAACATTATCTCCTAAGGAGGTCTGGCTAACACAAATTCACAACACATGCTTAAGGGGAGGGAGGAAGCCCAACCAGGCAAAGAAAATTTTTATGTTTAAACTTTTCTCCTCTTGCCATAAAAAATGAATTTTATTTCATCATATACAAAACAAATTGTACATAATGTAAATATATATATAAGTATTAGACTGGGATGGTATAAAATGTTAACAATGGTTATCTCCATATGATAGAGCTACTAGAGATAATTAAGACCTATAAATAGACATTCTTTATATTACTCTGGTTGTTCCAAACTTCCTACAATGAAAAACCTAATGTATGTGTTGAGGGCGCTGGTGGGAAGAAAGACACCAAGGTGGCTTTAATGACAGACCTAGTACAGTTGACTCTTGAACAACGTGAGAGTTTGGGGAGCTGACCCTCCACACAGTCAAAAATCAGTATAATTTACAGTCAGCCTTCCATATCCCTGGTTCCAATTCCTCCTTTTCTGTGGTTCAGTATCTGGGGATTCAGCCAAACCTGGATCACAGTACTGTAGTATTTACTATTGAAAAAAAAATTTGTGTATAAGTGGACCTGTACAGTTTAAACTCTTGTAAAATGGTACAGATGAACCTGTTTGCAGGCAGAAATAGAGACACAGATGTAGAGAAAAACGTATGGACACCAAGGGGGGAAAGCGGGGTGGGGTGGTGGGATGAATTGGGAGGTTGGGATTGACATCTATACACTAATATGTATAAAATAGATAACTAATAAGAACCTGCTGAATAAAAAATAAAATTCAAATAAAATCAATAAACTGCAAAAAAAAAAAACTCTTATTGTTCAAGGGTCAACTGTAATTACCTTTGTGCAGAGTTGTAGATGACCTTATAATCTGTTTTCATTTTTGCTCTGTATTATTCCACTTTTATCACTATGATGTGTTGTTTATTTACTCCAGTATTTGGATTGAAGTCCATTTTACTATGGTAACATTATGCAAGATAGAGTGTAAATAGTACTAAACATGTTTTTACCATGTGCTATTATTACAAAAACAAGTTTATTTTCTCCATTAAAATAATTAAGTGCTCAATTTTAAGTGCTTCATTATAATATTACCATTGTGACTAAGTATATACTTATAGTATACCAAACCTCAACCTTAATCACTCCTAAAATTTAAAATCCAAGAACTTACAAAGAAATAGGAGAAGGGAAATATAATACTAGTCAAGAAGTCACAATATCAATGTCTTTTTATGAATTCTTAAGAAAAATCAATAGGAGTAATGTTATATCTAAAGTTTTTATTAAAAACCATTTCAAGATAAGGAATAGAAAATAAATGAATTTGAAAAGACATGTACATTAAACTTAGGGGAGTTTTGGTATACATTTTGCCTCAGTGTGTAGGTGTATTTTCCCAAATACAAAACTTCATGTATGATCAAGAACTATTTTTTTTAAGTCACAAAATCATGAATTGCAAATGACATCTATTCTTGTACTTAGTTGATATATCTAGTACTTCATTATTCTTTTTTATTGTTACTATTTATTTATAATTAAAGCATCATTGATTTACAATATTGTGTTAGTTTTGGGCGTACAGCAAAGTGATTCAGTTATATATATATATATATATATATATATATATATATATATATATATATACACACACATATATATATATTTTTCAGATTATTTTCCATTATAGGTTATTATAAGATATTGAATGTTGTTCCCTGTAACACTTCACTGTTATAATTCTTGAGATAAAGATAAGAAAATGCATGTGATAGCACCTTTAAACTGGGAAGCACTATACAAATTATTACTTATTTCTATGAGTTGACACAACATCATTACAGGTAAATCAGTATTAAAACACAATAGTAGTGGTTGAGAGTCCGCCTGCCGATGCAGGGGACACGGGTTCGTGCCCGGGTCCCCGAAGATCCCACGTGCCGCGGAGCGGCTGGGCCCGTGAGCCATGTCCGCTGAGCCTGCGCGTCTGGAGCCTGTGCTCCGCAACGGGAGAGGCCCCAGCAGTGAGAGGCCCGCGGACCGCCAAAAAAAAAAAAAAACAACAAAAAACACAATAGTAAACTAAGATGAAGCTTAATACTAACTTTCAAAATGAAACTCTATTGTTTAATATTCTAAAGAGAATTATACTGCTATTACAATTAATTTCCTAATCAAAACATGAACTTTTTTTAACCAGACAAAGTAGGTAAATGTTATAAAGATGCTTATCATGACAATGACTTTAAATGATCAGTTAGTACTGATGTTGGAATCCATGATGATAGAGGAATGAAGATACTAGTTGCATAATATGGTTTTTGTTGCTGAGTAACTGGTGTTTTATTTTTCTTGACATTTGATAGTTCCAAACTGTCATCGTTTTCCTTTATCCTCTTCTCCCTACCACAGAGGCCCAGGAAACCCATGATGTAATCTTCAGAAGAGAACAGGAGAAAATGTCTGGAGAGAAAAAGAGCCAATCCAGGCCTTGCATATGGAAACAGCTAGGGAGATGGGTATGTCTCTATGATGGATTCAATGTTTCTCATGTACTGAAGATGTCAAATTTTTCTAGGAATTTCTTAGTAATATGCCATTTAGTGGATGACTAAGGGAAAGAAGTATCCAGATATGAGTACATTCTTAAGGAGTTATTTTTTTGCTTTGCGTTTTTCTTATTCTTCAGTGTAAATATGACAATCATGTAATAGACTTAGGTTAAAAAATCATAACTGAAAATTTAGGAAAGTAGTAAAAGCTTCATTTTTACTATCAAAGAGGTTTAGTTGAGACTTCTTCGGTAACTGCCTAAAAGTAAGACAGAGCTATATCTCCTCTTCTTTCATCTCACTTCTTAAGCTAATTTTTCAACTCAGAAATTTTATAATAAAAATATACCATATTTCTCATTTTCTTCCTATTTCCATGTTTTAAGCCACCTCTGACACTTACCAAAATTAACAACAGGCCAAAATCACCCATAGGAAATGATGAACTTTCTTTGTTAAGTGTTGAATTATGCCCAAACTTGTAGTATAGTATTTATAGAGACTGACAGTCTGAGTTTTAGGAAGGAATGCCAAAGAGTAACTCCCCAATTAACATCTTCTGGCTTTAGGCACTTGAATTTCTATGGTAAGTCTGAAAAATCACCATCAGTGTGCAAAAAAGAACAGTGCAAAATGTTGTGTATTGGGTTCATAGAAGGAGAAGGTTAAATACCACCTCTGAGGGATGAGACTCCAAGTAATTGTACTTATTTATTCCACAAATTTTAATGAATGTTACTGTGTTTAAGACATTGTGCTTGCTGCTAGGTATACGGTGGTGATAAAAACAGACATTATTCTTGCCTTCTTGTAGAATTTACCATCTAATGGAAGAGATACACAATATTCAAGTAAACATAAAAATGTATAATGAAAAATTGTAATACATGACACAAAAGGTAAAAGCAAGGCACCATGCTAGATGATAACAGTGTGGAGTAAGAGCAGAGCTTTAGACAGTGTGGTCAGTGAAACCTATTCCAGGTGGTGATATTTAAGCTGAGACCTGAAAGGTAAGAAGGAACCAGCCCTGTGAAAAGCAGGGGAAGAGCCTCATCAATAGTGGAAACAGTATGTGTGCAGTCCTTAAGAAGAGAGTTTACATAGCATGTCTCAGAAATTGAAAGAAGGCCAAGCTAATAACTTTTACTGACCTGAAAGTGTTTGTAAAGTGATTTCAGATTTAGTATTGCTTTCACCTGGATGTCAGCTATGAGCATGATTGCTTACTTCCAATTTTTCTTACTTTCTGTATCCTCTTTTTTCTTTTTTGTACCACACTGAACAGCTCACTAAGGACAGCTCATGTCACATGGTTACATGGTGTCCCATGGTCAGGTATTTAGTCATGAAGCCCAGTAGCAAACACAGAACTGTTTCTCAAAAGGCTAATATTTATCAATAGTAGAGGACAGGCTTTTTTCCAAAACCCTAAGAGTGTTGCCATGACATTTAAAAAAAAATTTTTGCTACCACTGGATCTTCTGAGTCATATGGCCCAAAATCAGCTTGCATGGAAGCTCTGGGATCCATTCAAAACTATGAGTTACTCAGTCACTTATTCCAACTAGAACATTTGAATAGACTACATATTGCCTCCTGAATCTAAAGTGGCCCATGTGTTTCTCAGTGGTGGAGTGTACAAGATGAAGCAACTTGTCCTTCACGTTGATAGAAATATTGTGACATGCCCCAGACTACTGGACTCTTAGAAGCTTCACTATCATGACAGGCCCCTGAATGTTTTAAGGGCTTATCTAGCATCCTCTGTCATGTATGTGTTTTGCCAAGGCATGTAGCATATTTGTTACTTACTACACATGAAGTCAAATACCTGAAAGGAAAAAAGGACTAAAGCTCTCATTATATACTCAAGACTCTTGTATTTTTTCCTTGTAGCATATATTAAATGCAATTAACAGTTGTCTAATTAGTTCAATATCTTTATCATTCTATAGAATATAACTCCACAAGGGCTAGAACCCTATTTTTCCTGTTCAGTGCTGTGTATCTGTACCTTGCCTTGCGTATAATGGGCTGTCAATTAATATGTAAATGTATGGATAGATGAACGAAAGAAAAGAAATGGAAAAAAATAAGAAAGGATAGAATAGCCAACATGTAGCATAGATAAAGAAGCTGTAGAGGAACTCACCTAGGAATTTAGTTAGAGGCTGAATCGTGAGGAAACTTAAGACCATATTTTGGCAGTTGAAATTTTTCTGAAAGGGTTGCAGGGAGCCATTGAAGGGGTTTATGCTTCTCTGTTGAAATCCACCCATTTTTCAAGGGTGCTCTCCTTACTTTATACTATGTTTAGTTATACATACATACGTAAATTGAGCACACACATGTATCTATACATACACAGTTTTGAGTTTTATCACATAATAAAATGAGGGAATCCATTTCATCTTTGTTTTCCTAGTACCTGGCATATTACCTGAACATAGTAAGCACTTCAGCATTTGTCATATGAACAAATAAAGGCCCAGTTCATATGCCACTTCTCTACTTGTTTTAGTTTCTTAAGATAGAAGGTTAGGTTATTGATTTGAGATCTTTCTTCTTTTTTATATAGGTATTTACAGCTATACATTTCCCTCTAAACACTGTTTTAGCTGAATCCAATAAATTTTTATATGTTGTTTTCATTTTCATTTATCTCAAGGTATTTTCTAATTTCCATTGTGATATTTTCTTTGACCTTGATTATTTCAGAGTATGTTGTTCAATTTCCACATATTTCTGAACTTTCCTAACTTCTCTCTGTTACTTATGTCTTATTTCATTCTATTTAGGTCAGAGACCATACTTTGTATGATTTCAACTGTTAAATTTATTGAGGCTTCTTTTATAATTTAATATAATGGTGTATTCTGGAAAATGTTCCCTGTACTCTTGAGAAGCATATGTAATTTGCTGTTGTTAGGTAGGGTGTTCTGTAGATGTCTGTTAGGTTCTGTTGATTTATAGTGCTGTGCAAGTCTTCTATTTCCTTAATCTTATTTTTAGTTGTTTTTTTCATTATTGAAGCTGGGATATTGAATTCCTCAATTACTATAGTCAATTTC
This sequence comes from Hyperoodon ampullatus, assembly GCF_949752795.1. NCBI lineage: Eukaryota > Metazoa > Chordata > Mammalia > Artiodactyla > Ziphiidae > Hyperoodon > Hyperoodon ampullatus. The sequence goes on from NC_136919.1 coordinate 77,663,217, forward strand.
TCTTTTGATTCTGTCAGTTTTTCCCCTCCTTTATTTTGGGGCTTTGTCGATAGGTGAATATATTTTTATAATTGTTATATGTTCTTGATGGATCAATCCTTTAATCATTATGAAATATCCTTCTTTGTCTCTAGTAACAGATTTTGTCTTAAAGTCTATTTTTTTCTGATATTGGTATAGCCAGTTCTTTTTTTGGATACTGTTTATGTGATATATCTTTTTCCATCCTTTTTCTTTCAAGCTATTTATACCTTTGGATCTAAAGTAGTGGTCCCTAACCTTTTTGGCACCAGGGACTGGTTTCGTGGAAGACAGTTTTTCCACAGACCAGGGGGTGGGGGAGCCAGAGATGGTTCAGGAGGTAATGTAAGCAGTGGTTCAAGTAGTAACGCAAGCGATGGTTCAGGCGGTAATACAAGCTATGGGAACCGATGGGGAGCGGCAGATAAAGCTTTGCTTGCTTGCCTGCTGCTCACCTCCTGCTGTGCAGCCCGGTTCCTAACAGGCTACAGACCGGTACCGGTCCATGACCCAGGGGTTGGGAACCCCTGATCTAAAGTATCTACCTTGTAGACAGTATATAGTTGGATTATATCTTTAAAAAAAAAAAAAAAATCCATTCTTCTAATCTCTGCCTTTTACTTTGAGGTATTAATATATTTACATTTAATGTAATTACTGATAAGGAATAATTTATATCTTCATTTTGTATTTTTTTCTATATGTCTTATGTCTTTTTGTTCCTCTATTACTGTTTTATTTTTCATATTAAATAAATATACTTTACCATTTTAATTGCCTTGTCATTTCTTTTATTGCATTTGTTTTTTGAGTTTTATTTTTGTTGGGTTTCCTAGAGATGGGTTTCCTAGGGATTACAATTACAATCTCATCTTTCACAATCTAGTTCAAAATAAAAACAACTTAATAACAATAGTTTATAAAACTTTGCTGCTATATATCTCCATTCTCTCCTTCCTCATTTGTGCTGTTACTGTCATACATACTACATCTTTATATATTGTATGCAATTGTATACAATCAATCAACATTGATTATAATCATTCTTCTATGCAATTGTGTTTAAAATCAAATAGGAGATATAAAAAAGAGTTCCAAACTAAACAATATATTTATATTGCTTTTTAGATTTACCTGTTTAGTTACCTCTATTAGTGTTCTTTATTTCTTCATATGGATTTGACTTACTGTCTAGTGTCTTTTCACTTCAACCTAGAGAACTCCTTTTAATATTTCTTGTATGGCAGGTCTGCTTATGAAAAATTTTCTCTGTTTTTTTTTTATCTGGGAATGTCTTTTTTTTTTTTGCGGTATGCGGGCCTCTCACTGTTGTGGCCTCTCCCGTTGCGGAGCACAGGCTCCGGACGCGCAGGCTCAGCGGCCACGGCTCACGGGCCCAGCTGCTTCACGGCATGTGGGATCTTCCCGCACCGGGGCACGAACCCATGTCCCCTGCATCGGCAGGCGGACTCTCAACCACTGCGCCACCAGGGAAGCCCCTCCCCTCAGTTTTGCAGGATAGTTTTGCTGGGTATAGGAATCTTGGGTTGATAGCCTTTCTCTTTCAATGCTTTGGATGTGTCATCCTCCTACCTTCTGATCTCTATGTTTTTTGATGAGACATCAACTGTTAATTTTATTGAGGATTCCTTGTATATAACTAAATGCTTCTCTTTTGCTGCCCTCAAGTTTTTATCTTTGTCTTTTAACAATTTGATTATGATGTGTTATGACTTTCTATTAAATTTATTCTACTTGGAGTTTTGTTGAGATTCTTGCATGTGTTAATAATTTGCATCAAATAAGAAGTTTTTAAGTCAATATTTCTTTAAATATTCTGTCTGCCTCTTTTTCTTTTCATTCTAAGTCACTCTTTAACAATGTTTAATAAGCTTAGAATTTAAAATTTTAATATTAAATATTTTATTTCTAGAAGTTCTTTTACAAATATGCTAGCTTCTTTCTAGAGTTACCTATTCCTCTCAGATGCTTTTAGGGTTATGATTTTATTTGTTTAAATAGAATAACCATAGTTATTTTATAATCTGTATGTAATATTTCCAGTATCTGAAGTCTTTGCATATCTGTTTCTTGAAATTATTGTTTCGGTTATTTCGCTCATGATACTGTTTTTTGTTTGTGTGTGTGCTTATTACCCCTGAAAATGTATTTTGGGGGGTTCTTTAAAGCTTAAGATGATGATGCCTTCCTCATAGAAGAATTTACTTTTGCTTCTGCCAGGTGCCTGGAACACCATCAGTCTGTCACCACCTTAAACCAATTCACAGTTTAGGTTCCCTGAATATGAACCTTTTAAAAATCTGTCTTAGGGCTATCCCATGGCCTCAAGTTCTCAGGGTATGTTTTCTTTACTCTCTCAGCCTCCCATGTTCCACAGTATGCTATGAGTGGAGGTGAGAGAGGCAAGGGTGTGTTTAAACCTGGTTCATCCATATTTTAATCAGTGTATCCCTTTGAGACCCTTTTTGATTCCTCATTGGGGGTTGGCCCTTGACCTTGACATCTGTTCCCATGGAAGATGAGGCTAAAACCAAACAACAGTTGCCTGGATTAGTAGATGTCTCAGGACAAACATGGCTAAGAATTCAGGTGTTCCACTTAGCTATCTGGATTCCACTTTCCCTTAGATTTTTGACCTGTTGGTTTCTAGTCTCTTGACAGCTCTTCATTGCTTTGAGGAGCTTTTAAAACACTTTAGCTGGCATTTTAGTTCTGTTCAACTGAAAGGTTAGATTGAACAATCTAGCCCCCCATTAGCAGAAATAGAAGTCTGCAAAGTTTTTTAAGGTTAAATCTTTAACAATACTGTCTGAAATCTTCTCTTATTACATATCATAAGAGACAAAGATTGGAATAGGAAGTTAGAAAGGCATTTTTTAGATTTTTTAATTAATCACAAAAAGAATTTATTTACAAATATTTATTGAATCACTCACTGTTCTGTAGAAGACTGGGTGCTGGAAGGATACAAAGTTTTAAACAGTGTAAATATTTTCATTAGGCAGCTTTTCCTTCTAGTAATTCTGAAATTATAGTGTCACCTTTAATTAAATTACCTCTTAGAATTAACTCATTTACAGGAACAGTTATGCTATCTGACCCCCTTAAAAATCTCAGTGTGCTGTGGACCTGCTCTTAGGGTAAAGAGGTCTATGGCATAGGTTTGCATAATTACTTTTATTTAAACAGGTTATTTTAGTAAAGAGTTTATCTTATTTACACAGTAAGTTATTAAACAGTATTAATTATTTACCAGTATTTTATTTAAACAATACATTTATGTCTTGTTACTTTAAAGTGACAAAACAAGTTTCTTTCAAATTTTACTTTTGCATTATATACAAAGGAACTATTAACTTTTTACTTGTTTTTAAGGGACCATATATTTTATAGATAGGATTAATGTGAGTTTTTTTGTTTCTAGCCTTTACTTGTACATTTGCCAAGTTTATGAAGTCTATTGTCATTCGGCACAATCATTCATTTGAAGTGTACATAAAAAAGAAATTTGGCGTAAAGCCACAAATCATTAGTTGATGGATTTTTAACTAAAAAAGAAAGTAAGGTGTTTAACTCTAAGAAATGTCAACATACAACCACATTGACAGCAGAGATTTCTATCTAGATTCATACAACAGTCTTATTGAGATGTTTTTGGATTTGTTACATCTAATTCACTAATCACAAATAAAGCAAAAGTTGATTTTTGTGTGTGTATTATGACAGCATATTTCATTTGCAGGTAAGATTTTTTTAAATATTTTTTCATTTTTTAATTGAGATATAATTGACATATAGCACTGTATAAGTTTAAGGTGTACAACATAATGATTTGACTTACATACATCATGAAATGATTACTACAGTAGGTTTAGTGAACATCCATCATCTCAGATAGACACAAAATTAAAGAAATAGAAAAAAAAGTCTTTTTCCTTTTGATGCAACACTTAGGATTTACTCTTTTAACAACTTTCATTTATAACATACAGCAGTGTTAATTATCTTTATCAAATTGTACATTACATCCCAAGTACTTATTTATTTTATAACTGGAAGTTTGTACTTTTGACTGCCTTCATCTAACCCTCCCTCCCTCCCACCCCTCACCTCTGTTGGCTGCAAATATTATCTCTTTTTTAATGAGTTTGTTTGTTTGTGTTTGAAGTATAATTGACCTGTAACACTATGTTAGTTCCTGATACACAACATAGTGATTCGATATTTCTCTACCTTTCAAAATGATCACCAATATTTGTCATCTGTCACCCTACAAAGATATTATATAACTATTGACTATACTCCCCACATTGTACATTTCATACTCGTGACTTTTTTTTTTCAGTTCATGGCAGTTTATTTAATTTAAAAATAAAAACAGAAACAATAAAACAAAACAAAAATCAGTTTCCAATGAAAATACAAACACTTTGGGTGGTTATCCAGCTTTTTTTTTCCCTGTAGGCTATCCTGGGCTCAAACCAATCAAATGAATGAAAACCAGTTTTGATTGGAGCCATAAAGCATGTTGCACCAATTAAATTACACCAATATATTATTATAATATGTTTGAAATGCCTTTCAGACCAATAAATAAAAAAAGACAAATTCAAATTCAAAAGTCAACTTTTTATTACCAAAAAAAAATAGCAATTAAAGTCACAACACAGATTAAAAAAAAAATGTTCAGTCAAGTTTCTCTTTTTTTCTTCATTTATTTTGTAACTGCAAGTCTGTACTTCTTAATGTCCCTCACTTATTTCCCTCCTTCCCCCACCCTTGTCCCCTCTGGTAAGCACCTGTTTGTTTTCTGTATCTATGACATTGATTCTGTTTGGTTATGTTTGTTCATTTGTTTTGTTTTTTAAATTCCACATGTAAGTGAAATCATATGGTATTTGTCTTTCTCTGTCTGACTTATTTCACTTAGCACAATACCTCTAGGGCTATCCATGTTGTCACAAGTGGCAAGATTTCATTCTTTTTTATGGCTGAGTAATATTCCATTGTGAATATATACCACATCTTCTTTATCCATTCATCTATTGTTGGGCACTTGGGTTGCTTCCATATCTTGGCTATTGTAAATAAGGCTGCAATGAACATAGAAGTACATATATCCTTTCTAATTAGTGTTTTTGTTTTCTTTGGATAAATACCCAGGAGTAGAATTGCTGGATCATATGGTAGTTCTATTTTTAGTTTTTTGAGGAATCTCCATACTGTTCTCCATAGTGGCTGTACCAATTTACATTCCCACCAACAGTGCATGAGGGCTCCCTGTTCTCCACATCCTCACCAACACTTATTTATTTGTTGTCTTTTTGATAATAGCCATTCTGACAGGTGTGAGGTAGTATCTCATTGTAGTGTTTTTTTTTTTTTTTGCGGTACGTGGGCCTCTCACTGTTGTGGCCTCTCCCGTTGCGGAGCACAGGCTCCGGGCACGCAGGCCCAGCGGCCATGGCTCACGGGCCTAGCCGCTCCACAGCATGTGGGATCCTCCCGGACCGGGGCACGAACCCGCGTCCCCTGCATTGGCAGGTGGACTCTCAACCACTGCGCCACCAGGGAAGCCCTCATTGTAGCTTTGATTTGCACTTGGGGATGGGGCTGGGTCCTGGGTCCTCTGGTGGATGGTGCCAAGTCCCAGGGTTGCTGGAACCTTAGGGGGTCCTATAGCAGCCAACCTACTGGTTGGTGGGGTTGTGTTCCCACCCAGCTAGCTTCCTGGCCCGGGGTGTCCCAGGACTGGTGCCCACCAGCTAGTGGGCAGGACTAGGTCCCAGCACTAATAAGCTAGAGGGAGGGTTCCAAAATGGCACTTACCAGCACCAGTGTACTTGTGGTGGGATGAGCTCCCTAAAAATGGCTGCTGCCAGCATCCATGTCCCCAGAGTGAGTTTCAGCTGCCTTCTTCCTCTCCCAGAGGCTCTCCAAGATTAAGAAGTGGGTCTGACCCCGGCTGTCTTCAAATTACCGCTTATGCCCTTGGTCTTGAAGCATGTGAGATTTGTGTGTGCCCTTTAAGAGTGGAGTCTATTTCTCAGTCTTCTGGCTCTCCCCAAATCAAGCCTCACCGGCCTTCAAAGCCAAATGTTCTGGGGGCTCATCTTGCTATGTAGGACCTTGGGTCTGGGGAGCTCCTGATGTAGGGCTCAGACCCCTCACTCCTTGGGGAGAACCTCTGCAATTGTAATTATTCTCACATTTGTGGGTTGCTCACCTGGGGATCTGGGTCTTGATTATACCATGTCTTTGCCCCTCCTACCCATTTCATTGTGGTTCCTTCTTTATATTCTTAGAGCGATCTTCTTTATATTCTTGAGAAGATCTTTTCTGATGGTTTTCAGGTCCCTCTCATGGATAATTGCTTGGTAAATAGTTGCAATTTTGGTGTGCCTGTGAGAGGAGATGAGCTCAGGGTCTTCCTACTCCACCATCTTGGTCACTCCCCCAAGATGTTTCATTCTTAACATGGGATCATGCAAAAACGTTGGGCAATAAATTAATAGAGATAATGTTTCTTTGCTGTATAATTTAATAAATAAAAGCAATGATTTAGCAACTGTAGAGTTTGTAACTGAACTAACCATTTATTAGCTATTAATGAGGTATTATAAGAAGGAATGTTAGTTGACTTATATTCTTAATATGTGTTGAAGTATTTTATTAAAGTTATAATGCCTACCAAACGTGAGGTAGATAGATAGTGGGAAGCAGCCGCAGAGCACGGGGAGATCAGCCCGGTGCTTTGTGACCGCCTGGAGGGGTGGGATGGGGAGGGTGGGAGGGAGGGAGATGCATGAGGGAAGGGATGTGGGAACGGATGTATATGTATGACTGATTCACTTTGTTATAAAGCAGAAACTAATAAAAAAAAAAGTTATAATGCCTCATTGTAAGGAAAATTGTAATGTAGAATTCTGAGGTTCTTATTCCATTATTCCATTTTAGACTGAGTGGCAAAAATTACCATCAATACATGCAGTATTGTCAGATATTTTAAATTACATTTTGTTTCATTTTTCACTTAAATTTGTTTATTTTATAGGAAGCTAATTCACATGAAATTTATTATAAGATAGACTTACAAGGACATTCTTACCTTTCTATTTTCTCTTTTAGAAAAGCCTACATTTTCACCATGTTAAATTGCATTATGCAATTGTGATTTCTTAGTGTTATGAAGAATGTAGTGAGGCTTAGCTGTCACATCGTGGACTGGTAAAAATGGCATCATGGAAATGCTGTTAACATGGTTCTCAAAAGAATGAAAGATAAAAGGAACAGACAGAAAACTAATAACAGTTTAAACAGTTAAAACTGGATAACAGTTTACTGGAAAAAATTTATAGTTTCTTTAGTTTAGTCATAATGAACAGGAATTACAAATATTGAACATAGTATAACTTTTCAAAATTTTTCCTTCCATTTCTTTTGCCACTTGACAGCAAGGAAATGAATTTTGAATTAAATACATAAGCTGTTGTATTCATGTGTATCTTATATTTTAAATGTAAGATGGAAAGCTGGCTTACAGCCACTTTTTAATGCATAAAAACAGTCTTAATGAATGCTAACAAAGTCGTACAGTCTTATGAATATTATTTGCTTGAAAACCGTCCTGTATTTCATAAACTCTAGCTAAAATGACTTTATGTGTTACTTGAGCAAATTTAATCCTGTGCTAATGAATATGTTCTTTATACAAAATTTCAAATAAAATATAAAAAATGTATTTCAGTTAAAATGATTTTATATTTTCCCCCCAATTTTTTGATAAGATTTAATTTTGACCAAGAGCAGGTCTAATCATATTGTACTTCAGGGCCCCCAAAAGTTCACATCCATTTATAACTGTGTCAGAGTGAATTAGGTTTTTCACTGCCATTGATGACATACATTTGAGCCAACAAACCATACTCCAATAATAGAACCAACTAATATAAGCTATCTTTTAATCACTTTTTTCATTGTTAAAATCCTTAGGTAAGTACATGAAACAGTGCCAACTCAATACCAACATCAAGAAAAAATTGGCAGGGGCTTCCCTGGTGGCGCAGTGGTTGGGAGTCTGCCTGCTGATGCGGGGGACGCGGGTTCGTGCCCCGGTCCGGGAGGATCCCACGTGCCGCGGAGCGGCTGGGCCCGTGAGCCATGGCCGCTGAGCCTGCGCGTCCGGGGCCTGTGCTCCGCAGCGGGAGGGGCCGCAGCGGTGAGAGGCCCGCGTACCGCAAAAAAAAAAAAAAAAAAGAAAGAAAAGATTGGCTCTTTATTACTGGCTCTAACAGAGCTGACAATTCTCTTTTATTTCAACAAGAAAAGTGTTTTTTCATAAATGTTTTTTTTTCAAGAAAAGTGAGTGAAGCCATTTTAGAAATTTATTTTATACTCTTCTTTAAAACTTAAAGAAATAATTATCTAAGGAGAGTCAGTCTGACTAGTGATAAACCTAAATTGTAGAATTTTTTTTTTTTTTTTTTTTTTTGCGGTGCGCGGGCCTCTCACTGTTGTGGCCTCTGCCGTTGCAGAGCACAGGCTCCAGACGCGTAGGCTCAGCGGCCATGGCTCACGGGCCCAGCCGCTCCGCAGCATGTGGGATCTTCCCGGACCGGGGCATGAACCCTTGTCCCCTGCATCAGCAGGTGGACTCTCAACCACTGCGCCACCAGGGAAGCCCCTAAATTGTAGAATTTTAATGTGATTTTTTAAATAGCTAGAACTATTAAGTAAATAATTTTAACTTGATGCAATAAAAAGAGGTTCACCCTGAGAAAACCATAATTCAAAAAGTGTCATGTACCACAATGTTCATTGCAGCACTGTTTACAACAGCCAGGACATGGAAGCAACCTGTGTCCATTGACAGATGAATGGATAAAGAAGATGTGGCACATACATACAATGGAATATTACTCAGTCATAAAAAGAAACGAAATTGAGTTATTTGCTGTGAGGTGGATGGACCTAGAGACTGTCATACAGAGTGAAGTAAGTCAGAAAGAGAAAAACAAATACCGAACGCTAACACATATATATGGAATCTAAAAACAACAACAACAACAATGGTTCTGAAGAACCTAGAGGCAGGACAGGAATAAAGACGCAAATGTAGAGAATGGACTTGAAGACATGGGGAGGGGGAAGGGTAAACTGGGAGGAAGTGAGAGTGGCATGGGCATATATACACTACCAAATGTAAAATAGATAGCTAGTGGGAAGCAGCCGCATATCACAGGGAGATCAGCTGGGTGCTTTGTGACCTCCTAGAGGGGTGGGATAGGGAGGGTGGGAGGGAGACGCAAGAGGGAGGAGATATGGGGATGTATGTATATGTATAGCTGATTCACTTTGCTATAAAGCAGAAACTAACACACCATTGTAAAGCAATTATACTCCAATAAAGATGTTTTTTTTTTAAAAAAAAAAAAGGGCTTCCCTGGTGGCGCAGTGGTTGAGAGTCCGCCTGCCGATGCAGGGGACACGGGTTCGTGCCCCGGTCCGGGAAGATCCCACATGCCGTGGAGCGGCTGGGCCCGTGAGCCATGACCGCTGAGCCTGCACGTCCGGAGCCTGTGCTCCGCAACGGGAGAGGCCACAACAGTGAGAGGCCCACATACCGAAAAACAAAAAAAAAACCAGGAGGTTCATTTATGGTTAGCACCATCCATCTTCACACAAAACATTCTATTTAATGAAGTATTTCAATTGAGTGAACATTTGCTGGGTATCTGTTATATGCATGGAATGTCCACAGAGGTGACAAAGATGACCAAAACTAGACCCTGCTCCCAAGAAACTTCTTTTCTAAAGCAGATTATCCTATTCACCTATAGTCTTGTTTAGTTGCAAATCTACTTTGCATACCAAGACTTTCTTTTCAAATAGTGCAAATGAAAACTTTTGAGTATCCACTGATTGGAAGTTCAGAAACTCTCAATCAATATATAGTCCTAATAAAGGAGATGTAACTTGTTTAAACAAAATATATTCAGGCTTTTATTTCAGAAATTATATTTGGAAAAATCTAAACTTCCTGATACCTTTTTGACTATGTAAATAAGACTTTTTCATTTTAAATTATAAACCAGAATTGAAACTCAATGTCATACAATTTAATTCCTTTGTTTTTAAGGCGAGTTAATTGTATATTATTAGCAGCCAAGTGTAGATTTTAAAATTAAGATGGTTTTTTAAAAATCAGATTTGTCCTTTTGAATTCTAGCGCGGGGTTATACAAGCAAGCTGTCAGTTCATTCCTATATATATTTTGACTTTAAGACAAGAACTTACATCTCTAAGAAGTAATTTTCTAGCCTAGTATATTTTTAAGCTTTCGAGAACTCATAGAGGAGAAAGTTTCAAAAACAATTTACATTATTTTACATAGCTATTTGCTAGTAGATATGATATTGGAAATCCATGAATTATCTGGATGGGGAAAACTGGTTTTCTTTAATTCCTAGATTTTTCCCCTTTTCAACCAACACTTAGATTGACTCTGCCGCAAGAAAAAGACTGGAACTAAAAAGCTCCATGTTGTATTTTGAGGCATCATTGTTGGGTGTGTGTGTGCGTGCGTGTGTGTGTGTATTTTAAGATCACTCATGTCAGAGAAAAGTTTGTTTCATGACACTGGCCTCCACTCTATGTACTTGAACATAGTTAAATTGAAATGTTAAGGATATTGATAGAAATATTTTAAAGATTCTCTTCAATACTTGCCTTCCTTATTAGGCAGAATTCTTAGCATATTTTCTCTTCTCTTGATGGTATTGATTATGCAGGTCATACCTCCAGACCAAGCCTCCTGCTAACCTCCACACAACTTCCAAAGTGATTTTTCTAATACACAAAAATGACCGTGTCATTTCTGTGCTTAACAGCTTTCAGCTACTCTTTACCAACCACCAAAGAAAAAGCCAGATTTTTGTTTATGATACAAAAGGCTTCTATAATCTGAACCAACCTACTGTTTCTGGACTTAATTCTCAGTGTTAGACTCTGTGCTTGGATTGAAGAGAGAGATGAGAAGTGGATCTTATAACCTTTAAGAGTTCACAGATTGTGAACTGGTGCTGCTACTCAGTAACTGTAATGGTCTGGTTAATGCATAAAGCAGGAGTCACCATGGCATTTCAGAATCCCGGGTGATTATATCCAATGAAGAAGTCTGTTTTGGTCATAATAAACAAGCCTAGAACTGCCCTGGGAAGAGGAGATGGCTGTCAGGTAAATGAGCCTTGAAAAATTGTAGTAATAGTAGGAGAAGGAGGCTCTGCTGATAGTAATACCACTCATATGTCTGCAGGTAAATAATTATAACCCATGTTTTATGCAAAAATACCATCTCTTTTCCCTCTATTTTATGTAGCCCTCAAAACAACTCATTGAGATCTTATCAGTATCCTCAATTCACAGGTAAGGAATGAGATGAAATTACTGTATTCAAGATTAAACAGCAAATTAAGTCAGACTTCTCTCTGTTGCCAAATTCTGTGATCACCATGGATAAAACTTCTGAGTTTACTCTCTGATCCAAGATCAAGGAAGTAGAAAGGAATGGGATTCCAGGTTCTTGAGCTGAGCCTTTCCCCTGCCATCATGGAGCAGCCTCATGGAACTATCTGTACTCTTTAGTGTGACTAAACCAAAACAAGGGATCATTACTGTGTTTACCTTGTGCCTGGCACTGTGTTAAATGCTCTACATATATTGCATTTCATCCTTAACAACCCTATAAGGTAGCTGCTTTATTTTTCTCCATTGTCTAGATGAGGAAAATAGGGCTTAGAAAATCAGCTTAACCCAAAGGCACATAATGAGTTAGTGGCAGAGCTAGATCTTGAACCCAGATCAGCTTTGTGACAGAGCCCATGTTCTTCTGTTGAGCCTTCCTCTAAGAGAATGGTTAGAAGTTTGGGTTTTTTTTCTTTTTAAAATCGAGGATAGCTAATTCTAGAATTTTGAATGTCACACACCAGCTTTTTACAGGGTCCTTCCTCTTTTCTCTTTGGTTCAAAGCCATACTGATTAAATGAAAGGGTATGATGGCAACTTATTTCTTCTTTGATCTTCTCATATCCTCAACCTTATTTCTTAGTGCTCCAGTATCACTAAGCCATTAAAATTGCTAAAAGTCAGATTATTTATTATTGCCTTAGTATAAAAATCCTATAAAATAAGGATTTTATAGTAAAAGAAATGTAGAGTAGAAATAACACCAAGATTAGAATCTGAAAACCTGATTTTCCAGTCCTGATTCTGCCCCTTTCTAGCTATGTGTCCTTAGTCCAGCCTTTTCAACTTTTTTGAGGTGTCTATTTTCTTAAGTTTAAATTGTCAATAACGTTTCCCCTGTGCCTCCCCTCATAGAACATATGGAATATTAAACCAATCAGTTTAGTCAGTAATTCAATAAAAACAAAACAACCTCAAACATCTGTATCCTGAATTCTCTCACTTTTAAATTAATTTCTATGAAAACTCTCAGAGTACCATGTAAGAATAGTTGAAGAATTTCATTGATTTATCTCTGGAAAATTAAGCCTAACTGATCTCTCTGTTTTGATTTGTAGGTTTTAATTTTGAATAGAAAATAGTTTTTAAAATAATATCAGTGTACCAATCACTTTATGTAAAAAATAGATATTTAAGACATATACTCAGAGGGAAAAGACTCTTGAAAACCTCTTTCCTCCCTTTCAGTTCATGAATTGTAATTATGGCAGTTAAGTAGGTGTGTATTCTTTAGTTATTATGAGATCCCTGATTGCTGGTTTTCCCACCAATGCACATTGTGAGAAAAAGTCATGAATAATATTTTCCTTCTTCAGCCTACCCACAATTCTTTATTTTCTGATTCTAAATAATATATATATATATATATATTTTTGCTATGGCAGACTGGCTGGAATCACTTTGACCTTGGCCAGAACAAATAGAAGATTAATGAAATAGAGCTAACCCCTTGCTTCCGAATGACAGAGCTAGCTCACCATTCACAACAGTCACCTTTCCTTCAATCCTTTTGCCCCTGAGTCTCAATTCTTTCCTCCTAACTCTAATGTTCTCCTACTTTTCATGGGCTGGGGGAATTCCTTTATATGTTGACCTGGAAACCTGGACTTAGTGGTCATTGGTGTGGATGCAGTACCTGTGAGTGATGATGTTGTCATCCAGGGAGAGCAAATGAATGTGAAAGAAAGGAACAGTATCAATAGGACAATGCCGTGCATGGAAGACCTCATTTATTATTACAATTTAAATGTATCGCACCAAATAATTTTCTTGTTGGTATTTGAAAGGTTTTCATTAGCTAAATATATAATTATACACATAAATAAAGTCTGGCATTTACTGCAAAATCAGAAGGCTTAAGATCTTTGAAAAGAAAGGTGGATATACCTGATCTCATAGTGGAAAGTCTTCCTAAACATGTTACCCAAGTCAGAAAACATAAAGAAACAAGATTGATAGATGATATATGTATATATATAATCACATTAATCAAGTTTGAAAGACAAAAGTAAAATAAGAAAAAGACATATAGTCAATATTCTTAATATATAAATAGCCCATATAAAATCAGCAAATGATAAGCAAACGAATAACTGTCCAATGAACATGTTATTATTGTTCAAAAGGTAAATCTTTTCAAAAGAAGGAAATGTATTATTATTTAGTTATTATAATTTAAATGTACTTAACTAGTAACATGGAAATGTTAGCAGAAAATGGGTTAAGATAAGGAGACATTGCAGAGGATTTATTGTTGCAATGGAGTTCAAATTAATGGAGCTAATAGTCTAATTAGAATATACTGTGTGGGTTCCACTATCAGTGGCATCAGTTACTCCCTAAGTTAATGATATTATAATAGAAAACCCATAATAAAATAAGCCAAAGGGTAACTGGAGTTGAAGCTATGTGTGCTCTAACTTATTCTACTTTTAGGGAAGTTCTAGGCACAAGTTTGGGAGAGGTCTAGAACATGTTATAATAGGAAATTACAAGGGAGTAGTATTGAGCTGTCAGCAAAACTTAAGAAACTTCTTAGTCCTATTGGCATCAACCTGCCAATGAAGATATGGTTAGTGCAAATAATGTTTTGTGGATTCATATTGCCTCACCTGTTCTACTGAGCAGTCAGCAGTGCTTGGATGAAACTCGTGGATTTGGCAACTATAAAGAGACTTCTGACGTGATGGTTCTTGTAAACTACCTTGAGATTTTAATATTGATGTCAGTCTGCAGATTGGATTCCTTTCCTTTTTCTCTTCTGTTTTACTGCCACCAAAAAGGGCTGTGCCCTCCCAAAGGAGTTTAAAAAGATAGAATAGAGAGCAGAACATATGAGAAAATGTTAAAGCAAACTAGTAGTCAAATAAATGCAATTTTAAATAACTCTTCATCAAAAAATTTTTCTAAGTTCTTTTTTTAATGTTAATACTCCGTATTATCAGATACCACTGATTTCTTACCAAGATCCATCCCACTTTAACTTTTTTTTTTTTTTTTTTTACTGACAGAATCCTTATGTTTACTCTAGGATAGAATCCAGATAGGCTTAAGGTTTAGCTATAAAGTCTTTCTGGTAGTCCCATTCTTCTTATCAGTGACTGGTTTAGGAGAGGGCATGTCACCCATTTCCAGCCAGTGAGACCTGAGGGAAGTTTGCTATTGGGCTCCTGGGAAAGAGTTCCTCTTCCTAGGAAGGAGACACAAGGAGATATGATCCATTTTTATTTCTGGTTCTGGTCTTGCTGGGATGTTCAGCCCAGAACTGCTTCAGCTATCTTGTAATGCTGAGGGCAAAGTAGAGAGAAGAAGAATGATTTTATTGAGCTATTTAATCAAGCAGTACTAAAAACTGCCTCCCTCCCTCCTTCCCTCAAATATTTCTTGCCTTCTTTCATTTCTCTTTCTTATTTTCTATGATGCATATATATAGGATAGAAAAATCTTGAGGTTAAAAAAAGAAAATTGCTGCTACTTGAATGATATGTTGCAAATCGACAGAAGTGGGATCTCTATTACAGATGATGACATGAATATTAGCAACTGTGATTAATACCAGAGAGGGAATTGGCAATGCAAAGAGAGAAGTAGACATTCGTATTTAACACATAATTGTTTTCCCTAATGTTCCCTTTGAAAATATTTGTTGACATATTTAGGTCTCAAATGATTGAAAATGAACATCTGGACTGTGTCACAGTCCCACTTAGAGTCAAATGTGATGGTGATCCTTGTGCAGTGAGAATGAAGGAGAACAGCAGATGGGAATGTCTTGGGAGTTTAGTGGCACCTACCTGGATATAAAACTGAAAATTCCGTCCCTGTCCCTGATGCCGAATGAGAATAACGAAGACAAAGTTTTGAGGATAAAGGAAAGAGAAATTTAGTAATTTGCCAGCAAATGCGGAGGGCAGCAGGCTAACATTTTGAAAATTAGTGTCCTACTCTCTGAAAGAGGGTAGGTCTATTTAAGGAGAATTTTGAGGGTGGGGTTGGCAGGACTGCATGACTGAGACCTCTCTGGGCTGGCGTCACTCCTTTTGATATTTCTGTGATTCGTGGCCATTACGGTTGTCTGCTTCCAGTCAAGATGTGCTGACTGTTTTTCTGCTGACTGCTTGGTCCTATGCACCTGTGACTCAAGAAGAACTATTCAAACAATATAGCACTTATCAGCATAGTTAACAGAGAGAAAGAGCATGTGTACATTATTTGATTTAATGCATGAGTTAAAAGAGAAAGTTAGTTGTTAAATTTTTAACTCTATATTTGGCTATAGATGTTGCTTGTCCTCTTAGTGCAAGAGAACCCAGAAATAAATGGTGTTAAAAAAACTCCCCTCATGGCGAAGTTTGATTCAGAGTATTTCCTTCCCCTATTCCCTCAGCTTGTAGAAGTTGGAAGTCTGCATTTGAAGCTTGATGTAAACCATATGGCATATTTTGGAGGCTCCTGAGATGTACAACATTGCTCTATGTGTTCCTGCCTCCTCACCTTTCTTACGCTGCTCTCTCTGCCTTTATTGCCCTTTCTTCCCCAAATGGCACCTGGCTCTAGGTTAAGAAATACTACCATTAGCAGTTATCTATAAATTCTAGCCTTGGACAGAAGACAAAAATCTTTATATTCCTCTCCAAAATATACAGGCCCTACCTATCTAATCTGAGAAGCAGAATGTGCATGATCATTGTAAGCTCAGACTGATGGAAAGACCAGATACATGCTCCTTGGGTAGATCAAGCAGGGTTTAATTATCTAAAGTAAATATAAAAGGAAATCAGCACAATCATGATACACATCGCAGAGGTCAGCAACATATTTCAGGACAGATCGGGGTTCCTGCTTCTGAAATCCTCACCACTGGGTGCATAGTTACACATAATAACATCTGAATAAGAGTAATATTATTCTTAGTAGTCTTCACTTTGCATCTAGACTTAAGTACACAAGACTGGATCAGTTCTCTAGATAGACTGCCTGGATATGTGCTGGGAACCACTTCTTTGGAGCCAGGAGCACCTCTTTAAACTCAGATTTACACTGTGGAAATAAATGAAGACTAACCAAATGAAAGCAAGCAAAGGCTATTTATTCAGAGCTTGCTATAGTAAGGGAGTCAGCCACTGTCACTTGTGTTTTAGCAGAGACTCAAAGGCAGGCAGAGGAGCGGAAAAAAGAGAAGGTTTCATGTATGCCCTGATTGGAAGCTGTTGGCATGAGGAAGCTGTAGGCAGGCTGGGGACAAATATTAGTAAAGCTGTCAGTTATTAATCAAGTCCTGGCCATTTGAGATCAGTTGTTTACAGGGGTTACTGTTTGGCTTCCTGGACCATCACTGGAGATAGAAGTTGGACTTCCTGCAAGTCTGACTTATAGCAAGCTGGCTTCCTGGGACTGGTTGATTTCCTGGCCAAGTTGTTGCAGGTTGTGGGTCAGAGATCTATTTTTATATATGATTTGGTCATTGTTATTTTTACATTAAACCTCTCAATACAGAACACAGTATGATTATAGGAGGTGGTACAGTACAGTACAGTACAGTGAACCTAAGCCTAAACAGCCCCTATTCATCACTCCTGGTGCATGCAAACTATTGCATCCTGATCCTAATATATTCTTTTTTTGTTTGTTTGTTTTGTTTTGTTTTTTATACTGCAGGTTCCTATTAGTCATCATTTTTTTTTTTTTTTTTGCCGTACATGGGCCTCTCACTGTTGGGGCCTCTCCCGTTGTGGAGCACAGGCTCCGGACACTCAGGCTCAGCGGCCATGGCTAATGGGCCCAGCCACTCCACGGCATGTGGGATCTTCCCGGACCAGGGAACGAACCCGTGTCCACTGCATTGGCAGGCGGACTCTTAACCACTGCGCCACCAGGAAAGCCCCTAGTCATCAGTTTTATACACATCAGTATATACATGTCAATCCCAATTGCCCAATTCAGCCTACCACCATCCCCACCCCACCGTGGATTTCTCCCCTTGGTGTCCATACGTTTGTTCTCTATATCTGTGTATCAACTTCTGCCCTGCAAACCAGTTCATCTGTACCATTTTTCTAGGCTCCACATACATGTGTTAATATACGATATTTGTTTTTCTCTTTCTGACTTACTTCACTCTGTATGACAGTCTTTAGATCCATCCATGTCTCAATAAATGATTCAATTTCGTTCCTTTTTATGGCTGAGTAATATTCCATTGTATATATGTACCACTTCTTTATCCATTCGTCTGTCGATGGGCATTTAGGTTGCTTCCATAACCTGGCTATTGTAAATAATGCTGCAATGAACATTGGGGTGCATGTGTCTTTTTTAATTACGGTTTTCTCTGGGTATATGCCCAGTAGTGGGATTGCTGGGTCATATGGTAATTCTATTTTTAGTTTTTTAAGGAACCTCCATACTGTTCTCCATAGTGACTGTATCAATTTACATTCCCACCAACAGTGCAAGAGGGTTCCCTTTTCTCCACACCCTCTCCAGCATTTGTTGTTTGTAGATTTTCTGATGATGCCCATTCTAACAGGTGTGAGGTGATACCTCACTGTAGTTTTGATTTGCATTTCTCTAATAATTAGTGATGTTGAGCAGCGTTTCATGTGCTTCTTGGCCATCTGTATGTCTTCTTTGGAGAAATGTCTATTTAGGTCTTCTGCCCATTTTTGGATTGGGTTGTTTGTTTCTTTAATATTGAGTTGCATGACTATTTATATATTTTGGAGATTAATCCTTTGTCCGTTGATTTGTTTGCAAATATTTTCTCCCATTCTGAGGGTTGTCTTTTCGTCTTGTGTATGGTTTCCTTTGCTGTGCAAAAGCTTTGACGTTTCATTAGGTCCCATTTGTTTATTTTTGTTTTTATTTCCATTACTCTAGGAGGTGGATCAAAAAAGGTCTTGCTATGATTTATGTCAAAGAGTGTTCTTCCTATGTTTTCCTCTAAGAGTTTTATAGTGTCCAGTCTTACATTTACGTCTCGAGACCATTTTGACTTTATTTTTGTGTAGGGTGTTAGGGAGTATTCTAATTTCATTCTTCTACATGTAGCTGTCCAGTTTTCCCAGCACCACTTATTGAAGAGACTATCTTTTCTCCATGTATATCCTTGCCTCCTTTGTCATAGATTAGTTGACCATAGGTGTGTGGGTTTATCTCTGGGCTTGCTATCTTGTTCCATTGATCTATGTTTCTGTTTTTGTGCCAGTACCATATTGTCTTGATTACTGTAGCTTTGTAGTGCAGTCTGAAGTCAGGGAGTCTGATTCCTCCAGCTCCATTTTTTTCCTTCAAGACTGTTTTGGCCATTCGGGGTCTTTTGTGTCTCCATACAAATTTTAAGATGATTTGTTCTAGTTCCATAAAAAATGCCATTGGTAATTTGATAGGGATTGCATTGAATCTGTAGATTGCTTTGGGTAGTAGAATCATTTTCACAATGTTGATTCTTCCAATCCAAGAACATGGTATATCTCTCCATCTGTTGGTATCATCTTTAATTTCTTTCATCAGTGTCTTATAGTTTTCTGCATACGGGTCTTTTATCTGCCTAGGTAGGTTTATTCCTAGGTATTTTATTCTTTTTGTTGCAATGCTAAATGGGAGTGTTTCCATAATTTCCCTTTCAGATTTTTCATCATTAGTGTATAGGAATGCAAGAGATTTCTGTGCATTAATTTTGTATCCTACAACTTTACCAAATTCATTGATTAGCTCTAGTAATTTTCTGGTGGTGTCTTTAGGATTCTTTATGTATAGTGTCATGTCATCTGCAAACAGTGACAGTTTTACTTCTTCTTTTCTAATTTGGATTGCTTTTATTTCTTTTTCTTCTCTGATTGCCATGGCTAGGACTTCCAAAACTATGTTGAATAATAGTGGTGAGAGTGGACATCCTTGTCTCGTTCCTGATCTTAGAGGAAATGCTTTCAGTTTTTCACCATTGAGAATGATGTTTGCTGTGGGTTTGTCGTATATGGCCTTTATTATGTTGAGGTAGTTTCCCTCTATGCCCACTTTCTGGAGAGTTTTTATCATAAATGGTTGTTGAATTTTGTCAGAAGCTTTTTCTGCATCTATTGAGATGATCGTATGGTTTTTCTTCTTCATTTGTTAATATGGTGTATCACATTGATTGATTTGTGTATATTGAAGAATCCTTGCATCCCTGGGATAAATCCCACTTGATCAAGGTGTATGTTCCTTTTCAGGTGTTGTTGGATTCTGTTTGCTCGTATTTTGTTGAGGGTTTTTGCATCTATATTCATCAGTGATATTGGTCTGTAATTTTCTTTTTTTCTACTATCTTTGTCTGCTTTTGATATCAGGGTGATGGTGGCCTCATAGAATGAGATTGAGAGTATTCTTCCTCTGCAATTTTTTGGAAGAGTTTGAGAAGGATGGGTATTAGCTCTTCTCTAAATGTTTGATAGAATTCACTTGTGAAGCCATCTAGTCCTGGACTTTTGGTTGTTGGAAGATTTTTTTTTTTTTTTTTTTTTTGCGGTACGTGTGCCTCTCACTGCTGTGGCCTCTCCCGCTGTGGAGCACAGGCTCCGGACACGCAGGCTCAGCGGCCATGGCTCACGGGCCCAGCCGCTCCGTGGCATGTGGGATCCTCCCGGACGGAGCACGGATCCGCGTCCCCTGCATCGGCAGGCGGACTCTCAACCACTGCGCCACCAGGGAAGCCCCCTGTTGGAAGATTTTTAATCACAGTTTCAATTTCATTATTTGTGATTGGTCTGTTCATATTTTCTATTTCTTCCTGGTTCAGTCTTGGAAGGTTATACCTTTCTAAGAATTTGTCCATTTCTTCCAGGTTGTCCATTTTATTGGCATAGAGTTGCTTGTAGTTGTCTCTTAGGATGCTTTGTATTTCTGTGGTGTCTGTTATAACTTCTCCTTTTTCTAATTTTATTGATTTGAGTCCTCTCCCTCTTTTTCTTGATGAGTCTGGCTAATGGTTTATCAATTTTGTTTATCTTCTCAAAGAACCAGCTTTTAGTTTTATTGTTTTTGCTATTGTTTTCTTTGTTTCTATTTTATTTATTTCTGCTCTGATCTTTATAATTTCTTTCCTTCTGCTAACTTTGAGTTTTGTTTGTTCTTCTTTCTCTATTTCCTTTAGGTGTAAGGTTAGATTGTTTATTTGAGATTTTTCTCGTTTCTTGAGGTAGGCTTGTATAGCTATTAACTTCCCTCTTAGAACTGCTTTTGCTGCATCCCATAGGTTTTGGGTCGTCGTGTTTTCATTGTCATTTGTCTCTAGGTACTTTTTGATTTCCTCAGTGATCTCTTGGTTATTTAGTAATGTACTGTTTAACCTCCATGTGTTTGTGTTTTTTCCTTTTTTTTCCCTGTAATTCAATTCTAATCTCATAGCGTTGTGGTCAGAAAAGACGCTTGCTATGATTTTAATTTTCTTAAATTTACCGTGGCTTTATTTGTGACCCAAGATGTGATCTATCCTGGAGAATGCTCCATGCGCACTTGAGAAGAAAGTGTAATCTGCTGTTTTTGAATGGAATGTCCTATAAATATCAATTAACTCTCTCTGGTCTGTTGTGTCATTTAAAGCTTCTGTTTCCTTATTTATTTCCATTTTGGATAATCTGTCCATTGGTGTAAGTGAGATGTTAAAACCCCCCACTATTATTGTGTTACTGTCGATTTCCTCTTTTAGAGCTGTTAGCATTTGCCTTATGTATTGAGGTGTTCCTATGTTGGATGCATATATATTTATAATTGTTATATCTTCTTCTTGGATTGATCCCTTGATCATTATGTAGTGTCCTTCCTTGTCTCTTGTAACATTCTTTATTTTAAAGTCTATTTTATCTGATATGAGTATAGCTGCTCCAGCTTTCTCTTGATTTCCATTTGCACAGAATATCTTTTCCATCCCCTCACTTTCAGTATGTATGTGTCCCTAGGTCTGAAGTGGGTCTCTTGTAGGCAGCATATAGATGGGTCTTGTTTTTGTATCCATTCAGCAAGCCTGTGTCTTTTGGTTGGAGCATTTAGTCCATTCACATTTAAGGTAATTATTGATATGTATGTTGCAGTGACCATTTTCTTAATTGTTTTGGGTTTGTTTTTGTAGGTCGTTTTCTTCTCTTGTGTTTCCCACTCAGAGAAGTTCCTTTAGCATTTGTTGTAGAGCTGGTTTGGTGGTGCTCTTACCTTTTGCTTGTCTGTAAAGCTTTTGATTTCTCCATCGAATCTGAATGAGATCCTTGCAGGGTAGAGTAATCTTGGTTGTAGGTTCTTCCCTTTCATCACTTTACGTATATCATGCCACTCCCTTCTGGCTTGTAGAGTTTCTGCTGAGAAATCAGCTGTTAACCTTATGGGAGTTCCCTTGTATGTTATTTTTCGTTTTTCCCTTGCTGCTTTCAATAATTGTTCTTTGCCTTCAATTTTTGCCAATTTGATTACTATGTGTCTCGGTGTGTTTCTCCTTGGGTTTATCCTATATGGGACTCTCTGTGCTTCCTGGACTTGGGTGGCTATTTCCTTTTCCATGTTAGGGAAGTTTTTGACTATAATCTCTTCAAATATTTTTTCGGGTCCTTTCTCTCTCTCTTCTCCTTCTGGGACCCCTATAATGCAAATATTGTTGCATTTAATATTGTCCCAGAGGTCTCTTAGGCTGTCCTCATTTCTTTTCATTCTTTTTTCTTTATTCTATTCCACAGCAGTGAATTTCACCATTCTGTCTTCCAGGTCACTTATCCATTCTTCTGCCTCAGTTATTCTGCTATTGTTTCCTTTTAGTGTATTTTTCATTTCAGTTATTGTATTGTTCATCTCTGTTTGTTTGTTCTTTAATTCTTCTAGGTCTTTGTTAAACATTCCTTGCGTCTTCTTGATCTTTGCCTCCATTTTTTTTCTGAGGTCCTGGATCATCTTCACTATCATTATTCTGAATTCTTTTTCTGGAAGGTTGCCTATCTCCACTTCATTTAGTTGTTTTTTTGGGGTTTTATCTTGTTCCTTCATCTGGTACATAGCTCTCTGCCTTTTCATCTTCTCTATCTTTCTGTGAATGTGGCTTTTTTCCCCTACAGGCTGTAGGATTGTAGTTCTTCTTGATTCTGCTGTCTGCCCTCTGGTGGATGAGGCAATCTAAGAGGCTTGATTGGAGGGACTGGTGGTGGGTGGAGCTCTCTGTGTCTTTTTTAAAAAATATTTATTTATTTATTTATTTATTTATTTATTTATTTATTTGTCTGTGCCGGGTCTTAGGTGCGGCACGTAAGATGTTCATTGCCGTGTGCAGGATCTTTAGTTGTGACATGCGGGATCTTTAGTTGCAGCATGCAAACTCTTAGTTGCAGTATTTGGGATCCGACCAGGGATCGAACCTGGGCCCCCTGCATTGGGATCGTGGAGTCTTAACTGCTGGACCACCAGGGAAGTCCTGATCCTAGTATATTCTTAAATTTAGCAATGCAGAGCCAGAATGGGGTCACTTTGCCAGATGCCTCTGGGAGTCATGCTAACAAACCCTTAGATCAGCTGTAAAGCTTATCCTGAAATTAGAAAAGTAATATGAACAAGAAATGGAAAGCCAACAGAAGTGATGACTGGTTGTTCTCCCAAAACACCTTCATGGCCATCATGTTTCATCCACAAACCTTAATGCAACCATTGTGTAAGCCTTTGCAATAGCTCTCCCCTGCTGTCTCTCAGGTTTAAGTGATTTAGGACTGTGTCATCAGATAAAGCTACTCATGGAGCTGTAATGATAAGTTGGGCAACTTGCTGAAGGATTTGATGATATATTCTAACAGCTAAATCGCCCTTGGACAGGATACCACATGCAGGTGCTCAGAGACTCTTTCTG
Organism: Hyperoodon ampullatus; assembly: GCF_949752795.1. Taxonomy (NCBI): domain Eukaryota; kingdom Metazoa; phylum Chordata; class Mammalia; order Artiodactyla; family Ziphiidae; genus Hyperoodon; species Hyperoodon ampullatus. The sequence continues at coordinate 77,686,633 of NC_136919.1, forward strand.
GGAATTGTAGAGGTACTGCTGCATCCTTGGCATGGGAGTTTAGATTGGAAGGAAGCAAAAGACACTGAAAAGTAAATGAGGCAATCTTTCTCCCTTGGGTTTTGTTTGAACAGGAAGAGAGATTAATTGTCAATTACTGAACTTATTTTTATACATACATTTAAAAATATAGCACTTCAATGGCTAACAATGTGTAGTAACAATAATGAAACTTTGACAGTGTTTTCGTACCATTCATTTAGAAACATTTCTGCTTGCATTACCAGAGGCCGTATTACTTAAACTTCCCCCACCCCAGCTGTCTGAGATGTTGTATGAATCCCATGTCTCAAGTAATTTCAAGTGAGATCGAAGAACAAACTAATTTCAACTCAATCTAATCGAATAAGCATTTGATGACGGCATACCTTGTTCTGAGCACTGTCATCTTATATATTATCAAGGCGTAATATTTTATTCCTGATCTTGAAACATAAAGAAGTGCAAGTTAAAGAATACGTTGGGGGAACAACTCCTACAGAACACCTACTGAACGCTGGCAGAAGACCCCAGACCTCCCAAAAGGCAAGAAACTCCCCACATACCTGGGTAGGGCAAAGCGGAGAGATTCCCGCACAGAGGATCGGTGCCGAGCGGCACTCACCAGCCCGAGAGGCTTGTCTGCTCGCCCGCCGGGGCGGGCGGCGCTGGAAGCTGAGGCTTGGGCTTCGGTCAGAGCGCAGGGAGAGGACTGGGGCTGGCGGCGAGAACTCAGCCTGAAGGGGGCTAATGTGCCACAGCTAGCCGGGAGGGAGTCCGGGAAAACTCTGGAGCTGCCGAAGAGGCAAGAGACTTGTTCTTCCCTCTTGGTTTCCTGCTGCGCGAGGAGAGGGGATTAAGAGCGCTGCTTAAAGGGGCTCCACAGACGGGCGCGAGTCGCGACTGAAAGCGCGGAGCCCAGTGACGGGCGTGGGACGCTGGGGCTGCTGCTGCCGCCGCCAAGAAGCCCGTGTGCGAGCGCAGGTCACTGTCCACACCGCCCTTCCGGGAGCCTGAGCAGCCCGCCACTGCCGGGGTCCCGGGATCCAGGGGCGGCTTCCCTGGGAGAACGCACGGCGCGCCTCGGGCTGGTGCAACGTCACGCCGACCTCTGCCGCTGCAGGCTCGCCCCGCACTCCGTGCCCCTCCCTCCCGCCCGGCCTGAGTGAGCCAGAGTTCCCGAAGAGGCTGCTCCTTTAACCCTTTCCTGTCTGAGCGAAGAACAGACGCCCTCCGGCGACCTACACGCAGAGGCGGGGCCAAATCCAAAGCTGAGACCCGGGAGCTGTGAGAACAAAGAAGAGAAAGGGAAACCTCTCCCAGCAGCCTCAGAAGCAGCGGATTAAAGCTCCACAATCAACTTGATGTACCCTGCATCTGTGGAATACATGAATAGACAACAAATCATCCCAAATTGAGGAGCCAGGAGTCAGTACTGTGCCTCTGAGGTGGGAGAGCCAACTTCAGGACACTGGTCCACAAGAGACCTCCCAGCTCCACATAATATCAAACGGCGAAAATCTTCCAGAGATCTCCATCTCAACACCAGCACCCAGCTTCACTCAACGACCAGCAAGCTACAGTGCTGGACACCCTATGCCAAACAACTAGCAAGACAGGAACACAACGCCACCCATTAGCAGAGAGGTGGCCTAAAATCATAAAAAGTCTGCAGACACCCCAAAACACACCACCAGACGTGGACCTGCACACCAGAAAGACAAGATCCAGCCTCATCCACCAGAACACAGGCACTAGTCCCCTCGACCAGGAAACCTACACAACCCACTAAACCAACCTTAGCCACTGGGGACAGACACCAAAAACAACAGGAACTACGAACCTGCAGCCGGCAAAAAGGAGACCCCAAACACAGTAACATAAGCAAAATGAGAAGACAGAAAAACACACAGCAGGAGAAGGAGCAAGATAAAAACCCACCAGACCTAACAAATGAAGAGGTAATAGGCAGTCTATCTGAAAAAGAATTCAGAATAATGATAGTAAAGATGATCCAAAATCTTGGAAATAGAATAGACAAAATGCAAGAAACAGTTAACAAGGACCTAGTAGAACTAAAGATGAATCAAGCATCGATTAAAAACACAATAAATGAAATGAAAAATACTCTAGATGGGATCAATAGCAGAATAACTGAGGCAGAAGAACGGATAAGTGAGGTGGAAGATAAAATAGTGGAAATAACTAATGCAGAGCAAAATAAAGAGAAAAGAATGAAAAGAACAGAGGACAGTCTCAGAGACCTCTGGGACAACATTAAACGCACCAACATTCGAATTATAGGGGTTCCAGAAGAAGAAGAGAAAAAGAAAGGGACTGAGAAAATATTTGAAGAGATTATAGTTGAAAACTTCCCTAATATGGGAAAGGAAATAGTTAATCAAGTCCAAGAAGCACAGAGAGTCCCATACAGAATAAATCCAAGGAGAAATACGCCAAGACACATATTAATCAAACTGTCAAAAATTAAACACAAAGAAATCATATTAAAAGCAGCAAGGCAAAAACAACAAATAACACACAAGGGAATCCCCATCAGGATAACAGCTGATCTCTCAGCAGAAACTCTACAAGCCAGAAGGGAGTGGCAGGACATAATTAAAGTGATGAAGGAGAGAAACCTGCAACCAAGATTACTCTACCCAGCAAGGATCTCATTCAGATTTGATGGAGAAATTAAAACGTTTACAGACAAGCAAAAGCTGAGAGAGTTCAGCACCACCAAACCAGCTTTACAACAAATGCTAAAGGAACTTCTCTAGGCAAGAAACACAACAGAAGGAAAAGACCTACAATAACGAACCCAAAACAATTAAGAAAATGGGAATAGGAACATACATATCGATAATTACCTTAAATGTAAATGGACTAAACGCTCCCACCAAAAGACACAGATTGGCTGAATGGATACAAAAACAAGACCCATATATATGCTGTCTACAAGAGACCCACTTCAGACCTAGAGACACATACAGACTGAAAGTAAGGGGATGGAAAAAGATATTCCATGCAAATGGAAACCAAAAGAAAGCTGGAGTAGCAATTCTCATATCAGACAAAATAGACTTTAAAATAAAGACTACTAGAAGAGACAAAGAAGGACACTACATAATGATCAAGGGATCGATCCAAGAAGAAGATATAACAATTGTAAATATTTATGCACCCAACATAGGAGCACCTCAATACATAAGGCAAACACTAACAGCCATAAAAGGAGAAATCGACAGTAACACAATCATAGTAGGGGACTTTAACACCCCACTTTCACCAATGGACAGATCATCCAAAATGAAAATAAATAAGGAAACACAAGCTTTAAATGATACATTAAACAAGATGGACTTAGTTGATATTTATAGGACATTCCATCCAAAAACAACAGAATACACATTTTTCTCAAGTGCTCATGGAACATTCTCCAGGATAGATCATATCTTGGGTCACAAATCAAGCCTTGGTAAATTTAAGAAAATTGAAATTGTATCAAGTATCTTTTCTGACCACAATGCTATGAGACTAGATATCAATTACAGGAAAAGAGCTATAAAAAATACAAACACATGGAGGCTAAACAATACATTACTTAATAACGAAGTGATCACTGAAGAAATCAAAGAGGAAATAAAAAAATACCTAGAAACAAATGACAATGGAGACACGACGACCCAAAACCTATGGGATGCAGCAAAAGCAGTTCTAAGAGGGAAGTTTATAGCAATACAATCCCACCTTAAGAAACAGGAAATATCTCGACTAAACAACCTAACCTTGCACCTAAAGCAATTAGAGAAAGAAGAACAAAAACATCCCAAAGTTAGCAGAAGGAAAGAAATCATAAAAATCAGATCAGAAATAAATGAAAAAGAAATGAAGGAAACAATAGCAAAGATCAATAAAACTAAAAGCTGGTTCTTTGAGAAGATAAACAAAATTGATAAACCATTAGCCAGACTCATCAAGAAAAAAAGGGAGAAGACTCAAATCAATAGAATTAGAAATGAAAAAGGAGAAGTAACAACTGACACTGCAGAAATACAAAAGATCGTGAGAGATTACTATAAGCAACTCTATGCCAATAAAATGGACAACCTGGAAGAAATGGACAAATTCTTAGAAATGCACAACCTGCCAAGACTGAATCAGGAAGAAATAGAACATATGAACAGACCAATCACAAGCACTGAAATTGAAACTGTGATAAAAAATCTTCCAACAAACAAAAGCCCAGGACCAGATGGCTTCACAGGCGAATTCTATCAAGCATTTAGAGAAGAGCTAACGCCTATCCTTCTCAAACTCTTCCAAAATATAGCAGAGGGAGGAACACTCCCAAACTCATTCTACGAGGCCACCATCACCTTGATACCAAAACCAGACAAGGATGTCACAAAGAAAGAAAACTACAGGCCAATATCACTGATGAACATAGATGCAAAAATCCTCAACAAAATACTAGCAAACAGAATCCAACAGCACATTAAAAGGATCATACACCATGATCAAGTGGGGTTTATCCCAGGAATGCAAGGATTCTTCAATATACGCAAATCAATCAACGTGATACACCATATTAACAAATTGAAGGAGAAAAACCATATGATCATCTCAATAGATGCAGAGAAAGCTTTCGACAAAATTCAACACCCATTCATGATAAAAACCCTGCAGAAAGTAGGCATAGAGGGAACTTTCCTCAACATAATAAAGGCCATATATGACAAACCCACAGCCAGCATCGTCCTCAATGGTGAAAAACTGAAACCATTTCCACTAAGATCAGGAACAAGACAAGGTTGCCCACTCTCACCACTCTTATTCAACATAGTTTTGGAAGTTTTAGCCACAGCAATCAGAGAAGAAAAGCAAATAAAAGGAATCCAAATTGGAAAAGAAGAAGTAAAGCTGTCACTGTTTGCAGATGACATGATACTATACATAGAGAATCCTAAAGATGCTACCAGAAAACTACTAGAGCTAATCAATGAATTTGGTAAAGTTGCAGGATACAAAATTAATGCACAGAAATCTCTGGCATTCCTATATACTAATGATGAAAAATCTGAAAGTGAAATCAAGGAAACACTCCCATTTACCATTGCAACAAAAAGAATAAAATATCTAGGAATAAACCTACCTAAGGAGACAAAAGACCTGTATGCAGAAAATTATAAGACACTGATGAAAGAAATTAAAGATGATACAAATAGATGGAGAGATGTACCATGTTCTTGGATTGGAAGAATCAACATTGTGAAAATGACTCTACTACCCAAAGCAATCTACAGATTCAATGCAATCCCTATCAAAATACCACTGGCATTTTTCACAGAACTAGAACAAAAAATTTCACAATTTGTATGGAAACACAAAAGACCCCGAATAGCCAAAGCAATCTTGAGAACGAAAAATGGAGCTGGAGGAATCAGGCTCCCTGACTTCAGACTATACTACAAAGCTGCAGTAATCAAGACAGTATGGTACTGGCACAGAAACAGAAAGATAGATCAATGGAACAGGATAGAAAGCCCAGAGATAAACCCACGGACATATGGTCACCTTATCTTTGATAAAGGAGGCAGGAATGTACAGTGGAGAAAGGACAGTCTCTTCAATAAGTGGTGTTGGGAAAACTGGACAGGGACATGTAAAAGTATGAGATTCGATCACTCCCTAACACCATACACAAAAATAAGCTCAAAATGGATTAAAGACCTAAATGTAAGGCCAGACACTATCAAACTCTTAGAGGAAAACATAGGCAGAACACTCTATGACATAAATCACAGCAAGATCCTTTTTGACCCACCTCCTAGAGAAATGGAAATAAAGACAAAAATAAACACATGGGACCTAATGAAACTTAAAAGCTTTTGCACAGCAAAGGAAACCATAAACAAGACCAAAAGACAACCCTCAGAATGGGAGAAAATATTTGCAAATGAAGCAACTGACAAAGGATTAATCTCCAAAATTTATAAGCAGCTCATGCAGCTCAATAACAAAAAAACAAACAACCCAATCCAAAAATGGGCAGAAGACCTAGATAGACATTTCTCCACAGAAGATATACAGACTGCCAACAAACACATGAAAGGATGCTCAACATCTTTACTAATTAGAGAAATGCAAATCAAAACTACAATGAGATATCATCTCACGCCAGTCAGAATGGCCATCATCAAAAAATCTAGAAACAATAAATGCTGGAGAGGGTGTGGAAAAAAGGGAACACTCTTGCACTGCTGGTGGGAATGTGAATTGGTACAGCCACTATGGAGAACGGTATGGAGGTTCCTTAAAAAACTACAAATAGAACTACCATATGACCCTGCAATCCCACTACTGGGCATATACCCTGAGGAAACCATAATTCAAAAAGAGACATGTACCAAAATGTTCATAGCAGCCCTATTTACAATAGCCCGGAGATGGAAACAACCTAAGTGTCCATCATCGGATGAATGGGTAAAGAAGATGTGGCACATACGTACAATGGAATATTACTCAGCCATAAAAAGAAATGAAATTGAACTATTTGTAATGAGGTGGATGGACCTAGAGTCTGTCATACAGAGTGAAGTAAGTCAGAAAGAGAAAGACAAATACTGTATGCTGACACATATATATGGAATTTAAGAAAAAAAAAGGTCATGAAGAACATAGGGGTAAGACAGGAATAAAGACACAGACCTACTAGAGAATGGACTTGAGGATATGGGGAGGGGGAAGGGTAAGCTGTGACAAAGTGAAAGAGCGGCATGGACATATATACACTACCAAACGTAAGGTAGATAGCTAGTGGGAAGCAGCCGCATAGCACAGGGAGATCAGCTCGGTGCTTTGTGACCGCCTGGAGGGGTGGGATAGGGAGGGTGGGAGGGAGACGCAAAAGGGAGGGGATATGGGAACATATGTATACATATAACTGATTAAATTTGTGATAAAGCAAAAAATAAAAAAAAATAAAAAAAAAAAAAAAGAATACGTTGGAAGAGCTTCATAAGAACCACTAGTAAAATTAAAAGAAGTAGTTTCACTTTTGAAGTCAATGGAAAATATAGTAGCAAATAAAGCATACTCCATAGAGTAGACAGAAATAAAAGGAAAGCAAGAAAATATTGAAAAGAAAAAAGATAATATAACTAGACAAAAAATAAGTTATGACAAAGAATATGGTTTAAATTCCTTTGTGAAAAGGAAAGATTAACTATTTTCTATCTATAAATGAACCCCATCCTAAAGGATGCTAGATGACTAAGAATAAAAAGTAAGGTGAGGGGCTTCCCGGGTGGCGCAGTGGTTGAGAGTCCGCCTGCCAATGCAGGGGACACGGGTTCGTGCCCTGGTCCGGGAAGAACCCACATGCCGCGGGGCGGCTAGGCCTGTGAGCCATGGCCGCTGAGCCTGCGCGTCCGGAGCCTGTGCTCCGCAATGGGAGAGGCCACAACAGTGAGAGGCCCGCATACTGCAAAAAAAAAAAAAGTATGGTAAGATGCACCAGGAAAATACAAATAACCACAGAGTAGATGTTGCAACATTAATCTCAAACAACTGTAATTCAAAGTCAAAATAATTAAAATGGAATGAAGGACACAATTTTACATTGATGAAAATAGCAATCAAAATATCCTCTTTTAACAAAGATTATAAGAACTAGGCTCACTGGAGAGTATAAACTAGCAGACTTTTTTCAGACCTCTTCTTCTACTTAATGTCAGTCATCAGTCATATGACTGATAGGGCCATCTGACACCATTCACTTCACCTTCCCAATCCACTTGCTGCTCATTAGGGATACTTTCTGTACATCAAGATGTGGCTCATCATCTTTGGGCATTTTTTAGTAGAAGTTTGTGAAATATCACTTATTTTAGTTTTCTATTGCTGAATAACAAATTACCACAAATTGAATGGCTTAAGACAACACTCATATAATAGCTCACAGTTCTATAGGTCAGAAGTCTGGGCAGACTTCACTGGTTCTCTAAAGAGGGTTTCACATGTCCAAGATCAGGTGTCAGCTGTTCTGGGTTCTTTATGGAGTATCGGGGAAAGAAATCACTTCCAAGCTTATTCTGGTTGTTGGCAGAACTCACTTCCCTACAATTGTAGGACTGGAGTGTCCATTTTCCTACTAGCTGTCAGATGTGGACCACTCTTATAGCTCCTAGAGGCCACTCTCCCATCCTTTAAATGGCTCCTCCATCTTCGAAACTAACAACAATGCCTTGAATCCTTCGTTTTAGATCTCTCTGAGTTTCCCTTCTGCCAATGGACAGAGAAAACTCTGCTTTCAAAGGGCTCGTGTGATTAGATTAAGTTCACCTGGATAATCTCCCTTTTGGTTAACCCAAAATCAACTGATTAGTACTTTAAATTGCATCTACAAAATCCCATTTGCTATGTAATACAACATAATCAGAGATGTAATATTGGATTCATCATATTCGTACCCAGATTAGTGCAGGAAATCTTGGTTGGGGTGAAGGGGAGCATAGATTTTAGGATTCTGCCTATCATACTGCTCTTAGATCCTTCTGCACTTACTACCTTGTGAATCCTAAAGACTCAGAAGCCTTTATAAATATTTTGTAGTCTCTCTCTTGATTTTAACAAAGTTAAAATTTTTGTTTTTCACATACTTGTGGCTTTCATAAGATTTCCATGATGAGAGGGGGAAACTACTGATTAATGCATCCATGTTCACATTGAAAGTTTCTCTATTTTTGAGAGTGATTTATCCCTTAATCAAATTGTTTTCTGATTCCGAGATTTGTTTCTTTAGAATTTCCATTCAGAGTTATCTCACATGCTGCATCTAATAATTTGAATATCTTATTTAGGATGTGGTAGGGGAGCTAAATCTGTTCTTTGTTGTTTTTGCTCATCCTAGCTTATTTCTTTCTATATTTGCCAGTACTTTTTGTGAGCTCACATTTGTTGAATTTAATCTGGGGGAATCCTGAGAGTCTAAATTGGGGATAGTTTACTTCAGAGAGGATTTGTATTTTCATAGACTCCTTCAATTGTTGTTTTAAATGCCCTAGGCTTCATGCAGGAGGCTTGCTATAAGCTTTCCAACCTTGCCAGAGATCCAAAAGCTTTGTCTCCAGATGGTAGTTCTGATCCTAGGATTAGCCTTGGGACATACTTATATTTTGAATTTGTTTATTTCCCCCTGATCTGGTTTCAGTTCACCTATTTTCTGTCTCTTCCTCCCTCCCTCCCTCTCTCTTTTCCTTCCTTTTTCATATCCTCTCTTACTTACTTTCTCTCCTGCTTAGGTTGTGCTAATAAAAGCACAGAATCAAATGTATGGGACACAGTAGCTCCACTGTACTCAGCACTGGTGGAAGTAAAATATTGTGCTCTATTCTGAGAACACTTTTGTAAGGAGATCATGATCAAAGTGATGTACATCCAGAGGTTCAGCCATAATAAAGATGAAGAACAGGTAAGTTTGTTTACTTTGTTTACCTGGGAAAAGAGAAGCCATGTTATAACTCTTCAAATCTCTGAAAGGATCTTGTGTTCGAGAGAAATAAGGCTTATCTTTCATTTTCAAGAAGCAGAAACAACAGGTGCATCAAGCAAGGAGGTTCACATTAGCTCAGCATAAGATAGAACCTATGATTATACTTGTACAGTATTGGAATGGGCTGCCTTTGTGAAGTATGTGCTCTAGACTCTGAGCTTATGTGGAGGTAAGATAACTATTCTCAGCAGTAGTTTAGAGGCCAGGAGTGCATTTCTATTTTGACTAAGATGCTGTACCAAATAACCTTTACTCTCCCTTCCTATGAGCCCAGATTCTAGGCTTATTTATTCCATGACTCTTATACATTTAGATAAAAAATAAGAAATGATACCCATCTGGAAGAAACATTTATCCCACATTCTGACTATAATGGAAGGAAATTTTGTGTCACAGTATTGAAGAAAACTTTCAAATTGGTAAATAAGAGTAATCGTTAATATATTTTACTTCCAAAATAGTCCTCATAATGTGTCAAGAATAAAAGGCAGTTAATTTTTACACAAAATATTCTCCTCATGCATATCTACAGTGGGAGAAAATATGACGCATTGTTCAAGAATAATGATAAGGTTCACTCAGAAATAGAAATTTAGTTCATCTTAAACTAAATAGAACAGACAATAGAGAAGAGATGACACAGCATGAGCTATATGATTACATTTAAAATATTCTGCAGGCCAGAAGGGAGTGGCATGATTATTTAAAGTGATGAAAGGGAAAAACCTACAACCAACATTACTCTACCCAGCAAGGCTCTCATTCAGATTTGACAGAGAAATCAAAAGCTTTACAGACAAGCAAAAGCTACGAGAATTCAGCACCACCAGAGCACCTTTGTAACAAATGCTAAAGGAACTTCTCTAGGCAGGAAACACAAGGGAAGAAGAAGCCCCACAAAAAGAAACCTAAAATAATTAAGAAAATGGTAATAGGAACATACATATCAATAATTACCTTAAACGTAAATGGATTAAATGACCCAACCAAAAGACACAGACTGGCTGAATGGATACAAAAATAAGACCCATCGATATGCTCTCTACAAGAGACCCACCCTGGACAGAGGGACACATACAGACTGAAACTGAGGGGATGGAAAAAGATATTCCATGCAAATGGAAGTAAAAAGAAAGCTGGAGTAGCAATATTCATATCAGATAAAATAGACTTTAAAATAAAGACTGTTGCAAGAGATAAGGAAGGACACTACATAATGATCAAGGGATCAGTCCAAGAAGAAGATATAACAATTATAAATATTTATGCACCCAACATAGCAACACCTCAATACATAAGGCAAATGCTAACAACCATAAAAGGGGGAATCAACAGTAACACAATAATAGTGGGGGACTTTAACATCCCACTTACACCAATGGACAGATCATCCAAACAGAAAATAAATAAGGAAACACAAGCTTTATATGACACAATAGACCAGATAGATTCAGTTGGTATTTATAGGACATTCCACCCAAAAGTGACAGAATACACTTTCTTCTCAAGTGTGCATGGAACATTCTGCAGGATAGATCACATCTTGGGTAAATTTGCCTCAGTAAATTTTAAGAAAATTGAAATTGTATGAAGCATCTTTTCTGACCACAACACTATGAGATTAGAAATCAACTACAGGAAAAAAAAAAGAACTGTAAAAAACAGAAATACATGGAGGCTAAACAGTACACTACTAGATAACCAAGAGATCACTGAAGAAATCAAAGAGGAAATTAAAAAATACATAGAAACAAATGACAATGAAAACACAACAACCCAAAACCTATGGGACACAGCAAAAACAGTTCTAAGAGGGAAGTTTATAGCAATTCAATCTCACCTCAAGAAACAAGAAAAATCACAAATAAATTATCTAACCTTACACCTACAGCAACTAGAGAAAGAAGAACAAAGAAAACCCAAAGTCAGTAGAAGGAAAGAAAGCATAAAGATCAGAGCAGAAATAAATGAAATAGAAATGAAGAAAACAATATCAAATATCAATAAACTTAAAAGTTGGTTCTTTGAGAAGATAAACAAAATTGATAAGCCTTTAGCCAGATACATCAAGAAAAAAGGGAGAGGACTCAAATCAATAAAGTTAAAATGAAAAAGGAGAAATTACAACTGACACCACAGAAATACAAGGGATTATAAGAGACTACTACAAGCAACTATATGCCAATAAAATAGACAACCTCGAAGAAATGGACAAATTCTTGGAAAGGTACAATTTTCCAAGACTGAACCAGGAAGAATTAGAAAATATAAACAGACCTATCACAAGTAATGAAATTGAAATTGTAATTTAAAATCTTCCAACAAACAAAAGTCCAGGACCAGATGGCTTCACAGGCAAATTCTATCAAACATTTAGAGAAGAGCTAACACCTGTCCTCTCAAACTCTTTCGAAAAATTGCAGAGGGAGGAACAATCCCAAATTTGTCCTACGAGGCCACCATCACCCTGATACCAAAACCAGACAAAGATATCACAAAAAAACAAAATTACAGGCCAATATCACTGATGAATATAGGTACAAAAATCCTCAACAAAATACTAGCAAACGGAATCCAACAACACATTATAAGGATTATACACCATGATCAAATAGGATTTATCTCATGGATGCAAGGATTCTTCATTATATGCAAATCAATCAATGTGGTACACCACATTAACAAATTAAGGAATAAAAACCATATGTTCATCTCAATAGATGCAGAAAAAGATTTTGACAAAATTCAACACCCATTTATGACAAAGACTCTCCAGAAAATGGTCATAGAGGGAACCTACCTCAACATAATAAAGGCCATATATGAAAAACCCACAGCCAACATCATTCTCAATGGTGAAAAACTGAAAGCATTTCCACTAAGATCAGGAGCAAGACAAGAATGTCCACTCTCGCCACTCTTATTCAACATAGTTCAATAAGGAAGTCCTAGCCATGGCAATCAGAGAAGAAAAAGAAATAAAAGGAATCCAAACTGGAAAAGAAGAAGTAAAACTGTTACTGTTTGCAGATGACATGATACTATACATAGAGTATCCTAAAGATGCTGCCAGAAAACTACTAGAGCTAATCAATGAACTTGGTAAAGTAGCAGGATAAAAAATTAATGCACAGAAATCTCTTGCATTCCTATACACTAACAACGAAAGATCAGAAAGAGAAATTAAGGAAACAATCACATTTAGCATCACAACAAAAAGAATAAAATACCTAGGAATAAAGTTACCTAAGGGGGCAAAAACCTGTACTCAGAAAACTATAAGACACTGATGAAAGAAATCAAAGATGACATAAACAGATGGAGAAATATACCATGTTCTAGGCTTGGAAGAATCAATATTGTGAAAATGACTCTACCACCCAAAGCAATCTTCAGATTCAGTGCAATCCCTATCAAATTACCAATGGCATTCTTCACAGAATTAGAACAAAAAATTTTACAATTTGTATGGAAACACAAAAGATCCCAAATAGCCAAAGCAATCTTCAGAAAGAAAAATGGAGCTGGAGGAATCAGGCTCCCCAACTTCAAACTATACTACAAAGCTACAGGAATCAAGACAGTATGGTAGGTACTAGCACAAAAACAGGAATATAGATCAATGGTACAGGATAGAAAGCCCAGAGATAAACCCACATACATATGGTCACCTAATTTATGACAAAGGAGGCAGGAACATACAATGGAGAAAAGACAGCCTCTTCAATAAATGGTGCTGGGAAAACTGGACAGCTACATGTAAAAGAATGAAATTAGAACACTACCTAACACCATACAGAAAAACAAACTCAAAATGGATTAAAGTCCTAAATGTGAGACCAGACACTATAAAACCCTTAGAGGAAACATAGGAAAAACACTCTTTGATATAATGGCAGCAAGATCTTTTTTGACCAGCCTCCTAGAGTAATGAAAATAAAAACAAAAATAAACAAATGGGACCTAATGAAACTTAAAAGCTTTTGCACAGCAGAGGAAACTGTAAACAAGATGAAAAGACAACCCTCAGAATGGGAGAAAATACTTGCAAACAAAGCAACTGACAAAGGGTTAATTTCCAAAATATACAAGCAGCTCATGCAGCTCAATATCAAAAAAACAAACAACCCAATTCAAAAATGGACAGAAGACCTAAATAGACATTTCTCCAAAGAAGATATACAGATGCCCAACAAACACATTAAAGGATGTTCAACATCACTAATCATTAGAGAAATGCAAATCAAAAGTACAGTGAGGTATCACCTCACACCAGTCAGAATGGTCATCATCAAAAAATCCCCAAAGAATAGATGCTGGAGAGGGTGTGGAGAAAAGGGAATGCTCTTGCACTATTGGTGGGAATGTAAATTGATACAGCCACTAGGGAGAACAGTATGGAGGTTCCTTGGAAAACTAAAAATAGAACTACCATATGACCCAGCAATCCCACTACTGAGCATATACCCTGAGAAGAGCATAATTCAAAAAGAGACATGTACCACAATGTTCACTGTGGCACTATTTACAGTAGCCAAGACATGGAAGCAACCTAAGTGTCCATCGACAGATGAATGGATAAAGAAGATGTGGCACATATATACAATGGAATATTACTCAACCATAAAAAGAAACGAAATTGAGCTATTTGTAGGGAGGTAGATGGACCTAGAGTCTGTCATACAGAGTGAAGTAAGTCAGAAGGAAAAAAACCAAATACTGTATGCTAACACCTATATATGGAATCTAAAAAAACCAAAAAAAAACCACATGGTTCCGATGAACCTAGGAGCAGGACAGGAATAAAGACACAGATGTAGAGAATGGACTTGAGGACACGGGGAGGGGGAAGGGTAAGCTGGGATGAAGTGAGAGAGTAGCACTGACATGTAGACACTACCAGAAGTAAAATAGATAGCTAGTGGGAAGCAGTTGCATAGCACAGGGTCATCAGCTCAGTGCTTTGTGACCACCTAGAGGGTTGGGATAGGGAGGGTGGGAGGAAGACGCAAGAGGGAGGGGATATGGGGATATATGTATACATATAGCTGATTCACTTTGTTATACAGCAGAAACTAACACAACATTGTAAAGCAATTATAATTCAATAAAGACCTTTAAAAAATAAAGGAAATGCTGCATTATATAATACTATACATTGAATATTTAATAAATTAATCCCCACGCTGAGAGTTGCAGTTCCAGAAGTAATGCCTGTTGCATAACAGGACTTAATCAATACTAGTTAATAATGGTTTGAGGGCAGGTCAATGCCTAATATGTTTGCAATACAAGTTAGAAGCACAGAGGAAGCATACTCAAGGTTAAATTCTTCTAGAAAAGACTGTTGGTAGTTATGAATAGTTAAAGGAAAGGAAAGAAGATTGAAGCTTTCATTGGTGTTGATTCCTTTGAGAGTTCCTGGGTCGTTAAACATGAGCTTATTCATATAAACTTTGGCCCTGATTTCTAGGTTTTACTATTTTTCTTTCATATTTTTCATGTAACTGAATTGTACCAGATTGTCTTGGGTGCTCAGCAGTAGATTCTGATTCTAAAATCCATACCGCTTCTCACAGAAGGAAGAAGAGGAACAGGAAACAGGGAGAGGGAAGGCAGAAAGAGAGGAGAGGAAAGAAGGAAAGAAGATGAGTAGAGATGGAAGAGGAAGGGATAAGTGGAGGAAAAGTGGGGAAAAGGAAAAGAAGAAGGGAGAGGTGGGAGAAAGGTCAGGAGATAGGGGGGACAGAGGGAGCAGGGAGGACCAGAGACCTCTCATTCATTTTGACAAACTGGTGAACTCTAACTTTTTTATATAAAATATTTGAAAGTGGGCCCCTATATGTATATATGGAGGTCCTTATTTCTGGGGAACTAAAGAATTACTATGCAACCCTTGATTAGGACATAAATACTCAGTTTTAAGCTTCTAAGTTTTATACAATTTAAATACAAGTTTTCAATAGACTTAAACTAGATTCAACATGGAGATAGTATAAATTAATTTTCTTACATAATTAAAATTTTTCTCTCAGATAATTGCATGACATTTGGTAGAAGAATTTTAATGCTGGGAGAGGATACAATGATGGTGACTTTGGAAGGTCCTGAGCAGGGGCTTTTCCAAGAACTGAGCAGACTATTAAGACAGGAAGGAAAGGAGATGGTAAAGAGGTTAACCTCTGTAGGCATTTACATCTGGGTGGGTTACATCTGTTTTAGGTTTGCTGTTCTCGTCAGGTCTTCTTGGCAACCTCTTTAAGGATCTGATAAAGCTAATAAAGAAATATACTAGAGTAGGCTCAGATGAAGGGATTCCCACTTCCCGAGTTGGTCTGCCTGCAATTATCTTACAGAAAGGTCCTGTTTCAGCCACCTGAGCTGTGATTTTCTAACCCCAAGGATGTTATGGTGAAAAGAGATTAATATAATAGAAGGCATTGCATTAAACCCTACACTACATTGGTTTGATGAAGCTTGAGGATAATAGGAATAACTCAAGTATGTTGAGGATCAGTGATTTTATAAAGAATAAAGCTTATTAATGGTCTTAAAAAGATTCCATATGAATACGAAACCATTGTTATCACTGGTAACATCAAAATATCTTGCCAACATTTTTCTGATTCAGACTATTAAATTTCATATTAAAATATGATAAAAAGATATTCATTAAATAGACCTTGTAGACAGACAAAGCTTGAAGAACAGTGAAGTATAGTTAGGAAACTCTACACAAACAACAAGCACATTTTAGAATACTTTTCCAAAATGATAAGGACAAAGTTGGGATGTAGTAATAGTATTAGTAATTGAAATTTAATTGAGGGCTGAGCATGTATTAGGAACTATTCCTTCTGCTTTCAATATATTTATCATCTTATGTAATTCTCACAAAACCCCTCTGCAATAAATACTGTTCTATTACTGGTAAGGACGGAATTGGAACGAAAAATTCCACAGAGTGTACTGGTGTATAGAAAGAGAATACAATATGTCTGAACTTGAGGGTATCAGAGAGTTAATTTCCTACATCTCAACTCGAGGATGTTGAAAAGTATTTAGTAGACACAGAAGACAATAAAGTTTATAAAGCTGATATAAAGAGGAAAGAGGAAAGAAGAAAGAGCTGATATAAAGAGGAAAAAAGCATTTTCTTAGACTTCAAAAGGCTGTCAGCTTGGCTTAAGGAACTCTAAAATAACAAATTATGTTTGTTTTGTTTGTTTTCATACTATATTGCTACTTGGTGTGCTAAAGAGCTTTTAAATCTCAGCAGCACCAGAGAAAGGGCTTGGCTCTGAGTCAGATTGGCTACAGAGACCTGACATCTTGGTTGCACATATATTATGTTTCTATCACTTAAAGCATAAGTAAAATAAATACACTTTAAGCTTAAATAAAATAAAATAAACCGAAAGATAGTATGATGGTAATAATTTTGGAGTGACAGCAGTGTGTATGCTTTGATTGGACAGAATTGAGCTTAACTTGGATCTTGTTTACCCTTTTAATTTCTATTTTTCTTTTCATTCTTTCAAGAAGAAAAGGGCTAAAATAGCTGTCAGCGCTCTACTAGCACTAAGCTGGTGACAGTGGACTATTTATTTGGTCCTAAAAAACATGGCTTAACTGTAGCTGTCAGTAAAATAGGGGCCTAAGCATACCACAGGTGCCCACACTGGGTACCACAGGCCACAAAAAAGCACTTAGTAGTTGTGTGTAATCAAATTTCTGAAATCTGATCCAGAAGAGCACTTCACTATTTATAGGAGTGCCATAATAAATCTTTTGTGAACTAGAAAATCTATTTGTAATGTGAAATATCTCTTAATTTGTGTTTTTAGGTTTGAATTTTTTGTGTAATGTGGCCTTCTTAAAGTAAGAAACTTCTGTAATTTATGGAAGCCCAGATAAATCTAAGGTAATCAAACATAATATTCATTCATTAGTTCACTGATGGTATGTATATATGGTATGTATATACTAAGCGCTATGCCAGGTCCGAGGGCTGGCCATGATTAAGTTCATTAATGCCCTTAAGGTGCTCAGCTGAGGTTGGGGAGGAGAATTCTGATGTGCTAAATATTCTTTTCTTGGAAACTCAAAAGTGGAATAAGCACAAGATTTCCTGACGGCAATGCTGTAGATAATCTTTTTGAAATCTCCTTCTTGCATATAACTTACAAAACAATAATGTGATGAGTTTGTATTGTCATAACATATTAAATGTGAATGCCCCAGAGCCCTAAACTGTACTTAGAGGTTGAGTCTTTTAGCCATTATAGCCTGAAGGGACCTCTGATTCTTGTGTCCTTCTCAGCCCCCTCCACGATCCCATTCCCTCCCTCGTTTTTCAGAGGAAGAAATTCGTGCTCAGAAAGGTTGAGAACAGCTGAAACTGGAACCAGCCAAGCCTTTTTCATCCTCAAACTTTTTAGCTGATTTGCTAAACAATTCTGCTCCTCTTTCTGATTTAGAAAAGCTGTATAGAAAAGACATATTTTATGGTTTGAGGGGTGTTCTCTTGCTCCCTTTTAGTCAAATTTACATAACTTGTAAGCAGAAGGTGTGGTGGCAACAGATGACGAATGGTAAAAAGAAACTTCCCCAAGGACAGCCCGAATAGACCAGCTCCGGGCTCAGGTCCACTTAGTCCTCCTTAACTGACTCAGCGCTCCCCCTTAACTCCGCCCACTCTGACGAGTAGACTGTTAGGAGAGCGAAACTACAGATCCCAGGATGCAGTTGTCCCTCTCAACCTCTATATAGCCCGCTTGCTCCCCTCATTGCATTCTGGGAAGTGTAGTTTCTTTCTAAGCCGTATCTGCGTACACTGTCTAGGAAACCAGGGCTTTTAGGCTTGAGAGATCCATCTTTCTACTGGCCCCGCCCTTTACACTGACCCCGCCCCAGGTTGCTTAGGAGATGAGAGACGCCGAATCTTGGGCTGTGTCGGCACAGGCAGCAGGATAGGTGCAGAGAGAAATCCTCTGAGATCTGTAACAGGAGGGCAGCCATGGGGAGCTGTGACAGCTCCTGCCAGGGTTGGTGTAGTGGTAGGCAACACTGGTTTGAACTCGGACCCATGGACTTGATGGAGCGCAAGGGCTCCCTAACCCTCCGCTCCCATCACAAGAAATACTCGAAGCCAGTGCTGGTGTATTCCTGGTGAGCGAGCTCTCTTGCAGTTCCTAGGTGCTGGGAGAGGGAGAAGAAGGGAAGGGATGGGGGAGGAGAGGAAAGGAGAGTAAGAGAGAGAGGACAAGGGTGGAGAGGATAAAATAAACAGAAAAGAATGAGAAAAGAGGAAAAGAAAAGCAGAGAAAGAAAGAAAAAGATCATACAAGAGAGAGAACTGGGAGAGAAGAAAGAGAAAGGAAAGGGAAACATCTTCAAAGGAGAGATGGAGAGGGTCAGAGTGAGAGTAGGGGCAGGGAGGACGAGATAGGAAAGCCCTCCAAGAGCAGCTCCCTAGCACACACAGAGACCTGCTGCAGCCAGACCCTGTCTGCCAGAGGTCATAGATCGCCCACACAGAGAGTGTAGGTGGAGGGTGTCTGCAGAGGCTGGAAATCATGTTCTGAGACAAGTGCTTACTTACAAAAGGCTGGGTCTGTTAGGAGACCAAGGGCACAGGAGGAGGAGATGTCTGCTCAGAGGATGGCCTCCAGGACTTCCGTTTCTTGGGGGCAGTGAGGCACAATGAATGATTTGAAAGAGGTCCTTAAAATATTCCCTAGGCCACTAGGACTATTCTGGCCAGAGATGGCAGACTGGCATCCCTCACTGGGTAAACCAACAGACATAGATTATTTGACATGCACTGTGTTTACATTTTTCTTTTAAATTAATTGCCCACATTTAAAACCAGGAGATTTCACATGGAAATCTAGGATTGTGTCTTCTTTTGAAAATCTGAAAGGCTTGGCAACAGAGGATTTTATTCTTTCTGACAACTATGAATGTACTGGAGCTGAACACTCGCTACTCCTTAAGATGAGTCTGCTCCTTCTTTCTGTGGTAATTTCAGGTTCTTTCCTGGCTTCAGGAAACATTTTATTTACTTCCTCCACATTAGGCTTTGGGTTTGGAATTCACTTAGAGATTCTCCCGTTTATTAAATATTACAGTGACATAGTGAAACCATGACATTTAATTGGCAGAACAGCGGGGCCTTTTAGGGTATTTAGAATTCTATCCTTTGGGTCAATTTTCCTGGCTGTACTGTTGACAGTAATTGTGTTTGGACTATTTGGAATATTCTGGGAAAGAGGAAGATTTGAAATGAAATCTCAAATCTTGTCTTCTTTATACTTTCACCTTTGAAAGAAGATGAATGATTTTGACTCTAGCCCTAAGGCTAAGTCCTCCTTGATCCCATTCATTCATGTAATGTATAATATGTGAATCCTGTTGTTTCTGTCTTGCAAACTTTCTACAGCCTACTCACTTTCCCATGAGCTCTCTTCTTTTTACTTCTCATCCCTAAAACCAACTCTCTGCCTATATTGAGCTCACTGTGAGAGGTTATATTAATTTAGAATAAAAAATCTACATTGGGAAGCAGAAAATCCTCCTTTAACCTCATACAAGGCTTACCTCACAGCCCTCAAGCAAAACGCAGCTCTTTCATGATTTTGTTACTCCATAAGGATTTAGGTCATAATATAAATCACTGCCAGAAATTACTGTTAAAGAGAAAGACGTTTTTCAAGTGGACAGTGCTTCTGCTCCCTTCTGTACTACCTTTCCTTTGAAAAGTTGCCTTGTGGACATCATAGACATCAATAACAAAACCACAGAAGAATATAGATGAGAAGGAGATGAGGAACTTGGTAGGAGAGAAGGGTGGTGTAACACTGAAAGTCATTCTGGCCACTGCCGGAAATGTAGAGAGTTCTCATGCTGTTGGTTTTAGAAAGGTTTGGGGGCAGGAAGAAATAAATTCAACCCAACAAACATTTTTGTGTCATGCACTTTGCTGTGTGTTGGAGCCACAGAGATGGATAAAGTGGATTCAGTGAGATAATTTGTATAAAGCATTTAATACCATGCCTTGCACATAGTAAGCAGTCAATAATATATGGTAACTCATATTGATTTAGGATAACATAATGGTTAAAAGCTTGAGCTTTAGGTTTGAATACCAACTCTGCAGCTTGTGATATAACAAGTGACATGACTGTTCTAGGCCTCTGTTTCTGCAACTGTAAAATGGGGGTGATAGGATTCTTGTAAGACTAAACAAGGTATTGTATGTGAAGTATCTTCTGACATATAGCCTGGCACATAGTAAGCACAGTAAAGGTTATATACATGTATTAGGACATGGTCACTGACCTCAACTAATTTCATAGGCCAGTAAAGAATAATGTCAGTAAATTCAGTATAATTTGATTTGTGCAAAATAGAGATGAGTATAAGAGGCAAAAATAACAGGAGGGGGAGGTTAGTGTGTATATGGTTTTCTGAGCAAGGTTTAGAAGGAAGAATAGGAGTTCCATAGGTATACAAAAGAGAACAGGCAAGTACAATGTAATAGTAAGAAGCAGCATCATAGGGAAATAGAAAGAGTTCTCTATAGTTGGTAAATACAGTTGATCTCATTATCTGTAAATTCTGTATTTGCAAATTCATCTACTTGCAAAAATTTATATGGAACCCACATCAATATTTGCAGCACTTTCATAGTCATTTATGGACATGTGCAGAGAGGCAAAAAATTTCAATCATCCCACACACATATTCTCAGTTGATGTCAGACACTCTGCCTTCTTGTTTCAGCTCCTCTTACTGTAAACAAGTATTCTTTTCATGGTCTATTTAGTGCCATGTTTTTTGCATTTTTGTACTTTTTGTTGGTGACGTCATTGTTCAGATGGCCCCCAAACATAGTGCTGAAGTGCTGTCTAGTGTTCCTAAGTGCAAGAAGGTTGTGATGTGCCTTATGGAGAAAATATGTGCATTACATAAGCTTCATTGAGACATGAGGTACAGTGCTGTTGGCTGTGAATTCAGTGTTAGTGAGACAACAAGGTATATTAAACAAGATGTCTTTAAACAGAAGCACACATAAAACCGGGTCATGTATTAATTGGTTGTTGAAAGTGTGACCAGAGGCTCACAGGAACCTAATCTTGTATTTCCCCTAGGAGCAATGATTCAGTATTTGCTAATTGTTTGTGACTTTATAGAACATAACAACCTTGAATAATGAGAATCAATTGTAAAATTTGAGAAGCACCTGCATTTCTCTGAGCTGGCTGTGCTACTGGCATCCTTGTTTTCCTTCTGTATTCAACCAGTCACCAAGGTCTGTCCTAGAAAACTGCATAAAGTTCAAATTGTATAAACTTCCAAATGAATAAATGTCATTGACCATTTTGTTTTTATGCATTCTGGTCATAATTGTTTGCTTTCGATTGACTTGTTATATATTAAAAATTTATTGAATTTTAACCTTTTATTAGTGACTATTTAATCAATGAATGCCTCCTATCTAAAATACACCATTTGGGTGGCCTCCCAACTGAGTATTTGATCAACTAAGGGACTGTGCCTATAGGTTTGCAAAATAGAATTTAACTGGGAGAAATTCTGAGGTACCTCTGCTTATACAGTAAACATTTGGATGATTCCTGTGTTACTCTTTATGTGGAGTGTAATACCAGTCTGTTTGACTTCACTATACATATTAAAAAAGTTGTGTATAATAGACATGATAAAGTGAAATACCCAGAATGGTTGTTAGAGGTATTTCTGGTCCATTATTGGATAAGAGGTTGCCTAGGAACCATGTCTTCCTTTTAGCTGGAGTGGTCTATAGAGAGCCATAAACAAGACCAAAAGACAACCCTCAGAATGTGAGAAAATATTTGCAAATGAAGCAACTGACAAAGGATTAATCTCCAAAATTTACAAGCAGCTCATGCAGCTCAATAACAAAAACACAAACAATCCAATCCAAAAATGGGAAGAAGACCTAAAGAGACATTTCTCCAAAGAAGATATACAGACTGCCAACAAACACACGAAAGAATGCTCAACATCATTAATCATTAGAGAAATGCAAATCAAAACTACAACGAGATATCATCTCACACCAGTCAGAATGGCCATCATCAAAAAATCTAGGAACAATAAATGCTGGAGAGGGTGTGGAGAAAAGGGAACACTCTTGCACTGCTGGTGGGAATGTGAATTGGTACAGCCACTATGGAGAACACTATGGAGGTTCCTTAAAAAACTACAAATAGAACTACCATATGACCCAGCAATCCCACTACTGGGCATATACCCTGAGAAAACCATAATTCAAAAAGAGTCATGTACCAAAATGTTCATTGCAGCTCTATTTACAATAGCTCAGAGATGGAAACAACCTAAGTGTCCATCATCGGATGAATGGATAAAGAAGATTTGGCACATATATACAATGGAATATTACTCAGCCATAAAAAGAAACAAAATTGAGCTATTTGTAATGAGGTGGATAGACCTAGAGTCTCTCATACAGAGTGAAGTAAGTCAGAAAGAGAAAGACAAATACCGTATGCTGACACATATATATGGAATTTAAGAAAAAAATATGTCATGAAGAACCTAGGGGTAAGACAGGAATAAAGACACAGACCTACTAGAGAATGGACTTGAGGGTATGGGGAGGGGAAAGGGTAAGCTGTGACAAAGCGAGAGAGAGGCATGGACATATATACACTACCAAACGTAAGGTAGATAGCTAGTGGGAAGCAGCCACATAGCACAGGGAGATCAGCTCGGTGCTTTGTGACCACCTGGAGGGGTGGGATAGGGAGGGTGGGAGGGAGGGAGACGGAAGAGGGAAGAGATATGGGAACATATGTATATGTATAACTGATTCACTTTGTTATAAAGCAGAAACTAACACACCATTGTAAAGCAATTATACTCCAATAAAAAAACATTAAAAGTCATTTTATGCTGAAAAAAAAAAGTGATGAGCCTAAAAATTCGTTCGAGTTTCCATGAAACAGTTCATGCTCTGGTCTCCATGGTGACACTTAAGAGTCTTAAGGACTTAGCTTAATTTTATATATTTGTAACTTCTCTCTCTTGCGTAAGCCCAAAATTAAAGAGCCTGGGCATTTTACTGTCCTCCCCCCGCCCTGTCTGCATTATAGGAAGAAAACAGAAAGAGAAAGGGAAAAAAGGAAGTAAAATTAAAATCCGGTGATAATTGTGGGGTAGGGAACTTGATAGTTTTAAAGATTTTTACAGAAAATCATTTGGGCTGGAGAAAGAAAGAGCTTTCTATGATGCTCTTCAGACTTACACCCTATTGTGCTCTTTGAACAAGGAGTTTATATGTATTCAAGGTACTCCACGTTCAGAGGAGAATCCAGTTTCAAGGCACTGGGATATCATTAGTATACTTATTAGAAAACAGAGATGAATTTTCTAATTTGCTGTATGTTCGTCCTATATTTAATCAGCAGTTTTCTCGGGGACTAACCTGGAAGTATTTAGAGTCCTTCACACCACTAAGGACCAAGATAGAGTTACGTAGATCTTCTCTAGCCAGCAATCCCATCTTCTCACATCTCCAACGCACACTCAGGATAAAAAAGCAAAGACAATAAGAAAGCCCTTTAGTAACCACATGTTGCAGCCTGCCTCTGTTGAAATCCATACATGCTTCCCCTTCCAGCAAGCCTCCATCCTTCTACTTTAACAACTTAAGCCCTCAATCGAAAGCTTTTAACTCTTATTTTGTCCATTTTAAATGTTTGGTTATGTGGAAAGGAGAGAGAAGAGACTTTAAAGAAGCTTTTTTGGTCAGTAGTAGAAGTGAGAAGAGCAAGCCTTGGGGCAAGGGGTAAGAACACCGCGGGTGCTCAAATAATGTTTATCAAAGAAATTAACAAATGAATGGAGAGAAAGGACACACACACAAACACAAAAGGCACTGCAGGCTGGGGGCCTCTTTTTTATGCTTTAAGAAGACCCTGAGGTAAGGACTACAGGATAACTGCAAATCTGTAATAAAGCCAGAGCTGATTTTCACAGCCCTGATCCTTTTTAAAAAAAATTTTATTGAAGTATAGTTGATTTACAATGTTGTGTTAATTTCTGCTGTACAGCAAAATGACTCAGTTATACATATATATATATATTCTTTTTCAAATTCTTTTCCATTATGATTTATTACAGGATATTGAATATAGTTCCGTGTGCTACACAGTAGGACCTTGTTGTTTATCCATCCTATGTATAACAGTTTGCATCTGCTAATCCCAAACTCCCAATCCTTCCTTCTCCCAGTGTCCTCTCCCTTGGCAACCACAAGTCTGTACTCTGTCTGTGAGTCCGTTTCTGTTTCGTAGAAATGTTCATTTGCATCATATTTTAGATTCCACGTATAAGAGATATTATATGGTATTTGTCTTTCTCTTTCTGACTTACCTGGCTTGGTATGATAATCTCTAGGTCCATCCATGTTTCTGCAAATGCACAGCCCTGATACAACAGGATGACATTGAAGCATGTTTGGTCACCTCTGTATAGGTGAATTTAGAGGGGTATAAATCATTAGGCTTCTGATTAGAATGGTAAAGAATTTAAAAATGGGAGCTAAACTCATGTTCTTCCTAGATGCAGTACGTGACTTACTAGAGACTGACGGGTACTTAGGAAATTTTGAGTTAAATAGGGACAAATGATATTCACACTTTAAAGAGACATCTTAATTTCCTAACTCATACTTTAAAAAACATTGTAAATTATAATACTTTGTGACCATTTAAGATGATGTGATAGTAGAACAAAGACATGGAAATATATTTACTATGTGGTCGGTAGCAGAATTAGAAATTTGCATTCAAGTCAGATGCATATATAAAATTTGTTTTCTAAAACTGATCCTCATGGTTTTTCAACTGTTGGTTACCAGAGAAAAATTCAAACATGCCAATTGAAGGGTTTCTCTGTCTCTTTGAGTTTAAACAGTTTGTTTTGGGTTAAAATAGTCTCTTTCGGAACAGTGCCCACTCTTCTGAGTCCTACCTTATCCACCCTCTCCTTTTCCTAATGGTGTGTGTGTGCATAAGGGACTGAAGTTATATGACATTTGGGGGATGGGGGAGTGAGGCTCCCAGATCTGCATGTGGGTCCTTGTTCTTGTTCATCTTATCCTTTATCCAACTTCTGTGCCTGCTGCTGGTGAACTTTTGACTAATCCACTTGGTTTGTTAAGGACCTGAGGTCCTGCTTTCAGACTCGTTTCCATTTTGGCTCTCCTTAGGACTATAGATCCTTAAGCCATGCTCATCCTCTCCTGACCCCTGACTTAGGCTGGTGGTAGCCACTGTGGTAGGGGCACCTCATCCCTGAACATGGTGGCCCCGTGGCTGGCCCACTGACACTCAATTCAGCTTTCATCAAATGCCCTGCAGAGAGGGTGTGCATATGCTGTGGTTTGCCCAGTAGAGTTTACTCCCATTGACCTGAGATTTTTTAAAAGCCCTTCTCTCATTTTTTAAAGTGATCTCCTTTACAAAATAAATGATAGGGTCACCCTACTTACGCCGTGTTTGGGAGCTTCTGGATCTTGTTGTTAATAGAAGTTTGAGAAATTCACACATTTTA
Source organism: Hyperoodon ampullatus (assembly GCF_949752795.1). NCBI lineage: Eukaryota > Metazoa > Chordata > Mammalia > Artiodactyla > Ziphiidae > Hyperoodon > Hyperoodon ampullatus. The sequence goes on from NC_136919.1 coordinate 77,712,836, forward strand.
CTTCTTAGCAGGTCCTGAGTTTCAAGAAAAACATCTCACTCAAGACTAAAAAAATTTTATTGTTAGTCAGATGTTAGTCACCGGCACTTTATTTTTCTTCATATTCCTGGCAAAACAGTCCTATATCATCCCAAGGCAAATGTAGATGACTCTGATTTATTAGAACAAAGGTTACTTTAAAGAGTTAAGCAAAGAAAAGTGCAAAGATTAATATTTGAAAATATAATCTCACTTTAAGTAAGTAAAAAAAGAAGCAGCATGTTATGAATTCTTTTTTTTTTTTTTTTTTTTTGCGGTACGCGGGCCTCTCACCGTTGTGGCCTCTCCCGTTGCGGAGCACAGGCTCCGGACACGCAGGCTCAGTGGCCATGGCTCACGGGCCCAGCCGCTCCGCGGCATGTGGGATCCTCCCGGACCGGGGCACGAACCCGTGTCCCCTGCATCGGCAGGCAGACTCTCAACCACTGCGCCACCAGGGAAGCCCCTATGAATTGTTTTGATAAAAATATATGTCTGTATGTATTGAAAAGACACTGAAAGGATATTTACCATGTAACACAAAATATTTATTACTGGATGGTGGATTTATGGACTATTTGTCATTTTCTTTTTTCCTCTTTGCCACTTTTACATTTTCCATAATGAATGTGTATTATTTTCATAGTAAGAATAAAATAAAATTACTTGAAAACTTTGATATCACTTTCTACAGCTTTTCCCCTGAAGCAAACATTCTCTAAATGATCAGGATTTAAACAGAAAACTTCATCTCTTTCAGAGTCTGAGTCATTCTTCATGGTTTATTATGAGTCTTTTTAAAATATCTTTTTAATTGCTAGTTTATGTTGGGTAAAAAGGATGATGCTATTCACATTCATTTGGTTTAACCACGCTTTCATTCTTGTCTGCGTTCTATAACGGTAGATCCTATGCCATGGTTATTTTTAATCTAGTGCTACATTCTTATTCCTCAACATACACACATATCCACAGATGCTTTTGAATGTAGTAGTTTTGCGGGGGGGAACACCTTATTTTCTATTTTTCAGGATGATGCAGGACATTCTACATCCTTTTGTCATGACTGTATTTGTCTTTCAATGCTATTCTCTTTAATGAAATGCCAACCAAATTCGTTTTCTGAAAACCAGTGTTTATAAAATTGTGCCTTGACCTTTTCGTGAGGTTTTGCTCAATTTAACTGGTGGCCAAAATAAAACAGCTTTACTTGCAAGATAAACCTTGCTCTGCAAGGCAGAGTATTGTAGGACAGGCATTTCCTCATGTGGGTGCACTTGGATTAGGAAAGATCATTGCTGTATACAAGTACCTTTGCCTGAGCCAACTCCCTACGTGTCCTTGAGACCATCTCTCTCCTGGGCAACAGGAGTCACCAGAGGCTTGTCATAATGCTACTGTAGTCTTCCTCACAGATAGTCACAAGTGCTTTTTTCATCAGTTTTCTTTCTCTTACTGATGATCCTTTTCTAGTTAAGGATGTAGGGAGGAGGTAAGAAGAATGTGGGGCTTAGTGACATTTTGATAAGGAGAGTTTCAGTCTATGGACACAGGATACCCAGGCTCAGGGCTCAAGGTTTTCAATAGCACTAGAATTAGCACTGTTAGATAAACTTCTCTTAGTTGGCCTTGGAAGCCACCCCATCAGTACTATTTTCTGTGTGTACTGATCAGGCTTCTTTTGATTGCAGTTGACAGATACTCGGCTTGCACTAGCCTAAGGAAGCAAGAAAATGAATTAGTTCATGATATTCATGGAATAAGAAGGAGGGCACGGGTGCAGCTCGACCTCAGGAACAACAGGCATAAGGGATGCTAGTGCATGTGGGTCTTGCTTCATTTCTTCTCTCTCTTCCTCATTGCGTTTGCCTCATCTTATCATTGAAGACTATAGGAAACATGGCTGCTGTGGTTCAGGAATTTATATCTTACATCTTCATCCAACAAAAAAAGTTGTTTTTAAGGTATTTTCAGTTCTGAATTTAAAAATTCCAGGTCAGATGTCCATTTCTGGGCCAAGTATTTGTTTGGGGTCATCTGACTGGGCAAGGTTTGGTGGAAAATGACAGCTTTCCAATAGCCATGGGGCAAAATGGACATATCCAGGAGAAAGAAGGAGAGCTAGGCTGATAATCCTATAGATATCTACTATATCCCATCCTATCCTATAGATATCTGCTATATCCTATAAAGAGCTACTACAATGTAGAATGAATTCCAATTTCCAAATACCCAATTTTATAACAAAAGTTTAAAATATAACCCTTTAATATATTGATGATTTCCTACGTTAGCTATTATTTTAACTTTAAACTCCCCTACCCATGCAGTTTTTAAAAATTGACCTTAGATGTAACAGGCAGAAAACAGAAATATTGTGTAGAGATTTGGTGAACATATTTTTGTGATGCTTTGAAAAAGTTCTGAATAAATTTGAATATTGTATTACTGTTTTTGACAGACACGTCTTTTATTATTGTGTCTAATGTTTAATTTTGAAATACAATTCATTTTAATTGTTATTAGTCACACAGTGTGTTTTCTTTATTTTGATCAAACTAAGTTTTGATGCATTAACAAAGGTAATTATTTGGCAGAAAAGTTATAATATGTTTCTTTGTTGAGATGTTAGATCCCCAATCAGATTGTTCCAGTTTCAATCAAATGGAAGAATTTGATTGAATCAAATGTCATTTATTTGTTGCAAAGAATTTAGCCTCTTTTTATAGAAAGTGGTAGGAAGAATATTTTGAAATTAAAATGTATGAATGACTTGTCACAATTTTTTAAACACTTGGGAAAACACTGAGATGCTCAGCCAGGAGCCAGAAGCATTAAATGAGCTTTTGAAAGCAAACAAACAAGTGAAAACAAACAAAAAACCCCCCAAAAACAAAAAAACAAAAAATGTTCTTCTTTCTAAATAAAGAGTTCTCTTATGAATGGCATCTACTGGGTTTGGGATTTGACAGTGAACTAGACATCTTCCCTGTCCTTAGGAGGTCAAGATTACTGTGAGACAGGAGTTGAGGAGGCTTGCTGGGCAATTACTATGCACTGTGATACGTGCTAGGATTGGGGTAAGCAGAGCGCTCTGGGGACATCCAAGAGGAGCACACAGACTATTAGACCAGGAAAAGTTTCCTAGAGGAGGTTGTCCTAGCTCCCAGGATTCACGTGGAGAACTAAAGATGGCACATTAGTTAGTTTTCAACTGAGGGCATTACTGTTCCTTCCCCCAGAGTGTTTGAAAATATGTGTGAATTTTTGATTGCACAATGACTGGTAACTAGTGATGTCAAGTGTGTGACTGCAAGAATTGTGACTCCTATTCCTGGGGTGGCCACAGCATCTTAATAGCATTTATCCATCTATCTATATGATGCCCAAGTTACATATCCATAAACCTACAGTCATATGGTAGGGACAACAGATATATGTTAGCTAGTTTGAATGTGGCCATTCATAGCAAGGGTGTGATCAGCAAAGTCTCTGAAAGATCTTCACAGAAAAGGAATTCCCTACTCGTATAAGAATCCTGAGCTTTCAGAGCTCATTGGCACCTGCTCTCATTGTAGGGGTGCATGCCAACAAAGCAACCAAATTTTCATTGCAGGCAATCTCCTAGAGGTTAAGATACTGTGGGCTTCTACCTAGACCTTAAAATAATAAGTATGTGTGTTGTATGAATTAGAAGAATTTCATCTAGATAAATTACATTTTACTTACAGGAATTTTTTGGTATTTTAAAACAATCCTGTAATAAATATAAATAGTTGGGAAAGACCACTTCAGGTTGGTTTACACTTACGTCAAAGTGATTATAGTGAATGTAATGTGATTTATTATAGGTGTTATTGACGCCACCAGTGCCTGTGTACCTCTGACAAGTGAGCAGCTCAAGGCAGTTCAAATGTCCTGCTAGGCGTTCAGGCACAGATAAGAAATTTCCTCCCACAATAAAACCATCTGGGCCTAGTGCTGTTTCAGGCGGTAGCTCTTTTTTCCTTTGACAGCTTCTCTATTTCTTCTTTGGAAATTGTGTGTTTAGACTTTTTGTCTCTACTGAGAACAATTGTAAGTTGTTTTTTTTAGAAAGTTATGTGTGCCGTCTAGTTTTCCAAATATATTTGCATCGAGTTATGGAAAGTAGTCTTTAATGATTTAAAATGTTTTCTTCTTTTGATGGTTATATCCTATTTTTATTAAGATATAGTTTACATTCTATACTATCACCCTTTTAAAGTGTATAATTCAAAGGCTTTTAGTATATTCATGGAGTTGTACGTCCATCAACACAATTGATTTTAGAACAGTTTTATTAACCTTAAAAGAAATCCTCCTCCCTTTGCCCTCGAGCCCTAGACAACCACTAATCTACTTCCTGTCTCTACAGATTGGCCTATTCTGGACATTTCATATGAATGGAGTCATATAATATATGTTCCTATGTATGGAATATTATTCTGTTTGTATCTCCCCCTGCCCTTTTCCTTGATTTTTTAGATAGGAGTTTGTCTATTTTGCTTACTTACTCGTTTATTCTGTTTTTAATTTATTTAATTTTGCTTTTATTTTGAATTATTCTATCATTCTGATTTCTTTTGGCTTGTGCTTTTTAATGTTTTTGAATTAGATGTTTCACTTATTTATTTTCATTGTTTCTTTTCTATTGATATAAGTACTTAAAACTTGAATTTTTCTCTGGGTTCTACTTTAGCTATATCCTATGGATTCTTATAAGTGGTATTTCTATTTATTGGTATTTTTGAGAAATTCAACAATTTGTTTGTATTGATCTTTGATTAAAGAGTTGCTTGATAAAGTGCTTACATATTTCCAGATTGAAGAAGGATCTCTTTTTAAATGTGTTATGAATTTCTAGTTTTATTGTATTGCCAATTATATCTTTCAAACATATTAAAATATTTTTTCTTAATTTTTTGGAAAGTTCCATGTGCACTTGAAGTTGTGTTCTTTAGGCAGGTCACCAAATATTGGTTTTACTCTTTCCACATGCAGACCAATTATGTTTACCCATTTACCCAAGGAAAATGACCCAAATTCTATCTAGTCATAGGTCAGAAGTCCAAGATCTCCATATGTTATGCTATTGTTTTTCTACCAATTCTAGTGTGGCTCTACTTGGTTCAAAAGTCTATAAAGCAGAAAATTTTTCTGCTTGGTCTCCATATAACCAATATAAAGTGGCGGGACAGAGACAAGATAACTGTAATAAGCACTCTGATTCAAAAAGAGGAAGGATGGAAAGGGCAGTCATTTGTCTATGGTCCTTCTTAAATCCTGTCAGACAGACATTGTTAGGGAGTCCTACACTGGTGTCAGAAATGTTCTTTGCTTAGACCCTGATTCTGTTTTCTGGCAGCATACTTTTCCCATTGTTCTTTATGGCCCTTGGCTCTGCCCTGTGTATCATCTTTTCTTTTCCAATATTCTCTTTGACCACACCTGCAATGAATGTTGTAGAATATGCCCTTCTATGGGTTGTTTTGCTTTTTCAGTTCACCTTTTGTTCCCAGAAGTTTGGGGGCCAAAAGTTATTTTAAGTATTAAACAGTTAAAGGATTTTTAAATGCACACCCCTGGCTTACTTGGAAGTACAATTCTTAAAAGCTTAGTAAGTTTCTTACATGTTTGAATCCAGTTAGTTCCAGCTGCTGGTAACCTCATTCTCAATTCTTTCTAGACAAAGTCCTCAGACTTGCTATATTTCTTTACTTTTTATCCTTGTAATACCTTGACTGTCACTTTGATACTATTGTAGTTACAGAAATCAGAAACCCTAGGAATTTTTTTTTGACTCTCTCCTTAAGCATATGCTTGCTCCAGTGCAACTTAACTCACTGGGAGGGTCTAACAATAGGATGAACTTTGCTGCCAGGCTGAGCTTTAATGGAACTTTGTCTCGAAAAAGTCTTTTTCAGTTTTCTCTCTTACTGTTTGAGATCTAAAAGTTGTTGGCCCTTTTAACGTTTCAAGGCTCAAAATTTCTGGAATCTCTCATTTCCTTCTGTCTTCTTGTAAACTAGACAATTTCCTGAATTTATCTCTTTCTCTTTTTAAAATACTTCGGCAAAAACAATTATCAATAGCTATTTGCATGTAGAACTAACAACTGTCTTCCAGTCTATTTCCCAATCTCACTAGGTACCTGGTTTGACTCTTAACCTACTGAGGCTATCAAATGTTTGACCTCTCCAGCCTCTGATACCAGCTTCCTATTGTCTTTGCCTGGTCTGTAGCCAGTGCCATGTATTTTAGATTTTTGCTATAATAGCACCTACCTCACTTCTGGTACTTATTTTTGTGTTAGAATAGGCTAGGCTTAATCTATGTTAACAAACAGCTCCAAAAATCTCAGTGGCCTAACACATAAAGATTTACTTCCTGCTCACACAGAGTCTGCTTTAGGTTTTTGGTGGAGGGTAGGCACTCCTCCACATAGATACTCTGGGTCTCAGGTTGATTGAGGCTCCACCATCTAGAAAGTCATCAATTGCTCTGGCAGGGGAAAAAAGAGTTGAGAATTACATAAGAGCTTTCACTGTCTTAGCCCAGAAATGACATATATCATTTCTGCTCATTTTTATTTTATCGGCCAGAGCTAGTCACATGGCCTCACTAAATGCAAGGGAGCTGGGAATTTAACCTCTTATATTCCCAGTAAAAAGGAGAAATTGTATTGGCAAGCATAATATCTATCACATATGGAAGACTTCCTTGTAAAACTTCCCTCCTAGGTTAGCTCCAGGGCTAGACTTTAGTCCCTCTAGCCCCTGAAGCCATTGCCCCTGTGCAATATTAGCAAATATCCCAAGGGCATCAGCAGATTTGGTGTTTTAAAGTTCTTTTTACCCCTTTGGTTACAGGCTTTCATCCAAAAATTGGCCTGGAAATTTCCCACTGGATTTTCAGCTCTTAAATACTTTTAATGTGTCAAAATGTAAATATATATATATTCTAGCATTTTCCATTGTTTTCAGTGAAAGAGTTTATCTGCATAACTATGGGAATGTAGTTTGGCTGGTGCTCTGAGGGCTCCTACTTCTCGGCAATCTCACTACTGAGATTTCTTCCTATAGCCTCTTTCTTGTCTCTGCTTCTTCCACTTGTCTTCAGCTGGATCTTGGCTGCTTAAAGTAACCCTTGCACATGATGTAATCTAGGGATTATACAATAACTTCGCTAAAAATTAGTTTTCTTTTAATTTTTCCATTTTCTTTGCTGCTTTTGAATGATTTCTAGGAAGAAATGGAAAAAGTGCTCATTTGTGTAGCAATGTTCATAATGGAAGACTGTTTTAACTATAGATACTATTTATGAAGAAAGGCTTTTTCATTTGTTTCTAATGTGAATGAAATGAATTGCTTTGAAACCACAGAACCTTGTATTATCTACTCAGTATGCATTGCTCATGGATTCACGGAAATGTGCATTAAAATGGTCCTTAAGCTCACATAATATAATCATTTGATGTTATTCTAGAGTAATTAATTCAAATTATCTAAGCTGGTAATATTAAGACTATATGGATAGGAGTTTATGCAGGTAATCAGGCATTTGTTTCTTGTTTTGCAGGGGCCAAATTGGTCTCCATGCCATTCATGCCAATATACTGTCAATGTATTCTTTGGATAACAGTAATTACTGTTATATAATACACTTTAAAAACTCGGTCTCTTTTTAGTCCTACTGTTCCACCACCCAGAGTGTCTATGGCCAGCCAATGTAAGCTGTTTCTGGAGCAGAGATCAAAGGAACCATAAGAAGTTTCCTAGGATCTTAAGATAATTGAGATCCAGTAGTCAAAACATAGGGTAACAGAATGTCCCAATCCTGATGTGACCAGGACAATCCTGGTTTCACCACTCCCAGTGTACCTAGTACCTAATTCCCCTCTCACAGTGTCCCAGGTGGGATAATCAATTATAGTGTCACCCCATTTAATACATGTTCCTCCAGCTGTTTTCAAAGTCATGTGTTTGGCAGTTAATCATACTGACAACATTTATTTAACGTTTCAACTGTTAAGATAGACAGGCTCCCATGCTGTATTCCTTTTGTTTACTCCCAATATTCTCCATAGGGCTTCCTGTTTTTGAAGAGTTTCTTATGAAAAAAAATTCATAATAATGATGGGTCTTATTTACATGCCATTCAATATGCGTTGAGTGAAGAAAATAACTTCACTTACCTGTCTCCGTCAAATATTTTTCTTTTGAGTGCAGTTTAGGTTTCAAATTGTGTGGTTTCATAGTTGTAGATGCACAAATTGCATACAGCATGAGACACATTGAAAAACAGTGTCCCTCTTCATAAGTCTGAAATGTCACCATTTCTCCCAAGGACATAAGATTTTCTTTATGACTCTTGCAAATACATCCAAAAGTCTTCATTTGTCAGTTTGATAAATGTGCCGCCAAATAGCACTATCTTGGCATATAAATCATTTGCCTGTGAAATTTTTAAAGAGGATTGTCAAATATTTCTTTGTAGTCTTTGATTCTATTGGTTTTAATGCTTCTAATGTGTCAGGAAATATAGCTGACTCTCTGGGGTAATTTTCTCTTAAAGTCCTAGATAGCAGATGATTATAAAACCTAATGAAAAAGGTATCTTTCTCTTCTCATTTGGCTTAGATTTACATCAGAAAATAACAATAGCTGACAGAGTAGTTGTGAACTACATTAAAAATTCTAAAATTTAAAATTCATATATTCTGCCATCTGGAGTCTTAACTAAACATTATTTTATTTTATTTTATTTTATTTTGCGGTACGCAGGCCTCTCACTGCTGTGGCCTCTCCCGTTGCGGAGCACAGGCTCCGAACGCGCAGGCTCAGCGGCCATGGCTCACGGGCCCAGCCGCTCCGCGGCATGTGGGATCTTCCCAGACCGGGGCACGAACCCGTGTCCCCTGCATCGGCAGGCGGACTCTCAACCACTGCGCCACCAGGGAAGCCCAAGTAAACATAATTTTAACATCTTTGAAATTCACAAAGAAAATGTGTCTCTTCTCAAGTAACCAGAAACCAGAATTCGGCTCGATTTTCATTGTTCCCATGTCAGATATTGCTTGGATCCATACCCACTTTGCAAGCAGTGTCATGCATACGTATGCTGAGAGTTTTCCCATTCAGCAAGCAGATTTATAATTCCTCTAGAGACAAGTTTTTGTTGCAAAGAACTAGCATCTCTATATGCATAATCACTCCTTTTTTATGTGTGCTTTTGTAGAGTGAACTGGGATGCTCTTTATTTTTATGGACACATTTGAAAGCCTTTGCTTCCAGCATTTATATTAAGGTGACAGTAACAAAATGTAAGAAATTCAATCAATTAATCATTTAAGATTTAATGAGCATTTACAACAGGTTAGTCTTTGTTAGGCACTGAGATCACAAAGATGAGTAAAAAATGATCCCTGTGTCTAAACGTTCTTAGTCTAATGAAAAGGAAGATTCATTAATGGACAATTATTTTAAAATGTGAAAGGTGGAGAAGTGATAAAGATACTGGTTTCTTTGCAAACCCCCACTTTGCTTCCCCCACTTAGTCATGGGACCACAGAAACTGTAGAGAGTAGCTTGGTCTCCTCTCCTGCAAGGATAATCCTGTGGTCTAACCCCACCTGTCCTCCTCTGGGAACTGGACCACGATGGCTTGGGGCAGCCTGAGGGGAGCTGCAGATCGCTACCTGAGTATGCTCTGGAGTTGTTTGTTTAGTCCTGCAACTCACTTAAGGATTTATATGTGTTCAGTCAAGGGGAACTTACAGATTTGATTTGATGTGAAATCATCCAACTCTTATGGTAGGAAACTCAAGCTCCCAAAGGACCCCAGATACAGATCCAGAAAGTGCTTTTCACAAGGCTTTACTTGGGACTATGTTAGGCTGGAGGAGACAGGAAGTGCAGGATCTAGAGTGTTCAGGTGATTGTAGGATGGGTGGTGGGGAGTTGTCTAGAATGGGACCTGCTCGTGCTATCTTTGCCCTACTAGATTCTATTGACCTTAACCCTCTCTGAATCAGTCCAAGTGGCATTTTTGACAGCAGGGTCATAGTTCCAAGCTCCTTTTTATACAGTTGACAGGTCTGATCCTGTCCTGTCAGCCTTTGCCCCATTTGTAATTCTATTCATATTCATACTATTTCTCCCACAGTAGGGTAGAGAAAGCAAATTTCCTTTCTTGTAATTAAGGATGTCTTACGTAAAGATTTCTCATATAAAGAAATAGCCACAGCATTTAGCTTTGGGCTTGATAGAGCAAAGTCCTCAGCAGAAGCAAGGCTGATTGTCAAGGAAGATTCTGGCCCTGCTGGTAGGAGGCCCTGGAGGCTCTCCTCCCAGCAAGAATGTCAGCCTGTGTCTGCACACCTGACATCAAAAACACAGCTCTCCCTTCAGTTAGTAGCACAGAATACCTATATTCAAGCTGCTTTAGCCTTGAACTGACTGTTGCTGTCAAATTCATGTCTGGGGAAAATTAATATCAGCAGATCCAGTCTGTAGACTAGCGCAGTGCTGGTCAATAATGACCTTTTTTTACTAATCCAAAGCGATGTACAAACTGTAAAGACAACGTAGCAATGTAGCAAGGTTTTCATATAGCTAAATTTATTCAGCTTAAAAGACTCTAAGATTGTTTTTACTTATCTTTGGTGTTAAAAGTCTCCTTATTAAAGGTGATAGGTGGTTATTTTATTTTTAATGTTCCTATCAAGACAAAATGTTGGCAATTTTAGGTTGGTTTTACAAATTTGAGTGTGAAGTTTTGCTACTCCATGAAATGCTAAGGTTTGGGGACCACTGATCTAAGAATCTGGTACACAGTCATTCTCTAGAGCTTTCTCAACCTTGGTACTTTTGACATTTTGGATCAGATATTTCTTTGTTGTGGTGGGCTGTCCTGTGCACTGTAGGATGTTTAGCAGCATTGCTGGCCTCCACCCACTAGATGCCAGCAACAACCCACCCCAACCAGATGCCGCAACTAAAAATGTCTCCAGACACTGGCAAACTCTCAGGGTGGATTGTAATGGTATATAGGTGGGGTCTGTGATCAATAAGTTTGAAAGTTACTGTTCTAGAGACATTGTAAATTTTATATCATTATATTCATAATTTTCCCATAAAGAGTTTTTATTGCAGTAACTGAGAAGTCATGGCAACCATAAATAAATGCAGGGGGCTTCCCTGCTGGCGCAGTGGTTGAGAGTCCACCTGCCGATGCAGGGGACACGGGTTCGTGCCCCGGTCCGGGAAGATCCCACATGCCACGGAGCAGCTGGGCCCGTGAGCCATAGCCGCTGAGCCTGCGCGTCCAGAGCCTGTGCTCCGCAATGGGAGAGGCCACAGCAGTGAGAGGCACGCGTACCGCAAAAAAAAAAAAAAAAAAAAAAAATTATAAATGCAGGAAATAAGGCAAACGAGGCTATATAAAATACATATATATATATAAATAACACCTTGATTATTTTTATTTTTATGTGTATATATATATATATATATTTGTCTTACAAAGATGCTATAAAACTTAATTGCTATTGACAAAGTATTTAAGAATACCCAACAAAGCATATTTTAGATAGACACAATATTATTACACATAATAATATTTGCATTTTTATGTCACTTTTCACTTGAGACTCTCAATCAATTGATTTGTCCTCAGTGTATGATTCTCAGTTCATCTTGGGGAAACTGAGGCACAAGCCAGTGTTCAACTGACATAATAAAGTCAGGGAATAATTAGGCTTCCCGTTTCCTTTATAATACACTAATCATTTTTACTGTTATTATATGTAGCAAATACATATTTAGTATATAGTAAATATATATTTTATATTTTACCATTTTTTATATATTTTATAATATTTTAAACATGTATGTTTATTTTTGCTAGGCAGGCAGCCTCTGGGAAGTAGGGGCAGGTCTTCAGCTGTGTATCTCTGAGCCTGCAGGCTGTGGGCACATCATTTGTGGGCAGCTAGCAGGCATTAGGGAATGCCAACTGCGTTAGCTCAGTCCTCCAAAGTTTCATTATAGATTCATGTTTTAATGCTGGGCTTTTGGCTGTTATCTGAGATTGTGGTAAGAAAAGGAACATAACTGCATTTTTTGTAATAATCTAGTTATAATACAACTTAAAATACATGATGGGATAATCAGGCTGCATTCTGACTTTCATGGACACTATTTATCTTTGCCTCCAATTCCTCCAATAAAAAAAAGTTTAAAATGATAGTTTATGACTGCTTTGGTATAAAGATGGATATAATTCAAACTGGAGTATATTCTTTTTTTTTCTGATTTAAAAATGATTGAAACACTCTCCTGGGCCCCTAAAAGTATCACAAGCCCTGGGCACTGTGCCTACAGTGCCTAAAAAAGAGGTGGGGGAGTAGCATGGACATATATACACTACCAAGTGTAAAATAGATAGCTAGTGGGAAGCAGCCACATAGCACAGGGAGATCAACTCGGTTCTTTGTGACCACCTAGAGGGGTGGGATAGGGAGGGAGGGAGACGCAAGAGGGAAGAGATATGGGAACATATGTATATGTATAACTGATTCACTTTGTTATAAAGCAGAAACTAACACACCATTGTAAAGCAATTATACTCCAATAAAGATGTTAAAAAAAACAACAACAAAAAAAGAGGTGTGCCCTGGAGATAATACATTGAAATGTTAACTGGTGCTTTGCCCCCCTTCATTCCTATGCTCCTGTGGAGGTATTCTGGTTTTATTGCCTCAGGGAAGAATGACCCAGCAGGCAGCAAAAGAGCCAAATTCTTGGCTTTGGAGTTCAAAAGCTTAGGTTTTAAGATTACACCATAGATTTGGAAGAACAGATGAAGAGCTGGGCTGCCCTGTCCCACAGTAGATGAAGAGTTCATGGACTGAAGATGGAGGAGGCCAGAGAAGTTGAGAACATGTGGATTTGTCTGGTATTTAAGAATACCCAGCAAAGCATATTTTAGATAGACACAATATTATTACACATATGTCTTATTTTAGACATGTCTTATTTTAGAATTTATTTTAGAATTTATTCCGAAAACAGCTACTTCGGTTGCGGGCCACTTCACCTCCTTTTTCCTTTCCTATCCCCAAATCCCTCCTTTATTATTATCCAACCACCCTTTCAGTCAAGACGTTCAGAATATTTTTTTTCTCTTTCATCTACATGTTTTAAGAACTGTTTTTCCTTTAGACCCTCTTTCGGTGCAGGAAGCACTGTTATAAATCCATATGAGTAAATATTTTGCTCTCGTTTTGAAAAAAATTGTAATTAAAATTCATGGTAGAAAAATTTCTAAAGTGGTAAGTTGCCTTTCTAATATACTACATGTGTTATTTTAGAATTTATTTCAGTAACTAATCTACATTATTAAATAAGATTCACTTCATTGGAGTCACTGAATAATTACTGTGTTGGATAAGTATTGTTTTCGTGATACTATTAGTTTTATCACATGTGCTAAATTGTTTTTGGGAAGTAGCCTCAGCATTACTTGAAAAGAGATGGGAAATACATGTCCCAAATCCAGTAAATTTATTATTAGAACAAGGTCACAAATATAGTAAATTTTCACTGCATAATTTTTACAACATTCAGATGCAATACCTGATAAATAAGCTTTATCCCTTAACAGATTCTAATTTTTTTCTTAAGGCACCGTGACAGAGAAACTTATCCCAAAGATTATGATATAGAGGGTCCAGAAGAAGTAAAAAAACTGTGTAATTCAACATACTGGCGACTTGGAACCAACGAACCCCCAGTAAGTAGTAGCTACTAATTTCTTTAAGTCCTAATCTTCCTCCTAGTAAAACATGAAAAAGTAGGGGAGGAGCACTTTGTCAATGCTCCTTTTAGCTGTGTTAGTAACTTAGGCAGGTGACCTAGCCACTGTGTGCTTCAGTGACCTTACCTGTAAAATGGGTGCACTTCATAAGGTTATTGGAAAATTAAAATAAACCAATAAAGTGCTTAACTCAATGCCTGGCACATAGTAAGTACTCAAGAAGTTATTATTATTGTTATGATGCTGTTGCTGCAGCTGCAACATCTTGCTAGATGTCTCCTCCAACCTTCACCATCACCCTGTGAAGTAGGTATTATTATCTCTATTTTACAACTGGGGAGAATCTCCTAGAGGTTAAGTGATTTACTCAAAGTCACCCAGCCAGGGAGTGGAAGAGTGAGAATCTGAACCCATTTCTTTGGGTTTCAGATCTTTTGTACTTGTCTTAAGGGGATGGAATTGTGAGTAATTTAAACATGCTGTTATTATTCTCATAACATTTGTACAACTAAGTTACAAAAGGAGTATCCATTGCATAGGTACTTCCTATTTGAATTGCTGTGGGTGGGTTACTCCTTGGCTATTTAGGTGTCTGCTCAATCAGTGTGCAGGAACTCAACTCCCTAAAGACTCCCAAATTGTGTCCTACAATGTCAAGAGTTTGGGGACTAGTTGAAGACTCAATTCAACCTCATAGGATGGCCCTGGGGCCTGAAGAGCTGGTAATTTGACAAGGATGGATGTGAATGTGTTGAGAAGACTGTGTTTGTATATCATATTCTGCCCCCAAAAGGCTGGGCTACTTTGAAAAAGGGTAAGCCTAGGAAGATCTATAATTCTACTTTGGGAATGGTTCTAGAAAATTCTCTGTTCTCCAGGGTGTTGGGAATGAATTAGCTTAGCAGAGTCCATGCTGTTTCCTCCCTTCCTGTTATAGTTTACCATAGACAGAGAACAATAAGGGTAGCCTGAAAAATGGGAATTGATTATAAAGATACAGCTGCCTGGATATGGAACTAGGACACTTACAGGAACCAAGGTGGCTCTAAAGCAAGACATTCTTTCTCTCTCTCTCTCTCCTCTCTATCTGACACACACACAATCTCTCTTGGCATCTCTGTTTCTCTCTGATCTGTTCTCCTCTTGTCCCACAGCTTAAATCTCAGGGACATTCTGATGGTTTCCTCGGTTTCAACCCTGCCCTCTTGCCTTTGCACCAGGCTGCCTAATTGGTCTTTAGCCAGCACATGGATGGAGCTCTAGAGGCCAATGCCCAACTCAGAAAATAACCACCCTGCCCTGCTCTCCCAAACCCAGCTTACCCTTGCTTTCCTGAGCATGGTGAGGACAGGAACAAGTTGGGTAAGGCAGGCATTGCCTGGCATGCACTTCGCATCTTTGACCCTTAAAAACATTTATTTTTGATAAGTGAAAATCTTCTTGGTCTCTGGATTGTGGGAGGAAGTGAGATGAAGTGAAATATGAGGTGTAGGAACCTCAAATATTCATTCCTTATATTCCATGCATTGTAGCAGTTAAGCCTTAGTTTAATAGAGGATGTATAAATAATATTTACCTTCTTTATGACTTTCATTCATAGTCATTGAAACCTTGTCCTTCCTCTACCAGGTTTACAGTGTGTATTAGATAGGAATGTTACTGAACCAAACTTGGGTCTTGCTTCCCAACATGCAGCAAAGCCAAAATTCAGTTGAAAATAGAGACAGGATTTTGAAAAAGGTGTGCTGAAAGTCTCGTCTGCAAACCCCCTTGGGTTCCTGGTGAAGTTATAGATAAGAGGCTCTGGTGATCTGTCTGAAGCAGCAGAGCAGAAAGAGAGGAACTAGCTACATATACATCAGTGGTGGGGCAAGGATAAGTGAGTATTCAGGCCCAGATGTGGCTTTGGGGGATCAGATATGGGCCATGTAAAAGAGAAAGATGACAGGGAGCCATTTTAGAGCCTGCCCAAGAGCACCTCATGTAGGGATGGAAGAGGGATCGACTGTATTCCTATGGGCTAAGACAGGACATTTAAGTGCAGAAATTGGCATCCTGCATCACAGAACATACCATTGAATGTTCCCAAAAAGGTTCTCAGCTTCTATTAGAACACCCTAAGAAAGTCAGCTTTGAACGTCCTTCAGTGCCAGACAGGGTCAGACACAGACACGCCCAGAGGAAACCAAAACAAGATTACATGTCCACTTTTCCTGCATTTGCTTCTCTCCTTCCTCATGTCCCCTCACCCTCATCTTAAACGCTCAAGGAGCCAGAAGGAGTTGGTGTATAAGGAAGAAGTCCAAGGGGGACAATTGGGAAGAAGCCAACTGAAGCAGACCAGACTAAAACATGCCCGAGGTGGAGGAATGAGAATCTTTCATTTTAAATGAAGTTTTGGCTAGTACGTGGGACCGGGCATTTTACTTACCTCAAAAAGGCTCTTCTTGAGACAGAAATAGCAAGAAGGTTTTTATCAATATATTATCTGAGAGTGACCAGAAATGTCCTGGAGCCTGTCCTATATTTCATCAAAGAGCATAAAAAAGAATAAGCCCCTCCAAGTAACTATGAATGGGCAGCGATGGAAGAATAAATTTGTTTTCTAATTGTACCTACTTACAAGTCCCACTGTTCAATGAGCCAGTTGCCCATTTGTGTGTAAAATAGAAGTCTGTTCACATCTCTCTATCCCTTTCCTTTACTTTAGTTTTCTTCATGACACTTCAATGACTGGACATACTTAAGACTTTTTAGTTGTTAATTGTCTGTCTCCCCCTACTAGAATACAAGCTTCATGAGAGAAGGGACTTTGGTCTGTTTTGTTCTCTGCTGTATCTCCAGTTCCCAGAATGGTGTCTGACACATAGTTGGTGCTCAATAAATATTTGTGGAAGGAAGAAATGAAAGAAGACTGTATTTAACAAACATGTATTAAGGTCCTGTTATTTTGTTAAGTGCTGGGATAAGAAATGTATGCCAAGTTACCATGCTGAGTGCTGGGGTAAGAAACATAATTCAAAGCAAGGTCACTGTACATCAGGAATTCACAGGCTTATGGGGTTAATGGGTGCCTACAGCCACAGTGGCAGTGTGCATGATGGATGATATGATACGGAGAAATCAGGATGCTGTGAGGGGCACTTGAACGGAAATGGATTGATGGGAGGGTCAAGGATGACTTCCTAGGGAATTCCCTGGCGGTCCAGTGGTTAGGACTCTGTGCTTTCACTGCCAAGGACCTGGGTTCACTCCCTGGTTGGGGAACTAAGATCCCACAAGCTGAGTGGTGGTACAGCCAAAAAAAAAAGATGGCTTCCTAGTGGAGGTGACCACCGTGAAGCTCCTGAGGTGAATGCTTAAAGGAACCATCTGTTGGTGGAATCTGGAAACATACCACCTAAGTTTCAGTAGTGGCATAATCGAATTCCTACCCCAGTGGCCCCTCAGGCTTCAGGAGGCTGAGTGGGGCCATGGATTCACAGCGGAGCAGTAATTTAATTCAAGGCACTGGAGTTTCTCTGATTGTCTTATTAGTCCAAGTGATTATGGGAAATAGTGTTTTAAATTCTAGTATTTTGTTTTGGTATTTTATTTGGACTTTATTGAGGTACTACTTAGCTATAACAGAGTGAGTCCCATGCAAAATAAATGATCAAGCATACTTCTATCATTGTTTCTTCATTTGTAAAGTTCCTCACCCAAGGACCCTCATGGCACTACCAAAGGCCCTGTCACAATGACTTATGTAAGACCACTTCTGAGGAAGTGCTGCATGTTGAATCCCATAAACTCAGAAGGACTATATACAGAGCAGATTTGATGCTGTGTCATAGAAGGTGAAAATTTTTAGATATAAAAGAACAAAGAGGAACTTGAGAAATTTCATTAAACAGATTTTTCTTATACAGCTAATGGATCAATGCCAAGGCATTTTTGGAACTAACAGGACAACACTGATGAGCAAATTAGGCTAGTATTAGTTTTAACAGCATCACAGTCACTGTGGACTTAAAAATGACAAATAAATGAAAAAAGTGTGCTAAAAGTGTACAAATGTGTGCTAACATTCATTTTATGAATAGATGAATACCACAGTAGGTCTCAAATATGAGCTGTTCTTGTGGATGAAAATACAACATTTAAAAATTAGTGACCCTAGCAGGACAGGAATATAGACACAGACATAGAAAATGGACATGAGGACACGGGGAGGGGGAAGGGTAAGCTGGGACGAAGTGAGAGAGTGGCATTGACATATATACACTACCAAATGTAAAATAGATAGCTAGTGGGAAGAAGCCACATAGCACAGGGAGATCAGCTTGGTGCTTTGTGACCACCTAGAAGGGTGGGATAGGGAGGGTGGGAGGGAGACACAAGAGGGAGGGGATATGGGGATATATGTATATGTATAGCTGATTCACTTTGTTATAAAGCAGAAACTAACACACCACTGTAAGGCAATTATACTCCAATAAAGATGTTAAAAAATAATAAGAAAAATTAAAAAAAATAAAAATTAGTGACCCTAAAAGGGATATAATTATAATGGATCTGAGAAATTCAATTATCATTTACTTAATTGGTTCAGGTACGTTTTTCTTTGATTAACATAGTAGAATAGTATTTTGAGCACTACAATCTTACAGATGCTTCTAGCATTCAGATCTAAGTACCTGAAAGAGGCATATGGATCAAATTGTTATAAATGGATTAATTTTAAATGTCAGTGGAGGAGAACCACTTACACCAGGGAAAAGGAAGATATTTAGGGAGAGTGGGCTGTTGAGTCAGGGCTCCCTCTTGCTTCCTATCTCCATAATCTCTGAGTTTGGAGTTGATGCCACAGGTTCCAGCATCCTCTCCTGGATCTACTTTGGATTGTCTATTCCAATATCAGCACAATTGCATCTGCCTTTCCTGTTTCGGGAATTCTGTATAAATTTTGGCCAACTTGAGTGTACTTTCCTTGTCTTATGCTGTAACTATGGGTTTATTAATTCTATCAAGTAACTTCTTTGTCATTTCTAGGGATTTGGAACATGAAATGAGACATCTGCCATTTTGATTCCATTACCCTCCTTTGCAACTCTTTTTCTGTATCAATAATCATGCCCTAATTTAACTTTTAGAGAAACTAGATTTTAATATTTCATGTATATCAATTTGCTTAAGCAGGTATAACTGTTAGGTTGAACAAATGGCACTCAAAAGGTGCAGTCACACACACACACACACACACACACACACACACACACACATTCTTTGCCTCCATTGTCTATTCACCCTACTTTGTGGAATTAGTTCTTTCTCTACCCCTGGATAAGATCTTGTGCAATTTCCATAATTTTTATGCTCACTCTCAGATAATTAAAAGTCTTTTGGTCACATTTCAATAATTAAAATATCTCATCAAAATGCTGAATTTTATTTAAGGTTAAAGATTTTCTTCTCCTCCAGCTAGAGTCTGCTCCAGGCCAGGGAAGTCTGCAGAGGGATGTGTGTGTAGAAGGAGGGTTAGCTGATTTTCTATTTCTTCGCTTAGTCTGCTCCGTCCTTCCCTCAGACAACTAGACAAATAATAGGACCTCTTGTGATTATTCTACTAATATTAATTCCTTAACTGAGACTGCTTCTGTGACAAGCAGTGGTTTTGTTATCTGAAAGTGACCAGAAGAAAATATGGCACTTGTCCATAATTTATCTCTTCTAGGTGCAGGGAAAGAACCATCCCATAAAGGCTAACTTGAACTGGCAGTGAAGAAAAATAATGAAATTATTTTTTGCACCCCGTAAGTCTCAGTTGTTCAAAATAATGATGGGAAGGGGGACTCTCTGCTTCTCTGGGATCCTTTAAATAATCTGTATGTGGTACTACTGTGTTCACTTAGACATGAAAGTAGAGCCACGAAAACAGAAAACAGGACAAAACTACTGCTGAGAAATAAGAATAGCCTTTTGGATGATTTTTAAAGGTAAAGACTTTTAACAAAGTATCTGTATTACTTTTTTTTTTTTTTTTTTGCGGTACGTGGGCCTCTCACTGTTGTGGCCTCTCCCGTTGTGGAGCACAGGCTCCGGATGCGCAGGCTCAGCGGCCATGGCTCACAGGCCCAGCCGCTCCGCGGCATACGGGATCTTCCCGGACCGGGGCGTGAACCCGTGTCCCCTGCATTGGCAGGCGGACTTTCAACCACTGCGCCACCAGGGAAGCCCTGTATTACTTTTTGATGATGACTTTTTTGGCAGTGGTAGGGGGAGTGCTGTTTAACAGGATAAAATAAGACTCTTCCTCAATTATGACTGAAGATCTAAGATAAAAGATGCCAGCTTCTCCATTTCATAATGAGAACATACAGAGCATTTGGGCAGTAGCTGGTTTTGAAACTCTTGATCTCTCATCCACGTTGAAGGTTAAAAAAAAAAGGAAAAAAGAAAATGTTGAAATTGAAGAGACCTGGATGAGAGTATTTGGAATTTGGGGGAATCATTTGGAGGGGTGTACATGCTGAGTCCCATCCCTCTTGTCCCCACTGGGTGGGGGTGGAAGCATGTCCTGCTCATCAAGCTATAGTGTGGGGCCTGAACATTATCAGACAGGCAATTTGATAAATGTTCCCCTGAAGTTGGGGGACTAGGTAGATTGGGATCTGACTCGTTCCTGAAGCACCCTGTGGCATCAGAGGGGAGACGTGATTTGAGAATTACCTGCACTTCCATCAGTATGGGTCAGAGGAGCATGCTTTCAGGGAACCCTATAGGGAAGCCAAAAAAGAAATGTCAGTTGGGCATCATTTAAAATGAATCTTGCCAAGAGAGATTCTGCCAGGGGGTAAGTCATCCTCAGCACAAAGAGGCTGGTTACACTCAAATGTGGAACTTGAGGGGAAGCCCTAAGTGACTTGCTCTTTTCCTGTACCTGTTACCCAGGTTATATGCCTACTGGGTTTTCTTTTTTTTTTTTTTTTAATAAATTTATTTATTTTTTTATTTTTGGCTGCGTTGGTTCTTCATTGCTGTGCGCGGGCTTTCTCTAGTTGCATTGAGCGGGGGCTACTGTTCGTTGTGCTGCACAGGCTTCTCATTGTAGTGGCTTCTCTTGTTGTGGAGCACGAGCTCTAGGTGCACGGGCTTCGGTAGTTGTGGGGCACGGACTTAGTTGCTCTGCGGCATGTGGAATCTTCTCAGACCAGGGCTCGAACCCATGTACCCTGCATTGGCTGGCAGATTCCTAACCACTGTGTCACCAGGGAAGTCCCTGAGTTTTCTTAAGTGTAGCACATATAGGAAGAGTTCATCTTGGAAGATTAGAAATTCGGACTTAAAAAAATTGATACTCAGGAAAACGGGGAATAAGAATGATATCATGAAGTGCACATCCTGTACACACATTAGATATTTTTTATATTACCATTTGACTCAAGCTAGATTTTATTATGCAAATTAAATGGAAATTTTAGTGATTAGCCTGGGAGTTGGTGCTGTGTTAATTTAGCTATCTCACATATCAAATTGCCAATCTCCAGTTTGTGAAATATATATAAAGCCCCAAAGACTTTTAAACATATGGAAGTGCTTTTATAAATTATCCACCCTATGTCAGGTTATGAACATTTCTAGACCAAAGTGATTTTTTTACATTAAGGTGGTGTAGGATTAGATTTGCCTATGTGCAACAGAAACCAAAAATCAACAGTGGCTGTTCACATAAGGTTTTATTCTTTTATGTAAAAAGTCTAGAGGATAACAGGCCAGGACTGGTATGAAAGTTCCATAAATGGTCAGAGACCTACCGCTTCTAGCTTTTTGCTCTGCCATCCCTTGTGTAGGGCCCAGTATGGCTGCTGGAAACCTGTCATTATGTCCACATTCCATGCAGCAAGAAGAGAAACAGAAGCAGGACCTTTCCTGGAGGTTGTATATATTTATTCCATTTATGCCCTGTTGTCCAGAACCAGTCACTGGTCATATCTGTGTATAAGGGAGACTAGAAAATGTAGTCTGAAACCTCACGGGCCCAGCTAAAATTTGGGGATTCTATTATTGATGAAGGTGGGAAGTCTAATATTGGGGGATAAAATTTACCTCTGATACAGGAAACACAGAGGTTAAGATTGGGCTCTGGTCTTGTTTATGGTTTCCTTTGCTGTGCAAAAGCTTTTAAGTTTCATTAGGTCCTATTTGTTTGTTTTTATTTCCATTTCTCTAGGAGGTGGGTCAAAAAGGATCTTGCTGTGATTTATGTCATAGAGTGTTCTGCCTATGTTTTCATCTAAGAGTTTGATAGTATCTGGCCTTACATTTAGGTCTTTAATCCATTTTGAGTTTATTTTTGTGTATGGTGTTAGGGAGTGTTCTAATTTCATTCTTTTACATGTAGCTGTCCAGTTTTCCCAGCACCACTTATTGAAGAGGCTGTCTTTTCTCCACTGTATATTCTTGCCTCCTTTATCAAAGATAAGGTGACCATATGTGTGTGGGTTTATCTCTGGGCTTTCTATCCTGTTCCATTGATCTATATTTCTGTTTTTGTGCCAGTACCATACTGTCTTGATTACTGTAGCTTTGTAGTATAGTCTGAAGTCAGGGAGCCTGATTTCTCCAGCTCCATTTTTCGTTCTCAAGATTGCTTTGGCTATTCGGGGTCTTTTGTGTTTCCATACAAATTGGAATCTAAGGGGAAAAAAAAAAGGTCACAAAGAACCTAGGGGTAAGACGGGAGTAAAGACACAGACTTACCAGAGAATGGACTTGAGGATATGGGGAGCGGGAAGGGTAAGCTGGACGAAGTGAGAGAGTGGCATGGACTCATACACTACCAAACATAAAATAGATAGCTAGTGGGAAGCAGCTGTATAGCACAGGGAGATCAGCTCGGTGGTTTGTGACCGCCTGGAGGGGTGGGATGTGGAGGGTGGGAGGGAGGGAGATGCAAGAGGGAAGAGATATGGGAATATATATATATGTATAACTGATTCACTTTGTTATAAAGCAGAAGCTAACACACCATTGTAAAGCAATTATACTCCAATAAAGATGTTAAAAAAAAAAAAAGAATGGGCTCTGGAGTCAGATGGCTTCTTACTGATTCTTGGCTCCACCACTTACTAGGTTGTAACTTTGGTCAAGAGTTTACAGTTTTCCATGTCTTTATTTCCTTGGGTGTAAAGTGAGAATAGAGTTTTCATGAGCATTTAATGTGAAGACATTTAGAATGGTGTCTGGCCATGTGCTCTTGTTATTACCATTATCCCCATGATTTATTGAAACTCAACTAAGCTACAGCTAGGATAGCCTTTGGGTTTTATTTAATACTCTAGCTCTAGAACTTAGTAGGATGCCTGGCACTTCACAGATATGGATGGATGAATGAATGAATGAGTCAGACTGCATGTTTTGAATTGTGGAACTTCTACTTTTCTCTCTGGTTTAGCTGGGCATTACTTTATCCCTTTCAGCCTCAGTTTTCCCTTCCTTAAAATGAAGATAAACTATGCCTTTCTCCCTCCAGATCCACTCTTCCTCCTTCTCAACCCTGCTCTGTGCCAAGCAGGCTGACCTTTATGGATTGCATCAGTGAGCTCTTTTGCCCTCTGGCCTCCTGTGAATTGCCGGGAATTGGCCTTTGGAAGGCACTGATAGGTGATCAGCAGTGGGAGGAGAGTTGGCTTGGACATTTATTCCCGTGCTTTCCTCCCTGCAGGGCCATGGTTTGGCAGTGGCTGTATGCTGTGGATTGAACGTTTGTATCCCTCCCAAATTCAAATGTTGAAATTCTAACTCCTAGTGTGATAGACTTAGGAGATGGAGCATTTGGGAGGTGATTAATTCATGAGGGTGGAGTCCTCATGAATGAGATTCATGCCCTTATAAAAGAGACACCAGAGAGCTCCTTTCCCACTTCTGCCATTGTGAGGACACTGTGAAAAGATGGCTGTCTATCAGCTAGGAAGTAGGCAGTCACCAGTTACTGCTAGTACCTTGATCTTGGCTTTCCCAGCCTTCAGAACTGTGAGAAATAAATTTCTGTTGTTCATAAGCCACTTAGTCTGTGATATTTGTAACATAGCCTGAACAGACTAAAACTCTGTGTCTATTCTGAAAGCCACAACTACCAAATGACCCTCTCTTTGCGGCTGTAGATCATTCTGGGTTCCATAACTGCCCTACCCTATGCCTCCCCAATATTGCTGTCTTCAGGGTGCTTCATCATTGTTTGTTTATCTTCTGAATTCTGGCCACACTTTTATAAATAGATCCTTTATTAAACTCTCTTCATTCCCCATTTGATTTTTCTTTTCCTTCCACCACGATGATTGATATACAACACTCAGGGTTGATTTAAGTATTTAGGGGAATAACATATATAAAGTGCTTAATATGGTGTCTGATACAGAATAAGCAGTCAATAAACTTAAGAACCACTAGTGCTATTACTATTTCCTTTTAATACTCATTATTTCAGTTTGGCAATATCTTTGTTTCATATAATTTTCAATGGTATTGATTGATTTATTGAAATATTTTACTGTCAAAAATGATGAGATTCACAGAAAGAGAGACAAAATGAAAAGGCAGAGAGCTATGTACCAGATGAAGGAACAAGATAAAACCCCAGAAAATCAACTAAATGAAGTGGAGATAGGCAACCTTCCAGAAAAAGAATTCAGAATAATGATAGTGAAGATGATCCAGGACCTCAGAAAAAGAATGGAGGCAAAGATCAAGAAGATGCAAGGAATGTTTAACAAAGACCTAGAAGAATTAAAGAACAAACAAACAGAGATGAAAAATACAATAACTGAAATGAAAAATACACTAGAAACAATCAGTAGCAGAATAACTGAGGCAGAAGAATGGATAAGTGTCCTGGAAGACAGAATGGTGGAAATCACTGCCAAGGAACAGAATAAAGAAAAAAGAATGAAAAGAAATGAGGACAGCCTAAGAGACCTCTGGGACAACATTAAACACACCAACATTCACATTAAAGGGGTCCCAGAAGGAGAAGAGAGAGAGAGACAGGACCCAAGAAAATATTTGAAGAGATTATAGTCGAAAACTTCCCTAACATGGGAAAGGAAATATCCACCCAGTCCAGCAATCACAGAGTCCCAAGCAGGATAAACCCAAGGAGAAACATGCCGAGACACATAGTAATCAAACTGACAAAAATTAAAGACAAAGAAAAATTATTAAAAGCAACAAGGGAAAAATGTTGGGAACTCCCATAAGGTTAACAGCTGATTTCTCAGCAGAAACCCTATAGGCCAGAAGGGAGTGGCACGATATATTTAAAGTGATGAAAGGGAAGAACCTACAACCAAGATTACTCTACGCAGCAAGGATCTCATTCAGATTCGATGGAGAAATCAAAAGCTTTACAGACAGGCAAAAGCTAAGAGAATTCAGCACCACCAAACCAGCTCTACAGCAAATGCTAAAGGAACTACTTTAAGTGGGAAACAAAAGAGAATAAGAGGACTTACAAAAACAAACCCAAAACAATTAAGAAAATGGTAATAGGAACATACATATTGATAATTACCTTAAAAGTGAATGGATTAAATGCTTCAACCAGAAGACACAGGCTGGCTGAAACAAGACCCTTATATATGCTGTCTATAGGAGACCCACTTCAGACAGAGGGACACATACAGACTGAGTGTGAGGGGATGGAAAAAGATATTCCATGCAAATGGAAATCAAAAGAAAGCTGGAGTAGCAATACTCATATCAGATGAAACAGACTTTAAAATAAAGAATGTTACAAGAGACAAGGAAGGACACTACATAATAATCAAGGGATCAATCCAAGAAGAAGATGTAACAATTATAAATATATATGCACCCAACATAGGGGCACCTCAATACATAAGGCAACTGCTAACAGCTATAAAAGAGGAAATCAACAGTAACACAATAATAGTGGGGGACTTTAACACCTCACTTACACCAATGGACAGATCATCCAGACAGAAAATAAGGAAACAGAAGATTTAAATGACATAATAGACCAGATAGATTTAATTGATATTTATAGGACATTCCATCCAAAACCGCAGATTACAGTTTCTTCTCAAGTGCACATGGAACATTCTCCAAGATTGATCACATCTTGGGTCACAAATCAAGCCTTGGTAAATATAAGAAAATTGATATCATATCAAGCATCTTTTCCAACCACAACACTATGAGATTAGAAATCAATGACAGGGAAATAAAACAAAAAACACAAACACATGGAGGCTAAACAGTACATTACTAAACAACCAAGAGATCACTGAAGAAATTAAAGAGGAAATCAAAAAATACCTACAGACAAATGACAATGAAAACATGATGATCCAAAACCTATGGGATGCAGCAAAAGCAGTTCTAAGAGGGAAGTTTATAGCAATACAATCTTACCTCAAGAAATAAAAAAAATCTCAAACAATCTAACCTTACACCTAAAGGAAATAGAGAAAGAAGTACAAACAAAACCCAAAGTTAGTAGAAGGAAAGAAATCATAAGGATTGGAGCAGAAATAAATGAAATAGAAAACAATAGCAAAGATCAATAAAACTAAAAGCTGTTTCCTTGAGAAGATAAACGAAATTGATAAACCTTTAGCCAGACTCATCAAGAAAAAGAGGGAGAGGACTCAAATCAATAAAATTAGAAATGAAAAAGGAGAAGTTACAATGGACATCAAAGAAATACAAAGCATTGTAAGAGACTACTACAAGCAACTCTATACCAATAAACTGGACAACCTGGAAGAAATGGAAAAAATTCTTAGAAAGGTATAACCTTCCAAGACTAAACCAGGAAGAAATAGAAAATATGAACATACCAATCACAAGTAATGAAATTGTGATTAAAAATCTTCCAACAAACAAAAGTCCAGGACCAGATGGCTTCACGGGTGAATTCTATCAATCATTTAGAGAACTAACACCCATCCTTCTCAATCTCTTCCAAAAAGTTGCAGAGGAAGCAACACTCCTAAACTCATTCTACAAGGCTACCATCACCCTGATACCAAAATCAGACAAAGATACTACAAAAAGAGAAAACTACAGACCAATATCACTAATGAGTATAGATGCAAAAATCCTCAACAAAATACTAGCAAACAGAATCCGAAAACACATTAAAAGGATCATACACCATGATCAAGTGGGATTTATCCCAGGGATGCAAGGATTCTTCAATATATGGAAATCAATCAATGTGATACACCATATTAACAAATTGAAGAATAAAAACCATATGATCATCTCAATAGATGCAGAAAAAGCTTTTGACAAAATTCAACACCCATTTATGACAAAAACTCTCCAGAAAATAGGCATAGAGGGAACCTACCTCAACATAATAAAGGCCATATATGACAAAACCACAGGTAACATCATTCTCAATGGTGAAAAACTGAAATAATTTCCTCTAAAATCAGGAACAAGACAAGGATGTCCACTTTTGCTACTCTTATTCAACATAGTTTTGGAAGTCCTAGCCATGGCAATCAGAGAAGAAAAAGAAATAAAAGGCATACAAATTGGAAAAGAAGAAGTAAAACTGTCACTGTTTGCAGATGACATAATACTATACGTAGAAAATCCTGAAGATGCCAACAGAAAACTACTAGAGCTAATCAATGAATTAGGTAAAGTTGCAGGATACAAAATTAATGCACAGAAATCTCTTGTGTTCCTATACACTAAAAACAAAAGATCAGAGAGAGAAATTAAGGAAACAATCCCATTCACCATTGCAGCAAAAAGAATGTAGTACCTAGGAATAAAGCTACCTACAGAGGTAAAAGACCTCTACTCAGAAAACTATAAGACACGGATGAAAAAATCAGAGATGACACAATCAGATGGAGAAATATACCATGTTTTTGGATCGGAAGAATCAATATTCTGAAAATGACTGTACTACCCAAAGCAATCTACAGATTCAATGCAATCCCTATCAAATTACCAATGGCATTTTTTACAGAACTAGAACAAAAAATCTTAAAATTTGTATGGAGACACAAAAGACCCCAAATAGCCAAAGCAATCTTGAGGGAAGAAAACAGAGCCGGAGGAATCAGACTCCCTGACTTCAGACTATACTTCAAAGCTACAGTAATCAATACAATATGGTACTGGCATAAAAACAGAAATATAGATCAATGGAACAGCATAGAAAGTCCAGAGATAAACCCATGCACCTGTGGTCAACTAATCTATGGCAAAGGAGGCAAGGATACACAACGGAGAAAAGACAATCTCTTCAATAAGTGGTGCTGGGAAAACTGGACAGCTACATGTAAATGAATGAAATTAGAACACTCCCTAACACCATACACAAAAATAAACTCAAAATGGATTAAAGACCTGAATGTTAGACCAGACACCATAAAACTCTTAGAGGAAAACATAGAACACTCTTTGACAAGCCGTAGCAGAATCTTTTTTGACCCACCCCCTAGAGTAATGGAAATAAAAACAAAAAGAAACAAGTGGGGCCTAATGAAACTTCAGAGCTTTTGCACAACAAAGGAAACTGTAAACAAGATGAAAAGACAACCCTCAGAATGGGAGAAAATATTTGCAAATGAATCAATGGACAAAGAATCTCCAAAATATATAAACAGCTCATGCAGCCCAATATTTAAAAAACAAACAATCCAATCCAAAAATGGGCCAAAGGCCTAAATAGACATTTCTCCAAAGAAGACATACAGATGGCCAAGAGGCACATGAAAAGATGCTCAACATCACTAATTATTAGAGAAATGCAACTCAAAACTACAATGAGGTATCACCTCTCACCAGTTAGAAAGGGCATTATAAGAAAACCTACAAACAACAAATGCTGGAGAGGTTGTGGAGAAAAGGGAACCCTCTTGCACTGTTGGTGGGAATGTAAATTGATACAGCCACTATGGAGAACAGTATTGAGGTTCCTTAAAAAACTAAAAATAGAATTACCATATGACCCAGCAATCCCACTACTGGGCATATACCCAGAGAAAACCATAATTCAAAAAGACACATGCACTCCAATGTTCACTGCAGCAGTATAGACAACAGCCAGGTCATGGAAGCAAACTAAACGCCCATCGATAGACAAATGGATAAAGAAGATTTGGTCATATATACAATGGAATATTACTCAGCCATAAAAAGGAATGAAATTGGGTCATTTGTAGAGACGTGGATGGACCTAGAGACTGTCATACAGAGTGAAGTAAGTCAGAAAGAGAAAAACAAATATTGTATATTTACGCATATATGTGGAATCTAGAAAAATGGTACAGGTGAACCGGGTTGCAAGGCAGAAAAAGAGACACAGATGTGGAGAACAAACAGATGGACACCAAGGAGGGAAAGTGGGGGTGGGGATGGTGGCGGTGGGATGAATTGGGAGATTGGGATTGACATATATACACTAATATGTATAAAATAGATAACTAGTAAGAACCTGCTGTATAAAAGTAAATAAATCAATAAAATTGTAAAAAATGATGAGAGAATATCTAAGGTTAATTCTGGGGTCAACCTTATACCTTAAAACAAAATGATACCTAGTAATTTTTTCCCTAAAAGATAATGTCTTATTTTTCATTAAAGTATAAAATATGAAGCCCAATACAGTGTCCCCTGCCATTGACTTGTGAACTTTGGAATCTATGAGGAAGAGTAGTTGAGCTAAGAGTATAGGAGTCAGAGCTAGGAAATTAGGCTGGGAGGCTGGTGATTTAGAAGGTTGAGGTCTTAGGGGGCAGTGGTCATAGAAGCCTAGGAGGAGACCAGGGAGCCAGGATCAGAGACTACAGTTAAAATTGCTTTGTGTAGGATGGGTTCTTAGTTTTACAGAGCCTTTTTATACTTAACAAAAATGGACCAAAGGAATTTGACTCTAGCTATGATACTCTTGCAGCTGAAGTCTCCAAATTTCTAAACAGTAGTTTCTCTTTTCTGAACAAATCTAGTGGAATTAATGCGATCTTGGGCTTCATTGGATGTCTTAGGGAAGCTAGTTTTCAGATTTGGAGAAAGTAATTGGTTTCTCGGTGGTGGTGAGTTCTGAATCTCTGCTGTGAACCTCCACATTTGTGATCTTCTAGAGTTTTGTAATGGAAGAATATTGAATCCTCAGCATCCATCTTTTTCTGAGATCCTCTAGATATTACCATGATGCTTCTGCAATTGACTTTAGTACACCCTGTAATTATCAGGTTTTTCTCGTAGTGATAATTGCTTGATAATTCATTGAATTATCCTCTGTGATAGAGAATGGATAACGATGATGGTGATGGTATCTGAAGTCCTATGTGATTTACAAAGTGATTGGTACATTTTCTTGCTTAGCAAAGTTAAAATATACTAATCTTGAGAAGGAAATAGAAAGCAAATAAGCATTAGTATGTAGTTGAATGCAGTAGTTTCCATTTCATGGAAACACCAACTTGATTTTTATTTTCCAACAAAACATAGTAAAGAATTGCCACTTTCACATATTTATGATGTAATCATTGACTGCTTTGGGACATTTCTTATTTTTTAATGTTAATGGAGTCAATTAAAATCAGAATGTACGTCAGAAATATATTTTAGTAACTGAGCATTTGTGGCAATTCATTTATTTTCCTTGTATGCGGCTTTTATTTTTCCAGATTTGGATATCAGAAACACATGAGAAAATGGCACAAGTTTGTTTAAACACAGAATTGGCTGAAATAAAGAGCAAGGCTTTATTGAATGAGGAAACGATGAGCTCTGGAATTATTGAAAGGTATGCTTCATACTGTCCTTTGCTTAGAACAGGCACATTCAGGAAGGGGTTTATATAAGTAGTGAAGAGGTATAGTGGCCCCAGGTACATATTACAGGACCACATCAAGCACAATCAACACATCTCAAGCTTCCATGCTTTCTGTTCATGCTGTTCCCTCTGTTTGGAATTCCTTTCCCTTGTTTGTTTGCCAATCAGCACTACGCATTCTAGGTCCCTCTAAAATGCCATTTCCCGTTTACACATTGTTTTCTGGTCCTGGTTCTGATGACTTAGGTTTGAACCCCATCTCCACAATTTACTTGTGAAAATTATGTGGTATCTATAATCCTCAGTTCATAAAATGGGAATTATGAAAGTATCTACTTTATAGGGTTGTTTTAAGTTTAGATGAAAAGTATGAAGTGTGCATAAAAATACTGCCTGACATGCAGTAAGAATTAGGTAAGCTGTCATTAATCAGAATTAATTGTTCTCATATTCTTGCTCTCTGAGCATTTTGTTTATGTTTTACATAGCAGTTGGACTTACATTCAAGTTATTTATATGAAAATGTTTCCTCTGAGATTGTTCCTTGAGGGTAGGAACTGTTTCTTAGTCACATCTGTAGTCCTGCGGCCTGGCATAGCGCCTTTCCATGGAAATGTGTGACATAGACTTCATCTTGTATTGTAGTTATTGGACAAAATGCTGAAATTTCTTTCCATTTACTTGTTGGGACATTTTATTTTGCAAAGTGCATTAAAGTTGCAAACATGGAAATCCTTTAAAAAATTCAGCTCCCAAATTAGTTTTGTATAGCTCTGAAAGTTTATAAATATCAACTTGACATGTTTTCTAAAAATTGTTATCTTGTTTCCAGGGACACTGGATTGCCTGCCACAGGTTTTGGAGCTCTCTTTCCTAGACACCCATCAGATTGGTACGAAAGGTTCAAAATGTTCATAGTCCCTAAACTGCTGCAGATTGCACAAAATGTTTCTTAATGGTTCAGGAGGTTTGTTTGCAGGGGTGAAGGAGTGAGGGGTGAACCAAGGTCAACGAAGTGCCCTTTATGTGCCATCTTACAGACTTCTTTCCTTTTTTAAAAAAAATGGTGTTTATTTTTTTCCAACTTATTAATACCAACAAACCTGTTAGAAGAAAAATAGATTATCATTTAAAAACAATTATAAACAGTGATATGTGTGTGTTTGTGTGTGTATGTGTGTGTGTACAAAAAAATCAACATTAGACTTCTTTCCTTTAACAAAAGTTTTTTCCCATCAATATGCAAGCAATAATAATAATAATATAGTAGTCAATACTCATTATTTGTAGATTCTATATTTACAAGTTCTCTTACTTGCTAAAATTTATTTGTAACCCCAAATCAATACTAAGGGTGCTGTTGCAGTCCTTAATGGATATGCATAAAGTGGCAAAAAATTTGAGCCACCCAATGCACACATTCTCAGCTGAGGTGGAACAAGGCAAGACTCTGCCTTCTTGGTCCAACTCTCATACTGTATGCGAGTGTCCTTTTCATGGTCATGTATGGTTTTTTTTTGCATTTTTTTGTGGTTTTTGTTGGTGATTTTGCTGTTTGAAATGACTTCCAAGTGTAGTGCTAAAGTGCTATCTAGTGTTTCTAAGGGCAAGAAGGCTGTGATGTGCCTTATGAAGAAAATAGGTGTGTTAGATAAGCTTCCTTCAGGCATGAGTTACAGTGTGGTTGGCCATATTCAACATTAATGAGGCAACTATATATTGAATAAAATGTCTCAAACAGAAACACACATAAAACCAGGTATGTATTGATTGGTTGATGAAAATGTGACCAGAGGCTTGAAGGAACCTAGCTCTGTATTTCCTACAGAGCTAGGAAGAGGTTCAGGATTTGCTAATTCAGTGTTCACAGTGCCTTTATAGAATATTACTGTGAATAATGAGAATTGAGCGTATAGCAAGAAACTACTATTTTTTACTGTTAAATAAATTTCTTTTGGGGGCAGCATGACTTGTTACTACAGAAAAGAAATTTCCACTCATCTTTCTGAAGAAGATAAACTTTCATAATTTCTGTAATGATAAATAGATAAGTGATGAAATATAGGTACTTACAAGCATGAAAAAATTCTAAGTGTTGGATTGTGTATTATGAAGATATGAGTACATAGCATCACTGGAAATTTAGATGTTTTTGCTTCCTTTGAGAGCTGTCTGGCATTAGAGCTAACCTGTTCTGCAGAGTCTGCCTAGGGTAGGGGTGGAGAGTACCCTAAATAATAATGCCCCACCCCATTTCATAGTCATCTGTTATAATTTTGGCCAGGTGTTCTGAACTGCGGGTTCTAATCTTCATTACTCCTGCAAGGCTGACCTGGTCTGTGTCCCCTACAGCCTGCTGTAGCATCTCTAAGTAGGCTGGAAGATCCACAGGGAGTATTCCTAGAATGATCGTTGAGGAGGTGGGCTTCTGGCTTCCATCAAGGTGATGAACTAAAAACATCCTGCTGGCTCCCTTTCTTGCACTGAAATCTAGAAATTCCAATAAAGACATGGGTAGACAGAATGAATCCAGAGGCAGACTTTGACAGCTATATCAAAACTCTGAGAAAATCTTTAGAAAATGATGGGCTAGAGCAGAAGATTGCTGAGGGTGGGATGAAGGGAGAAGAGAGAAGGCAGGGTTGAGGTCTCTACATGGAGACTTGGGCCAACCCAGGGTGAGAGCTGTAATCTCAGTGGGCCAGGCTTGGATAGGAGCTGAACAAGGCTTATCTACTGAGTTTGCAAACTTGGATTATATGCTCCAAGTTGGATTTTTCTGCATTGATTTTGACTGCTGTTTTCAGCCCAGGACAGAAAATGAGACAGCCAGGGCTTTACATAATAGAAATTTTGATGCCAGCAACCTACCTCCCTGCAGCTCTGACCTTAGCACTGAGATCTATAACGCCAGTACAGATAGCCAGGAGGACCCTGAGTTGTCTCCCCCAACTCCAGTTAGGGAAAGCAATCTCAGATATAGAGGAACTAGACAGTATATCTTGAGGAGAAAGAAATGCCGGGGAAAATAAGTGCAGTTAAGCCCAGAGAAGTGCAGTAGAGGCACTCAACTCATATCTCCTATGCATACACTGAAGACACCAGCTAAGCCTCCCTTTTCAGTGGACCACTTATGTAGTCATCAAAAGCAGAGGCACACATTAAAAAAAAAAAAAAAAAAAAAGCAGAGGCAACTGATGGTCTTAGTAATAATACAGATGAATTCCCAGTCTTAAAAAAATATCATGACACATGTAAAGAACAAAAGCATCATGAAGAATGAAAAGATACACACAACCTATAGCAGATGAAGTAGACCTGATGGAACAAATGTAACAGGAATTTAAAACCAATGGAACCGAAATTTAAAGCTTTATTACTTAGAGAAATAAAGACAGTTACAAAATAATAAAAATCAGGTTGACATTAACTTCCCAACAGCAACACTGGATGCAAGAGCATAATATTAAAATATTGAAGGAAAAGAATTTTGAACCCAGAATTATTTAAATTTGAGAGTCAAATAAAGATATCTTCAGGCATATGAGGACTGGTTTCAGACTTACTATCTTGCCACAAATAGCTACAGGACTGAGCAAAACATATTAGGCAACTGTTGTCAAGGGTTGGATAGCAACCAGCGTGGTTCTGTGCTCCTGAAGATGAGATGTGAGCATCACTTATGCACTGAAGTCACTTTTCCTGGCTGCAGCACAGCGGGGTGAGCCCAAGAGTAGAGCAGTGTTATTGTTGAGCTGGGAGGCGGGAATAGGAATTTAGAGCTTCTGATGTAACTGGAATTTGGAGGATACAGTACTGGACAGAAGGAAGTTGTGTTTGGAGATAGGAACAGTAGTCTGCATGGGATTTCCCTCAGGTTCTTAGTCAAGGGCTGGGCTCTGCATGCACTATCAAAATAGCACATACTCCTGCTTTTAAAAAATCAAATAGAACTGTCTATAGTGTATTCTAAAATTTCACAATGGTACTCCCTCCTGCATGGTAGTATTGTGTAGTGGGCTTCAGGGCTCCATTACCTGCTTTCAAATCCTGGCCCTGCCCCTTACTAGCTGTGTGAACTTGGGCTAATTGCCTAACCATTTTGTACCTCATTTTTCTTCATCTGTAAAATGGGGATGATAATTATAAAGCCACCATGTTATAGGGTTGTTGTGACAATTAAGCAAGTTAATACATGTAAAACAGTTAAAATAGTAATTTGTGCATACATGGTAAATGCTATGTAGATCATCTGGGCTAGACACTTGGCAAACCCTTTTCGTCTAGAAACACATATCTATCAGTTCAGGAAAATATTCTTGATTTATTTCCTTGATGATTCATACCCTCCATTTTCTCTGTTCTCACTTTTTGGAAATCCTTTATGTGGATGTTGGTTTGCCTGGCCTGGTTCTCTAATTTTCTCATCTTCTCTCTATTTTATATTTATCTTTATTGTCTACTTTACTCTCTGTGTCTTCAACCCTACTATTGAGTTCTCTTTTTGTTTTCTGAATTCTTCTGTTTTTATAGAATCCTTTTTTGTTGTTTGCTTCATGACTGAACTATCTTCTCTTATCTGTGTGGGGATGTTAATAATAGTTTGTTTTCCGTAGTTTTTTTCTTCATGCATTGTATCTATTTCCTCCAAGATACTTTTTATTAGTTTGCCTTTTATTTGTTTGCTTGGTCTTTATCTTCCATACTAGAAGCTTTCCTCAGATGTTTGGTAATTAATTCTTGGTTCTCTGTGCATGATTAAGAGATGAGGGTCAGAACCTGTGTGTGAAGCTTGTTGATTTGGAGCTTCACTGGAGGAATCTAGGTGAGCCTTTTTTTTTTTTTGGTAGAAGCCCTGGTATCAGTATTTTTAGTCTTTCCTCATGGGCTGGTCACATTCCCCAGAGGAAGTTCCCCAAATTGCCCATCTGAATGGCGAAGGGCTGGTGCCTGTGCTCTTGAAGTGAGTAGGGCAATTGGCTAGGACATCAATATTAATCCTTCATCGTGTATGGTCACCGAACTGTGTTGTTGGTCAAGAACTTTCTCTTTTACCCTTCCGAGTGAATAAATTTCTAGTTTCCTGCTGGAGTAGGGGAGGGGCCATTATCCAGCAGTAGGGTGTGGAGGAGGAGCCCGGAGCTCGTGTGCTTCTCAAACAGCTCTCCCCCAATCCTCCTTTGCTGATTTAGGATTTATTCAGCTTTCTGCTAAGTCAGAGGCCACTCGTCCATCTCTTGAGTTTCCAAAATTTATTTCTCTTGTCCCTTTTCTGTTCTCCTTGTTCTTGTGGGTTTATTTTTACTTTTTTGAGTATCTGATTTTAGTGGAGTTTTTTGAGGAAGCAAGATTTGATGTGTACATTCAATTTTAACCCTGAAATCATTCAGTCTCATCTGAAATGTCACCTCCTCCAGATGGACCTTCCCTTCCTACTGCCACCCCCAGCCTATCTGGTAGGTCCCTTGTGGGTGTTCATAGCACCATGTACTTCTTTTATCCTTACACTATTCATTTAGCTTGCTATTACTTATATTCTTATTTGTCTTTCTTTCTGAATTCGATGCTCTGAAGCGCAAGGCTGTCACAGCTCTCCCCCAGTCCTTACAGACAGCCTGACCTGCAGCAGATATAATTAATTTCTTGAATGAACAAATTAGTTATTTCTGATGTTGAACAGCAAATTATAATGGAAAAGGGGTATGACTAATTCCTATTTTACTTGATTTAGGACTTTAAGTCCTGAAGAGCCAAAGTTGTTCTCAGTTCTATTCTGGTAAATACATTAAACGACATGGTCTTTTAGAAAATCAGCCCTTATTAGTTTGAATTGCTAGAATTACTTGTTTGTTTTACTTGATTCACAAGTATTGGCAAGGAAATAAACCATCAACCATCCTCCACTAATTCCATATGTAATTCTTTCTTTCAGTTAATGTACACTGATTATAGGATGTTCCATACCATAGAATGCTGTGGTGTTTTTTTTTTTAATTTTAAATAAATTTATTGTATTTATTTATTTTTGGCTGCGTTGGGTCTGCGTTGCTGCACGCGGGCTTTCTCTAGTTGCAGTGAGCGGGGGCTACTCTTCGTTGCGGTGTGCAGACTTCTCCTTGCGGTGGCTTCTCTCTGTTGCGGAGCACGGGCTCTAGGCGTGCGGGCTCAGTATTTGTGGTGCACGGGCTTAGTTGCTCTGTGGCATGTGGGATTTTCCCGGACCAGAGCTCGAACCCATGTCCCCTGCATTGGCAGGCGGATTCTTAACCACTGCGCCACCAGGGAAGCCCACTGTGGTGTTTTAGAATCTGCTGTCTTGAATATTAAATATTCTTTTGCTTCTTGCCAACTGTACAGCTGTAGGAGTTAAATGTCAACTTTAAAAGGCAATGAATAAAAATGAGTTTGCTCAATGGACCAAAATAATGTGCTTCAACTTATAAAAGAAAAGCTGTAATCATAATGTAAATTTATTTATTTATTTTTTTTTTTTTTTATTTTTTGCTTTATCACAAATTTAATCAGTTATATGTATACATATGTTCCCATATCCCCTCCCTTTTGCGTCTCCCTCCCACCCTCCCTATCCCACCCCTCCAGGCGGTCACAAAGCACCGAGCTGATCTCCCTGTGCTATGCGGCTGCTTCCCACTAGCTATCTACCTTACGTTTGGTAGTGTATATATGTCCATGCCGCTCTTTCACTTTGTCACAGCTTACCCTTCCCCCTCCCCATATCCTCAAGTCCATTCTCTAGTAGGTCTGTGTCTTTATTCCTGTCTTACCCCTATGTTCTTCATGACCTTTTTTTTTCTTAAATTCCATATATATGTGTCAGCATACAGTATTTGTCTTTCTCTTTCTGACTTACTTCACTCTGTATGACAGACTCTAGGTCCATCCACCTCATTACAAATAGTTCAATTTCATTTCTTTTTATGGCTGAGTAATATTCCATTGTATGTATGTGCCACATCTTCTTTACCCATTCATCCAATGATGGACACTTAGGTTGTTTCCATCTCCGGGCTATTGTAAATAGGGCTGCTATGAACATTTTGGTACATGTCTCTTTTTGAATTATGGTTTTCTCAGGGTATATGCCCAGTAGTGGGATTGCAGGGTCATATGGTAGTTCTATTTGTAGTTTTTTAAGGAACCTCCATACCGTTCTCCATAGTGGCTGTACCAATTCACATTCCCACCAGCAGTGCAAGAGTGTTCCCTTTTTTCCACACCCTCTCCAGCATTTATTGTTTCTAGATTTTTTGATGATGGCCATTCTGACTGGTGTGAGATGATATCTCATTGTAGTTTTGATTTGCATTTCTCTAATTAGTAAAGATGTTGAGCATCCTTTCATGTGTTTGTTGGCAGTCTGTATATCTTCTGTGGAGAAATGTCTATTTAGGTCTTCTGCCCATTTTTGGATTGGGTTGTTTGTTTTTTTGTTATTGAGCTGCATGAGCTGCTTATAAATTTTGGAGATTAATCCTTTGTCAGTTGCTTCATTTGCAAATATTTTCTCCCATTCTGAGGGTTGTCTTTTGGTCTTGTTTATGGTTTCCTTTGCTGTGCAAAAGCTTTTAAGTTTCATTAGGTCCCATGTGTTTATTTTTGTCTTTATTCATAATGTAAATTTAAACTTCAGTTTACCTCAGTGGAAAAAATCAGAATACAGGTATAGCTTTGTTATTAAGGAGACATTAGTCAGATGCATTTATCTTAATTTTAGATAACATCCATTATGTAGTGATGGCATTTGACAGTCTGTTTCTTTTCTCACAACTCAAGCAATAGCCCACCTAGTTTATCTTGAACCAATGTGAAGGAGACGCAACACCGTTCTTCCTTAAATTGGCAGCAAACATCTCAGTGGAACATATTGAAAATCAGAACAACTAGAATGTTTGACACCACTGGACTTATCACTCCTCACCTAAACTAGAGAAAAGGGTTTGGTGGATAATTCCTTCCACATATGTCACAGGTGGAGATAAATTTTAAACAATTCCAATATATGGAACAGTCAGGTTGAGACCAAAAGTGATATTGATGACTTACACTTTAAAAATGAGATCAGTATGCTTTGATGCTAGATTGAGCTCATCCAGAACTAGAGTTATTGCTTCTCTTGACAGTGGATCGCATCAGTGAGTTACCAAGAAATTGGCGTTGGCCAGTGATGGAAGGGGTGAAAGTCAAGGAGACTCAAAGACCTCTTAGATATTAACAGTGCTCTTATGGTCTCAAATGGATACAGTTGTATGTTTAGGGGTCTCTAACATACATTACTTTTACTACATGGATAGAGACATTAAAGTTGTAGAAAAGTAGTGAGGCACATTGCCTTTAAGGCACATAGGAAAAGTGGATGGGAACACGAAGTTGTAAGTTAATTTAAGAGTCTTTCTTTGCCCTCCTACCTTGTTCTCAAGAATCCTCAAGGAATGTTCACTTAATTTGGAAGTACTCTTTATGAGGCATGGAAAACTCACTAATTATCAGAAGGCTCCTCGATGTCTGATTATCTAATACAAAATCATATGATTCATCTGTAGAACCAGACAGTTGTAGCTGATTTATTCTAAGAAGTAAGGTTTTCCACATAAAATATCTCGACTGTGTCTGTGACCATTTAACTAACAAAAAACCAGAAAGCAAACTGATAGAACAAAACAACAACAACAAAAACTAGATAAAGCAAATCCAATTTTGCAAGAGATATAGTATAAATATAATTTTAAGATCTTATTTCTCAGAAGCCCTTATTTAAATATACATATATAACTGTATGTGGTCCTGGGATAATGGTTCACAGGAGAAGTTCTTTTTTTACTGGAAAAAGCCAATTCTTGCATAGAATATTTGCTGGGTGAGAAGCAGGTCCATGGGCCCCTGGGTCAGTTTGAGGTCAGCCCAGAAGTACTGACCACCTACTAGAAGATAGAGAAGAAGCAAGGTAGACCTCTCACAAGGTCAGCTCTAACTAACGTGTCCTGTCATTTTTGCCAAATTTCATTGCCTTCTGGTGGTAGTGATTAGTGTTTATTGTTGAAATTTTATGATAAATGTGTCTTGTTTCCAGAATCATCCAAACATTTATGTGATCCACATGACGAGAGAAGAAAGAAATTAGTAGTGTTTTAGATCACTGGGTAGCTTTTTGGACATAGTGTGGTTTTCAAGAAAGGGTGTAGGAAAATAGGAGACCTGGATTCTACGTTGGGACCTATATACTATACCTGCTATGTGACTTTGTGCTGGCTAATAACACTCTCTGGGCTCCAGTTGTTTCCACCTGGAAAGTGAGAGGATTGAACCAATTAATCTGTAAAGTCCTTTCCTGCTCTAAAATTTTATGGTTCTAAAGGAGAAAGGCATCTGTAGTCACATAATGGACAAGTTAAATGAGGCCAAAAAGTAGTTCAGGCGGTTAAGTTTTCATTGTTGGCAGAGAGCACTTATCCATATGTGTGTGGAGTGATTGCCTCACAGCAGCAGTAGCAAGCTTAGGCCACAGTGTAAACTCTCTCAATTTACTCCTCTCACTGGGGCATTTAACATTTGTAAAACCTTTGGCCCTCTTCAGAGGAAAGGGACTGAATATGAATAGCAGGAGGTTTTTTTTGTTTTTTGTTTTTTCTCAAAGTGCAAGGCATTTACTTTCTTTTCTACTCAGGCGCTTGTGTTGTGGCTTGTCTCTTGGTAAAATACCACGCAGTTGTTGGACATTTGTCCATAAGAAAAAGAGTTTAAAAATTGCCCTATGGTGATGGTGATGAGGATAACAACAAAGAAAATGTGGAGAGGAGAATGGTGTGGTGAAAAGACTATGGAATGCGAATGAGACAGACCTGAATTCAATTCTTTTTTTTTTTTTTTTTTTTTAATTTTTTTTAAAATTAATTTATTTATTTATGGCTGTGTTGGCTCTTCGTTTCTGTGCGAGGGCTTTCTCTAGTTGTGGCAAGTGGGGGCCACTCCTCATCGCGGTGCGCGGGCCTCTCACTATCGCGGCCTCTCTTGTTGCGGAGCACAGGCTCCAGACGCGCAGGCTCAGTAATTGTGGCTCACGGGGCTAGTTGCTCCGCGGCATGTGGGATCTTCCCAGACCAGGGCTCGAACCCGTATCCCCTGCATTGGCAGGCAGATTCTCAACCACTGCGCCACCAGGGAAGCCCTCTTTTTTTTTTTTAATTTATTTATTTTTGGCTGTGTTGGGTCTTCATTGCTGTGCACGGGCTTTCTCTAGTTGTGGCGAGTGAGGGCTACTCTTCGCAGTGGTGCGGGGGCTTCTCATTCCAGTGGCTTCCCTTGTTGTGGAGCACGGGCTCTAGGTGCGCGGGCTCAGTAGTTGTGGCGTGTGAGTGCTAGAGTGCAGGCTCAGTAGTTGTGGCACACGGGCTTAGTTGCTCCGTGGCATGTGGGATCTTCCCGGGCCAGGGATTGAACCCGTGTCCCCTGCATTGGCAGGGGGATTCTTAACCACCGCGCCACCAGGGAAGTCCCTTGAATTCAATTCTTGATACCCTTTCTTTTTAAAAAAACTTTATTTTATTGAAGTATAGTTGATTTACAATGTTGTGTTAATTTCTGTTGTACAGCAAAGTGATTCAGACATATATATATATATATATATATACACATATGTATATTCTTTGCATATTCTTTTCCATTATGGTTTATCACAGAATACTGACTATAGTTCCCTGTGCTATATACAGTAGGACCTTGTTTTTTAATCCATTCTATATATAATAGTTTGCATCTGCTAATCCCAAGCTCCCAATCCATCCCTCCTCCTTGGCAAACCACAAATCTGTTCTCTATGTCTGTGAGTCTGTTTCTGTTTTGTAGATAAGTTCATTTGTGTCATATTTTAGATTCTGCATATAAGTGATGTCATATAGTATTTGTCTTTCTCTTTCTGATTTACTTCACTTAGTATGATAATCTCTGTGTCCATCCATGTTGCTGCAAATGGTGTTATTTCATTCATTTTTATGGCTAATATTCCATTGTATATAGGTACCACATCTTTTTTATCCATTCATCTGCCGATGGATATTTAGGTTGTTTCCATGTCTTGGCTATTATGAATAGTGCTGCTATGAACATATGGGTGCATGTATCTTTTTGTTGATTCCCCTTCTTATTTGTTGTAGGACCTTTTATTTCTGTGTGTCCAGCTTTCTTCTTTTGTATAACATTCTCTCTCCCATTCAGTGCAATCCAGTTAGTCTGTATGATAAATGGGCTGATTCTGTTCTCCACTCCCATCTCCCCACAAACCCAAGTGTTGGGCATGACCCAGGCCAGGCCAATCAGAAAGCACTCTAGGATAGTAATCAGAGTTTTGAGCAAGTTGCCCTCTAGTGCTCCAGGTGACAAGTTACAGAGGGCGTCTTGCTGCTAGTGGAGCATCTATCTGTAAATGAAGCTAAGCAGAGGTGTGGAAAAAGAGTTCTGATTATATTCTTTTTATGTGCGCTGGTATCTTCCCTTTTTTTTCTCTTCATCAAGCTTGAATAACTTATAACTTGAGTAATACTAATAATAGCAAATACGTATATGGTGTTTATTATGTGCCAGGCACCATTATAAGAGTTTTACATCTGCTGACTTATTTACTCCCTATAAAAACTCTAAGTTGGTCCCATCATCATCTACATTCTATGGAGGGGGGAAAAAAGGTACAGAGAAGTCAAGTAACATGTTCAAACTCTCACAGCTGGTAAGTAATAACTGAGACAGTCATACGTCAAAGTTCATGGTCTTAGCTACTCTACTAAGCTGCTTCTCTGAATGATAGATCAACTAAGACTCTGAATATCACTTTCCTCTGTAAACCCAGAGCTGATAATTGCTACATTTAGCCTTGAGCACCAAGCTCTTGAAGGAAGTACTGGTGAAAGTGTGGTCACTTGTCTCCCGAGGTGGCCGCCAACAGTTCCTTCCCTCTCTATACACGCATGCTACAGCTCCCATGAAGAGGCAGAGGTTATTCTGAGCTGGCCTTATGACTGGCTTTGATCAACAGAATGTAGCAGAACTGACGTCCTCAGACTTCTGAGTGTAGACCTTAAAGGGACTGGTAGTTGTTGCTTTCTGATTCTTGGACTCTAGCTAACATGCTATAAGTAACCCAAGCCACATGGTGGAGAACTAAGACACTGTATTTGACAGCTCCAACTGAGCTCCCAGACAACAGACAAAACCAGCTGCCAGCCGTGTGAGCGACCTATCTTGGATATTCCAGTCTAGTCAAATACCTGGATGACTGTAGCTCTAACTGACATCACATGGAGCAGAAAAACCACCCAGCTGAGCCCATCATCTTACATAATAATCAGAGATAATAACATGGTTGTTATTTTAAGCCAGGAACATTTAAGCCACAGCAATAGGTAATTAAAACAAACTTCATGTCTCTAACTACCATGATTACATGGCTACTTCTACCGTTATTTGGCCTATTGGTATAGTTTTGTCATTGCTAATCCATCAGGCATGCAAGCAGTTCAAACTTTTGAAACTGATGAGCTAATAAAACAAATGAGTGGTAAAGGTTTTCAAAATGTCAATGTCGTGTAATTTATATTTAATCCCATTTCCTTTTATCCCATGCCCATTAATGATGAGCCTCTATTACTAGTATTACTCTTTATAATATTGGAAGTTTATGTGGTTGTCATAAATTTATCATTATTTATAATTACTTAAAATAAGTCTTCATTGGATCCCAGTGGATAGTACTATGTTATGCATCTTTGAGCCATAGAGGTGGTTTCACAGGAATAAGAACTTTCCAGAATTACAGAAATCTTTGCTGCTATTCGTATTTAATTTGGTCCCATATTTGCTACTTACATAGTTAAATTATTACCCTAATATGTAAGAACAATATATTGTTTTCAAATGGCTTCCAAAAGTTATTAGGCCTGAAGAAATTATATTTGTGCCACATATCTGAGTTTATTCTTTCAACATAAACATTTAATGAGTGCCTATTATGTATTAGGAATATAGAGACAAAAGACACCCCCATTCCTG
Source organism: Hyperoodon ampullatus (assembly GCF_949752795.1). Lineage (NCBI taxonomy): Eukaryota > Metazoa > Chordata > Mammalia > Artiodactyla > Ziphiidae > Hyperoodon > Hyperoodon ampullatus. Next base: position 77,756,559 of record NC_136919.1, read on the forward strand.
AAGTAGCTCATTATCTCATATATGAAACAAAATTAACCAGTCAATACTCATGTATTAGTAAGGAATATACTAGACAGAAAGTAACAGAAAACCTAACTAGTAGCAACTTGAATAATTAAGGAATTTGGTCATCTAGCATGAAATATAAGGGAGTTCAAGGCTGATGTGGCACCTAAACAATGTCATCAAGGATACAGGGTCTTTTTGTCTTTCTTCTCTACCAGCTTTGCTAGGTAGCTTTCATCCCCATACTCTCAAGATGGTTACTGTGTCTCCCAACAGCAATCTGTTCTAGAAAGGAAGACGTGGGAAAACAAAGAGATAAAGGAAACCCTCTTCAGGATCTTCATTTTACATCTATTGGATAGATTGTGACATGGCCACCCTTGGCTGGCCACCCTTGGCTACAAGAGTCTTCTAATTAGAGAAAGACAAGGGAGAAGGGAGGTTAGAATAGGGGTTGAATAAGCCAACCTATACCCTACAACATGCTAGGGTAAACACAGTGATACCTGAGTTGAATCATGAAATAGGAGTTGGAGTTAGCCAGACCAACAGGAGAGAAGGGCACCCCAGGCAGAGGATATAGGCCATACAAAGGCAGGGAGGAGTGGAACCTATGATGGGCATACCTGGTTCACAGAGTACATGTTTGCACTGATGACAACTAAAGTTGGAGAGAGATGCTGGGGACAAAGCAAGCAGGGCCTGAAAGCTATGTTAAGGAATTTGGACTTTATCTTTCAGGCAGGAGTGAAAGGTTTTCAAGTGTGGTGTAGGAATGAGATTTGTGTTCATGAAGCAGACAGCAGATTGGTAGGCACCTGAGACTACAGTCAGAAGACTATTGAACTAATCAAGGCAAGACATAATAAGGGCCTGAGCTTTAGTGATGGTGGTGTGGAGGGAAAAAAGGGTTCACATTTTAGACGTATTAAAAGAGAGGAATAGACATTTACTGGATGATTGGTTAGTTATGAGGGTAAAGAAGACTCGAGGTCTTCTGGCTTAGGCAACTGGGGGTTAATGGGGCCATTCATTGAGGCAGTGAAGATGGGAGGAATAGCAAATGTCAGATAGCAAGTGGATATTTGAGACTGGAGCATAAGAGAGGTCACTGACCCAGACCCAGCTGCTAATATAAATATCTTAACTAGTTCCTCTACCTCCAGTCTTGTCCCTTTCAAACCGTTCTCCATCCAGCAGCTTGAATAATCCAATTAAAATGCAAAGTAAATCATGTTCTTTTACTGTTTACTTAATATCATTGCAGTATTGTTTTTTTCTTCTAGTGTTAATGAGCACATACTATGTGTCTGGCACTGAGCTAAGGGCTTTCGTACCTTATTTCATTTAATTCTCATTCTTTGAAATGGAGGCTGCACCTATCTCCATTACAAAGGGGTTCAGAGAGGTAAAGTAACTTTCCAAAAGTTCCTTACCTAGTAAGAACCAGAGCTGGGTTTTAAATTCATGTCTGGTCTGTCTGACTGCAGAGGCTGTGTTGTTCTTAACCACTATAGTACGCTGTCTTTCATGCTTAAGTGGATAGAGTGCTCCGTATCCTTCAGAGTACTTTCACGTGCATTGTCCACTATCCCTTTCCTCCTAATATTCATTACAAGGTCATTTGGGTAAGTATTTTATTAATTGTATAGATGAGTAAATCGAAGCACAGAGGTAATAAAGGACGCCAACTCCTCATTAATTAATCCATCCCTTCTATAAATATATATGGATTGGATACTAATAAGGGAAATTAAGATGCAGAGGGTTTAAATTACTTGCTCAAGGCCCCGTGACCACTTGGTTGTAAAGCAGAGACTAGAATCTCTGGGTTCAGAGTTCTGTGTTCTTGATGGGAGGGGAATACTGCTTCTAAACTGCTAGGGAACTAAGTCAGGGCTTGGCTTGGATCAGGAGTAAAAGCAGATTCAAATTATCCTCCACTTCATCTTTCCTCCCCACCTCTTTCCCACTGGCTTCTTCAAGGTTGGTTTCTGAAAAATAGTCCTGGCATTCAGCAGTTGTGGAAGAACTGTCAGATTTGGTCTTTGTGGCTTCCTCAGTAAGTAGAAGGAGGAAATGACAGGGATATCCATTTTAGCTCAGTATGAGATTTTTTTTTTTTTAAATGATGGTTGCTTGTCGAGAATGAGACAGAATTTCCCAGAGTGGCTGTAAGATCCTCCTTCCCTCATACCACACAGAGTCAAGTAGAATTCGTGGCCTCCTGTAGCTGTACTCATTCTAAATAATGGATGCTGCTTCTAGTGCTGCCAGCGATCGGATTAATTCCAAATTAATTCTCTGCTTCTTTGAGTTACTAACTTAGATTCAGATTTTTACGTGGGACCATCTGATTTGTTGAATAGATGTCACATGCCATTATTCTGGCTGCTGGGAAGGTGGGTAAGAAAATATCTGCCCCTTCTCTTGACAAAACAGAAAAGAAGCAGTTAACCTTTAAAGTTCTTCCAGATTTAAGAAAGCGTGATTCCAGGGTACATCATCTTGTCCTAGATTCTGGTACATCATCTTGTCATAGAATCACACATGTTACCACTGGTGTTATTGCAGCTGTAGGTATTTTAAATAATACCATGGCTTTAATGATAACTTCAATATCAGACTCCTTTTCCTTTCTCATCTTACAAAACACCTTTAGTTGTTCTCTACCTTACAACTGTTAAAGGTTGAAGAGGGCATATGTGGCAAACTGTGGGTGGTGCTGGGTGAAAGCCAGCTGGCGAACTTCCAAGCATCCATTCATGGTGGCATTATCTTGGTGAATTTACCAGCATGTGGTCTTTAGTTTTACATTTCCAGAAAGACAATTTTATCTGTGCTTCAGAATTTATCTGACTCATGGAAACTGACTTGTGCTCATTAAACTCACAAGAAAAGCCAGAATTCTAATTAGTTAATTTATAATGAGAAATAAAATCTTCAAGCACACCAGTCATGTCAGCCTAATAAAAGCATTCTCTCTCAGTAAAAAAAAAAAAAAAAAAAAAAAAAACCTGTATAGAAAGCCAAACTGTAATCAAATGGTTGCCAGTTTGCTTGGAATCAGAGTGAAGGGAGTTAGTTATATGATTACAATGATCAATGGCCTCAGACTTTGACTGCCTGATTGTAATAAGACTCTTTTTGTAGTAAGTGAGAGAAGACACAATTAAAATTATCTTGGACCAAAAAGGGAGTTAATTAAAAACAGTATTGGAGTACCTCATGGAACTCTGGGAAGGTCCATTGAAGAGCTGGGCTTCAGAGACTGCTGGAATCAGGACTAGAAAACGTCCAGGATTCTCTTCCTGTTGGCTTCATTTGCTCCCTCTGAGGGTAGGGACATTACATCCCATGGTTCTCATCACAGGAGAGTGACTGACCCTTTCCCATTGGTGTCTATTAAGAAATCCCATGGGAGATCTCTGACTGACATGGGCTGGAGGCTGACATTTGGACCTATCAGCTATGGATAGTGATGGAGTGGTAGAGGAATGCCACATGGCATAGGCTTGCTCCTGTGGCTCCAGACGTGAATTAAAGTCATTGTTGGCTACCATAAGTTGGATTGGAGCCCTGACATTGATATACTCCAGCTCTCTTCCTATAACCAGAGAGGTCTGTTTATGAGCCAGTGCACCTCTTCCCCAGGATATGCCTAGAACCAATGCCTCTCTTATCTTTCTCCCCTTTTGCTCTCCTGAGTTTCTCTGAAGGCCATTTCTCTTCTAATGGACTTGATCTTTCCTTCCTTATATTATTTATTTGGCTACAACTTTAAGCTGATCTCTAAGAGGAAGATCCATGTTGGTTTTTCATATTTTTATTCTCAAAAGACAAATTTGATTAAATATATCACTTAAAGATTGTTACCCCCTTCTTCAAATTTATAAAAAAATGAAGGGGGAATCACAAAGAGTTTATAAGTAACTGTAACTGACTGAAATTCATCATTCAGTGCTGTAAAAGTTTCCATTTGGTCAAGCTACATTGCCTTTTCAAAAAGATAATTGAGGGCTTCCCTGGTGGCGCAGTGGTTGAGAGTCTGCCTGCCGATGCAGGGGACACGGGTTCGTGCCCCGGTCTGGGAAGATCCCACATGCCGCGGAGCGGCTGGGCCCGTGAGCCATGACCGTTGAGCCTGCGCGTCCGGAGCCTGTGCTCCGCAACGGGAGAGGCCACAACAGTGAGAGGCCCACATACCGCAAAAAAAAAAAAAAAGATAATTGAATATTTTAATCTTCCACTTCTATTTACTTTGAATTCTCATTGTGGTAAATCTATATCTCTTTATATTTTAATTTTATTTTTATTGCTTTATTCATTTTGTAAATATTTTTCATTGCCTACCTTGTATCAGACTCTGTGCTGGGAGGTGAAAATAAAGAGAGGGAGAAGAGCCTGAACATGGGGAATGGGTTTCTGCCTGTGAGAAAAGCCTGATGAGTGAGTTGAGAGATGCCCGATGCTGGCTTGCAAGGTCGGCCTGCCTAAAGCAAACTCTGATATTTGACTGATAATTATATCATTTGAGTCATAACTTTAGATAAGAATAAAGCAGGGAAACAAGTTCGTTGTCATCTATTCACACTTAAACATTCTAAGATGGAATATTTCCATATAAAATACTTTCAAACACCCATCTACTCATTATCCAGTTATAATGTAATTTAATATTTTTACCATATTTGCTTCATAATTTTTTGGAGAAATGATTTATCTAGCCATCCATATATCCACCCTATTGATGGACATTAATTTCCAAAATTTCACTATTACAAATAAAGCTTCATTGAGTGTCTGTATACTTGTCTCCTTGAGTATATATGCAAGGGTTTCTTTATACTCAGAAATAGAATTGCTGGGTATTACGATATGTGCACCTTCAATTTTGCAAAATATTGCAACCAGTAGTGTATGAATATGTTTATTGTTTCATATCCTTATCAACATTGTAGAAAATTTTTCCTTTTTACCAGTCTAATGGATATAAAATGGTACATCATTGTTGTTTTACTTTGCATTTCACTAATTACTGAATTTAAGACTGAATTTTAAGCCTGAATTTATTTTCAAATAATAATTAGCCGTTCTAATTTCTTCTACTGTGAATTGGCTAGTTATTTAAAAAATCCATTTTTATGGGATTTTGTCTTTTATTGATTTATAAGAATTTTTTATTCTCGGTACTAATCTTGTTTTGGTTAATTTTGTAATATCTTCTAATAGTCTATACCTTCTCTTTTTTTTTTATTGGAGTATAATTGCTTAACAATGGTGTGTTAGTTTCTGCTTTATAACAAAGTGAATCAGTTATACATATACATATGTTCCCATATCCCCTCCCTCTTGCGTCTCCCTCCCACCCTCCCTATCCCACCCCTCCAGGCGGTCACAAAGCACCGAGCTGATCTCCCTTGCTATGCGGCTGCTTCCCACTAGCTATCTACCTTACTTTTGGTAGTGTATATATGTCCATGCCTCTCTTTCGCTTTGTCACAGCTTACCCTTCCCCCTCCCCATATCCTCAAGTCCATTATACCTTCTCTTGTAACTCTGTTTATACTGTCTTTTGAGCAATAGAACTTTTAAATTATAATTTAATCAAGACCTATATATAAAATGTCAGACAGTAAACCTTTTAGAAATTATATATGTATATACATATAAAAACACATATGTAACATACATTGAGTCATCCATCATAAATAAAGGAGTTATTTTATGTCCTTTAAAAATTTTAATAAATTTTCTCCATAAATGTCAATCTTACATTGGTTGTATTCCTATTGGAAGCTTAGAGATTTTATTGCAATTATAAGTGGGATTTTACCACTTTAAAGTGTATTTCTAATTTCTTGTTGCTGATGTATTGCTATGATATTTTTGTATATTGATCTTGTATCCAACAACCTTCCTGGAACTTGCTTCCTTTTATGATTTGTAGATTCTCATGGGTATTCTAACATACAACCTTATCATCTGTTGGAAAATGAAAATATTGTTCTTCCATTCCAGTTTTCTTCTTTTCTTCTTTTTCTTATTTTACGGTATTTGCTAGAATCTCTAGTACATTGTTGAATAGAAATGCTGATGGACTTCTGTGACTATTTGGGGAAATGTTTCTGGGGAGGATTTTCATCAGCTTAGTTTTGATTTTCATTTACTGTTTTCTTCTCATAGTAATGTTGCCCTTTGCTGTTTAAGTACGTTGAATTTTCTTGGACTAGCAGCAATCAGGTAATTGTACAGAGGGGGAATGAGAAGGTTGGACAGTTTCCTCAATATCTTGGTTCAAGAGTGCCCTCTTCTGTTGAATCAGTGAAGTGAACTTTATTTTATTAATGACATCTTTTTTGGAAGAGTGGTGGTTCTAGGACCCTTAATTTCTGGGCTTGATTTCTTGTTTTTCTTTACCTTGTTAGTCCCCAGAGCAGTGCCTTCCCAAGACTGCTGTTATAGTCTTGCATACTTTCCAAGTCTTTTTCTTGTAAAGTCAATGTTCAAATTCTCTAGTCTTAGACTTGTTCTCAGTATTTTCCCATTAGGGAAGGATGCCTTCTCCCCACCCCACCCCACTTTATTTATTTAATTTATTTATTAACATCTTTATTGGAGTATAATTACTTTACAATGGTGTGTTAGTTTCTGCTTTACAACAAAGTGAATCAGCTATACGTATACATATATCCCCATACTCCTCCCTCTTGTGTCTCCCACCCACCCTCCCTATCCCACCCCTCTAGGTGGTCACAAAGCACCAAACTAATCTCCCTATGCTATGTGACTGCTTCCCACTAGCTATCTATTTTACATTTGGTAGTATATATAAGTCCATGCCACTCTCTTACTTTGTCCCAGCTTACCCATCCCCTTCCCTGTGTCCTTAAGTCCATTCTCAACATCTGCGTCTATATTCCTGTCCTGCCTCTAGGTTCTTCAGAAATATGTGTTTTTTCTATTTGGGTTTTTTTAGATTCCATATATATATGTTAGCATATGGTATTTATTTTTCTCTTTCTGACTTAGTTCACTCTGTATGACAGACTCTAGGTCCATCAAGCTCACTACAAATAACTCAATTTTGTTTCTTTTTATGGCTGAGTAATATTCCATTGTATATATGTGCCACATCTTCTTTATCCATTCACCTGTCGATGGACACTTAGGTTGCATCCATGTCCTGGCTATTGTAAATAGAGCTGCAATGAACATTGTGGTACATGACTCTTTTTGAATTATGGTTTTCTCAGGGTATATGCCCAGTAGTGGGATTACTGGGTCATATGGTAGTTCCATTTTTACTTTTTAAGGAACCTCCATACTGTTCTCCATAGTGGCTGTATCAATTTACATCCCCACCAACAGTGCAAGAGCATTCCCTTTTCTCCACACCCTCTCCAGTATTTATTTGTAGATTTTTTGATGATGGCCATTCTGACTGGTGTGAGGTGATACCTCATTATGGTTTTGATTTGCAGTTCTCTAATGATTAGTGATGTTGAGCATCTTTTCATGTGCCTCATGGCCATCTGTATGTCTTCCTTAGAGAAATGTCTATTTAGGTCTTCCACCCATTTTTGGATTGGGTTGTTTATTTTTTTGATATTGAGATGCATGAGCTGCTTGTAAATTTTGGAGATTAATCCTTTGTCAGTTGCTTTGTTTGCAAATATTTTCTCCCATTCTGAGGGTTGTCTTTTCACCTTGTTTGTGGTTTCCTTTGCTGTGCAAAAGCTTTTAAGTTTCATTAGGTCCCATTTGTTTATTTTTGTTTTTATTTCCATTTCTCTAGGAGGTGGGTCAAAAGGATCTTGCCATGATTTATGTCATAGAGTGTTCTGCCTATGTTTTCCTCTAAGAGTTTTGTACTGTCTGGCCTTACATTTAGGTCTTTAATCCATTTTGAGTTTATTTTTGTGTATGGTGTTAGGGAGTGTTCTAATTTCAGTCTTTTACATGTAGCTGTCCAGTTTTCTCAGCACCACTTATTGAAGCGGCCATCTTTTCTCCATTGTATATTCTTGCCTCCTTTATCAAAAATAAGGTGACCATATGTGTGTGGGTTTATCTCTGGGCTTTCTATCCTGTTCCATTGATCTATATTTCTGTTTTTGTGCCAGTGCCATTACTGTCTTGATTACTGTAGCTTTGTAGTATAGTCAGAAGTCCAGGAGACTGATTCCTCCAGCTCCATTTTTCGTTCTCAAGATTGCTTTGGTTATTCAGGATCTTTTGTGTTTCCATACAAATTGTGAAATTTTTTGTTCTAGTTCTGTGAAAAATGCAATTGGTAGTTTGATAGGGATTGCATTGAGCCTGTAGATTGCTTTGGGTAGTAGAGTCATTTTCACAATGTTGATTCTTCCAATCCAAGAACATGGTATGTCTCTCCATATGTTTGTATTTTCTTTAATTTCTTTCATCGGTGTCTTACAGTTTTCTGCATACAGGTCTTTTGTCTCCTTAGGTAGGTTTATTCCTAGGTATTTTATTCTTTTTCTTGAAATGGTAAATGGGAGTGTTTCCTTAATTTCTCTTTCAGATTTTTCATCATTAGTGTATAGGAATGCAAGAGATTTCTGTGCATTAATTTTGTATCCTGCTACTTTACCAAATTCACTGACTAGCTCTAGTAGTTTTCTGGTAGCATCTTTAGGATTCTCTACATATAGTATCATGTCATCTGCAAACAGTGACAGCTTCTTCTGTTCCGATTTGGATTCCTTTCATTCCTTTTTCTTCTCTGATTGCTGTGGCTAAAACTTGCAAAATTATGTTGAATAATAGTGGTGAGAGTGGGCAACCTTGTCTTGTTCCTGATCTTACTGTAAATCGTTTCAGTTTTTCACCATTGAGAACGATGTTGGTTGTTGATTTGTCATATAGGGCCTCTATTATGTTGAGGTAAGTTCCCTCTATGCCTACTTTCTGGAGAGTTTTTAGCATAAATCGGTGTTGAATTTTGTCAAAAGCTTTTCCTGCATCTATTGAAATGATCGTATGGTCTTTCTCCTTCAATTTGTTAATATGGTATGTCACATTGATTGATTTGCATATATTGAAGAATCCTTGCATTCCTGGGATAAACCCCACTTGATCATGGTGTATGATCCTTTTAATGTGCTGTTGGATTCTGTTTGCTAGTATTTCATTGAGGATTTTTGCATCTGTGTTCATCAGTGATATTGGTCTGTAGTTTTCTTTTTTTGTGATATCTTTGTCTGGTTTTGGTATCAGGGAAATGGTGGCCTCATAGAATGAGTTTGGGAGTGTTCCTCCCTCTGCTATATTTTGGAAGAGTTTGAGAAGGATAGGTGTTAGCTCTTCTCTAAATGTTTGATAGAATTTGCCAGTGAATCCATCTGGTCCTGGGCTTTTCTTTTCAATCACAATTTCAATTTCAGTGCTTGTGATTGGTCTGTTCCTATTTTCTATTTCTTCCTGGTTCAGTCTCTGGAGGTTGTGCTTTTCTAAGCATTTGGCCGTTTCTTCCAGGTTGTCCATTTTATTGGCATAGAGTTGGTTGTAGTAATCTCTCATGATCCTTTGTATTTCTGCAGTGTCAGTTGTTGCTTCTCCTTTTTCATTTCTAATTCTATTGATTTGAGTGTTCTTCCTTTTTTCTTGATGAGTCTGGCTAATGGTTTTCAATTTTGTTTATCTTCTCAAAGAACTAGCTTTTAGTGTTATTGATCTTTGCTGTTGTTTCCTTCATTTCTTTTTCATTTATTTCTGATCTGATCTTTATGATTTCTTTCCTTCTGCCAACTTTGGGGGTTGTTTGTTCTTCTTTCTCTGCTTGCTTTAGGTGTAAGGTTAGGTTGTTTATTTGAGATGTTTCTTGTTTCTTGAGGTAGGATTGTATTGCTATAAACTTCCCTCTTAGAACTGATTTTGCTGCATCCCATAGGGTTTGGGCTGTTGTGTTTTCATTGTCATTTGTTTCTAGGTATTTTCTGATTTCCTCTTTGATTTCTTCAGTGATCTCTTGGTTATTTATCAGTGTATTGTTTAGCAGCCATGTGTTTGTATTTTGTACAGTATTTTTTTCCTGTAATTGATATCTAGTCTCATAACGTTGTGGTTGGAAAAGACACTTGATACGATTTCAATTTTCTTAAATTTACCAAGGCTTGATTTGTGATCCAAGATATGATCTATCCTGGAGAATGTTCCATGAGCACTTGAGAAGAAAGTGTATTCTGTTGTTTTTGGATGGAATGTCCTGTAAATATCAATTTAAGTCCATTGTGCTTAATGTGTCATTTAAAGCTTGTGTTTCCTTATTTATTTTCATTTTGGATGATCTGTCCATTGGTGAAAGTGGGGTGTTAAATCCCCGACTATGATTGTCTTACTGTCGATTTCCCCTTTTATGGCTGTTAGCATTTGCCTTAAGTATTGAGGTGCTCCTATGTTGGGTGCATAAATAATTACAATTGTTATATCTTCTTCTTGGATTGATCCCTTGATCATTATGTAGTGTCCTTCTTTGTCTCTTGTAATAGTCTTTATTTTAAAGTCTATTTTGTCTTGTATGAGAATTCTACTCCAACTTTCTTTTGATTTCCATTTGCATGGAATATCTTTTTCCATCCCCTCACTTTCAGTCTGTTTGTGTCCCTAGGTCTGAAGTGGGTCTCTTGTAGACAGCATATATACGGATCTTGTTTTTATATCCATTCATCCAGTGTATGTCTTTTGGTTGGAGCATTTAATCCATTTACATTTAAGGTAGTTATCGATATGTGTGTTCCTATTATCATTTTTTAAATTGTTTTGGGTTTGTTATTATAGGTCTCTTCCTTCTCTTGTGTTTCCTGCCTAAAGAAGTTCCTTTAGCATTTGTTGTAAAGCTGGTTTGGTGGTGCTGAATTGTCTTAGCTTTTGCTTGTCTGTAAAGGTTTTAATTTCTCCGTCGCATCTGAATGAGATCTTTGCTGAGTAGAGTGATCTTGGTTTTAGGTTTTCCTCTTTCTTCACTTTAAATATGTCCTGCCACTCCCTTCTGTCTTGCAGAATTTCTGCTGAATGATCAGCTGTTAACCTTATGGGGATTCCTTTCTATGTTATTTGTTGCTTTTCCCTTGCTGCTTTTAATATTTTTTGTTAGTATTTAATTTTTGATAGTTTGATTAATATGTGTCTTGGCATGTTTCTCCTTGGATTTATCCTGTATGGGACTCTCTGTGCTTCCCAGACTTGGTTGACTATTTCCTGTCCCATATTAGGGACGTTTTCAACTATAATCTATTAAAATATTTTCTCAGACCCTTTCTTTTTCTCCTCTTCTTCTGGGACCTCTATAATTCGAATGTTGGTGTGTTTAATGTTGTCCCAGAGGTCTCTGAGACTGTCCTCAATTCTTTTCATTCTTTTTTCTTTATTCTGCTCTGCAGTAGTTATTTCTGCTATTTTATCTTCCAGGTCACTTACCCGTTCTTCTGCCTCAGTTATTTTGGTATTGATTCCTTCTAGAGAATTTTAAATTTCATTTATTGTGTTGTTCATCATTGTTTGTTTCCTCTTTAGTTCTTCTAGGTCCTTGTTAAACGTTTCTTATATTTTCTCCATTCTATTTCCAAGATTTTGGATCATCTTTACTATCATTACTCTGAATTCTTTTTCAGGTAGACTGCCTATTTCCTCTTCATTTGTTTGGTCTGGTGGGTTTTTACCTTGCTCCTTCATCTGCTGTGTATTTCTGTCTTCTCATTTTGCTTAACTTACTGTGTTTGGGGCCTGCTTTCTGCAGGCTGTAGGTTCATAGTTCCCGTTGTTTTTGGTGTCTGCCCCCAGTGAGTAAGGTTGCTTCAGTGGGTTTTGTAGGCTTCCTGGTGGAGGAGACTGGTGCCTATGTTCTGGTGGATGAGGCTGAGTCTTGTCTTTCTGGTGAACAGGACCATATCTGGTGTTGTCTTTTGGGGTATCTGTGAAATTATGATTTTAGGCAACCTCTCTGCTAATGGGTGGTGTTATGTTCCTGTCTTGCTAGTTGTTTGTCATAGGGTGTCCAGCACTGTAGCTTACTGGTCGTTGAATGGAGCTGGGTCTTAGCGTTGAGATGGAGCTCTCTAAGAGAGCTTTCGCTGTTTGATATTATGCGGGGCTGGGAGGTCTCTGGTGGACCAATGTCCTGAACTCGGCTCTCACACCTTAGAGGCTCAGGCCTGACACTCGGCCGGAGCACCAAGACCCCGTCAGCCACATGGCTCAGAAGAAAAGGGAGGGAAAAATAAGAAAGAAAAAATAAAATAAAATAAAGTTATTAAATTAAAAAATAAAAGAAATTATTAAAAATTTAAAAAATTAAAAAGTAATAAAGAAAAAGAAAGAAAGAGAGAGCAACCAAACCAAAAAACAAATCCACCAATGATAACAAGCATTAAAAACTATACTAAAAAAAACCCCCAGAAAAACCCGGACAGACAGAACCCTAGGACAAATGGTAAAAGCAAAGCTACACAGACAAAATCACACAAAGAAGCATACACATACACACTCACAAAAGGAGAAAAAGGAAAAATATATATGTATATTAAAAAAAAAGGAAGAAAGCAACCAAATCAATAAACAAATCTACCAATGATAGGAAGCTCTAAATAGTAAATTAAGATAAACATAAAACCAGAAACAACTTAGATGCAGAAAGCAAACCCCAAGTCTACAGTTGCTCCCAAAGTCCACCGCCTCAATTTTGGGATGATTTGTTGTTTATTCAGCTATTCCAGAGGTGCAGGGTACATCAAGCTGATTGTGGAGATTTAATCCACTGCTCCTGAGGCTGCTGGGAGAAATTTCCCTTTCTCTTCTTTGTTCGCACAGCTCCTGGGGTTCAGCTTTGGATTTGGCCTGGCCTCTGCATGTAGGTCACCTGAGGGCGTCTGTTCTTCGCCCAGACAGGACGGGGTTAAGGGAGCAGCTGATTCAGGGGCTCTGGCTCACTCAGGCCGGGGGGAGGGAGGGGTACGGAGTGCGGGGCGAGCCTGCGGCGGCAGAGGCCGGCGTGACATTGCACCAGCCTGAGGTTCACCGTGTGCTCTCCCGGGGAAGTTGTCCCTGGATCACAGGACCCTGGCAGTGGTGGGCCGCACAGGCTCCCGAGAGGGGAGGTGTGGATAGTGACCTGTGCTTGCACACAGCCTTCTTAGTGGCAGCAGCAGCCTTAGCGTCTCATGCCCGTCTCTGGGGTCCGCGCTGATACCCGCAGCTCGCGCTTGTCTCTGGAGCTCGTTTAGGCGGTGCTCTGAATCCCCTCTCCTCGCACACCCCGAAACAATGGTCTCTTGCCTCTTAGGCAGTTCCAGAATTTCTCCCGGAGTCCCTCCCGGCTAGCTGTGACACGTTAGCCCCCTTCAGGCTGTGTTCACGCCGCCAACCCCAGTCCTCTCCCTGGGGTCTGACCTCCAAAGCCCAAGCCTCGGCTCCCAGCCCCTGCCCGCCCCGGCGGGTGAGCAGACAAGCCTCTCGGGCTGGTGAGTGCTGGTCGGCACCAATCCTCTGTGCGGGAGTCTCTCCGCTTTGCCCTCTGCATCCCTATTGCTGCGCTCTCCTCCATGGCTCTGCAGCTTCCCTCCCGCCACCCCCGTCTCTGCCAGTGAAGGGGCTTCCTAGTGTGTGGAAGCTTTTCCTCCTTCACAGCTCCCTCCCAGAGGTGCAGGTCCTGTCCCTATTCTTTTGTCTCTGTTTTTTCTTTTTTCTTTTGCCCTACCCAGGTACGTGGGGGAGTTTCTTGCCTTTGGGGAAGTCTGAGGTCTTCTTCCGGTGTTCAGTAGGTGTTCTGTAGGAGCTGTTCCACATGTATATGTATTTTTGATGTATTTGTGGGGAGGAAAGTGATCTCCATGTCTTACTCCTCCACCTTCTTGGAACTCTCCCCCTGTAATAACTGTTAACAAAGTATAATCTATAAAAATACTGAATCACTATGCTGTTCCTGAAACTAATATAATATTATAAATCAACTATACTTGAAAAGAAAAACCAAAAAAAAAAAAAACATAGAGTTGGGCTGTATCATACAACTTGATGTTCAATTTAAGTTTGAGAAAATACTTTCACTGATGGGTTTAGTCCCTTTACTTTCATTGTGATTGCCAAGATATTTAATTTTTTATGATTTTAATTTGTTCTTCTGAGCAGAAAAGATTTTTCTCTTTTATTCTCCTCTCCTGCTTTCTATTAGATTGTTATTTTAAAATAATATCCTATTTGCTGGTTTGAAAGTTACACTTCTAATTTTTGTTCTTTTAATTGCCAATACTCAGACTTTTAGAATCACCTAGAGTACTTGTTAAAACATAAATCACAGCAAGATCCTTTTGGACCCACCTCCTAGAGAAATGGAACTAAAAACAAAGATAAACAAATGGGACCTAATGAAACTTCAAAGCTTTTGCACAGCAAAGGAAACCATAAACAAGACCAAAAGACAACCCTCAGAATGGGAGAAAATATTTGCAAATGAAGCAACTGACAAAGGATTAATCTCCAAAATTTATAAACAGCTCATGCAGCTCAATAACAAAAAAACAAACAACCCAATCCAAAAATGGGCAGAAGACTTAAATAGGCATTTCTCCAAAGAAGATATACAGACTGCCAACAAACACATGAAAGAATGCTCAACATCATTAATCATTAGAGAAATGCAAATCAAAACTACAATGAGATATCATCTCACACCAGTCAGAATGGCCATCATCAAGAAATCTAGAAACAATAAATGCTGGAGAGGGTGTGGAGAAAAGGGAACACTCCTGCACTGCTGGTGGGAATGTGAATTGGTACAGCCACTATGGAGAACAGTATGGAGGTTCCTTAAAAAACTACAAATAGAACTACCATATGACCCAGCAATCCCACTACTAGGCATATACCCTGAGAAAACCATAATTCAAAAAGAGACATGTACCAAAATGTTCATTGCAGCTCTATTCACAATAGCCCGGAGCTGGAAACAACCTAAGTGTCCATCATCGGATGAATGGATAAAGAAGATGTGGCACATATATACAATGGAATATTACTCAGCCATAAAAAGAAACGAAACTGAGCTATTTGTAATGAGGTGGATAGACCTAGAGTCTGTCATACAGAGTGAAGTAAGTCAGAAAGAGAAAGACAAATACCGTATGCTAACACATATATATGGAATTAAAAAAAAAATGTCATGAAGAACCTAGGGGTAAAACGGGAATAAAGACACAGACCTACTTGAGAATGGACTTGAGGATATGGGGAGGGGGAAGGGTAAGCTGTGACAAAGCGAAAGAGAGGCATGGACATATATACACTACCAAACGTAAGGTAGATAGATAGTGGGAAGCAGCCGCAGAGCACAGGGAGATCAGCTTGGGGGTTTGTGACCGCCTGGAGGGGTGGGATGGGGAGGGTGGGAGGGAGGGAGATGCATGAGGGAAGGGATGTGGGAACAGATGTATATGTATGACTGATTCACTTTGTTATAAAGCAGAAACTAATAAAAAAAAAAAAGAAAAAAAAAAAACCATAGATTGCTGGGCCCACCCCCAGAGTTTCTAATTCAGTAGATCTGGGGTAGCCTCTAAGTATTTGCGTTTCTTACAAGTCCCCAGATAATGCTAATGCTGCCCCTCTGGAAATCACACCTTGAAGACCGGCAGCAATTGGTGGTTACCAGCAGGTAAATATTAGCACCGTATCCAATAACCATTCCTAGTTGACTTCCTAATTATTTTTGAATTCTTTTACTTGTTGAGTTCTCTGCTTTCCCACCAGGTCAGCCATGCATTAAGATGTTTAAATATCATTGTACCCGATATTTTTAGGAGTGCAATTCTCAGAGGAGTTTCTTTGACCATCTAATCCCATAATATTGCCAGGAACAGAAGCAGGACTGTAATTTCTCATAGGAGAATAATTTTTTCCCCCATTCTGAATGCTAAACAGAGAGAAACTTTCTTGCAAGTTTCTGGTCTGATGGCTGGAGTTTCTGTGGTCTCTTTGATATGAGGTACAGCCTTTACAGACTCCTGGCTGTAAGTAGCAGTTTAGTTCTGTGCCTTCTGTGAACCCAAGGCCATGTCTCCTGCCCTTGATAGGCAGTTCAAACTCCAGCTTTGAGTCTTGGGACATCAGCTTATGGCCTTCCATTCTAATGAATATCCTTTTCATTTCTAGCACTGCATGGTTTCCCTTGGCTGTGTTTGTAGACTTGGGGGAGGAGGATGTATTTCATTCACCCATTCTATGTGTGTCTTGGGGTGGAGGTTGGGGAAGCTATGTAATCTCAGTCCACCTGGTTGTCTTCTATTATTTTTCAGTTGTCATCCAGCAGAGAACACGGGGCATAGGGTCAAAAAGGTTTGAGAAGCAGAAAGTGAGTGGAAAAGAGATCCCTTTGTCTGGAATGCACCTGAGCTTAGGGACTTGGAGTTGGTAGCATATCATTAGTACTGGAGAATAGTAGGTGGTGCTGAATTGGAAGTAATTGAAGGAAGGCACCTTGCTGGTGTTAGTTAACACTATAAATGAGGCCTGGGAATTTTAAAAATTTTAAATTTTTACTAGGGCCAATCTTCCTTGAAATGTTTTTATTGCGTATAAAACATTTGCTACTAAAATTTTTAAATATTTTTCTTTTGGAGTCATTCTTTTCTTAAATATTGACTTACCCTTCTTAGGTGTGCATTGACAACATATGCTGAAGAATATGCTCCACCGTATGAATATCAGCCACTTGTGAGTATAAGAGGGCTGAAAAGCCATATTCTAAATATTTATGTACTTAATATGATTCTTTACATCAGTGTAAATAGTCATGCTTGAGAAAAAAGGACAAATTGCTGAGATTTATGATGTTTTATATTTATTCAGAGATATTAGCTATTTGTGGGAGTTAATGGAATATTTTATGGTTATGATTTATTTGGGGAATAAGTTTATAGATTTCAGGGAGAAAATATTGCAGTGTCCAAAATATATTAGTTACTTTCTTCCTCATGTTATTTTATTGTCCCCCTCCCTAAATTCAATTTATCTGGAATAAGAACCTACCTTTCTATTCATTTGTATTGTATTAGCATATGAAAATAAGTGGTTTAATTTAGCTCTGGGAAATATGTGTGTTGATAAAATATGTCCAGCTTACAACTTCAATAAACTTGTACTTAAAAATTATACAACAATTATACAAAAGCAAAACAAGGCTGCTTCCTATTAGTCTTTTTTAGGAAGTCTTAACTGGTACAATAGATAAGAGACTTAACTATTGAAAAAGAGGAGAAAAAATCTTTATTTTCAGATAGTATGATTATCTTCTCAGGAGAACCAAGATGTTAAAATAAGTAACTAGAATGAATAAGACCATTTATTAAGGTGATTACTAAATAAATAAATGTATCAAAGACAATATCTTTCCTTCATATTAGCAATAACTGCTTAGTAGGCTATAAAAGAAAAAACATGCAAATTACTATAACAACACAAATTTTAAATACTTTTATGAAGAAAATTCTAGATCAAATAAAGATCAATAAAGAATATGTGGTAGTTCATCTCCAAAGTTGGTGGACAGGCCACTTCCCCAGCAAGACGTAAATGTTCCTCCACCTTTTGAATTTAGGCTGTCATATGACAGATTTGTTCAATAGAACGTGGCAAAAGGAATCCTATGCCAAATCTAGGCTATCTTTAATAAGACTGCCTCCAACTCTTGGAGCCCTGAGCCACCATGTAAGAAATCTAGGCTACTTTGCTGGAGGGAGAGACCATGAGAAGGAACACTGATGAGCTTGACTTATGAGTGACAAAGCCATCTTGGACATCCACCCTAATAAGCTTGGACTACAGCTCCAGCTGCCATCTGACTGCAAACCATGAGAGATTCCAAGAAGGTAATAATAAATTGTTATTTGAAGGCATTAAGGTTTTTTTGGTGGTTTTTTTTTTTTTTTAATAAATGTACACCCAAGGTAACTAAGACAGAAATCTCAAATACAAGGGAATAACTACCATTTGAGGGGACTGGAAAACTAAATTATAAGTTAAATTTATAAATTTAATATAATTACATTAAAAATTCCAATGGATTTTGTTTTCTATCAGAACTCTGAGATTCTAAAAATTATTTGAAAGTATAAACAGATGAGAATAATCAAAAGTTTTTTTAAACAGTGGCATAACCAATTTAGGGAAGTAAACTATTCATGATACTACTTTCGTTATGTTTAATCTTATTTATTTTTTCTCATTAAAAAATAGCATTCAAGCCATAAGAAAAGCAAATATGATGGCTTATGGATTAATATGCTTAATACATAAAAAACTCAGACCTATTGGCAGGAAAAATGTTAAAACCCTAGGGAAATGAGCAAAGGTCATATAAAGACAATTCACAAAGTAGGAAATTATTATTATTAACTAGCTGATAAATACAGGGAAAATCCCAATCTACAAATAATAGAATATGTGAATTAAAGCAATAAATTTTTTTGCTAATAAAATTGGCAATATTTTTTAAAATAATAATACTCAGTTGAGTAAAGGTGGGGTGAGATGGGTACTTTTTTCTATTGCCAGGAATATTGTAAATTATTTTAATCTTTCTGTAAAGGAATTTGGTGATATGAATTGAGATACTATTTGATCTAATAATTCTCCTAAGGATTTCCCCAAAGAAAAATAATTCATACCAGGGATAAAATTTATATCCAAAGATACTCATCATTGAATTATTTATTAGAGCAAAACTTGGAAATTACCTGATGTTTTAGTATTAGGTGTAGTGCTCTAGGGATTCAGAATGAGCCTCCCCAAAATTTGTCAGTCCTGCATGAGGATTTTTTTGAGTTAAAGACATGAGACCCTGTGTGTTCAAGGTAACCTACTGTTCCTCCCTTAACTACCTAGAAGAATTTAAACTGGGAATTTTTCCCAGAAAAAAAAAGTTATTACAGAGATAAATTTGAGTTAAGTAGCCCCATCTGTATGGTAGGGCAAATGTCTAATTGCCAAACATCTGCTTTTCTTATTGTCTTGTGAACCCTCCTTTTCTTGGAAGCTCCAGGCCCCTATCCCATTCCTTAGCTCAGGATGACATGTATACCTTATTTTACCTTTCTGTCTTTGAACCTCTCATGTATGTAGGGACTCTGACCTTCTCATGTATGTGGGGTTCCTGTATGTATGAAATTAAATTAGACTTTTTCCTGTTAATCTGTCTCATGTCAGTTTAATTCTTAGACCAGTCAGAAGAACCTAGAAGTGTAAAGGAAGGTTTTTTTCTTCTCTGACAGTACTAATTAAATAGGTTATAGTCACATAATGAGATATTTTATAGCCTTTAGAAAGTCCATGGATAGTTCTTACTGTCTTGATAAATCTTCCTATTTAAGGTCAAGAAAAACATTAAGATACAAAATTGTATGTGTATTTTATCCAAACTATGTAAAAGTATAGAGGAAAAAAGCCTGAAGAAACTGTCAAAATGCTAGTAAAGTTGACTAGTGAATGGTGAAATTCTAAGTGATTTTCTTCATCTTTATACTTTTCAGCATTTTCCAATGTAGTAAGCATGGTGGTTTATAATCAGAAAAACCACAAGGAAACAAATATATTATTTAAAAATGCAATTCAGGCTCATTTCCTTATATACATGGGATTTGGCTCCCTCTCCAAACAAAAGGAAGTTGTAAGACACGTAATTAAAAACTCACAAAATTCAAAGGACTGGTTTCCCCAAGAGCATAAATATAAAGAATGTGCGATGTATTCTCAGGGTGCATGAGTCTTTAGCTATTGTGTTATATATTTGTGCTTTATTTTTTTCAGCATTATTTCTAGTATTTCTCATGTTGCTTGTTTCCACATTAACAGCACAGCATGCAGCATGCACTGGCAGTTGTTTGGCTTTATTTAGAGTTTTGTTCATTCACTTCTAAGTTCTTTATCAAAGGAATTGATTTTGAGGCATGTTTTTAGCCCTGCTTCTAGCACCCCATTAATGAATGCTTGCATTACATTGTTATAGAATACAAAAAATCTTTTAAATTGTAATGACAATGAATGGTTAAGTAACAGCAGAATAGTGACTGAACTCTGACTTAGAAGTTACCGTGCACATAAACAAATGTATGATTCATAAAATACTGACAAAATAAGGAGAGTATTTTTTACTTGCTAGAGACTTCACCATGTGGCCTTAGCATAAACACAGCTCACCATTCACTCAGGCTACCACCTTTGCAATTATGCAATTCCTGAAGAAATCTTAAAGTATTTTGATTTGTATTATTTTAAATTTTGTGCATGAATTGAGACTTTATAAATTTTTATATTATGGTCTCTTACATTTGCTTAATTCATAATTGCATAAAGTGGGATAGCATCATAAGAAGTCTTAAGGAGAATGCAAATTATCTCCCCATAGCTCTAGACATGAATGAATAAATACAGAATATTAGGAAGCTATGAAATCATTTACAAGGAGAGAAATGAAAGAGAATTGCAATCTACTTCTTCAGAACTCCACCTCTTAAAGCTGGGTACAGTAAGTCACCTACATACAAACAAGTTCTGTTCCAAAAGCGTGTTCATAGTCCAATTTGTTAAGTCCAACAAAGTTAGCCTAGGTACCCAACTAACATAATTGGCTATATGGTACTCTACTGTAATAGGTTTATAATACTTTTCACACAAATAATACATAAAAAACAAACAAATGCAAAAAATAAAGAAAACATTTAAAGTCTTTACAGTACAGTACCTTGAAAAGGACAGTAGTACAGTACAACAGCCGGCATACAGGGGCTGGCATCAAGTGAACAGGCAAGAAGAGTTACTGACTGGAGGAGGGAGAGGAGGTAGGAGATGGTAGAGCTGAGGGATCATCAGCAATAGGAGATGGAGGGCAAGCTGCAATTTCACTCATGCCTGACGTTGATGGCACAGGTTCTGGTTCCTTGCTGGATTCAATTCTATCTTCCCTCTTGAAAAAACAATCCAGTGATGTCTGGGTAGTAGCTCTTTTTTTCTCATCATAGATGACACGGTAGCACTGGATTGCATTCTGAATGGCTGCTGCAAACTTCATGTACTGTTCTACGTTCGAGTCCTGTGTCTCAAAAACTAACAGTGCCTCCTCAAAGAAAACCCCCTTGCCACTTCCTGTGTCATGAATCTCTTCAGTTCTTCAGTTACTTCTTCTTCCTCTTGTCTCTCTTCGTCCTTTCTCTGGGCCTCCAATTTCACCAGGTCTTCATTAGTAAGCTCCTTGTGTTGCACAGCAACAGTGCTGGACAGTCAAGCTCACAAAAGCACAACCACTTGTAGAGGATGCACACACGTGACAATGTACACCAGGCACGTGAACTAATTTACATGAATGGACATGCAAACACACGTTCGTATCTTTGAAAGTTTGCAACTTGAAGGTTCGTATGTAGGGGACTTGCTGTACTTATTATGACTCACCCAATTTCAATGAAAGATATCTTCTCTTAAAAGCTTCCCTATCATTCTCCCAAAGAACCAAAATAAAGGAAAAGTTGCAGAGAAGTTACATCAGAAGATTGGTCTAAAGCTGGCTATTTGTAGGGTATGTGAGCCTTTGAGACAAAGGACAAGTGAGCTGAGGGTAATGGTGGAGAGTCAACTGAACACACTCAGGGTTAGTAAGGAAAATAACTAGTTCAGGCACAGACTAGCAAACTCAGGAAGTTGAAGGGTCCAGGTAATTAAAAAAAAACCAAGCACGGCAGTAGTGAAGGAGTGAGAGAACTAGAAGAATTAGAAGTAGTGAGCAAAGGGAATGTACTGGAATTTTTTGATATTTCAGATGTAGAACAATTCTGGGGAATGAGAGATCCCAAGATATGGTCATGGGAATGAGTTTCTATAATGGAATCCAAGCCATTGACTTGAGAAGGTGGAAAAATGGTAAGCCAGAGTGTTGGCTAGATTCTAAATATGGGTGTTGGAAGTCAACCTACAATATAGCAGGATAGAAAGATAGGGTCAAAAATTGAGTCAAGTGACCAGTCCCTCAGTGGGAGCACTTTGGAGGTACACGGCTCCTCCCAGCCCTGCAGCTGCCATTTGAGTACATCTGATTGATCATTTTGTGTGAAGTACCATTTTGTTTTCCTAAATATAGCTGCCTATTGAATTATCTTTCCAGGCGTATAAGTAGCTTTAAAGCAAAAAGTGTTGCATATCCTAGTTGTTTCAGAGATAAAAAGCTGAGGAAATTTTTAATAGAATTATGTTTTAAAGCTGGCATGCATTCCAAATGGATTACAAGGGATCCAAGCAGTGTTTCATAGTAGGTAAGAAAAGAGGCTGTATCTGTTTAAAATATTACCAACAGTGGTAGGATTGGCCTATCCTATCACTGGTGTTCTATGCCCTGGTACAGATATAGCATTGTTAAAATATTGATATTTCTGTGCTATTTGGAAATTCGCTGTGGCCTTGAGTTTCTTCCATTGAAAGAAAAAGAAATTAATATATTTTACAACTGCATTGCTATAAAGACAAATATAATCCAGGTTGGATTATATTCATTTTTTTTGGATTTAAAGGCTTATTAAAGAGATATATTTCTTAGGCTGTATCTCTCATTGGCATTTTGTAAAGATTACCTATCCTTTTTCCTTTTATACTTTTATACTGTTTTGTCTTCTTGCCTATTTATGACTATTTGTGACTATATTATGGTATTTTATGGCCATGTTATGTGACCACGTCATTGTTAAGCCTCCTGAAATTATTACCAATATACTAATGAGTGTTATTACACAAAACTAAATCATACAATACTCGTTTTTTTCTGAGAAGTACTTTTGGACTTTTGTACCCTATTTTAAGCAAAATTTTCTGCATAATAGCTGCCGTTGTTTACTGACCTAAGGTGTTTATGGATATTAAATTACTGACATCATTTCCTGGCTTCAGTATGAGTTTCTATCACTTAATAGAGTTGGATTTTCAAAATGGCATTTGCATTTTTTATTATGGTAAAATATACATAATATAAAATTTACCATTTTAACCCTTTTTTAGTGTACAATTTAGTGGCACCACGTACATTCACATTATTGTTATATTCATTTTGAAAATTCTGATTTATAAAAAATGAAAACATTTTTGTGGGCCCTTTAAAATACTATGGGCCATAGGCACTGGGCTTTCTGTGCCTCATGGTTGAGTGGGCCCAGCCTGGACCTTCTGGTAGTTTAACACCTGCCTGACCAAGGGCATCTAGAACTTGCCTAATCTGACTGCCTGGTGTGTACTGATTTATAAATACTTTGAATATCATCCCAGACCAAGTTACACCTTGGCTAGGAGTCAGGTGAGCATCATCAAAAGCCTTTTATTGTTCTTTTAGGCTCAGTCACATGAAAGAAACTCCCCAAAGGCTAGAATTGTCTTTAGTTTCCTGCTTCCTAGAAAGGGATATCTAGCAGTGGCTTTAAAAAGAAGATAAGGGAAAGAGTGACTTGCTGAAAACCACCAACGGCTGGGTCAGGAAGTGAATCTAGAACAGGTTGGTGGTTCTATAGGAAGTATCACCGGTCAACTAAATTAGCTTTCATTCCCACTTCTTTTTAAGGCCTTCTCTTTGTATCTTTGCTTCATTCTGTGTCCCCATGATCTTCCATAATTTCATTCCAGTATAGGCAGTCTTTTTCCTTTTTTCTTGTTCTTTTGTTGTTTTTGTTGTTCTGTTTTAAAAACATAATAGCACGAAAAGTTGTGCGATGTAATTCTGGCCACAGGGAATAATCATGTGTAAGCCTTGTAGTCTAGATTAAATTGTGGTTTTGCCAAATTTTATTCAGAAAATTAAGGCTGAACTTTAATTAGGTAATGTTTCAGAGTTAATGATGTGTCTTCATGACTTTTATTTTAGTACTACTTTGCTTTGTACTGCATCTTAATATATCTACAATTTAATTTTCTCTTTTTTGTCCTGTTAAGGTTCTGAATCACTGTCTATTAACAAAAGAATCATGGCCATTTGCTGATTATGCTTGTTTATCTTATTATGTGCTATTGACTGAAATGAAATTAGAGTTTTAGATTCTTCTGCAAAAGGGGTTCTGGTGGGGGAGTGGAATTGGAGAAGAGGGAAGGGGGTCACATGATTGTACCTAGTATTTTTTGATTAATGTCAAGGTGTTCCAAAATGCTGCTGCTAGTTAACCAGAGAAACAGCCCTCTATTACTTGGGTTCAGAAGGAGATGGTGGCCTTCCTCCGCCTAAATTCATGCCTCCACCTAAATTCCTCCACCTAAATTCAATGTGTGTTGCACATATGTGTGCTGACCTTATATGTATACACATAGGCATGATTTTGTAGTTTATAGACAAACAGTTCTGAATCTGAGTCTCATGGCATTCTGCCAGCCCTAAGGGACCGCATTTCCTAGGCCCCAGCTTCAACCTTAGGATCTGCTGGCCGCTGCTCATATAGCTCCACAGGGCTTCCCCAGAGATAGATAGATACATAGATAAAACAGAGAGATAGATAAGATAGGTAGATAGTCTATCATATCTCTCTATGCTCTTTCTCTCTGTCTCCTATTGGTTCTGATTCTCTGGAGAACTCTCACTGATATAGACAGAAAGATCTTTATGAGTTCTCTGGCTCTCAAATTATATGATTTGATTTGATTTGATTCTCATTGATCCTTTCTCATCCTAATAGTTATTTATTTATGACCAAGTAATCTTTTTGAATAAGTACCTTGGCAGACATTTAATTCAAGTCTACTTGAAAATTAAAAAATAAATATTTTAACTCCTGCTCACCTCATGTATCACCAACAGCTGAGAAATTTGGAGTTTTGATTCTCAGGAAACTCAGATCCCCAAGTATTTTTTAGCATGTGTCCTTTTAGTGGAAAAAACCCTGTTTCCTCTGATAGTATACCTTCATCTTATGTTGCTTTCTGAAGTTAAGTAACCATGACCTCCTTTTGTTTCTGAGTCAAGTCATAAAAGCTCAGTTCTACTTCAGGGAACTTGGGATTCTGGGAGATTTTATTTTCCTCCTTTTGATTATCTTTAAATTTCTACAGTGAGCATATTTGACTTTTGTAAAGAAGAAAAAAAAAAGAATTGAAAAATCAAGAACCCTGGGCCTCAAATTTATATCTAACCACACCACTATAAATATAAAACAGTGGCAAGTGTCCTCATAGAATGTAGACTGAGGAATAAGAAAGATGATGTTTATTTTTTATATTAAAATGATAGGAACAATCAAAATTTGTGCATAAGAAAGAAAAATGTGTCAATAACTAAGGTTTAATAGTGTATTGCTTAGTTTTTGATGCTGGCCATTACTAAAGTTTGAATGATATTAATCTTTAAAAGTCAGCTTAGGGGCTTCACTGGTGGTACAGTGGTTAAGAATCTGCCTGCCAATGCAGGGGACATGGGTTTGAGCCCTGGCCCGGGCAGATCCCACATGCCACGGAGCAACAAAGCCTGTGTGCCACAACTACTGAGTCTGTGCTCTAGAGCCCGCGTGTCACAATGAGTGAGCCCGCACACCACAACTACTGAAGTCCGCACACCGTGCTCTGCAATAAGAGAAGCCACTGCAATGAGAAGCTCACGCACCGCAATGAAGACCCAATGCAGCCAAAAATAAATAAATAAATAAAACAAATAAATTTATATAAAAAAAGAGAGCCAGGGTTTCTCGGAGACCCACTTAACCACGTCTTTGGGTTTTCATTTACATACATGTAAAAATCTGTATGTTTTAAAAACAAAAAAAAAGTCAGCTATTTTGTGATGTGATTGTTCATGTAGATCTCCATATTTTTCTTTGTGATGACCAGACTCATTAATGATATAGATGTTTATACTTATATTCACAGCCTACTCTTCCTTGCATTTCCCATAACTATTTTTCTTTAGTTGAATACCTGTACTTCTTACAAATGCTTCTTCTTTGCAAAATTTTATCAAATAAAAAGAGATAGTAAAGGTTTCTTAAATAGGTAACAATAATATATCCAACTAATTACATGTTCTTTATAGCTGCATTTGCCAATTACTCTTATCTGTAATTCAATCACTGGGAGAAAAAATATCCAATAGGAATGAAATCATTTTAAAAGTAGTGAAGGGAAATGAGCGAAGAGATCTGTCTAAGATGCCTATCCCATGTGATCCCCAGGGTTAGTAAAGTAATTTTGGCTGTGCGAGAATTGTTCTTTTCTTCCCACATCACTCTGCATGTGTGCTTAGAAGACAACCTTACTAGGGGAAGGTGGGTCTTCAGTCAAGTGCACGTAAGTGGGGAAGAATTTTATACATAATGTATACTGAAAATAATAACACAAAACATCACAGCAATCTACTTTAATATCTATTTTCATTCTATCCAATGTGACATTCAAATAAATAAGCTTGTTGCCTCAATACCTTTTTAAGAGTAAATGGAGTACACCAAATGAGGATACTTATAGGCATGCTAGGGAAGAATGATCTTTGCTGTATGAATGCCAGGTGGCTAACAGCTGTCTGTAATGGTGGACACAAGGTTAGTTTGCAGTGACTGATTTGGCCAGGAAACATAACCCATTATGTAGTTTTATGGATGAGCTATCTAGATGAAGGAATTGAGACTGTGCTTTCAAATTATCTTGTAATATTAAATTAGGCAGAGTTACTGATGTTCCAGAAGGCAGGCCTAAAACTGAAAATAACCTTGAAAAATAAAACTATGAAAAATAAAAGGTCCTAAAGAAAAAGGATGAAATCAAATAAGAATAAGTGTAACCACAGAACAACCCCTTGGAAGATTGGGAAAAAATGGGTAAGGACTGGGTATATGGTTGTCTAAGAAACAGCAATGTCATCTTATTCTAAAAAAAAAAAGGTTTGGGAGATATTGATGCTTAGAGACTATGGGAATGAGGGTAGGAAGGGGATAGGAATCTAAGAATTGGATACCCATCACTTAAAGATACACTGATACATTTTCCTGATGTAAGTGGTAAAACTGTGTTCTATTTGTCTTTCACAATGAGGGAAGGTCGACTGGGGACTCAAGAGGACCCTTCTGTAATATCCTAACCTGTCTTTCTGTGATCTGTTAAAAAGAAGAAGGAAGAGAAAGAGAAGAAAAGGAAGAAGAAAGCTTTATTAACCTTAACGCAGATTTTCCCTAGAGTGATTGTCATGCTGGGTCTTTAGTGGTTCCTGTTTCTACAGGGCCTGTTTGCCCTTAGCATTCTTTTCTCTGACACTTTTTTCCATCTTCTGTCAGGATGTTTCATTCAACTTCCTCAACCCTTCTCTGAAACAGCACACTCAAAGGTGAAAAGAGATTGATTCTTACTGTTGGTTGTGTTTTGTCAGGTCTTGACCTCTATGATGCTTCTTTGGAAGTGAGCAGTTGTTGGCTACCACAGCATTCTTTGCCCTCCCTTTCTTCAGAATTTATGACATTGCAAAACTCTCTCCAAACCTTTTCTTCTCCGTCTTTCATGGCTTCTTTATGAACCTAGCCATGAATGTCCCAAAGATTTGGGTCCTAGAACCCTGCTCCTCTCATTTTACATAATCTCAGAGAATTCATCCACTCCCATGGCTCTATAATCATCACTTTTGGGGGTAACTTATTTTTATATTATTTCAAACTTATAGGAAAGTTACAAGACTAGCAAGAGGAGCTCCCATATAATCTTTATCTAGAGTCAGCAATTGTTTACCATTTGAGAATAGGCTGGAGACTTTGTACCCCTTTACCTCTGAACAGTTCAATGTGTATTTATTTATTTATTTATTTTTTGCGGCACACGGGCCTCTCACTGTTGTGGCCTCTCCCATTGCGGAGCACAGGCTCCGGACGTGCAGGCTCAGCGGCCATGGCTCACGGGCCTAGCCACTCCGCGGCATGTGGGATCTTCCGGGACCAGGGCACGAACCCGTGTCCCTGGCATCGGCAGGCGGACTCTCAACCACTGCGCCACCAGGGAAGCCCTGTATTTCTTAATAACAAAGACACATAGCTATGGTAAAGTTTTCAACCTAGGGGAAAATTGATACAGTATAACTATTTAAGCCACAGTCCATATTCACATATAATCCATGATCCCAGTAATGTTCTTTATAGCTATTTCCCCAGCCAATGATCACTGCTGTGCACAGGGCACTGACTTCTCTCCAGGCCATCTGTCCCACAACACTGCCTTTAAAATAAACATTTTGTACTGATGTCATCTCTAATTAAAGATGTCTGAGAAGTGACTCATCATTTCCCTCCTTAAACAAGTCCTCTCCATCTCCATGTCTTTTTTATTCTTTTTAGCGGTGTTAGAACTCTCTCAGACATCTGGGTTTGAAGCTATGGAACATCTTTGGTTCTTTATCCCCAGTTAGGCTGGTAAGTCCTCTAAATTCTTTCTGTGAAATGTCTCCTCTAGTCCAGCTCCTCTTAAGCTGTTGTGCTCTGATGCCCACCCATTCCACACTTCAGACAAATGCTTTCAGTTACCCTCATCTATCTGGAGGACTCAGAAAAAGCTTGCAGTGATTGTCCTATCTTAAGTAAACTTTGTCAGAACTCAGAGTCTATGTGGCCCCAGAATAGTGGATCAGCCAATAATGTGTGATAATTCACAAATCACTTTCTATACACAGTTTCTAAATACTTCTTCCCACTCCCACTAAATAGTTGTTGAATAAACATTTAAATATTATGTTAGGGTGTTGAAACTATAACGACTATCTGCAACTCACATACGCAGAGGAAGTATGTCTAACTGATAACTGGCCCTCTTCCCGAGCCCATAACCAGTGGGAAAACACTAACTCTTCAATACTCTTAAAGCTTAGTCTGATTCCATAATTTAAATAGTTCCTATAGGAGATATTTAACCTTCCTTGAAAAAACTCTCACTTTCTCAGAGATCCTCTCCCATCCCCTATGTGTAGAAAAGCAGATCTGAGACTGTTATCTGTTATAAGTCCTGCTTACAAGGTTGGCCTTTGGTTGGCATCTAGAGATAAGAATTCCTGAATAAGAGTAGCTCACTGTGTCTAAACTGTTTGCACAAACAATGTGGTTTATGTTGAACACCTGTTTTCCTTCTGCGAGTCTGGAATTTTGGTATGTGCTAGGCAGAGGGTGCCTATATGACTGGCCCCCCAAAAAATCTTGGGCTTGGAGTCTCTGATGAGCTTCCCCAGTAGATAGCATTTCACAGCACATGGCTGGGGGAATTAAGTGCATCTTGTGTGACTCACTGAGGGGGGGCTTTTGGTCTCAGAATTTCACACCTGGTTTTTTCTGGACTTTAGCCCATGTGCCTTTTCCCTTTGCTGACTTTGCTTTGAATCCACTTGCTGTAATCAATCATAGCCACAAGTACAATTATATATTGAGTTTTATGAGCCCTCCTGGCAAGTCACTGAATCTAGGGGTGGTCTTAGGAATCCCAACACACCCTACTTTTCTCTCTGTGGCAGATTGTTATTTCCCCAAAGTGGTTGCAACATGTGCTGGCATCGCACATGCTCTTACAATGTGATTTTGACACTCTTCACATTGAGAGGCAGAGTCCATGTTACCCACCCTAGAATTTGGGTGAACTTTGACGATGACGGAAGTGATGCTATGCGATTTCCGGAGTAGTTGATTAAAAGTAACGCAACTTCCTCCTGGTTCCCTTTTTGTCATCCTTATTCTCAGAACCCAGTCACCATGCTGTGAGGAACCCCATGCAGGCGCAAGGAGTTGTTGTACAGTTGTTCCATCAACAGTCCTAGCTAAAGTCCCAGCAGATAGCCAGCATCGACTACCAGTTGGAATGAGAGATGTTTCCAACCCCAGCACTTAAGTCACTCTCAGCTTTCAGGTCTTCCCAGCTGAGGCCTCAGACATTGTGAAGCAATAAGATGGCTTTGATGTACCTTTCCAAATTCCTGACCCAAAGAATCTGGAAATGACTACTGTTTTACACTGCTATGTATGGGTTGGCCAGTTATGCAGCAATAGCAACTGTACCTTTCCCTGAGATGGCATCCGGGGATATGGAAAGAGGGATGCAACTTAGCATCCTGATGCCAGAGGGGAAGAGCAGCATTTTCTGTGTGGTGGTCTCTGCCTGTTCTGGTCTCTGGGATGATATCTCAAGTCCAGCTTGTTGCTCTTTCCCTTGCCAGCATAAGTGGCTATAGTCTGTGGCTGTTGTTAACTGTCAGTCTTTTTCTATTTCTCTCTTTTTCTCTGGGCTTGGTTGGAGCCCTCGTGGCATGTTTGAAATGTTTGAGATGGCATGTTTGAGATGACTCAGCCTCATTTCCACTTCCACAGATACTGTGGACCCCACAGAAGCCTTCTGTGACTCCCATTCAGTACCTAGCTCCAATGCTCAGCTCTGCAGCTAACAGTTGAACTCCCTCTGCAGACTAACAACTACTTCAGGGTCTTGTTTATGCCGCAGGATACAAACATGGTTCAGAATTGATGATTCTCAGAGCCTCCCTCTGCCTGACCATGCTGTTCCGCCAGTTTGGGTTTGGCTGTGCCCCAGGCAAATGAAAGAACAGCCTGAGTGTTGGTCTGTTCCGAGTTCTCATGAGAGATGTGGGGCCAGGAGACCCCTTATACCTTTGTGCCATTATTCTCATTTATCCAGTGCACTTCCCTCTGTCCACGTCAATGAGACTCTGTCTATGTCAATGAGACTCTGTCTGATTTAAGTCTACAGATGGGAAAATTGGGAAATGCATCGACTATTTCTGCTGTCCTGCTTTACTTTTCCCTTATTTTCGTCTTCCTACAATGCCCCAGACTTCTTCCCTATCTTCCTACTCTCCATTCCAACTCTTGTTTAAGCCTTCATGGCAAAGGATGTTTTCTCTATATGCTTGGAGAAATCTATGATCTGAGTCTTCCAGGTATGGTCATTGATATTCTAAAATCCTCAAGACTGTGAACTGGATTGCAAGGCTGTTGTCTTTTGGAAAAACCCTATTTTGCATTAGAAGGTGATATTACTTTGCTTTTTGGTTGCCATTTTTTTTCTAAAACAAATTTTGATCTCCCCTTGGGAAAATGGGTGGTTACACACACCGAAAAGGGAAGACTAATAATTTTGAATTGATTACGCCCTCCCTGTATACTTGGTTTGAGAGGTACACCAAATTACTCACTTGTCCAAAACTCCCACCATCTCAATTGAGCCTTGGGTATGAATTGCAGTCAATATAAAGGTCCTTTGAGGTAGGACCTTCTTGGTGAAGCTGCTTTTTTCTATTCTGTTTTGTGCCTTTTGTATCAAACTTTGGAAAACATACTTTGTTCTGCTTCCTTATAATAATTATACCCTCCTGGTTCCTAATAGTTTGTTCTTATTTTTGAAAACCTTCTTTATTCACCTATTCCATGTTTGCATCCTTCTAATTCCTGAGTATATGCTTAGGCACAAATTTACTGCTTGCCGTGACTCCTACTTTTTTATATATGCCCAGCTGCTCCCTTGTTTTTGCTCCATTTCCTTGCTCTAACTCTCAGAACCTCGGTGTTTCAATATTGCAGATTATTCAGTATATATTAGGATGCTTTTAGTAGGTTGTGCAAAAACCAACTCAAACCAGATCAGACAGTAAAAGTAATTTATTAGCTCATATTTATTTGAAAAGTCTGGCTTCAGGAAAGGATTGATATGGCAATGTCATCATACTTTTTACTGACTCTCAAACCTGCCTTTTATGGTGTTGGTTTCATGCTATACTGATTGTAGGCAGGCTGCCAACCTGGGCTAGATGCTTCCTTACTTATGTCCAATAGTGGAAAAAGAATGTTTTTCCCCCAAACCCTTGAACAAAATCTCAGGCTTTAAGCTGTTTGGACAAACTCAAGTCACATGTCTAATACTGAGCCAATCACTGTCTTTGAGAGTGGAGTGAGATTGTCCTTATTGTCTTAGGCCCATTAGATTCTTCCCCTAGACCGGGAGGGGGGTTAATCTACTCAAACTGCATGGCTACTACACAATGCGAAATGGGAGAAGTGGATTCAGGGTGAGCTGGTGTCACCTCTTAAAGTTTGCATGAGATGAGCATGCTCATGTCTTCCCAACTCAGTGTTCACTACTGACTTCACTTGGTAGCTTGAAGTCAACCATGACAGGAGTATTTATACCACGGAAATTGTCAAATATTACAAATCAGTTGTGTGGGTTTTTTTTTTTTTTTTTTTTGGTGGGGGGAGCTGGTTTACCAATACATCTCTGATAATGAGAGGCACTCAGTTTTATGTGTTAACAGGCAACAAACATTCTCTTAATTAGTTTTCCTAACTTCAGAATTGCACACCCCTACTTACCACTTTTTAAAAATAATGGCTTTACTGAGATTTGATTCACCTGCCATAAAATTCACCCTTTTAAAACATACAATTCAGTGATTTTTAGTGTATCTCGAGTGTCATACCATCATCACCACAGTCAATTTCAGTATATTTTCATCACCCCCAAAAGAAACCCCATACCCACTGTAGTAGTTAGGTTTCTCTACAGAAACAAAACAAAGCTGAAAACCCTGGAAAGCCAGTGATGTAATTCACTTCGAGTTTGAAGGCTTGAGATCCAGGAGTACCAAGGAGCAGGATAAGATTAATGTCTCAGCTTGAGCAATCAAGCAGGAAGGGGCCAATTCTTACTTTCTCTGCCTTTCTCTTCTATTCAGGCCCTCAACAGATTGGATGATGCCCACCCACATTGGGGAAGGCAAACTACTGAGTCCATCAATTTAAATGCTAATTTCATCTGGAAACACTTTCACAGACACAACCCACAAATAATGTTTAGCCACAAATCTTGGTGCCTCGTGATCCAGTCACACCCATTAATAGTCACTCCTCATTCCTTCCCTCCCACTATCCCCTGGCAAAACTACTTTCTGTCTCTGTGGACTTGCCTATTTTGGACATTTCATATAAGGAATCATACAATCTGTCTCTTGGCTTAGTTTCTTTCACCTCGCATAATGTTTTCAAGGTTCATCTATGCTATACAACTATCAGTATTTTATTCCTTTCATTGCCAAATAATATTTCATCGTGTGAATAGACCACATTTTGTTTATACATCCATCAGTTAATGACATGTGAGTTGTTGAGATCCAGTTCTAATCATAGTTCTGGAATCCGGTCCTTTTCACCTTCAGTCTTTAGTACCTTCCGCGGCTGGAATACTTTTCCTAAAACATCACATTTATTCTTGTCACTCATCACATCAAAATATATTGTCCACTCTGTCTAGGAGATGCTAAAGGAAGGCGCTGACCTTGCATGTGAAGCTGTCCTCAGTTCCACTGCAGCTAGGGTAGAAATCAGCAGATCCTGCCACCTACTTAGATAGCAGTTTGGCAAGCGATGCTCTAATCTCATTTAAAGGGCCTCTAGCTGACCAAAAACAAACAAACAAACCCCAAAGAAATAGACCCCCGACAACATAAAGCAAAAGCCCAAAACTATATAGAAAGTGACATGGATATTATGTAGCTTTTGGATTTTATTGTTTATATATTTTATCTCTTAAATATTAAGAATTTCATGAGGGTGCTGGTGGGATAATGTGTCTTACAGGTAGATAGCTTGAAGCCCTGGCTGAATCAGTAGCATTCTTTAGATTCTCTCCTGAGATTTTAAGCAAATGGTCTTATATGTGAAGTGGGAGTAATAATTCTTACTTCAGAGCCTGTTGTGGATTAAAAGTTATAAATACTCAACTACCATGTTCAACCCATAATAGATACTCAGTAAATAAATAGACACTATAATGATTATTATATGGTTAGAATTTTCATTTATTTTCAATAAAGCCAATCTAAGGTTAGAACTATTTTGGTGTTCTTTCACTGTTTTATAGTTTTGGTGATTTAATTTCAATGTTGTCCTAGTGCTTTAAAATTAGTACCAATTTGAAGCAGAAATTAGATTATCAGTGCAAGGGCTTTATGTTTCTTGTCTACCATTACCCTTGATGTAATCTGAGAGAATCAATATTTCCTTTGGGAAATGGTCAATGATAGTGTCTTGTTTTATTACTATAGAAGCTTTTATGAAGTGCTCTAAGGATAAATACCTTAAATATTATACTGGGTTATACTGATATAAATTTCTCATAGGAATGAATCTTCTAGCTTGGCATTTACTGGCAAGTATGACTTGATAGCAATTATTAAAAATATAACCCAAGATATTATTCTTTGGAATGATTATAACATATTAGTAAAAAAGATATTGAATGTTAGTTAAATTGTAATTGTTTTTGTCTTTTTGCTGATGGTCATACAATTTAAATGGTTCTTTATGCCGTATATTTATGGTTTAGAAAAATTCACGTATATGATAATTTATAATTTTAATTTTATAAATAAAACAGCCATGAACTAGATTCTTCTTTCAGAATTAGAAGTGCTTATAAATTCAATAGCCAAATACAGGAGGTGTTAGTAATTTGAGAGATTAAATTAATCAATTGTTTGAAAATTAACCTTCGATCATAATACAACTAACACATTAAAGATCAACTTTTGGAAATCACTCCTTTTTACATATTTCAGTCATTTACTATTATCTTTCTCCCTCCCCCCATAGGGTTATCCTTTTCAAGATGATGATTATTCAGTTGTCCACAGAAAATGCCGTTCTCAGTTCACAAATCTAAATGGTTCCAAAAGATTTGGCATCAACACCTGGCATGACGAGAGTGGGACTTATGCCAATTCATATGTAAAACGAAAACTCTACCCATTAACCAGTGGCCCTGTTGTTCCCTTTTTAAAATAATGTATGGAGTCAGATTCTATAACTAATGAAAGGTAATGGGTGTAGCAGTTGATGATTTTCTATCCTAATAAATGCAGTGGAAATATTACGATAATAGATTCCTTTAACACAAAATCTTATATTCTAGACCAGTGTGTATATCTTTCTTTTTATAAGCTACTCTGGTATTTCCCAAAGTTTAGTATGTTTTTCACTGAAGGTATATAACCCAATTCTAGATGGTACTTGGAGGAATTTTATTTTATGTTACTTTATTTTGTTTTATTTTATTGACTGGATTTATTTTAAATTTTATTAGGAAAAAATGCATAAAGCTAACACAATCAAGCTCATGATTGCTTAGGGTGTGTCTGATTTTTAAAAAAGATAAATTCCACTTTTGAGTGAATAAAAATTTAGGTGGTACTCAAATTCTACATGAAACTCAAATGGCTGAAGTTTGAGCAACACGAGCCCTATAATAACGTTGAGTGTGTGTGTGTGTGTGTGTTTATTGGGGAGGAGTGTGTCTGTTTATACACTTTAACATATCTGTGGTGGCTAGCTGCTCTGTGGATTATCATTCAGCATGGTGTTTTTCCTTATACAGTATAACACTTTTTTTGTATGAAGTAGCGGAGATGCAGACAGAATTTTAGTGAAACTTTAGGGGTTTAATGGAAAATCCAATCATCTAGTGTTAGATTTAGAATAAATCTTAGCAGTTGTTTTGACTCGCACTCCCGTTTTCCAGTTGAGCAGAGACTCACAGAGGTTCAAATAGCTTGCCCAGGGTTACATAAATAAATTCTAGTTGATCTTTGAGGTACATTTTTTTTTACACCTTTATTGGAGTATAATTGCTTTACAATGGTGTGTTAGTTTCTGCTTTATAACCAAGTGAATCAGTTATACATATACATATGTTCCCATATCTCTTCCCTCTTGCGTCTCCCTCCCTCCCTATCCCACCCCTCTAGGTGGTTGCAAAGCACCGAGTTGATCTCCCTGTGCTATGCGGCTGCTTCCCACTAGCTATCTATTTTACGTTTGGTAGTGTATATATGCCCATGCCACTCTCTCACTTTGTCACAGCTTACCCTTCCCCCTTTGAGGTACATTTGAACTTTTGTTTTTTCTGAGGATGGGTTTATTTATTTGGTTGGCCTAGGTTAAATTTACTCTCTTTGTTTTTCTTTAAAAAAGAAATTCATGAAATAGTATTTCATGATAAATGCTAATCTGATTAGCAAAATATGGGGAAAACTATAAGCCTTGTGAGTAAAGAAATGATAATAAATAAAGAAAATATGGATATGCCAAGGAAGCATTCACCAGCAGAGTTCTACTATATAGCTGCTTTAAAGTGTGTCTGTACATATACACAAATATATATGTATAAATATGTATATTATATATAAATACGTAAGTTAATTTTTTCTTTTTAAATTAATTAATTTATTTTTTAAACATCTTTATTGGAGTATAATTGCTTCACAATGGTGCATTAGTTTGTTAATTCTTTATATATTACCTATTCTAGGGGATACCTACATAGGATTACCTTTCTTTCCACAGACTACAAATTCAAGTTTAATCACTCCGAACATTCATTAACATATCTAGGGTGGACAGATGTTTGAAGTATGCAAATCTGTATGTCAAGCTACTCATCATTTGATTTTTTTTTTCCTTTTGGAAGGAGAAAAAGTCTTAATGGTCATATCATTACCTTTGAACAATGCCTTTTACTTAGAAAAAAATTCACCTACTTTAGCAGGAATTCTATATTGTCACAATGATTAACATTACATTTTACATAAACGACCTGGGTCTGCCATGAGGGATCAATTTAGAAGTCAGTTTTTGTTTGGTTAGAAGGAGAAGGAAATTAGAGGGGTTTTATTTAAACTAGTAGAATAAAATGATGCATTGAAAAAAATAGAGATTACCTAGATCTTTCAGGTATAATTATTTTGTGTTGATTTGGATTTCTTTAGATAACTTCTTTAATGGTTCACCTCACCAGTATCAAAGACCATTTCAAACAATAAAAAGTGGAACTCAGATATGATCATCGGAGAATGTCTTCCTGAGGAAATGACCACACTGACTTCTGATAGTTTCACATGTATACTTCATAGGATTCCACCTGAGACACCAAAATAACACAGTATCTTGTGTGTTTATACAGTTAGCATTCATATTTGGTCAGTATTTTTCTTTTGGCCTTTATGTGTTATTATGTCAGAACTGTTGGTGTGAGCTCACTATGGCAGAATGTAGACTGCTGCTGGGAGAATGGGTAATTGGTTGGGCAAATCCCAAGTAGATGTATGGCAGTGGTGGTCCTTGATTAAATTTGGCCTACAGATAAGTTTTATTTAGTCTTCAGAGTGTTTTTTTTCCCATTAATCTTAAAAAAATTGAGCCAAATTTTATAGACTAGGACATTTTACTTTAAAATTTGAATTTTTATGTCCTTGGCACATTTGCAGATCTGGCAGCACTGGTCTGATTTTGATACAGCAACAATCAGCAGGGATATGATAGGAGACCCTCTTTGGATGGGGGTGAGTTCATCATTTTGCTGTAATTCTCACCAGGTATACTTATTTATGGAGGCGTTGTGACCCTTTACCTAAGGAGAGGTCAGACAAATATGAAATAACAAGTTGTAGAGGGAAGGGGGTGGTAGAAAAATGGCAAAATTGGCAGCTTCTTGGTGACTGAGATTAGGATGATAAAGGCAGAAGCCACATCCTAACAGTAGAGACAGCAAATTTGGTTAAGTTCAAGTAGGCATCAAGATCCCGGAGTATATGATGTAGAAAATAGAGATGGAGAGTGGGCCAAGCGCTTCACCTTAGAAATATAGAGTAATCTCAGATCCACTTGTTTATACTAAGAGTCCATTTGTGCTGAGGCAGGAAGTGAGGGTACCAGACCCAACCCCTAGAATATGGAGCTGGCAGATGAAGACAAGAAGCAGGGCCCAGCCAGCTCACTGGTTTACTTACAGAGGAAAATCACTCCCTGGATTCCAGTGCTCCTTTTTCTAGAGGTACAGAGAAACTCCAGATTCACCAAGACTCTAGGCAGAAATAGTGAAGTCCTTCCTATGGGACACAGAGTAGAGGTGGCAGGCTGGTAGAGACAGAAGTGCCTGGCACTGCCACCATCAAGAATAGAGCAGCAGATTCTTTCTCAAAGATATGTTGACCAAAAGCTAACTTTATTTTAGAGTCAGCAGCAGTGCAGTTTGCCAGTAGCTGAAAGCCCACTCCAAAAAGCTATGGTAGGGCAAGCATGAGGCAAATATTATAAATCAAAGTGGAAAACCCAAACAAAATCTCACAGTATATCAGTGTCCCAAATATTAGGATCATAAGCTTTATAAAAAAATTTAACAGCTTTATTGAGATATGATTCACAAATCATAACGTTCACCCTTTTAAAGTATGTAATTCAATGATTTTTGGTAGATTCACAGAGGTGTGCTACCATCACCATAATCAATTTAGAACATTCTTACCACCCCCAAAATGAACCCCGTATCCATTAACTGTCATTCCCCATTCCCTCCCAATCTCTCAGTTCTAAGCAACCACGAATCTACTTTCTGTCTCTATAGATTTGCCTATTCTGGATATTTTATATAGGTGGAATCATACGATGCGTGATCTTTTGTAACTAGTTTCTTTCACTTAACATAATGTTTTCAAGGTTTCGTGTTGAATGAAGTATCAGTGCTTCATTCTTTTTTGGCTGAATAATATTCCATTTTACAATTATACCACAATTTATCCATTCATCAGTTGATGGACATTGGGTTACTTCTGCCTTTTGGCTATTTTAAATAATGCTGCTATGAATATTTATGTATGAGTTTTTGTGTGGACATATGTCTTCATTTCTCTTGGGCATATATGTAGAAATGAAACTGCTGGGGCATATGGTAACTCTATGTTTAACCTTTTGATGAACTGCCAAACTATTTTCTAGAGTATTTTACATTCCCACTAGCAATGTGTGAGGGTTCCAATTTATTAATATACTTGCCAACATCTGTTATTTTCCATTGTTTTGATTATAGCCATCTTAGTGGGTGTGAAGTGGTGTCTAGTTGTGGTTTCGATTTGTTTTTTCCTGATGGCTAGGGATGTTGAGCATCTTTATGTGCTTATTGGCCATTTGTGTATTTTCCTTGGAGAAATCTTTATTCAGATCCATTTTCCATTTTTAAATTGGGTTATTTAGCTTTTATTATCATAACCTTTTGTAACATAATTTTCAAAAAAATGGGAACACATAATCTGAAAAAAAGATTTTCGTTTGAGCTTGAGAAGTAGCTTAGAAGCTTTCATTTAGAATCAAATACTGGAATTTCTGTTCCAATGCCACAGAATATTTGAAAATGAATAGAACCTGGAAGATCTTGTAGGCAGGCACTGTCAAGTGAAAATTTATAATGCACGTATGTGGTTTAATCAATATTTTTGATAATGGTAGTGGTAATGATGATACAATAAGTCAATAAAGTAATATTGAGATTATTCATAAAATTCTGGGGAAATGTGTTCTTTAATTTTTCATCACATAGTTCTACTTTTCATTTGTCAGGGTAATAACTAGGGCTTGTTCTCCAGGAATCAAACTCATCTCATTCTCTAACACTCTTCCCTAGTACTAGAATTTCCCCTTTAAGGGTGGATCTCAACCTGCTGTGCTTATAAACTCCTTTTATGATCTAATGAAATCCAGACCTTTTGCCCTGAAAAAGTTACAAATATTCCTGTTAAGAGAAGAACATTGGGAAACATTGTAACATCACTAAGTAATGAAGTTTTCCTTTCCTTTGGAAGTAGATTTAACTAAATTGTGAATATTTACAAGTTCACATTAGGTTTGTGTGTCCACTTCCAGAAGACAAAGCATACATGCATATATGTATATATGTGTACACACATACACACACACACACACACACATATAACGTATTTATATTTGGCAACCATGAAAGAGAATGCGTAATTTTATCAGTTCGCTTTTGCTAACCACCTGAAAACATACTGACTTAACAAATGCTATTTCTTATTGTTCTGTGGTCCACTGGGTGGTTTCTGTGTTCTGGGGCTGGACAGTTCTAGGATGGCCTCTCCTGGTTGGCACTTGGTTCAAAGACAACTGGGATGTCAGGGACGCCCTGGCCATGAGTTGTTCATCATGTGGCATAACAGACTGGGTTTGTTCATTTGGTAGTAGTGGCAGGGATCCCAAGAGCAGCAAATGGGGATGCTTCTGTGCACAAGGACTTGTCAGACATCTGCCTGTGTCATGTTGACTAAAGCCTGTCTAGAGCAAGTCAAGAGGCCAGCCTGGAGTCTGTGTGGGTGGGCTCTACCAAAGAGTGTGGGTAGAAGGAGGGGGTAATTTGTGTCCATTTTTACAGTCTACCACAGTCTTTACTGTTGCATGCTTCTTATGAAAAGTTCTTTGTACAGAAATTATGCCTCCTCCTGTTCAGTACTTCTACTAGAGAATAGAGAGGGAGTTTTCTGCATTTGTGTTAAACTGATAACATAATTTGGTGCCTTTTTGTCACTTGAGGCCCTTTGCTCATGTAGTTGTTGGTCTTCATGGAGCCTAGTTATGGGCTAGGATAACCCCTCTGGATCCATTCCTAAGACAAAGTGAACCCTTCCACTTAGGGGTCCTGGATAGCTGAAAATTGTGACGAGTTCCTCCTTTGTCAGAGATCTGGAAATAGTGCAAATAGAGAATAAAGGAATAAGAAAAAAATAATATGTTGACTTCTCTCTATCTCTTGGTATCCTAGAACTGTCTCGTTGCAGTTAAAGGATCAAAGCAGTTTCTAGCTCAGGGAGGCAGCCAGCCCTTAAATTTGGCACACTGTAGGACAGTACCAGCCATCCAATGCTACATACCATTTCAGGAGGTTTGCTGATACCCTGAAGCCAAGTCATCCAGGCTTAGAAGTTGGAGGAGGCAACAGTTACATAGGTGAGGAGTCTAAACTGAGTTTCTTAAAAGTGGTTAGGGGCTAGAGTACAGAATGTACAGACTTAAGAGTCAGTTACCAGAGCTGAGAACCAACATGTGCCAGCACTTTTAGTATACTTACAACATTTCATCATCACAACAACTTCAATGGATATTGGATGCATATATGTGCGTGTGCGCGTATGTACCTCTGTGTGTGTGTGTGTGTGTGTGTGTGTGTGTGTGTGTGTGATTATCATTAGTACTTCACTTTGGCACTTAAGCCTCCAATTGGTGAAGGGACTTGTTGGAATGCAAACCAAGATTGCCTGAAAATGAGCTCAGAACTCCATATCCTCACTGTTGAGGCAAGTATGATTCAACTCTTGGAGATTAAGGAGATACTGTTCATTTAGCCTGTCACTTTCCAGTGTCCTGTGTTGTGGCCAGTTTGTCAAATGGCCACACAATCCATGGCCCACCTGATCCTCCTAATAGAAAGCTAACTCTTTACTTCTTTAGCCCGACCACCTTCTGCCTGATGTTATGTGTATGTGAAATCTTTGTTTTTCCATGTAATTTATCAGCCATTGTTTTTATGAACCAGAAGATAAAGGACGCTATGGACTTAGAGGCTCAAAACATAGATTTGTGACCATTTCTGACCGTTTGAGAAACATTCCCCCCTCTAAAATATTCCGTAATTCTCCTTAAGTCTGGGATTGGTTGCTCCCCAGTCATTTGTGCTTTTTGTGTGTCTCTCTATTATGGCACTCACCTGCTTTTCTTACTACCATTTAACAGCTTTTGGAGAGCGGGCATCATGTCTACTCATTGGGGTTCACTTGTGTCTAAAACACAGTGGGCGCTCAGAAATGCTGAGGGAATTGGCATAAAGACATCTGTCATAATCATATGCTGGTATAGTGAGTGCATGGGTAATTGATAATAATTGCAATCCATATGATCAGAATGGTTTTAGCCAAAAAGACTCAGATAATTAACAGGTTTATATTACCAAGAGCTTCAGTGGTAATCTTGGGAAATGGGGGGAGTGGCAAAACTGGCCTAAGAAAATTTTATGTCCTGTATGGCAAGACAGTTTGCCTGAGCATCCATTAATCTGACTGAAATTCTCCTTAAAGTAAAAAAAAAAAAAATTGCTCACAAACCAGAGCACCAATTTGAACAAATAATGCTCATGTCCCAAAGATGGTGAAAGTTGAATGATGTAGCACAATAGGTGTGATGAAGGCAGCTAGTGAGACTGAGAGCTGAAAAGCTGGCATGGAAGAGGAGCTGAGAGGAAAGCTGTTTTGAAGAAATGCTGCACCGAAAGTAAATCAGTATGCACACTACCTTTCTCAGGTCCACAGTCATTGTACAGACTTGATTATCTAAAGTGTAACAGACCATGGCAGCTATAAACTTGGAGAATGATGGTCATGAATTGGATGTTTGAGGATAAATATTTATGTGGTATAGTTTGCCTTTTTGTGTTTGTCTCAGCCCTCCTCACTCAAATTTCTTATTGTAGAAAATGAAATTGTTTCATAAGTACTCTGAAGGTCACTCGTGATGGCTCATTTTCTCTCTACTCATGCCTTCTGTTTGTGTTCTGGGCTTGAGGAATACTTAATGAGTAAGTGACAGAATTTTGTCATTTTTTTTTGTTGTCTGAACACAAACTACCTTACTCTTATGTCACCTTCCTATCATATACTAGGAGTGGATGGCAGCTGTCCCAGTGAAGTAAAACAAGTAAACAAACCAAAAGGCTGAAATAAGTAGCCAAAATATCAAAATGAATGACATTCAAATTTGACTTCTCCATGGTATACCTACTTACAGCACCATAGATGACCAAGAATTAATCATGGAAGTAGGTACTCTACAGAGCTGCAATTAAAAGAAAAAGAAAAACAACATTGATGGCGGGTACCAATTCCCATCTTCCAGATAAAAATATTTTAAAATTTATATTCCCTTTATGAAAGCTCAATTTATATTAATAGTACCTGGGTCTTAAAAATATAGAGGTTGACCAAATAGTAAAATTTGTAACAAGAGAAGGCAGGCAGCCTGCAGTCTTGGTATGCAGCAATGTAAGGAAGAGATGTACTTGAAGAAAAAAATTATAATTCAACTCTGAGGAGTCTTGAGAAAAAGTAGGTTATTCTATTCTCCTGAGTTTGTTAATACTAATGAGCAATCTGGTTAAAAGTTAAATATGAAATCTTAAAAGTATTGCCTATCCACAAATTTCATTTTCTAGATCTTTATCCTTCAAGAATGTTTTCTAGAGAGCATCCAGTGCACCAACTAGAGAAACATAGGTGACTTCCTTTGGAGGAGAAGCATTAAAGCAGTCCCACAAATTGGAAGGAAAAGGGCCCTGGCCTCTCCAATAGGACTTTTGAGAGGTTGTCCCTTCTGCACCTTGTTACATCAGTTATGCACCCCACCCCTTAATCCTGCTACTCTTTCAAACCACTGTGTCATTCTCAAAAAATGGACAATACTTAGTTGTCTGCACCTTCTGCCCACCC
Source organism: Hyperoodon ampullatus (assembly GCF_949752795.1). Taxonomy (NCBI): domain Eukaryota; kingdom Metazoa; phylum Chordata; class Mammalia; order Artiodactyla; family Ziphiidae; genus Hyperoodon; species Hyperoodon ampullatus. The sequence continues at coordinate 77,799,913 of NC_136919.1, forward strand.
ACTCCTTCCTGTCTGGCTTCTGCGTTCATCTGTGCTGCATATCAACTATTGCCCTTCGGATCCACTCCCCACACTTCTTCTTCCTATTCTGGACCCTGAGAGGCTGTACTTTAGAGATGCTTCAGTAGACTCCATTGCCCTCTGGCTTAGGGTTGACCGGTTTAGCAAATGAAAACACAGGTCACCTGGTTAAATTAGAATTTCCAGTAAATCGATAATTTTTTAGTGTATGTCCCATGCCATATGAATATAAACACTTAGATTTACCAGAAATTCAAATTTAACTGTGTGTCTTGTATTTTATCTGACAACCCTACTCTGGCTTCCCATTGGTTTAGTCAATGGGAGTACTAACAGGTAATGGAGGAAATGAGAGTGAGGTCATAGTATTTCCCTGCCCTGTTCCCTCTTGGCTGGGTCGATACAGGCTGATTTTATCCCTTGACAAATGGTCACAGCTCCTGTCAGGCAGTCATTGTGTTCCAGGAACCTCTCCTTTCCCAAGTGCCTTCTGACCTAGGGAAGGTAAATACTTCTCCAATGTTCACATTCTTTGTTCCTCCTTAATAGTACCTGGGTACTTTGTTAACCCTTGTCATTTCCCTACTTCCTTCTCACACTTCCCATACCTTTTTAAAAATTATTTATTTATTTATTTATTTGGCTGTGTCGGTCTTAGTTGCAGCATGCGGGATCTTTTAGTTGCGGCATGCGGGATCTTTAGCTGCAGCATGCGAACTCTTAGTTGCTGCACGTGGGATCTAGTTCCCTGACCAGGTATCGAACCCAGGCCCCCTGCGTTGGGAGCGTGGAGTCTTAGCCACTGGACCACCAGGGAAGTCCCCCATACCTTTTTATTTTTAAAATTATTTATTTATTTATTTATTTATTTATTTATTTTAGGAGTTTATTAATTAATTTATTTATTTTTGCTGTGTTGGATCTTCATTTCTGTGCAAGGGCTTTCTCTAGTTGTGGCAAGCGGGCGCCACTCTTCATTGCGGTGCACGGGTCTCTCACTATCGTGGCCTCTCTCGTTGCGGAGCACAGGCTCCAGACACGCAAGCTCAGTAGTTGTGGCTCACAGTCCCAGTTGCTCCGCGGCATGTGGGATCCTCCCAGACCAGGGCTCGAACCCGTGTCCCCTGCATTAGCAGGCAGATTCTCAACCACTGCGCCACCAGGGAAGCCCCCCCATACCTTTTTAATACTATCTTTATTAAATGCTTCTTAAATAGCCCAGACTGAGCATGTTATCTATTTCCTGCCTGGATCCCTAAACAGATGAGCTCTTACAGATCTAGTCCCAACATTGTCTTTTGGACCCTGGCACCCTCTGTTTCTCACAGCAGTGACAATGTTGACCCTAGACTCCTTTTGTGAACTGTGGATACACTGCCCCTCCCTTCTTCAACTCCTTTGCTGGATGTCTTCCTTTTCCTACCTCTAATATCCAGGTATTTCCCTGGGTTGACTTTTACCCTGTTTTCTGTATACAATATCTTGGATTCAACTATTACCTTTATGTAGAACTGATTTTATTCTTTTATTTATCATGATGCCAATGACAGAAAATATTCACATGTATGACATAATACCTTGAATTTGCCCAAAGTGCGATGAGGTCCGAAGAAATTGGTTTGGAACTAAAAATATAGTTGTGATGGCTAATTTTATGTGTCAACTTGGCTGAGCCATGGTGCCCAGATATTTCATCAAACATTATTCTGGGTGTGTTCTGTGAGGGTGTTTTTGTATGAGATTTACAATTAACTTGGTGGACTTCGAGTAAAGCAGATTGTCCTTTATAATGTGGTGAGCCTCATCCAGTCATTTGATGGATAGAACAAAAATGCTGACCTCCCCTAAGGAAGAAGGAATATTGCAGTAGACTTCAACAGCAACATCAGCTCTTCCTGGGTCTCCAGCCTGACAGCCCACCATGCAGATTTTGGATTTGCCAGCCTCCATAATCACAAGAGACAATTCCTTAAAATCGATCTCCTGTCTATCTATCTATCTATCTATCAATCATCTATCATCTATCTACACACACACACACACACACACACACACACACCCTATTGGTTTTGTTTCTCTGGAGAACCCTGACTAATGTAATAGTGCATAGAATGCTTTCAGGTGGGGGAAGAGGGTGGGCATGACAGTCACTAAAGCAGTTTACAAAGGTATGATATGGATTAGGTTGACTGCAGATTATAAAATATTTAGGTCGGGCTGGGTTTAACTGTGCTGCTTTCTCTCCCACCTGGGAAAGCTTTTCAGAATGCAGGTCAGTGAGAGTGAATTTATTATTGGCACACGTAGTTCATATACTTTTGCCTGCAAGAAACAAAATTCTTAGAGTGGCTTAAACAATAAGCACATTTATGATCTCATGGAACAGGAAGCTCAAAGGTAGGACAGGCCCTTGGTCTGCTGTGTCTGGGCTCTTGAGTTCTCTTGCCTCTGCCCTCCTCAGACTGTCTACATAACGGGTGAAGCTGTTCCAGGCCTCATGTCCAGGCATGAAAATGTTCAGAGGAAAGAGAATGATTGTCTCTTCTTTGATACATTTCTCAGAAGCTAGGAAAACTTTCCTGAAAGTCTCCTTCATGTAATCTCAGTGGCCAGAATTGGGTCATATGCACATTCCTAAAACCATCCCTGGCAAGGGGGATACCATGATTGGCTTAGACAAACCAGAATCTCCTCCTGAGCTGCAAATGGGGTTGGCTTCCACTGGATCCTGTTACATGGTTATCTGAAGCAAAGCAGGGTGTCAAGAAGAAAGAAGAAGGAAGCAGATGTTGGGCAGGTAGCCAACAAAGTCCATCAAGTGAGTCACCTGGATCTTGGTTGTCCCTTTTTTTCATGCAACTGGGTGTTGTCTTGGTACTCTGCTAAACAAAATATTGCTTTCTTTAAAAAAAGAATCAAACCACACTCATTATATGGTTTTTTGAAAACTTACTTCAGTTACTGGGACGTGAGGATGTTAAATCATATAGCACGTGACAGTTTAATAGAAAACCCCCATTAAGTGTCTCTGCTCTCATGTCTCTTCCTCCTCCCCCTTCTCTTACATCCCACCATTCATCAAATCCTCATATAGTTTCTCTCCCCTTTTCTATTTCAGGAATTGAACTCACACCCTTTTCCTTGTCTCATGCAGGGAATCTGTGCTTACTACTATTGATTTGTGGCCCTGGAAGCCCAGCTGCAACCCTCAGATTTATCAAAGTACCCATTTACTCAGCAGTTGCTGAGAAAAGAAATTTTCTTCATATCATTATGTAGAGAAAAGTCTATAATACTCTATTTTCTTTGAAAATGCAAAGCTTTTGTAAACTTGGTATTTTAAGCAATATTAGTAAAAGTTTACTTGTGACCTATCTCACAAGCAATTGCAATGGATCGGAGTGCTGAGACTGTGTAGTAGAGGACTTCTAATCAATAATAACCGATAACCTGACCTCTCTCCTGAGCTTGAGTCTCATATATGCTGCTCATCTCCACCAGACAGGAAAGGAACCTCATTATGTTCAAAATGAAATAATCTTCCATTGCAAACTTATCTCTCCTATTTCCTATTGCTAGTAACAGCATCACTGTCCTCCCAGCAGTCATTTTAATTTCTTTCTCCATTGCTCTTTCTATTAATCTAGCACTTCCCAAAATTTGGTCTGGGGATTTAATAGGTGTTGCTTGAAGAAAGTGTTCTCTTGGCCAAATGCCATTGGGGAATACTATATGCCATACCCCTGTCTTGGAGCATTACAATGCACATTCAAATATTAAAGACCCTGAGAAATTCTGTAGAACAGAAGGCAGTTAACCCCTATTTAATCTAACATTTCCTGGATTTATTTCATCACAAAATCATTTTTTGCTGGGAATATGTTTTCATATATCCTGGGATATTAGTATTTCATGGAAAATAGGGAAAACATCGCTCTAAGCATTTTCTAAATAAGGATGGGGAACAAAATTAATATTTATTGAGTGTCTAGTAAGAACCATATTCATAGGTTAAGTAGATTTTTTAAAAAATTCCAATACTGGGGCCTGCCAGCCACAAGTGCCATGCTGCAGGCCTTCTGTGGGTGGCCTGCCTTTGAGACAGAGGCCTGCCTCAGTGTGCCACAGATGTGTGTGGGCTGAGCCTCCCTCACAGGGCTCACAGGTTTCTGGGACTCAGCCTGGGCTTTAAATGTGCCGGAAAAGCCTCGGGCTGCTTAAGACAGCCCTGGTTCTACCTGCTGTATTCTCTGTCCCTCCTTCCTGCCCTGTGTCAGCTATCATGGAGCCCTGTCTAATTTAGGGCGGGTGTGTGTGTGTGTGTGTGGAATTCTATAAAGAAGGTGGAAAGTCATTTTTCTATAATTTGTGAAGTTGTGAAAAAGCCATTATCATGGCTTTTATCCTGAATATTGGAACATTTCAGAAATAATAAAGGTATTTTCCTAATTTCCAAAAAAAAAAGAATTTCCAATACCACTAATAAGGAAAAAAAAGCCCAAGTACTTCTTTTAGTAAACAGACTTAGACAGAAACCCAACTTCATGATGACAAAGTATAGATTTACCTTAAATGTTATGGTAATTGGTATGTACATGTTCTACTCTTTCTCCCTTATCTTTCTAAATGAAGGGTAATGGCTAACTCTGCTTTACCTTCTGAAAACTGCTTGTGTCACATTTCACTCAGAGATTTTCATTAAAAGCCGCTAAAATTTGTGGCCTAGGGTTTCAATTATCATTTTATTATAGGCAGAATCAAGTATTCATAGGTCATAAATATTTTATTCTATATTGTACTACCAGACCAAGGACTTAACAAGAGTCTTTTTTTACCTTAAAACTTAAAAAATATATATTTTGGTTGGCATTAAAAATTTTATTAATTTATTTATTTATTTTTAGGCTGCACTGTGTCTCCGTTGCTGTGCACGGGCTTACTCTAGTTGTGGCGAGTGGGGGCTACTCTTTGTTGCGGTGCGCGGGCTTCTCATTGCGGTGGCTTCTCTTGTGGAGCACAGGCTGTAGGTGCACTGGCTTTGGTAGTTGTGGTGCACAGGCTCTAGAGCGCAGGCTCAGTAGTTGTGGTGCATGGGCTTAGTTGCTTTGAGGCATGCGGGATCTTCCCGGACGACGGATTGAACCTGTGTCCCCTGCATTGGCAGGCAGATTCTTAACCACTGCACCACCAGGGAAGTCCTACCTTAAAACTTAATGTGTTGAATTCATGTAGATGCCTAATAAATGTCCATTTATTTATTGAACATGAGAATGTAATATTCTGTAGGTTCTTAGCCTAACCTTAAGAACTATCAGAAAAATATTGCATTTAATTAAACTTAAGTCTATACAAATGGATAGGGTTGCCAGGTAAGAAAACAGACTGAAAGGGATAATCTGCAGCAAATTTGGAAATATTTGGGAGAGGAGAAATTCAAGTTGTAATTGGAAAGTGAGGAGAGAAAAAATGGATTAAAAGTAGAATATTTTTCAATATTGTACACTTTTGATTATTTAATTCACATTTTTATTAAAAAATTATACAAACTCTGAGTAGCCATTTCAGATAGTATATTGATAAGATAATTGATATAACACTGGCAATTAAAGAGTTGATTAGGCTTTTTTTTTTAATGAGACCCAAGAATTGGCCACAGGAAAGCCCTTAGTCAGTGCTTAAAAAACAAATTGCATAGTGTAAATAATGGCTTTTTAAAAACTGAAGTACATCAAACAAATATTTCTAAAAGGCTCCAGCAAATATAGGAACCTGAAAACACTTTTCTGTTCAAGCTAGCTGAAGAAAAGAAAAGAACATAGGGAAATCATAAAGCAAAGAGCATTTCTTTTCAGAATGCCTTTCTCATAAATAGTTTAAAGTCCAGTGGAGTATGCAAAAAGCTCTTTCATAAAGCAGGAAAATAGGGAAAAAAGCTGTTGGCATTTCTGATTTTATTGAATAACTGCAAAACAGTAGCTATGAAAGACAAGAAAAAACTCAAGGAAATGGGTAATTGAGAGGCACGATAAGACGGTTTAAAAAAAAGTAGATGAAGTAAGTGTGGAGGCAAATTTAATGCCTCTCACTTCAGAGAAATCAGGCAGAGAAAAGTATCTCAAGAGATTGCCAGACAGATGGCATGCTAAAGAACCTTCGATTTCTCTGAAGATGAGCTTGCCTCAGTTGAAGTCCTGGAGTAGGGGAAGGAGTTTTTCTGAGTAGAGGATAAGTGGATCATCTCACCTTTCAGTTGCTGCTGATGTGGAGTGAAGGTGATGATTATTCATGGGAAAATATCAGTGATGAAATTTTTAAATATTTCTAGACTTTTAGAACTAAACAGTAGAAAGTATTTCTAGAATTTTAGTTCTAAACAGAAGAACTAAACAGTAGAACAGTAAGGCATGTGAGCATAACGTCCAGTTTATTCAGTGTATGAGGCACATAGTGACTTTCTTCCAAACTGTACCATATGTAAGTGTGGAAATAAGAGTAACTTTGTAGTGGAGACTCCTGATAAACATTACCTCAGCCAGGTGATCAAGGTCAACATCAGCAGTGATAAGTAATGTTGACAGTATATACCCTTGATACTATATGAAGAAAATGGCACTTGACCTCTGTGGTCTTCCTCTAAAATCCCCTAACACCAGTTGAATCATGGGAAAAAATCAGATAAATCCCAATTAAGTGATACTGTATGAAATATCTGACCAGTATTCATCAAAATTGTCAAGGTCATCAGAAACAAGGAGGGGCTTCCCTGGTGGCGCAGTGGTTGAGAGTCCGCCTGCCGATGCAGGGGACACGGGTTCGTGCCCCGGTCCAGGAAGATCCCACGTACCGTGGAGCGGCTGGGCCTGTGAGCCATGGCCACTGAGCCTGCGTGTCCAGAGCCTGTGCTCCGCAACGGGAGAGCCCACAACAGTGAGAAGCCCACGTACCGCAAAAAAAAAAGAAAAAAAAAAACAAGGAAAGTCTGAGAAACTGTAATAGCCAAGAGGAGCCTAAGGACACATGATTACTAAATGTAACATGACATCGTGCATGGGATCGTACAACAGAAGAAGAACATTACATAAAAACTAAGGAGAGCTGAATGAAGTAGGAACTTAATCATAATGCACCAACATTAGTTCTTTAATTGTGACAAATGTACCATTCTAATGCTAATAATAGGGAAAACTGAGTGAGAGGTATATGAGAACTCTGTACTATCTTCACAACTTTTGTGTAAATCTAAAACTATTCTAAAATGAAAATTTTATTTAAACACTTTTTAAAAAGCATTTATGATGAATGCTGGCACCTGAAGATGTTGGCTGAGAAATTGTCACAAAGATGTGGTATTTAATATTTGATAGCCAAGGCTTGTGATGTGAAACTTGTTTTTTCCATAAACTGATTTGCTTGGATGAAATACCTTATTTTTTAAATGGCTAAAATACTTCTACATGCATTCAGCAAAACTAGTTCCAAAAAAGAAATCTGGTAGGCAAAAAAAAAAAAAAGAAAAAAAGTGAAAAGTACAGAAAAGGGTCCACAGATGCAAAAAAAGCACTCTGTAACTTTATTTATAAAAAGTTCAACATATAATTAAGGGAAAATTAATCTAGAATGTTAGAAGTTGAAATGGTGATTATTTGGGGGGATATGACTAGGAGGGGCATTAGGGCTGCTTCAGGGAGCATAATGCTCCTTTTCTTGATTTGTATGGTAGTTACCACACTATATTCACTTTGTGAAAATTCACTGGGCTGTAAGCTTTTGTATGCTTATTTTTGATATGTATATTATACTTCAATTTAAAAGCTTATTGAAGAAAACAGCTGAACTTGAGAAGTTTGCCAAATTGCTTTTCAACATTTAAAAAAATGTGGACTATAAATGGTTTCTGAATAGTAAACACATTTCAAAGCAGAAGACCTAGTAGTGCTGTGTTGTTAGAAATGTATGTTGTCCATACACTTACTCACTCATTCCACAAATATTTATTAAACACCTAGGACTGGCTTGTATCTAAAACCATAGATTATATGGGAAATAAATCTATAAATAGACAGTAATATGATAATTGCTATAACGGATATGTGTGCAAATGTAATGGAATTCTAGAGATGTTCTTTGGTCTGTTAGGGGAAAGTCAGAGAAGCCTACTCAATAAGGAGGGACACATGAGTTGAAACGTGATGAAAGAGCACACATTTGCCTAAAAGAGAGTGAGTATTGTTAACATTGAACAAGGTGAGATGAGGAGAGAATTCTATACAGAGGTAACAGCTAGAGAAAAGTCACAGAGGCAAGATGAATTTTGGAAAATTCTTTGGGAGAGTGGCAGGAAGTGATGGAAGCTAAGTGTTATTGACTAAATGTTTATGTCCTCCCTGAAATTCGTAAGTTGAAGCTCTGACGTCCAGTGTGGTGGTATTATGACGTGGGGTGTTTGGGAGGTAATTAGGTTTAGATGAGGTCATGAGGGTGGGGTCCTTATTTTGGGATTAGTGCCCTTATAAGAAGAGACCAGAGCTTGCCCCCCCCACCTGCTTCTCCCCCCACCTTGTGAGGACACAGTTAGAAGGTGGCTGTCTGCAAGCCAGGAAGAGAGACTTCATCAGACACTGAATTTGCCTGCCTCTTAATCTTCGACTTCCAGCCTCCAGAACTGTGAGAAATAAATGTTCATTGTTTAAGCCACCCGGTCTATGGTATTTTGTTATGGTAGTCAAAACTGACTAAGACACTGAGGCAATAGAGGAAGACAGGAGCCAGATCATAAAAAGCCATATATATCATGGAGAAGAAAAGACTTTATCCAGGAGATTATGAGCTTTAAGCAGTGAGTAATATGATAAGAAATATGATTAGAAAGGTAACTCAAAGGCAGTGTGGAGGAATGCTTGGAAGGAGCATGACTAGAAGCAGAATGACCAGTGAAGAAGCTACTGTAAGAGTGAGGAGAGAGATGATGTCAGTGTGGACAGAGAGCAGCACACAGAGAAGTTTAAGATTTAGAGTTGTCAGGTCTTAGTGATTAATTAGTTAGGGAGGGCGACAGGTAGGAGTCCAAGATGACACGAGTGGTACCACTGATGAGGATAGAGAACACCAAAGGAAAAGTGGGAATGTGGAGGAAGATGAGTTCTGTCTGGGACATGTTGAATTTGGGACATCCAGGTGGGGACGTCTAGCAGGTAGTTGGATATAATGGGAATGGGGCCCAGAAGAATGATCTGGAGCTATGAGAGTTTTCTGTGGTGGATACATGGTTAGTAATTAAAACTGAGTTTACTTGTGAAGAGTAAGAAGAGCATCATGGATGAGGGTGTGTAGATAAAAGGGTTAAACAGTTGAAACTGTTAAGAGTGTTGCTGAAGGGCTGTACTATATGCATGCGTCCAAACTCTTTAAGAAGGAAAGCTTGGTCAAGTGTGGATGTATGGAGTGGCAAAGAGGCTGGAGGACCTTGTGAGATGGAATTATGGGATTTGGAAGAGTGATTGGATGAGAAAATGAAAAGGGTGTGAGCTTGTGATGAGAGAGTATATTACCAGAGGTTAAGATATTCAGGCTGGGCTAGTTCTGAGTATAACTAGAATGTGAGTTCCATGAGAACAGGAGTATTTCAATTCTGTATGCCCAGTATGTAGGACAGAGTATGGCACATAATTAGTGCTCAATAAATATTTGTTGAATAGGTGAATGGGGCATCACTAAAGTAGACTGAGGGGGAAGTTAATGGATTGGATGAGATCGAAGAAGTCTGTTGAAATTCTTAGAAAACTTGTATATGACTCTCTGTTTTTCTCTTGCTGCTTTTAGAATCCTCTCTTTCACTTTTGCCATTTTAATTAAGATATGTCTTTTTTTTTTACATCTTTATTGGAGTATAATTGCTTTACAATGGTGTGTTAGTTTCTGCTTTATAACAAAGTGAATCAGTTATACATATACATATGTTCCCATATCTCTTCCCTCTTGCATCTCCCTCCCTCCCACCCTCCCTATCCCACCCCTCTAGGTGGTCACAAAGCACCGAGCTGATCTCCCTGTGCTATGCGGCTGCTTCCCACTAGCTATCTGCCTTACGTTTGGTAGTGTATTTATGTCCTGCTAGAGAATGGACTTGAGGATATGGGGAGGGGGAAGGGTAAGCTGTGACAAAGCGAGAGAGAGGCATAAGATATGTCTTGCTGTGGGTCTGTTTGGGTTCATCTTGTTTGGGATCCTCTGTGCTTCCTGTACCTGGATATCCGTTTCCTTCTTCAGGTTTGGGAAGTTTTCAGCTACAATTTCTTCAAATATATTTTCGATCCCCTTCTCTCTTTCTCCTCCTTCTGGAACCACTATTATGCATGAGTTGGCACACTTTATATTATCCCCCATAGACCTTGTATGTTGCTTTCATTTTTTAAAAATTTATCTTTCTGTCCGCTGTTCTGATTGGGTGATTTCCCTTATTCTATATTCCATGACACTTATTTGTTCTTCTGTGTCATTTAGTCGGCTATTCATTGCTTCTAGATTGCTTTTTATCTTAGAAGTTGAATTATCTATTTTTTTATTGGTTCATCTTTATAGTTTCTAGTTCCTTGTTACAGTGATCTGCATTTCTATTGATGATCTTTCTTAATTCAGTTGGCATTTTTATTACCACCTTTTTGAACTCAGTGTCTGGTAGAGTAGTGAGTTCTGTTTCATTATTTGTTCTTTCAGGGGATTTCTCTTGCTCTTTTAATCGGGAGTAGTTCCTCTGCTTTTTCATTTTACCTAACTTTCTCAGACTCTATGAATTTAGGAGAAACAGTTATCTGTTGTGGTCTTGAAGGAGTGCTTTTATGTGGGAACATCCCTCTGTAGACTGTGTGTGTCCAATGTCTTTGGTGTGAGGGCTCTTTTTGATATGGACACCAGCCATGTCTTTCCTCAGGGTTTGCTGGACGTTATCACCTTGACAGGGTGTGTGGTTGGTGTTGAGGGATCTAAAGCCTGTGCAGGGTGTGAGGTGGGACTTCTCCTCTGCTCTGTGGCTGTCACCACCTTGTCAGGAGTGTGGTCTGCTCCCTAGTTGTTGGAGTAGAAGCCCTGAGGGCCAATCTCAGTCAGTCTCCATTCCCCTTGAGTGCATGCCGTGCCCCAAAGGAGGCGATTGCTAAAGCAAGTGGGGTTCGTGCGCTCACAGAGGACTGATGTGCCACCTGTGTGGGTATCCGTGGCTCTGTTTAGGCACAGCCCAAGATAGCATCCCTTCTCTTGTTGTGGTCATCCCACATCTAGTGCAAGGCTGTGGTGTGGAGTGGGTGGGGCCAGAATATTCGCTAGGTTGGGACTGGGAGTCAGGGTGTTGTGGCTTCAGGAATTGAGGTGGCTGTGCTGCTGCCAGAGGTGTGGGCTGCCTCTGTGGCAGTCTTCTCCCAGGACCTGTCTGCCCCAGATGTAGCGCTAAGCTGCGGTATGGAGTGGGCAGGGCCAGAGTGCTCTGGGAGGTGACCTGCTGTACACTCCTGCAGCACTGCCATCCCATGCCTGCACTGCCAATGGCCACCTCTGCCCCACCCAGATCATACCCCAGGCCCCCCAGTCTGTGTCTGCATAGCTAGACTGAATCTTTTTCCAGGACTCAGTTGGCCCAGATCTCACACCAAGCTGTGGTGCAGAATGAGCAGGGCTGGTGTGCTTGCCCCATCGGATTGAGGAGTGTGACAAGGCAGCAGCCATCAGTGCAAGGCTTTCTCCGCCCTGACTGTTGGCAAGCCAGCACGCATACACTCCTCGTGAGTAGCGTCCAGGCTTCTCCAGCCCTTCTGTCTGTCCCAGCAGTTCTCCCAACAGCCATGGTGGGGTTGTCTCCTCTGCACAGGACCCCAGGACTGGATGCCCAGACTGTGGCTCAACCTCCTTGCTCCCCAGGGCAAGGGTCCACCCATGTGGACCTTCTCTTCCTTTCAGAACCCTTCTGGGGCGCAGGTCCCAACCTGATGCCTTTTTTTCCAACCTACTCGGTTACATGGAGATCTTTCTTATAGCTTTGATTGTGCAGTTCTTCTGCCAGTTCCTGTTAGTTTTTCATGAGAATTGTTCCACATGTAGATGTATTTTTGATGTGTTTGTGGAGGGAGGTGAGCTCCACATCCTCCTACTCTGCCATCTTGACCTCTTCACCCAAAATACTGTAATGAAGACTTTTCAGCTAAGAATTTACAATGGGGAGGTGATAGTCTCTTCAATAAATGGTGTTGGGAAAACTGGACAGTCACATGCAAAAGAATGAAACTGAACCCCTAAGTTACACCATACACAAAAATCAACTGAAAATGGATTAAAGAGCTGAATGTAAGACCCCAAACCATGAAACCATAAAAATCCTAGAAAAAAGCAGCTCCTTTTTAAAAAAAAATTTATTCATTTTATTTTTGGCTGCATTGGGTCTTCATTGTTACATGTGGGCTTTCTCTAGTTGCGGCAAGTGGGGGCTACTCTTTGTTGCGGTGCACGGCCTTCTCATTGCGGTGGCTTCTCTTGTTGCGGAGCATGGGCTCTAGGCGCGAGGGTTTCAGTTGTTGTGGCATGCGGGCTCAGTAGTTGTGGTGCGCAGGCTCAGTAGTTGTGGTGCGCGGGCTCAGTAGTTGTGGCACATGGGCTTAGTTGCTCCACGGCATGTGGGATCTTCCTGGACCAGAGCTTGAACCCATGTCCCCTGCACTGGCAGGTGGATTCTTAACCACTGTGCCACCAGGGAAACCCGAAAGCAGCTCCTTGACATTGGTCTTGGCAATGACCTTTTGGATCTGATACCAAAATCAAAGGCAACAAAAGCAAAAATAAACAAGTGGGACTACATCAAACTAAAAAGCTTTAGTTTTTTTTTTTAACATCTTTATTGAAGTATAATTGCTTTACAATGGTGTGTTAGTTTCTGCTTTATAACAAAGTGAATCAGCTCTACATATACATATATCCCCATATCTCCTCCCTCACGTGTCTGCCTCCCACCCTCCCTATCCCACCCCTCTAGGTGGTCACAAAGCACCAAGCTGATCTCCCTGTGCTATGCGGCTGCTTCCCACTAGCTATCTATTTTATTTTTGGTAGTGTATATATGTCCATGCCACTCTCTCACTTCGTCCCAGCTTACCCTTCTCGCTCCCCGTGTCCTCAAGTCCATTCTCTACATCTGCGTCTTTATTCCTGTCCTGCCCCTAGGTTCTTCAGAACCTTTTTTTTTTTTAGATTCCACATATATGTGTTAAAATCTTTAGTTTTTGACAGCAAAGGAAATCATCAATAAAATTAAAAAGCAACTTACAGATGGGAGAAAATATATGCAAATCATATATCTGATAAAGGGTTAATATCCAAAATATATAAAGAACTCATACAACTCAGCAGAAAAAGAAAACAATCCGATTAAAAAATGGGCAGGAGAAGTGAATGGATATTGTTCCAAAGAAGACATACAGATGGCCAGCAGGTACATGAAAAGATGCTCAACATAACTAATCAGGAAAATGCAAATCAGAACCACAATAAGATATTACATCACACCTGTTAGAACGGCTATTATAAGAAAACAGTAGATAACAAGTGTTGGAGAGGATGTGAAGAAAAGAGAACACTTGTAATGCTGTTCTTGGGAATTTAAATTGGTGCAGCAAATTTGGGAAGCAGTATGGAGTTTCCTCAAAAAATTAAGCATAGAACTACCATATGATCCAGCAATTCAACTTCTTAGTATTTATCCAAGGGAAATGAAATCACTATCTCGAAAAGATATCTGTACCATTATAGCTTTATTTACAATATCCAAGACATGGAAACAACCTAACTGTCCATTTATGAATGAATGGATAAAACATATTTTAAATATATATATATATATATATATATATATGTATAAAATGAACTATTTTTTAGCCATAAAAAGAGAAAGAAATCCTGCCATTTGTAACAACATGGATGGATCTTGAGGGCATTATGCTAAGTGAAATAAATCAGTTAGAGAAAGACAAATACAAATATGATATGACAAATATGATCTCACTGATATGTGGAATCTAAAACAAACAAACAAACAAAAAACACCAAACTCATAGATACAGAGAACAGATTGGTGGTTGCCAGAGGCAGAGATGGGGAGTGGAGGAAATGGTGGTCAAAATGTACAAACTTCCAGTTATAAGATAAGTGAGTCCTGAGGATGTAATGTACAACATGAGAAGTATAGTTAATAATACTGTATTATATATTTGAAAGTTGCTAAGAAAGTAAATCTTAATTTACTTGAAGAAAAATCTTAATTTTTCTTTTCCTTTTTTTCTTAAAAATTAATAAAAATCTTAATTTTTTCTTGTGTTCTCATTACAAGAAAAAATTGTAACTATGTGTAGTGATGGATGTTAACCAACTTTATTGTGGTAATCATTTCACAATATGTACATGTATCAAATCATTATGTTGTATGCCTAAAACGAATACAATGTTATATATCAATTATATCTCAATAAAAAACAAAAAGACTTTTCTCTTTACCTGTAAACGAAAAAGTTCCCACTTAAAAAAAATGACCAAACTGTAGTGATACCTTTATATATCTAAGTTTTACTTGAACTTGAACTCAGATACCCACAAGCTGAGTAAATGTTTGTAAAACTCCTACCACTTCTGATGAAATTGATAGAGAATGGTTAAAACAGAAGAAACAATTACTATTTATTGCTAGGAGAAATCTTGTCTTTAGTGTCGGTCTCTATGATACCATTTTTACTGTGTTATTTAAGACCCAGAAATGAAGATTATGTATCAAAATGCTTATTTTCTCTTTCTAGATCTGGCACAGAGTGCTATGGAATAAATTGTGATCTGGTTAACGCTTAAAGTCTGGCTCCCTCTACTGGAGGATATGATACTTTCCCTCCCTTCCATTTAACTGAGGTCCAAAAAGCATATGCAGGACAGGGGTTCATAGCTCAGGTTTTTCCAATCTTCATGCATATGGAAATTGCCTGATTGACCAACTGTGCATGTATAATAAATTATGTATGATGCATGTCTCTAACATTTTATAGCAATTACTGCATCAAAATAAGTTAATAAATATTTCTTGATGGCCTACTACGTGTCAGAAAAAGAGAGACATACAAAGATGTGTGAGACATGATCTTTGCTCCTCAAAGAGCTTGTAGTTCATTAAGTTGTATGAATGATGATTCCAGGTTAAACACAGCTACCTGGTCTGCAACTCCAAATGGCCACATTAAGAAACACTAATTCTTGACAGACGATTGATAATTACTTTACATAGTCACTTAATCTCCTTGATTGGGTGTTGGTTCCCATATAGCTAGCTGTGAGGATTGACTGGCTTTCTGAACTGGAAATTAGTGATTTTGATGAGAGGGTGATATTTGTGTTGGGATGGGTTATAAAATTTTGGTTTCATTATTACTGTAGAAGATGATTTTGGATTATCTCAGTGAATAATCTAAAGTTGTTTTTTAATGGGAATGTTAGACTTTTCATAAGTTGATTCCTTAGAAAGCACATCTGCGTATCTGGTTCTATTTATTGGTCCAGCAGTCTCAACCTTAAGCTCATCTTGCGACGCTAAAATGCCTATGTAAATCTTTTGTAATCAGTTCAGTATGTTACTTTTATCTGCCCACTGGAACTTCCACATCCATTATAGTAACACCATTCCTACATACCTGTATGTGTGTATACAGACCCTCACCTAATAGTGAACTAGGAAGCAGAGAGAATAGAGCCCTAAAGCCATTCTGACTCTGTTTGGACCACTCTACTGCTCACTTATTCTGCTGCCTCAAGAAACAATGTAAAGTTATTATTCATATGGAGGCAGCCCATTGTAGTGATTGCCGGAGCTTCAAGCCCCAGCTCTGCCTTTTGCCAGCTGTTTCACCTTGGGAAATTTACTTAACATCTTTTTTTTTTTTTTTTTTGCGGTACGCGGGCTTCTCACTGTGGCGGCCTCTCCCGTTGCAGAGAACAGGCTCCGGACGCGCAGGCTCAGCGGCCATGGCTCACAGGCCCAGCCGCTCCGCAGCATGTGGGATCTTCCCAGACCGGGGCACGAACCCGTGTCCCCTGCATCGGCAGGTGGACTCTCAACTACTGTGCCACCAGGGAAGCCCTACATCTTTATGCCTCACATCCCTCCCGAGGTTACGGTGGTGAATAGTAAACTAATATACACGAAGCCATTAGAACAGATTCTGACATATAGTAAGCACATATATGTATCCACTTACATTATTATCACTCGATTTGTAAGTGCAAGGAAAACTAATATGGTATATATAAATTCTAAGAAAGGATTAAAAAAACAACTTACAAAATGAGACCCAACTAAATAAATACCACCTCATGCTCGTGCTGGACACACAGATGTGGGGGAGAGGTTATTCTCTGGGGAGAGTGTGCCTTTTCAGTACCCAGAAGCATCAGTGTGGGAAACCTCAGTTCCAACCTAATGAACTAAATGTCTGTCCCCTGCTGTTCCCATATTTTTTGCTTAGAAGATATAAAATCATTATGGGAATGATTTTTTTTTTAAGTCCACTGGGGAGCAGCAACCCCTAGAGTCAAAAGTCAAATAATTATATCTGAGCACAACACATCTCTCTTCCTCCTGAAACATCTTTAGAAAACATAGACTCTTCTCTTTCAAACTCATTGGTAGTTCTTGGGTGCTAGGTTTTAGCATCAAAGGAAAGGCGCAACTGCAAACAAAAGGACTCTGTGTTCTTAATATTCACAATGTAACATCAGGTGCTTCCTCAGCACCTCTCTGAAGACTTTAGACAACATGAAATGCCTTCCAGAGCTGAGAATGTTTCTGAGGTTTAGCAGTACCTCATTTTCATCAAGGTAGATGTAAACGTGATTATTGCAAATGACTAGAGTTTTCCAAGCATTTAGCTTTTAAAATTCAGATGAGATTTAATCAACTGTTCCCTGTTTTATATCACCGACATCTCTTCTTTTCAGCCCAGAAATCAAGCTGAGCTAGAATTAAGATCCTGTTTTCCAGGCTGTTTCTGAAAGATGAAAAGACTAATTGGTTCACAGCTTCTTCAAAGCCCATACAACAGGCTGAGTTTTAGAAGTTGGATCATTTGTGTTAGTGTATGGTGTCTATCTGATTACTGACAAACCGACTTCTATGAGCTGTTTTCTCTAAGCACCTGTGATCTCACCAGTGCAAAGCATGGTTTCACCATAAGCATCTTGCCGCTATTAATTGGGGACCTCACATCATGTTACTAGTTGATACAAATCCATTTGGCATTAATGAATGGACAGCATGTACTTCATAGCCATTCTGCTATAAGTTAGCAATGAATAAACCCATTAAAATGAAGGTTTGCTGGACTTCTTGCATTACAGTGTGAGGAGATCTGATGACTTGCTTCACAGAGAAACTGCTGAAAACTATTTTAAAAAATATTAAAGCCTCTGGAAATGGTCCTAAGAACAAACAGCAAATGAAGAAACATCTATTCAAGAAAGTCTACAAAAATTTGGTAAGAAAGGTGAACAAGGAGCACTCTCTCCTTCTCTTCTCCCAGCTCAATGAGGCAGAGATTTCATGCCAGACTGCTGCAGCCAGCAAGACAGGGATCTCTCTCCTCCCAGTTCCCAGTTGGAGGGCTTTCTTCCCAGGAGAAACAGGACTTCAGCATTTCTTTCTTATTTTTTAAATTTCCTTTATTCAAGTATAGTTGATTAACAATGTTGTATTAATTTCTGCTGTGCAGCAAAGTGATTCAGTTATACATATATATATATATACATTATTTTTCATAGTCTTTTCCATTATGATTTATCACAGGATATTGAATATAGTTCCCTGTGCTATGTTTATCCATTCTATATATAATAGTTTGTACCTGCTAATCCCAAACTCCCAGTCCATCCCTCCCCCACTCCCTCTTTCCTTTGGCAACCACAAGTTTGTTCTCTATGTCTGAGTCTATTTCTCTTTTGTAGATAAGTTCATTTGTGTCATATTTTAGATTCCACATATAAGTGATATCATATAGTATTTGTCTTTCTCTTTCTGACTGACTTCACTTAGTATGATAATCTCTAGGTCCATCCATGTTGCTACAAATGGCATTATTTTATCCTTTTTTATGGCTGAGTAGTATTCCATTGTATATATGTACCACATCTCCTTTATTCATTCATCTGTTGATGGACATTTAGGTTGCTTCCATGTATTGGCTATTGTAAATAGTGCTGCAATGAACATTGGGGTGCATGTATCTTTTTGAATTATGGTTTTCTCCATATGTATGTCCAGGAGTGGAATTGCTGGATTATATGGTAGTTCTATTTTTGGCTTTTTGAGGAACCTCCATACTATTTCCACAGTGGCTGTACCAACTTACATTCCTACCAACAGTATAGGAGGGTTCCCTTTTCTCCACACCCTCTCCAGCATTTGTTATTTGTAGACTTTTTAATGATGGCTATTCTGACTGATGTGCGGTGGTACCTCATTGTAGTTTTGATTTGCATTTCTTAATAATTAGTGATGTTGACCACCTTTTCATGTGCCTGTTGGCCATCTGTATGTCTTCTTTGGAGAAACGTCTATTTAGGTCTTCTGTCCATTTTTTTATTGTGGTTTCTTTCTTTCTTTCTTTCTCTCTCTCTCTCTCTCTCTCTCTCTCTCTCTCTCTTTCTTTCTTTCTTTCTGTTACTGAGTTGTATGGGCTGTTTGTAATTTGGAAATTAAGTCTTTGTTGGTTGCATCATTTGCAAATATTTTCTCCCAGTCCATAGGTTGTCTTTTCATTTTGTTTATGGTTTCCATTACTGTACAAAAGCTTGTAAGCTTGATTAGGTCCCATTTGTTTGTTTTTGCTTTTATTTCTATTGCCTTGGGAGACTGACTTAAAACATTGGTATGATTTATGTCAGAGAATGTTTTGTCTGTGTTCTCTTCTAGGAGTTTTATGGTGTCATGTCTTATATTTAAGTATTTAAGCCATTTTGAGTTTATTTTTGTGTATGGTATGTGGGTGGGTTCTAACTTTATTGATTTACATGTGGCTGTCCAACTTTCCAAATACCACTTTCTGAAGAGACTATCTTTTCTCCATTGTATATTCTTGCCTCCTTTGTCAAAGATTAATTGACCATAGGTGTGTGGGTTTATTTCTGGGCTCTCTCTTCTGTTCCATTGATCCATATGTCTGCTTTTGTGCCAATAGCTGTTTTGATTACTGAAGCTTTGTAGTGTTGTCTGAAGTCTGGGAGGGTTATGCCTCTTGCTTTGTTCTTTTTCCTCAGAATTGCTTTGGCAATTCTGGGTCTTTTATGGTTCCATAGGACTTCAGCGTTTCTCATCCTGCTCTCCAGCTCTCTGTTGCTGAGGCTAAGGCCTGGGTCAGTACAATCAATAAATGAAGGCACCCTTCCCATCAGGCCCCACTCACGGAATGGTGACTTACCTTGCGCATGACATGCTGAGAGTACTGGGGCTCCATCACCCTTACCCCATCTTATGACATAGTGGCTTCACGCCAGGATAAGCAAACTCAGGCTCCTGCCTCCCCCATCCACCAAGTTCACAGCTCCTAGAGCACACGTGTCACTCAGAGAGAAATTTGCCTTTGTTCCCACCCCCAGGTCCAGAGCGCTGGCTCAGAGATTTTCACCTGAGCAAAGAAGCAGGCCATAAAATAGACAGCAATCAATCTCTTTCCCCCAAAACTGACTTCATTCACAATAAACCATGGAGAAATACAAGCCAAAGGGCACTCTTAAGAACAGTGGAAATAGTGGTGAAATGCAGTTGTGAGGCAAATTTGTGGATTTAATAAAATAGAGCTTAGATGGAGGTTGGCTACATCTTGGCTACTTTGCAAGAGAGCACCAGAATAAGACAGTTGGAAGGAACCCTCCTGGGGTGAGAACAAATACTAAATGCTGATATCAGAAGCCATTCTTTCAAAGGAGCCATAATTTGATAGGATTAATTTATGGAGCTGTTTATGGGTGTTATACAAAACAATAGCACAACTAGCTAGCAATTAGTGGATTTTAACAGCTGGGTGTGGTCAGAGAAAGAAAAAAAAAAGAGAGCCCTACCAATATCACTGTCATCCCAGGGTTACTGAGGGCATACCCAAAGTTTGAAGGATACAAATCAATTGTATTTTTATACACTTTGCAACATGTAAACCAAACACAAATTTAAGAAAACTCCATTTATGGTAGCATCAAAACAAATGAAATATTAGTAATGAATTTAACAAAAGAAGTTTGGCATTATACTCTGAAAACTACAAAACAGTTTTGAAAGAAATTAAAATCTAAGTAAATGGAAAACCTTCCCAGGTCTATGGATTGGAAAAATTACACTGTTAAGATGGCAATACTCCCCAGGTTGATCTGCAGATTCAACACAATTTCTACCTGAATCTGAGCTGATTTCTTTGTAGAAATTGCCAACTGTGGAAATTAACTTATGTTAAAATTCATATGGAACTGAAGGGGCCAAAAATAGCCAAAAAATCCTGCAAACAAAGAATAAATAAGAGGACTCATACTTCCTGACCTCAAAGTTTACTACAAAACAATGGTAACGAAGACAGCATGGTACTGGCACAATAATAGACATATACAGACTTATCCCTATTTTCACTTTCTATAGTTTTAGTTACCTGCAGTCAACCATAGTCTGAAAATATTAAATGGAAAATTCCATAAGTAAACAATTCATAAGTTTAAAATTGTGAACCATTCTGAGTAGCATAATCAAATCTCACAATATTTCATTCCATCCCACCTGGGATGTGAACCATCCCCTTGTCCAGTTTATCCCACCTGTTAGTCACTTAGTAACTGCCTTGGTTATCAGATTGACTGTTGAGGTATCACAGTGCTTATATTCAGGTAACCCTTACTTTACTTAATAATGGCCTCAAAGAGCAAGAGTAGTGATGCTGGCTGTTTGGATATGCCAAAGATATGCTTCCCTTAAGTGGAAAGGTGAAAGTTCTCAATAAGGAAAGAAAAGAAATTGTATGCTGAAGTTGCTAAGATCTACAGTAAAAACAAATCTTCTGTCCATGAAATTGTGAGGAAGAAAAAAGAAATTCATGCTAGTTTTGCTGTTGTACCTCAAACTACAAAAGTTATGGCCATAGTGCATGATACGTACTTAGTTAAGATGAAAAGGGCATTAAGTTTGTACAATCAAATATTCTGAGAGACCACATTCACATAAATTTATTATAGTATATTGTAATATTCTCTTGTTCTATTTTATTATTGTTGTTGTTAATCTCTTACTGTGCCTAATTTATAAATTAAACTTTACCATAGGTATTATGTATAGGAAAAAACAGTATATAGACGATTTGGTACTATCCACAGTTTCAGGTATCCACTGGGGGTCTTGGAACAAATGTACCCCCTTTAAGGAGGGCTACCACAGATCAATGGAGTAGAATTGAGAGTCCAGAAATAAATAAATACCTCTATGGTTAACTGATTTATAACACAGATGCCAACGATCACTCAATGGGGAAAGAATAGTCTTTTCAACAAATGGTGCTAGGATAAGGATAACCACATACAAAGGAATGAAGTTGGAACCTTACTTCACACCATATATAACAGTCAGCTCAAAATGGACCCAAGGTCTAAGTGTAAGAGCTAAAACTGTGAAACTTTTGGAATAAAATATAGGGTAAATCTTCATGACCTTGAATTTGGCAAAGGATTCTTATATATGACAGCAAAACCAGGAGCAACAATAGAAAAAACAGAAATTGAATTTCATCAAAATTAAAAATTTTGTACTTCACAGGAGACAATCAAGAAAATAAAAAGACAAGCTACAGAATAGGAGAAAATATTTGCAAATCACACACCTGATAATGAACTTGTACCTAGAATATATAGAGAATTCTTATGACTCAATAAGAAAAAGTCAAATGAGCCAACTAGAAAATGGGTAAATGGTCGGAATAGACATTACTCCAAAAAAGATATACAAGTCATGAAAAGATGATTGACATTATTAGTCATTAGGGACATGCAAATCAAAACCACAGTGAGATACCATTACACTAACTAAGATGGCTAGAATTAAAAAGTCCGATAATAACAAGTGTTGCTGAAGATGTGGAGAAATTGGAACCCTCATACACTGCCAGTGGGAATGTAAAA
This sequence comes from Hyperoodon ampullatus, assembly GCF_949752795.1. Taxonomy (NCBI): domain Eukaryota; kingdom Metazoa; phylum Chordata; class Mammalia; order Artiodactyla; family Ziphiidae; genus Hyperoodon; species Hyperoodon ampullatus. Next base: position 77,822,140 of record NC_136919.1, read on the forward strand.
TGTGGCTGCTTTGGAAACAGTTCCTCAAATGATTAAACATAGTTACCACATGCCCCAGCAATTCTACTCCTAGGTATATATCCAAGAGAAAAGAAAACATACGTTCACACAAAAACTTGCCTATAAATGTGTATAGCAACATTATTCATAATAGCGCAAAGGTGGGAACAAGCCAAATATCCATGAACAGATGAATGGATAAACAAAAGGTGGTATATCCATACAATGAAATATTATATGGCCAAAAAGTAAAAATAAAACACTGAAACATGCTGTAACTTGAATGAACCTTGATAACATCCCAAGTGAAAGGAGCCAGTCACAAAAGACCACATATTTATGCTCCTACTCAGAAGTAAAATCCAGAACAGGGAAATCTATGGAGACAAAAAGTAGATTAATGTTTGCTTAAGGCTGGGGAGGGAATTTTGTTTGTTTATTTGGCCGTGCTACAGGGCTTGCGGAATCTTACTTCCCCAACCAGGGATCTAACCCATGCCCCCTGCATTGGAAGGGTGGAGTCCTAACCACTGGACCACCAGGGAATTCCCCAAAATGTTTAAAAGATAAACGGTTGCTGAAAGAAGGAAGACAAATATAGGGATAAAATACATAAAATAGTGCGGATGTTGGCCAGTGTGGGGTTTTGAGCATCTGTGAGGTCAGGATGCCTGGTCATTGCATCACCTGTATCATTTATTGATATGCCAGATTAACACTGAAAATAATAAATACACATTCAGATTTATCTCCCTAATACTTTAAAATAGACGGCATTTAGGAACAGAGACTATAAAGCTTTCTTGTATGTTAGGGACCACAGTCTTCCCTGGCTTCCAAAGTGTTCGCACATCCAGCTTAAAACTTACAATGTCCTTCCAAATCCAATAGTAATTAAGAGTTATCTCTGCTGTATTTTAGAGAAATGAGGCACAGGAAATTTATGATTTTATCCGGCACATATTCCTAAGTATTTTTTCATTCTAAAAACCTACGTTATCTCCCACTAAAAAGTAAACTCCATGATTCATTCATTCAACAAATGTTTATTACAGTGTTCCAAGCACTGTTCTAAGGACAATTTTCTCAGGGAGCAAAACACAAAATTTTATGTCCTCATGGAATGTACATTCTGTTAAGAGGAGAAAATAAGCTTAATAAATAAGTAAATCATAGGTGTGTTTGAAGGTAGCCAATCCTATGGAGAAAAGAGACCATGAGAGCAATGGTTTAAAGTGTTTATACATGAAAACCACAGTGCTGAGAAGAATGCCTGGCTCAGGGAGGCACAATGAATATTTGTTGAATAAATGAATGAATGAATAGATGTAATTCAAACTGTATGTTTGGCTCCTAAAGGTTTGCAGTTTGCACTTTTGGACTGATTTTATTTTATTTTATTTTTTAATTACTGCAGCTATAGAAAGAATTGAACATCTGTCCTCCTTTTCTGTTCTGCTTTGCTCTAAAAGGTGGCATAGTACAGTGGTTAAGCACAGAAATCTCTGGAGGGACTTCCCTGGCGGTCCAGTGGTTAGGACTTCGAGCTTCCACTGCAGGGGGCACGGGTTCCATCCCTGGATGGGGAAGATCCCACATGCTGCGTGGCCAAAAAAAAAAAAGAAATTTCTGGAGCCAGGCTGCACAGGTTCAAATCCCAGCTTTATCATGAATTTCTGAAAACTTTAATTTTATTTAACTTTATTTATAACAATTTTTAAACTGCATTCCTTTCATTAACTAAAACTTGAGGTTTTGTGTTTTGAAGACCTCCCTCTTACAGATAACTTCAATGTTGTTTGTTAGCTTCATCCTGATCATACCCTCGAGTTCTTATATTCAGTCAACATTTATTTTGTGTCAGTTGTTTGCAAAAAACTGTCTTGGGTACTAAGGATATTATATAATGATGTGCCCATCATAGATGGATGTTAATGAGTCTCTTCTGCTCTTAGTAGAAAATTTGATATATCTAGGTTCCACGCGAGATGTGAACCTCTTGTCAGCTGGGACTGCCTTGTTCACATCTAACATCCTTAGCACCTTACACAGTGACTGGTACATATAGATATACAGCAAATGTTTAATTAATGAAAAAAGTTATTCTGTAACAACAATCAATTATATATGCAAAAGGCACACCTCTGTCAGTGGTTGGACATTCTGTTTAAAATATCTTTGGTCTGTCTGAGGTTGGCCTGCCTGGGTCTGGACTCCCTTTCAAACCAAGCGAGTCTGCATGGTCGGAGGACCAGGTGACCCGTAGCTTGACAGGAGCCCAGAATATGCTTCTCTGCCTTGGACATCAGCCAGCATGGGGCCAATTTCAGAGAGTAAATTCTTCCCTCTTTAGATGTGCTGTTGCAACTCTCCCTTGTGAGCTGATTTTTCATTCTTGTGTTTTGGTTACATTTTCTTATTTCTTCTCTTTTTTTTGGGGGGGGGTCCTGTTTTTAAAGTAAAACAACAGTAGGGTTTGTTAAAATGTCTCAGTCGGGCCTCCCTGGTGGCGCAGTGGTTGAGAGTCCGCCTGCCGATGCAGGGGATACGGGTTCGTGCCCCGGTCCGGGAGGATCCCATATGCTGCAGAGCTGGGCCCGTGAGCCATGGCCGCTGAGCCTGCGCATCCGGAGCCTGTGCTCCGCAACGGGAGAGGCCACAACAGTGAGAGGCCCGCGTACCGCAAAAAAAAAAAAAAAAAAAAAAAAAATGTCTCAGTCAAATAGTGATTTATTAGCTATGATATAATGACATCAGGAAATAGCAAGCTCTTTGGCTATTTATTTCCCTTGTTATGGATAGAAAAAGTAAGTATAGAGATGTCTCAGTTGCTATGGATACCAAGTCTTTGAGATAATAGAATTCTTTTAACATAATCCAGTTCAGTTAGGTTGGCTTTTTTCTTAACTATTATGTCTACCCAACATACTCTTTTTATTTATTTATTAATTAATTTTTTAAACATCTTTATTGGAGTATAATTGCTTTACAGTGGTGTGTTAGTTTCTGCTTTATAACAAAGTGAATCAGCTATACATATACATATATCCCCATATCCTCTCCCTCTTGCGTCTCCCTCCCACCCCCTATCCCACCCCTCTAGGTGGTCACAAAGCACTGAGCTGATCTCCCTGTGCTATGTGGCTGCTTCCTACTAGCTATCAGTTTTACATTTGGTAGTGTATATATGTCCATGCCACTCTCTCACTTTGTCCCAGTTAATCCTTCCCCCTCCCTGTGTCCTCAAGTCCATTCTCTAGTAGGTCTGCGTCTTTATTCCCGTCCTGCCCCTAGGTTCTTCATGACCATTCCATATATATGTGTTAGCATACGGTATTTATTTTTCTCTTTCTGACTTACTTCACTCTGTATGACAGACTCTAGGTCCATCCACCTCACTACAAATAACTCAATTTCATTTCTTTTTATGGCTGAGTAATATTCCATTGCATATATGTGCCACATCTTCTTTATCCATTCATCTGTCGATGGACACTTAGGTTGCTTCCATGTCCTGGCTATTGTAAATAGAGCTACAGTGAACATTATGGTACATGACTCTTTTTGAATTATGGTTTTCTCAGGGCAACATACTCTTTTTTTTTTTTTTTTTTCCGGTACGCAGGCCTCTCACTGTTGTGGCCTCTCCCGTTGCGGAGCACAGGCTCTCGGACGCGCAGGCTCAGCGGCCATGGCTCACGGGCCCAGCCGCTCCGCGGCATGTGGGATCCTCCCAGACCGGGGCACGAACCCGCGTCGCCTGCATCGGCAGGCGGACTCTCAACCACTGCGCCACCAGGGAAGCCCTACTCTTTTTAAATACAAAAAATTACACCCTTTTCTCCCAACATCGGAAAGTGTATTTTAATTTTTTCTCCAATTTTGCCATGAAATTTTTCATTTTCTTATAGCTCCTCTTTTTTTTCACTAGAAAAATGATTTGGAGAAATAAATATCTCTGGCTTTAATTATATCTAAGCAGGAAAACTGATTTCATTGGTTCCACATAATTACACACAAATATCACAACATGATTGACTCAGTTGTAATGTTCAGATGTTTTTAACTCAATCTTTGAAAACCAGGTTGATTATTAAAAGGTATATAACCATTTTATTGGTTTATTGAGTCAGAATTCTTTAAAATAGAATCTCTTTAGGATGAATACTTTTGAACACAGCATTAATTCATTGCTGCAGAGGAAAAAAAATCACCAAATCTACAAAATAAAACTCAAAAAATGACAATTTATAGTTCAGGAGTATGAGAAAAGTCTATTCCCGTATGTAAAAGTAGTCAGACACCTCGCTAAGAACATACATTAAAAAATTTTTAAATGCCAGTTAAATCATCATTCACCTATTTTTCAAAAGAAATTGTTAGAGTCAATTTATCAAAATCCAGTATTTTTTTTTTTTTTTTTTTTTTTTGCGGTACGCAGGCCTCTCACTGTTGTGGCCTCTCCCGTTGTGAAGCACAGGCTCCAGACGCGCAGGCTCAGTGTCCATGGCTCACAGGCCCGGGGCCGCTCCGCGGCATGTGGGATCTTCCTGTACCCCACGCATCGGCAGGCGGACTCTCAACCACTGCGCCACCAGGGAAGCCCAGGGAAGCCCTCCAGTATGTTTCTGAACTCCTACTTTGGTTCCTCGTTCTTCATTTTAACCTATATATACTTTTTTTAGAGTAGCGTTGGGTTCATCATATAAATTTAAAATTTCTGCAATAAACATTTTTCTGGACTTTTTTTTTTTTAAACAATAGAAATTTATTTTCTCACAGTTTTGGAGGCTGGGAATTCCAAGATCAAGGACTGACAGGGTTCTGTTTTCAGTGATAGCTCTCTTCCCGGCTTGTAGATGGGTGCCTTCTTTCTGGACTGTTTTGCTGGAGGTTGCCATGTTAGAGATGAAAGGGCCAGTTTATGAGTCACAAGCCCTGGATTTTAGTCCCAACTCTGCCTCTAGTTGTGTGACCTCAGATGAGTCATTTAACCTCTCAGGTCTTAATTTCCTCATCCAAGAATTAGACATCAGACTACATAATTTTCCAAAGCCCCCTTGACATCCTAGAATATCTACATTGCTTTGAAATTTATCCAAATCTCCAATGGATATCCAGCATCAAGGTTAGTAACTGTTTTAAATAGGCATACTGAGTTCAAAATGAGATAGAAAAGAGAAAGCTTTAGAAGTACAAGCCTGCTAGCAACTTTTTTTTTTCCAGTCCTGCAGTACATTTAAAATAGTTTTAAATTTGCAGTGGAAAATAGGAATTATTTCCTATTTCCTAAATCCAACGTTCAGGTGGATCATTTCAAAACCTTTATTTTTGGTGATACTTTCCCCAGATGGAAATTAAGTGTGTAAGAGTAATACTGGCTAATACTAGCATTTATTGCCCTTACTAAATGTCAAGCACTTTGCTAAGTGCTTTATATGGCTCTTCTCATTAATCCTCACAGCAACACTATGACACAGATATTGTGATGTTTATTTTACCATTAAAAATGGACATAATAAGGTCCTAGGTGGCTCAAATAATAAGGTGGCAGGGCCAGAATTTGAATCCAAGTTGACTGATTTTATATGTTCAGAGCATATAAACTCTGTCATGCACAGACATTCAAGTTTTCTTTTTGTGGGTTATGCATTCTTCATATGTCATAACATATGTCATTATCTCCTGTGCAGTGGGCCTGATCTCAGTGAAAGGTACCACACCCATCAATAAACAGCAAGACAGAAACTTGGGAATTATACCTGATATTTCCCATTCTCTTATTTCCACTCCCTACCCATGCAGCCCATCACCAAGTCCATCCCATTTTATTTATTAAATAGCTCTCAAAATGGATTTGTGAGTCAGGGTCCCAGAGCAACACTGGCACACTTGAAGCGTTTCACCGAAGAGACTTTAATGAAGGGACCATTTATAGTGGTGTGGAAAAGCCCAAGCTAACCTACAAGAAATGGTGGAGCACCATGGTGGAGCATCAGGGGTCTGGCAACAGTGGAATGCTGTTAGCATGTGTTATGAGTTGAATTGTGTCCCCCCTAAAAAGATATGTTGGAGTCCTAACCCCCAATGCCTCACCCTTTTGCTTAAGACTTTAACTGGGTCCTCATTGCTCTTAAGGTAAAACACAAATTTAAAACTGGGATATGAGGGCATGTGGGGTCTAGCCCCTCACCTAGGACTTCTTTCTCACTCTTGTTCTGTGTGTGTATGTGTCTAGTCTCACTGGCTTTCTCTCATTACCTCTAATGCATTGTGTTCCCTCTCACCAGGGAAACTTGGTATGTGGGTACTTTTCCTTCTGCCTGGGTACAGTCCCTACCTTTGTTCCTATTGTGTTAGCCGAGGTTTCTCTCAGGAAATAGAGCAGTCCAGTCAACAGTCCTAATTTTCTTTTTCTTTTTTTTTATTAGTTTCTTCTTTATAACAAAGTGAATCAGTTATACATATCCATCTATTCCCATATCCCTTCCCTCTTGCATCTCCCTCCCTCCCACCCTCCCCATCCCACCCTTCCAGGTGGTCACAAAGCACCGAGCTGATGTCCCAACAGTCCTAATTTTCGAGTCATCTGAGGCTCCAGAATGTGTGTGATCAAACCTTCAGTTGGTTTCAGTCTCCAGCATAAAGTGAGAGAGTCTTCCTGAATAATCAGCTGAACCCAAAACATTGTGAAGTGGGACAAGTCATCCTCATTATTCCCTATCTAAAGTCCCAAACTATAGAATCCCTGTGCTGAAAGAAAAAAAGATTTTTTTCAGCCACAGAATTTTGAGATAACTTTTAAAAATCAGTGATGCATATATACATAGAAAATGTTTTGGATATATGTATTTTAAAATATTAAGGATGGTTTTGTTTGGGGGGTATGATTGGGAGAAGATACATAGTAGGAAAAGGGAGGAAATGTTTACATGTTAAAGGAAATATGTTCTTTTACAGTAACATGAAGTAGTAGAAGCTTTGTGTATTTGAATGAACCAAGAGTTCTAGAGAGAAATTGACATGGTGGAGGGAACAGTGTTGGAGTTGGAGTGGTCCATGTGGCCTCAGAGCAGGTTTTTGCAGAAGAAATCTCAGCCCTCCCTTCCTTTCCCACTACCACCTTTGATATTTTGGTTTGTGTCAACCATATGTCACTCCAGAGAGTCAAGGGGAGGAAACAAGCTAGCAGAATCTTCTATATGGGGGCTCTCCACAAGAAGACCCTCTTTATTACCATCAATTTCTACAATAGCTGCTGCAATTACAAACCAAAAATCTTTACATGTGGCTGTTGAAAAGCTATGAATAGATTTAATGAGTGAGATCTCATCCCGGCTCTGTAAAAATTCACAGTGAAAGAATGAGTCCTAGTTGCTACTCCACTGGCTTTTGTTTTTAGTTACACTACTGATTCCCAGAGACTAAAAAGGACCCTGAGGTGGGAATAAGCCTGATATGTTCAAGTCTGGGAGAAGGTTAAAGCATCATAAATAAGAGGAAGAGAGAAATGAAATCTGAGGGTTAAGTAGAGGGCAGAATATATAGGGCCTTTTAGGCTAAGATAAGTTTGGATTTTATTCTTAATGCAACAGACAACCATTGGAGGGTTGTAAACTGGAAGGTGATATGATCTGATTTACACATTGTACAGAACTCTCTGGGGTGCCATTTGCAGAATGTGATCAAAGGGACACCACTCAGGAGATTGTTGCAGCTGTCCAGGTGAAGGTTTATGGTGTAGAAACCCAGACTCGAATTTGGGCAGGGAAAATGGAGAGAAGTGGTTGCATAAAGGGTGTCCTTTTGGGGTAGTGCTGTCAAGACTTCCTGATGGATCAAATGTTGGGGTAGGAGTAGGGGAGAAGTCCAATGTGATGTCTAGTTTCTGATTGGAGGGACTAGATCAATGGTGGTACCATTTGTTGAGATGGGGCAGATTAAGGGAGGAGTATATATGGTAGGAAAAAAATGAAGAGTTCTGTCTTGGCGATCTTAGGTTTGAGATGCCTGGGACCATCGAAGTGGAGATGTTGTAATGGCTCTAATGGGGCCCCTGATTCTAATCCTGACTCCATTTCCCTGCCCTCCCCTGACTCCTCTGTTCTGTTCTGCAAGCCACTGCTCTGTTAATCTTCCTAAAGCCTGGCTTGAATCAAGTAAGGTCCATGCTTAAAAATATTCAACATGCCCTTATTGCCCTCAGAATCACGTACAGATACCTCAGTCTGGTTTTCAACCCTTGATTTATATTCTGAGTGTCTTCTTTCAGCCTTATCTCTTGCTCTGCTTTATTATCTACTGTATGACTTAGCCAAACTGGACAGTTTTCTGTTCCTCAAGTGTACCTTGCATATTCCTGTTTCCAAATCCTAGGTCAAGTTTTCCCCTTTACCTGGACTCCCTTCAAACTCAATAGTCATAATCAATTAGGACTCAGTTGAAATTATAAACATATGACTCTAGACCTTTATGGATGTTGGTATAACACTGACACTGAATTATTGCTTTAGTTATTCTTCTTATGTGTGCCTACCATCTTTCTGGCATTTAAAATGCATTAATATCAAGTAATAGTTTCAAGTGCATTTTATTAAACAGTGAAGGGGTCATGTGGTTCCAAATGAATAGAATGAGAGATATACATCTTTGAAGTCTCATTAGTCGTTACTGAGGAGCCATGAGAGCAAAACTCACCACTCAGAAGTTCAAAATAATTTTTGAAAAGTTAAAAGCCTAGGGGATAATTTATGGAAAAATCCAGCGGAAACCCCCTCTCATAAAATAAAATAAGGGCATCAATATTATTAAAGGAGAGCAGGGTGAGAGTAGGATTTTAATAGTAATAATACACTTGAATAGCAACTTAAATGCTAGCACCAACATTCTTACTGTTGTTGGTATGTTACTATTCCTAGTTTAGTGAGAGGCCCTGTGTTGCCTTTTGAAAAAGTTTACAAAGCCCTGGTACCTTTAACAGAGTTTTGTGCTCTGTGGGCTCACATCATTACATCCATCAGAAAACACATCTACTAATGAGAAAGAAGAAGTAACATGGTGGTTAGGTGCCATCCAGAATATAAAAAAAGCCACTTCATGCTTATTGGAATTTGCATATTTATATTCTGTTGGAAAAAAAATGTCACAAGTATAATAACTGTAGGTTAGTAAATTTTGCCATCAATTACAAAATATTTTTAAATTCAGTGTTATGGAGAGTACTTACCTAGTCTGTACAAATTTTTTTAAATGAAGTGTTTTTATCAGTTGCATCATACGTGACTAAAATAGTGGTTATTATTTTTGAGTCTGTGGCTAAGGTGACATAGAATAAATTGTATCTATTGATCATCAAATTGAATCCCATTAAGATTCATAGTTCAACACAGATTGAGCTATATAGTGAACACTGGATCGGATCTTCTTTTAGCCTGAGGTTCATAATTCCAACCCCAGGCATTTAAAAATTGCCCTTTGAATAGCTCTCCTGTCCACTGGTGCTATTTGAGGCCTTAAAATTTCATTACCCCCTTGAACATGTTAATTTAGTTTAGAACAGATGTGTGTGACATCTGTGCACATATGTTTCCTGCAGAATTCTTGGGAGTGGAGGATCAGTCCTCCAAATTTGAAGCAGATCCCTTATGATGAACACACTTGAAATCACTATTTCTGGATCTGAGAAATTACACTACCTCCCTATCTCTAGAACTATCAGTGTTTTATGTGGCAGGCAGTCATGCAATTTAATGAGTTCCCTTTTTCTTCCTCCCAGATTTTTCCCCTAGCACATTACAGTTTTCCAGCTGGGATTGGGCTTGGGACTCACTCATTTCTGGGCCTGGAAGTCAGTCTGGCAGGCCCAGTCCCAGAACTATGGCCTCCTTACAAAGCCAGCTTTCTAAGGGAGCTCCTTGACTACAGAGAAACCCATCAGAGCATGAAGTTTCTTTCATCAACTTTTGGGAGCTCTGACAAATGTTCTGCACATTTTCACCAGGTGTTCTGACTTCCCAATGAGGTTTCTATGGCTCCATAGTCAACATTTTCCAATGCTGACTTTGGAGCTTAGGAGAGAGCTCCAAGATATAATGTCATTTTACATTTTTTAAAAAGTCATTTCAAAAATGATAGGAATGTCAGTTATATTTGACATTATATGTCAGTTATATTTGAGAATGAAACATTTTCTGCCAGGGCAGGCATACACTCCTAGAGAGGAGCCCCCCACAGTCAAGTGTTCATACTTAATCATGCAGATGGTCCGGGGGTGAGTGATGCTCACCACACCAGAGTCCACAGTCAAAGTGCTCCTGCCATCTGTCAGATGACCATGGAAAGGTAGGTATAGGTAACCAGAATATGCCGCCCCAAAATATAACTTTGGGAGACCAGAATATGCCATTTTAAATAGGCCTCTTTGGCATAAGGATTATTTTGAGAAACAGCAGGCAAGGGAAAAGCTCTGAAAACAGAGTAGAAGTTACCCTTTGGGAAGGGAAATTTACATTTATAAAGGAAACTACCATTTGTAAGGGTGTCTCTTTCTCTGTACCAGGAAAAGAAAGATGACTCTAAATCCTAAAAGACTCTTATTAATGGAGAAGACACATCTGCATAACAAATCTTACTCTTCTTTACTGTACTTTTCTGGTCATTTTCCCATAACTGGCCTCCCCTGTGCCCATCCTCCTTTTTTTTAGCTGAAGATGGTTTCTAAGCTCAAGTTCTAGCCACCTCTTTGAATTTACTCATCCCTGAGTTTCTCCCATGTATATGAGAGATATACATGTTAATAAACTTCTGTTTGTTTTTCTCTTGTTAATCTGTCTTTCATAACATTGGTCCCAGCCAAAAAACTAGAAAAGCAAAAGGAAAAATGTTTTCTTCCTCTTCATAAGGATGTAACAAACTCAAGCCCATTGTCACCCACAAACTGGCCTTTTTTGGGTGCAGATTTTATAACACATAGATATTTTTCTATTGCTCCCACCTGGGGAATCAATCAGCTTTAAAAAAAGTCTCCCAGAGTGATTCTGTCAAAATCCCAGTCCATAATCCTCAGCATCTGTCCTAAATCTCTCCTGCTATGTCTACTATGACCTAGTGTGATTTATTGCAGGGCCAGGTAACCTTGGAAACACGTCAAATCATTGGGTTACAGTTCAACAACCATTAGTTTCTAGAGGTAGTTCAGCACTCATTTAAAGATAATTCAGATTTTTATAATAACATCTAGAAGTTATTATAAATACTAAGATTATACATTGTGAATAATTAAGAATTATGGAGCTCGGCCCACGTAGGAGGCATGGACTAAGTGCTTTCACTGCATTATCTTACGCTTGTGAAATCTCGCTATCATAGGTGCTAGTTATGCCAATTTTACAGATGAAAATAGAGATTCAGAGAAGGGTAACTTGCCTAGCTAGTAAGTGGTAAAACTAGATCTGGAACCTAAGGGTATCTAAGACCAAAATACGTCATTTTAGCTACCATGCTATGTTTTTTTCTCACAGTCCTTATCTGGCTTGTTTTTACTTTCCGGTCAAAATTTGAGCTAATGTTTTCCATTTCCCTGGCCTTTGGGAAAGCACTTGGACCCCAAATATCATCCCTTTCTTTGGGTTTCAAGCAGTTGTTGGGAAAACATAATTAAAAGCCAAATCTCTCAATCCAGAAAATCTTGCCACAAAGATGGAAGAGAAAGAGACAATTTTAATGTTGAAGAAGCATTAAACCAGAATGTGATGAGCATCGCAGGCAACCCACTGAAGGGACTGCAAGACAGAGGGAAATCTCGCTCTTTTATGTAGCTGAGTGGCAATTACATTAGATAGGTTTTGCAATTTGCAGTCAGGTGACAAGTTAGACCCATCTCCTCCCAGGATGCTGGGGATGGGCCTTACTTTTCTTAATGATTACATTCCAAAGAGATGGCTGCTGGGTCCTTGAGGAAATTTTCCCGAGTTGTGAGACTGGCAATTAAAGTCATTAAGAAGATTTACATACCTCTGAGAAAGATAAATTCTGAAGGAAAACAGAGGGGAGGGAGGAAAATCTTCTCCCTGATTTTCAACAGGGAGAATTAAGCCTCTTATTTCTAATTTGCACTTGCTTCTTACACTATCTAAATCTTAATTCTTCAGGATTACATTAAGCTTGACCCACCCTTCTCCATACACCCGGCTTTTCGGGTCAGTAACTCTTTACTGCCCCTTCTCCAAAAATTTCCTGAGGAGTTCTCACCACACCACTCCACCTAGGATTTCCCTTCTCTGGTCTCTCAGCTGTCTCTAAAGCAGCTACCACCCTGAGACACAAGTTTCCTTAGGGATAGCATAAGAGTGATCATTAGCTTCTCTTCAAATGAATTTACATTTCACTCACTCTGGGGGCTGGACTGGGAAAACTCCCAAATACACATCCTGTGGAGGACCCTGCCTGCCCCCAGCATTCAGTGACTCAGATTATACTTTCTGGAAGAGGTCAGCCTCCAGGAAGAATCTCTCCAGGAGAAAGATAAAAGTGGCCTGTCAGACAGAGATCCAGTTTCCAGTTAAGTGACCAGAAGAAACAATTCACTGCCTGAGCTTTATATAAATCAAGCCTCAGTGGAATCCCAGGATTATGTAGGGGAGGAAAAGGTTTTCCTCCAGCCGCTTCAGGTTCCTGGCTGGGTCTGAAAGCTAAATTGACAAAGACAGATTAACGGGGGGAAAGCATACAAGTTTATTTAATACACGTTTGACGTGACATAGGCGCCTTCATTAAGGAAATAAAGACCTGCAGAAACCATTAAACCTGAGTATTTTCATGCTAGGTTTGATGACGGGTGCACATTCGAGAAAGAACATGATAAGTTAAGGACTATGAGGTAAGTGTAGTAAACTGAGGGAAACTTAGCAAGGCCTGTTTCAGTAAGATTCCTCTCTGTGTCCCTTTGTCTTGGAGATCAGGATGCTCCTTTCCTCTGGGAGTAGGGAGGGCACCTCTCACATGAGGGTCTTATGACCTGCTTGCGGGGAGAGGGGTGGGAGGTCAGAGAGACCAACTTGTTTCTACTGTTTTCTCAACCTCCTTCAGTCAAGGTGCCATATTTTAGGGTGGTGTGTTCTGAACCCCATCACTTACCATGAATTGCATTGTCCAACACAGGAGTGCAGCTCCTGAGGGTGCCTCCCCTCCAATTCTCCTTTTGACCATTCTTGTCCCCCTAGCATCTCTTTTACATACAGAACTGTTTTTTAAAAACAACTAATTTCATCTATGGATGAAGTGATATGATGCTGAAGGGGATCAGGATATGCCATCTCAAAATGTGTCACTTTAGCTTAAGAATTATTTTCAGCTGAAGGCATTTGAGTTGCTGAAATCCCTTATCTGCCTCAAAGCAGTGCCTCAAATTTCACCACTCCTTTGGGTATCCACTTCCTTCTGTGATGTCTCTGTGCAAGTAAATTTAAAAATTAATAAACTTATATGCCTTCTCTCCTGTTAATCTGTCTTTTGTCTTTTAAGTTTAATTTACAGGCCTCCCCAGCCACTGAACCTAAGATGGCAGAAGAAAAGTTTTTCTTCTTCTATGTCTAGGGTTTGCTTTAAAATAATGTGGAAGGGGAGAATGGGTGGGAAAGAACTGGCAATGGGTGGATGGTTGTTTAGGCTGGTGATACCTCATTTTGTATATATTTAACATTCTCCATACTGAAAAGGTTAAAAAAAATAGTTGAGTTCTTTTGTTGCCAAGAATTTGCTGATTTGGTTTCCTATCTTTGGTTATGGTTTTGATTATTAGGATAACAACAAGGAAGAATTTATGGTTGAAAATTCACCACCAGGGCTTCCCTGGTGGCGCAGTGGTTGAGAGTCCGCCTGCTGATGCAGGAGACACGGGTTCGTGCCCCGGTCCGGGAAGATCCCACATGCCGCGGAGCGGCTGGGCCCGTGAGCCATGGCCGCTGAGCCTGCGCGTCCGGAGCCTGTGCTCCGCAACGGGAGAGGCCACAACAGTGAGAGGCCCACGTACTGAAAAAAAAAAAAAAAAAAAAAAATTCACCACCAGATTTTTGCAGGAGATAGTTGGTTGTCTCTATGGGTAGAGTAAGTGATCACCTGCATGTACACTAATACCTATTATGTATTGAAGGCCTACGATATGCTAGACACCATGTGCAGTACTTCATAAACACTATTTTGAATCTTCACCAAAACCTGCCAGGTAGGTATTATTATCTCCACCTTCCAAGCATGGGAACTGAGACTCTGATACTAAGTTAGCCAGGGTCACCCAGCCAGTAAATGACAGAGCTGGTATTCAAACCCAAGGGTGTCCCCCTCAACTCTCTGCTCCTTCATTTATATATTTGACATATGTTTATTGAATGCCTGTCATGTACCAGGCATTATTCAGAGCCATGAACTTGGAAAATGCCATCTTTGCCCAAATCAGCAGAACCTGCAATCTCCTTCTTCTACCCTGAACCACTTCCAACTCATGGATTTGACTCTGAGCAGGAAAGCATGTTCTGATGCTTATCTTCTCCCAACCATATGGAAAGCCAAGGTACAGCAAAGTTATTGTCAGGAAAAATTATCCAAGACTTGGAAATATGCTAAAAAGATTATTGAATGTCCTTTCAGTGAAGTGCTGGGCACTGTCTAGTGGATGCTTTGTGGATTAGCTGATTACATAGAGGTGACACTTGGTTCTCTTTTGATTGATGTATATTGTCCCATTTGATAAGGATAGAAGTTCTTTTATGGAAAACTGATAGCAATGTAAATGATTCTGGCCAATAGCAAGAATATAGAGACAACTGATTTTTGCCCTGCAGAAAAAATCATCCTAAACATTACACTTTATTACTTGATATGACATTAGCCAGACTTGTTCCTATTAGCAAAACTGTGTCAGCCTTCTTGTTTGCCAATGCCTGGCTGGTTTGGAGAAGAAGTCAGGGGCCAAATCATGGTAGGTCTTGCAGACTGTGAGGAGGAGTCTGGATTTTACTGAAAGTGTGATGTGAAGCCATTGGAAAGGTTTAAGCAAAGGAGTGACATAATGTGAATTATGCTCTCTAAGGATCACTGAGGCTGCAAGGTGTTCTGAAGTCAGATAGACATGGGGCTTTGGGAAAGCTATTCCATCTCTCTTGACTACAGATCCCTCACAGTAAGTAAAATGATAACTGCATGCAAGATTGTTGTGAAGATTACATGGGGCTAGAGACATGCATACCTACCCCTCCTGACATAAATCATGGGTCACTTACACGAGTGTGTCTGCACTAAGCTAGGCTGGGCTGGCTTAGCCATTAGAAGCATCCAGGTGGCATCTTCTGAATGATCCTTACTTCCTCTCTAAAAGGAGAAGGCGTCATGGAGGTAGTTAGCCTAGGTAGGGGACAAGGGTGAAGGTGAGAATAAGAATTTAAACTCATGCCTTATGAGCCCTGGCAAGTCTGCAAATCTAGATTGAATAAGGAACAGCTGAATAGGGGGTTTGTTTTGTTTTGTTTTTGTAGACAAATGTGAAATATTCCTTATTGTTATTCTTGTGAAAGCCAGAAAGGAAGGAGGAAAGGAAGGAGGGAAGGGAAGGGAAGGGAAGGATGGAAAGAAGATGCCCTACATTGCAGATAGGTTTGAGTTGAAGAAATTCTCTCATGCATAGGTTTCTTGATCTTCCTTTTTGAAGGTCCCTGAGTACTGACTTTCTATCCCTTTTGCTTGGGGCAGTTCTTTAGGCCTAATTATAGGAAAGGGAAACCTGGCCTGAAAAAACTCAGAAGAAAGAAGAAAAGAAAGAACCTTTGGTTCCCCAGAATGTCTGAGGATTCTCCTTACCCTTTACTGGTGGGGGGTCACCAAGGGTATCTTATACCTGGTAGAGCACCTGGTGCAGCAACACCACCATGAGGTTAATATCATCTCCCCCAATGAACAATTGTTGAAACTGAGGTCCAGAGAGCTTGAGTAATGCATAGCTGGTCAGTAGTGTGGCTAGTACAGAAAACAAATTGTACCTGACTCCAAATCTCACACTCTAAACCTCATGGTAGGTGTGTATCAGCATTTTCATATGGTTTGTTTTCTATTTGAGACATTGCCAGAAACCAGCAGTTAATAAGGCACATCTTGGCTTTATGCCCTGTATTAGCTCAGGTCATATTTTGTATCATTGAATCTGATGGCTATTTCTCTGCCATGTGATCATTTCTGTGATCTTAGGAGAGTCTGTCTTCCTACCCCTGAATTGGCAGAGTGGGATATGAAGCATTAAGACTGAGGAAGGAATATGTGTGTGTGTGTGTGTGCGTGCGAGAGAGAGAGAGAGAGAGAGAGAAAGAGAGAGAGAAGAGAGAGAGAGACTTTGGGGGCAGGGAGAATATGCTTATTTTAATTTTTGGAGACAATGCAGTAATTCATCATCACATAAATTCTGGTCTGTGGTAGCCCTTTGTGGTATTTAGCTCACTAGTAAAACTTTCTGCTTTCATTTGTTCCAATCGTAGCCATTTTTGTAAATGACTAAAGCAATTGGCTCCTTGGTTTATTTCTCCTCCTGAGATGTACCTAGGAGAAAGTAGAGTAAAACAGAGTTGTTTTTGAAACTAGCAAGAGAATCCCTGACACTCCTCCTTACATTTTTAAAAGAGGCATTTAAAAGCAGCCTTCTTCTTTGGTTAGTTCTTGCATATTTGCCTACAGAAGTGAGGCACTAATGGTGGTGGGTGAGACAGTGGGCTGCCAAGGCCATGTTTCACCCAAAAGCCATGTCATCACAATTCGGACTCACTCCTCAGCACTGGGCCTTATTCGTCATGACTCATTGGTTGTATGTGGACAAAACCCACCCAAACCAACTTAAGCAAAAGAATTTATTAAAAGGGCAAAGAGATCTTTTAGAATATTCCAAGGCAGGGATGCGGCTAAGCCAGGAGCAGATGGGAACCACAAGGGTGTGTCTCTGTGTCTGCCTCATTTTTCTGTCTTTCTGCAGTCTAGCTTCCTCTGATTTTTTTATTTTGTTGGAAAAAACTAGTTTTCCAACAGCTTTGGAGCTTAAATGTTATAGTTGTGATTCTCCAGAAATATTTATCTTTGTCTCTGTCTGTGCCACACCTCCCACCCCTTTCTCTCTTTCTCCAGTGAGAAAAGAAGAGGCTCTGATTTATTAATCTTGGTCAGTTGCCCACCCCCAGGCCAATCACCCATGGCCATGGTATTGCAGAACTTTATACTACAGAGCAAGGCTGTATAGAGCTCGGTGGCTATGACCATGTGTATGGGGCTGGGGTGGGGGGTGTCCACTGTACATGTGTTGGTTTGCAAAGGTATATTTAACTGTGCTTCTTGAGATTTTCCAGGAATGATGGAAGCTGATGGCTATGTAGTGGTTGGTCTGATCAGACAGGCTGACCCTCATAACTAGAGTCATATCTCTCATGATTGTGATGTGTTCTGTTTTATTTCCTATAACTTTAATAGTGGTTCCATGTCGTCTCATGAGAAATTTATTCACTGTAGCTTTAAGGAGGCAAAATGGAGCAGCAACAGCTTCCAAAGATGAGCTTAAGAAAGAAAAACAGTTCTGGGAAAAGGAGTATATAATTTCCCATGATTTTCTTTTAATTCAAAGATCCAGAAGCCTCCAATATTAAGATGCAAATTGAATAAAATTTGTGTCCTCCATGGCCAGCACTGGAGAACAATTCTCCTCCAAAGGTGAAGGGGCTGGACCTCATGGTCCTGACTCTTGTCTTCTATTATCATCCGACTTTTAAGAATCTCCTATCATTTTCCACTGTTATCATCATTTTATTTGGGCTGTAGGTAATCTTCAATATTTCTTCTCATGGACGGACACTTGATTGCCCTGACACCCCAAAACTCAGTGGTGACAAGGTTGGCACGTTCAAACAAGATTTTACTTAAGGTCAAGAGAAATGAGATAACATAGCTTATGAAATAGAGTCACCCTTTATGAACATTTGGAAGAGTGTGCTTTCCATTTCTTTCTATTTGTATTTCCATCTTTGCTTTTCACAGTACTGAGGAGTGTGATGAGCACATGCAAAAAAGCACTGAGTTCCGTCCACAAGTGAGTGTTACTAGGCAGTGGGGGAGAGGATTTGTTGTCAAAGAATGGTTGGTTAGAATATTCCTACTTCACCCCCGTGGTTTCTGTCATCACGTATTTTTTAAAAATCTTCTCTGCAAAGTTCACTTTTGTCGTTGTATTTGTTTTCTAATACTGTTGTAACAAATTACCACAAACTTAGTGACTTAACACAAATTTATTATTATATACCTCTGGAGGTCAGAAGTCCAACATGGGTCTCACTGGGCTAAAATGAAGGTGTTGACAGTCTTTCTTTCTGGAGACTCCAGAGGAGAAGTGTATGTATGTATTTTACCCTTTCTAGTTTCTAGAGGCCACCCATATGGATTGGATTTTTGACTCATTTTTTCCATCTTCAAAGCCAGCAATGTCACGTATCTCTGACCCTTCTGTGGTCATGTCTCCCTCTGACCACAGCTGGGAAAGGGTCTCAGATTTTAAGAACCCATGTGATTGGGCCCACCTGGGTAATCCAGGGTAAATGCCTGATCTCAAGGCCCTTAACTTAATCCAATCAGCAAAATCTCTTTTGCCATGTAAAGTTACATGTTCCCAGTTTCTGGGGATTAGGACACAGACATCTTTTGAGTGCCATTATCTGGCCTATCATGGGCATGCAAACCACTTTTGATTAGAAGAAAAAAATTCTATCATGAACGTGAAATAACTGAAACCTCTTCTGCCTTCCAGGGAGATGATATAGTTCTTCTCCATAGTAGATTAAAAATTTTTTTACTTCTATTAGGAAAACACAGTCATCACTTGGTCTTAACAGGCCTTTTTGGCTATGAAAGGCCTTCCTAGACTTGGATAAGATGGGAAAGGTTCAGAAGAAGAAGAAAGTTGCTCCAAATAATAAAGTAACATGGACTTTGGGAAACTGCACATATGCACATATACCCAATATTTATCAAGAACACTTGCAACCCATTTACACACCCAAATTAATAAACCTCTAATTTACAGTCTCCAATGTGACTGAAATTCCAAATTTTGCTCTGTTTTGTAAATTTTTTAAAAAGAGAACATTGCTTTTGACCTCACATTATGTTACACACATGGAATCTCTGTGGAGCAGGGCTTGGAGAGCTTCCTTTGCCTTAGTTGGAGTTTATAGGGATTTTTCCTTATTCCCTGTTCCAGAGACAAATGTCTACCCATGAGGCCTTGCTGCCTTTGAAATGGTAAAATATCACACACAAGCGCATGTAATACTGGGGGTGTGGGGAAGGGGAAGATCTCTGGAACTTTTTCAACTTGCAAGACTAAAACTCTATACTTGTTAAAAAGCAACTCCCCATTTTCCCCTCTCCCCAGCCCCTGACCACCACGATTCTACTTTCTGTCTCTCTGATTTGGGCTATGCTAAATATTTCATATAGGTGGACTCATGCAGTATTTATCTTTTTATGATAAGCTTATTTTATTATACTTAGCATAATATCCTCAAGGGGTATCTGTGTTGTAGCATGTGACAGGATTCAGTTCTTTTTTAAGGTTGAATAATATTCTATTGCATGTATATACCACATTTTAAAAATCCATTCATTTATCAATGGACATTTAGGTTGCTTCAAACTTTTGGCTGTTGTGAATAATTCTGCAATGTACACAGGTGTACAGATATCTCTTTAAGATCCTGTTTTAAATTTCAATTGGATATATACCCAAAAATGGGATTGCTGGATCCTATCGCCATTCTATTTTTAACTTTTTTGAGGAGCCTCCGTACTGTTTTCCACAGTGGCTGCACCATTTTACATTCCCACCAGCAGTGCACAAGGGTTCCAATTTTTGCTTACCCAGACTCTTTTATAGCTGGGTTTTTCATGTGGCTTAACTGATACCAAGCATATGCCACTGAGAGATGTGGAAGGCAGAAGTTCACATTGTGAAGCTGTTCCTGGGCAAGCAAGGTGTGAGATGTTTGGTTTTCTGTGACAGAAGTAGCTGAGGTCCCAGTGGCTGGTACTTAGCTTTGGGGATGTCAAGAAGCAGAACATGGGACGTCGATTTCACTTGCATGGAGATCAACAGAGGCAGTGGGCAGCCTTCTGACTGTGGCAGCAAACTCCGCAGTATTGTTCTGGAAGTTGTTCCTGGAATCTCAGCCTGGTGCCTGCATCTCCAGCTCTTCCAGTGATTTTGTAAACACCTAATTCTAGGAGTGATGGAGGGAGTGGGGATCACATAGTAAAACCTGACTCCCAGTTGTCTGCCTTCTGCTTAAACTTGTTGGAGGGGTTCCTGTTATCTGTGACTGAACCCTGACTGACATAGTCCCTCCCTGGTAGGAGCTGCAACGTGAAATAGGGGAGCTTTCAATGTTTATGTTTCAGCTATGCGAGAATGCTTATTTCTCTAAGAGAGAATGGAGACAGCACAGACAGAGACAGAGAGTTTAAGTAAGACTGAATTTAGGTTCCCACTATCCAGGATGCCCTGCAACACACATTACCAGTTCATAATTTGGTTATACAACCTGCTTGTGATTACAAGAGATACCCCCAAATCTTTACTATGAATTCTGCCTTTTGCTTAAGCTCATCCGAGATGGATTTCTGCCACTAGCCAATCAAAAGTTGCATTGGGGTGTAGAGTACCTCGGAGATGTTATTACTGGATTATAGCTTTAAATAATTAGCCTATTAAGTGAGTCCTCCTCTCTACTCTGCCAAATTTACTGTTACTTATTCTGATCATTTAGAGTTTGGAGTGAGAAGGTCAAACCCAAGGCCAGGGCTTGCGTCTGCTTTGGTTCACAACTACAGCTGTCATCCTAGCAGATCTTTCACTGCTGGAAAATCACGTCAAATTAAGGGGCCTACTGTTGGCAGCTTAAAAATCTATAAAGTGTACAAGTAGCGTATAACTGGGGCACAAGTGGGCCACCAAGCAAACTGCTCCACCTAAGACAGTGCCGCCTTCCAACTGGGAGGTGGTGCTCTGCCTTATAAGTGGCTCTCCAGGGCGGAAGTTTCAAACTTAGGAAGATGAGCCTATCTTTCACTCAAATCCAGTGGAGCAGTTAGCAACCCCACAGCCAAATACATCCTGTCCCGAAGAGTGGCCTACTTGAAATTTCAAGCAAAATGTTTCTGTTAGCAACTTAACTAGTAACTGTAAACTGGTACCCCTAAGCCTTGCCCATAACCACCACTGGGTGGCAGCCAGCTGCCAAGTGTCAGATCAGCTATAGGAGACAATTTTCGGGCATCTGTGACCACCCTGTGTGTGCTTTTTTGTTTGGAACCCTTACCCCTACCCCTTGCTGAAAGCATACCCCTGGTGGTCATGTTTCTCCATGTGATCCCTGCTCCCTTTGTTACTCCTGCTTTTCAAATCCTTTGACCTGCCCTTGGAGGAGCCAATCTTTGACTAGCCAGTGATCCACCAGACTTGTTCTCCAGAAAGTGAAGTAAGGAAGATACGACCTCATTGGTAGTGAGGACTGGAGTTCAAAGAGCCTATGGACTAAAAGCACAAGCAGTGAAGGAAAAATATTAATTGGATTTCATCGAAATTAATAACTTTAGTGTATCAAAGAATACTGTCAAGAAAGTGAAAAGACAACCCATAGAATGGGAGAAAATATTTGCAAATCATATATCTAAGGGACTAATATCCAGAATATATAAAGAATTCTTACAACCCAATAACAAAAGACAACCCAGTTTAGAAAATGAGCAAAGGATATGAATAGACATTTCTCCAGATAAAGTGTACAAATGGCAAATATGCACATGAAAAGACGCTTAACATCATTAGCCATTAGGGAAACGCTAATAAAACCAACAGTGAGATACCATTTCACACCCACTATGGTGGCTATAATAAATTTTTTAAAAAGGAAAATAACGAGTGTTAGGGGTTGGAGAAATGGAACCCTTATACATTCCTGGTGGGAATGTAAAATGGTACAGCTGCTGTGGAAAATAGTCTGGCAGTTCACCAAATAGTTAAACATAGTGTTAACATATATGACCCAGCAATTCCACTCCTAGGTATATGTCCAAGAGAGTTGAAAACATGTTCATACAAAAACTCGTATATGAATGTTTGTAGCAGCATTGCTCATAATAGCCAAAAATAGTGAAATCAACCCTGCCCGTAGTGGCTTACAGTCCTGGGGTGGGGTAGGGAATTAGACTGGGTTATATGTGCAGAGAAAGATGTGAGAGGCAGAGAGGTGGTCCCTGCCTGGGGGCGCTTACACTCTGCTGGGACAAAGGGACTACAATCAATAGAAACATACACACATGTAAACCCTATACATAATCAGGAACTGGGTTGAAACAAGGATAAATTTTGGTAAAAAAGCTGGACCTTAAGCAAGGTTTAGTTTGGTGGGGAAGTGGGCTGAGGAGAGACCCTCATGATGTGGAGGAACAAACCAGGGCCAGGGCTCAGGCACTGCAATGCTAATGCAAATGCCAGCTTGGCCACTAGCTGTATGAGTATTTGTAATTTTCTGGGCCTCAACTTCCCAGATTGCAAAAGGGGGAGGTAGATTAGTTCATCTCTATGGTCCTTTAGGGTTTTTACAAGTTGTTTTTTCCAGGTATAGTGGAAAATGGAATTGGTTTAATAAGGGAGGAAAGTCTTGGGAAGAGAACTATAAAACTTATTAGCAAAAGCTAATTCTTCTGATTAGGGGCCACTATTGGCATCTGAAAAGGGATGTTTTATAGGTTTATTCTTATGGATGTGTGTAGGATTCAGGGATATTTATGTACATGACTGAAGGGGAGGAGGAATGGAATTCCATGTACATCACTGATATTTGACTAAGTGATCTATTTGATTCTACGAACTGCCCAGATATGGCATATTTGTGCATAAGATTGAAACTGAGACTGTGGAAGCAAAAAGCTGTGGGGAAATACGGCATTTTGAAAGAATAACTCCTTGTACTTTTGTAGTGTGCATAGAGGCGAGACAGAGAGTAGAAGATGAAGATGCCCTTATGTGGCTAGAACTCAGGGCTCACTCACCGACCACAGCTGTCCCCCGCAACTCTCCACTCCTTCATTCCTGCCAGACAACCTTTTCTCCACATCACTTCTCATCCCTCTGCCATTCTTTATTCTTTCAGTCCGTCAGTCCTCTTTTGACTCCTCTTGACTCCTTATAAACTCTGAACTCCAAATCAGTTGTTGCCTTACCCCCAACAATTCTCAAATTAGTTGTCGCTTTGCCCTCCCACCCTGTCTTCCACATCAGTGGGAGCTCCCTCTATCCCCCTCCTCCCTGACAAAGTTCGCCCATGCTTCCTTTGGGGACTTATACCCTGGGAATTTCTCTATATCTTTTCAAACCTCCTTCTCATCTCAGCCAAAATTCTACCATGCCCCCTAAAAAGACTAGTTCCTGATACCTGTCCCTTTAATAATGCTGTATATCTGTATATTTTGTCCCTTTCCACTGGCATTTTCCAGTTTACAAAAACAAACAAACCACTTCTTTTTGTTCAGCTTTAATACTCAGAAATATTGGTAATAAACAAAAATAAACAAAGTAAACTTAATATTTTAACCTGGTCTGTTAGCTGTTGTTGAAATTTGAGGGAACAGAGCTTCAGATCAGGTTATGGAGTAGAAGGACACACATTTTGAATAGAAACCCCAACTCAAAGGGGCTTCAACATTGAATGAAAATTCTAAAGAGGGGCTGGCCACAGGGAAGACTTGATTTTGTGACTCACTGATGTCATCAAGAACCTGGTTTCTTTCATTTTGTCTGTTTCTCCTTCCATGGTGTCAACTTCATTTAAAATAAGCTCTTCTTGTGGTCCCAAGATGCCTGCAAGCACTCCCTGAGCTATGGGCTTTCTATACAGGCAAGAGAAACTTCATTGCAACCTCCCCAGCCAAAGCCCTGATGTTTGCTCTGATTCGTCTGACTCAGGTTGTGTGCTCACCTCTGATCGCTATGGTTATGAAGGGAAATGTAATGATTGCCATAGCCTCAGTCACATGCTCTACTCCTATAGCTGGAGTGGAGTTTTCTTTCCTGAAACTATATGACTCCCTTAAACTAAATCATAGTGCTTGCCCTTTGCTCATTTACCTATAGGACATGCAGATAGATTTGGACCACTTACTGACTGCTCTCTGAACCTACGCCTAGTTGGTGCTCTAACTTTTCTTAGCTCCAGCCCTCGCACTCAAGTCAGAGCACTAGATGTTAACAAAGTACCATGTGGAAAACTCCAGAACCGTGTGTGGAAGCCTCTGGGCAGAGATGAAAGGATGCAGGGAAGTGATGGGGTGTGGGGTAAGGACTGCATAGCCATATAATAGTCATGTGGTGATGTCATGACTTTAACTCTCCAAACATCTGCTGGGAGGCTCCTATTGCTAAAAGTGGAACAGCTGATTAGAGGACAAAATGAATTCTGACCAGAAAGGAAAAGCCAGTTGGTGAAACAGAAGGTATGGGAAACATGGGAGGAAGTGTGAGTCACCTTGAAATTCATCATGGCAGAGAAAGGGAACAAATGGGTATGTTCAGACACAACCATTGGCTTTTTTTTTTTTTTAATCAGAGGAAGGTAAAATGAGTCCATAGTTTCTAAAAGGGACTATCACTTAAGAAGAATAGAAGAATAAGTAGCTTTTAAAAAAGGAATGCTTACTCTGTAATTTTGGGTTAGCCTAATGAGAAGGACACTGAGAAGACATTAAAGAAATAAAACATGCTCAAGGAACAACCCAAGCTTAGATTTAGAAAGAACAAAAACAATCTCAGAAGCAGGCCACATGGTTAAGGATGCATATAAGACCGCAGACATGGCACAAATCTATACAGATGCTACATCCTGAACGCTAACTGTGAATATGTTGAGACTTGAGAAAATGTTAAAACCAAACACTGTAGAGTATAAAGAAACAGAAATATAATGTTGTACACAGGAAACATATAATGTTACAATCCAATGTTACATAAATAATAATAAATAAAAATTCTTTTTTAAAAAGTTTGGTGTTGGGCTTCCCAGGTGGCGCAGTGGTTGAGAGTCCGCCTGCCGATGCAGGGGGTGCGGGTTCGTGCCCCGGTCCGGGAGGATCCCACGTGCCGCGGAGCGGCTGGGCCCGTGAGCCATGGCCGCTGAGCCTGCACGTCCGGAGCCTGTGCTCCGCGGCGGGAGAGGCCGCAGCATCGGGAGGCCCGCGTACAGCAAAAAAAAAAAAAAAAAAAAAAAGTTTGGTGTTTTCACTTATTTTTTAAAGCAAAAAAAAAAAAAAAAAAGCCCACAAAAAAGGAAGAGATTATTGTTTGAGGAAGATGTATAAAGAGAAAGCAGAACCCCTCAGCTGCCTTTTTTGCCTAACTTTCCCCTCTTAAGGAAACTTTTTTTTAACATAGAAATGCTAGTACGTCAGAGAGAACTGTAGTCCGAGAGAATAAAGATGATAGTAAGAGTATTAGTCCATTAAAATGTATTTCAGTACTTAAGCCAAATGAATTATAGCCAAAGATATTGAAACAACTTGCTTATGTGTTTATCTTGGGATCTGTAATAGGCAGAATAATGGCTTCCTCCAAAGATGTCCTCATCCTAATCCCTGAAATCTGTGACGATGCCACCTGACACGGCAAAAGGGACTTTGCTGATGTGATTAAATTAAAGATCTTGAGATGGAAAGATTACCTGGTTTTCTGGATGAGCATAATGTAATCACAAGGATCCTTATAAAAAGGAGGCAGGAAAACCAGAGAAGATGATCTGATCATGGAAACAAAGGTCAGAGTGATGTGATTGCTGGCTCTTGGCCATGAACCAAGCAAGTAATGTGGTGGCCTTTAGAAGCTGGAAAAGGCAAAGGACTGGATTCTGCCTTCAGAGACTCCAGAAGGAACGCAGCCCTGCCGATACCTTGATTTTAGCCTGGTGATACTGATTTCAGACTTCTGAACTCCAGAACTGTAATATGACAAATCTGTGTTTTTTAAAGCCAATAAACATATGGTAATTTGTTACAGCAGCAATAGGAAACTAATACAGGATCATTACTTCAGACTTGGAAAACCATTGCAAAGAGAAAAGTTACCCAAGGCTGGTGATGGGCATGTTACAATTTTATAAGGAGAATTCACAAACTTGATATTAATTATTGGTGAAATTTTGAATTAAATTTACTAAACAAGTAGTTTGCAAGCACGTAGAAAGGTAGGAAATCATCAGGAACAAGTATAAATGAACTAAGACTCAATTATCTCCAAATAGGTGACTGAGGTTTTCAACCTATTAGAGTTATTATTAGGGATATGTCTGTGTGGAGCAAACAAAAGATTCAGCAAACCTTTTGATAAAGTGCCCTATGATAATTATGCAGACAAAATAAATAAATGTAGACTAAACCACAGAAAATTTAGATGAATTCATAGTTGACTGAACAAATATACCTGAAGTATGTTGATTTAATGGATCAATGCCAATTTGGAAAAAAAAAGTCTTCTCTGCTTTTTTTGACCAAATCCTATTAAGAGTTTTTAAAATCAACAACATGGATGGCTGTGTAAATGTATCCTACTAAGACAATATTAATAGGTGGGTGGAAAGAATTCGTATTTTAAAAATCTCAGGGTGGAAAAGTTGGACATAAGCTAGCAAGATAAAATTGAAAAGGGATGTATGTAATATCTGGCACTAGTTTTAAAAAAAAACATTTGCAAAATTACAGTGTAGGACAGATCTGGAATGGCAGAAATTCTTGTTTCAGAACAAAATGATTCTTGGCGATTTTAGTTGATGATGAATGAACTTTGAATCAAGTAGAGTGTGGTCTAACTATGAGTTAATCTTGGGTTGCATTTTTGGAAGCTAGGCCTTCAGATCTGCCGTGGTCTAACTGCTGCTGGAGTAGGGACCTCGTTTTGCCACCACACAAGCAGGCTGTGATCTAAAGGACTCTGGAAGCCATATCTGTGATCGTGGGTCCTGAAGATATAAATATGCAGGTGTCTCGTGGGGCCAATGCATAGACCAGCTTGGTTAGAGTGGAGGGCTCTCGTTGGAGAAGAGATGAGAAGAATCATGTTGGCAGGGTAGGTTAAGGCAGATTGTGGAGACTAAGCTCTTGAATTCCCAGCCTAAAGAGTGTAAGTCATCTTTGAGGCAATAAGGAGGTTTCAAACATTCGTAAGGGGTAGAGGGCAGATGAGAATTGTGTTTTTGAGATTAGATCTGACATTTTGAATGACAGGCAATGTGATGGAAAAGTAAGGGTGGGGTGGTATTCTGGTCTTCAATTTGCTGGATATTTAACTCTGAGCAAGATTCTTTACCTCTCTGTCTCTTTTACCTTCCTGTCTCCTTACCTGTGATATGGGAATAATAATAGAATTTACCTTATAAAGTTGTTTGAGGATTAAAGACTTAAAATGTATGAATTGCTTGGAACAGTTCCTCGTATAAAATCGTACTCAACAAATTCTAGCAAGTCATTACTACTAGAGTTCAAACTGGAATGTGTGGGCACTAAAAACTGCAGAAAGGGAGGGACAGCTGCATGGAGCATGATGAAGGCAAAATCCAGAGACCTTGTTGCTTTCCTGGACCCTAGCCTGTTCTTAGCTGTCTCTCTTGCGTGTTCTCGCCTTTGCTCTCATCATGGCTGCAGGGCTGTGTCTGCATGGTGCTCCACCTGGTTGCCTTGCAGCCTGAAGTCTTCCCCTCACCCATGCCCAGAGTGATCTCCATAGCCACTTAACTCTTACATTATATTTCCTTAATTATCTTTTCATGTGTACACATGTCTCACTCTGCTCAGTTCAGCCTTATTGAGGTCAGGGACTGTTTTACATATTCCTTTTTATCTCCCACAACATCTGGCGCAGTGTCTTGCCCATGCTCCAAAACTGAATATTATTGATAAAGGCACAGGTTAACTTAGTGATGATTCCAAGCTTCCAAGCATCTGTTATGGGGAAAATGGTGGTGCCGAGGATGAAAGAGTGAAGCACAATGAGAAGCAATTAGCTTTAAAAGTCAATGCGTTCCGCTTGGGGTATATAGTGAGGTCATAAATTAACTTGGGGTTAGTTTCCAAAAACACTAAAGCAGAAATCTAATGGAGACAAAATTACCATTTAAATCCCTTAAATCTCAAAGTCTCTTTATAAGTGATTTCAGTTGCATTGGAACTGGTCATTCCCTCTTCAGTTGAACACAGATAAAGTTATTGGGTTATGTTTGGAGGACATGCTGCACCAAAAATTATGCTTTCCTGGGTGTGTATGTGGTGAGGGTTCTGTCTGCATCTTTCCAAAGTGGGTCTTGTGAATTATGCATATTCACAGTGTATATGATTGGACTCCATTGTAATTATGTGGCTTTCAGGTAGAGAGGATGAATTCCCTCCACTCTTTTTACCTTCCCTCCTTCTCTCCATAGTTGTGCCTCCACTTTCTACACTATCCCAAATACCCATACAGGGTAAGAAAGCAAAGACTATTCAGGAAATGCTCTTCATTCCTTCAGCAGATGTGGACTATTGCATCAATCAGCAGATTAGTAGACCGTTTGGGGTAAAAAAACTATCAGCCTAATACAGTGTGTAACTATTTACAGTTATAATTCAGAGGGGACATTTTAAAAACATCAATTAACTTTGGAAGGAAAGGTGCAAATCCAAGTGCAATGTTTCACTTAGCTAGACTTAAGAAACAATTTTAACAATCCTGATGAATGTGGAAGCCAGCAATTGAATAAAACAACCCTTTAGGCATCTCATCCTGGGAACAATCTAGCCATGCAGTGATGGTTGACTGATAGAAATTAGCCATGAGCTAAGCCTAAATATGAGCAACATGAGTTCTTCACCTCCAGTGCCTGAGATGAGTTACCTTGTTTTGTTGATATTGCTGTTAAGGAAAAATAAAATCATGAATCTGGATATCCTTCCCCTTAATATTAACCATCTGCCCAAATGTAACCTACTTATTTCTTAGCTGACATTCGACTTTTGTGGTTCTTTCTTTTCATAGTGATTATATGAAAAGTCCCTAATGGTGACTGGTGTTCACTAATGTAAAGTGGAACCATCGTTTGGAGACTGGCTTCAAGTTCTTCTTCAACTACAAGCCCCCTTCTCCAAAATTCCTTAAATTCAAATATTAAAACTCCAAGAGGGTGGCAAGGCAAACCCATGTTCCTTGTGAAAACCTCCCAAAGGAAATCTGTTTTGAAAATTCTTTTAGAAGGTGAGAAGGAAGCGTTGTGCAAAAGGATGCAAGGCCAAGGTCAGCGAGCGCTGACTGAAGGGAAAAGGGATGTCAGCCTGTTTTTTAGGATGCCCCCAGGTGCAGAGAGGAATAGTTACTCTGCTAATTGTGAGCAGCTGTTCAAACAGAGGTGCTAACCTCAGCTGTCATAACTAAAAGTTGTTGAAAAAATAATGTTTAAAACAAGTGACAAGAAGCTATCTCTAAATTTGAAGGATTATGCAGCAAACGTGGGATTAGAAGATACTCCTTAAACTACAGCTACTGCATATTTTGCTCAAACTTTGACTTTTGTTTGGTTTATTGCCTGCATGTGGTTAGTCCCATTAGAGAGAGAAGTACTTGCTTCCATGAGCCAAGTGTTTGTTGCGTAGGTAACACTGGGGAGACTCCAAAAAAATTTGGAGTGATACCCATAACTAGTCACACCCTTGGAAGTTTTCTCATCAGCCTGAAATATGACTGAGTCTTAAAATGTTAAACAGAAGAGAGAGTTAATTTTTGTTGAGCCTTATTTCCATTGGTAAGAGAATTACAAATAACTGCAAAGAGATGCCTGGTGAGGGTCCTTGTTACATTGCTCCCTAGATGGAGACACATTCAGTGTACCCCTATTTATCCATCAGTATTTTCCACTTCCCCGTAAGCCTTTAAAATAACTAATTCAGTGTGCTCTTCTGGAGGCTTCCTCGGTCAGAGGCTGTGTTGCATCTGCCTTTGTGTTTTTCCAGCCCCTACGTTTTCTGCAGTAGGTTGCAGTAGGTTTGATTCACAGTGACCCAGAAGGATCTCATGAACATTTAAAGCCCAATTGAGTGGAGAGCAAATGTAGGCAGAGGAAGTGGAGAGACTGGCTTGTTTCTCACTTGGTGGGTGATGATGTGTTGAAGATGGATGTGAATGCCAAGAGTCCGAAGGAGAGAAAGACGCAACTTGAACTGGAATTCTAAACTCTTTCCCAGCAACTGCTGTGTGATGGACACAGTTGCTTTTGAAGGTAGAAATCTGTTCTGTTTCAGATTCTCTGTTTTTTATTTTCAGATGTTGACCATAATTTCAGTCCAGTTGAGATGGATACTGTGTTAGTGGAATTTACATTGCACCACTTAGAAAATGTTTGCCTTTCACTTGGCCCTGACCTATGTGTTTCTCCCTCTTACGCCTTCCTCTTGCAGAGATAAAATGCTCTGCAAGGACTTAATGGTTTTACAGCCATGCAGCTGGCAGCAGTAGATCACAGAGCTCAGTGCAGAAATCCAATTATTTCCTTTGTCTGAGATGAAAACCGATACTTTGGGGGTGGGGGGAGAAGGGCCTCTGCTGCAGGGTTGCTTGATGTTAAGATTTTGTTCTAGAAAGGACAGGTTCTCTGATGCAGCTTGATTCCTGGGTCACAGAAGCTCACTTTTCTCTCCAGTTGGTGCTGGCCACCTGAACACACTTGGGATCCAGAAAATAGGATAAAAGAACCCCTTAGTCTAAGTTTCTGGCTCCTTTAGGGCTTAAGATGAGTGGTTGAACTAGCATTAAATATCCTAGGCCAATGATGATGGTGATTCCAACAACTTACTGTCAATGTAGGAGATATTTGGGGAGTAATTTGAAAAGAAAAGCTGCCACTGAGAACACCTAAGCCTTGGAAAGCAAATATAGAAAGAAATTCATTCATAGAGAGATTAAAATAGCCAGAAACACCACTCTCTGGGGTTTTTCATTTGCTTAGGGTAGGTAGGAGAATTTCCAACTCCAAAACAAAGATAGAATATTTATGTCTCATTTTTGAAAAGAAGTAGCCATTGAAAAATGCAAAAAGAATAGAAACAGCTACATAGTTTCATAGTTATCAGAAACCACTCTGTCACCCTACCTGATACTCTCATATGTTCCCTCTCCATTTTGTCCCAACAATCTTGTAAAACGATATGATTATGAGCTTCTTCACAAAGGAGCCCGGAGAAGTGACTTATTCAAAGACGTGAAATAATTAAAATTAGAGCTGAGATCAAAAACTGGGCAGGATGGGATAGGGCAGGAGTGTGGACCTTGAAGTTAAGAGATCTGGGTTTGAATTCCTGTTCTGCAGCATAAAAGCTCAGATCTCTTATCCAAGCATTCATTCCTTTATCTTTAAAATGGTGAAATAGTTCTTACCTTGGTGATATGTTATGAGGATTACTGATAATGTACGTAATTGTATTTTCCCCATAATAATCCTGTAGAGTAGGTGAAAGGCAACAGTGAGTAATAAGACAGAAAGGAAATTGGACTCATTATGGAGGAACTAAAATCCATCAGCTCTGCCTGTCAAGATGCTTGGCCACAAGGGATAGAGATGGGCTTTCACCAACAGTGATATGGCATGGCTGAGCCTATTATAGGCTCAGTGGAAGCTTATAGGAAATATAGCACTGTAGAATAGCAAAGCTTTTCCTCTATGGCCATAGTTAGACTTTTTTATTTTTATTTTTTAAAATTTATTTTACTGATGTATAATCGATTTACAATGTTGTGTTAATTTCTACTGTACAGCAAAGTGATTCAGTTATATATACATTCTTTTTCATATTCTTTTCTATTATGGTTTATCAGAGGATATTGAATATATTGTAGTTCCCTGTGTTATACAGTAGGACCTTGTTGTTTATGCATTCTCTATGTAATAGTTTGCATCTGCTAATCCCAAACTCCCAATCCATCCCTCCCCCACCCACCCCTCCCTCTTGGAAACCACAAGTCTGTTCTCTATGTCTATGAGTCTATTTCTGTTTCCTAGATAAGTTCATTTGTGTCATATTTTAGATTCCACATATAAGTGATATCATATGGTATTTGATTTCTGACTTACTTCACTTAGTATGATAATCTCTAGGTCCGTCCATGTTGCTGCCAATGGCATTAGCTCATTCTCTTTAAGGCCATAGTTAGACTCTTGAATACAAACTCCAGCCTAAAAGTATAAAAGGCAGGAGTCTTACTTTACATGGGATGCTTTGTCTTCTGAACCTCAGCCATGCCCCTATGAAGAGCTAGGACCCACTCACTCAAGTATCCTCTCCTGTTGTCTACAATTTGCTTATTGGCTGGTTTGGGAATAAACTGAAGTTAAAGCATTGTTAAAACCTCATCCAAGTCATCATGCTTGTCAGTCCTCAAACTTGGACCATCCCTTTATGGTCTGGCCTAGCTAACTAATTTATGCCAAAGAATAATGAATTTAAAAGATCCAGAGTAGGTCAGGGGATGAAAAAAAATGCTGAGCAACCATACCTCCATAGAAGGGAGTCTGGGCTAATTTGAGATCTACTGGAGGCAGAAATGACTGAGCAGTCTTTCAGGGGTTCCACTGATGGGTTGATTAGTTTCAATGATTTTCCCAAACTTGGGTCACTCCCCTGAAGATTCAAAGTCCTAGGGGAAAAAATCTGACTGGTCCAGTTCAGGTCACATGTTCACTATCTCACCCAGACCCTGTCCAATGAAGGAGGGGCATTTTTTTCAAGGAAGTTAAGGTAGAAGGGAAGCTGAGTAGGTCAAAACATCTGGCTGTCTCTCCTCCTGTTAGGACACTCAGTAGAAAAATTACAGTCTCCTGATGTTGTAGCCCCGCAGTCTTTCTCTGAGGATAGCTGCCTCTGCAGAGTACAGTGAAAGAATGATTAACCAAAGCCTGTCCATGTTTTGCATATCACTCCTGGGCTAAGTATATCTATGCCTGTTAGTGAGTGAACAAGCTTCAGTATAATCTGACAACTGCTACTGAGTACCTCACAGTTCAAACACTGCAGGGCTGCATTTTGAACAAGAAGTCAGTATTTTGGCATCTATGCACATATCTGGGAATATGCCTCCTGATATGTGAATAAGAAGTTTATTCAATTCTAGGTTTTGTTGCTTAGAAAGATATCTCTCCTAAGCAGCTGGAAAACAGGAGCTGTTTGGGATTGCAGCAGGAAGAGTCACGGAAGGGCTGATGTCTTGGCCACCTTAGTTTTCTGAGGAATGGCAGATGAATCTCAGCTGTTCTGTCCCTGCAGCCTAATATTCTGGTTCATCCTGGGTCAAAGCATTCCGAAACAGCTCTTCAACACCCAATCCACCTCCCTAAGCAAAGTGGCTTCACTCTGAGGCCTGATTCTCTATCCCTGCCCCCTCTCCCTACATTCTCAGGGACCAAGGACTCTCGCCCCACACAGCCCTATCAGAATCTGTTTTTAGCAAAGGATGTGAAGTACTCATTCATAAAAAGAGTAAACAATAGCTAATATTTGTATAACGCTTCATATGCTTCTAAATGTTATCTCTTTCAATCTTTGCAATGACCCCAAGAGCTGGAATGCTCATTTTCCCCTTCATATTTTCTCTGTACCTTTCTGTATCCTGACTGTCCCCAGGAGACTGACTTTCTATGGACTATGTCACAGGCTTCCTTGCCCATTGGTTTTTTTCTTGGGTTTGGCCAGTGGGAGGCTCCAGCAGGATAGAGGTGGGTGAGAGGAGAAGGAAATCAAGGTATGTTTTCCCCTGGCTCCCTCCATGCTGGACCAGGGATTAATACCATCTGTATTTCCCTTGAAAGGCCACAGCTCCTGCTATGTAGCCCTTCTCTCTAGCTACAGCCATAGCTCTCTCCTCTTATGGTAACTGTCCTCTCTCCTTGTCCCTTCAGATCTAGGAGTGATAAGGGCTCCCTTCCCGCAGTGCTTCGATACATCTCATTGGTTTCTCTGAACCCTTAACTCAGCTTTGTAAATAGTCCCCCATTTAACCCTCCTCAGTTACCCTGTTTGAGTGTATTATCTATTTGCTGCTGGGACTCTCCCTGTTCCAGCTGAGTATTGCTGTCCCTATTTTATAGGCAAAGAAACTGTGGCCCAACAGTGTTGAACGCAAGTTGTCCATCTACAAAACCCAGTCTCCCTCTTCTAACCTTGTCTATGCAACCGTCTTCATATTTAAGAGAGCTCATTGTCTTTAGCTAAAGTATTACTCTGGCCTTTCAGGCCTTAACTCATATGTGGGGTTGTATTTTTGGAAGAGAAACCCTTTCTTCTTCCCACCAGGAATAGGTCCCACTCTGTCCCACCCACCACATGTGATCTGGGACCTTATTTTCAGTTTGTGAAGAACCTTTCCTTCTTTAGTTTAAAAAGAATTATTGTGAATTCCCTCTTTTCACTAAGGAATACCTCCTGAGATTTTGATATTTTCAATCCTATTAAGCAGAACTCTTAAACTTAATTATTTGAAAACAACCTTAAAATCTGATTCAAGGCAAGTCCTGAAATACCAGATCAGAAAGGAAACTTATTAGCTATCTTTTTTTCTACTCTAGATGCTACAAAACACATTAGAGCTGGAAATGCCTTCAGAGATAATCCAGATTCTTAACCTCATTTTGAGTAACATAGACAGTAATAACAGAGGCCTGTTCACACTGGGTGTGTTGTCTTTGATTTTATAGAACAGTCATTTTTCAAACTAAAAATCCTTTCTACTGTCTGAATTGTTCTTATGCTTCCAATATTCATTTGCTGATCCTTCATAGCTTGGGACCCATAGTGTTACCAATGCAAACACAGAGGAGTTTCTGGATTTTTCTACTTTAATAATGGGTGATAGTTGTGGCTCTATTTTTTATCTTCAGTTTTTCATTCGTTCCCCGATTTACTGAATACCTGCTTTGCCCTGAGGACTGTGATGAGGACTAAGTTAGAAAATTCACAAAGCCTGGTGCAGGGTAGTTCCTCAAAACATGTTGGCTGGTTTGTGTGTATGTGTTTATTTTTTATTTTGAAATCAATGTAGGATTAATGCTTGAAAGCACACACTTACTATAAGATTTAGATGATTTTATTAACTTCTCTGTGCCTCAGTTTTCTCATTTATTAAACAGGAGCAATAATACTACTGAACCCTTGGGCTGTGATAAGGATTAATTGTAATAATACATGGAAAGCAGCTACCCTAGGACCTGGCTTGGAGAAAGTCCTTGATGGCATTAGCTATTGTTCGTGTTATCAGCAAGATTATTAGAAAATATGATGGCTATTTACCAAGTGGCACTGTAGCAAGAAGAAAAAAGTATAAGCTTTGGAATTAGGTAGCTTTGAGTTCCAATCTCTGTTCTGTCGTGGTGTGAATTTAGGCAAGTTACTGTTCTGAGCTTTGGTCTCTTCTACAGCATTCGTACTAGCCCTACTCCCCTTGCAGGGTGCTTGGCAGTCCCTAGGGGGATACAGTATCATAATGTATCACCCAGTGCATGGCATATTGGAGACAGTGAATAAATATTAGTTCTCTGGATGCTGTGGGGCATACAAAGATGAACAAAGGAAACAAACCCTCTCTTTCTCGACTTCCAGGGGTTTATAATCTTGCTGTGGAGATAAGACATGTCCACAAATAACTATAGATACCCTAAAATGGTGAGTGCTGTGAAAGAGCTACAGCTAATGGGCTGTGGGTGTTTGCAGTCAGTGGGTTACTAAAAGAGGGTCATTTGAGCTGGGCTGTTGGCTTTGGCTGAGAAAAGGAGCTCTTTACTAAGGAGCTATTTTAATTTACAAACCCCGCTTGTTTTCCTTTTTCTCTCCCTCCTCATTACCACCTCCTCACCCCCAAACCCCAGAATACCCTGTTATGCACCACTGGTAATTTTTGTGTGGAGGGGAGAAATTCATTATCCTCACTGCCAGTAGAGTTTGCTGATGCACTCTGTTTTCTGGCTGTGATATTTACAGCATCTCAGTTAAGATTTAATTTTCTATTATTCTCTGAACTTTGCAACCCTCATTTTTCATTTGCTGTCCGAAATGTGTTGCTCCAGCACCCTGGAACCACTGCTGGAAAGACTTATTTAACATTCAGAATCGATGAACAAACAGGAGAAACATTTTCCCAGAGACAGGCCACAAGGGATGTGAGCTTTAGCTTTGGTTCTTATTGATAGTTTTGTACTCTTCTTTCTGCTTCCTGTGGCTAACTGCACTTCTCTACCTGATTATCAAATAAGATGCCTTGGAGGTACCTGAACTTGGGTGTTCTTGCCTGGAAATGTTATAGTCCAGGATCTCTCTGGTGTTGTTATTATTTCCTTTTAATCTTGGCCTCTGGATTTGTTTGATACCATAGGAACTCTTTTTTTTTTTTTCCTTTTTCTCTTATGAGTCTCTTGCTAGAATTGCCCTATGACACAAAAACTTGTCTAAAGAGATCTCAGGGCTAGCAGGCCTTTTTCCTGCCTCATTATTTTTGGATTCATTTGGTTGCTGAAACAGAATTGTGATTAAAGTGTTTATCTACTCCGGAGCTCATTGCTTCCTACACAGCACCTTCCTCTTGACTCCATGAGAGTGTTCATCAGGGATGGAAGTGGTTGAATATTTTCTCATTCCATTGCTTTCACTCTCAGCCCATCTACTAAGGTGTTAGCAGACTTACTGTCATTCTTGACCTATGACATTTTGGTAACTGCCTGCTCTTCTCCAATGTATATATCCACATCACTGCACTGGGAGCAGCCATTTTATACAACTTGACTATGCCTTCCTAGCCATACTTTATCAGTGGGTGGGAACTTAACAAAAACAGTCTTCCCTGGGATATTGGATTTGGGACTGAGAGAGAGTTAGGCCAGTCTCTTTATAGGGACTGGAGCCATGAATGTGAAAGTGAGGGTGAAACGGAGCAGGATCCTACGGTCCTTACCCCAATGTCCTCAGCCTGCCTGTTGTCTGTGGGAAAATTTTAGCCAAAGAATAAGTTTAATCAGAGAAGTGAGAAAATGCAGAAGCAAAGGAAAACAGTCAAAGGAGACCAAATAATAATAGCTAGTCATTAAGCAAAGGCAAGGACCTTTAGTTCCTCCTCAAGGGCTGTAGATAATATCCTGAGCCGCGTCCTGCGAGCTGTCTTATAGATACGGAAACCCCCACCAGGTGGAAGAAGTGAACTACATGATGACCAGGCTGCAGCCATGACATAAGCTGCTACAGTTCCAAGAATTGGCCTCAAAGAAATGGGAACAAATGGACCACGGAACTGAAGATTAACTGTACTTAAAACATCAAGATGATGCTGGTCAGACCACTGATGACCAGTTTCAAGATGACTGTCAGAGCTGACTGTGCTGTTTCTGCATGTGGCCCCCTCCCTCTGTCTACAAAAGCTCTTGCCCACTGATTGTCAGGGAGTCGGGGGGAGTCGGCCTTTGGACGGGAGTCCGCTCTCCGCCCTGCCCCCTCCACTGGTTGCTGGCCTCAAAAATAAAGCAAACTTTCCTTTCCACCAACCTGGCCTCTTTATTGGCTTTTGAGCAGCAAGCAGCCAGACCTCACTTTTGGTTACAAGGGGAGTTAGATGCCATTTTTCTTCCAGGTGGAACCAGAGCTCAGTGATAAAAAAAATAGAGCAGGCATGCGGAAAGGGGAGAGTAGAGACACAGAGATGGAGGGTCCCAAGGGCAACTTGGAGCTCTGGTACTACTTGTTCCTACAGCCTTGTAGTGTCTTTCTTTGTGTGAGACTGATTCTTCATTGGGTACCACAGATACCCTCAAACCTTTCCAATAAATCTCCTCATTGGCTTAGACTAGTGAAAGTTGGTTTCTTCATAGTTAATCAAAGAGTCCTATTTGTCACATGTTTTTCTCTACCAAATTGCTGGTTTCATGTTTCTGGTGAAAGCTAACAAGAGAAAGTTTACACCATTATTCAGTACCTTTCTGACCACAAAGGAAAATGTTGAAACTTAAATGTGCTCAAAAAAGAACCATTAGATGTACTCAAAAATTGAAATCAAGGTCCTAAAGAGATATCTATACACCCATGTTTACAGCAGGATTATTCACAGTAGCAAAAAATAGGAAGCAACCAAAGCAACCATCAGAGATGGAATGGATAAACAGAACATGGTCTATACATACAAGGGAATATTATTCAGCCTTAAAAAGGAAAGAAATTCTGTCACATGCTACAACATGGATGAAACTAGAGGACATTACGCAAACTTAAATAAGCCAGTCACAAAAAGACAAATACAATATAATTCCATTTATACAAGGTACCTAGAGTAGTCACATTCATAGAGACAGAAAGTATCAATAGAACGGCGGTTGCCAGGGGCTGGGGGGAGGGGTGAATGGGAAGTTATTGTTTAATGGGTATAGAATTTCAGTTTTGAAAGATGAAAAGAGAGACCTGGAGATTAATTGCCCAACGATGTGAATGTACATAACACTACTGAACTATACAGTAAAAATGGTTGACAAGGTAAATTTTACACTATGTATTTTTTATCACAATTTTAAAAAATAATAAAATTCCCTGAAGAATATCACTGATTTCTGGAATGTGGACAG
Organism: Hyperoodon ampullatus; assembly: GCF_949752795.1. Lineage (NCBI taxonomy): Eukaryota > Metazoa > Chordata > Mammalia > Artiodactyla > Ziphiidae > Hyperoodon > Hyperoodon ampullatus. The sequence goes on from NC_136919.1 coordinate 77,860,854, forward strand.
AGGTAGTGGGATGAGCCTGGGCTATGAGTGAGAAGCTCTCATTCTATTCCTGGCTTTGGACTCAAAGAAGCATGACTTGTCCAGCACCATTTAACTTCCTTATGCCTCACTTCACTCATATGTTCCTTGAATTCATTCATACAAGTCTCTGCTATGTAGTTTCTAGGTCCCCTGCAAAATGCTGGGAACATGAAGATGAATAAGATGTAGGTTGCTGGAGAAGCTTATCCATAGGAAGTGATCTCTGAGCATGTCTGGAAAGATCAACTGAGGAATTCACCAGGTGGGAAAGTGAGAGATGGCATTCCAGGCAGAGAAGCAGCATGCACAAAAACCCAGAGTCATGAACAGGCCTGATATGTTTAGAAAAATCTGAGAAACACTTTTGTGTTGAAGTCTGGGCAGCAGATGGGGGCAGATAAAACAGTGGTGGGAGATGGTGCTGAATAGGGAGACCAAGACTGGACTGTGGAAGGGCTTCCTATCGATGATTTTAGAAACAGGCAATGTTTCCCACTACATGTTCTGTGGACCTCTGGCCCCTCAAGAGGCTCTTAGGGAAATAATCTGGGAGATGTTCCACACTCTACCTCCTTCTTGGATATTTTGGATATCCCTTAGCATACAAAAAGTTAGAAGAATTCCTGTTATAAAAATCCTGACTGACTTTGTTTAACACAGCATTTCCCAAATTTATATCCATGGAACTTTTTTTGTATATATCCTTTAGTGGCAGACCTACATTTTAAAAAACACTTTGGAAAATCTGTGTTACATCTGGGACCCTAGAATATAGGGCACACTTAATTTTCATTTCATCTTTTAAAACATGAGGGAGTTTTACTAGGAGGTGATCTCACATTCTGTATTTTCAAGACTCTGGTTCCTTAACTGCCTTCTTCTGCTAACTTTCCCAGTTGGGGAGATGTCATATAGGAGAAAGCTACAATGTAAGAGGCAGCTGGATTAGGCATCTGTGTACATGTTCTGCCCCAAAGGCATGCCCTACTTCTTTCCTCTGCCTTCAGAAGCAGGTCTCTGAGACAAAGATTTAAGTGCAAGTAATTTATTTGGGAAGTGATCCCAGGAAACATTCGTGGTGGAGTGAGAAAGTGAAGCAAGGGAGCTAAGGCAGTGGATAAATAATGTGTTATCAAGCAATTTTTTTACTGGGGACAACTGAGGCTTTGGGGAGCTCTGAGAGGTAGTGTAGACTTTGCACCTCCAAATTATTCTACTGGAGTGGCGAGGGATCTGGGGCATCTGTCCACCAACTCCTGCCAGTGAGTAGTTTAGGGTTGCTCCTTTTAATTCCCTGGCACTTCTCGTCTCTCACCCACGTGGACAGAGCAGACTCCAGGGGCTAGAGAAAGCTGGCAGAGGCATGCAGGGGCTGGCATCTGGAAGTCAGACTGACTGGTATGGACCAAGGGGATAAGGATGGGGCACTTGAAAGTGTCTGCTACAGTTTGGAAGCTGGAGAAGCTGGAGAGAGCATTGTTACTATTTTAATCTGTTTATTGTGAAGGAAGACTCTGATAGAGTGATACCTTTCTGTTCACTGCTTCAAGATTCTAGAATTTTACCTGTAGCTCTCTTCTTTTAGGCAATATCCCAATAATCTCATTTCCAATTATTTGCTGATTTAACTCTCATTTTCACCTTTTGTACTCACCTTTTGTATTCACCTAAATTTAGGTCCCAGATTTTTTATTTATCTGAGTTTTACTCTAAACCATATCTTAGCCCTTCTGAAGAGGCACTGTTGTTACCATCAAGTTCCTGCTTTTGTTTTGGGCTAGAATATCCTTTCTAAATTGCCTTTAATTTTTTATGGAGAAAGGTTCATTGTCCTCATGTCTTCTGACTATTGAATAGGAGAAAATTAGATGGGCCACTTTGAACTATGTCCCTAAATCTATCCTTTCAATTCCCTCTCAGCAGCCCTCAGACCAAGCCACTTGGACATACCAATCTCAGGGCTTATTTTTTCATCATTAATCAACTCACACTTCATTTTTATCCATGTTTCATTTATTCATTCAACAAGAATTCATTGAGGTTCTACCATGTACACGAGGCACTGCTGCAAATGATCTTGGAGTAGGAGGTGAGAAGTGAGGATGCAGGGGAACAGTAGTTCCACAGAACAGATTCTGGAGAGATAGGCTTGAGTGAAAGGTTCATTTCTGCCTTGGGCAAGTCATTTTGTCTTTCTGGGGCTCAGATAACTCATCTATAAAATGAGAATAATTATAATACCTCTATGATGGGCAGAATTATTATTCATATCCATATGTTAAATTACCAATCCCCAGTACCTCATATTTGGAGATAAGGTCTTTTTTTTAAATACATCTTTATTGGAGTATAATTACTTTACAATGTTGTGTTAGTTTCTGCTGGACAATTAAGTGAATCAGCTATACATATAAATATATCCCCATATCCCCTCCCTCTTGCGTCTCCCTCCCACCCTCCCTATCCCACCCCTCTAGGTGGTCACAGAGCACTGAGCTGATCTCCCTATGCTATGCAGCTGCTTCCCACTAGCTATCTATTTTACATTTGGTAGTGTATATATGTCAATGCCACTCTCTCACTGTGTCCCAGCCTCCCCTTCCCCTGCTGTGTCCTCAAGTCCGTTCTCAACGTCTGCATCTTTATTCCTGCCCTACCACTAGGTTCATCAGTACCATTCCATATATATGCGTTAGCATCTTTTCATGTGCCTCTTAGCCATCTGTATGTCTTCTTTGGAGAAATGTCTGTTTAGGTCTTCTGCCCATTTTTTGATTGGGCTGTTTGTTTTTTTGATATTGAGCTGCATGAGCTTCTTGTATATTTTGGATATTAATCCTTTGTCAGTTGCTTTGTTTGTAAATATTTTCTCCCATTCTGAGGCCTGTCTTTTTGTCTTATTTATTGTTTCCTTTGTTGTGCAAAAGCTTTTAAGTTTCATTAGGTCCCATTTTTTAGTTTTGTTTTTATTTCCTTTACTCTAGGAGGTGGGTCCAAAAGGATCTTGCTGTGATTTTTGTCATAGAGTGTTCTGCCTATGTTTTCCTCTAAGAGTTTTATAGTGTCTGACCTTACATTTAGGTCTTTAATCCATTTTGAGTTTATTTTTGTGTGTGGTGTTAGGAAGTGTTCTAATTTCATTCTTTTACATGTAGCTGTCCAGTTTTCCCAGCACCACTTATTGAAGAGGCTGTCTTTTCCCCATTGTATATTCTTGCCTCCTTTATCAAAGATAAGGTGACCATATATGCGTGGGTTTATTTCTGGGCTTTCTATCCTGTTCCATTGATCTATATTTCTGTTTTTGTGGCAGTACCATACTGTCTTGATTATGGAGATAAGGTCTTTGAAGAGGTAATTAAGCTAAAATAGGCCATAGGGGTGGGGCCTTAATCCAACATAACTAGTGTCCTTTTAAGAAGAGGAAGAGACACAGGAGTGCATGTGTGTATAGAAATGACCATGTGAAGAAACAACAAGAGGGTGACCATCTGCAAGCCAGAGGAATTCAGCACTGCCAGCACCTTAATCTTGGACTTCTAAGCCTCCAAAACTGTAAGAAAATAAATTTCTGTTGTTTAAGCTAGCCAGTTTGTGGTATTTTGTTATGGCAGTCCTAGCAAACTAATACACCTACTTTCTGTGATTATTAAGAATGCACACATAACAGTATGGTCCCCAACACACATAAAATGATGAATACATGCATAGAATTATTTTTGCTATTATTATTACAGAGATAGACTAGACTTAGATGCCATACTGAAACTACCCTTCATTCAGATGGAGAAACACAGACTGAAATATCTATAAAACAAGATGGAAAATGCTAAGTGCCAAAAAGAGGTAGAGAACAACCCATGGTAGTCAGAGGAGGAAGAGCTGGGAGGAAAAAGCCAGGGGAGGCTGAGGTGGGTTTGACAGAGTTAGCATTTGACCTGGGGCAGATAGGATTAGTGCATACACATGGCAGAGCTGGGATGTTAATTGTATATGTATGTTTAATTATGTATATTATATATTAATATGCTGCATGCATAAATATCTATACTTGATTGACCTGTAACAATATTCATGCACTATTCATTCAGTCAATAGATATTTATTGGATGCCCACCTGAATGTACTGTTCTAGATGCTAAGGAAACAGCAATGAACAAGCAAAATCTCTACCATTATCAAATTTATATTTCAGGGAGTCATGTTCATGATTGTTAAGAATAAAAAGATTCTGAAATGGTATGTGCAGTATGATCCTATTTTTAACATATATGTGAATATATAAATTAATATATTAAAACAGTGAGATCATGTGTGTACAATTACACATAAATAGAAAGTGAGAGAGCTAGAACAACAGAAATTTGGAAAGATAGATACAAAAGTGTTAACTGTGATTATATTTCAGTGCTGGAATTATCTTTTCTCATTTTTGTTTATCTGTATTTACCAAATTTGGGTGCAGTAAACTTATGTTTTATACATAATGTTTAAAAACTTGTGTATAATGTGTGCAATTAAACAACTAAGCGCTAAAAGTTAGAACTTTAACAGAAGTTGCAAAGAGCCCTTGCCTACTTTCCTTATTCCCATCTCCTAGAGAGTTGTCACTTCTCCCACCCGAAGGCTTGTTTTTGTTGTTATTTTTCTCGTTTCCACCTGAGGGACTCTTGATGTTCAACTTTCCCCTACAGCTGCTACCACCACCTTGTTTGTAGTCGATAAATCCTTTTATTTCATAAAATAAAATCTTCAGTGGAGGGGATTGCTTTTCCCAGACAACATTGTGCTCAAATTCTGAATTTTCAGGCTTTTAGAAAGAAAAATACTCAATAATAATAATAAATGCAGATGATTGCTATTTCTATTTGCTTTACAGTTCTCAAGTGTGTAGAAGATGTTCAGATAAAGCTGTCTAGAAAGTAGCTCATGGATTTTGTCAAGACAGGCAAAGCCCACAGAATTTAGGGTCCCCTTGACAATGCCAGTCTCCCATTCACAAAAGGGCTTCTGATATAAAAGCATGGTGCCCTTCCAGGCCCCCAAATGCACAGGAGGTGGACCCTGACTCACCAGCTCTTGGCCCAGGACCTCAGCCATTGAGTGCATTGGCAGAGCCAATTTCTAGGCTGAGGTTCAGGAAAAGTTGGTCATGGCATCACTTCTGGCAAACACAAGTATGTTTTTTTTTCCACTGAGGGCCCAATTTGCTTGGCATGACCTGGTTTATCTGGCAAAGTTAGTTAGTATTGTTGTAGCTTTCCAGAGCTGCCCTCATCCCGTAAATAGGGTGGGTATGGTGATTTTAATAAGCTTACAGCTTAGAGTGTATTTTCACATTTCCTTTTGTTTATTTACACTGGTTTTTTACCCTAGTCATTCCTGTCTTTTCTCCTTAAATCAAATGCTGGAAATTTTAACTACAACTTTGCAGTGCATGTATTTATCCCATAAATATTTCTTTAACCTGATTGGTCACTTATGATTGCGGGCCCTGCTGTCTTTTTTTTTTTTTTAATTTTATTTTTGGCTGTGTTGGGTCTTTGTTGCTGCACGCGGGCTTTTCTCTAGTTGCGGTGAGCGGGGGCTACTCTTCGTTGCAGTGCGTGGGTTTCTCATTGCGGTGGCTTCTCTTGTTGCAGAGCACGGGCTCTAAGCGCGTGGGCTTCAGTAGTTGTGGCTTGAGGGCTCTAGAGCGCAGGCTCAGTAGTTGTGGCGCACGGGCTTAGTTGCTCCGCGGCATGTGGGATCTTCCCGGATCAGGGCTCAAACCCGTGTTCCCTGCATTGGGAGGCGGATTCTTAACCACTGTGCCACCATGGAAGCCCCCTGCTGTCATTTTAAGTAAAATTAATCAATTTGCCTATGTAAGTTTTAAAAAGATGTAGGTCTGGTGGGGGTGGTTATTATTTGAGTAATGATTTATATGGATTCTGGGCAAAAGAGAATGAGCTATTTAAATATTGAAGTGAACATACATAGGTATATTCATGCCGCTGGGGAAAAAACCCTCAAAGTTGAAAAAAATTTTTTACCCCTCATCAAGAAAGCCATTTATGTGATTGTTTCACTTTGTTACTTAAAAATTTTCAGTTTTCTATTGCCTTTAAGATAAGTACATTAAACTGGCCTATCGGATCTGGATACACTGGCCACTGTCTCTTCTGCAGCTTCAAGCCTCACACTCTAACCAGAGTATAATCAGTTTCTTTCATTTCCTCTAGAACATGAAACTATTTCACCTCCAGTTCTTCACGTTATATTTTTTTCTTCCTGGAATGCTCTACCCATTACTCTTGGTCTAGGTAATTCCTTCTTATTTGTCAGGTTTCATCTCACAAGTGGCTTCCCTTGGGGAGCCTTCCCAAATCCCCTTGGCCTAAATTAAGGTCCATTCCTCTGTGCTCTGTCATCATAGCAAGTCATTGCTTGTCTCCTCCCTTAGTCTGTAAAATTGCTGAAAATAGAGACCATGTCTTTATGTTACCATTTTACCCCTTGTACCTAGCACAGTGCCTGACTGGCACATAGTAGGCACTCAATAAATATTTCTTGACTGAATGGATACCTTGGAATAATTTGTCCAAAGAATCAGGTTTAAAGTGATTTTATGAGTCCCATGCTGCCATTTATTTGGTTGACTGACTTATTCAATCAATCCAGATTGGACAGTTATTACTGAACACCATTATGTGTCAGCTGCTTCCACCTACACTATTTCATTGATCATCCCATTACCTTTCTATTTCACTGCTGAGGACATGCAAGCGCAGCGAGGCTGAAGTACTTGATCATGGTGACTGATGAATAAAAAGAATCCTGAACTTCAGATATCTAACTTATCCCTCTAGGCTCTGTGTCAGGGTGCTGCCTCTTTAAACTTCTGACCGTTACCATGTTTTGTTGCTACAACATTTGCTAAGCTATCATATGGGAATTTAGGAATCCTTGAATTGCCTACATAAAAGATACAACTGAGACAAAAGTCAAAATGGAATCCTGGAGGGGAATTGAGGGAAGAAGCACTGGTCTAGGGATCCAGACACTTGGGTTCTCTTCTTACTTGTGTAACTGACCATCTGTGTGACATTGGCCATGTCACTTAGTCCCTCTGGGCCTTAGCCTTCTCATCTATACAATCAGTGAGAGTTACTGGATGATTTTTTTAGGGGCCTTCCAACTTTAAATTCTATGATCCTAAGCATGAAAGCTGGTGTGAGGCATCAGACTCTCACAATGATTACTGCTCAGGGTATCATCAAGTCTACCTGAAAGAGTCCACCTCTCGAGGGCTGTCCTGAAACTGCATTCTGAAGGTAAGAAGTGAAGAGAAGCAACAAAATTTCATATCACCTTCTTATTTACTTTTTTGTACATACATAGGTAACAAAATAATAACCATGAGTCATGGGGGGAATTGAATGAAAAGAATGAATTACTGGCAATCAATATGCCACCTTTTCATCAGCTGTCATTATGGGCCTTTGAATAAGCCCCAGTGAATTCTGGCCCTCTTCTGTATGCCTTCCTGTATTCATCGAACAGGCTCCTTCTAATCCAGACCTGTTCTATGAAAATTGTTTGTAGCTCTGTGCTTCTTGAAGCTACCTTATGTATTTAAGCAATTAGTAATCATACTTCACATCTTACTGCTGCACAAGCATATCTGAAATATAAAAATGCAAATTGTAAGGAATGAAAATAGACTTTATTTACACATAAATTGATTTCCATGAACAATTAAAACTTACCATATTTGTAATGATTTTTAGAGGTTCTAAAGTAAATAGAATAATTACATTACCCACATGTGAACATAGTAAAATAACAGAAAAACTATCATTCTGAATTAAAAATGAGAGCTAATTTTGGCTTTATTGTAGTTGAAAACAACAGAGTAAATTAAAAATATATGTAACTTTAAAACTTGAGGTTATCATAGAATGTATATCAGTAAGTACCTTAAAACTCCCTTTGAAAATTGAAGTTATAGAAAGGGAAACAGAAGGAAATTAAAATTAACAAGACTGAATTTGAAGATTAGTCTGAGCTAAAACAGTAGGCATGGCCAAAATGATAGAAACTGGAATAGAAAATGAGAGTATGTATCTTTCCTGTTTTCTCTGTTTGTGTGACTTTGAAACTACATCAAAAAATCAGAAAGTCCATTTTTTCCTGTCACCAGCTGTGTCAATTTAGGCAAGTCACTTTAACTCTCCGGAGAGAAATTTTGCTCTGCATGGAATTAATATTTTATAAAAAGTTTTAAGCCTTAGTAACTTTAAGAAAATGCTAAAATGTCCTACCCGGAATGACACCATAGATTTCAGCCTTATTCCAAGTTAAATAAATTCTGGAAGTAGATGTCCACTTTTTATGGAAAAAATGATGCATTCTGTTCCCATATTGGATCAACTTCCTGTCTTAAAATGGGATTTCTGTTAAGAAGTGCCCTGATCATTGACACTGTGGTATAGGAATGTAAAGGACAAATCCCACAGAGCATAGATGGGGAAATTCCTGAGGTTCTTAACCTATATGGTAAAATGTAGAATATGCTCCATTAAAAGACAGACATAGAATCAAGAGATATATTTCTAGCAGTGTTCTTGTAGTACTGAGACATCTCATGGAAAGTGGATCTCTTTTCCTCTTTTAAGAATGTTGCACATTTTTAAAAAGAAGTTAATTAAGAAGAGCATTGCTTCCTTGTTGACCAAAAATCAATAATAACATCGCAGAGTTTTATGGCACCTTTCTCAAAAGAACTTAATATATTCAAGTGAGAAATTCTATTTTTCTTGTTCATAAAATTTCTAATTTGATTTTTCTCAGTGATAATGTAAAAATACATATAACCTATGGATCATAGAGAGTGTTTATTTTAATCGGTTGAAATTCAGAGAGAAGCAGGAAATGGGGTGAGCTTCAGTGTTAAAATGTGGAAGGGAACTCCACTTAAGTTTTAAAACAACCATAACCGCAGCAATGTAGATTTAGGAAGCAGGGCTTATTTTGATGTTGAACTTGAACCAAGCATTCAGAAGTGAACTCTGGGTGAACTATAAGAGTTAACTGAAGCAGGATGAACTACAAGAGTCAGCTGAAGCAGGAGAAGCGGGAGAAAAAGATTCAGTTAGTGCAAGAGAGAATGGTGCTGGGCTATGTGGCTTAGACGGGAGAACAGGGATGGAGGGTATATGAGGAATTGTGGATAATATGGAAGTTATGGCAAGAGATTGCTAAGGCTGTAAACATGAGGTCAGAGGGAGAGGGACATAGTAAACATGAGGGTGGTGATTATTGGAGCGTACATCTGACTTTTCATCAAATATGCATTACTGAAAAATTGTGTGAAAATCTAATTGTCATAAAGTAAAAATGTATGTAATAGTTAGCTATTTAAAGGAAATTTGTGGCTCTAAGGGAGAGGGTACTTTTGTAATATGAATGCCAATCCCCTAACTTCTTTGAAAATTCATTTTTTTGTGTATATTGAGTTTTCTTAGAGCAATGGGCAACCGAATTAGGCAGTTGAGAGGGAAATACACATTACTTTAGCTTTGGGTGTGGTATCAAGAAAGGACAGGATATTCCCAACTGAAAGAGGCTCTTGCAATTTTCTAATTCAACTCCATTCTCTGATGAATAAAACTGAAGATTAAATGCTTTGCTCCAGGTCAACCTGGGGTTCACTGAGAGTTAACCAACTATTAAGTGATTTGTTAATGGCCCTCAGATGGCTGGCTGAAAAATGACTGCTATAACTCAGTAGCCCTGCTTCCCACACAGGCCGCATTCTCTGCATCTCACTTGGACTGGATGGTTTATTATGTACAGAGAATGAAACAAAGTCACAGAGCAGCTGTGAAATTTTGTCCTCAGGGGCCCTTTCCAACTTCAAAATTCTATGATTCTATATCATCCCTGCATCTCTTGTTTTTTAAGACTGTTACCTAAAAAGATTCATTGTAAGATCAGGAGTCAGCGAAAAAAAGAAATAACTGTATTGGCTCCCAAATGGCCAGGTAGTATAGTAATATATCTCATAGAAGGAGATAGATAATGTTCAAAGAAGAAATTTATGTTCCAGAAAGCAATAAAGCTTTAAAAAACACCAGGCCAGTTTCCCTTCAGTTCTGCCAGAATCTATCAAATATGACACCTTAAATTAGTCCAAGTTTCACAGATACCAGGAAACCACAAGTGTGATGTTTTTGACGATGCCATACATCTCCCAAAACACATCATTTTGTTCCAACTTTCTCTTCTGCACATGCCATTTAACTTAGCTTCTTGTCATTTCTTCTCAGAGATCACATGTATGTCTAGTTACCCAGAAATGGAACCCTTTATTTGTAACTGCAGAAAATACATTATGTGAGAATTCAGAAGAGAGACAGAGACAGAGAGAGAGACAGAGATACACAGAGAGAGATTAAACACCATTCTCAAGCACCCACTTTTCTATTCTCTGCAAAGTGCCATAGAGATGATCCACGAATAAGGGCTCCAATTTTAACCTCAGGGTTTGGAAATTATTTTATTTCTAAGTCGCAGCCTTACATCACCTATTTCTCATTTTGATCTCCTTTTTCCCTTAACTCACATACATATTTCTTGATAAAAATATTTTAGGTTGGGACTTCCCTGGCAGTCCAGTGGTTAAGACTCCACACTTCCACTGCAGGGGGCAGAGGTTTGATCCTTGGTCGGGGAACTAGGAGCCCACATGCCACACAGCATGGCCAAAAAACAAACAACAACAACAAAAAGCTGCTCTAAAAAATATTTTAGGTCATTATGTATTCATATGAAATTTTTAAAGTAGCAACATTTTGTTGGGTTACCCAAAGAAGAATAGGAATGACTGTTCTGAAAAAGTGTTCCAAAACTAAACTACCTTTAAATAGAAATCATGTTCTGTGACAAGAACATTGTCTAAGTTTTAAATTGTATGTAAAATATCAAATAAAACATTTAATAATTAGCCATTCTATGCTTCAATATAAACAGAACCATAGAATCAAAGAATGCTAGAGCTGGAAGAAACATTAGAATTTCTGGGGGATTTTTCTCATATTACAGATGAGGAAACTGAGGTCCACCACAAGCAGATTAGGAGAAGGGCTAGGTAGCCCTGCCTCAGCTGCCAGTCTATAAAGAGCACTAAACCATCACTAGGATAAATGAGAAATCAGAGCCAGATAACTCAGCTGTTCATATACAGCTCCTTATTTGTACAGTCAGCTGAAAGTTGACAGCCTGCTAAAATATCTGGAATTAGAGAATTCATGGCGTAGTATGTTAACCAAGTGTAAATGACTTATTTTATTATCTGAATTTCAGTTTCCTCAATTTGCCTGCAAACACACTAATTTTTAAATTCACAAAAGAAAGGAGAACAAGAAATACAGAATAGGTGACATATTCTTAGAGCTTTTAGAAACAGTGATCCTACTTTGGCCAATAGAAAATACATTGTTAATTAAATTTACTTCTGAAAGTGAACACTTTAAATTTCAAATTCTCTCTAATCTTACAAAATAACAAGCATGAAAAAAATAATGGTTGACCAAGTGCCAAATCATTAGCTTTCCTCAGATTCCCACAATTCCTAGGAGAGGCTTTTCCAAGATCATGGAGCCATTGCTCCATTCATATCAACCAATATAATTAAACAAATATTGGTTCTGTGCCTGCACCAGAATGCTGGGGCTACACGAATCAAATAGTGATCCAGTTTCTTCCCCCAGGATCTTACATTCTAATCATGACAAACACACACAGACATGAAAATACCACAGACTAAATCTTTGCAGAGATAGCTGGAGGTCCCTAGGATCACAGAAAGTGGAAAGCCTGTGTCTACTGGTGGAAACTGAGAGGCTTCACAGAGGAGGCCACATTAGACTGATAACTGAATGATAAGTAGGAGTTTGTCAGGTGGAAGAGGGCAGGAAAGGGGAACCAAAAGGTCATGGGGTCAATGGAAGCATCAGCATAAGCAACCATAGCCTAGAAGATTAAGAAACTTATTCTGATGAAATGTTCAGCTAAAATATTAATATTATTCTTCAAAAACATCAGCAAAAGAAAGTGAGGAAGTGTAGTGGTTATAATGATTCACCACCCAGATCCCCCTTTGGACCTTATGGACTTATTCCTCCAGTTGCTGAGAGTGATGCTGAGACCATCCTCAGCCATCAGCCTTCTCCAGGAAGACTCATCTGAAAGGAGTTCCCTTTCCTAAGGTCTCATCCTTTCTCGGAGGCATATGTGAAAACAGGTCAAGGTGGAGGTGCCCCAACTTGAAACAATGCTGAAAGGCTCACTCCTATCTCAGAGCTCCCCCAGGGACTGGCTGAATCTATCTGCATCACAGCCTAACTTCTTCCTCCTCCCAGTCCTGCTTCCATCTCTTTCCATGACTGTTGATCCCAGGAGCACTCTTTAATAAATTTCCTGCATGCTAATCTCCATGTCAGTGCTTTCTCCTGAGGGATAGAGGGATAACTAAATAGTATAGGATTAAGGAAGATATAGAATATCACATCTCAACAATCAGGAGCCCACCAAGTCCTGTACTCACTGAAGGGTGGTAGGATTGAGAAGCCAGGATCAGTCACCAGCTTAAGGCAATCACATCTGAACCTTTCCTTCTAGCACTTTCCACTTAGAACAATTTTGCCCTTTTAATCCTCTTTCTGACAATCTCCAAACCCTTTCCCCCGTTCCTACCTTCAGGGGCTTCTAGGAGTTTCTTGGGCTCCTGCTTCCAGATGACTTTCCTGTGAGCCTTTAGCCGAGTTCTACTCCTGGAGCTCCTCCAGATATTTCCTCTAGTAGTTCAATGTAGTAATTTCTCAAACTGTGGTCCTCAGACTGCCTGAATCAGGTGCTTCTTTAACATTCAGATAACAGGCTCCAGTCTACTAATTCAGCTGGAGAAGTAGAGTCATGGGGGGCAGAATCTGTATTACAAACAATCGCCCACTAAAGTTTGAGAATCTTTTCCTCAGAATCTGGGGAATGTACTAAAGAGAAACAATGACAAGTGTTTTGGAATTGCCTGTGGAATCAATTGTTATATAATTGTTAGAGATCTTTATAATTCAGTGACAAAACCAGTGTAGATAATGCATTTACTCCTGTGAAGATACTGGGGCTTTAACTTGCTGTCAGTGGCTGGGATAGAGGCCCTCTGAACCTAACCAGGCTTCAGAAATCAGAGAACTCTGACCACATCTGGGATGGTTCTGGGTATTGTTTGGATCTATGGTGGGGTGCTTGGGGACTGTTTTTCAGAGAGTGTAGTGTCTTGCTGAAAGACGGAGTTGGGTGACTGCAGGCAACTTTCAAAGGCTTAGCTCCAGGTCATTCACAAGTATCTATTCAGCTGGAAGATAAAGAGCTGAGTTTTAACTAGGGTAGAGCAACCAAGGATTTGCCAAGGGGCACTGAAATATAGACAGTGTTGCAGTTGTTGAAAATAATTTTTAAAAAAATCAACTTGAGGTAAAAATTAATTAAATTTAATTAAACACACCTCTTTTGAGTGTATAGTTCAATAATTTTGGACAAATATACAGCCATGCAACCATTACCATAATCAGATAATGAACATTTCTATCATACCACAAATTCTCTTGTGTGCCATTTGCAGTCAGTCTCCACCCACCATTCCTTGTGTAAGCCAACCATTGGGCTACTTTCGATAAGCATGGACTTTTCTAGAACATAGAAGCCTATCTCCACTAGATATATAATTCTAACAGTTTTTTTCTTTTAGCATTTTAAAGATGGTGTTTTATTATTACCTCGCTTGCATAGTTTCTGATAATTTCTGTAATCATTCTTATCTTTGTTTCTATGAACTGTATCTTCCTCCTCTGGTTGCTTTTAAGATTTTCTCTCACTGATGTTGTGCAATTTGATTATAATATGCTTTGGTGTGGAGTGTGTGTGTATGTGTGTGTGTGTGTGTGTGTGTAGTGATACTGCTTGGGATTCATTGGGCCTTGGATCCATGGGTTTATGGTTTTTATCAAATTTCAACATCTTTTTGACCATTATATCTTCAATTTTTTTTTTTTTTTTTTCTGCCGTTCGCAGGCCTCTCACTGTTGTGGCCTCTCCCGTTGCGGAGCACAGGCTCCGGATGCACAGGCCCAGCGGCCATGGCTCATGGGCCTAGCTGCTCCGTGGCATGTGGGATCTTCCCGGATCGGGGCACAAACCCATGTCCCCTGCATCGGCAGGCGGACTCTCAACCACTGCGCCACCAGGGAGGCCCTCAAATATTTTTTTAATGCCTTAGTTTCTCATCTATGAGATGGGGATAATGACAGTATCTATTTTATAAAGTTATTATTGAAGATAATAAAAGTCTGCTTCAAATAGGATGTCATATAATGAATTGTACAAAACTTATCAAGTTTGAGATTGAAAAGGGATACTATTTTTCCCAGTTTTATTGAAATATAATTGATGTATAATTTTGTATTGGTTTAAAGTGTACAACATAATGATTGATATATGTAAATTTTGCAAAATGATTACCATAGTAAGTTTAGTTAACATCCATCACTTCACATAGTTACAGTTTTTTTCCTTGTAGTGGGACTTTTTAAGATCTACTCTCTTAGCAACTTTCAAATGTATAATACAGTATAGTTAACTAAAATCATTGTGTTGTACCTTTCATCCCCAGGTTTTATTTATCTTATATCTGGAAGTTTGTACCTTTTGACAACCTTCCCCCATTTCCCCCACCTCTCACTTCCTGCCCCCACTTTTGGCAACCACCAATCTGTTCTTTTCTATGAATTCACTTTTTAAGATTCCATATATAAATGAGATTATACAGTATTCGTCTTTCTATGTCTGACTTATTTCACTTAGCATAATGCCCTTGAAGTCCATCCATGTTGTTTCAAATGGCAGGATTTCCTTCTTTTTTAAGGCTGAAATATCTGTCTTACTAGCTAGCTAGCTACCACATCTTCTTTATCCATTCATCTGTTGATGAACACTTAGGTTGTTTCCATGTCAAGAGGGGCACTATTAATGTTTATGCTGGCCACGGGCATGAGCCAAGACTATTCCAGGCAAACCAGTATGCATGGTCACCCTAGCTATGGGAATAAAGCTTCCTGGTATAGCTTCTATCTGTAACTTGAGGGACAGCTCTGGTGTAGAGGAAGATTCCTCCCCACTCCACCTCCCTCCCCCCTTCCCGGAAATGAGTGTATTTGCCCTGAATTGGGGTGAAGGCACCAGGATTGTAGCTTGGACTGTAACACTAATCAGCTGTGTGGTGCTGAACAGCCCTTGCTGACCCCCAGGGTTTTGTTTTATTGTGTTTTAATTGACTGTTTTTTTAGAGCAGTTTTTTGTTTACATAAAACTGTGCAGACATACAGAGAGTTCCTGTATATTCTCTCTCTCCCCCTTACAGTTCCCCTATTATTAACATCTTGCATTAGTGATGCACTTGTTATAATTGATGACCAATACTGATACATTATTATTAATTAAAGTCCATAGTTTACATTAGGATTCACTCGGTATTGTACAGTTCTATGGATTTTACCAAATGCATAATGTCCTATATTCACCATTACAGCATCATACAGAAAGAATAGTTTCACTGCCCTATAAATCCCTTGTGCTACACTTATACACCCATCTCCCCTACCCACTCCCAGTCCCTGGCAACTACTGATCTTTTTACTGTCACTATAGTTTTGCCTTTCTCAGAATGCATATAGTTAGAATCATACAGTACCTAGCCTTTTACAAATGGGTTCTTTCAGAGAGCAATATGCATTTAAGATTCCTGCATATTTTTTAGTAACTTTTTTTTTCAGAATAAAATTCCACTGTATGAATGAACCATAATTTATTTATCCGTTTGCCTTTTGAAGAACATCATGGTTGTTTCCAGTTACTGAAAACTGTGAATAAACTGCTATAAATATTTGTGTGTAGGTTTTTTTTTTAATTAATTAATTTATTTATTTATTTATTTTTTTTTTTTGCGGTACGCAGGCCTCTCACTGTTGTGGCCTCTCCCATTGCGGAGCACAGGCTCCGGACGCGCAGGCTCAGCAGCCATGGCTCACGGGCCCAGCCGCTCCGTGGCATGTGGGATCTTCCCGGACCGGGGCACGAGCCTGTGTCCCCTGCATTGGCAGGCGGACTCTCAACCACTGCGCCACCAGGGAAGCCCTGTGTGTAGGTTTTTGTTTCTCATCTCATTTGGGTAAATACCTAGGAGCATGATTGCTGGATTATATGGTAAGACTATGATTAATTTTTAAGAAATTGCAAAACTGTCTTCCAAAGTGGCTGTACCATTTTGCATTCCCTCCAGCAATAAATGAGAGTTCCTGTTACTCCACATCATTGGTATTGTCATTTTTCTAGATTTTAGTCATTCTAATAGGTGTGTAGTGATATCACATTTTTGTTGTAATTTCCTATTGACATGATGTTAAGCATCTTTTCTACACTTATTTGCCATTTGCAAATCTTTGTTGGTGAGATGTCTGTTAAAGTCTAGGCCCACTTTAATATCAGGTTGTTTGTTTTCTTATTGTTGAGCTTTAAAAAGTTTTTTGTTTTTTTTTAAATATATTTTGGGTAGCAGTCCTTTATCAAATAAATGTGCCTTTTGCAAGTATTTTTTTCCCAGTCCATGGCTTGTCTTTTTATTTTCTTAGTCTTCAAATATTTTAATAGTCCCCTGCCCTTCTGAGAATACAGTTATATGTATATTAGAATGCTTCACACTTTCCAGAGATTACTGAAGCTCTGTTCATTGTTTCAGTCTTTTTTTCTCTGTTTCAATTTGGATAGTTTCAATTGTTCTATGTTCAAGTTCACTGATCTTCTCTTTTGCACTATCCAATCTGCTATAAATCCCACTCAGTGAAATTTTTCTTTCTACACGGTGAATATTTGTACCTCTAGAATTTCTTTGGGTTCTCTTTTTATTTTCAATTTCTCTTCTCATTATATTTCCTTTACATACTTGAAAGTGTTTATAATAGCTATTTTCATATCTTTGTTAATTCCATTATTTTTGTCATTTTGGGGTCCATTTCAATTGACTGATTTTCTCTCCAAGTTGTGGGTCATATTTTGCTGCTTTTTGTGCCTTGTAATTTTTATTGAATGCTGGATATTGTAAATTTTAGGATATTGAATATTGGATTTTGTTTTTTCTCCTTAAAGAGTATTAGACTAGGGCTTCCCTGGTGGCACAGTGGTTGGGGGTCCGCCTGCTGATGCGGGGGACACGGGTTCGTGCCCCGGTCCGGGAGGATCCCACGTGCCGCGGAGCGGCTGGGCCCGTGAGCCATGGCCGCTGGGCCTGCGCGTCTGGAGCCTGTGCTCCGTAGCGGGAGAGACCGCAACGGCGAGAGGCCCGTGTACCGCAAAAAAAAAAAAAAAAAAGAGTATTAGACTTTGTTCTGGTAGGTAGTAATACTTGCTGATCAGCTTTTTCCTTTCAAGGCTTGTCTAAACCTCTGTTAGGGCAGGTTTGGGGTAAATTTTACTCTAGGACTAGTTTATCTGATTATTAAGTGTGACCCTTCTGGAGTTTCTACTGAATACCGTGAGTATTCTCCTCTTTGGCTGATCAGAACTTCAGTATTTCCCAGTCCTGTGTGAGCTCTGGGAATTTTTCAGTCTGCAGTTCCCCAGTCATTCTTTGCCTGACATAAAGCAATTTCATCCTATGCACTCATGGCTCAATATTAGCAATGGACTTGAAAGGAACTCTGTGCAAATTTCTGGAGCTCTTTCTCTGCCACATGGATTCCAGCTGCCTTCACCTCCCTGAACTCAGTGATTTTATTGTACTTGCTGTGAACCTCCTCCCTGCACTGCTTTCCTGAAGGTGACTCCAGACAGAAAGCCAGGGCAATCATAAGACCCACGTCATTTTTTTTCCCTTTCTCTCAAAACAATTATAGTCCTATCCTGCCTGTTGTTCAATATCTAAAAATGTTATTTAGTATATTTTTCTAAGTTCAAATTATTTCATCATGGTTGGAAACAGAATTTCCAGTATTAAATATTTTTAAATTATTCAGTCTTTCTCCAGCTGTGGTTGAGAGCTTATTCTAGCTCTGAACCAGCCCCTTTGATAAGTCGTGAAAGACCTAGGCAAGAGAGGTCTCTGCTCTGGACCCCACCCTTTAGAGGAATACACAAGCACATACACAAATGAATTTATTAGGAGCATCTGGGGAGTGGTGCCTTTGTCAGTTGAGATCTAATTTCAGGTGACTTACACTGTTCAGGCCCAAGGGGACTGCTTCTTTACATCTCTGCCCCTGTGTCCTTGAATCAAAATGTTTCCAAAAGTGACTACATTTGAATGCCAGGAAGGTTTGTAGGTGGCGCCACTGATGATTTCAGAGGCAGATACTGCTTTAGGGAGCTGGGAGGATTTGAATGGCAGAAGCACTTAGTGAGAGAAAAGACAAATTGTCAAATTATTCTTCTTAGACAACATGAATGCAAAAAAATCATATTTATCATTTGCCAATAATGACAAATGTTCATTTTCTCTTGCTTCTCTTTGTGTTACAATTTACTGTACCAGAGATACTCACAAATTATTGTAGTATCTGCAACAGTTGCACATGACAACTGAAGAATGCTTGGAAATAGTAAAAAATTAATATTTATGTTAAATTTGTATGTATGTAGATGTGGATGTAGATATAGCATGTGTGAAGTGTGATACTGATTTTTTTTTAAATTAATTAATTAATTAATTTTTGGCTGCATTGCATGGCATGTGGGATCTTAGTTCCCCAACCAGGGATCAAACCCGTGTCCCCGGCGGTGGAAGCATGGAGTCTTAACCACTGGACTGCCAGGGAAGTCCCTGATACTGATTTTTTACCTCACCAGCTAAACCAATGTTGAATTCTAGAATTTTGAATAGGTTAAATTTTGCTAAAATATTAAGATTTAAATAAATTTTCAAAAGAGCAGTTTTTATAATTTCAACATTATTTAAAACTTTTTAAAATTTAACATTTGATATTCATTTAGTTATCATTTGCCTTTTAATTTTAATATATAATTTTGAATATGTCAGAAGAAATAAAATTCCAAAAACATGAAAAAATTTATTTTTTAACATTTAATTTAAATTTTTGGTAAAAATATATTCAAGATTTTTGTACTTTGAATAAATTATATTTTAATATTTTATACCATTGGGAGTGACTACAGGTTGCAATCATGATAAATGAGTATAGGTTACAATCATTATCATAATAATGCAATCATGACAAAATAAAAGCAATCATAATAAACATACCAAAATGTAGTTCAATTAAGTAGCTGAAGAGGAAAAACTAAACTTCATTATGAAGATGTATTTGTCAAGGCAGGAGGGTAGGATATATTTTATTTAATGGTTAGTTAACTTGATTTGTAACTTTTAAGTAGTTATGAGGTGAGAGCCATCAACTGTATTCTTGCTCTGAACCCCATGAACATTAGGGGTGGGCCTGGTTGAGAGGGATGGAGACAAAATCTCCTCCACAGTTGGGAGAGGGTCTCGTTGTGTGTGTTGTGTCCAGACTGGGCAGGGAGACGTGAGAGGTGTAGGAAGACTGACTGGAAAATATTTGTCCCCAGGATTGCTGGCTATGCCTCTGGTCTGGGGTTTGCTTTCACTAGCCAGTGGTTCTGTGATGGAGGTCAAGGGTAAGCAGGCTTGGCTTGGGGGCAGGATTCCAGCCAGCAAAGGACTTAAGGGTAAACAGGGACACTAAGGCAGACATCTGTCTGTTTAGACAAGGTTGGGTGTGGTGATGGTGGTGGTTGGCGGGGAGGAGAGGACAGACAGGAGATGCCTGCCCTATCTCCCCTCTCTCCCCTCTGGAGAGAGGTCCAGTGGGACACCAGCACCCATTGGATACAGGCTCCTATTGGCCAGTTGTGCCAAGACTCATGGAATACCTCCTACACTGGTCACAATCGGCCAGACTCTGAGCTGGTGGAAAACATGACTGACTCCAGCTCAAAAGGATGAGAGACAAAAAATAATAGGGGATATTTTCCTCTATCCCATGTGATTAAGAATAGTATTTCCAGTAATGTTTTATAAACAGTTTAGTCGTAAGCACTTCACTAGGCATGTCTCCTGTGACAAAATTTATGTTCTGTCTGTGATTGGCTCTGCTGGGTGACTTTGGCTGAACCGGGACTGATGGTGTGTTGTCTTTGTGCCAGTTTCTGGGCTAGGCACTGGGAGAACTTTGAGCAGGAGAGAGCAGGTATCAGTGTTTAATGGACTGCTCTAGCTGCCAGAGGAAATTGTGCCTGTGAGAGACAGTCACTGAAATAAATCAGAGACGTTTTAAAATAACCATGCGGCCCATTGATTTGGCTAGCAGATGGTGCATATTTCTCCCCAAAGTGATCCATGTTCTGTGCACATAATGTCAATAAAGCCCAAATTGATGATTGTCTTACCCAAGGTGAAATGCTAGAGCCAGTTACAAATTAGCCAAAGACACATGATCTGTTAGAAGGGAGGGACTGTGCCATCTTGGTTTCTGTAACTCCAGTTCCTAGCTTGGGGGTTCTCAGCTCTGGCTGCACATTACAAACACCAGGGAGCCTTGAAAGTACTGCTGCCCAAGTCTCCAGACCAATTAAATCAGAATCTCTTAGAGATTGGGCACCGGCACATTATGTTTTTTAAAGCTTCCCAGGTGATTGCAATTCTTGGTTAAGGCTGGTGTTTGCTAAGCTAGCTCTCAAGCTGGACACATAGTAATTACTCCGTAAACGTGCAATAAACTCAGCGGGGAGCACTTAGCTTTTGCAGATACCACTTTAAGGGAGAGACAGAAACGGATGAGGGAAGGGCTGTATTCTTCCAGTTAACAAACTGCAGAAGTAGAAGGGTTTATCTAGAGGTGTGGCCTCCTGGCTGTTAACAAGGTATGTGTGTAAGGGGGAGGGGTGGCGATTTTAGGTCCTTTTGGGAAACAGTGAGGCAACAGCCTTTCTAAGGTGGGGAGTATACCTTTTTGGGCCAGAAGTCCAGGCCTGTGGTGAAGTCATTAGAATTTTAAAGTTGTACCACATCTGCTGCTTTTTGTGGAACAAATAACCTCTGTTCAGATTTTCCAATTTGCTCATGTTTCTGAGATAGATCAGCTTCCTCTAGTACTGGGGGAAAGCTTGGCCCGCTGACCCTGGCAAAGGGACAAGAATGGCCATTCTTGGTGTGTATGAAATGCACAACCCCAGACTGCTCAGTTCTGTGAGCTTTGTATTTGTACCAAAATGTGAGTCTGGGCTTAAAGGAGGTCCTTAAAGGGGTATTTGAGAATTTCCCAAGTCCACAGAACAATGTACAAGTTTGTGTACAAGACAAACGTTAAAACAGTGAACTAACTGTTCTAATGAGAGGATTGTGAATATACTGTACTGAGAGGCCAACTTAACGGCTCTTACTCTTCCTTTTTCTTCTTCCCTGGGAAGGGGAATTAGTGCACAGCCACGCACAGATGAGTACTTTAGACATTATTTGCACTTAGAACTTGTTCTTCATGGGAATTTCCCTCATCTTGATTATCGGCTATGTATGGCTGGGTTCCAAGAGTGGGCCGAGTTATGACTATCCAAAAGGAAAGAATGTCACACCTCGTGTTGCAATGTTTTTCATTGTTACTCTGTATCCTCTAGTAACATGTCTTAATAGCAGAGACACGTCTGAGCATTTTGAGGGTTTGCTTAATACCTTAGATGTTCTACTTTAAGTTATCCAAAAAAATAAAAATAAAAGAATGAATAGAAAGATGAATAGACAGATGGATGAAGGGCCAACAACAGTAACCTCCAACATCTGTGACTGAACCATGACTTGTTCCGTCGTGCAAATCTGACCCATCTTGGTTTTAGTTTCAGTCGAGTTTTGTCTAGGTACAAGGAGCATATCTGCTGATTGATAGTGAACCCAACATTGATTTCACTTTGTGTCAGATTTTGCTCTCTTCTGATTATTGACTCATAATCTCAGATGTTTATTGTGTCCTTATGTCTGTACTTGATGGTGAGGGTAGAATAAGATGAAATGTTTGGGGTATGTCGCAAGAACAGAACTGACTTTTTAAAAATACGTAACTTTATCTTTCATTCTATTTACAACTTTATACATCTAATAAACAAATGACAAGTTTTTTGGAAGCTGGCTGCCACTTGTAATATCAGAAAAATGTTATGAAATCTTGGGAATTTTAGAGTTAGGAACCTGGAGTTACCTAGTCCATTTTATAGATGAAGAAACCGAGACTCCGCGATAGATCCTGCAACAGCACGTTCAGAACTAGGACTCAGTGGGATATAACTGGTCAAACTGGATCAGGAAGCAAAACCTACTGTAGACCCTTTGTCATATGACAAAGAATCCTTCTTTTTTTTTCTTCCACTATGAATAGGGGTAATCTGTTTGTCAAGGCAAAGAGATTTGGGAGGTGGGGGTAAGTGGGAATAAGAAGGTAGGGAGAAAGGAAGGGTGAATGTTTGTTAGGAATGAATTTCCTCGTAGCTATAGGGAATGTTATTCTAGTAACCTTGAACACTGTTGAGATTTCCATAAACCTAGACTCAAGACTACTTAGGAATTGATGGTGGTGGTGGTCACATCTTATTGGTCTCAGGACCAGCTTAGGGTGCCTCAATTCTGTCCTTTTGACCAATTGACCCCTTGGCCATGACAATCACACCCCTCTTGCTGTGGTATTAACTCCCACAATCCCTAGTTGCATGTGGCCCCCATCACAGTGTATCACTTGCATCAATTTAGTTTTGCAGCTGTCTCTAGGGCTCAACTCCCAGCCCAGACATTTTAGGGATAAAATAAGAGTAAGTATGATAAATGAAACCTTAAGTATCACAGCAGTGAATGACACTAGTGTTCCTCAGACAAAGAGTCTGCTGAGGAAGGAAGGAGTGAATTAATCAGTACCAGTTAGTGTTATTACTTAGAGTGACTTGAATGGAGGGGGGCGGTGTGGTCCATGAGTTGCTCAACCTTGGCCAAGTCACTTTCCCTCTTTGGGTCTCATTTCCTCATCTGTGTAATGAGATAGTGAGACTAGCAAGCCTCTAGCTATTCTTTTGGTTCTAATGTTCTAACTAGTATTTTATTAGCCTATTTATTTCTTTTACTCTTTTTCCTCCATACATGGTTCACTGCAGGCAGTAGGTGGAGAGGTGGACTGTAAGCTGGCCAGTGCTTGGGGGTTAAGCACTGGCCCATTTACAACTGGTTCACCAACTGTGACATCCTGTACTGTCTCTTCAACAGGTCACTTCCTCTCTGGGACCTGCCACCTATAAACTGATCATGCTCATCATTTCTCTTTTCCCTTGCAAAATCCATTCATTTCTAAGAAACTTCAGTCTTTCTCCCCAGCCAAAGCCTCTCTGCCCTTTAGTAAGACAGAGTCTGGTACGATGATTCCCCCTTTCTGTGCATAAAGAAAACAGTCCACTTGGAGACCTGTTAATATAGCCTGATGAGACAAGCTATATTTCGATTTGGTGATTTGGGGATTTGAAACACAGAGGCTACTTTAAAATTAATTTTGAACATTAGATTTCATTTTTGGTTCCAAAAAGCACCCATCATATACAAATCTCTACTTGTAGATGTATCCTACATATGATCGGCTATGCTTTCTGTTGATTTTTACTCTTCTATAGTTCCTTGAGCTTTCTTTGTAACAGGAATTAACACATGGACATTCTTTGGTCCCAGAGGAAGCATTTTTCCCAGGAAATGAAAGTCTGCTGTTTTCTCTGACAACCTTTATTTTGTGTTTCTTTGAGGTCGATTCCTGAGTCATGTAACCAGTGAACTATGCCAACTTCTTTTATTAAAATCTCACTGAAGCCTGTGAGATCAGTGAAGAACCACAGCATTACAACATTATTTGACCTGAAAGAAACTTTGAAGATTATAAAATCCAATCTGCTCTCTTTACAGATAAAGCAGTAAGGCTCAGAGAGGTGTAACTTGTCTGAGGTCACACAGCTTACAAGTAACACAGCATGAGAGCTAGAATCCAGTTCTCCTAATTTTTAACATACATACTTTAGCAGGCATGGGGGTTGCCGGAGGGCGGTAGAGTAAATGAAACAAATACAGTCACCTCTGTGGTAACTTTATGTTCTAAGGAAACCCATTTTCCAGTTGTGTATTTTAAAGTTTTGTCACCAAATTTGATATTTAACAAAAGTCCAAGATTATAAAATAATCTTAGTACTACTATGTATTACAAGAATATCTTCCTAGTCCAGGTAGTAAATTCTGGAGACAGGAAGGTAATGGGGGACAAAGCCAATAGGGTGGAGGGGTTTCTGGCAGATTGGAGCTGTAAGCCTTGCCTATAGGCCTTCGAGTCCCTTCCTGCCCATCCTCATCTTTCAGCTCCTCCTCCTTCTCCTCTGATATTTACAAAGCGTTGGACCAAGAAGGCAGTGCATGCTGGGTGACCTACTTACTCCCCTAGTGGAAATTGTAGATTCTTTGACTGTAATCTTAGCAAGGATTTCTCCTCACTCACCAGTTAACCCCCAGCACAGTATCTGTCAGTCAATAAATATTTCCTTCAGTGTGTCAGTGATTAAATATGTATTGAAATCAGGATCTTGAATTCAATGTAATGATCTGCTTTTGTGAAGATAAACTGGTTCAGAGCTTGATGAAATTTTTTCTAAAATTTACCATATAGAGTATACCAATTCTTAAACCATGAGTACCTCGGGAAGGCCATCAGTCATTCACAACTTGATATGGATTCATCTCCCTGGGTTTGCTTTCCCCCGCACCGTGAGTTGAGATCAGTCACACTTGGAGGGAGAATGAGGCAAAGGAAAAGAATTGTGGTGGGTGGCGGGTTGGGGAGGCTGGCCTCATCGCACGAAGTGAGGACGGGGAGAAGGGGCTTCAGAAGGCAGAACAAGAAGCTAAAAGGTTGATGAGAGTAGCAAACAATGCCTATTTCACAATTTTGTTTAAGGCTGATACTGCTAGATTCCAGTATGAGGGAAGTGAGCTTACTTTTAGACGCAGCTGATTCATTAACAAGCTCATTATAAATTCTCAGGAAGAAATTTGACCCTGTGTTCTGTTTTTTATCTGAGAATCCTTTCCCTTCTGCAGTCTCCATGCCCCGCCCCTTACCTCCCTCCCTCTGTCTCTGTCTCTCTGTCCTTCTTTCTCCCCCACCTCCATTTCCCTCTTTCCCTCTCCCTCTCTCCCTCCCTCTCCAAACCTTCTTACTGGATAGAAACAGATTCTCCCAATTGTCGCTGGGGCCAGGTATCATCAGTTAAATCTTGATCATTTCAACAACAACATAGCCTGCAGTTCACACACCGTCGAGCCTTCCGGCAGCGCTCCAAACACATGCCCCTGTTCAGGGGAAATCAGGACCAGGAGTGCTCTGAACTGCACTTTTCAAAAACTGTTGTCCACTTGTGCCAACAGAATGGGGAAAATTTCCTTTCAACGCTGCCATGAAGAGCATCCAGATGTTTTCGCTGAGCTAAAGTGCACCTTCACCCGAGGCTGCTTCTTACCGCAGCTGCCAGGATCCCTTGGGAAGGCAAGCCATACTTAGCTCCACGAAGTGGTGTCATGGGCAACTTGGGGCCAGGAAGTCTCAGGGGAAAGCATGCTGGATTTTGCACCAGGTGATTTGATCTGAGTTTAACTCCTCACATTTTCTTGGCAGGTGGCGTTGGGTAAAAGCTCCTGAGCTCCTCCAGCTCCACCCCGCTTGTCTGCAAATAGACCCCAAGCCCTGCCCTGCCCGTCAATAGAGCTGTCGTCATTTCTTTAGCTTACATTCTATGCTGGGCACACTTGTGCATCCAGTAACGCACTTATTCCTCACGGCATCCCTGTGGGTGGTTAGACACCATCGCTATTCTCACATTACAGATGGTCAAGCCCCAGCTCAGAGTGTTGAGGAGAACCAAGGGAGCACAACTGGGAAGGGGCAAACCGAGGTTTTCAACCAGGCCTGTTTTCGAGTTGTTGAAAAGACCATTGTATTGTATGTGGAAGGGCTTTGAAAACCATAATCTAGAGACTGCAAACCAGAGTGATTCAAAAGCACAGGATTTTATAGTCTGAGAGGGCTCTGGCTGTGGGTGTTAGGTGAGTTATTCATCCTCTCAAGCCTCAGTTTTTCCCTCTGGAGATGATAAGAGTACCTACCTCCTGGGGTTATCATGGGGATGGAATGAAATTGTGCATTTAAAGCATGGGGCACAGTGCCTGACACCGTAGTCCCCCATAAGTGTTTGCCTCTGCTAGTATTGTTGGGAGGATGATTTAAGTTAGTGGTTCTAAATTAAAGGAAATAATGTTCACAGCCCTTTTCTCATCTTACACATGCCATCATCTATTTACTTCTTATTCCCACTGAAAAGCAAAAGCCAGAAGGAAAGCTGATTACTGATATCAATTTTTAACAAGAACATTTTTTGGTATGAGTAACACATGTACTTAAGCTTCTTTGTTCCTCAAACTGAATGAGTGAAATGCAACACACAATACATCAATAAAACATGGCCAGTGCCCCTTCCTGTCACGTCCACCCCCTGCTGGCCCTCAACCAGGGTTCTCAGCATCCACCCCTCCTGCCTTTCATCCCAATCTGCTTTTGCTTTTTGCCTGTTTCTTGGCTCTGAACTCTGAACTCCTCTCTCACCTCTGCTCCTCTGGGTTAGTATTCACCCTCTTTCTTTCACTATTGGGCCCCAGTACTCCATTATCACCTCTCTTTTAGTGGAATCTCTGGCCCTCACCATCACTTTGGTCTCAGGCCCAAACTTCAGGTCCCAGCCAAGGTCCATGGGGCCCCACTCCATTGTAACTGATGGTGGAGACACACTGGTTTTCCTCAGGCTTGTGCTGCTTTGCCTTCTACTGCTCCCTATTTTTAACTCTCATTTTTATTTTTGTGGAGGGAATTATTTTATTTTTTTATTGAAGTACCCTTGATGTACAATTTTTTTTTATACAGCAGGTCCTTATTAGCCATCAGTTTTATACACATCAGTGTATACATGTCACTCCCAATCTCCCAATTGATCCCACCACCACCACCCACCCCACACAGCTTTCCCCCCTTGGTGTCCATACATTTCTTCTCTACATCTCTGTCTCAATTTCTGCCCTGCAAACCAGTTCATCTGTACCATTTTTCTAGGTTCCACATATATGTATTAATATACGATATTTGTTTTTCTCTTTCTGACACTTCACTCTGTATGACAGTCTCTAGATCCATCCATGTCTCTACAAATGACCCAATTTCGTTCCTTTTTATGGCTGAGCAATATTCCATTGTATATATGTACACCACTTCTTTATCCATTCGTCTGTCAATGGGCATTTAAGTTGCTCCCATGGCCTGGCTACTGTAAATAGTGGTGCAGTGAACATTGGGGTACATGGGTCTTTTTGAATTATGGTTTTCTTTAGGTATATGCCCAGTAGTGGGATTGCTGGGTCATATGGTAATTCTATTTTTAGTTTTTTAAGGAAACTCCATACTGTTCTCCATAGTGGCTGTATCAATTTAC
This sequence comes from Hyperoodon ampullatus, assembly GCF_949752795.1. Classification (NCBI taxonomy): domain Eukaryota; kingdom Metazoa; phylum Chordata; class Mammalia; order Artiodactyla; family Ziphiidae; genus Hyperoodon; species Hyperoodon ampullatus. The sequence goes on from NC_136919.1 coordinate 77,888,532, forward strand.
ATTCCCACCAACAGTGCAGAGGGTTCCCTTTTCTCCACACCCTCTCCAGCATTTGTTGTTTGTAGATGTTCTGATTATGCCCATTCTAACTGGTGTGAGGTGATACCTCATTGTAGTTTTGATTTGCATTCCTCTAATAATTAGTGATGTTGAGCAGCTTTTCATTTGCTTCTTGGCCATCTATCTGTATGTCTTCTTTGGAGAAATGTCTGTTTAGGTCTTCTGCCCATTTTTGGATTGCGTTGTTTGTTTTTTGAATACTGAGCTGCATGAGCTGTTTATATATTTTGGAGATTAATCCTTTGTCCATTGATTCATTTGCAAACATTTTCTCCCATTCGGAGGGTTGTCTTTTCGTCTTGTTTATGGTTTCCTTTGCTGTGCAAAAGCTTTGGCGTTTCATTAGGTCCCATTTGTGGTTTTTTTTTTTTTTTTTTCCCAGTACGCGGGCCCCTCACTGCTGTGGCATCTCCCGTTGAGGAGCACAGGCTCCGGACACGCAGGCTCAGTGGCCATGGCTCATGGGCCCAGCCGCTCCGCGGCATGTGGGATCTTCCTGGACCGGGGCACGAACCCGTGTCCCCTGCATTGGCAGGCGGACTGTCAACCACTGCGCCACCAGGGGAGCCCCCATTTGTGTATTTTTGTTTTTATTTCCATTACTCTCGGAGGTGGATCAAAAAAGATGTTGCTGTGATTTATGTCAAAGAGTGTTCTTCCTATGTTTTCCTCTAAGAGTTTTATAGTGTCTGGTCTTACATTTACGTCTCGAGACCATTTTGAGTTTATTTTTGTGTAGGGTGTTAGGGAGTGTTCTAATTTCATTCTTTTACATGTAGCTGTCCAGTTTTCCTAGCACCATGTGTTGAAGAGACTGTCTTTTCTCCATTGTATATCCTTGCCTCCTTTGTCATAGATTAGTTGACCATAGGTGCCTGGGTTTATCTCTGGGCTTTCTATCTTGTTCCATTGATCTATGTTTCTGTTTTTGTGCCAGTACCATATTGTCTTGATTACTGTAGCTTTGTACTATAGCCTGAAGTCAGGGAACCTGATTCCTCCAGCTCCATTTTTTCCCTCAAGACTGCTTTGGCTCTTCGGGTACTTTTGTGTCTCCATACAAATTTTAAGATTTTTTGTTCTAGTTCTGTAAAAAATGTCATTGGTAATTTGATAGGGATTGCATTGAATCTGTAGATGGCTTTGGGTAGTATAGTCATTTTCACAATATTGATTCTCCAATCCAAGAACATGGTATATCTCTCCATCTTTGGTATCATCTTTAATTTCTTTCATCAGTGTCTTATAGTTTTCTGCATACAGGTCTTTTGTCTTCCTAGGTAGGTTTATTCCTAGGTATTTTATTCTTTTTATTGCAATGGTAAATGGGAGTGTTTCCTTAATTTCTCTTTCAGATTTTTCATCATTAGTGTATAGGAATGCAAGAGATTTCTGTGCATTAATTTTGTATCCTGCAACTTTACCAAATTCATTGATTAGCTCTAATAGTTTTCTGGTGGCATCTTTAGGATTCTCCATGTATAGTATCATGTCATCTGCAAACAGTGACAGTTTTACTTCTTCTTTTCCAATTTGGATTTGTTTTATTTCCTTTTGTTCTCTGATTGCCATGGCTAGGACTTCCAAAACTATGTTGAATAATAGTGGTGGGAGTGGACATCCTTGTCTTGTTCCTGATCTGAGAGGAAATGCTTTCAGTTTTTCACCATTGAGAATGATGTTTGCTGTGGGTTTGTCATATATGGCCTTTATTATGTTGAGGTAGGTTCCCTCTATGCCCACTTTCTGGAGAGTTTTTATCATAAATGGGTGTTGAATTTTGTCAAAAGCTTTTTCTGCATCTATTGAGATGACCATATGGTTTTTATTCTTCAATTTGTTAATATGGTGTATCACATTGATTGATTTGCGTATATTGAAGAATCCTTGCGTCCCTGGGATAAATCCCACTTGATCATGGTGTATGATCCTTTTCAGATGTTGTTGCATTCTGTTTGCTAGTATTTTGTTGAGGATTTTTGCACCTATATTCATCAGTGATATTGGTCTGTAATTTTCTTTTTCTGTGGTATCTTTGTCTGGTTTTGGTATCAGGGTGATGGTGGCCTCATAGAATGAGTTTGGGAGTGTTCCTTCCTCTGCAATTTTTTGGAAGAATTTGAGAAGGATGGGTATTAGCTCTTCTCTAAATGTTTGATAGAATTCACCTGTGAGGCTATCTGGTCCTGGACTTTTGTTTGTTGGAAGATTTTTAATCACAGTTTCAATTTCATTACTTGTGATTGGTCTGTTCATATTTTCTATTTTTTCCTGGTTCAGTCTTGGAAGGTTATACCTTTCTAAGAATTTGTCCATTTCTTCCAGGTTGTCCATTTTATTGGCATAGAGTCACTTGTAGTAGTCTCTTAGGATACTTTGTATTTCTGTGGTGTCTGTTGTAACTTCTTTTTCATTTCTAATTTTATTGATTTGAGTCCTCTCCCTCTTTTTCTTGATGCGCCTGGCTAATGGTTTATCAATTTTGTGTATCTTCTCAAAGAACCAGCTTTTAGTTTTATTGATCTTTGCTATTGTTTTCTTTGTTTCTATTTCATTTATTTCTGCTCTGATCTTTATAATTTCTTTCCTTCTGCTAACTTTGGGTTTTGTTTGTTCTTCTTTCTCTAGTTCCTTTAGGTGTAAGGTTAGATTGTTTATTTGAGATTTTTCTTGTTTCTTGAGGTAGGCTTGTATAGCTATTAACTTCCCTCTTAGAACTGCTTTTGCTGCATCCCATAGGTTTTGGATCGTCATGTTTTCATTGTCATTTGTCTCTAGGTATTTTTTGATTTCCTCAGTGATCTCTTGGTTATTTAGTAACGTATTGTTTAACCTCAATGTGTTTGTGTATTTTACGTTTTTCCCCTGTAATTCAATTCTAATCTCATAGCGTTGTGGTCAGAAAAGATGCTTGCTATGATTTCAATTTTCTTAAATTTACTGTGGCTTGATTTGTGACCCAAGATGTGATCTATCCTGGAGAATGTTCTATGAGCACTTGAGAAGAAAGTGTAGTCTACTATTTCTGGATGGAATGTCCTATAAATATCAATTAAATATATCTGGTCTATTGTGTCATTTAAAGCTTCTGTTTCCTTATTTATTTTCATTTTGGATTATCTGTCCATTGGTGTAAGTGAGGTGTTAAAGTCCCACACTATTATTGTGTTACTGTCGATTTCCTCTTTTATAGCTGTTAGCAGTTGCCTTATGTATTGAGATGCTCCTATGTTGGGTGCATATATATTTATAATTGTTATATCTTCTTCCTGGATTGATCCCTTGATCATTATGTAGTGTCCTTCCTTGTCTCTTTTAACATTCTTTATTTTAAAGTCTATTTTATCTGATACAAGTATTGCTACTCCAGTTCTCTTTTGATTTCCATTTGCATGGAATATCTTTTTCCATCCCCTCACTTTCAGTCTGTATGTGTCCCTAGGTCTGAAGTGCGTCTCTTGTAGAAAGCATATAGATGGGTCTTGTTTTTGTACCCATTCAGCAAGCCTGTGTCGTTTGGTTGGAGCATTTAATCCATTCACATTTAAGGTAATTATTGATATGTATGTTCCTATGACCATTTTCTTAATTGTTTTGGGTTTGTTTTTGTAGGTCCTTTTCTTCTCTTGTGTTTCCCACTTAGAGAATCTCCTTTAGCATTTGTTGTAGAGCTGGTTTGGTGGTGCTGAATTCTCTTAGCTTTTGCTTGTTTGTAAATCTTTTGATTTATCCATCGAATCTGAATGAGATCCTTGCCGGGTAGAGTAATCTTGGTTGTAGGTTCTTCCCTTTCATCACTTTAAGTATATCATGCCACTCCCTTCTGGCTTGTAGAGTTTCTGCTGAGAAATCAGCTGTTAACTTTATGAGAGTTCCCTTATATGTTATTTGTCATTTTTCCCTTGCTGCTTTCAATAATTTTTCTTTGTCTTTAATTTTTGCCAGTTTGATTACTATGTGTCTTGGTGTGTTTCTCCTTGGGTTTATCCTGTATGGGACTCTCTGCGCTTCCTGGACTTGGGTGGCTATTTCCTTTCCCATGTTAGGGAACTTTTCAACTATAATCTCTTCAGATATTTTCTTGGGTCCTTTCTCTCTCTCTTCTCCTTCTGGGACCTCTATAATGCGAATGTTATTGCATTTAATGTTGTCCCAGAGGTCTCTTAGGCTGTCTTCATTTCTTTTCATTCTTTTTTCTTTATTCTGTTCCACGGCAGTGAATTCCACCATTCTGTCTTCCAGGTCACTTATCCATTCTTCTGCCTCAGTTCTTCTGCTATTGGTTCCTTCTAGTGTAGTTTTCATTTCAGTTATTGTATTGTTCATCTCTGTTTGTTTGTTCTTTAATTCTTCTAGATCTTTGTTAAACATTTCTTGCATCTTCTCGATCTTTGCCTCCATTGTTTTTCCAAGGTCCTGGATCCTCTTCACTATCATTATTCTGAATTCTTTTTCTGGAAGGTTGCCTATCTCCACTTCATTTAGTTGTTTTTCTGGGGTTTTAGCTTGTTCCTTCATCTGGTACATAGCCCTCTGCCTTTTCATCTTGTCTATCTTTCTGTGAATGTGGTTTCTGTTCCACAGGCTGCAGGATTGTAGTTCTTCTTGCTTCTGCTTTCTGCCCTCTGGTGGATGAGGCTATCTAAGAGGCTTGTGCAAGTTCCCTAATGGAAGGGACTGGTGATGCGTCTGATGTACAATATTATGTTTCAGATGTACAATGTAGTGATTCACAATTTTTAAAGATTATACTCCATTTGTAGTTATCATAAATTACTGGCTATACTCCTCATGTTGTACAATATATCCTTATACCTTATTTTTTTAATTATTATTATTATTTTTTGGCCACACTGCACAGCATGCAGGATCTTAGTTCCCCGACCAGGGATTGAACCCATGCCCCTGCAGTGGAAGCACAGAGTCTTAACCACTGGACCACCAGGGAAGTCCCTCCTTGTAGCTTATTTTATACATAATAGCTTGTACCTCTTAACCCCCTACCTCTATATTGCCCCATCCTGCCTTCCCTTTCCCCACTGGTAACCACTAGCTCTATCTTTGAGTCTGCTTCTTTTTTGTTAATATTCACCAGTTTGTTGTATTTTTTTAGATTCTACATATAAGTTATATCATACAGTATTTATCTTTCTCTGTCTGACTTGTGTCACTTAGCATAATACCCTCCAAGTCTATCCATGTTGCTGCAAATGGCAAAATTTCATTCTTTTTTATGGCTGAGTAGTACTCCACTGTATGTATATGTACATATGTGTGTGTGTGTATATATATATATATATATATATGCCACATCTTCTTTATTCATTCATCTGTTGATTGACACTGTGGTTGCTTGCATATCTTGGCAAATGTAAAGAATGCTGCTATGAACATTGGGGTGCAAGTATCTTTTTGAATTAGTGGTTTTGTTTTCTTCAGATGCACCAATTTACATTCCCACCAGTAGTGCCCAAGGGTTCCCTTTTCTCCACATCCTTGCCAACATTTGTTATTTTTGTTCTTTTTGATGATGGCCATTCTGACAGTTGTGAGGTGATATCTCACTGTGGTTTTGATTTTCATTTCCCTGATGATGAGTGATGTTGAGCATCTTTTCAAGTGCCTGTTTTCCATCTGCATTTCCTCTTTGGAAAAATGTGTATTCAGTTTCTCTGCCCATTTTAAAATCAGGGCTTTTATCTTAATGTTTTTGTATGAGCTGTTTATATATGTTGGATATTAACTCCTTATCATTTGCAAATATTTTCTCTTATTCAGTAGGCTGTCTCTTCCTTTTGCTGATGGTTCCCTTTGCTGTGCAAAAGCCTTTGAGTTTAATTAGGTCCCATTTGTTTATTTTTGCTTTTATTTCCTTTGCTTTAGGTTACAGATCCAAAAAACTATGATTTATGTCAGAAAATGTTCTGCCTATGTTTTCCTCTAGGATTTTTATGGTTTCCAGTCTTACATTTAGGTCTTTAATCCATTTTGAGTTTATTTTTGTATATGGTTTTTAGCTCTCTTCTGATTCATACAGGGGTATGTACCAAGCAAAATAGCAATTGAGGCTCAGACTGTGTCTCTCAATGTCAGACCTCCAGATGTTTCCCAAAACCCAAAAGTTTTGATCATGTAGCTAAATTCCTGTTCCTGAGTGAATTGTTAACTTTTCCTCCTCATGTGGCATCTTGTAGGCACAGCCTGTGACTCATGAAAGTTAAGAGCAGGATCTCTTAGAGCACAGACACTGGAATCATCTCTGATGAAATATGCCTTTTCTAAATAAGCAGCCAAAGAGGTCTTTTCAGGCTAGTGGCAAAACTGGAACATGTAAAGTTTTCATAAAGGTCTTATGTAAGTTTCAGTAATAGGGAAAGACAGTGTAGCATTAATCTCTTTCATGTGAGCAAAGAAACATGCATGCTCTCTCAAATAACTTTTTCCTCAGTGTCCTCCAAGGAATCTCCAAGTCTTCCTTCTACCCACTCCTCCCTGGTTCACATGGTGGAATGGAAATTGCATGATTTACAGAGGAGTTACCCAGACCTGGGATGGAAGTCCAGCTCAAACACTGATACACTGCGTGTGTGCCGAGCAAAGTGTGCTCATTTCTACAGCTCCTGACGACAGCGGTGTAAGACCTAAAATCTACCTCTTGGGAGAGTTAAAACAGTTAATATATATAACATACTAGCACAAATCGAGCTATAAGTGTGTGATGTTTGTGCAGGTAGCTACATGAATGGTATGTGTCCTTGTGTCTATATAGGTCTACATAATGCTGCCACTTTATATCCTTCTCATTTTGGTGGGCCATTTGATACAAATATCATTCTCTAATCATAGGGATCATTTGAAATTTCATGCTGATCCCAGTGGTAACTCTAGAGTGAGTTGTCCATTAAAAAATTTTTTTAATGGCCTTCTTTTTAGACACTATTAGGTTGTTGGGTTTGTTTTGATCGTGTGTGTGTGTATGTGTGTGTGTGTGTGTGTGTGTGTGTGTGTCTCCTAATTTTCCAGTTCTTTCCACTGTCAGTTTGTCTCCTGCAAGTCTGTGTTAGAAGCGGTCCTGGTGGCTGTCCAGTTGGTCTGGCCAGTGGGGCTGTTCCAACTCGCTGATTTCAGAATTTCCATTGCCCTCTAACAGCCACTGTCCTTCAAATATGTCCTTAGCTAGTTTAGTGCTAGGTGGCCTGTTTGCTCTAGCAAATACATCTAAATGCTTTCTTTTGCCAGAAAAAGTTTTACTAAGGTGCTCTTTTTTTCCCTTGAAAAATATCCACCTGGTGTTTGATGGTTTGGAACTTTATGCTTGATCTGTTGTCAATGAGTAAATTTCCCAGGGGTTAATAAAGCCTTTCAGCAGGGTGTTAACTCTTTAAGGGTACCACCTATTACTTAGTCATAATTTGAGAGTTCTAAAAATGTATTATTTTCTTTCTCATTGAGAGAGGATTTGAATTTGTCTCAAAAATACATGCCATATAAATTAAATAAATTGCAAAGATGTCAGATATTGGTAAGAATTCAAAACAAGAGGAAAGAGTAGCACCTGGCCCTGTATAGTTGAAGTTGTCAGATGGCCAGTTTGTCCCCAAGTTTCCCAGTAACCAAAGCAAAGAGGAAAACTCCCTCAGTTTTAACTGATACAGTTTGATAATATAAATCTAAACTTTTTCTCAAGCCAAGAGGGAATTTTTTGTGACCCTTCCCCAAGAAAAGCCATTGCAATAATTCTCAAAGCTCTAGTTTGACCTGAATTGCTGGACAGCTCACAACCTTTGGGACAGTTTTCAGCTGACCTGGGCCTAGGAAAACACTGTGGCAGTTTTCATGGGTGTATAAACGGAACAAAGCTATAATGTGTAATCTCCCATGCATGGACATAAGAATGAGGGTATTTAAAAAAAATTTTATTGAACTATAGTTGATTTACAATGCTGTGTTAATTTCTACTGTACAGTAAAGTGATTCAGTTATACATATATATATTCTTTTTCATATTTTTTTCTATTATGGTTTATCACAGGATATTGACTATAGTTCCCTGTGCTATACAGTAGGACCTTGTTGTTTATCCACCCTATATATAATAGTTTGCATCTGCTAATCCCAACTCCCAATCCTTCCCTCTGCCTCTCCCCACCTTGGCAACCGCAAGTCTGTTCTCTATGTCTGTGAGTCTATTTCTGTTTTGTAGTTAGGTTCATTTGTGCCGTATTTTAAATTCCACATATAAGTGATATCATGTGGTATTTGTCTTTCTCTTTCTGACTTACTTTGCTTAGTATGATAATCTCTAGGTCCATCCATGCTGCTGCAAATGGCATTATTTCATTCTTTTTTTATGACTGAGTAATATTCCATTGTATATATGTACCACATCTTCTTTATCCAGAAAGAGGGTTTTAGAGAGCAATGCAAACATGTTCCTGGCTCTTCCATGTAGCAGCATTATGCAGTGTGGTGTAATTGAAAATAATACTAAAGTACTGAATGTGTATAGTTTTAGAACATTCAACTCAAGGGAAAGGTTTATTCATCTTTCAAGGGCCTGCTGAAGTGTCTCTATCCTGTGAAGTTCTCAGACATTTCAGGGGCCCTGGCATAATCTACAGCGAATTAGGGAGGGCTGTCTATGTCCTCTGTGTCTCAATTATAATATTATAATGATTTACTTCCATGTCTGCTCTTCAGCTAGATTGTGAGATCACTGAGAGGAAACTGTCTTATTCATCACTGGATACCAGTGCCTAGCATGGTGCCTTCTATAGTAAATGCTGAGTGTAAGAGGAGTGGATACTATGTGCTCATCAGAGTTCTAAGTGCTTTACATGGTTTTCCTCATTTTGTCCTTCTCACAGCTCTGTGAGGTAGTTACTATTATTACTTCCATTTTACAAATGAAGCAACCATGGCCTAAAGAGTGATTTGCTTGTTTAATTGAAGTAAATGGTAGAAGAGAATTTAAGCCCATTCTCTCAACTAGTATACTAGCATGAAGACCAAGTCTTAAGTGTTTTGAATAGGTAAACCAGTTGTGGGTTTGGGAGGCACTACACATGTCAGTGGGTTGTGTCACAGGAAGAGAGTAAGATACAGTGTTTATTGAGATGCTTGAATCTGAATTCCCTTTCATTATCCCAGGAGTGGAGAGCCCTCTCTGACTTATGGCCCCTAAACACTATTTTCAGAAGCCATGGGACATCTCTAGTGGCAAACACTTTATAGATCCTCATTTCTTAAATTAAAATTTGGTAATATAGCTAAACAGGTTTGTGGATGGTACTATATTAACTGATTGGAAGCTACCAGATAGAAAAATAGAGACAATAATCTCTGCTTCTAATTTCTCCTAAATGTGCACTCTCTCTCAATGCAAAGTACTATTTACAACTTTGCATTACTCTAAACTCAGCACTTTCTTAGCTGGCCTGACATCTTCTATTGTTGTCTGGGGGAAAGACTGAAACAGTTGCACTAATCTAATCTCGGTATTTACTCTAAGATTTTCATAAATAAATCCCTGTTCTGAAAGGGAACAATGCCCTTTTGATATGCTTCACATATTTCTTTTCCAAGCGCATCCCGAATGGGTTGACTACAAATATATCTGCTAATGAGATGGCCTTGAAATATCACTGCTGTGATTATAGGCATAAATAGTGAATTTCATTAGGTTACTTGAGTCCCACTTTTGATGGCATAGTAAATCTCAGAACAGCAGTGGGCAGTAGATAGATGAAGAGCTTTTTTGGATATAATTAACTTATTTGAGTGCAACTACTAGCTCTCTTAGCATAGCAATTCTAACTCAGTCTCAGGCTACTTTAAGTACATAAAACAATTCAGCACTGAACCCAAAGGATTAATATGTTTAAAAAAAAAGACTCTAGTTTGAGAGAGGCATGAAGATATTGATTAAATTCTCCCTTTACTTCATAATATTCACTGTAATTTGGTTATAATCTAGGCATTAATAGCTGGTACCTCAAGTGATATTACAAAGTATACTCACAATAAATTTAATTTAATCAAACCCTTAATGTTTTGTCCTAAGTGATACTTTTCTTTGTCAGTTCTTAGATGATTATTCCTCTTGTTGTATATTCTGATGAACTCAAATTTTATTTGTGAATGTGTGTTGGCATTCAGGGTGAATAGAGGGATTTTTCTAAGCCAGGAATGTGCATGGTCTTGGAGATACGTCTAGAGTTACAACAATAATGCATGAAAATGCCTGTTTCCCCACCTCTTCACCAATGCTGTTTTGAAGAGGCCAGGCCAATTATCTTGTAGCATGTTCCATATTCTGAATTTTTCTGATTGTTTTCTCATGGTGGTGTTTAATTTGTTTCTCTATCACTTGCACTTCCTGTAAATTTGAAGTTTGATCTAAAAGCCTGAGTAGTTTCAGGTTCAATGTTTTTGGAGCAAATTGTTTATAAGTGATGCTGTATACTTCATGTTGCATTACATCCTGGGACATATCATGTCACATTAGCCCTCTACTGTACAGTAAAGTGATTCAATTATACATATATATATACTTTTTCATATTTTTTTCTATTATGGTTTATCACAGGGTATTGACTATAGTTCCCTGTGCTATACAGTAGGACCTTGTTGTTTATCCACCCTATATATAATAGTTTGCATCTGCTAATCCCAACTCCCAATCCTTCCCTCTGCCTCTCCCCACCTTGGCAACCGCAAGTCTGTTCTCTATGTCTGTGAGTCTATTTCTGTTTTGTAGTTAGGTTCATTTGTGCCGTATTTTAAATTCCACATATAAGTGATATCATGTGGTATTTGTCTTTCTCTTTCTGACTTACTTTGCTTAGTATGATAATCTCTAGGTCCATCCATGCTGCTGCAAATGGCATTATTTCATTCACAATGCTCGGTTATGATGGTACCCTCTGTTGTGAAGGTATACTTCTCGCTTCACAGTTAGAAGGTAGTTGATGGAATGCATTTATTTAATGTTAAGAATATTGATCATATTTGCATATATTATTGGCTAAGGAAGTAATTTCCATTGTTGAGGAAGCAAAGATTTTTGTTTGTTTGTTTGGAGCGGGGGCAGGGGTATTCCCGCAGATTCACACCAGGCAGATTCCTACTTATCAGTAAGTCCTTGAGGATAATCAGGCCAAGGAAACCTTAGACAATTCTGTTACTGAAACCATTTTAAGGGTTAAAGATAGATAAAAGATTAAGTCAGGGAATTTGGGGGATAATTTTAGCTTTATTTACTTTTTTAATAGGAAATACATTCATGCGATTCAAAATTCAAAATGTATAAAGGGTAAACAGTGAAGGGCTCTGTTCTAGTTATCTCTTACTGCCTAGCAAACCACTCCAAAATAGTGGCTTAAAACAGTAATGATGTCATTAGTTGCTAATGAAGCTGGGGGTCAATGGGTCAGTTCTCCTTCAGGGTCTCTTATGCAGTTACTGTCAGAAAGTGGCTAGAGTTGGGGTCATCTCAAAGGTTTTTTCACTTGCACGTCTGGTGCTGGAGATGGGAAGACTCGAGCAGCTGGGGCTTCTAGGGCATTTCTCTTCTCTCTCTCCTGGAGTGACTGTCCCAAGGGGAACCTGCAGACACTGCCGAGACTTTTCAAACGCTGCCTTGGGCATCACGCACCACCACTTCTACTGGATTCTGTTCATCAGGGCAGTTGCAAAGGCCCACCAAGCTCCAAGGGAAGGGTCCTGTACTCCACCTCCTGATGGGAGGAGGGTCAAAGGATTTGCAGCTGTGCTTCAAAACCATCATGTACCCTCTCATGCTCCTTTTTCCCCAGCTGCTCAGTTTACTTTTACCAATGCAACCAATGTCACCAGTTTTTCTTTCATTCTTTTTCTTTTTTACAAAGAGCATTTAATTCATTCATTCATTTCTTTACACATAACTGAAGTGATGTTACAGTACATAAGTTATTTACAACTGTGCAGTAACGTGTTGCACAATAAATTATCTAGAAGGCAGCAAAAGTACATTGTGAACGTGTATAAAACTGTACAGCGTTTACAGGTACACTTTTTATATGATTATTGGCTCTGTAGTGTTTCAAGTTATGTTCTCAGAAAGAGAAACAAAATGCCCAAGATTAAAGGAAAAAATATACAAACCACGTGGATTTGACTCCATTAAGAACACAGCCGAGAGTCCTGCCTCTGTGTCCCTGTGAGGCGGGCGGGCGGCGCAGCCAGGCACTCACCCAGCCCGGCGTCCCAGCCCAGGTCCGAGGCCGGCACCGTCCGCAGACAGCTTCGTGGCAACAGGACGGCAGCCGGCCCGAAGCTCTCCCCACCTCCGACCCGGAGGCCGCTGTTGGTAAGGGGTGGACGCCTTAATTTTATTCTCTTTAGTCGATCAGAAATGGAACAAGGAATTTAAAAAACGCTCTCCGTCCTGCAGTTCCTGAGATGCCCGTGCAGCCGCCGGAAAAGAGCCTGAGGCTGCCGTGTCCGTGCCCGCGTCCCCGGCTCCGCGTCCTCCCGCGGTGGCGGGTGTGAAAGAGGCGCGTGTCAGGGGCCCAGCGCGGGCTTCTCCCTGGGTGTCCCCACCGGGGACGTGGTCTCCTTCCACCGCCCGGACTCGGCTGCAGACGTAGGGGGCTCGCCTGTGTCCCAGGCAGCTGTCCCACCGCGTCAGGCCGGAAGGAGCACGAAGTCATCGTTGACGTCGACAATGGGCACGTAGAAGGACGGCACCTCGTTCACACACCGGGACTTGCGCCCGGCGGGGCCCAGCTCCTGCACCTTCACCTGCCACTCCATCCTCTGCACGCGGCCTCGTGCTGCTGCCGCATCAGGAAACACTGTCACCAGTTTCTTGCGACGCATTTAAGAGCTGCTCTATAGACAAGATAAGCATACATATTCTTCCCACTTAGCATCATGTATGCGGTGTACTGTACCTTGTTTTTTTCTTAACAATATTTCATGGAGATTATTCAAATCAGTCCATAAAAAGAATCTTAATTTTGAAAATACCCTTACAGTGGTGCATTATATAGATATACCATAATGATTTAACCATTCCCTTGTTAATGCATATTCAGGTCATTTCTAATCTTTTAATATTACAAATAACAATAATATGAATAACTTTGGACATACATACATCATTTTTGATATATATAAGCCTATTTGTATTATAAATTCCTATATATAGAATTACAGGTTTAAAATGATATGAATATTTAAAATTTTGATAAATATTGCCACAGTGCCCTTCATATAGGATGCAAACATTTTTACTTCCACTATGCATGAGAGGGTCCACTGCCTCACACCCTTACAAAGCAAAATTTTCTCAAATGTTTTGAGTTTTGCTATGTAAAAAATTAGTTTTAATTCAATGTGGTTTTAATGTGCATTTTTTTCATGAGTGAGTTTGAGCACTTCTTTTCCTATGTTTAAGAGCCAAGGGCTTCCCTGGTGGCGCAGTGGTTAAGAATCCACCTGCCAGTGCAGGGGACACGGGTTGGAGCCTGGGAAGATCCCACATACCGCAGAGCAGCTAAGCCTGTGTGCCACAACTACTGAGCCTGCGCCCTAGAGCCCACGAGCCACAACTACTGAGGCCGCATGCCTAGAGCCCGTGCTCCGCAACAAGAGAAGCCACCGCAATGAGAGCCTGCTCGCTGCAACTAGAGAAAGCCCGCTCTCAGCAACGAAGACCCAACACAGCCAAAAATAAAAAATATATATATTTTAAAAAAACTTGTATTTTTCTCAATTCCTGAAAAAAGTTAAAGATCATTTTAACAAAATGTTTGAGATGAGTGAAAAGTGAGATAATCCACATTTCTGATACACCTAAAGACCTTTTAATCATTCAAAAATTGCTATTTTCCTGACTTCTATAAATGAGTAAGCTATGAAGATTTATTACCTTTGTGATTCTTTTACCTTTTTTTTTTTTTCTGCACTGCACAGCATGTGGGATCTCAGTTCCCTGACCAGGGATTGAACCCGGGTTCCCTGCATTGGAAGCTAGGAGTCTCAACCACTGGACCACCAGAGAAGCCCCCCTTTGTGATTCTTGGACTTTCTCAAACCCAGCCTTCAATTCCCAGGTGGGCAGTAATGGATTTGAGATATTATAATTAGATGATAACCACTCTTTATCAGTAAAATTATTAATTTAAGAAAGGCTTCCTCTCTATCCCTTAGGGCTTACTACAAACCTTTCATTATTTCTGTGAACCGTTCTCTAACATCCTGATTTGAGATGAATGATCTGCCTTTGGATTTTGTGTGCTTTTCCTTGACTTCCTCCATACACTCCACTTTTACTGTCTCTTCCTCTCCCTTCTTAGCTAATATTTTATTTTTTGGATTCATGGGATTCATGGCAGTTTAGTTGGGTACAGTGACAATGTAGTAAGTAACAAACAGAATTTTGGTAAAATTCTGGAAGCAAGAGAGAGGACAAATTGGTATGGTTGAGAAGATACTAGTACTGGAGCCAAAAAACCTGCCATTCACTCACCTGGCTGCAGGCTGGTTGGTCAACTTTTCAGGGAATCCATTTATTCATAGGAAAGTGAGGATAATACTTAACTTACTGGGTTGTTGTGAAGATGAAGAGAACGTATGTTTTCAACGAACGTTTATTGAATGCCTCTCATGTCCAGGTGTCTTTGTATTCTTGATCTCATTAGTCCTCAGAGAGGTCCACTAACTTTCCAACTTACTGATTGTATTACTTTCTTAGGGCTGCCATAACAAATTACCATAAAATGCGTGGCTTAAAACAACAGAAATATATATTTACACAGTTCTGGAGACCAGAAGTCTAAAATTAAGGTGTCAGCAGGGCTGATTCCTTCTAGAGGCACTGAGGGAGAATCTATTCCGTGCCTCTCACCGAGCTTCTGGTGGCTGCTCACAGTTCTTGCAATTCCTTGGCTTATAGATGCATCACTCCAACTCTGCCTACATCTTCATGTGGACTTCCCCTCTGTGTGTGTCTATCTTCTTTTCTGTCTCTTATAAGAACACTTGTCGTTGAATTTAGGACCCACCCTAAATCTGGGATGATCTCATCTCAAGATTTTTAACTTAATTACATCTATTAAGACCCTATTTCTAAATAAGGATCACATTCACAGGTACCAAAGGTTAGGAACTGGACATATCTTTTGAAGGCCAGCATTCAACCCACTGTAGTGACCAAGCTAAGAACTGAATCCAGGTTCTTTCTGAATCCAAGATCAATGTACTATGGACTCTACCATGCTCTCTCCTTCTTTGAGACTTCTTTGCCAATGTTAAGGACCACATCACAGTTTCTTCTCCTTCTTGTTCTGCAATTATATAGTTCCCTGTACTTCTAATTCATACCAGAAAGTAACCTTGGCCCCTGAAAGAAATCACTGAATTCTACTAATTTAGGCAGGTATCCCCTGCCTAAATAATTTTTGAATAATAAGCTGAGTTGTGCATTTGGGAGTTGTTAAATTATCCAAGCTTGTAGCAAAAAACAAGAAGATAGTTAATATTTATTAACTGCTTATTATGTGTCAGGCCTGCGCAGAGTGCTTCACATGTATCATCTCATTTCATCTTAGAACGGTGTTACTATCTGTCATTTACAGAAGAAAATGAGGTTCAGAGAGGTTAAGGAACTTAAGCAGCTTTTAAGTCACAGAGTTGCTAAGTGGTGGAGCTGAGATTCAAACCCAGGCATCTGACTCCAAACCTCATGCTCTTGAAACTAGAGTACAGTAACATTACCGGTGGAGCTCCTGACATGGAATTCATATCTCCCTACCACCAGGCTGGGCAGGAGGCAGTGGGGCTTAATGAAAGAAGACTTGTTAATTATGAAAATTAACCATGTATTTCTAATGGGAACAGATCGGGCGTTCAGATGTCTCTTTCTTTTCCCTCATTCCATTTTTGTAGTGACACTGTTGAAAGATATTTGGAACCACTGAGTGAAAAGCACTTGGAACTTCAGCTCAGTTTTTAGGAAAAAAAAAATCAGGGTATTTCCTTTCTGTCATGACTGTTCCAATCCCTTCAGTCTGGAGTTTCCCTATGCATTCATTACTCAGAACAGTTGTTTTGAATTTGTCAGCACATTATAATGTAATTTTGCTGAAGAAATATAGCATTCTTCCCCCACCACAAAGGCCAAATTTGTTTTGGTTTGCCATTAATGTAAAAGAAATTTCCCTTCACCAAGGTAATATAATAAAAAGCCACCTAACTACAAGAAAGGATGTTGTTAAGTCAGATGTAGTCAGCCTACAATTCTTTCTTTCTGACTAATATTTTTAAATTATCTTTAACTGACACAGAAAGGTGAATCATTAATATGATCCCAAAGTCTAAACAAAAGTTTAGAGTATATTCATTTATTTTTAATGCTTATGTCTATTTTTAATGAATGGCTTTGTAAAACTATCTTAACTACTCAAAACATTAGCTACACTGTCTGCCATTCCATCAACTTAAGTAACTGCTGAACTTCACCAGAACTGCTCTTTGTCTTCTCTTGCCTGTAATGCAATTCGTTAATGATGGCATGTTTATAGCTTGTATGGAAAAGGTCATCTTCTTTTGTATATTGTCCTCTTTAATTAACTTAGGATCCTTGAAAAAGAATTTAAGCCTAAAAGTCCTTCTGATAGATTTATTATTTTCCTCTTAAAGTGACAATGTCACTTGTATTTAAAGGATCAAGGTAGCTTGCTTCAACTCCAAAGCAGTCTTTGTAAATCACGCACTTGAGAGGTTCTTGGGAACACACGCTTGGATTCAGGGTTGCACCATAACTGCACTAGGATGAGCGAGATTGGGGGGGAAAAAAACAAAACAAAAAAACAAGAGATCTGGCAAGAAAGGAGAAGATTGGCACTTTTGCCCCTTTGCTCAACTACTTTTTCTTCTCAGTATTTGATACAGTAAGTCACCAGGACGACAAAAGGCAAAGAGACAGAGGGTGGAAGTGCATTGCAACTGGCAACCAATGTGTGTTGACTTCTGAGAGTCATAAAAAAGAAAACTAACAGTTGTATATAAAGTGTCTATTTTCTTGTTTGGATCATTATGTGCCCAAAATGAACACTTGATGATTCTAGCTCAATATACTGTTTTTAGATTTTCTATAAATTTGAAAGAAACAGAATATCTCCCCTGGGTTTCTGCATGCCATGGATTTACTTGACAACAGTGAATTCAGGGAATTTCGTAACACCTCTATGGGGAAGCTATGTTTTTCATTGTGGAGTCAGGGAAGCTGAAGAGCAGAGAGTTTAAGTGATTCGCTCAAGGTCAACTGGAGATCAGGGAATATTTGGCTCCAAAGTTCCTGGGCTAATTATTATTTGGTCACTCTCTCTCGCTCTGAGTTATGCATATATTAATAATTGGTTTTTATTTAAAGCTGGAAAGAAGAGTCTGAAGACCTTTTAGAAAAGAAAACCAGCTTTTGGGACTTCCCTGGCAGGCCAGTGTTTAAGACTTCACCTTCCAATGCAGGGGGTGTGGGTTCAATCCCTGGTTGGGGAGCTAAGATCCCACATGCCTCACAGCCAAAAAACCAAAACACAAAACAGAAGCAATATTGTAACAAATTCAATAAAGACTTTAAAAATAGTCCACATCAAAAAAAAAATCTTAAAAACAAAAAAAAGAAAACCAGCTTCTGATATTTTTCTTATCAATAAAACACATTCTCCTATTGATTCAAGGCCTTTTAAATCTTTTTTCATTGCTCAAGGACTGTCCCTGTTAACCGCTATTCTGTTTTTGTTTCTATGAATTTGACTGTTCTAGGTACCTCATGTAAGTGGAATCATGTACTATTTGTCCTTTTACGTCTGGTTTATTTCACTTAGCATAATGTTTTTAAGGTTCATCCACATTGTAACATGTACCAGAATTTCATTTGTTTTTGAGGCTGAATAATATTCCATTACATACACACACACACACACGCACACACACACACATACCATGTTTAATTTATTCATTCATCTATTGATGGACATTTGGGCTGCTTCTTTCTACCTCTTGGCTGTCATGATAATGCTTCTTTGAACACTGATGTACAAATATCTATTTGAGTACCTACTTTCAATTCTTTTGAGTATATACATCTAGAAGTAGAATTGCTAGATCACATGGAAATTCCATGTTTAAAATTTGAAGAACTACCATACTGTTTTCCACAGTAGCTGCACCATTTTATATTCCTGGCAGCAATGCACAATGGTTCCAATTTCTCCACATCCTCACCAACATTCGTTATTTTGTTTTTTTGGTAACAGCCATCCTAATGAGTATGAAGTGGATAATTTGATTTTAAACAATATTAGCTATAGTGGACATGTGTCACATTTGCAGTGACCCATCTTCTGAATAGCTTTTCTAAATATGGAGAATTTCCATAAATTCTACCTCTCCAATGTAGATCTCAGAGTTCAAATCCCCAGCTTCTTTCACAGCTAAATGGACCTTGCATGATCCATTAATCAGATGCACCTATGCAAGATTTTAATTTCTAAATGACTAATAAAAAATATAAGCTCAGTTCAGTGCTTCCATTTGTTGGCTTGAGTGGTGGCAATGGAGCCTGGCTTTGGGGAGCATTCACAGTGGCAACAGGTCCAATGCTGTCAAGTTCCTGATGTCTAGGGTGACAGTGGAATTTCCTCATCAAGCTATTTCTGTGGCATGATTTTGGGCATTGTTCCTGGAAACCCAGCCTCAAGCCTGTTTCTCCAACCAGAAAAGTCCACTACAATCTAATTTAGTTGCATATCCAATTGATTACTTGTCTTCACCCTGCCCCATACTACCAGCTATGCTTCTGCCTGGGAGCCTTTGAGTGGGGAAAGGGCATTGTCTACATGTTCACGCTTCCTTCTGTCTTTTTCCTCTAGTCTAAGTTCTTGCATTACCGGAGCAGGGAGGATGGATAAAGATAAAAAAGAATGTTCACCTACCTGATGCCTTTGTGGTTCCCTCTCAGAGAGCATTACCCTCTCTGTGGCCTGGATCTAAATGCTGGTCCTCTGGTGGTGGACTTTTCTATATATACAAGTGACCAGAGAGCTGTGGAATCTGCACAAGATGTCATTAAAGAATAGCCAAGGGAGATTCCATAAAGCATGGTTGAAGGCAGTAAATGGAAAAAAAATCCAGCCAGTTTATATTTATGCCTCTGTGAATTCAGGTTGTCTAACATGCTAGTTACTGAAGATGCCTCCATCTGAGAGCGCTGTTTGTATATGCGAGTCTCGCTTCCAGCTCCTCACATCCCCCGAACCCATCTGCTGACCTGAGAGGTCCACTCAGACTTGACTTTACCACCCCACTCCTGGCCCCAGCATAGTCCATGATAGAACACCCCACAGACTCCAGCTACTGGAGTCCTCTCTTGATGGCTCACCCTCTTGGTTGGGGTGCTAGCAAGGCAGCTCAAGCCTGGCTGCTTGTGAACCCACAGGAAACTGACACAGCGTTGCCCCCACCAAATAGTGAGAGTACAGACTGCTACACACTTGCATCCTCTCTGCCCTGCCATCTTTTTTCATTTATTTATAGAGGTACAGGGCACAGATCAGCAAGCACGCTGTATAAACAGAAGTCAAGCTAAGGAATAAGATGTCAAAAAGATACTTTAGACCTCTGAGAGTTTCATATTTGGAGCCCTTTTCACATTGTGGGGATTTGGAAAAAAGCAGCTTCCCTTTTCTCTCCCAAGGGGAGAGGAGGGAAAAACCACAGTACTCTCATCCTTCACCAGCAAGCAACACCCTACTCTCAGGATTCTCCTTTCTCGCCCTGATCTTCTCTTATATAAACTAGAGGTGGAAGGGCATGTGGGGCAGAGGCTGAGAGTTCCAGAGCCCGTTTAGCCACTTCTTAATAATCCCTGGAAGAAGCGCCACTTGGTTTCATTTCTCTTTCAAATCTGGGGCATTTCATACCTCTTTTATCTCTGAGCACTAGGTCATGTCCCACCAACATTCTGTTACATCCATTCCCTGGATATTTGTTCTTGTGATCTCTGGACAATAGCTCATGTCCCACTCAGCAGTCTATTACATCCATTCCCTGGATATTTTTCCTCAAATTATTTCTTTCATTTTTTTTCTCATTCCTTTTCTCTGTTTTCTCTTTCTGAAACTCTCATTATTCAGATATTGGCCTTCCTAGACTGTTTTATACAATGTTTTATAATCTAATGTAAGAGTTTATATTTTCTATATAAAATACATGCAAATATAAATTTATGTAACATAATATATTATAATATTTTATATATTTCTCATATTTCCCTTTCTTTGGTTTATGCTCTGCTTTTGGGGAGATTGACTCACCTGAATTTCCAAACTTTCTATTGAGTGTTTTAGTTCTGCTATCATGTTATTAATTTCTAAGGGCTCTTTTATGTTCTCTGAATGTTCTTTTTTAGATAGCATTCTGACCCTCTTTCTAGGATTTAGTATCATTGCTTATCTCTTTGAAGATATTAATTAATAATTATTTTGAAGTTTTCTCTTCCCTTCATAGTTTAATTTTCCTCCAAGTTGTTTTTCTCTCTTTGTGGTTTGTTTGTTTGATCTTTTTCTTATTTATTAGAGGCATTCTGCAGCTGTCTGGTAATATTTAGGTGTCTGCTTATGTTTAATTGTGGGTGAGTAAAAAAGCTGATTAGAAGATCTGAGTGGGTTTCATTGGAGGGTGATATGGCTGGACTATTTGTTGGGGGAAACCTCAATATCATTATCTTAAGTTTTTCCTCTGGGTCAGATATCCCAGAGATAACTCTTCTTCTAATTCTTCCACCTGGAGAGAAAACGTTTCGTCATAACCATTCTGGAAGGTAGGTGGGTGAACAGGGTTTGGAGGTGGGGTCCCACTCAGCTTTCAGTGTCTGCATATTCATCTACTCACCCTGGTTTCAGTATGGTACTCTTGCTCTTAACCGGGTCTGTGTCATCCAAGTCCAATATACTTCTGTTTTTCCCTTTCCACGGAATAAACATCCATACTTTTGCTAGGGTGGTGTAATGGATAATTTTATGTGTAACTTGACTAAGTTACGTTCAGATAGCTGGTAAAACATTACTTCTAGATGTGTCTGTAAGGGTGTCCCTGAAAGAGGTTCGCATTTGAATTGGTGGACTGAGTAAAAAAGATCACCCTCACCAATGCAGGTGGGCATCATCCAATCTATTGAGGGCCTGAATGAAAAGAAAATGTAGAGAAAGGGTGGATTTACTCTTTGCTTGAGCTGGGACATCCATCTTCTCCTGCTCTCGGACATCAGCATCCTAGTTCTTAGGCCTTTGGACTTGGACCAGGTGGATCCTTTGGCTCCCCTTGTTCTCAGGTTTAGGTTTGGACTGGAACTCTACCACTGGCTCTCTGGGGCCTCCGGCTTGCAGACAGCAGATCATGGGACTTCTCAGCTTCCATAACTGCATGAGTCAATCCCTCATAATAAATCTCTTTCTGTATATGTGTATATACTTTTGGTTCTGTTTCTCTGGAGAACTGACTAATACAGGTGGGGAGGACAAGTCATCCACGGCATGGGGTACGAAGGGGATCGAGGAAGGTAGTGCTTCCCAAATGGCTTTCTAACCCTCCTTATTTTAAGCCACCCTCTTCATGCCCGTTTCTAATGTTACCTGGTGTCACCATCTCCTGGACTGTTGATGGTGTTGCAGAATTAACCAAGCCAGCTTCAAATCTGACTTCCTTTGATCTGCTCAGTCAGTTTTTATTTATCCATCTTCTTCCTAGCTTCTAAAACCTTGTTGTCTCCTCTCCCATTTTCCATATTCTTAAATGTTCATACATTTCTAAATAATATCTATCTACTCATTGTGGGTTTTTTTAATCTCATTTTTTAATAGACTTTAATTATTTTTAGAGCAATCTTGTGTTCACAGCAAAACTGAACAGAAAGGACAGCATTCCCATTTACCCCTTGTCCCACACCCACTCACAGCCTGCCCCACTATCAACATCCCCCTCCATCCCTAGAGTGGTACCTTTGTTGCTATTGATGAACCTACATTGACACATCATTATCACCCAAAGTCCATACTTTATATTAGGATTCACTCTTGGTTTTGTACATCCTATGAATTTTGACAAGTGTATTACAACACCGAAGGGATTTAGAGTATACCACCACAAAATATGCTACTCTGGCATAGGGATCATTTTAAGCTGAAGGCAATTGAGGAAAAGCAGACCCAGGATCAACTCTCTGCCCTCCTCCTCTCTACCAGGAAGGTCAGGAGATTCTTAATCACCAGAAACAACTCTAGACTCTTCTCAATCCAAAGACAGCACCAGAGGAATCTATATAATGCATCCTACTAACTAGCCTGTATCTTCCATTAGTTTCTCCATATATTTACGTTCCCATGGTTTTCTGTCCTTATAAACCTAAAAAACCTCTTTCTTTGTTTTGTCACTTCTCTACAAATATATTGTTCTTTGTTCAGAAGCTATGTGAGCCCCAAGTTCTGACCATCCCTTTGAGTTACTTATGACCGAATTCTCCTGTGTGTATGCATGATGCATGCATTAATAAATTTTTGTCTGTTTTTTCCTGTTAAATTTTCTTTTGTCAGTCTAATTTGCAGGGTCCCAGTCAGAGACCCAGAGAGGAGTATAAAGAAAAAAAAGAATCTTTCTTTCCTCCCTACAACATATATTCTTTATTGTAGTATCATACAGGATAGTTTTACCCACTGCCTTAAAATCCTTTGTGATCTGCCTATTCATCATTTACCTGCTTTTAAAAAATATATATTTTAGGCGACATGATGGCCAAGCTAAGCAGAACCCATTTGGACCTCTCATGTAGCATACATGGAGGAAAAACAGTTTTTGGGAGTGCCCAATAAACTTCATTGTGGTTTTTATATGGTTTCTGGAGAAGCAAAATTTGGATGAGTATGTTCAATCCACCATCTTTACCCAGAACTTTAATCTAGAAGCCTACATCCAACTGAACTATTTTTTATGACAGATGTGAATGAGAATAGACATCTTTTATGGGAATAGACCTCTCTAGATCTTTGCTGGAAAACGTTACTAAAGGATATATTTCAAAAATCAGGAAACTGAACCTTGAAGGAAAGCATGGACTGCAAGAATCAATAGACTTGGGAGCCTGGTGGAGATCCAGGTGGATGCCACCTATGGGGAAGTTATTCCCTTCTGGAAGAATGTGGGGATGTCTTTATTTTTTGTTATTTATTTTTTTATTGAAGTATAGTTGATTTACAATGTTGTGCTAATTTCTGCTGTACAGCAAAGTGACTCAGTTATACACATATATAAGTCTTTTTTAATATATTTTCCATTATGGTTTATCCCAGGAGATTGGATATCGTTCCCTGTGCTATACATTAGGACCTTGTCATTTATCCATTCTAAATATAATAGTTTGCATCTACTATCCCCAAACTCTCAGTCCATCCCTCTCCCTCTCCCCTGCTTGGCAACCACAAGTCTGTTCTCTATGTCTATGAGTCCATTTCTGTTTTGTAGATAAGTTCATTTGTGCCATATTTTAGATTCCACATATAAGTAATATCATATGGTATTTGTCTATCTCTTTCTGACTTACTTCACTTGGTATGATAATCTCTAGGTCCATCCATGTTGCTGCAAGTGGCATTATTTTGTTCTTTTTTTATGACTGAGTAGTATTCCATTGTATATATGTACCACATCTTCCGGAAGAATGTGGGGATGTCTTTGGCCCAGTATGGAAACTTAGCAAAGAGACAGAAGGCAGCCCCCACTGTAAAGCATTTCCAAAGCTAGAGTGAAGGAAGCCACCCCAGTCCACTGCCTGGTTCTGGAATGAAGCCTAGAGGTGAGGGAATCAGTTTCCCCATGGAACATCCCCATTCCCCACCACCATGAGAGAAATTCTGCATCCAATGAGTTAGATATCCAGAAGTCTAATTTGAACCTGGGTCAGTGAATAAATAAAACCTCCTCATAACAAAATAACTTTAAAATGTGCATATAAAGTTGTCAAATGGGTCATGAAAAAAACCACCTTTTCACTTTGGGAGGAGTTATGGGGGCTCCAGCAATTCAGAAACAATATGTCTCACTTAAAAGTTTCTCTCTGTTTCTTTTTCTCAGAAGACACATTTACTGGACACAGACAGACTTGCCCCTCAGGCTATGTTATAACCAGGGCCCAAGATAACTTCCTTTAGCCTCTAGAAACAGAGCCCTGTAATATGCCTCTTGATATATTCCATTCCATTTTGTTTGCTCCACCTCAAGTATTGTCAAATAAAGATTTCTACTTTAATCCTAAAACTATCTTCTTTTTTTAAAATTTAAGTATATAGTTGATTTTAAATATTATATTAGTTTCAGGTACAGCATAGTGATTCAGTATTTTTACAGATTATACTCCATTAAAGGTTATTACAACATAATGGCTATAATTCCCTGTGCTATATAATATATCCTTCTTTCTTATCTATTTTATACATAGTAGTTTGTATCTCTTACTTCCATACCCACCCCTAATTTGCCCCTCCCCTTTCCCTCTCCCCTTTGGTAACCACCAGCTGGTTTTCTATATCTGTGAGTCTGTTTCTGTTTTACATATACATTCATTCGTATCATTTTTTAGATTCTACATATAAGTGATATCATACAGTATTTGTCTTTGTCTGACTTATTTCACGAAGCATAATATTCTCTATCTCCATGTTGCTGCAAATGGCAGAATTTCATTTTTTTAATGGATGAGTAATATTCCATTTATATAAATATAAACATATATATATATATATATATCACCACATCTCCTTTATCTATTCGTCTGTTGATGGGCCTTTGGGTTGCTTCCTTATCTTGGCTATTGTAAGTTGTCCTGCTATGAACATTAGGGTACATGTATCTTTTCAAATTAGTGTTTTAATTTTTTTCCAGATATGTACCCAGGAGTGGCATTGCTGGATCATATGGTAGTTCTATTTTTAGTTTTTTGAGGCACCTCCATACTGTTTTCCATAGTGGCTGCATGAATTTACATTCCTACGAACAGTATACAAGATTCCCTTTTCTCCACATCTTCTCCAAAAATTTGCTATTTTTATACTTTTTGATGATAGCCATTCTGACAGGTGTGATATCTCATTCGTGTTTTTATTTGCATTTCTCTAATAATTAGCAATGTTAAGCATCTTTTCATGTGCCTGTTAGCCATCTGTATATCTTCTTTGGAAAAATGTCTCTTCAGGTCTTTTGCCCGTTTTGAGTTTTTTTTCTTAAAACAACAGAAATTTATTCTTCCACAGTTCTAGAGA
Organism: Hyperoodon ampullatus; assembly: GCF_949752795.1. Taxonomy (NCBI): domain Eukaryota; kingdom Metazoa; phylum Chordata; class Mammalia; order Artiodactyla; family Ziphiidae; genus Hyperoodon; species Hyperoodon ampullatus. Next base: position 77,913,947 of record NC_136919.1, read on the forward strand.
CTAGAAGTCCAAAACTAGTAACATAGGACCAAAACTCCCTTCTGAGGGACTAGGAAAGAATCCATTCTTTGCCTCTTCCAGTTTCTGGTGGCTAAGGGCATTCCTTGGCTTATGGCCACATCCCTCGTATCCCTGCCTCCATAGTCACATCTCGTTCTCCCTTTTGCCCATATTTTGACTGGGTTTTTTGTTTTGTTTTGTTTTGTTTTTTTTGTGGTACACAGGCCTCTCACTGCTGTGGCCTCTCCCAGTGTGGAGCACAGGTTCCAGACGCGCAAGCTCAGCGGCCATGGCTCGCGGGCCCAGCCGCTCTGCGGCACTGGGATCTTCCCGGACCGGGGCACAAACCCATGTCCCCTGCATCGGCAGGTGGACTCTCAACCACTGCGCCACCAGGGAAGCCCCTGTTTGTTTTTTTAATAATGAGTTGTATGAGCTGTTTATATTTTTTGGATATTAACCCCATGTCGATCATATTATTTGCAAATACTTTCTCCCATTCTGTAGGTTGTCTTTTCATCCTGTTGATGGTTTCCCTTGCTGTGCAAAAGCTTTTAAGTTTAATTAGTCCTATTTGTTTATTTTATTTTATTTTTTTGACATCTTTATTGGAATATAATTGCTTTACAATAGTGTGTTAGTTTCTGCTTTATAACAAAGTGAATCAGCTATACATATACACATATCCCCATATCTCCTCCCTCTTGCATATTTGTTTATTTCTGATCTTATTTCTTTTATCATAGGAGACAGATCCATAAAAAAATTGCTATGATTTATTTCAAAGAGTGTTCTGCCTATGTTGTCTTCTATGACTTTTATGGTTTCAGGTCTTAACATTTAGGAATTTAATCCATTTTGAGTTTATTTTTGTATATGGGGTGAGGAAATGTTCTAATCTCATTTTTTTTATATGTAGCTGTCTGGTTTTCCCAGATCCACTTGTTGAAGAGACTGTCTTTTCTCCATTGTATATTCTTGCCTCCCTAGACTAAAACTATTTTCTTCATTACTATTTTTAATGTTCTAGTTGTTGGTAATTATAATGGAATTCACTCAATACTTTAGATTTTTCTTCTCTTCTGATAGAACATCAAAGCTACAGTTTACCAATAGTCCAGTTTGCATTTCTAGTTTCTGTACCCCCTGTACTCGACCTCCAAAGGCAGGACACTATGTGAAAGGCTATTTTGATGACTAGACTACATCTTCAGTTTCAACTACAAGCCTAGACCTGTGAAAAACTTAGGTGGGTAGAAAATTAATAGTAAATATTTATATGGTGCTTACAGAGTGCCAGGTACTCTTTTAAGTATTCTAACAATATAAACTCATCTCATATTCACAACAACCCAGTGAGATAGGTACTATTGTTATTTTCATCCTACAGAAGAGGAAACTGAGGCACAGAGAGATCAAACGATGTACTGTAGGTTCACAGGTAGTAAGTGACAGAAGAAAAGTTGAACCTTAGTGGTTTGGCTCCAGAGTCCACAGTCTCAATGACAAAATTATGTTCCCTGTTCTGATACAACACTCTCTTATTCTTTTAAAACAGCTTTTTCCCCCCTGTTAACACTAAAAGTATTAAATTTTGCTGATGATGAAAAGATTAAGTCAGTGCCTTCTTAACCCTGGCTCAATAGAATCACCTTGGAGAGCTTTAAAGAAATAGCAATGCTTTGGTCCTATCTCAGAAATTATGATTTAATTGGTCGTGTGGAGCCCAAACTTTGTATTAAAAGAAGCAACTCCCCAGATGGTTCTATTGTACATCCGGAATCATGATGCACTGGATTAGCTCATTGAAGCATCTTGCGATACCTGGTGGTAGAATTTCTTCATTATCACCAATTACTTGGGCCTTTAAATCCCCAGTGTTTCAGCCCTTTGCATTTCAGTCTTCCAGATTAGTAGTAATAGTGTGACTTGGCTTCTCATGGATAATGTGTCTTTGCACAGCATGCACTCGTGCATGCATGCACACACCTCATATGCCTGTTCAGAGCTGATATTCGCTGTCTGTCACCTTCCCAGTTGGTGTCCATTCTGTGTCTCAGTGCCCAGGACTTACTGGTTGTGAATATCATCTTGTCCCTCTTCAGTTTGTTTGTTTGTTTTAAAAAATATTTATTTATTTGGCTGCACTGGGTCTTAATTGCGGCACATGGGATCTTCGTAGCCATGTGCGGGATCTTTTTTAGTTGTGGCCTGTGGGATCTAGTTGCCTAACCAGGGATTGAACCTGGGCCCCCTGCATTGGGAGCCCAGTCTTAGCCACTGGACCACCAGGGAAGTCCCCCCTATTCAGTTTAGACCAAATCAACGTAATGTGTAGATCCCCAATCTAACACATTAATAACGTCAGAGGCTAAGCTGGGATTTCACTGCTCTTTTCGGAAATATTTTTGGCTACAGAATGCTTTTTTCTTCCTCTTTTTTCCCCATGACACAGCACTCAGACAAAACTTGAGGAGAAAACATACCACCTGGGTTTAGCCCAACTTGCCCACGGGCCTCACTAGTCTCTGGAGCCACCATTAACTGTAATAAATCAAATTCCAATGTCCTTCAGCTCCCTCTCAGCCCCAACAGGTGACACAGAGCCCCAACTCCCAGGACTGGGGGTAATGTCCCAAGGGAACACATACACCCTCACAAACTAACCTGTACCCATTCTCGCTGCCCTGAACCCTGAAATGCCAAAGGCCTGGGGGTCTGTGGCGAAGTGCATTGTGACACTGCTCACCTGCTCTTTTCTTAATATGGCCACGGGGGTCTAGAGCTCTTTGTGGCCCAGTGTTTTGTAGAGAAGAGAGCTTCCTGGCTTTCCCAACAGCCTAGCCTTCCTCCTGGACCCAGACAAAAGTCCACAGGGTGGGGCTGGGACAACCCAGGAGGCAGGATGCAGGCTGTTGCATCATCTCTATTTCCCTGCAACAGCCAAGGCTTGGTGCCTCCTTCCAGGGGCCGAGCCCTCTCCCTGGAGCTTCCTCTGCCTCTCATGAAAGTAGGCCTCTGAGAGCCTTCCCCGCTCCCCGCTCCCCGCTCCCCTCTCCCCAGTCCCAGCTGTGTTGCTCTGACACCAGAAAGCCTGCTCTGACTCCCTGTTCACACTGCACATCTGTGTAGCTCATTCGTTTCTATAAACATCCCCAAGGATGACCTACAGTTTACATTTAGTTCTTTTTCTTCCAACCACAGGGATGAAACTTAGGCAGGCCTCTGGGCTGTGTGGACCAGTGAGCTATGCCGGTCCTTAGCCTTTCCTTCAACAAGCATTTATTGAGCGCCTACAATCAGCTGTGCACAGAGCAGACACAAAGATAAAGCAGATGTGTTCTCTGCCCTTGAAAGCTCAGCCTCCATTGCAGAACAGAGACAGACATAAATAAAGTCATTGCGATACAGCACAACACACGCTGCAGCTTGGGGGGGTGGACAGTGAAGAACAGGCATGGAGAAGGGGACATTTGAACTGGGTCTTGAGAAATGAATAGGAGTGCATGAGTTTCCTAGGGTTGCATACAAAGTACCACAAACTGGGTGGCTTAAACAACAGAAATTTCAGTTCTGGGACCCAGAAATCCAAGATCAAAGTGTCAGCAAGGTTGGTTCCTTCTAAGGGCTGTGAGAGAGAATCAGTTCCAGGCCTGTCACCTAGCTTTAGTTTGTTGGTTGCTGGCAGTGTTTCTCTTACCTTGGCTTGTAGAAGCATCGCCCTGATGTCTGCCATTGTCTTCATTCACATGGCGTTCTCCTTGTGTTTGACTGTATCCAAATTTCCCCTTTTATAAGGACATCAATCATATTGGATTAGGGCCCACACTACTCCAGTGTGGCCTCATCTTAACTAATTACATCTGCAATGACCCTATTCCCAAATAAGGTCACATTCTGAGGTGCTGGGGGCTAGAACTTGAACAGATCAGTGTGGGCGTGGGGAGATGATTCAACCCATAATAAGGACTTCACCAACTAGGGAAGGGGAGGAAGGCGTTCTGATTCTCAGCAAAAAGGAGCACGTGTGAACACGTGAGAGGGATAAGAGGACGCAGTCTGAGAAAGGGAAGTGGGTGCACAGGTATTAGTGTGGGATGGACGTGGGATGGAGAGGTAGGGCCTCTGATTACAAAGGGCTTTTCCAGCAGGACTTCGGGTATCGACACTTCACTGGGACAGAGAGAAATTTGCCTCTCTGGCCTCAGCCCAGCCTAGGGTGGGAACAGGACCCTAGGGTGGGAACAGGACCCCGGGAACAGGACATTTCAAAGTGTCTGCTCACACCTCCCCTGTGTTGGAAGATTAAAGAGATCAAGAGGGCTTTGCTGGTAGCTAGATCTGGGTTTACGTCCAGCCCCCCTGTCCTTGGGCGAATCGTTTCAATGCTTTGGCTGTAGTTTCTTCCTCCATAAATTGAGCATGAAACCACCTGGCACATCATAAACACTCAACAAAAGGTGGTATCATCACTGTGTTGAGTCAGCCTAGGGAACTTTGACCAAAAAAAAAAAAAAAATCAAAAGGTTTCATTCAAATCATAATGAAGGATGTCTGACACCAAGCTAGGATTCAGAGTAAGCTGATGAAGAAGAGATTAATGATGGAGAGAAAGTATCTATTCAATATCTATTTCCTTTTAAATGCTCACTCTGAAAGAAATGTCTACTTTCCCAGTTCAGCTCGTTTGAGTGCAGCAATTTAAACAGTGGGGTATATATTTTGTAATAAAAGGAGATTTGTAATAACTGGTTAACCTTGGGCCTTGTTCCCTCACAGAGGATGATTCTGACCCACAGCAGGCATATGACTGCTCCTCAGGGGTGAGAGGCAGCTGGTGCTGGGCAGGAAGCAAGGGACAATGCCAGCCAGCCTCGGGGCAGAGCCCCCAGACACCTCCTGCTGGAATGCAACAAAGGTCACTGGCAGGACAAGCCACAGAGCCTGGAATTATTTTACCAGCTCATTTTCAACCTGATGGTGTACATGTTTGTGTGTATGTGTGGAGAGAGAGACAATGTGAAAGTAAGGTAGCAAAACACTGAGGGTAGAGTGGGCATGAGAGGTAGAGGCGAGCCCAGACAGAGACCTACAAAGACCCAGAGACAGAGACAAAACAACGAAGAGCAGGAGGATGTGCCAGGCTCTGTGAGAGGCGAGCCTCGTGCCCACAGAGACAGCAGGTTGCTTTGCCTGCCTGTGGTGTAGGCGGCCCTTGTGAGGAGAGACAGACCTTTGTAAAAAGGAAGATTTTAGGGGCACTGCAGCATATGCCATCAAATTCCAGCTTCACACTGGCTGGACATGTGACCTTGAACAAGTTAAATGACGCTTCTGGTCCCGTTTCCTTGTCTGTAAGTGAAGATAACAGTGGTCTTCACTGATAGGAATGTTGCATGGATTAAATGAGATAACACACGTAGAGTGCCAGGCATGTGCTTGCTTGATGTATAACACTCTGTATTAGTTTCCTATGGCTGCTAGAACACACTACCACAGACTGGATGCTTTAAAACAACAGGATGTTATTCTCTCACAGTGGAGGCCAGAAGTCTGAAATCCAGGTGTCTGCAGGGCTACACTCCTCCGGGGCTCTAGGAGAGAATCTGTTCTTTGCCTCTTCCAGCTTCATTCTTTGCCTTGGGGCTGCATCACTCCAATCTCAGACTCCCTCTTTACATTGCCTGTTACTTCTCTTCTCTCTCTTATAAGGACACTTGCCATTAATTTAAGACCCACCCCATAATCCAGGATGATCTCATCTCAAGATCCCTAATTTAATTACATCTGCATAGCCTTCTTTCCAAATAAGGTCACATCCACAATTTCTGGGATATAAACATATCTTTTTGGGGAGCTACCATTCAACCCACTACACTACCTAACGTTTATTGAGTGCTTTCTAAAATCAGAACTTTATGTGCATTATTTGATTATTCAGTTAAGCTACATCTTACAGAGAGAGGCCCAGGTAGTTCTTACCTTGGGGCCTCATGCTGTTTTCCCAAATGATGTGGCAGTGAACGGCCATGTGGCTTTGTGATTAGTGATGAAAGGAAGTGTGTTGACACACATCATTTCTAGATTTTCCAGATTCCTTCCTTGTCCCTCTCCATATACAATATCCTTTCCCTTCCCTGCAAAATGTCTTCAGGAAAGCACTTGTCCCAGCTGCTGGGAGTGTTGTCATCAAACAGCCTTCAGCTGTTCTCCCCTTTGGGTTGAACTCCGTGTAGAGCCGCCTCATTGGAGCTCACTGTCCCAGTGTGGGCCACATCCAGTGACAGATGGAGGCAGCTGTATGAAGAGCCAGGCCATTTTAACCTAACACGGGGCAAGTCAAGTGGGCCATTTAAACTCCAGAGTTTCCTGTGGGGTCAGAAGGGGCTTCAAGGGACCTGATTGCATTGTCACTTCTCCCTGGGCCCAATCCTGCTTCTTCCCCCTCCCTTCCACAGGAGTTGATCCCAAGGGCGCCCCCTAGTGAACATTCTGTGCACTAAACTCCAAGTCAGAGTCTGCTCTCCAGAGTCCCCAGTCTGTGCCAATGTGGAAGGGTCATCTGTTCTTGGGATCATGCAATTATATGTGAAATAGAAATTTTACTCCAACTAATTCTGCACTTAGGTGTAATGATCCAGTTTCCCATAGGTGGCAATAAATGATGTCACCTTTAAGTATTGAATCGTATTTTTAAATTTTTGGAGATCTCTTTAGGGCTTTGAAGTTTATCATTTTCCTAACACCTGGAACATGCAAATGAATCTAAGGCAACCCTAAAGCTTTGAAATACTCCATAGGTACCTGGGAAAAGGAGAACCGGTTTGATAGTTGCTGAAAATTTGTTTGGTTGAAAATAGTGTTTTGAAGTTTCAACTGGATTCATATCCATCTTTAAATTTTTAATTAAGTAATTTGATGAAATTCATCAGACATTTAGCACCATCTGTGAGCAAGAAATCAAAAAAGAAAGAGAAAGGAGATAGGCTACTGTACCAGTTGAGAAAATAGGCTTTTGGAATAAAGCCAATCTGAGTTTGAACCTTGTCTCTACCACGTGCTGTCACTGAACTCTGCACCTCGGTTTCCCCATCTATTAAATGGGGATAATAATGATGCATACCCCATAGAGTCTTTGAGAAAGTTAAATGAGATTATCTATCTAAAATGTTTATAATACTAAACATGATAAATGTTTTTATTATTATTAACTACTCCCTGAGGCAAAGCATATAAACACACACACTAAACAAATTTTAGATCATTTGAGCCACTGCCTACAGAAAACTCCTGAAACCTTGTCTAAACTTATTTTAAAAGGATCCAGGAGCTTTCTTCTTATTAGAGAGAAGGCTTTCAAGTTTTCTCATCATGAAGATGACATCTGAGTCAAGACCTAGAGGTAGTGCCAGCATGAGTCATGTGGCTCTCCCAGCAAGAGCATTTCAAACAGAGAGAACAGCCAGTGCGAAGTTCTGAGAGGACAGCTAGACTGTGTCTGAGGACCAGCCAGGAGGTCCATGTAGCTGGAGGGAAGTAAGCAGGGCAGATCAGGTCAGAGATATAAGTGGGTAGGGATAGGTTTTGTAGGACCTGGTAGGCCATTGTGAAGAGTCTGGATTCTGCTAAATGATTGATGGAGTTGTTAGGAGTCTGGAACCAAGGAGTGACATAGTCCAATTTCTGTGTCAAAAGGATGCCCTGACAACTGTGTTAAGAATGGAATGGAGGTGCGCAAGGCAGAAGCAGCAAGGAGACCACCTTTCGGAAACTACTGCAGCATCCCCAGCAAACAGCAGTGGCGACTGGGGTCAGGGCAGTCATGTGGGCTTGGAGCATGGTCAGTACCTGCTATGTTTTGAATCCTGAACTGACAGAGTTTGGTAATGTCCTGAGATGAAGAAAAGAGTCAAGGATAACTCTAAGTATTTTGTCCTGAGCAACTGGAAGGGAAAGGTTCCTTTAACTGAGATGAGGAAGATGCAGGGGAGAGACAGGTTTGGGAAGGACTATGAGGTGTTCATGCTGGGACCTGTTAAGTGTGAGATAGCTCTTAAGCATCCAAATGAAAACGCTGAGGTGGCAGTGAGACAGAAGAGTCTGGAGGCAGTGGGCCGTCTGGACTAGAAAAATATTTGGGAGATATCAGGTTTTAGTTGGTGTTTCAAACTATGAGACTGGATGAAATCACTGAGGAAGTGAGGAGAAAGGGAAACAGGAGCTGAAAGGATAGAACTTGGAGGTACCCTAGTATCCGGGGGTCAGAGAGAGAAAAAGAAACAGCAAGAAGAATGAAGGACAAGGAAAACACAGCGAGTCTGGAAACCAAGTGAAGGCATGTGAGCAGGGCTTTGATGGTTGAACAAGAGTTGGTTAGGCCAGTGGTCCTCAAAATGTGGTCCCAGACTAGCAGCATCAGCACCTGGAAACTTGTTAGGAATGTGCAGAATCTTGGACCACAGACCAGAACTACTGAATCAGAAACTCTGACGGTGGGCTTCTGATGTACCCTAAAATTTGAGAATCATTTCCCTAGGCATAAAATTGCCTGCCTAATATAATAAAGAGCATTAAGAAGAACCCCTACCCCTATCACCACTTTCTTTACTGGAGGAGACTATTTTTAAAGACCCACTTAGTGCTCAAAGCAAATTTGTAGCCAATGGGTACTTCACCATAACCCCCTCCCTGACATCACTACCCCCATCCCAATTTAGAAACCTTCTACTAATTTATCATGGCTCTTTGGAGAGGAGGAATGCCCCCATTTCACCGGACAGAGGGAATGCTGAGCACCAGACATGCCAAACATTCCACTGCTAAATAAAGGCGGTGGTGGGCGGGGTTGGGGTGGGGGGGCTATTCCAAGGTTAGCGTTAACGGGCCATAAACGCTGAAACTCCTAGATGTAAAGCTTATTCCACCCAACACTTCCCAAAATTTCCTCTAGGTTTTCCTAAGAGAATTCCACCCTCTTCCATTCTGGGAGAAAAGGTTAAAATTAGGGCAAGCCCCGCAGGACTGGCATTCCAGATAGAGGGAGGCTGTCCCCAGAAATAAGCTGGTTCCCACTAGGATGGGCGGGGCGGGGCGACTCCAGTCCCAGCTCAGCCGAGGGGTTCCCGGGAGGCCTGCCCTCTCCAGTATCTGCCAGGGGTCTGGTCCCAAGCTTTAAAAATCTGAGCCGTGGCACTGCATCCCGACCTCTCCTCTCCCAGCCAGTTCTGGCTGGCTTTTCAAAAGTGTGCAGTTGTCTCCTCCCTGCCCAGCCCCATCCTCGCCCAGGACCAGCTGTGCGGCCGGCCGGCTTCACTTAGGACGCGAGCGCACCGAGCGGCGCTCACAGTTCAGGCACCTTCGGCTTTCCGCTCTGCTCCCGGGGCCGCTTTGCAAAGTTGGGCAGCTCCAAGCGCACGCTTTGCCTCCGACTTCTCCCTTCCCCGATTCCAGGCGCCCCCGCTTCCCACACTCCTTCCACCCGGAGCAGCCTGTCCCAGCGGGCTGGCGGCTCGCACCCCTGTCCAGTCTTCCTCCCCGACCATGCTGTTCAGGGGCGTCCTGCTGGCAGTGCAAGGTAAGGCCTGGATCCGGGGTGGGGGGGTGGGGGTACCTCCGAGGGGCGCTCTCGTGACCCTCTCCCAATCCCGCAGCCCTGGTAGTCGGGCTCGCGGTCCTGGGCTGGGCCATCCGAGGACGCCTACGGATCCATCTCCACAGCCGCTAACCTCCCTCCCCGAGCCCAGCGACCGCGCACGGGTCGCGCAGTGCAAGCGCCCTGGGCGGGGGCGGCAGTACTGCCTCCCTCTCCCGTCCCCTTCCGCACGCCTTCTCACTATCACCAGGTGGTTCCCCAGGGTGCCCTGAGTTCGTGTAAACGCTCCTGAGACCGAGCCTGAACTGAAACCCGCTTTGTGCCAGCAGCCCTGCAGCTTGCCGGTGCCCTGGACCTGCCCGCGGGATCCTGCACGTTCGAAGAGAGCACCTGCGGCTTTGACTCGGTGTTCGAGTTCCTGCCATGGATTTTAAACGAGGAAGGTAAGGGGGTCAGTTAAGGGGGTCAGTGCACAGGGGCCCAAGGTGAACTTTCCATTTTTGCTGGTTGGCTCTTTCGCATGGGCAATGTTATCATCTTGGAGTTAAGTACTCTTAGGAGGAAAAGTGTGAGTCATGGATCATCCTTCCGACTCTCAGCTGTGCTGCATGGATGGCTAATGAAGAGATGGAGCCCTTTGTTTACCTGGCCTGTGGGTAGAAGCTCTGCGATTTTGCCCGCCCCACCTCCCCCCCATGGAAGGGAGAAAGGGGGCACAGCTGATGATTGTCTCCCACCAGCTGCGTGCCCTCTGCAGGTCAACAGCCTCTCCGGTCCTCAGTAGACACCTTGGTGAGCTGGGAAAGTTGGGTGATGTTAGTTTTCTTCTCGTCCTGCAGAAATGGTGCCCTAATTCTGTGATGGGACCTCAGTGCTAAACCTCACATTTATGTTGTGCTCGACAGCGTTTTGTTGCATGACATCATCCTCATGTTATTGTTGTGTTTATAATCCAGTACTTGGCGAAAGAGGAAACCAAATCCATGGCCATGTGCCTGAGGTCTCTCAGCTGGCTGGCGTTGGTCATTGTCTTACCACTCATACCGTTTGGGTTCTAGTGACAAAGTTTAAATGTGGGATCTTCAGGTATAGCTTCTTGCCCTTCATTTATTTAGTAAAAAATAAGTAGTTCTCTAACGCCCAAGAGCAGGCACCTCTTTCCCTTATCTCTCACTTGTGCCACCCCATTAAGAAGCTTGATGCCCCAGGCCACCGGGACTGGGAAATAGCCTCCTTTATAAAACACTGCAGCATAAAAGAGATCAGCTAACCTCCTTCCCAGGAATCTCAGTTGTCCTCAGGCCCCCAGATTATCTAAGTTCCCTGGAGAAGGTGGAGGCTCAGAACCCCTGCTTAGGATGTATGAACTGTCATCACAGCTTTTCTGCCTTGGGCTTCTGTTTGGGGCTTTGCATATACTAGCTTCTCTGACATTGGCAGGGAGGTGATGTTAGCCCCATTTTACAGAGGAGGGACTCTCAGTCTTAGAATATTCCAATGGCTGGCCCATGTCCCAAGCTATCAGTCAGTGGCCAGCTCTGAACTGACTAGATCGGGGAAAAAACAGGAGGGAACTACTCACTGGTAAGCTTTATTTATTGCCAACAATTGCCAAGTCTTTCCTACAGAGTACTTAGGGGTAGCTGGGAAAAATCAATTCCTGATTTATCGTTTGAAGGATTCCTACCTTGCTGATTGCCTTAGGGAAGTCTCTTTCATCTCACCACCCTACCCCTTTCCCTGTTCTGGTTGTGTTTGAAGCATTTTGAGCAGTGGCCTGACCTGGACCACATGACTGGCTTTGGAGAGCATTATTCTCTAGCACAGTGCTTTAGCTGCATCAAAATTACCTGGTGGGTATGTTAGGACACAGGTTGCTGGGCCCCACCTCTGAGTTTCAGAGTCTGTGGGTCTGGGATGGGGCTGAGAATTTGCATATCTAACAAGTTCCCAGGTGATGCTGCTGGCCTGGAGATCACATTTTGAGAACCACTGACCTTTGAGAACCCCTACCTCTGCTGGTGGCCCTGTGCAGGGCTAGGACTAAGGTGAAAGAGCCACTTGCATGACCCTGAGAGTGAAAACCTCCTTAAATCTTGTGCCCTAGACACCCCTCTTGCCTCACCCTAGCCTGGCCCTGAGAAAAGGAAATCAACATCACCCCTTAATCCAGGAGCTTCAGTCCTATGCCCCCATTGCCAGGCCTCCGTCAGGATGGTGGCAGCCTGCTCCTGGGTCAGTGGGCAGGCCACAGCTCGCTGCACTCAACTGCCACCCAGACCCACAGGAAGTGCTCTCTGCTGAGTTGGCACCTCTGCACCAGTGGCAGTTAAACACTGCCCCTCCAGGAAAACAGGACGATGCTTATAGGGAAAGGTGATTGTGGTTTATAGCAAAATGAAGACACTGTTGCTTTCCTCTTTGCCTTCTTTCTAACTTCTAACAGCCACAGCTTTCTGGCTCAGGGCTGGGGGAAGTTCATTCATTCTCCTCTGAGCGTTCCCGGGGGAGCAGGCTGGTTAGGCTTCCATCCTTACATATCACGTTGTTCGGAGGCCAGAACTTGGACATAACAGTCCACTCCAGAGGCGCAGCGAGGTAGGGGTGTGGCAGCCACTGCTGCTGCCTGCTGAGAAGCCATCACTAAGACTTTCCGGTATAAACCCATTCCTAGGTTGGTAGGTTAAAGACAATACAAGTGTCCCAGGCTGAAATCTGTTCCCAAGCCTTTCTGCAAATCTACTTCATCTGGCTGAAAAAACCCTTTGAAACTGGTTCCATCCACCTCCATGTATTGTATGGCAGCATAGAAAATTATAGGTTTCAGTGACTTTTGCCCACAAGTATTTGGAACGCAAATAGCACTTTCTAGATGTCCTTGGTCAGTAGGTTAACTTACAGTGGAGAGATTAATGCTAAAGCCCAGTGAAGAGAGTTAAGTAGAGGAAAAAATCTGCCAATTAGAATTTCATTACGGGAGATTCAAATCGGGAGTCATTGTTTCAAAATATCTCCCAGCTGCCCAAAGTTGTATTCGAGGTCCACCCCTTTGGTTTATTTAGAGTATTAGGTCTCTAAGCCTCTCCAATTACAATTCCAATGTCCCTAGCTCATGGCCATTTTGAAATATGCTTGATTTCCACTGGGCACAAAATGGATGAGTTTTGACAAGGCGATGCATTGACTTGGGTTGCGTACCATAGGGAGGGTACCCCCAGGGACAGAGGGTGGCACCAGAGCAGGTGAGTGGGCACGGCAACCTAGCCTCGTCTACTTTCCAGTTTCTTGTTTTCTTGATTTACCTCCATGTTTTCGGTAGAATATTTTAATTTTCTCTTACTTGTCAAGGCAAGTGAGATTGTGTCAGAATCAAACTTTGAACTTGCATCTAAATTTTAGGTTTGAATTAAATCCCGGAAAGAAGAGATCTCTTTTATCATATAAAAATCTTCCTTATTCATTCATTTGTCATCTAAAAAAATCTTTATTCATTCGCACTTCAGAGAATATTGGAACCCCTTTGAACAGTCGTCCTCAGCTGAAATTGAGATTGTTGGTTCCATTTCCCCAGTGCCAGCTGTGGGGGGCAGAAGCCCTTCGGCTGAGGATTCTTGGACACTATAAAGTTGGCCTCACATCAGAATGGTCACGGTTCAGACTAGTCATCGGTTGGGTTTTGGCTTCATTCCAATTTTTGGACCCCTTGGTTTAGCATCTTTAAGCTGGCTCTATGAGGAAGTCATTGGAGGAACTGAGGGAGGGAGGGAGGGGGTAAAATCCAAACCCAGGGACTGCTCCTTAATTAGAAGTTTGGAACACTAAGCCACCCCAGAGAGAAAGGTAGATGTGGACATGTCAGGTTAAGAGGAGGTAAAAAAGGAAATTCAGAGCGCTTGTAGAGAAAGTATTTTTTTTTCCTACAACAGTGGGGGTCAGTGTTTGAGGAATTGCCTAATACAGGAAGAATTTGGATGGTATTTGTACCCAGGAGCAAATGATGGTATCTGAGGCATGCTGGCCAGCTAGAAGTTTGGCATAGCCAACGGGGAGCGGGTGGTAGAGTAGGCCGACATCTCAATGTAGGTACATGCGTGTGTCTCTTCCTGTCAACCCCCTTTCTTCACCCAAACCCCTTCCTTCTCTCTTAAGGACACTTTCAGTTACTTGGTCAGCTGAGTTTCACTTCTTCACTCAGTCATGTGCTAGTTATTAATACTGATAAATCCTGCCTGATATTTCTTGAGGCCCAGCTGGAGCCAGAAGCCTGGCCAGCATCCCCGGGGGCCTTCCTAGAGAAGGAGGACCAGTCCTCCCTCTCTGTGGGTTACAGCTCTCCTTCTGACTCAGCATCCCACCCTGACATCAGGAGTCCATCAGGCAATGCCCACCCCCTGGATCTGCTTAAACCTGCATCACCTCTGCTTGTTGGTCTCTTGATGCCCGTTATGCAGAAACACAGCCCCCATGTTGTGGAGAGGCTGAGAGCAGCACGAGTCTGGGGTGTTCCTCAGATGCCTCTCGGAGAAACAGTCGGCCCCAGGAACTGGCCGAGTTCTTCCTGCAATGCCCTGTGGCGCTCCCTGGCCTGCCCTGGCTACTGCTGATGTCAGGTTGAACCTGGCTCTTGTGAGCTGTGCCTGAGCGTGGCCTTGGTTCTGCCCTGGCTGTGCCTGGGATCCTAGATCCTAGAGCTGGGCCTTGGAGTTCATCCAGTGCAACCTCCTCATTTTACGGAGGCATGCACTGGGGCCCAGACAGGCTCCCAGTCAGGGTCAATGACCAAGTCAGTGGCAGCCCTGGGGCAGGGCCTCATTTCCTCAGCTCTTCACCTTTCTTTCTTCTAGCATTGCTGCCTCTCCCAATGTCCCTGTCTTCACCAGCTCCTGGACCTTGACACTTTGGTGTGTTAATTAAACTCTGCAGCATGTTAGAAACTCTTCATCAGACATCTAATTATATTTCATACGTGTGGAGGAACATGGGTTCCAAAGGTGCGGTGCTTTGGGCCTACCAAACCCACAAAACACTATATTTTATGCCAGACCATGCATTTATTCACTCAGATGTGTAGGGATCCCACCTGCCTGCAATCTTTAGCATATAAAAGAGTGCCTGGCACATAGTAGATGCTCAACAAATATTTGTTGGATGAATGAATTTGCTGAAGGAATAAATTCAATATTGGATGATTAAAAAGTCCTTATGCGTTTCGCGTGTGCCCCTGGTTCATTCTGCCCCTTCAAAGGTAGTTCCTTAGCATGAGAAACAATGTAAGCCTAGTGGTTAATATGAACTCTAGAGTTGGACAGCTTGGATTAGAATCCAGGCTCTACCCTTATATGCTGTGTGGCTTTGGGCAAATTATTTAACCCCTCTGTGTCTCAGTTTCCTCGGCTGTAAAATGGAGATAATTAAAGCACCTATCTCCTAAGATTGTTATGAAGACTAAATACATTAATATATTTAACACATAGTGAGCACTTTATACATGTAGCCTATTATTGTTGTTACTCTTATTATTACTAGTTTTGTATTTTATCAAACATTATTTCTTCAATTCAGGCAGCTTTCCAACACAGCTTCTGGATTGCTCAGGAGAATGTATTTTTCTTTTCATTATAGTTTTGCCATTTGTTCTCTATTCCAACCAGAGGAAGAGCTTTCCTTTTCTTATTGTTTGGCTCTATTTTATTTATTTATTTAATAATTTAATCATCTGTTAGCCTCCTGGGCCATCTAAGTTTTGTGTGGCTGACTGAAGTGTGGACATAAAGTAATAAGACTAAGTTTCACACTTGGTTTACAGTCTCTCCCTATGACTTAGACCTTTTTCTCTATAAATTCTTAGTTTTTGTCAGGAATGCTTTGGTCCCTGGCCCAGCCTGTTCTTCCCTACTTATCTGTCCCACGGAGCTGGTGCCTCAGTATCAATCAAGTTCCATGCTGGTCCCTTCTAGGAGACCTCTGAGCTCTCATCTCCTAAGCTCTTGGGCAGGTCCCTAACCCATGGCCTCCCTATCAATCAATCTGAGTTCTTGGGTTCTCTTACCTGGCCCCTCCACTTGGGACTTAAACTACCTGGACTGGTAATCTCTGCCTGCTCCTCTCTGCTGTGACTCACTTCTCTGGATGTAGGCTCTGTCTGGCCTTCCTATCAAGGCCAACACCCAGTCTGGGTTCCTCCCTACTTGAATTAGAGTTGCTGAATGGGAAGTTGCTACCCAGCTCCTGGTCTGATCCCTGACAAGGCACCCAGGATTTTGGGGATGTTTTCCTTCCCATAATTGCAGAAGTCGGCTGTGGTCACAATATATTGGGAGGAAAAAGTAATTTCTTGTCATAGGACTTCCTGCTTTCACTGTCATCTTCAAATCTCTTAGCACGCAGTCCCCAGGTTTTATGACTTGCATTTTGGGATATGCTATTCATAAAAAATCCTGGTTCTTAAAATAGCAGAACCTATTTAGTAGGTCACCCCAGCAATAGTCCTACTTCTGTCTCTTGTTAAACAATGTTTGATTTTTAAGAATTTGAGTGGAACCTATTTATGTTAATAGACGTTATGGGCATCTTGATATATAAGCCCAGCAGGTAGCTGAACATGTGTTGGGCGTCTTTGCTGGTCAATCCTGATTTTTACTTCTACAAGTTATCCCACCCACTCTTCCTCAATTTCTCTTATGCTTGTCTTAATCAATTCAGTCATATAAATGTATTCATGCATTCAGATCTAGGCTCTTGGAGCATTTGATTATATATTTAATTTCATATATATGTAGATATGTATATGAAATACCTACAGGAAGATGGTAGTACTTAACACAGAAGAACATATGGCTGGTGATAAACGAGGAAGTTATTTAAGAGCAAAGAACTTTCGCAATATGTCAGAAATTTCTATCATATCCATTAGGCCATACCTAATTAAGGAAAGCATAATGTCATACCTAATATCAATAAAACATTCCTGACAAAAAATAGGAATTTATAGAGAAATTCTCACACCTGTGCATTAGGCCAATGGTTCTCAACCCTAACTGGACATTAAAATCACCTAAAAGTTGCTTTAAAAATAGTTGTGTCCAGCCCTACCCCAAGAGACTCTGATTTCCTTGGCCAGACATGGGGCCAGACTTGGTGTTGTTAACAAATAGAGACTAAGAAATGAACAAACTCCCTATAGGTGATTCCAATATGCAGCCAGGGTTGAGGACAGTGACTAGAAGAATGGCAAACTCCCCCCATCTCCCCCCAACCAGATGTAAAAAGAAGGAATGTCCTCTTATTAAGGATCCTTTAATGATTACCAATTGCCAACATGGTAAAGTGCAAACTGCCTAGCTTGGCACACAAGGTCCTTTGTGATTTGCCCCCAGCTATATTTCTACTCTTCCCTCCCGTTAATCCCCAGCGTGCTGTTCATTCAACACGCTCTTTACTTTCTTGCCTCCCTGCTCTATTTGTGCTGTTCTCTACGTCTGTATTATCCTGCTTTTCCATTCCCCTGCCCCATCCCGGCCTATTTAAATCTATCCGTGCTTTAATGTAGGGCTCTTTTTTGAAACATTCCCTGATTTTCCCAAGGAAATGAACCTCTCCCTTTCCTCTTTGTTCTCCCTTCCCATGGCTCTCTTCACGTTCCACCATGTAAATCTTCTTAGTGTCTCCTTACCGGCGTCCCCACCTCTTCACCTCATCAGAGTGTTACACTTTAAGGACAGGGATCACATACTTCCCACAACACCTGACAGACAGTGTGTGGTACCAACAAACATTTTGGATTTAATCGATCTCTAAAGCCCTTATTGAGATTGATTTAAAAAGAAAAAAACAAGACAAAACTCGACATCTTCCCCTGTAGTGAAAGAGGTTGTGTTTAATAATCCTTCCTACCATAGGACTTCAAAGACTTTGGAGGCTTCTGTTGTAATTTCCAGATATAACAGTGAAGCAGTATTTCAGCTTGCCTCACCAATGTGTGATTTGTTTCATCCCTGACATACCCATGGGCAAATAGCCCTTGGATTATTTACCCATCAGGGCTGCCTGAACCCCTTGATCCTCTGCCATCACAAACAATCATAATGCAGCCTTGAGAGTGACACTGATTGGTCTAAAAAGTATTTTTTGCAAAAGATGAACAGACTTTGAACTAGCTGTTGAGAGCTGTTGTTTCTAAGGAACTCAAGTGCGAGACATCAGTATAGTACCCACCCTGATGGGATATTTGTCTGCTCCTGGAAGCAGCTCTTGCATACTGTAATGACTTATGGAGAAACCAAAGGATTAGGTTTATGATTCAGTGTTATCTGCCAGAATATTTGCTTTTTCTACTTTTTGAGACATTTATCTGTGTTTTGGGGGATTCTGAGGTTTAGAATAAAATAATAAACCAAAACAAGTGGTATCATGCCATAATGTCACAGTATCATGAATGAATCATATGTTTTACAGAAAAAGTTTCTAAAGAATATTAAAGCAGAAACTAACACACCATTGTAAAGCAGTTATACTCCAATAAAGATGTTTCAAAAAAAAAAAGAATATTCGTTCTATCAACACACATTTGAGTGCCCACTACCCATCAGGCACTATATTAGTTGTTGGAGTACAGAGTGTGCATGAAATACATACACAGTCATGGTCCCTGACCTTTGTGGTCACCATAGACCAACAGGAAGAAACACAAATCTGTAATTATGGTAGAGAGCAAAAGGAATTGTATACTAGCCTGGGAGTTTCATTGCAAACTGCATAAGTAGGCTGTTTAAATTAAGCAGAAAAGAAATTGATTGTAAGGGTATTAATCAGCTCTCAGAATCAGAAGGAAGTCTAGAGAGCTATATTTGGGCAAGGGTAAAGAGATACATATTGTAGGCAAGATCCTACTGGAGGAACCATTTGTGGACTTTACCACTAGATATTTGTTACTGCGCTTCTGGACCTGCCTGTTCATTATTCTGTAGACAATGAGTAGTGATATGGCTTGCTCTCCAGCCCAGTAGCTGAGAAGAGGATTGATTTGAGGAAGATTGGCAATGGGGAGGCTAGTTAGGGAACTGTGCAGTGGTCTAGCTAAGAGATGATGAGGGCTTGAAATAGGACAAGGGGAGTAGGGTAAAAGGGAGAGAGTAAATAAAACACCAGAAAGGGGACCAAATTGACAGGACTTGCTTATTGATTGGGCGGGAGTAACGAGTCAGAGGGAAAGTGACTCCCAGATTTCTAGTTTGGACAGCCGTTTGTTTGAGGGTGTCAACGGTTGAGAGAATTTCAAACTGAAAATTGTGTTAGGGTAGAAGAAGTTGTGTTCAGTTCTGAGTTACCTGGGAAACATCCAGGTGGAGGTTTCCAGCAGGACTTTGATGTAGGAAGCTGAAGGTCAGGTACAGTCTGGGTAGGACTATGGCTGTGGGAATCCTTAGCATAAAGACAGTGGTTGAAATCTTGAGAAGAGGTAAGATCACCCAAAGAGAATGCATAAAGTGGTAACAGCGGGAAGCTGAGGGTGGAGCCTTAAATTCACGTTTAAGGATTAGGCGTAGGAAGGAGATGGTGGAATAAATGAAACAGAAGGAACTAGACATAGAGGAGGAGGAGAATTAGGAAAGTGCAGGGCCACAGAAGCCAAAGGACTTAGGAGTTTCTAAAGGAGGAGGTGATCAACAGGACCCAGCAGCAGAGAGGTGGGCACAGTATGACTTGTCTGTTGGAAATGACAATTGGGTGCTCGAATGAGCGCAGTGTCAGTGAAATGATGAGGACAGACCCCGAATGCCCTGGTGGAAGAATGAAGGGAGAATGTAGACATTTAGCAGAGTTCTCAGTAAGTTCGGATGTTCTCTCTTTCGCAGAGAGAAGTTCAACCATACCTCCAAAGAAACTTGAGATGAAAGAGTTTTTGTTTTGTTGGTTTTTTTTTTTTTTTTTTTTTAGGAAGGGGAGACGAGCTTGTTTATGAAGTGAGAGGAAGGGATCAGTAAAGAAAGAAGATTCAGGAGACAGGGGGGCTCTAGCTCTGCACTGGAACCAATTTCCACTTTGACGATTCAGAAACCTCAAGAACATACAGATTTCTTGGACCCACATAACCCAAGAAGCCTCCATTGAGTGGCTCAATAACTGTCAACTTCAAAATGTGTGAAATTTTATTTCTACTGTAAATGCAGAGGATGTAGGGGATTGGGCTGAATCTGTGGTAATTAGGACGCATCCTGGAATATACTTATCAAAAAGCAAAACCAAACCTTTTATAGGCTACAGGAGAATGTTTGGGTATAAGGAAACTTTAACAGCATAGCATATTCTATTTCTGTTATGGGAATAGTTCCCAGCGAGAAGTGTGAAGTGAAACCTAGTGAAATAGTTAGAGAATATAGCTTCCTATGCAGCCATGGTGTGTGACCCTTAGGTGGCCTTTCATGGTACCTATCGAGTACATTTATCGTCATTGTCTGTAACCTTCACAACAGTCAACAGTCCTGGAGGTGGTTATTATCAACATTTTACAGATGCTTAAGTAGGAGACAGAGAGACTAAGGTAACGTGCCCAAGGCAACACAAAGAGTCAGGATATGGACTGAAGCATATGTGGCTCCAAAGATTTGAGCTTCACTGGGCCCTAGGCTCCTTCCCATCAGAGAGTAAGTTGTTACCTTCATACTTCCAGAGGTCACCACCAAGGAAGACAGACCTGCAAGATTTATGCTTCCCTAGAGGTAGTGGGAAACCTCTGCAAAATACTGATGGTGTCCCAATATTCCAACTCCTGCCCCGGGGTTCCAGGCCCCAGATACAACCAGCATGCCTGCCATGTGGTGGTAAGCCTTTGGAACCAAGCAAGCATCAAGCCAAGATAGGGAAATATACTTCTACTTATTTTTTCTGTAACAGATTAAAGTTTACTCTTGGAACCATTTGAAGGATTCTCTTCTCAGTCCTCAGCATTATCTTGGCAGAGAACTTTAGGGAAGATTTACAGCTTGACCTAAAATACTTTGGCAGTCTTAAAGAATACTCCTAAACTTCGAATTCATCCATTCGTACTGTGAACAAATTAAAAGAGTACACAGATAAATGTGTTTTTGCAAGCCAGTTGCCCTACTACACGAGCAGTTTGGTACTCACTTATTCCATTACTCCAAACAGAATGGCAGTGTTGCTATCCAGCAACATTATATAATATTGTGATATATAACTTAGCTCTATGCTCAGAGAAATTTCCATTCCTTATTTGAAAAACTTTTGCCTCACTGCCAAAGAGAGCTGAAGTGTTATTTGGGGCCACGTTTGTAATGAAGATGACTTTAATATGCTTTAACTTCACCAAGAAGCTGCCTTCTTTGCTTACCAATATTTTATGACTAAGACCATATTGTCTGATACCATAACTTAATAAGTTTTCTTTTTTAAGCTTCTGCAGATTTCTTTTAATTTTGTGACTTTATGAAAAATGGGTAATAGACTAGAGTGTGTTTAAAGTGTATTGTGACTCTGCATTAGCCCATTTTAAAATATAAGCTTTATGGAAAGCCTTTGGTTTTCCACTATAAATCCTGAAAATTGGGAATACACATCTGAAAACGTTTTCCCTTTTCCATAAATTCTGATGAGGAAAAATGTGAGTTACACATTAGTACCATTGTTTTTTTTTTTTTTTTTTTTGAGAATCAACACTGAAGAGCAGACCCTTTTGGGGTTTTTCTGTTTTGTTTTTAAATCTGTAGCCTTTGTTTAATTCACAGTTTCTTATATTTAAAGGATCATGGGTATTTTAGGTAAAATCTATTAATGTCCTGAAAACATTTTGGCTTTTTGAGAAATCCTGTCTTACAGAGGAGTATTCATCAGACACAATCCCTTCTACAGGAATAACCTACCATAGGAGACCAAAATATAGATAATAAAATATTGTGCCCTTTTGTTAGTACACTCAGATCCAAGAAACAGGATTAAAAAGTATCTAAAACCCATGTGTATATACTTGGAATTTTATCTCTTCATTCTGCCTCTATCTGCACACCTATTCCAAGAAATAACCGAGTTCTTCACAGTTTGATGTTTGTCTGGCACTCATTAATTAGATATAACAATTGCTGATATTCTTGTTTTACTCATTGTCTTTTTTCTAAGTTATGATCTGTCCATTCAATTCAAAGGGCATCTACTTCTTTGGTCATCTGAACCAAAATTCACATTACCATATGCTAATTCCATGTTAAATTCCATGGTCAGTATCCCTGCTGGTATAATTTCAGTCACATTGATATGAAATCATTCATTCAGGAGGTGGAAACAGTTTGCAGGTATATACTTTGCCAGAGTTAATCAGGTGATAACTTTGTATATCAGCTTATTATATACAAATGTTATTATTAACAGTAAGGGACAGAGCTGGAACTCAAAGCTAAACTGTCCAACCCTATTTTCCAAGTGACACTCATCTATTTTTATAAAACAATCACTCTGCATTACAGAGTACTTATTATCTGAATCTTTAGAAACTGAGTTTCATGGAAAAAAAAGTCAGCCAAATCTTCCAACAAAAGTCATTATAACATACAAGCATTTACTAAAGAAGTGACTTCTCAAAAATTTCTTGTCACTTACTACTAGCTTAGGGCATATACTTTCTAATGTTGGTAAAATATTTATTAGTTTCACATATCTTTATGTTGTAAATACAGTTCTATACATAGAAAAGTGAACAAATTATTTTAAAATATTCAGTATTCTATTTGGTGATTTTGGAATAAATTTTTTAACATCTTTATTGGAGTATAATTGCTTTACAATGGTGTGTTAGTTTCTGCTTTATAACCAAGTGAATCAGTTATACATATACATATGTCCCCATATCTCTTCCCTCTTGCATCTCCCTCCCTCCCACCCTCCCTATCCCACCACTCTAGGTGGTCACAAAGCACCGAGCTGATCTCCCTGTGCTATGCGGCTGCTTCCCACTAGCTATCTATTTTACATTTGGTAGTGTATATATGTCCATGCCATTCCCGCACTTTGTCCCACCTTACCCTTCCCCCTCCCCGTATCCTCAAGTCCATTCTCTAGTAGGTCTGCATCTTTATTCCCGTCTTGCCCCTAGGTTCTTCTGACCATATTTTTTTTCTTTTTTTTTTAAAGATTCCATATATATGTGTTAGTGTACGGTATTTATTTTTCTCTTTCTGACTTACTTCACTCTGTATCACAGTCTCTAGGTCCATCCACCTCACTACAAATAACTCAGTTTCGTTTCTTTATATGGCTGAGTAATATTCCATTGTATATATGTGCCATATCTTCTTCATCCATTAATCTGTTGATGGACACTTAGGTTGCTTCCATGTCCTGGCTATTGTAAATAGAGCTGCAATGAACATTTTGGTACCTGACTCTTTTTGAATTATGGTTTTCTCAGGGTATATGCCCAGTAGTGGGATTGCTGGGTCATATGGTAGTTCTATTTGTAGTTTTTTAAGGAACCTCCATACTGTTCTCCATAGTGGCTGTATCAATTTACATTCCCACCAACAGTGCAAGAGTGTTCCCTTTTCTCCGCACACTCTCCACCATTTATTGTTTGTAGAATTTTTGATGATGGCCATTCTGACTGGTGTGAGATGATACCTCATTGTAGTTTTGATCTGCATTTCTCTAATGATTAATGATGTTGAGCATTCTTTCATGTGTTTGTTGGCAATCTGTATATCTTCCTTGGAGAAATGTCTATTTAGGTCTTTTGCCCATTTTTGGATTGGGTTCTTTGTTTTTTTGATATTGAGCTGCATGAGTTGCTTGTATGTTTTGGAGATTAATCCTTTGTCAGTTGCTTCATTTGAAAATATTTTCTCCCATTCTGAGGGTTGTCTTTTCATCTTGTTTATGGTTTCCTTTGCTGTGCAAAAGCTTTTAAGTCTCATTAGGTCCCAGTTGTTTATTTTTTTTTTTAATTTCCATTTCTCTAGGAGGTGGGTCAAAAAGGATCTTGCTGCGATTTATGTCATAGAGTATTCTGCCTATGTTTTCCTCTAAGAGTTTGATGGTGTCTGGCCTTACATTTAGGTCTTTAATCCATTTTGAGTTTATTTTTGTGTATGGTGTTAGGGAGTGTTGTAATTTCATTCTTTTAAATGTACCTGTCTAGTTTTCCCAGCACCACTTATTGAAGAGGCTGTCTTTTCTCCACTGTACATTCTTGCCTCCTTTATCAAAGATAAGGTGACCATCTGTGTGTGGGTTTACCTCTGGGCTTTCTACCCTTTTCCATTGATCTATATTGCTGTTTTTGTGCCAGTACCATACTGTCTTGATTACTGTAGCTTTGTAGTATACTCTGAAGTCAGGGAGCCTGATTCCTTTGGCTCCATTTTTCATTCTCAAGATTGCTTTGGCTACTCGGGGTCTTTTATGTTTCCATACAAATTGTGAAATTTTTTCTTCTAGTTCTGTGAAAAATGCCAGTGGTAGTTTGATAGAGATTGCATTGAATCTGTAGATTGCTTTGGGTAGTACAGTCATTTTCACAATGTTGATTCTTCCAATCCAAGAACATGGTATATCTCTCCATCTATTTGTATCATCTTTAATTTCTTTCATCAGTGTCTTATAATTTTCTGCATAAAGGTCTTTTATCTTCTTAGGTAGGTTTTTTCCTAGATATTTTATTCTTTTTGTTGCAGTGGTCAATGGGAGTGTTTTCTTAATTTCACTTTAAGATGTTTCATCATTAGTGTATAGGAATGCAAGAGATTTCTCTGCATTAACTTTGTATCCTGCTACTTTACCAGATTCATTGATTAGCTCTAGTAGTTTTCTGGTAGCATCTTTAGGATTTTCTATGTATAGTATCATGTCATCTGCAAACAATGACAGCTTTACTTCTTCTTTTCCAATCTGGATTCCTTTTATTTCTTTTTCTTCTCTGATTGCTGTGGCTAAAACTTCCAAAACTACGTTGAACAATAGTGGTGAGAGTGGGCAACCTTGTCTTGTTTCTCATCTTAGTGGAAATGGTTTCAGTTTTTCACCATTGAGGACGATGTTGGCTGTGGGTTTGTCATATATGGCCTTCATTATGTAGAGGAAAATTTCCTCTATGCCTACTTTCTGGAGGGTTTTTATCATGAATGGGTGTTGAATTTTGTTGAAAGCTTTCTCTGCGTCTATTGAGATGAGCATATGGTTTTTCTCCTTCAATTTGTTAATATGGTGTATCACGTTGATTGATTTGCATATATTGAAGAATCCTTGCATTCCTGAGATAAACCCCACTTGTTCATAGTGTATGATCCTTTTAATGTGCTGTTGGATATTGTTTGCTAGTATTTTGTTGAGGTGTTTTTTTGTTTGTGTGTTTGTTTTTGTTTTTTTGTGTTACATGGGACTCTCGCTGTTGTGGCCTCTCCCATTGCAGAGCACAGGCTCCAGACGTGCAGGCTCAGCGGCCATGGCTTATGGGCCTAGCCACTCCGTGGCATGTGGGGTCTTCCCGGACCGGGACGGCAGGCGGACTCTCAACCACTGCGCC
Organism: Hyperoodon ampullatus; assembly: GCF_949752795.1. Taxonomy (NCBI): domain Eukaryota; kingdom Metazoa; phylum Chordata; class Mammalia; order Artiodactyla; family Ziphiidae; genus Hyperoodon; species Hyperoodon ampullatus. The sequence continues at coordinate 77,939,065 of NC_136919.1, forward strand.
ACCAGGGAAGCCCTTGTTGAGGATTTTTGCATCTATGTTCATCAGTGATATTGGCCTCTAGTTTTCTTTCTTTGTGACATTTGTCTGGTTTTGGTATCAGGGTGATGGTGGCCTCGTAGAATGAGTTTGGAAGTGTTCCTCCCTCTGCTATATTTTGGAAGCATTTGAGAAGGATAGGTGTTAGCTTTTCTCTAAATGCTTCGCCTGTGGTGCCATCTGGTCCTGGGCTTTTGTTTGTTGTAAGATTTTTAATCAAAGTTTCAGTTTCAGTGCTTGTGATCACTCTGTTCATATTTTCTATTTCTTCTGGGTTCAGTCTCAGAAGGTTGTGCATTTATAAGAATTTGTCCATTTCTTCCAGGTTGTCCATTTTATTGGCATATAGTTGCTTGTAGTAATCTCTCATGATCCTTTGTATTTCTGCAGTGCCAGTTGTTACTTCCCCTTTTTCATTTCTAATTCTGTTGATTTGAGTCTTCTCCCTTTTTTTCTTGGTAAGTCTGGCTAATGGTTTATCAATATTGTTTATCTTCTCGAAGTACCAGCTTTTAGTTTTATTTATCTTTGCTATCATTTCCTTCATTTCTTTTTCATTTCTTTCTGATCTGATCTTTCTGATTTCTTTCCTTCTGCTAACTTTGGGGTTTTTTTCTTCTTCTTTCTCTAATTGCTTTAGGTGTAAGGTTAGGTTGTTTATTTGAGATGTTTCTTGTTTCCTAAGGTACGATTGTATTGCTATAACCTCCCTGTTAGAACTGCTTTTGCTGCATCCCATAGGTTTTGGGTCATTGTGTTTTCATTGTCATTTGTTTCTAGTTATTTATTGATTTCCTCTTTGATTTCTTCAGTGATCTCTTGGTTACTAAGTAGTGTGTTGTTTAGCCTCCCTGTGTTTGTATTTCTTACAGATTTTTTCCTGTAATTGATATCTAGTCCTATAGCATTGTGGTCAGAAAAGATACTTGATACGTATTCAATTTTCTTAAATTTACCAGCGCTTGATTTGTGACCCAAGATATGATCTATCCTGGAGAGTGTTCCATGAGCACTTGAGAAGAATGTGTATTCTGTTGTTTTAGGATGGAATGTCCTATAAATATCAATTAAGTCCATCTTGTTTAATGTATCATTTAAAGCTTGTGTTTCCTTATTTGTTTGCATTTTGGATGATCTGTCCATCAGTGAAAGTGGGGTGTTAAAGTCCCCTACTATGGTTGTGTTACTGTTGATTTCCCCTTTTATGGCTGTTAGTATTTGCCTTATGTATTGAGGTGCTCCTATGTTGGGTGCATAAATATTTACAATTGTTATATCTTCTTCTTGGTTTGATCCCTTGATCATTATGTAGTGTCCTTCTTTGTCTCTTGTAATAGTCTTTGTTTTAAAGTCTATTTTGTCTGATATGAGAATTGCTATTCCAGCTTTCTTCTGATTTCCCTTTGCATGGAAGATCTTTTTCCATCCCCTCACTTTCAGTCTGTATGTGTCCCTAGGTCTGAAGTTGGTCTCTTGTAGACAGTGTATATACGGGTCTTGTTTTTGTATCCATTCTGCCAGTAGACAGTGTATATATGGGTCTTGTTTTTGTATCCATTCTGCCAGTCTATGTCTTTTGGTTGGAGCATTTAATCCATTTGCATTTAAAATAGTTATTGATATGTATGTTCCTATTACCATTTTCTTAATTGTTTTGGGTTTATTATTCTAGGTCTTTTCTTTCTCTTGTGTTTCTTGCCTAGAGAACTTCCTTTAGCATTTGTTGTAAAGCTGGTTTGGTGGTGCTGAATTCTCTTAGCTTTTGCTTGTCTGTAAAAGTTTTAATTTCTTCATCAAACCTGAAAGAGATCCTTGCTGGGTAGAGTAATCTTGGTTGTAGGTTTTTCTCCTTCATCACTTTAAATATGTCCTGCCACTCCCTTCTGGCTTGCAGAGTTTCTGCTGAAAGATCAGCTGTTAACCTTATGGGGATTCCCTTGTGTGTTATTTGTTGTTTTACCCTTGCTGCTTTTAATATGTTTTCTTTGTATTTAATTTTTGATAGTTTGATTAATATGTGTCTTGGCGTGTTTCTCCTTGGATTTATCCTGTATGGGACTCTCTGTGCTTTCTGGACTTGATTAACTATTTCCTTTCCCATATTAGGGAAGTTTTCAACTATAATCTCTTCAGATATTTTCTCAGTTCCTTTCTTTTTCTCTTCTTCTTCTGGAACCCCTATAATTCAAATGTTGGTACGTTTAATGTTGTCCCAGAGGTCTCTGAGACTGTCCTCAATTCTTTTCATTCTTCTTTGTTTATTCGAGCAGATCCTTTTGAACTCACATTTTAAAAGCCCTAATATATCATAGGTTATATGTTTTATCTGAAGATTTTAATCTTTGTTGTCAACATGAAATAGTCAATAACCTACCTATAGTCGGTTCTCTACTGAATATTGTGTAATAAAGGAGAAGTGATATAGAAGATGACGTATCTGAAGATGCTTAGTATTTACATGAGTTATAATTCATTTTTTTTCTTCTAGTGTCATTGAGATGTAGTTGACATACAGCACTGTATAAATTTAAGGTGTACAGCATAATGTTTTGACTTATATATGTCATGAAATGATTACTGCAGTAAGTTTAGTGAACATCCATCATCTCATGTGGATGCAAAATAACAGAAAAAGGAAAAAATATTTTTTCCTTGTGATGAGAGCTCTGAGGATTTGCTCTCTTGACAACTTTCATATGTAACGTACAGCAGCACTAATTGTATTTATCATGTAGTACGTTATGTCCCTATTATGTATTTATCTTATAACTGGAAGTTTGTACCTTTTGACCACCTTCACCCAATTCCCTTTCCCTCCAAACCCCACCTCTGGTAACTGCAGATCTAATCTCTTTTTCTGTGTGTTTGTTTTTTTGAAGTATAAATGACCTACAACACCATGTGAGTTCCTTTTGCACAACATAGTGATTTGTTATTTTTGTACATTACAAAATGATCACCACAGTAAGTCTAGTTACCATCTGTCACCATACATGGATATTACACTACTATTTCCTGTATTCCCCACACTGTACCTTTCATCCCCATGACTCATTTATTTTGTAACTGGAAGCTTGTACCTCTTAATCTCCCTCACCTATTTCACTCATTCCTCCACCCCCCCTCCCCTCTGGCAACCACCTGTTTGTTCTGTGTATCTATAAATCTCTTTCTAATTTGTTAGGTTTATTCATTTGTTTTGTTTTTTAGATTCCACATATAAGTGAAATCATATGATATTTGTCTTTGTCTGGCTTATTTCACTTAGCATAATACCCTCCAGGTCCATCCATGTTTTCACAAATGGCTTTATTTCATTTTTTTATGGCTGAGTAATATTCCATTGTATATATACACCACATCTCCTTTATCTATTCATCTATTGATGGGCACTTAGGTTGCTTCCATATCTTGGCTATTAGGCATACATGATTCATTTTTAATCTTGGGCTTGTGAAGTAGGACTTATTTGCTTTCCATACATGTATGCTCTAAAGAGTGTTGAATGTAAAAGGAAACTCTAGTAGCTATAGAAAATAAATCCCAGGTTTTTAGACCACCCCTCATTTAAAGAACATATCAATAATTACCAATGATGTCATGCTCAATTTTGATCCACGTGGGCCTCTTGTCTGTCAAGTATGTCATTAAGCAACTTTTGAGAGAGGATGAGGGCAACCTGTTTGTGTAATAGCTGAAAATGGACAGCTTAGTTGTTAAGAAAATTTCTCTGTCCCTCAGAATATACCTCAAGCCTCTTGCCTCTCCACAAACTCAGCTACTCACAATAAAAATTTCTGGGAGATGAAAAGGGTGTGAAATGGTTTATATTTTTAATTAACTCTGTTCATTTGTCATTTTGGTGATCAGGAAGTCATTCATAATTTTGCGACAATATTCTGTCATAAAATAAGTTTGGATACATTAATGGATGATCTCTTGCTGAGCATAATATTAGCCTAGTAGTCTAAGATTTCTTAGAAAATTAATGGGTCTTGGAAAAATAGATAATATTCACCATCATTCTATCCAAATGTGCAGTGAAACATGGTCGTGCACAGTAGACACTGCATTTGAGGCTCAGATGATTTAAGAACTTTTCCTTAGAAACACTTGACAAAGGAAAAATCCTGAAGAATAAACTGCAGGGATTCAGAGTTCTGATCTCCTTTCAGTCTTGATCACCAACCACCAGCTGCATTGCAGAATGACTTGCCATCAAGGTACTCTCAGCTGGGAGCTGAGGATGATGCCTGGCATATTTTATTTAAATATTTTGAGAATGGACACATCAATGATCATTTTTTATGTTTATCCTTAGATCTTTTTTCAGAGTTTCTAAAACTCAAAGACCATTTACAAGCATTTACTGAGCACTGGGTGAATGTGTTGGCATTGAGCTAGACGACCCAGTAGATAAATAATGATAATTATTTTATCTAGCATTTATTGGGCAATTCTAATATGCCAAGCACTGTGCTAGATGCCTTGCATGTATAATCTCACTGAATTCTTACAATAACTCAATGAGGAGATACTCATTACAGATGAAGAAACTGGGATTTAGAGGGTTTTTTTTTTTTAACATTTCCAAAGTCATGGAACAAGTAATTGATGGAGCCTGGATTTTAACCTACATTTGTCTCCAAAGACTAAGAAAAGAATCATTCTGCTATTTTTATCTCTGTTTCCCCACTATCCCCTAACATGGGGTCTCAAAGGATCTTTGTGATAGAAATAATAATGATAGCTATAATAATAGCTAACTTGTAAATACTCATCTATATATTATTCTGTGTTTGATGTTATTAACTAATTTAATTCTCCCAACAGCTTAGTGAGTTGAGTCTTATTTTCATCCTCATTTTAGGGTTAAGGGAAGTGAGGCATACAGAGGTAATATAACTTGCAGGTCACAGGGATCCCAGGTGGCAAGGCTGTATTTTGTAACAGGTCTTCTGGTTCCAGTCTGTGTTCTGTGAAGGAAATAGAAATTATAATACTCATTTTTTTCCACTGCACTGTGAGGTGAGAAACTTTTCTACTTAAGATCTGATGTGAATGACTAAGAGAACCATGAAAGGGCATTGTTTCTTCCAGATTCTTCCATACACAAGGGCGCTGTCACCAAATAAATTCTAATTTGAGGAAATTTTTAATCAATCTTTTCCTTTAGAAATGGCACAGAACCCTGGGGCAACAGAAGAATTCCTGCCTGGTTCCAAGTTCTAAATGAGATTACATTGGGAACTCCTATGAGAGTCTCGCACTCAAAGCATCCCCACGACTGCCCCGCATTCTCTGGACAAATTCCAGTAGAACTTATGTTCCTTGATAATATTATGGTCTTGTTTTAAAAATATGTCAAGTATCGTCATGCAAAAAAAAAGAAAGAAAGAAAGAAAGAAAAATGTAACATCTGTCTGCTTGGGTTATGGAAGAAGACATTAGGCACTCAAATCAGTAGGGATATAAGCAGGAGACACCAAACAAGCAGAAGGACAATGAAAATCCCTCAACCTTGGAACAAAAGCAACAAATGACCCCTTGATAAAACTTACATTTTAGCTTAGCTAAAGAAAGGCATGCATTTCGGTCCTGAGGGTTTTATTTTTTCTTTTCTTTTCAATCATGACTATGTATGTATTTGTTTACTTTTGAATGTCTAATTTCTTTCTTTAAAAATTTTATTGATGATGGCTATTCTTACAGTAGAAACTAACACAACATTGTAAAGCAATTATACTCCAATAAAGATGTTAAAAAAAATTTTTACTGAAGTATAGTTGATTTACCATGTGTTAATTTCTTCTGTACAGCAAAGTGACTCAGTTATACATATATATAGATTCTTTTTCATATTCTTTTCCATTATGGTTTGTCACGGAGTATTGAATATAGTTCCCTGTGCTATACAGTAGGACATTGTTGTTTATCCATTCTATACATAATAGTTTGCCTCTGCTAATCCCAAACTCCCATTCCTTCCTTCCCCTCCCTGCCCTTGGCAACCACAAGTCTCTTCCCTATATCTGTGAGTCTGTTTTTCTTAGATATGTTGATTTGTATTGTATTTTAGATTCCACATATAAGTGATATTTGGTCTTGAGTTTTGACTAAGAATATAAACTCATGAGTAGTCAGCAGTGAAAGCACAGCCCTAGACAGTCGATCAGTGAGTTTGTATCTGTCAACAAAATGCAAGGGCCTGGTGGACAATATGCTAAGAGGCTCAGTATTCAACTCTTATATGACTGGTCAGTTATTTCTGTGGAGCTGTAATGTATAGTATGGAAAATTACTTGTCAGTGAGATCCTCAGCCATGATATAATAATAATGACCACTAGTCACTATGTTGCAGATACCATGCCCATATTATTTCCAAACCCTATTATAACCTTGTATGATCTGTGTGGCTATATCCATTTTAAAGATATAGCAACTGAGACCCAGCAAGGTGACTCAGCTTGCCCCAGGTCACATAGCCAGAGCAGGATGGGGTCCAGGTCTGTCTGCTCCAAAGCCCGTGTCTGTTCCACTATCTTGCCATTGGGTGTCTGGCGCTGGATTTGATGCTGAAGGGGCTTCCAAAGAAGGGCAGGACTTAACTTCTGCCCTCTAGTAGTGAATAGGATTCCAACCTCTCAAATGTTGACCATTTTGACAACCTTTTCTCCCAAACCAGCCTCTTTACCTCTTTGCCTTTGCCAGGAGCTGTTGGCCTTTGCCATCATCCATCATAAACATTTCTCCCAAACTCCACTGGGGCTGGGGATTGCTTTGTGTCCCCAGCACCTGGCCTCATCATGGTAGGCATTTAGCGGGGGCTTACTGGACTCAATTCAACTCATCTTCCTCCCTCCCTTCCTGTTAAGCTCAGCTTTCAGGATCCCCTCCCCTCTTTGTTTCTCCCACTGGCTCTCGGTCCTTTATGACTGTCTCTTCCAAGCCTAAAACTAGTTCTTTCTTCAATCATTCAGGGGACCTAGTGTTTCTATCATAAAACCACCATCATGCCCCACTTCCCAAAGCCAGCTTTGGTAAAGACCAAGTGGAGAGAAAACTTTTGCCCACTAGTTCTTTTGGTCCTCAATCCTTGAAGAATAGATTTCTTCATCCTTTCTCCAGGGATAGCGTGATGACTCACAGCTTTATTAGCTAGAAGAGATGCTTACAAGGCTCAACGGTTCTGTCCCCATGAAGCCTGCCCTCCCACACCTAATACCAATTCACAAGATCCATTTACTGGAGCTCAGGACATGCTTAATTCACTGATAAATGAAATAGGCAAGAATGTTCAGTAGTGCCATTTCCTATCCTAGAACCCTCTTCCCCCAGACCCTCATGTAGCTGTCTCCTTCTCATCATCTCAGCCTGAGCTGAGATGTTACCCTCTTCCCGGGGCACCCCATACCCCAGGTATGATCTCCCTCATGGTCACTATCACATTGCCCAATTTTAATTCTCTCTGTAGCACATTAGCTCTGATATTTTTCTTGTTTATTTAATTATGTATTTATTGTCTGCCAACCCTGTTAAACTGTAAGCTTTGCGATAGCAAGGAACCTGTCTCACTCGTGTCACTGTGGATTCTCCCATGCCCAACACAGTGTTTACCACCAGAAAGGTACTCAATAAATATTTGACGAGTGGATGAACAAATCTTAGTCACTGCAGTGCTGCTGCCTTGGAAATGTACAAAGGCCAACACATTATCAGGATTTGCTGAATGAAAAGAAATACCAGGTGAGCCTGGGCATCACAGAGACATTCTGTATAAGTAATGCATTTCCCTCAAGAATGTGTCTAGGCAGAAGCATCAGATAGAAAAGGTGAATTTTTCAGTTACATTTTGGTCCTGCTGTTATGGTGCCACCAACTCTCCCATTGCCTGTCAGTTTGAGCAAGTGTTTTACTGGAGAACAGAGATTTAGCACATAGACACAGGATAGTATTTTCTTTTTGTTTTCTTTCTTTTTTTTTTTTTTGTGGTACGCGGGGCTCTCACTGTTGTGGCCTCTCCCGTTGTGGAGCACAGGCTCCGGACGCACAGGTTCAGTGGCTGTGGCCCGTGGACCCTGCATCGGCAGGCAGACTCTCAACCACTGCGCCACCAGGGAAGCCCAGCATTTTCTTCTTTTGACAAATGTAGAAAGCAATTGGTGGAACAAAGAAAGATATAGAACATTTAAAAACTCAATTCTAAGACATTGCCCAAACATGAATTAGAAGGGGCGTGTGTGTGTGTGTGTGTGTGTGTGTGTGTATGTATGCCTGTGTGTGAAGAATAAATCCTTAGGTAGTCTGTGGTGTGAGAGTGATTTTTCAGAAAACTAGCTAGTTCCTTCTAGTACAGATTGTGTGTAAATTATTCAAGCAACTGTTGTAATTTTCTTCTCTTCCCCTAAGATCAGCCAAGCTGATACCTGAAATCCATCATGGTAATCAGATTCCAGACCATGTGGAAAACATTCTCCCTTATCACAGATTTTTCTTTTACGATCCCAATAACACAGACCTCCATGTGGAGCCCTTGAAGCAGTTTGAAAAGAAATTCCCAAATAATGGTTGTGATTGTGTGGCTGTAGCTCTCATGCATTCTTGTAAAAATGCACGCAGCGTGTTGCGTCTCTCCATCCTTCTGTCTCTGGAGGCATGTGATAACCAGTATCACAATCAAGGTCTTAGATCTGTGTTCCCCAGGCCCATTTAGAACCATGACTACTCATTGCTGTCATTTATTTTGGGCTCCTGTGTGCTTCACCTCATTTCATCTCACAATCACCCTCTGAGGTGGGTGACATTCCCTCTAGTTCACAAGTGAGGAAACGGAAGTCTCTAGTGGCTAAGTGGTCTGCCTGACCTCACACAGCTAGAAGTGGCAGAGCTGGGGCAAGAAGCCTTATCATGGTATCTGTCCTGCCACAGCACCCCCAAAGCACTGGCAGTATTATTGAACTTCTCTTAAAGCATTTATCGCTCTTTCATTTTATTGGCCTTATTTAAGAACATATCTTTTCCTTCCTATTATGCTATGATTCTAGAAGTTAACATCCATGTCTCTTCCTTCTCTTAATCCCCTATATACCTTACCAAATGCCCTGCACATAATAAATCAGGGCCGGGACTGGGGTGAGGTAAGTGAGGCACTCACCATGGCTGTAAAAGTTAAGAGGACACCATAAAAACTCAGTCATCAAAATACATAATAATAATATTTATTTATGTTTTTACCTTTTGACCCTCTTTACCCATTTCTCCCATCCCCCATCTCCCACTTTTGGCAATCACCAATCTGTTCTTCATGTCTATGAGCTTGTTTTTTTCCCTTTACATTCTACGTATAAGAGCGATCCCATGGTATGGTGTTTGTCTTTCTCTGTCTGACTTACTTCACTTAGCACAATACCCTCAAGGTCTATTCATGTTGTCACAAATGGCAAGATTTTGTTCTTTTTTATGGCTGAATAATATTCCATTGTTTGTGTGTATATGTATATATATACCACATCTTCTTTATCCATTAATCCATTGATGGACACTTAGGTTGTTTCCAGATCTTGGCTTTTGTAAAGTGTGCTGCAGTGAACATGGGGGTGAATATATCTTTTCAAGTTACTGTTTTCATTTTTCTTTATATAAATACGCAGAAGTGGAATTGTTGGATCATATGGGTCATAGTTCTATTTTTAATTTTTTGAGGAACCTCCATACTGTTTTGTTACATTCCCACCAATAGTGCACAAGCGTTCCCTTTTCTCCACATCCTTGCCAACACTTGTTATTTGTGGTCTTTTTGGTTATAGCCACTCTGACAGGTGTGAGGTGGCATCTCATTGTGGTTTTGATTTGCATTTCCCTGATAACTAATGACATTGAGCATCTTTTCATGTACCTGTTAGCCATCTGTATGTCTTCTTTTGAAAAATGTCTATTTTAAAAATGCAAAACTAATGCAAAAATTCCATGATGAAGAAAATATTAAAATTTAAATAAAGACAGACTCCGACCCTGGACTTGGCCTCCCTTGCCCAGTCCCAGCCCTGTAAGAGCACTTAAAATAAATTAAATGAATGGACTGTGAAATTGGTGTTTGGCTCACATGAGCTAAATGTGCCATTAATGATCTAGTGAAGTGTTACCATTCAGAACTCATTGATGAATCAGATGGACTAAAGCTCTTGGACTTTCTTGCTGTCAGTCTGTCCATAAAGATGTTGATTCAGCTGTACTGGTTACACTCACCCAAGCCTGGAAAAGCCACCAGAGTCCAGCTTCCCTACCAGTCTGAGCAACAGTCTACCCAACAGGGGGAGTTTTTTTAGCAATTCTAAATTAAAAACTGCCTTTGGTTGTCTAAAATTCTGAAGTTCCTGGAATTTCTCTTTCATTTTATTATTTTCCCACTTTCCTCATTCTTGTTATTTAAAGAAATCAGAATAGTTATTTTGGAAGGACACACTGTAAGATATATAAATATGTGAGTTATATAAATATGTGTATGTGTGTGTGTGTTGTGCGTGTGTGTGTGTGTGTGTATCGACATCTCTCCCACGGTTCCCATCCCTCCACCAGGGCTCAGTAGATTATAATAAGTTCAGTAAATATTTGTGAATTTATTAATTGGACTATAAGAGATGGACTGGAGGAAAAAGGATAGTTTAATTTTGAGGATATTAAATTAATATCTGAAGTCACCATTTTACAGCTGACAAAAAGCTTTATACCAAAAAGGTCAGCAGGTTTAATTTGTTTTCACTTAAATTAAGCCTATTTTTTCATGCCGTTTTCATTATTTGTATTAGGAACATTGAAGACTTAGCCAAGTGAGGAATCTGTAAGTGGAATGCAGTTGCTTTGTCATTCACAGTAGCAATTAATAAGACAGAAATCTGGCATCTTAGTGTCCATTGGGCAGCTTCTCATCTCAGCAAACATGCTCCTTACAGAATGAATCACCACTTTCAGGGGGAACTTTAGTCTCTCTTCAGAGACATGTCTCTCAAAGTCATAGAATTAAAATGTTGAAAGCAAGCCTCAAGTCCACAAATGGTAAGACCAACTAGAAATGGAAACTTCAGGGAAAAGAGGTGCCCTTGGTGCTGTGCCAGTGAGGGATTGGGTAGAGGCATCTCTGTTCTTTTCCTCAGGTGTAGCTGTCCTATCTGGAGCTTAGGTGTTGTTGCTCTGGGCCTAGACCATTGAAAAGAAGAACAATTGCCATTAGGATAAACCTTTCTATGCTTATGTATAATCTACCTAAACAGGCACAATTTAGAAAGACTTAGCAATTTTCAGAAGACCAGATTATTCATTCATTCAACAAATACCTACTGAAGACCTACATATGCCCAGTGCTGGGGATTCAGGAGTGAACAAAATAATAGTCCATGTCACATACAGCATGCATCCTGGCGGGGAGAGCTTGAGATAAATGATGCAACTAACAACAGTATAACATGGCAGAAGGTGTAAGTTTCATGGAGAGAAATGGGACAGGGTAAGTGTGGGCTCAGGTGAGCAGGGAAAGACTATCTGGAGAGGAAACGTTTGATCTGAGGCTGGAATGCTATGTTTGGGGAAGGCAAGGAGGTCAGTGTAGCTGCTAGTGAGAGAGGGGGCTAGGGAGAGGAGATGAGGCCACACAGGAATCTGGGGGCCAGATCATGTCAGCCGAGTGCAGGCCATGGAGACTTATGACTTTATTCTGAGAGAGATGGAAGCCTCTGGAGGTTTTTAGCAAGTAATGACCTGATATGACTTTTGTTTTATAAAGTTGACTTCCGACCTCTGACTTCTAGGTGGAGAAGGGCTAGTGCATTGACCCTGGATACCCAGAGCCAGGCATAATCCTGCCCTTGTGGAGCTTATAATTTGGTGGGGAATTTTGGCAATGGGCACATAAACAAAGAAATATAGTCAGTTCAGGTACATTATGAATAAAATGAAAGAGGGTGATGGGAAATCATGAAGGATGGGACTGCCTGCTACAGTTAATGGTTAGGAGAGCTTCTCTGGTGACGTTGAACTGAGAACAGAGTGAGGATAAAGAGCCGCCATGCACCAGGGATGGAGGGCAGGGAGTATACCAGGTGGACGGTCAGCAGTGCAAAGGCCCTGAGGTAGGAATGAACTGCGTGTGATGGAGGAACAGAAAGGAGGCCCGTGTGAGCTAAGGAGAGAGGTCGAGAGGTAGGCAGGGCTAGACCTTGGGGAGATATGTTCAGGAGATAGTGAGAAATTTGGATTTTATTCTATAATAATTGAAGTGGACATCCATTGAAGGGACTTAAGTATGAATTCTATTTCAAAAGGGTCACACTTCTGCTTTGTGGAGAATAAATATGCAGTGAGAATGGAAGTTAGGACACCAACCTTTGCAGTAATGTATACAAGAGATAATAGTGGTTTCGATACTGTAGAGTTTGTAGAGTTGAAGTGTAGATTTGGGACATATTTTGGAGGTAAGCCAACAGGATTCATTAATGCAGTGGATGTGGGAAATAAGGAGAATCAAGAATAATCTCTAGGTAATTGACTTGAGGAACTGGATAGATGATGTGCCATTTACAGAGATGGAGAAGAATGGGAGAGGGACAGATGGGAGAAGGCCAAAATGAGGAGAGGGAAAATAAAGCGTTCTGATTTGACATGTTACATTTGAGGCCCTTGATGGAGCTTTAAACGAAGATGTCCAGTAGACAATTCGATATGGGTGTCTGGAGTTCAGAGTAGAGGTCTGGTGGTGAGACAAAAATTTGGGAATTATCTGCATGCAACTAGTATTTAATGCCCAGGACTACATGATCAGCTAGCAAAATAATATAGATAAAGAAGAGAGAGAGGGTAGAAGACTAAGCCCTGAGGATGTTCCAAGGTTTAGAGTGGAGACATAGAGAAGGTGCCAACCAGGAGGACTAAGAAGAGGTGGCCAGGTAAGCAGAAGACAAGTCAAAACAGGGGGATGCTGGAGAAGCTAAAGGAAGAGAGTGTTTCTGGTGGGAGTATCCAACTGTGTTGAATGCAGCAGAGAAGTGAGATGAAGACAAAGAGAAAATATTGGATTTGGAACAACATGGAAGATTTCTGGTGATCTTGGCAAGAACAGTTTGAGTAGAATAGAGAAAACAGTTTTGAGCAGTTTCCCTTTGGCTGGGGGAGCCAAGTTTCATGACCCCTCCTGAAGTCATCTGTAAATTTTTATCTCTTGGAGCACAGAGAAATATACAGATTTCCTTCCACTGTCAAGCAGACTGAAAATGGTTGCATTCTCTGGCGTAGAATTAACCAGTTTTTGTTTTCTTCCGTTTCATTCAAAAACAAACCAGAGTCTGATTTCTTCACTTGTACTTATTGCTTTTTTTGCCTATTAATTTTGAAATTATTGGGATCGTGGAATGGCACAGATGGAGGGGTGTTGGTAATCCCTTTATTTTATGGATGAGGAAACAGAAGCCTGGAAAAGTAGAATGATAGAGGCAGGTTAGAATCCAGGAATCTTTTTACTACTTTATATTTAGGCTTTATGATCCATATAACTCTCCTCCTCATTCCCAAATGCACCCAGTTGAATCAGATTAGAATAGTGGTCCCAGGTAGCTTGAGATAAAGGCATTCTGCCTCCAAGATTGCTTCTGATCTGAGACTGTACTTGTAAAATGGAATCCGCTTCACTGATTTGGTCATTTTTTAGGATATTACAGAAGGTACTATTGATGAGGGTCTGGAAAACACTCAGTGTCCTGGGTCTATGGCATGCACACTATCATAGTACTCTTCTCTACTTGCTCAGATACAGCCCCCTGCAGATTTCCAGGCAGATACCAGTAAACGTTTCACATGGCTGTGCAGTGAAACCTGCTTGACTTACACTTTTTGGGTGGAAGTTGCCCATGCTCCTAGCTTCAGCAAGCTTAGAGTGTACAAGGGTGAAAACCATACACAGAGCAAAAGAGTAATGAATTCAGAGGTCTTTTATCTGACAAGGCACTCAGGTGGTCCTCGGGACCAGTCATTGGCTGGTATGGCCTTTATATGAGTTTATTATTTAAAGATGGGATCTTTCTCTTTGGTGATACAGTGGAAAACTCAAGTGGGAGATGCAGCGCTTTTGGATAACTTAAGAAAATCACTTTGTATATGAGGAGGACACCTCTTAGCCTTTCTCTGTGGCTCTAATAGACTGCCTGACTCTATGGATCACCAGTATGGGATCACTGTGACAAGAGCCCCTCACCGGAAGCTGCATCAGAACCAGATCTCAATCGACCACCATGCACGCCCCACCCAGGGTCTGAGTGTGCTCAGCCATGTGGTCTTATACAAGGCATTTATCCTAAGTCTTATTTTCAACATGTGCAGGAGGAGGAGAATTCCCATAAAGAGTACTGTGAGGCTCATGTGAACTGATTTGAGTGGATGAACATTACAAACTGTAAAGCATTATACAATTGTGAGCTGTTAAAAGACTTACAAAGAGAATCCAGAGCTGAAATAAGCTTGACAGTTTGACAGCTCAAAAGTATGAGACACTATAAGAGTAAGGAAAATATTTATTTTAGTTAAATTGTAAATTAGGCAAAAGGCTGTTTTATGAATATTCAGGACACACGTGCTACTTTTTAAAAAGCACACTAATGACTCTGAATCTAGCACAGCCTGTATTCCGAGGTACCACCTGGAGCTGGGGACAAGGGAAATAGCATTTATTGTGTATCTCTTCTGCAGGGGTGTGGGGCTTTGGGCTAGGCAGGATTCAGCCATGATGGAGACAGGGATCTTTCCTGTGAAAGATTACAAGCCAATAGGGAATAGGAGGCAAACATCCAGACTCCAGGACAGAATGTGGTATGTGTAACAGAAGAGATACAAAGGTTCACAGAGTCCAAAGAGTGGAGAAGTTTTGTTAGGGAAGGGAAGGCAGCAGAGAAGTTTTTTTAAAGAGGTGAAATTTCTGATGTGCTGTGATGGATGAATAGGATTCTGAAAGTTGGATAAGGCAAGCCAGGTACAGGGCAAAGACACAAAGATAAGTTGCAAAGTTTATGCCAGTATAAGAGTGGTCCAACATGAATGGAGCAAAGGTCAAAATGAGAGAATTATCATAGCTAACACTTATTGAGTGCTTACTGCATGTCAACTTGTCCTAAAGGTATTAAGCATATTTCTTCGGGGATCATCATAGTGACCCTATGGGACAGGTATTATTGATGCCATTGAGTGGGTGAGCAAAGTGGGGCACAGGCAGGTTGAGTAAATTGCCCATGGTCACCCTGCTAGTAAGTGACTGAGGCAAGACTTGAACTCAAAACAGTGTTATTCAAGGGTCTAAACTTTAGAACACTGTGCTATGCTGCACTCCCAGATTCTAAGAGATGAAACCTGAAATGAGACTGAATATCTCCTCTGGGGTTACACTACCACGGAATTATTAGGAGCAGGTACAAGTGTGCTCTTATTTCAGTAGACCAGTGTTCCCCCAAATTGGCACACAGACTACTAATGAAACAATAGATTCTTCAGACATTGTCCACCAATTTTGAAAAGTTATATATTTATCTTAATATGTATTTAGCATGTCAAAACCTTGATTGTGGAAATTTTTACTTAGAATGCTACTATATATATATATATATATATATATATTTTTTTTTTTTTTTTTTTTTTTTTTTTGCGGTATGCGGGCCTCTCACTGTTGTGGCCTCTCCCGTTGGGGAGCACAGGCTCCGGACGTGCAGGCTCAGTGGCCATGGCCCATGGACCCAGCCGCTCCGCGGCATGCGGGATCCTCCCGGACTGGGGCACGAACCCATGTCCCCTGCATTGGCAGGTGGACTCTCAACCACTGTGCCACCAGGGAAGCCCTACCCACAGGTATTTTTAATGTGTTTTTCTAATCATAGCACAACTTTCTTGTGCAGCCTGCTTTCTGGGATGATAGGCTAACATAAGCCTCAGGATCCTCCATACTTTTGTGGGTCAAATAACCAGGGCTTGTCTTTGTAAACATTTCATAGATGCAACATTTCAGAAGCAAATTGTGACTTTACACAGCCTTCTGATAATTTGTTTAGAATAGGATACCTGACAAGTTTGTATAAATCGAACACTACTTTGTTCCTTAGTGACTAGCACAATGCTTCTTACTGCTGAGATGGGGAACTCTTTGAAGATGATTGAGAATATTTAGCATTCACACGGATCCACACTGGAGCACCTGGAAGGGAACTGCTTTGCTTTCTGGAACTTCTTGTTCCTGAAGAGTTACAGGAAAAGTTGGAGAAGAATTTTAGCCAGACGTATATACAATGGAATATTACTCAGCCATAAAAAGAAACGAAATTGAATTATTTGTAGTGAGGTGGATGGACCTAGAGTCTGTCATATAGAGTGAAGTAAGTCACAAAGAGAAAAATAAATACCGTATTCTAACACACATATATAGAATCTTAAAAAATAAAAAACTGGTTCTGATGAACCTAGGGGCAGGCCATGAATAAAGACACAGACATAGAGAATGGACTTGAAGACACGGGAGGGGGAAGGGTAAGCTGGGATGCAGTGAGAGAGTGGCACTGACATATATACACTACCAAATGTAAAATAGATAGCTAGTGGGAAGCAGCCGCATAGCACAGGGAGATCAGCTTAGCACAGGGGGGGAGATCAGCTCGGTACTTTGTGACCACCTAGAGGGGTGGGATAGGGAGGGTGGGAGGGAGACGCAAGAGGGAGGGGATATGGGGATATATGTATGCATACAGCTGATTCACTTTGTTATACAGCAGAAACTAACACAACATTGTGAAGCAATTATACTCCAATAAAGATGTTAAATTTAAAAAAAAGAATTTTAGCCAGAAACATTTGTCCTTTTGGTTACTCTCCCCTTGTTTCCTAGGACATCATTTTTATGTCAGCATGATGTTGGCTGAAGAAGAATTTATTCCTCTTAACATTTTCCTCAACTAAGAATAATGGTCTTAATGTGCCTTTTCGAAGTCATGTCCCTCCTATGTCCCTCATGGGGGAGGTGGTTTCAAAAGGGATAAGCTGACTTTTGGAAATGGTGTAGGGTGAGTGAAGGCTGCTGGTGGGTCATCGTTTCACTGTGTGTTGTTAGAAACAGGCATGCTCTTTGGGAGATCCCATATCCTTCCTTGCCCAGTGACCGCTTGATTTCTTTAGGTTCCTGAGAAACACATAGGTACAAAGTGGGCATGGGCCTGACTGCTCCTTGGGAGGAAAGGAAACAAAATCTAGACTCACCCTATGCATGTCTGGGCCCAGACCTTTACTAGTACAAGCATATGGAAGAAAGAGAAGGAAGACTAAACCAACATGAGCTTGTGGACTTCAGAAAGCTCCACTACTTCAAAATTGTGGCTCAGTCATTATCATAAATTCTAGGATCTTCCCTCCTTTTTGGAGAGTGGATTTTCTTTCTCTTAATTTTAATTAATCCTTTGGAATAAGGAAGGTAAGAGGTAGGGAGTTTGTACCTTCAACTCTACCCTCTGCCCCCATATTGCTAGTGTTGTATAAATCGCTACAAGTGTTGAGCAATATCCAGGACTTGAGTCACTGAAAGCACAGGGCTGAACACACCATCGGTGTCCAGTAACTTCCTACTGACTGCATGTTTGATTGATTTGGGAGACAAGAAGATCGTATAACAATATATTTTACATATGATGTGGTCTTTGGTCCTGGAACTTAAGTAGTAAATTATATTCAAACTCCAGGCCATTTCTAGACTCTTTATAGGCATTTATTTGCCATAGATCCTTGGCTGATACACTCACTGTGTTATCCCTTTTCTCTTTTTCCCATTTTAGCAGAATATATTCTTCTGCCATTTCCACACTCAATTGTCTCCTCCCCGCTTTTTATGGTAAATATTCTGAGATTTAATATATAATGTCAGTAAAATATTTTTTCAATAAATAGTGTGGAAAGGTGTTCAAAAATCATGACCAATTAAATATTTGCATATCAATGGTCAATTAATCTCTTAACAGCAGATATCCCAAGTCTAGAACACTGTAAAACTGAGGAAATAAAAAAGAACCTAATGGAATCCTTCCGTAAACAGTGATTTTCAGAGGTTCAGAAGGAGATCACTGGTCTACCAGGGTGGGAGACACTTACTGACACTAGTTTTGATAGTTAACTTGGGTTACATTGGGTTAATAGTGCATATTTTACCATACACTTTGACCCATTCTTCCTCATAAAGGAGACCAACTGTGAGATGAAGGAAAACTTGAAAGCAGTACTTGATTTACCCAAGATGTCATAGTTTCTTTTCATGAATCAGGAAATTCCCTGATGGGGACCATGCTACATCCCAGGGGTTCCAGAATTAAGAGATTGCTCTATTTTTCTTTCCATTCAAGTAGAAATAATTAGCTAAGGAACATAACAGGAGTCATAAGTCTAGGGTTTTTGGTGAAAATTGTATGGTCCTCAAATTTTATAAGGTCAAAATGCTTGTTTTTGTTTTTGTTTTTGTTTTAACATCTTTATTGGAGTATAATTGCTTTACAATGGTGTGTTAGTTTCTGCTTTATAACAGTGAATCAGCTATACATATACATATATCCCCATATCTCTTTCCTCTTGCATCTCCCTCCCTCCACCCTCCCTATCCCACCCCTCTAGGTGGTCACAAAGCACCGAGCTGCTTGTTTAATTTCTCTGAATTATCATATACCCTCCCTTCCTCCCAGGATTATTGTGAGATCAATGGAGACAGGGGAGATATAAAATGTTTTATAAAACTTAATATTCTGTAGACACGAGGTATAATTATTATTTTTTTTTACTTATCGATAAGATAAAGGCAAAGAAAGAAAATGCAACATACAACATTTGGGTAATTTTTTGCTTCAGCACTGTTTGAAATCATTTCCATTGGGGAGTTGCCGACAGGGGAAGAAATCAAGAGTCAGCAATTATAGAAAGAAAGCAAAGTGATGATATATTAAAGAAACTAAGTTGGGGAGCAGAAGGGGAGCACCTGGGCTTAGAGAAGATTGTTTATAAATAGATGAACAAAGAGGCTGAAAGAAGGACCAAAATGAAATTGATGTTTTTCTTTACTTGCCAAAAATTCCTGGGAATATATTACAAAGTAAACTTATACAATATGAAGGAGGTACACTGCAAGTCTAAATTTAAAATATAAATGTGGAATATTTAAAAGAGCCCTCATTTCAGCTATTTCAGGAACTGCTTAGATTAAAACCTCATAGAGCTTATTAAAGATTGGCTGCCCATTAAGTAGGTGCCATCAATATTGTGACTGATAATAATAATTTAAGAATCATTTATTATTAGGAAGTTTTTAGTGTTATGGTAAGTCGGAGAGGGCAGAAGATGCTGACCCTCATCTAGTTTGTCTTGTTTTTAATTCTCTCAACAAGAACAAGGTATCAAGATTTCCTGCCCAGCAGCACCATCTCCATATAAAACCAATCTCAAAGAAATTTGGTTCACAATTGTACTGGTCCCGCCACTGTGTGACTCATCTGCCTGGATCCCAAGTTCCCAAGGAGTAAATTTCCGGTTCTAGCTGAGGTCCCCTTTCCTCAGGATAAGTTCTCAATAAGTGACCCTGAATTCTAGTCCCTTCCAAAGTAGATAAATTCTTTTCATTTTAGAATTATGATAGTGTGTGTGCTAGGATAATAGTGGTAGCTTCATCCTTATCAAACATTTTCTGCATACCAGCCATAACTCATTTAATCCTCACAACAAATCCATGAGCTGGATATTAGTACTGTTATTATTCCCACTTTACAGGAGAGGAAATTGAGGCACAATGAAAAAGTTAGGTAACTTGTCCAGATTCTACTGAACTAGATTTGAATCTAGGCAACTGAGTTTTTAACCGATATACTGTATTGTCTCTCTAAATACTTGCATTCCCAAACTTTTGAAATATTGGAAGATTAAAAAATAGTACTTGTTTCTATCTCTGCCATATTAAAATGGAAAAGTGAGATAAAAAAAGTACACCAAAAATTAAAGGCGAGAGAGGCACATTTTAAGAGGAAAGATGAAAACATATTTTTATTACTTCTGTTTAAGATGCAACAGAAATTTGTGTAAGGGAATGAAAAATTGGCTACAAAAGAGTAAAGCTCTCATTTCCAAGTTTAAGTATGTACAGATATGTGGTTTAGAAGGGAGAAGGCTTGCACTTTTGACAAGCCAAGTTTGTTTTAATTTTGTAGTACTTGTACGTCTTGTACCTGAGCAGCACTGAGTATTTGTAATAAATTGTCCTAGTTGGTTTAAAACCAAAATAAAACCAAGAGCTGGTGTCAGGGCTGATTCATTCCAAAGGGAAGACTTCCATCCAGGCAACAGAAAATTCCTGTGGGAGTGGACCACTGACTTTGTCTTGTCTAGATGCCGGGCTGGCCACTGCAAATGTCAGTATGGTCCCTGTAGCTCAGATGCCTCCCCTGAAGTTATGGAAGGGATTCTTAAACTGTGGCCTTTGGCCAAGGACATTGAAAAGACTTGTTGGAAAGAGTCACTACTTTGCAGTGATTTATAGACAGTGTGCAGCAGCTTGAATAATAAATTGTATCCAAGGACCTGGCAACTTTCAGATCATGATCAAGTGGAAGTGCTTTATATTTCTGGTGTAAACCATGAATCTCATCTCACCAAAACAGTGCTGGGCACAAAGTGGTTAGAATCTCTCTCCTGGCCTGGCCACAATCCCCTTCTTTCATCATCCTGTTGATGTCTAATCCATGTTGCTCACTTCAACATCTTACATGGCTCTGGTTAGTGCCTTGGTATTACTTCAACAGGTAAACAGCTAAAGAAAACTATGTCTGCAGCTGCTCGAAGCTCAGTCCTTAAATGCTTAGGGTCATGGGCCTCTTTGAGAATCTGATGAGAGCCATGGATTCTCCCCCAGCAAAATATATATACACATAATGGTTTGTCTACAATGTCATGAACCTCTGAAACCATCCCTGTACCCAGGGTAGGAACCGTGGCCCTAATAACTTTAAATGAAAGGCTCTATTTTGAAATCCAGGCTCCTTCTAGCTCACACTTTGCCATCCCCAGCTGTAGCCCTTATCCTCATGGCCTCAGATAGTGGCAAATGTTCCAGCCATTGTAAATGCATCCAAGGCAGGAAGATGGATGGGAAAGATAATTTTAAGGGCATCTCCCAAAAGTTGCCCATACAACATATGCTTATGTGCAGGACTAGCTGCATGGGCATGCAACCGGTACAGTTACATGAGGCCTTTTGGTTTGGGTTTAGGGCTCTGTAGCCACCATCTTGAATTTCTTAATAAGTTCATGTTTGTGTTTTGTAAGTGAAGTTCACTGGAACAGTGGAGAATGTGCTGGGGGCTTGAGGCCTCAGCTCAGGCAGGGTCCCACCCACAGCCTCCTCTTACTTCCCCAGGACTAGTTCTCCACAGCTGACCCCTTTCCCCCTGGCGCCCTGGGCCTCCCCAGTCTCCCCATCTCCATCTCCACCTAGCAGTTGCTGTGGCCCTCTGCACCCAGTTGCAGTTGCCTATGCATCTAGGGAGGATTTGTGTCAGGTGAAGTGTCCCAAGGCAACTTGGAGCAGGGCATGGTGACTGTGGTCCCCACCCTGAGGCGCCAGTGTCAGAGCACACAAAGCAGGACTCATTGGGGGCTTAGCAATGCACTCGCCTTCACCACAGACACCAAAACCATCCCAGCACGTAGAGGTCGTAACACACTTGGGGGTCCCCCATCTGCAGTGGGCGGCGGCAGCGGGACTGTGGGAAGAGCAGATGCCTAGCCTGACTTCCCAGCCCCCAGTGGTGAACAAGAGGGGGAACCCATTAGCCTCTGGGCTGTCCTCCTGGTGCCTTTGAGTGTCTCCACTTCCCCACCGGAATCTGCGTGCCCCAGGGAGCAACATCAAACAGCAAATAAAAATCATCCTGACAGGTCAAGTGAGAAATTTCAGAAGAAATGTAAAAGCTTTATACTTAATACCTTTAATAGCACCCTTTTCCTGCCTTTTCAGCAAAAGGCTCTTCATTTCATTTTGCACCAAACCCTTCAAATTATGTAGTCAGTCCTGCTCTGTCTCACTTGCCAGCCACAAAGAGCTGCAAGAGAGACTGATAAATACAATCTTTTTTCTGGGTGGCTATGCCCAGCCCCAAATCAGGAGTTCTGTTACTATGGAAGATGGGGGATAATGGATATTGGGGTAGATAACTAGCAGTTTCCACCTTGTAAGATAACACTAAAAATAATTACCAGGGATCAAGCATTATTGAAAGTGTTAACAACTTTTAGCTCATTTAATCCTGAAGGCAATAGTACTATCAGCCCCAGTTTACAGTTAAAGCAGCAGCACCCAGATATGAAATCACTTGCCCCAGAACACATGTCTAGCAAGTGACGGAGCCAGGATTCAAACTTGGGCAGTTTGGATTTTAAGTCCAGGATCCCTGTGTGGCACTGCCCTTGCAGTTTAGCCAGCAAAAACCACCCTCTGTGGCTCAACAGGGATGCTCCAGTTTACTAAGACAGTGAAGATCTTATAAAAAGTTAGGTCATGGGATCACCTGTACCAGAATTGCTACAGTGCTTGTTTAAAATGTGGCTTCCTGGGCTCTAATCCAGGCTACTGAATCAGAATATCTCAGGATGGATCACAAGAATCTTCATTTTAAACAAATTCCTCCAGGTGATTCTTAGGAACTTTAAGAAATGTTGCTCAAAAGTTTTTGTTTACAGTAAACTTCCCGAGATGAGTGTTGTCTGGGAATTTGTGAGGAAGGGGATAATCATATTAATACATTGTGTCAGGAAAGCAAAAGGTGACAACCCAGTGAAAGGAAATTTGGCAATATCTACCAAGACTCCAGATGCATTGGCCCTGTGATATAGCAGCCCCACTTCCTGACACTTATCCTACAAGTAGACCTACACATGTATGAAATGGCAGAGGTACAAGATTGTTCATGGTGGCATAGTTCATCATAGCAAAATATTGGAAGCAGCCCAGGCATCCAGCAGTGGAGAGCTGGCCAAGTCGCTCCACACACTGGCACAGAATGAGGAAGAACAACACTAAGTTCTGAGGTAGGGAAAGCTCTAGGACATCTTGGGAGGTGAAGAAAACACAGTGCCAATAGTGTGCATAGTACAGACAGGCCAGAGAATCACCTCTCAACAGAGAATCACCTCCTGCAAACGATTCTCTCTTTATGAACTCTAATCTCAGGGCTGGCACGGCAGGTGCGGGCAGTACAGTCAGCTGTGGCCCCTCTTAGTAAGCCCTAGGTTGCTGAAGGCTCCCTGATAGCTGTCTTTAGAATTAATGGAGGTACTTAGGGCCTCTCTGCCCTAGGCAAGTTGGGTCCTATTCATCAGTTCCACGGCAAAGGAAATCATTCTATTACATCTCTTGGAAACAGTAAACCTAGCTCTTGAGTGTAGAAGGATTCCGAGACTGCACAAACTTTTTCATCATTTCCCATTGGAAAGGCTGCTGCCTCAGACCTGGACTGGATTTGGGAGGAACAAACTTTATGCATTTATTTTTTAAGTGCCTTTGGATGATTGGTGCTCTTCTTCTAGCTCTGTATGATGCCTGTCTCCTCTTGAATTTGGATTGCTCTCTCCTGGTAGGGTGTTTCTTTTGTACCTAAGAGAATGCTTACACTCTTGACTGGAAATATGAGGGAGTTTCAATAACAGATTGTTCTCTAAAAATAGTCCCCTCAGTTTTTCCCATTAAATTAGGTGTCAAAGCTCAGAGCTAGTAGAGCAGTTTATTAGAGCAAAAGCAGCACAGTGTTCCCTTGGAGATTGTCATATATGGCCGTGAAACCCCAGGAAGGCAGAACTTGGAATTCTTCATGAGTTAGAGAAACCCAAATGACAAGTCAATTTTTTTTTTCTTTACTTAAAAAATAAGGATTAAAAAATACTCTGGGGGCTTCCCTGGTGGTGCAGTGGTTGAGAGTCCGCCTGCCGATGCAGGGGACGCGGGTTCGTGCCCCGGTCCGGGAAGATCCCACGTGCCGCGGAGTGGCTGGACCCGTGAGCCATGGCCGCTGGGCCTGCGAGTCCGGAGCCTGTGCTCTGCGGCGGGAGGGGCCACAACAGTGAGAGGCCCGCGTACCGCAAAAAAAAAAAAAAAAAAAAAAAAAAAATACTCCGGCATCAAGAAGTAGATAAATAGTACATGATCCATTAGCACAATAAAAATTCTGTTGCTTCCTGTGTTTGGGGCCTGAATTAATTTATTCTGGGTTCTGTCATGACCAGTAGTGGTTCCAGAATGTGGGGTGGGGAGAGCTTGAAGCTGCATTTTCATGGCCCTTTATGTAAGATCAAAGAAGTATAGGAACCGGAGGAAGATGGCGGAAGAGTAAGACGCGGAGATCACCTTCCTCCCCACAGATACATCAGAAATTCATCTACACGTGGAACAACTCCAACAGAACACCTACTGAACGCTGACAGAAGACCTCAGACCCCCCAAAAGGCAAGAAACTCCCCACATACCTGGGTAGGTCAAAAGAAAAAAAGAATAAACAGAGACAATAGGATATGGACGGGACCTGCACCAGTGGGAGGGAGCCGTGAAGGAGGGAAGGTTTCTACACACTACAAGCCCCTTCGCGGGCGGAGACTGCAGGTGGCGGAGGGGGAAAGCTTCGGAGTAGCGGAGGAGAGCACAGCAACAGGGGTGCGGAGGGCAAAGCGGAGAGATTTTGGCACAGAGGATCGGTGCCCTCAGGCACACACCAGCCCGAGAGGCTTGTCTGCTCGCCGCCGCCGGGGCGGGCGGGGCTGGGAGCTGAGGCTCGGGTATCGGCTTTCAGTCGGAGCGCAGGGAGAGGACTGGGGCTGGCGGCAGGAAGAGAGCCTGAAGGGGTTAGTGCTGGCCCGGAGGGAGTCCGGGGAAAGGGTCTGGAGCTACCGGAGAGGCAAGAGACTTTTTTCCCTTTTGTTGCCTGGTGCGCGAGGAGAGGGCATTCCCCTCCCTCCCCTCTGCCTGAGTGAGCCAGAGCCCCCGAATCAGCGGCTCCTTCAAACCCGTCCTGTCTGAGCGGAAGAACGGACGCCCTCCGGCGACCGACGCGCAGAGGCGGGGCCAGGTCCAAGGCTGAGACCCGGGAGTTGTGAGAGCAGAGACAGGGAAATCTCTCTGTGCAGCCTCGGAGGCAGTGGATTAAAGCTCCACGGTCCATTTGATGTGCCCTGCGTCTGTGGAGTGTATGGATGGACAGCGAATCATCCCAAATTGAGGAAGTGGACTTTGAGGACAAGATTTAAGACTTTCCCCCCTTTTTACAACGAATTATCCCAAATTAAGGAGGTGGACTTAGCAAGATTTCAGACTTTTCGCCCTTTTCCTCTTTTTACAACGAATTATCCCAAATCGAGGAGGTGGACTTGGAGAGCAAGATTTTTGATTTTTCCCCCTGCTCTCTTTTTGTGAATGTGTATGTGTAATCTTCTGTGTAAGATTCTCTCTGTATAGCTTTGCTTCCACCATATGTCCCAGGGTTCTATCGGTCCGTGTTTTTTTTTTTCAATAATTACTTTTTAATTTTAATAACGCTACTATATTTCATACTTTATTCTATTTTACTTTATCTGCTCTTTCTTTTTTTCCTACCTTCCCTTCCTCCCTCCCTCCCTCCGCTCCTCCTTTCCTTCTTTCTTTTTCTTTCCTCCCTCCCTCCCTCCCACCCTTCTTCTTTCCACTTTCTTTTTCTTTCCTTCCTCCCTCCCTCCCTCCTGTCTTTCTTTCTTTCTTTCCTTCCTCCCTCCCTCCCTCCCTTCTTCCATTCACTCTTCCTTTTGCTTTCATTCCTCCCTCCCACCCTCCTTTCTTTCCTTCTTTCTTTCCATCCTCCCTCCCTCCCTCCCTCCTTTCTTTCTTTCTTCCTTCCTTCCTTTCTTCCCTTCTTCCTTTCTTTCCCTCTCTCTTTCTTTCTTCTACTAATTCTTTCTTTCTACTTTTTCTCACTGTTATTCTGAGCCGGGTGGATGAAAGGCTCTTGGTGCTGCAGCCAGGAGTCAGTGCTGTGCCTCTGAAGTGGGAGAGCCAACCTCAGGACACGGGTCCACAAGAGACCTCCCAGCTCCACATAATATCAAGCAGCGAAAATCTCCCAGGGATCTCCATCTCAACACCAGCACCCAGCTTCAGTCAACGACCAGCAAGCTACAGTGCTGGTCACCCTATGCCAAGCAACTAGCAAGGCAGGAACACAACCCCACCCATTAGCAGAGAGGATACCTAAAAACATAATAAGGCCACAGGCACCCCAAAACACACCACCAGACGTGGACCTGTCCACCAGAAAGACAAGATCGAGCCCCAACCACCAGAACACAGGCATTAGTCCCCCCCACCAGGAAGCCTACACAACCTACTGAAACAACCTTAGCCACGGGGGACAGATACCAAAAACAACGGGAACTACGAATCTGCAGCCTGCAAAAAGGAGACCCCAAACACAGTAACATAAGCAAAATGAGAAAGCAGAAAAACACACAGCAGGTGAAGGAGCAAGATAAAAACCTACCAGACCTAACAAATGAAGAGGTAATAGGCAGTCTACCTGAAAAAGAATTCAGAATAATGATAGTAAAGATGATCCAAAATCTTGGAAATAGGATAGACAAAATGCAAGAAACAGTTAACAAGGACCTAGAAGAACTAAAGATGAATCAAGCATCGATTAAAAACACAATAAATGAAATGAAAAATACTCTAGATGGGATCAATAGCAGAATAACTGAGGCAGAAGAACGGATAAGTGAGGTGGAAGATAAAATAGTGGAAATAACTGATGCAGAGCAAAATAAAGAAAAAAGAATGAAAAGAACAGAGGACAGTCTCAGAGACCTCTGGGACAACATTAAACGCACCAACATTCGAATTATAGGGGTTCCAGAAGAAGAAGAGAAAAAGAAAGGGACTGAGAAAATATTTGAAGAGATTATAGATGAAAACTTCCCTAATATGGGAAAGGAAATAGTTAATCAAGTCCAGGAGGCACAGAGAGTCCCATACAGAATAAATCCAAGGAGAAATACGCCAAGACACATATTAATCAAACTGTCAAAAATTAAACACAAAGAAATCATATTAAAAGCAGCAAGGGAAAAACAACAAATAACACACAAGGGAATCCCCATCAGGTTAACAGCTGATCTCTCAGCAGAAACTCTACAAGCCAGAAGGGAGTGGCAGGACATATTTAAAGTGATGAAGGAGAGAAACCTGCAACCAAGATTACTCTACCCAGCAAGGATCTCATTCAGATTTGATGGAGAAATTAAAGCATTTACAGACAAGCAAAAGCTGAGAGAGTTCAGCACCACCAAACCAGCTTTACAACAAATGCTAAAGGAACTTCTCTAGGCAAGAAACACAACAGAAGGAATATACCTACAATAACAAACCCAAAGCAATTAAGGAAATGGGAATAGAAACATACATATCAATAATTACCTTAAATGTAAATGGACTAAATGCTCCCACCAAAAGACACAGAGTGGCTGAATGGATACAAAAACAAGACCCATATATATGCTGTCTACAAGAGACCCACTTCAGACCTAGAGACACATACAGATTGAAAGTAAGGGGATGGAAAAAGATATTCCATGCAAATGGAAATCAAAAGAAAGCTGGAGTAGCAATTCTTATATCAGACAAAATAGACTTTAAAATAAAGACTATTAGAAGAGACAAAGAAGGACACTACATAACGATAAAGGGATCGATCCAAGAAGAAGATATAACAATTGTAAATATTTATGCACCCAACATAGGAGCACCTCAATACATAAGGCAAATACTAACAGCCATAAAAGGGGAAATCGACAGTAACACAATCATAGTAGGGGACTTTAACACCCCACTTTCACCAATGGACAGATGATCCAAAATGAAAATAAATAAGGAAACACAAGCTTTAAATGATACATTAAACAAGATGGACTTAGTTGATATTTATAGGACATTCCATCCAAAAACAACAGAATACACATTTTTCTCAAGTGCTCATGGAACATTCTCCAGGATAGATCATATCTTGGGTCACAAATCAAGCCTTGGTAAATTTAAGAAAATTGAAATTGTATCAAGTATCTTTTCCGACCACAATGCTATGAGACTAGACATCAATTACAGGAAAAGATCTGTAAAAAATACAAACACATGGAGGCTAAACAATACACTACTCAATAACGAAGTGATCACTGAAGAAATCAAAGAGGAAATTAAAAAATACCTAGAAACAAATGACAATGGAGACACGACGACCCAAAACCTATGGGACGCAGCAAAAGCAGTTCTAAGGGGGAAGTTGATAGCAATACAATCCCACCTTAAGAAACAGGAAACATTTCGAGTAAACAACCTGACCCTGCACCTAAAGCAATTAGAGAAAGAAGAACAAAAAACCCCCAAAGTTAGCAGAAGGAAAGAAATCATAAAGATCAGATCAGAAATAAATGAAAAAGAAACGAAGGAAACGAAAGCAAAGATCAACCAAACTAAAAGCTGGTTCTTTGAGAAGATAAACAAAATTGACAAACCATTAGCCAGACTCATCAAGAAAAGAAGGGAGAAGACTCAAATCAATAGAATTAGAAATGAAAAAGGAGAAGTAACAACTGACACTGCAGAAATACAAAAGATCATGAGAGATTACTATAAGCAACTCTATGCCAATAAAATGGACAACCTGGAAGAAATGGACAAATTCTTAGAAATGCACAACCTACCAAGACTGACTCAGGAAGAAATAGAAAATATGAATAGACCAATCACAAGCACTGAAATTGAAACTGTGATTAAAAATCTTCCATCAAACAAAAGCCCAGGACCAGATGGCTTCACAGGCGAATTCTATCAAACATTTAGAGAAGAGCTAACACCCATCCTTCTCAAACTCTTCCAAACAATATCAGAGGAAGGAACACTCCCAAACTCATTCTACGAGGCCACCATCACCTTGATACCAAAACCAGGCAAGGATGTCACAAAGAAAGAAAACTACAGGCCAATATCACTGATGAACATAGATGCAAAAATCCTCAACAAAATACTAGCAAACAGAATCCAACAGCACATTAAAAGGATCATACACCATGATCAAGTGGGGTTTATTCCAGGAATGCAAGGATTCTTCAATATACGCAAATCAATCAATGTGATACACCATATTAACAAGTTGAAGGAGAAAAACCATATGATCATCTCAATAGATGCAGAGAAAGCTTTCGACAAAATTCAACACCCATTTATGATAAAAACCCTGCAGAAAGTAGGCATAGAGGGAACTTTCCTCAACATAATAAAGGCCATATATGACAAACCCACAGCCAACATTGTCCTCAATGGTGAAAAACTGAAACCATTTCCACTAAGATCAGGAACAAGACAAGGCTGCCCACTCTCACCACTCTTATTCAACCTAGTTTTGGAAGTTTTAGCCACAGCAATCAGAGAAGAAAAGGAAATAAAAGGATTCCAAATTGGAAAAGAAGAAGTAAAGCTGTCACTGTTTGCAGATGACATGATACTATACATAGAGAATCCTAAAGATGCTACCGAAAAACTACTAGAGCTAATCAATGAATTTGGTAAAGTAGCAGGATACAAAATTAATGCACAGAAATCTCTGGCATTCCTGTACACTAATGATGAAAAATCTGAAAATGAAATCAAGAAAACACTCCCATTTACCATTGCAACAAAAAGAATAAAATATCTAGGAATAAACCTACCTAAGGAGACAAAAGACCTGTATGCAGAAAATTATAAGACACTGATGAAAGAAATTAAAGAGGATACAAATAGATGGAGAGATATACCATGCTCCTGGATTGGAAGAATCAATATTGTGAAAATGACTCTACTACCCGAAGCAATCTACAGATTCAATGCAATCCCTATCAAACTACCACTGGCATTTTTCACAGAAGTAGAACAAAAAATTTCAAAATTTGTTTGGAAAAACAAAAGACCCCGAATAGCCAAAGCAATCTTGAGAACGAAAAATGGAGCTGGAGGAATCAGGCTCCCTGACTTCAGACTATACTACAAAGCTACAGTAATTAAGACAGTGTGGTATGGCATAAAAACAGAAAGATAGATCAGTGGATCAGGATAGAAAGCCCAGAGATAAACCCACGCACATATGGCCAACTTATCTTTGATAAAGGAGGCAGGAATGTACAGTGGAGAAAGGACAGCCTCTTCAATAAGTGGTGCTGGGAAAACTGGACAGGGACATGTAAAGGTATGAGATTAGATCATTCCCTAACACCATACACAAAAATAAGCTCAAAATGGATTAAAGACCTAAATGTAAGGCCAGAAACTATCAAACTCTTAAAGGAAAACATAGGTAGAACACTCTATGACATAAATCACAGCAAGATCCTTTTGGACCCACCTCCTAGAGAAATGGAACTAAAAACAAAGATAAACAAATGGGACCTAATGAAACTTCAAAGCTTTTGCACAGCAAAGGAAACCATAAACAAGACCAAAAGACAACCCTCAGAATGGGAGAAAATATTTGCAAATGAAGCAACTGACAAAGGATTAATCTCCAAAATTTATAAACAGCTCATGCAGCTCAATAGCAAAAAAACAAACAACCCAATCCAAAAATGGGCAGAAGACTTAAATAGGCATTTCTCCAAAGAAGATATACAGACTGCCAACAAACACATGAAAGAATGCTCAACATCATTAATCATTAGAGAAATGCAAATCAAAACTACAATGAGATATCATCTCACACCAGTCAGAATGGCCATCATCAAGAAATCTAGAAACAATAAATGCTGGAGAGGGTGTGGAGAAAAGGGAACACTCTTGCACTGCTGGTGGGAATGTGAATTGGTACAGCCACTATGGAGAACAGTATGGAGGTTCCTTAAAAAACTACAAATAGAACTACCATATGAGCCAGCAATCCCACTACTAGGCATATACCCTGAGAAAACCATAATTCAAAAAGAGACATGTACCAAAATGTTCATTGCAGCTCTATTCACAATAGCCCGGAGCTGGAAACAACCTAAGTGTCCATCATCGGATGAATGGATAAAGAAGATGTGGCACATATATACAATGGAATATTACTCAGCCATAAAAAGGAACGAAACTGAGCTATTTGTAATGAGGTGGATAGACCTAGAGTCTGTCATACAGAGTGAAGTAAGTCAGAAAGAGAAAGATAAATACCGTATGCTAACACATATATATGGAATTAAAAAAAAAATGTCATGAAGAACCTAGGGGTAAAACGGGAATAAAGACACAGACCTACTTGAGAACGGACTTGAGGATATGGGGAGGGTGAAGGGTAAGCTGTGACAAAGCGAAAGAGAGGCATGGACATATATACACTACCAAACGTAAGGTAGGTAGATAGTGGGAAGCAGCCGCAGAGCACAGGGAGATCAGCTCGGTGCTTTGTGACCGCCTGGAGGGGTGGGATAGGGAGGGTGGGAGGGAGGGAGACGCAATAGGGAAGGGATGTGGGAACAGATGTGTATGTATGACTGATTCACTTTGTTATAAAGCAGAAACTAATAAAAAATAAATTAAAAAAAAAAACAGAAAAAAAAAAAAAAAGAAGTATAAATTGACCATGTCAAGGAGTAAAGGGGTAGCTGATGGACAGTAGAGGTAAAGCTCTCCTTCACCATCCCCTCGGGCTTCACCTTGGCACTTTAATTGCTCTAACTGGTAGATGATTCTCATCACAAAGCCCCAAAGTTATATACAAGGTTAATCTGGACCAGCCAAGTCCAGTAGAACCTTCTGTGATGATGAGAATGTTGTGAACCTGTTCTGTCCAATAGCCACTGGTCATTGAACAGTTGATATGTAGCTAGTGTAACTGAGGAACCAAATTTTTAATTGTATTTCATTTCAACTACTTTAAATTTATTTATTTATTTATTTATTTATTTTTGTGGTACGCGGGCCTCTCACTGTTGTGGCCTCTCGCGTTGCGGAGCACAGGCTCCAGACGCACAGGCTCAGCGGCCACGGCTCACGGGCCCAGCCGCTCCGCGGCATGTGGGGTCTTCCCGGACCAGGACACGAACCCGCATCCCCTGCATCGGCAGGCAGACTCTCAACCACTGCGCCACCAGGGAAGCGCTCAACTACTTTAAATTTAAATAGTCACATTTAAATGGCTAGCAGCTACCATTTGGGTAGCGCAGCTCCCAGAGCTTGGAAGAGGAGTCAGGAATTATGATTTCTGAACTCTTCCTTTATGCCAAATTAAGATGATGGTAATGTCATATTAGTGCTGTGTGTGTTCATTGTCCATCTTATAGAATAGATATAACTGACCCTTGACTCCCCCTTTTGGACGTTCTGAGAGGGGTGGGCCATCCCAACTTCCTTATTGGGTTCTGTGAGCCAGAGATGTCAATGCTAAGCTGTTCTTTGATTGTGTTTGTCCATTTGCAAGAATCAAACCAGGGATTCAGTCCTTGGAGAGGCAGACAGGTATGAAAGCGCTGCTCAAACAACAGAGGTGTGAAATCACAACACTGCACCTGATATTCAGAAGTGAGAACACCTCTCTTGTGTATGTGTATTCCTTTAAAGTCAGAATCAATCCATTAATATCAGGGACTTGCCTTGACTTACATAAAACCCAAGCCCACCCATTCCTGCTTATAATTTTTACCAGAAAATAGAAAAAACTAATTGCTGTAGCACACAGTTTGTGTGGTTATAACAATTAGGGGCTAATTTATTGTTATAAAACAGTCTTGTTTGTAGTGTAGATATCCAAGGTGGCTTTGTAAAAGCAAACATCATTCAATCTTGTGTATCTTACTAACCCTAAGTCAATCTGATCACTCTCTCCTACCTCTAGTTTCTCCCTTCAGAGTATTCATGTTTTATCATAGTCCATTCAGTGATATTTTCCAAATCACCTGGTACCTAATTTTTTTTTTTTATGCTGCTAATTAAGAAACAATGCATAGTCGAGCCTCCCATCATGTAACCCACTAGGTCCTGCCAACAAAGTCCTCATCTCCAACCCTCGCACACTTACATCTCTAGGCCTAGGCTCCAGAATTTTTAAGATATAGGTCTAGTCATTTTTTCCTTAGGAATTCTATCTCCTTAGGAAGTGGGGAGGTTCGATGGCCCAGAGCAAACCCAGCCTGCTTCAGATCCTCAGCTCCTGCTGACCTGTACTCCTAAGACTGGCCATCTGGGAGGCCCAAGACCTCCAGGGTTAGCACAGAGGGAGCCATCCTCCAGAACTAGTCTTCACTCCAGCCTCCACTTAGCCTGTGTGCTTTGTGGTCAAGGCCTAGCGTTGGGCCACCATCTCTTGGCTTCTGATGCATGCCCATTGGTAATAAAATGCTTTACTTGACCCCCTAAGGGGAAGCCCTAAGATGCCATAGACAGGTAACTACTATAGTTGTTAGAACTCCTGAAAGAGTTGAATCCTCTTGGCATAGATTCATGAGTTTTACATAATAGTCTAAGATGATTTTGTGACATTAGGACATAGAAGCTCTCCAAAGGGCTTATTCAAGGAACAAATTTATAACATGTTACAAGCTGCTATAATGACATTAACTACTCTCATCTCCTACTGAGCGAGACACCCAGCAGAGTGCCATGAATATAAACAGCCCTAGAATTTCAGATCTTATTGTTTTGTTGATGAGCACACATGGTCCCTGAGCATACAGTGTGGGTGGTCTGATGGGGGTTATGAATCAAAGCCAAGAGGTTTTGTTCTCTGGTCAACCTCTGCATGTTATTTGTGAGCACTTGACTAATTGATCCTAAACTGCACGCTTAATGGCTACTTTTGGATTTTGGGCAGGAAAATGGCTACTTGTTTATTCTCAGATGTCATAATATATCCACCCTTTACAAACCAGAGCCCCAGCATGGACATGTGAATGGTCTCTTGGGTGAGATTAGAGGCCCTCCCTTTGATCCACAGTCCACAGCACGACCCTGAGGAAGTCTTGGCGAGGTGTGCCTTCAGCCTTCCCCAACACAAGCAAAACACACCTGCTCTTTATCTGGCTGAGTGGGAATGTGTGCAGCTGCAGCAGATTAAAACCAATGAACGTTTATCTGCAAACAGAGCTCCTTGGTGGTTAGATAATTACAAGTGTTATTGCTAAATATTACCCTGATATACTTTGTATATGTTGAAACATTTAAAATTGATCACGCATTTTGTAGAAAATAGAATATTTTCCCAGTCTCCTGTTTTTGCTTTAAATGATCAAAACAATTCAAGTAATACAGAAGTGTATAAATGACTAAGTCTTCTTGAGGTAACGAATGTTAATGTAGAGCATTGCAGGTAACTTTTCACAATCCCTCTATGTGTGTAGAAATATAAATTCTTACTTTTATAGTTTATAAAAGCACAAATATGCCTTTCATATGCTATGGCTATATACACACACAAATATATATATATATATTTACATATCCTTACATATATATATTTACATATATTTACATATACAGTACTTATACATATGATATATTTCCAAGTCAATACAGAGATACCTCATTCTTTTTAGTAGTTACCTATTTGTCTATAATACTGTCCATAATTTATTTAATCATTTCCCCCGTGCTGGCCACTGTAGTGTTTCCTCTGTTCTTAAGTGATAAGGACAAAAGCAAAGGTTGTTACATTGGCTTTATGATTTTTTTCATGTACTTCATTTTGACCTTCAGTTTGTTTTAATCTCCTCTTAATTAGGTTTTCTGTCCTTCACATGACCGGTGATTTTTTTAAAAATATGTATTTTTTAATCTTAAGGCCCTTTATTAAGAAAAAAGGAAGAGAAAAGTGCTTTGCTCTACAGTGGTAGAGCTTGCAGGGATAGTTGGTTGGTTGCGTGAGCATTTGGGAGTATTGTTTGTTTACAAGGTCTGTTTCCTAGGTTTCCGTGTGTCATTGCCAATCTGTGTGACTTGGCAGCCAACAGCTCTTCCTAAACCATGTCTTGTGGCCAAATGCAAACTGAACGTCAAGGAATGGAAAATATTGCAAAGTTTTTAAATGGTCAGGAAGGTTTTAATTGCAAGACAGGTCTAGTTTTTATTTTGTGAAAAATAGTGTGGAAACACCTAATTTTTAAAAATTCCCTTGAGCATTTACATTGCACACAAGGACTGAGAATATTTTTTAACATAGTATTTCTGTACTAGGCTGTTAGCTCACTGAGGTAGGCCTCTTTATATATTTTTGTATTATGTGTGGCTTAAAGTAGGTACTCAGTAAATGTCTTTTGAGCTAAATGGACTTACACAGAGCTGAAAAGTACCATTAAAAAAAAAAAAGTCTTGCTGAAGAGGGACTCTTGGATGTTTGTTTGATGAAGAGAAGAGGGTTCGGTGAGACAGTGGGGAAAGGACAGTCCAGGCATAAGATTCAATTTGAGATTAGGAGGAGACCAGGAAAATGAGGTAATTCCATTTGCTCTAGTGATAGATGCTAAATCAGATCTTGAGGATGTTTATCTTGGGCCTGAGAGCAATGGAAAGCCACAAGAACCTTTCTGGTGGGATGGGGGCAGGGAGGGAATGGCCAAATCAGTGAGTGGAGAAGCTGACTGGGGCTTTTATGTGTCATTGTGATTGATGAACTGGGAGGGACCGTCCTCTCCTGCCCCTTGCAAACTATTTTTATAGTTTGTTCTGCCAGGTTTCTATGCATCAAAGAATATTCAGGACAATAGAAACAAAACTCTAATTTTTCATACTGTGAGTTGGTCTGTAGTCTGATTTTTGTGTATGTGTATACATACCAAATACTTCCACAGATCCATCAAGAAAAATATAATTGGGGAACAATTCAAAAACCCTTCAAGAACAATGAAACTTCCTTCCTAGTCCTCAGTCTTCCTGAGTTTCTTGATGCCCTCCAAAATGTTAGCCAGTCTCTCAAATGCTATCGAAGCTTGTGGATAGATTCAGCAATCTGGAGGTCCTATAATTCATTGTATGAGCCAACCCAAGACCCAGTCCACTAACAAGCTTCAAAATATCATCTTTTTTTTTGGAAGTCCTTGTAGGAGGCCAGAACTTCCTCCCAGGAATATCTAAGTAAGCTGACCAAATAAAATTGATTTACCTAATACTTGCCTCTGCCCTACTATGTCTGTTCTGGATGTTCTCACTTGTGATGACCTCATTTCTAGGCAAAATAAAAGATATCCTGCCTGGACATACCAGGCTATCCCAGTTCTGGCGAGACCCATGAGTTGGGTGTGGCTTAAGCCTAACAAGCAGGGGAAAATGCCAAGAGAAGGATAAATAGTACTTTCCGTCTTGCTTCTTGATACAGACCATGAGGTGTTAAGATACAAAGAACATGGAGTAATGACAGCAACTTCAAATGATTATTGCAAAACTCAAATAAAAGAGTGTGGGTAGAAGCTCTATGTAAACTTCAGAAACCTCTGTGAATTATAGTTATTACTTGTTCCGGAATGCAAAATTCATTAGGTAAAAAAATTCTAAAAATAGCTGTCTTGAAAAGCCTAGCTTCAGTCTACTGTAATTTTCCCATGAAAGTCTGTTATCCACATATTAGAAAAGTTGGTGAAAAGTATGTTCTCTCATCTAATGTCACTAGTTTTTTATGCTTTTGCCTCAATTATTTCTGATTTGGAGTGTTTTCTTTTAATCTCTGCAAAAATATTGGGGTATACTTTTTCTGTATATGTAAATCCTCCATCTTTTAATCCAAGAATTCAAAGAGGTGGCTGGGCTTCCCTTTAAAAGGCAGGTCAAGAGTTCTTGCAGCCTTACATCTAAAGAGCCTGATACAAGTGACCTAGTCCAGATTTGGGTCTGTCTTTGGCATGATTCCTGTTTAGAAAACAGTGCCAATCGTGGAAGTTACTTTTCTTTGAAGAGAGGCAAATCCCTCTTTCAGACCTGCAAGCTTAAGAAGCAATTTCCTCTACCTGGTTTACTCTTGGTGCTTAATACACCACCACCTGCAAATCGGAACTTTCTAATAAATGCCAACCCTTCTGCACCAGAGGAATGTTGAAATTATAAATATATATATATATATATATTTTTTTTTAACTACCATAGGAATATTCTAAGAGACATTATCATTGCAAAATTTCAAAGCATGGGTTTGTTTGTTTTTTTACGTCCTAGCATCTCCCACCAAGGATTGAATTAACAGAAAGGAAACATAGGGCATTTTATTTTATGAGTAAAATCAGAGTCCAGAATAGCCAGTGTGACCAAGTTTTGAAAACCATGGAAGTGAGCAGTGGCTGTGATTGTCTTTTCCCAAGAATGAGAACAATTTCAGATATGAATGGGTGGTTTGTTATTGTCCTCACCTCTCTATATTCGTGTTGCACCATTGGTTTAGCAGTAAAGAATCTAGTCTAATATGTTCATTTAAAAGTGTATATCTAAGGGATTCTCCAATTTTAGTTTCACAAAGTTATATTTGTTTTGGACTGAATTTTTGGAAAATAGAGCACATTTCAGTTTTTGATTTTAAGTATTGTTTGTTCTATAATCAAAGCAGTGAAGGACTCCGAGTTCAGTGACAATTTTTCTGCATGGATATACATAATATGTCTTCTAAGCCAAAGCAAGTCCTGTCTGATGGATCACTTATGACAGTCTCTTCTGTTAAAGAGTAGTAACAATCACCAGGCCAGAGGGAGTTGTAACTGAAGACAAGGATGATCTTTCTCAATGAGGGAAGCCAGCCAGCTCCAGGTCAAGCATTGCATTCCATTCCCTTGGCTTCATTCCTTTTCCCCTCCTTACCCATGATTTCTTCTTTCTTATACCCCTCATCACAAGCCAAAGTCCAGTCTCTCAGGGACCTGAGGAAGCAACAGAGACAACTGCCTTGTAGTCCCTCAAGTTTATATTTATTAATGTGGATTCTGTTACTTATTGTTAGTGAGAAGATTCTTTAGCCAGACACAATTAAAATGTAAAAATCATACAGAGAAACATCTTGCTTCCATTGCAGTAAAGATGAGCATGTTCTGGCTTTAACACTAATTAGCTGAGAGACTTAAGAAGAGTTGACAGAGGGGGTTGGACTCAATGACATCTCAAGTCTTTTCTAATGTTAATATTTTGTGATCTTCAAGAAACCATACAAAGAAACCCAACTAGGTACTACTGACATCTCCTTTAATACGTCAAGTCCTCTTGGGCTTCAAAATACCAAATAGAACCCACTTCCTTTCTTCTGCACACTCTCAACTTACATAATGTGGGGCTGGTTTTTGTGAGGGACTTATAACTCCTAAATTTCTTATCCAGGTCTCTCACATCCCCCACTGCCAAATCTGACATCTCCACCTCTTATTTTGCCACCTTCTTATGTTGTATCTTGGCTATAGTCTTTGAAGTGTTGCCACTCAGACAGCTCTCACTCAAGGTGACCTGACTTAAGCTCACCAGAAAGGAGTAAATAATGCCATGAGCATCTATTTTGTTTATAGCTATATCTCCAGGACCTTAGAACAGTGCCTGGTACAGAGTAGATGCTCAGTAAGTATTGTTGAACTCAGAGCTGGCACCACATCATGATGTCTTGGGCCCCACATAGTCACAGTCACACACTGGATGGGTATCACCAGTCATTCTCTTCTCTGTTACCACCCCACCCCATGCCCAACTATTATTCCACTTACAACCTGTTTTTTTCTTTTTTCTTCCTTCTGCCTGATTCATTTCCTAGGTTAATCTCTAAAAATTTCCTATCCACTTAATTAATAATCTAAATGTCATGTTTTCATTTAGTGAATAAGCCATTTGGAATGAGTTTGGTTTCCCAATTATTGTTATGATCCACTGACTCCATAAGGTGAATATAGCCAAAGAACTTTGAGATAAATGATACTGCTTGTCCTTGAACCCAAGAGACTTTGGGCTCTACTAGTGAGGAGTCAACTGAAGCAAACTTTTCTACACTATTAATAGTACTTGGTCAGAGGGGAATAAAGTCTAACAGTTGCCTGCATAAAAGTCACACCCAGGGATTGTTATTATTATGAACTATCAGTGAAGTTGTAGTAATGGGAAAAATTAAACTTGTTTTTAATATAAGACTTTCTAACATCTAATAAATACTATATCCCATTTCCTCTAATCTACAAGTGTAGGTGCCCAGAAGAGTCAATATGAAGTCAAAGGTGAACATTAACACATTAAAACTGCACCACAGGGCCCCTTGTTGTTCACAGCAACGTTGGTCCTGGGATGAACTTCTGTTCCCAAATTAAGTGGGATAGACTCTTGAAAAACAAATTATATGAACTTTGAGAGGACAATATTTCCTGTCACAGCCTCATCCACTCCCCACCCCTCCAGCCTGCCTGGCCTATCACCAAAGAGGCTATTACCAAAGGCTGTAGACATCATCCCTAGAGCTTTAAGTCAAACCTTCCAGTGGAGTGTTGCAATTGGTTCCCTAAGCCTCCAGGGACCAAGTTCATTCCATCAGGGATGGTACCAGTTGGGAATTCTGGGGTGTAGAAGATGAGATCCTTCATTTCTTAGGGTCTTAGCTTTGTCAGAGCACCTCTTGCCCAGGGAGCTATCCAAGGTGCTGTCTGAAACTCCTTGTCTTCTGGCAGATGTGAATATTTTGTCCCAGTATTGTCATATATTTCTGCCTCTCTTAAGCCTCACCCTAATGCATTTGTCTAACCCTGAAACAATCTGTCTTTCCCAATTTGGATCCTTCCTGACCACTACTTGCTTCCAAATCCTGAGATGTGTTGTGACACATTCATAGCTTGCCCTCAACTAACCCTTTGCCTGCGTCTTGTCTTGACTCTGCCTAGTCTGACTTAAATCTTGTCCTCTCTCACCCTGTTGCCCATCTGGGCTTTCTGTATCTATAACACATGTAAGCACAGTAATACAAATCAGAAGTTAATCAATAAGAGAAAGTAAACCTCAAGATATATATGATTTTATTTTTGTATTAATATAAATTGCCTAAGTTATTGATATATATGGTTGAAAAAAGCTCTCTAATGAGAAAACTTCTAGGTATACAGACTAGAAGGACACACTGAGAAATAATTTTCATTCTTAATTTATTGTCTTTCAGCATGTTTGCTAAAGTAAATTCAATATTCAGCTACTGTGGGCAAGATCAACATTATTCTAGGAACATATATTTGTCATACAGACTCTAGTCACATTTGCAATTATTATGTGAAGTAGAACAAAGAGAATTGTTTTGACTATAGTAGTAGACAACCCATTCTGGCAATTGGTGCTAAAATGTATTTTTAAGATACATTTTAAAAATATTTGGAACACTCCAAATTTATATACAGTGTCAAATTTGCCTAGAAGTTATATATATATATATATATATATATATATATATATATATATATATATATATATATATATATATTTGCGGTACATGGGCCTCTTACTGTTGTGGCCTCTCCCGCTGCGGAGCACAGGCTCCAGACGCACAGGCTCAGCGGCCATGGCTCACGGACCCAGCCGCTCCGCGGCATGTGGGATCTTCCCGGACCAGGGCATGAACCCGTGTCCCCTGCACCGACAAGCGGACTCCCAACCACTGTGCCACCAGGGAAGCCCCTAGAAGTTAATATATTTTTAATGTAAGATTAGTAATTTATGTTTCCATAAAAATGCTTCTATGTACTTTCATAAAAATTGTCTCATTTGATTTCCTCTACATATGTATGTTGTCTCTATAAGGAAAAGCAAATATTTACTTATAGCACTGTGGATACACATCAGGTTTTGTGCAATTGATTTTGTAACAAGTACTCTGCTCTTTTCAGCTTCTTCTGCAATGATCGCACTGTCTTGAGAAAGAAAAACAAACAAACCTCCAAGCACAACAGCCTCTGTTTTCTAGCTATGAAGAGATTGTTTGCCTTGAGTATTACCAGTGGTGTTTGTATTGGCATTTATGGCAAAGCTAATGACTATATGAAACTATGTCCATTCCTTTTCCCAGTCCCTGTGTGACCAATGACCCACATCTCTAAGACAGTTCTCAAGATTAGGGGTGCAGATCATTGCCACTAACAATTTTTTATGTCTGTATGAAGCTAATAAGCCTTCCAGGGACTGAACTCTTGACCTTGGCTTCTGACCAGCTCTTAGCATAGAGGGACCACACCCCAGATTAACCTTGACTCATTTTATTTTATTTATTTATTTATTTATTTATTTATATTTATTTTTGGCTGCATCGGGTCTTAGTTGTGGCACATGGTATCTTCGTTGAGGCATGCAGGATCTTTCGTTGTGGCGCCCGGGCTTCTCTCTAGTTGTGCGCAGGCTCTGGGGCACGTGGGCTCTGTAGTTGTGGCGCACAGGTTCTAGAGTGCATGGGCTCTGTAGTTTGTGGCACACAGGCTCTCTAGTTGAGGCCCACGAGCTCATTAGTTGTGGTGTGCAGGCTTAGTTGACCCCCGGCATGTGGGATCTTAGTTCCCTGACCAGGGATTGAACCCGCGTCCCCTGCATTGTAAGGCGAATTTTTACCACTGGAAGTCCCAAGCCTTGACTCATTTTAGACTTCAATATAAACAGAAGTGGAATGGTCAACTAATCCGTTGTAGCGGTAGAGCCCACTCTTCCAATAAAACCTTGTTAGAGATCCTGGTGAATAATATAGATAAAAGGAGATTGAGTTCCACAGAGGAAAGTCTGGGAACTTGGGTCCCCATTACCCTCCCATCGCCTGAGACACTACAGGGCTCCACAAAGCTCTGTCTGAGAACTACTGATTGTTCAATTCCTTTACTTTACAGATGGGTAAACTCAGGCTTGGAGAGATGAACTCACTGTTTGAGGCCACATAGCTAAGTAGGAGTAAAGCTGAGACAAAAGACTCATCTCCTGACCACCTTCTGCTGCCCAGTTCACATCCTCTGCCTCCTCCCTTCCCATTCCCTGACGCCTCATGGTCGAAACCACACATCATGCACTCACTCTGGGTTCTGTATTGATAGGGCTTTTTTGTCCTCAACCAAAAAATACTCTAATTTAAACTGGCTTCAATTAAAGGACTTTATCACCTAACATAAATTAGAAGTTCATGGATTTCTGACTTCAGGTGCAACTAGAAGCTTAAAAAATTCCATCCAGTTCAATCTCTGTCTCTTCATAGCTCTTGGTTCTGGCTTCTGTTTTGCTAGCTTCATTTCCAAGGGGCCTTTCATCATGGACTCCAGCAGGTGGAGGCATCCAACGTTCTTATAACTGATAGTTTCTGTGAAAAGGAAGTTTCTCCTAACTTCTTCAGAGTTATCATGATTGAGCCTCATTTACCCGAGTTGGTCTATGTGCTCATTCCTGAACCAACCTCTGTGGCCAAAAGGATTTAAAT
The DNA here is from genome assembly GCF_949752795.1 of Hyperoodon ampullatus. Lineage (NCBI taxonomy): Eukaryota > Metazoa > Chordata > Mammalia > Artiodactyla > Ziphiidae > Hyperoodon > Hyperoodon ampullatus. The sequence continues at coordinate 77,981,554 of NC_136919.1, forward strand.
GATCTGATTGGTCAAGCCTGGGTCAAGTGGCCACCCCTGTTGCAGGGAAGTTGAGGTCAGTCCCACTCGAACCATTTGGACTGAAGATAAGGAAGGGCTGGTTTCTCAGGGAAGAAACAGGTTGCTGTTAACCAGAACTAGGAGGGAATGGATGCTGGGAAGGTAAAAACAACATGGATCTACTGAAACACCCTCAACTCTTAGGTGGCTTTTGAGACTGATACTTAGGAACAGAGGTGAGAAGGCTCACCACAGAGCTAGCTGCCTGCACAGTGGCTACTTCTGTAGGACCCCAGACCCACCTCTATTATGGACTCTTTATTTATTATTACACAGTTGGAGAATGTACAGGGATTTCTTGATTTTTTTTTAAAAAAAGCACAGAGTTTAAATATACCCTATATTTTTGGAGGTAGTTGGTAGAGATGTCCAGATAATCCATTAGAAGGCTTGATACATTTGAGAGTGTTTGGTTGGGAGAGGACAGAACAAGGTCAGAAAACTTCAGAAAAGTCTCTAAACAGTACGTAGTATTGATAACCCAAGATTGCTCTGCCCTCCTCTGTCTATCGCCACCCTCCAACCCCGCCACCCGCTGGGATGGAATACTTTCCCGTACCAAGCAAGGCTATGAACTGAGCAAGGTGCATAGCTAGGTTGGCTCAGGTGTACACACTCTGGGAGGGAAAGGCTGCCTTTCAGGTTTCCTAGGTGACAAAATAATAACAGTGGTGGAAGAACAAGATTGCCTTAGGATATTAAAGTGTTAATCCTGTAGTTTTACAGCAAGATTCTAACTTAGCTTTCAACTAGAGGTATTTTAGGAGACTGACTAATGGAGATGTGGACTTGGAAATGTAGACACTTGAGTTCTTCTCAATTCTGCAATAGATAATCAGGTTGATTTTGATCAAATTTCTCACCCTCTTTGGGTCTTAGTTTCCTTTCCAGAAGGAAAGGTTGAAAATATAAGAACAACTAACTTTGATAAAAATTAGTGTTTTCCTAATTGTAGTATGCATGCCATAGTGGTTCATAAGGTTATTTTAGGTGGCACATGGCCATATTTTAAAATTTTGATAATTATGTATTTTCCCAGTTTTATTGAGATATAATTGACATATAATTTATGTATGTATACTAGATTAAACAGCACAGCAACTCCCCAGTTTCATGGACAGTATTACTAAGGAACCCGATAAAATAAGTTTTGTATTTTTTCAAAGATGAGTACAGTTAAAGAAAAACATAATATAACATTAGAACCTGTGGTACACAGATGTGGAAAAACCCCAAACGTGGTGCATGAATTATACAATTTAAGAAAACTCTGATATACATAACCTCAAAATTTTAAAAATTTTGTTAGAGTAGTGTAATAATGATTTGACAAATATGAAATCTGAGACCACACTTTATTGAGAACCTACACTATACCAGTTGCTATGCTAGGCACTTCCCATGCATGAGATTTTTCAATTTTTACAAAAATCCTTCAAGGTACATATTTTTATCCCCATTTTACACCTGAGGAACTAAAGCTTAGAGGAGGTTAATTAACTTCTCTGAAGTCAGGCAGTTATTGGCTGAGTTGTTATTTAAAGTAAGAACTACCTGATTCTAAAACCATGCTCTTTCCACCAACAACACTATCACTCCAGGACTCATGGCTGACAGAAGAGTAAAACCAGGACAGGACCTCATATCTTCCGAATTCAACTCCTGGCAGGTTTTTCTCTAAAATTCACAGTGCTTCAAGTTCCAGAGGGGCTTTCTGATGCTCTTCACAGCCTAGACAGGCTGGACACATGAGCAGACAGGACATTAAGCTTCCTACTTTGTCTGACTCTGTGAGTACTCCCCGTCCTCTATCCTATAGATTCATCATTATAGCTCTAATTTTATATATGTTTGAATTTTTGCATCTCAAGAAAATTGTCTTCCTGCTCTGCAAGTTTGAGATTACCATAGAGTTTACACCCTAGTAGGGAATAGGTGAGAGCTGGCAGGAAAACCTAGTGAATTATAAATAGGCTGTTCCTCAGAGTGTACACAGGAGGACGTGTCAGGAGGGGAGTAAGGATGGTGAGGGAAGAGAGAAGAATGAAGAAGTGCCATGGTGAAGGATGAAGGTTGACTAAAAACTTGGGAAGACACCAAAGTCCCCATGGTTTTGTAATTTTCTCTCAGTCTACCTCTAGGTCCAAAATAAATCTTAGGAACCATTGGTACAATGACTCAATTGTGCCTTCCTCATAGGTCTGCTGATATGATTTAAAGAGATAAACATTTAAATGATTAGGGCTTGACCCATAATTAGCCCTCCTGAAAATGGTAGCCATTATAGTTATGGTGGTAATTACGTGTGCTGTTGAAAATGATCATTTTCTAACCTTGACATGGCTTATGCTCCTGTAAATATAAGATGTTTTGAAAACTCATTAAGGGGCTCCCTGGTGGCTCAGTGGTTAAGAATCCACCTGCCAATGCAGGGGACTGGGGTTTGAGTCCTGGTCCGAGAGGATCCCACATGCCGCAGAGCAACTAAGCCTGTGTACCACAACTACTGAGCCTGCGCTCTAGAGCCCGCAAGCCACAACTACTGAAGCCCGTATGCCACAATTACTGAAGCCCGCAAGCCCTGGAACCTGTGCTCCGCAACAAGAGAAGCCACCACAATGAGAAGCCCGTGCACCGCAACGGAGACCCAACACAGCCAAAATAAATAAATTAAATAAATAAATTTATTAAAAAAAAGAAAACTCATTAAATTCTATGCTAAAAAAGTCATAAATCAAAGGACAGATGATAAACTGGGGAGCATTGTAACAAGTGACAGATATTCAGTTAATCTCCTTATTATGTAAAGAATTTCTGTAAATTAATAATGAAAGACTAAAAACTAAATAGAAAAATGGGCCAAAGATGACACAAAAAGGAAAATCAATGACTTTAAAACATGTAAAAAGATCTTTAACTTCACTCATAATGAGAGAAATTCAAATTACAACGACAAGGACATACTATTTTTTATCTATCAGATGGACAAATATCAAAAATTCAATAACATACACTGGATTGATGAGGATGGGGAAAATAATCTCATATATTGCTGCTGGAGGCATAAACTGGTACAGCTTCAAGAAGGAAGTTGGGCATTATGTAACCAAATTTTCCCTTTTATTCAGCAATTCCCTTTCTAGGGCTTCCTCCTATGTGTACTTAGTCATAGGAACAAGGAGATTTATTGCTACATTGCTTTAATAGCTAAAGATTGAAGGAATGTGAATGTGAATGTACAGCACCAGGGCACCAAAAATTAAATTATTGCATAGCTATACAATGGAAATCTATGGAACAGTTTGGAACAGCTTAAAAGTATGAGGCAGCTTTAGATAAATAGATAGATAGATAATGTAACAATCTCCCACATATATTAAGTAGAAAAAGCATGATATAGAATAGTATATTTTTTGTTAACCATTTGTATAAAAACTCAAAAGCTATGTTTAAATATACATATATGTGTTAGTATATGAATAAAGTATTTGTGGAAGGATGTCCCAGAAATTGAGAGTAAGAGAGAGACTTACCTTCACTGCGTATATCTTTCAGCCTTGCACCATTCAGTATCACCTGTTCAAAAATGATCATAATAAAATTTAAAAACACTGAATCCATATGGAGTGTGTGGCCCTGGAGTCCTGAGACTCATGGCTCGTGTCCTTCTTTGCCACCCCTTTCCCTGCCTGGCTTGGCTCCCTGCTGTGCTGGAGTAAGGCACACGTCACAGGCCAGCAGGTGCAGAACCTTCAGGAAGGGTCAGAAGGGGAGGGGAAAAGAGCCACAGCCTTAGCCCTTTTATCTGAAAGGGTTCCCAGTGACCCTCAAATCTAATATACTCTTTTCACAGAAAAAGAATTGGCCTGGAGCCTAGAGTTGCCAGGTAAATAGAGGAAGTCCAGTTCAGTTTGAATTTCAGATAAACAGGCAATTTTTTAGCATAAGTATGCCCCATGCAATATTTGGGACATACATCAGTATTTTTAATTGCTTAATCTGGCAATCCAAGTGGGATCCTGAACCTGGCTCCTCCCAGGCTGCATGTATTCTCCAAGCCTGGCTTTCCTGATCTATGAAATGAAGGATAATAACTCTCCAGCTTTATCGTGGGGTTGCTGTGAGGATTAAACATGCCCCAGTGCTTAGTGAATAACTAAGTCTTCTAAAATCATAAAGAATGAACACAGCTTCTCTCGGCGTCATTGTTATCAAAATCCTAGTCTCCATGGCAGACAACTTATTGAAACCCACTGTCTTGTTTTCTACCAACTTTGCTGTGATTTCTTATAAGCTGTAGGCACATAGTCATACATTTATTTTCATGTTTAAGGAGGATTCTAAAATATTTTAACTGGGACTTCATTATTGTTTTTGGACTTAAACTTGTTGCCTTTATTTTAACCATATTTGCCGTAAGTTGAGTGGCAGAATGTACTGCTTAATTCAATTAGCGTATATTTATTGAACAGCTAGTATGTGGCAGGCGTTGGAAGGAAGGGGTGAGTAAAACAGACACTGATCCTGACTTCCCTGAGTGCATGGTCTGGCTGAGATTCAGCAGTGATAGGGCCAAAGGAAGAGGTAGACAGGCAAGATGAGCGTTTCTCAAGCCTGGCTTGACTTTAGATCACCTGGGGGGATTCTGAAAATTCTACTGTTAGTAGAGTGACCAACCAGGCCAATTTGTCCAGGATGCAGGGGTTCCTCAGGACCTGGACTGATGTCTAGACTACACTGCAGACCCGGGTCTCCCTTGGTGATTGCAAGGTGCACCCAGGGTTAAGAACTCCTGGCTTAGAAGGAGTGTAGAGCATGTTGGCTCTCAAACTCAATAGAGTCTATTTGGCAAATGAGAAGCTCTCAGCCAGCGTGAACGTGGTTACTTACATAGACATTTAGAGAGTGAATGCGTGCACTAGACCCAACACCCAGCTAACTGGATAAAACAGACAATGAAAGGAGCAGGAGTCCAGCTTGGAGTGGGCAGTGCGGGGAGTGGCTCTGGTCAGTAGTGTACTAGACTGCTGTGCTGTGGAGACTCAAGACTGTCTAAGTCCAGGGTGTCCACACCTGGTCCTGAGGACAAGTTTTAGGGCCCCTGGAAACGAGGTTGATTGGAAGGGAACAGAGTTGATAGGTAAAATTGCCCTGGACCACAAATGACTGTATCAAACTCTTCAACCCACCTGACAGTCACAGCCACTTTTCTTTGTTCTGTTAATAGGTGGACATCTGTGTTCAGTTATGTTAGAGAAACAAAAAGAAGCCACAAATCTAGATGAGATCACTCATTTTACAGATATTATGGGGTTTACTTTCATCTAAACTCCTCTTTCTATTATTGTGCTCACACCAGTGAAAGTTGTATCTTCTCTGTAAGGCAACAAAAGAAAATGTGTTTACCTCTAGAGCTATAATTTCAAGTTGAACATTCTTGTTCCTACTTGCTTTAATACTTTATAATAGGTGTAAAATGCAGAATTTGAAGTGAGGAAGTGCAAATAAAAGTGATATGTATATCTATACACACATATATATAATATGTATAAATATTTGTTTAAATTCAGATTTATTTATTTACCTGTACTGTGGTGAAATTTTCATAGGCACTCCTATTTTATTCTGGTTTGAATGAAGCTAGAATGTGTATAACTCCTTTTGTTTGACAAAATTGCCTTGCATAATGCCTAAGCAAAAATATTCACCTGTGCTTTCCGTGGTTATTATTAGCAAAACTGTAAGATAGAGAGTCAGAGTCTCTTGTAAGTCAAAATAAGAAAACTTCCTTGTAAATGAATGTATATTCCATGGAAGAAGAATACTTTTTTCCTTCCAGGTACACTCAGGGAAACTGAAGAGAGAATCCAGTTACCTATGCATACCCATCCCCTGATGTCATCGCTCTCTGCATTTCCTTTATCTTAAATAGAGGGACATTTGCAAGTTTCCAAGGAATATCTTACCTATTTGGCAATTCATGTAGAGGAAAATGTGTTCTGAGAACTGGTCTTTGGTAGAACAAACACTATCTGGTAACGCAGCCTTTTCTTATATTTTCGTACTTCTTTATTAAATACTATGTAAAGTGTAACTCCCTTTCCAAATACCCCATGACCTTTCACTGTGGGCTCACCTCTTGGTTTTCTGTTGGTAGTTGCTAAGGTAAACTTCTCTTCTAAAACTGCCACCGGGGCCAAAAGTGTTCAAGGCTACGCCCTTCCCAGACCCTGTGAAAAAGAGTGAAGCAAACATCTGTGGTAGTGGCTTCAAATGTTGACGTACTGTTTACACTGGAGATTGCCTCCTGGCATTTGTTTTACTTTTGCTAGGCTTAATGTTTCGTAATCTTTTAATTAAGACTACTCTTGCGGTGTTAGCCAGGATATAAGAATAATTTTCCTGTTGTCAGGGGGAACGAAAATGACATTCAGGACATCTGAGCAATGCTGACCTCATCACTTCCTGATGTATTGCTGACCCCTGCACTTGGGAACTCCTTGAAATTTGAAGCTGATAAAATTATAGCTCTCTTTAATCTAGAAATGTCACACACTGAAACATTTCCTGAATGCTTCTCACAGACTCTGCATTCCAGGAAGGCAAAGAATTATACACTTTAACAATCCTTTATGTGTCTTGACATAATGAGAATTTGTGTTTCAGAAAGTATTAACAGTGGGAGCATATGTGAAAATATTAAGTGTGGTGTGAGTTGCCAGTGAAGTTACAGCTCTCATTAAATATCATATTTTCCAGAATAATAGTAAATTGAGTAATTTATGAAGTTCAAACCGAATGAGAAATCTCCATAATAAAAACTTTTAATGCGTCCTTTATGTGTAAACATAACTCTATCTATCATTAGGAAGGAGTTTACCCATTTATTTTATTTTATAAATTTATTTATTTTTGGTTGCATTGGGTCTTTGTTGCTGTGCATGGGCTTTGTCTAGTTGTGGTGAGCGGGGGCCTCTCTTCCTTACGGTGCGTGGGCTTCTCATTGCGGTGGCTTCTCTTGTAGCGGAGCACGGGCTCTAGGTGCGCGGGCTTCAGTTGTTGTGGCACGCAGACTCAGTAGTTGTGGCACACAGGCTTAGTTGCTCCGCGGCATTACCCATTTATTTTAAAATATAGAAAGTATCTACAAGGAAGCAGGTAGACGTGGTATATGCCCTTATATGCTTTTTTTTTTTTTTTATTAGTTTCTGCTTTATAACAAAGTGAATCAGTCATACATATACATCTGTTCCCACATCCCCTCCCTCATGCATCTCCCTCCCTCCCACCCTCCCCATCCCACCCCTCCAGGCGGTCACAAAGCACCGAGCTGATCTCCCTGTGCTCTGCGGCTGCTTCCCACTATCTATCTACCTTACGTTTGGTAGTGTATATATGTCCATGCCTCTCTTTCCCTTTGTCACAGCTTACCCTTCCCCTTCCCCATATCCTCAAGTCCATTCTCAAGTAGGTCTGTGTCTTTATTCCCGTTTTACCCCTAGATTCTTCATGACATTTTTTTTTTTAATTCCATATATATGTGTTAGCATACGGTATTTGTCTTTCTCTTTCTGACTTACTTCACTCTGTATGACAGACTCTAGGTCTATCCACCTCATTACAAATAGCTCAGTTTCGTTTCTTTTTATGGCTGAGTAATATTCCATTGTATATATGTGCCACATCTTCTTTATCCATTCATCCGATGATGGACACTTAGGTTGTTTCCAGCTCCGGGCTATTGTGAATAGAGCTGCAATGAACATTTTGGTACATGTCTCTTTTTGAATTATGGTTTTCTCAGGGTATATGCCTAGTAGTGGGATTGCTGGGTCATATGGTAGTTCTATTTGTAGTTTTTTAAGGAACCTCCATACTGTTCTCCATAGTGGCTGTACCAATTCACATTCCCACCAGCAGTGCAAGAGTGTTCCCTTTTCTCCACACCCTCTCCAGCATTTATTGTTTCTAGATTTCTTGATGATGGCCATTCTGACTGGTGTGAGATGATATCTCATTGTAGTTTTGATTTGCATTTCTCTAATGATTAATGATGTTGAGCATTCTTTCATGTGTTTGTTGGCAGTCTGTATATCTTCTTTGGAGAAATGCCTATTTAAGTCTTCTGCCCATTTTTGGATTGGGTTGTTTGTTTTTTTGCTATTGAGCTGCATGAGCTGTTTATAAATTTTGGAGATTAATCCTTTGTCAGTTGCTTCATTTGCAAATATTTTCTCCCATTCTGAGGGTTGTCTTTTGGTCTTGTTTATGGTTTCCTTTGCTGTGCAAAAGCTTTGAAGTTTCATTAGGTCCCATTTGTTTATCTTTGTTTTTATTTCCATTTCTCTAGGAGGTGGGTCCAAAAGGATCTTGCTGTGATTTATGTCATAGAGTGTTCTACCTATGTTTTCCTCTAAGAGTTTGATAGTTTCTGGCCTTACATTTAGGTCTTTAATCCATTTTGAGCTTATTTTTGTGTATGGTGTTAGGGAATGATCTAATCTCATACTTTTACATGTCCCTGTCCAGTTTTCCCAGCACCACTTATTGAAGAGGCTGTCCTTTCTCCACTGTACATTCCTGCCTCCTTTATCAAAGATAAGTTGGCCATATGTGCGTGGGTTTATCTCTGGGCTTTCTATCCTGATCCACTGATCTATCTTTCTGTTTTTATGCCAGTACCACACTGTCTTAATTACTGTAGCTTTGTAGTATAGTCTGAAGTCAGGCAGCCTGATTCCTCCAGCTCCGTTTTTCGTTCTCAAGATTGCTTTGGCTATTCGGGGTCTTTTGTTTTTCCAAACAAATTTTGAAATTTTTTGTTCTACTTCTGTGAAAAATGCCAGTGGTAGTTTGATAGGGATTGCATTGAATCTGTAGATTGCTTTGGGTAGTAGAGTCATTTTCACAATATTGATTCTTCCAATCCAGGAGCATGGTATATCTCTCCATCTATTTATATCCTCTTTAATTTCTTTCATCAGTGTCTTATAATTTTCTGCATACAGGTCTTTTGTCTCCTTGGGTAGGTTTATTCCTAGATATTTTATTCTTTTTGTTGCAATGGTAAATGGGAGTGTTTTCTTGATTTCATTTTCAGATTTTTCATCATTAGTGTACAGGAATGCCAGAGACTTCTGTGCATTAATTTTGTATCCTGCTACTTTACCAAATTCATTGATTAGCTCTAGTAGTTTTTCGGTAGCATCTTTAGGATTCTCTATGTATAGTATCATGTCATCTGCAAACAGTGACAGCTTTACTTCTTCTTTTCCAATTTGGATTCCTTTTATTTCCTTTTCTTCTCTGATTGCTGTGGCTAAAACTTCCAAAACTAGGTTGAATAAGAGTGGTGAGAGTGGGCAGCCTTGTCTTGTTCCTGATCTTAGTGGAAATGGTTTCAGTTTTTCACCATTGAGGACAATGTTGGCTGTGGGTTTGTCATATATGGCCTTTATTATGTTGAGGAAAGTTCCCTCTATGCCTACTTTCTGCAGGGTTTTTATCATAAATGGGTGTTGAATTTTGTCGAAAGCTTTCTCTGCATCTATTGAGATGATCATATGGTTTTTCTCCTTCAACTTGTTAATATGGTGTATCACATTGATTGATTTGCGTATATTGAAGAATCCTTGCATTCCTGGAATAAACCCCACTTGATCATGGTGTATGATCCTTTTAATGTGCTGTTGGATTCTGTTTGCTAGTATTTTGTTGAGGATTTTTGCATCTATGTTCATCAGTGATATTGGCCTGTAGTTTTCTTTCTTTGTGACATCCTTGCCTGGTTTTGGTATCAAGGTGATGGTGGCCTCGTAGAATGAGTTTGGGAGTGTTCCTTCCTCTGATATTGTTTGGAAGAGCTTGAGAAGGATGGGTGTTAGCTCTTCTCTAAATGTTTGATAGAATTCGCCTGTGAAGCCATCTGGTCCTGGGCTTTTGTTTGATGGAAGATTTTTAATCACAGTTTCAATTTCAGTGCTTGTGATTGGTCTATTCATATTTTCTATTTCTTCCTGAGTCAGTCTTGGTAGGTTGTGCATTTCTAAGAATTTGTCCATTTCTTCCAGGTTGTCCATTTTATTGGCATAGAGTTGCTTATAGTAATCTCTCATGATCTTTTGTATTTCTGCAGTGTCAGTTGTTACTTCTCCTTTTTCATTTCTAATTCTACTGATTTGAGTCTTCTCCCTTCTTTTCTTGATGAGTCTGGCTAATGGTTTGTCAATTTTGTTTATCTTCTCAAAGAACCAGCTTTTAGTTTGGTTGATCTTTGCTATCGTTTCCTTCATTTCTTTTTCATTTATTTCTGATCTGATCTTTATGATTTCTTTCCTTCTGCTAACTTTGGGGGTTTTTTGTTCTTCTTTCTCTAATTGCTTTAGGTGCAGGGTCAGGTTGTTTACTCGAAATGTTTCCTGTTTCTTAAGGTGGGATTGTATTGCTATAAACTTCCCCCTTAGAACTGCTTTTGCTGCGTCCCATAGGTTTTGGGTCGTCGTGTCTCCATTGTCATTTGTTTCTAAGTATTTCTTAATTTCCTCTTTGATTTCTTCAGTGATCACTTCATTATTGAGTAGTGTATTGTTTAGCCTCCATGTGTTTGTATTTTTTACAGATCTTTTCCTGTAATTGATGTCTAGTCTCATAGCATTGTGGTCGGAAAAGATACTTGATACAATTTCAATTTTCTTAAATTTACCAAGGCTTGATTTGTGACCCAAGATATGATCTATCCTGGAGAATGTTCCATGAGCACTTGAGAAAAATGTGTATTCTGTTGTTTTTGGGTGGAATGTCCTATAAATATCAATTAAGTCCATCTTGTTTAATGTATCATTTAAAGCTTGTGTTTCCTTATTTATTTTCATTTTGGATGATCTGTCCATTGGTGAAAGTGGGGTGTTAAAGTCCCCTACTATGATTGTGTTACTGTCGATTTCCCCTTTTATGGCTGTTAGTATTTGCCTTATGTATTGAGGTGCTCCTATGTTGGGTGCATAAATATTTACAATTGTTATATCTTCTTCTTGGATCGATCCCTTTATCGTTATGTAGTGTCCTTCTTTGTCTCTTCTAATAGTCTTTATTTTAAAGTCTATTTTGTCTGATATAAGAATTGCTACTCCAGCTTTCTTTTGATTTCCATTTGCATGGAATATCTTTTTCCATCCCCTTACTTTCAATCTGTATGTGTCTCTAGGTCTGAAGTGGGTCTCTTGTAGACAGCATATATATGGGTCTTGTTTTTGTATCCATTCAGCCACTCTGTGTCTTTTGGTGGGAGCATTTAGTCCATTTACATTTAAGGTAATTATTGATATGTATGTTCCTATTCCCATTTCCTTAATGGCTTTGGGTTCGTTATTGTAGGTATAGCCCTTCTGTTGTGTTTCTTGCCTAGAGAAGTTCCTTTAGCATTTGTTGTAAAGCTGGTTTGGTGGTGCTGAACTCTCTCAGCTTTTGCTTGTCTGTAAAGGTTTTAATTTCTCCATCAAATCTGAATGAGATCCTTGCTGGGTAGAGTAATCTTGGTTGCAGGTTTCTCTCCTTCATCACTTTAATTATGTCCTGCCACTCCCTTCTGGCTTGTAGAGTTTCTGCTGAGAGATCAGCTGTTAACCTGATGGGGATTCCCTTGTGTGTTATTTGTTGTTTTTCCCTTGCTGCTTTTAATATGATTTCTTTGTGTTTAATTTTTGACAGTTTGATTAATATGTGTCTTGGCGTATTTCTTCTTGGATTTATTCTGTATGGGACTCTCTGTGCCTCCTGGACTTGATTAACTATTTCCTTTCCCATATTAGGGAAGTTTTCAACTATAATCTCTTCAAATATTTTCTCAGTCCCTTTCTTTTTCTCTTCTTCTTCTGGAACCCCTATAATTCGAATGTTGGTGCGTTTAATGTTGTCCCAGAGGTCTCTGAGACTGTCCTCTGTTCTTTTCATTCTTTTTTCTTTATTTTTCTCTGCATCAGTTATTTCCACTATTTTATCTTCCACCTCACTTATCCGTTCTTCTGCCTCAGTTATTCTGCTATTGATCCCATCTAGAGTATTTTTCATTTCATTTATTGTGTTTTTAATCGATGCTTGATTCATCTTTAGTTCTTCTAGGTCCTTGTTAACTGTTTCTTGCATATTGTCTATTCTATTTCCAAGATTTTGGATCTGGGAAATAGAATCTTGGATCAGCTTTACTATCATTATTCTGAATTCTTTTTCAGGTAGACTGCCTATTACCTCTTCATTTGTTAGGTCTGGTAGGTTTTTATCTTGCTCCTTCACCTGCTGTGTGTTTTTCTGCTTTCTCATTTTGCTTATGTTACTGTGTTTGGGGTCTCCTTTTTGCAGGCTGCAGATTCGTAGTTCCCGTTGTTTTTGGTGTCTGTCCCCCGTGGCTAAGGTTGTTTCAGTAGGTTGTGTAGGCTTCCTGGTGGGGGGGACTAATGCCTGTGTTCTGGTGGTTGAGGCTCGATCTTGTCTTTCTGGTGGACAGGTCCACGTCTGGTGGTGTGTTTTGGGGTGTCTGTGGCCTTATTATGTTTTTAGGTATCCTCTCTGCTAATGGGTGGGGTTGTGTTCCTGCCTTGCTAGTTGCTTGGCATAGGGTGACCAGCACTGTAGCTTGCTGGTCGTTGACTGAAGCTGGGTGCTGGTGTTGAGATGGAGATCCCTGGGAGATTTTCGCTGCTTGATATTATGTGGAGCTGGGAGGTCTCTTGTGGACCCGTGTCCTGAAGTTGGCTCTCCCACTTCAGAGGCACAGCACTAACTCCTGGCTGCAGCACCAAGAGCCTTTCATCCACCCGGCTCAGAATAACAGTGAGAAAAAGTAGAAAGAAATAATTAGTAGAAGAAAGAAAGAGAGATTGAAAGAAAGGAAGAAGGGAAGTAAGGAAGGAAGGAAGGAAGAAAGAAAGAAAGGAAGGAGGGAGGAAGGATGGAAAGAAAGGAAAGAAAGGAGGGAGGGAGGGAGGAATGAAAGCAAAAGGAAGAGTGAATGGAAGAAGAGAGGGAGGGAGGGAGGAAAGAAAGAAAGAAAGACAGGAGGGAGGGAGGGAGGGAGGAAGGAAAGAAAAAGAAAGTGGAAAGAAGAAGGGTGGGAGGGAGGGAGGGATGGAGGAAAGAAAAAGAAAGAAGGAAAGGAGGAGCGGAGGGAGGGAGGGAGGAAGGGAAGGGAGGAAAAAAAGAAAGAGCAGGTAAAGTAAAATAGAATAAAGTATGAAATATAGTAGCGTTATTAAAATTAAAAAGTAATTATTGAAAAAAAACACGGACCGAAAGAACCCTGGGACATATGGTGGAAGCAAAGCTATACAGAGAGAATCTTACACAGAAGATTACACATACACATTCACAAAAAGAGAGCAGGGGGAAAAATCAAAAATCTTGCTCTCCAAGTCCACCTCCTCGATTTGGGATAATTCGTTGTAAAAAGAGGAAAAGGGCGAAAAGTCTGAAATCTTGCTAAGTCCACCTCCTTAATTTGAGATAATTCGTTGTAAAAAGAGGGGAAAAAAAGGGGGGAAAGTCTTAAATCTTGTCCTCAAGGTCCACTTCCTCAATTTGGGATGATTCGCTGTCCATTCATGCACTCCACAGACGCAGGGCACATCAAATGGACCGTGGAGCTTTAACCCGCTGCCTCGGAGGCTGCACAGAGAGATTTCCCTGTCTCTGCTCTCACAGCTCCCGGGTCTCAGCCTTGGACCTGGCCCCGCCTCTGCGCGTAGGTCGCCGGAGGGCGTCCGTTCTTCGCTCAGACAGGACGGGTTTAAAGGAGCCGCTGATTCGGGGGCTCTGGCTCACTCAGGCAGAGGGGAGGGAGGGGAATGCCCTCTCCTCGCGCACCAGGCAACAAAAGGGAAAAAAGTCTCTTGCCTCTCCGGTAGCTCCAGACCCTTTCCCCGGACTCCCTCCGGGCTAGCACTAACCCCTTCAGGGTCTCTTCCTGCCGCCAGCCCCAGACCTCTCCCTGCGCTCCGACTGAAAGCCGATACCCGAGCCTCAGCTCCCAGCCCCGCCCGCCCTGGCGGCCGAGCAGACAAGTCTCTCGGGCTGGTGTGTGCCTGAGGGCACCGATCCTCTGTGCCAAAATCTCTCCGCTTTGCCCTCCACACCCCTGTTGCTGTGCTCTCCTCCGCTACTCCGAAGCTTTCCCCCTCCGCCACCTGCAGTCTCCGCCCGCGAAGGGGCTTGTAGTGTGTAGAAACCTTCCCTCCTTCACGGCTCCCTCCCACTGGTGCAGGTCCCGTCCATATCCTATTGTCTCTGTTTATTCTTTTTTTCTTTTGACCTACCCAGGTATGTGGGGAGTTTCTTGCCTTTTGGGGGGTCTGAGGTCTTCTGTCAGCGTTCAGTAGGTGTTCTGTTGGAGTTGTTCCACGTGTAGATGAATTTCTGATGTATCTGTGGGGAGGAAGGTGATCTCCGCGTCTTACTCTTCCGCCATCTTCCTCCGGCCGTCTGCCCTTATATGCTTAAAGCCTAGTGAGGAATACAAATAATCAAAAAATTAAGAATAAAAATTTTAATACTGACATTAAAAGAGACTTAGAAGAGACATTTAACCAGGTTTGGAGGTGGAGGTTAGCAAAGGCTGCTGGAAAAGACAGTATTTAAACAGGACCACCATGTACAGTTGTCTAGGTTGTGCATTGCACAACTGTACTTTTTGGCTCTGTTAAGCTAAGACCTTAATGACGTGTGGTGGTGAGTGACCTAGGAAAGGAGGCAGGAAGTAGTGGAGTGGAACGTATGAAAGAAAGCCGATGAAAAAGCATCCCAAGTAAAGGAGATAGCATGTGAGAAAGCCTGGAAGCAAGAGAGTATGTGATGCCTTAGCTTAGCAGAACTAAAAGAAATTCTGTGGCTGCCATGTAGACTGTGAAAAGAGTGTGGTGGTTAAAATATGAAAGTCAGAAAAACAGGGCCTTATAAATCAAGGACAGTGGGGAACCCATCAAGTGTTTTAGGCCAGAAAGTAATATGATGAGTTAGGCACAGTAGAAGTAACACTCTGGACACAGTGTGGAGATCAGATTCGAGTAGGGCAAGACTGAAGCAATAAGACCTATTGGGAGTCTCTGGCAACAGTATAGACAAAAGATGGTGTTCCAGACTGGAGCAGTGGAGGGAACTTGGTGGAATGGATGGCTGTGAGAGAAATTTAGGAAGTTAAGTCATCAAGAGTGATACAATTTTGGAGAAGGAAGGAGGTGGAGGAATCAACGAAAATACTGAGATTTCTCGATTGGTCATTGGATAGTCAGGGCTCCATTCACTTGGATTTGGAACATAGAGGAAGAGCAGGATTTTGAAGGAAGAGAGGAGTTTGTGTCTATGACGTGTCCAAATGGAGACACCCAGCAGGAAGTTAGATGTATGGGTTTGGAGGTTAATAAGGGACCCAGTTGGTGAACTAGACTTGGGAATCACCTGTGTAAAAATTACGCTGGAAGACATAGGAGTGGTGGATCAGGTAGTTTGGAAGCCTGCAGCAGAAAAAAGACTAAATAACGGTGGTTTAAACTGAGATTTGTTTTTCTCTTTCATAATGAACAGTGCAGAGGTAGGAAGTCAGAATGTTTAGAAGACTCGACAATATAAGTAAGAATATCCAGCTCTTTCTGGGTTTCTGCCCTACACACAGCAATGGCTTCCATCCTCAGGGCTGCCTGCTAGGTTGACAAACTGTGTTGGTTTGCCTGGGACTGAAGGGGTTCCCCAGACGTGAGACTTCCCATTTTAAAACCAGGAAAGTCCCAGGCTACCTGGGATGAGTCGGTTACCTCTGCACGTCCTAGTTTTGTGATGGCCACTGCAGCTCCAACCTGCTGCATCCACACCTCAGACAGGAAGAAGAAGGAAGGGAGAAGGACAAAAGAGACAGGCCAGCTGACTGATGCCTTCTTTAAGGAGCTTTCTTGGAAGCCCCATCCAACAACTTTCTCTTACATCTCTGTCTAGAACTCAATCATTGGCCACCTCCATGTGCAGGGGTGTCATGGCAACAGCAACGTCATGCCTGGGTACATTGGCAGCCCCATCAAATTATGGTTCTTAAGAGAGGAAGCAGAGATACTGGGTGTGTAATTAGCAGTTCCTGCCACAATGAAGAAGACTCATCAGAGTAGAGAAACCAGACCCAGACCCAGTGAAGTACAAACCCTGAAGAGACAAACAAAGATGGAAATCCCCACAGAGAAGACCCAGAAGTAGAAGGTAAGAGCAAAACTACTACAAAGGGTATCAAGGAATTCAGAGGAAAAAAGCATTTTAAGACTAAGAGGGGGTCAGAGAGGTTAATGCTGCTCCCGTGAGATTTTATTAACAAGGGCCACTTCGAAGGTAAAAAGTGCCACAAACTTCCTGTGGAAATTCCCTTTCCTCCCCAAAAGCCAAACACCCCAGATGTGAGAGAAGTTGCTGAATCAATTAGAGAAAGAAGTTGGATCCTATCTTCCACCCTGGCCTTCTCCCAGGACCAGAGCAGACATGACACTGTTGGTTTGGTGTCACTGTTGTCGATGGTGACACTGTTGAGTGGGTCTGCACTGGGCCTCACAGTTTTCTTCCATTTTAATCCTAAGTGGCATCAGTGAAAAAGCCTTCCATGGCACTATTGCACATCAAGGTTCCTTCCAGCCCCACATATTAAGTTTCTACAGAAGTTTGCAGTAAAAAACATTGCCCTGGCTCCCTCAGTGAGAGGAGCAAATAGTTATAAATGAATACTGGGAAAACTGAAAAATCAATTTCCACATCAAGGAAAAGGGTTCTCCCTGCCCCAGCCCTGTGTGCTGGGATGGTACTGAAGCCTGTATGTGGCAATTTTATGCTGCTCTTTAAATGCAGGCTTTCCTTTTTCCTTAAGCAAAGTGATATTTGATATATTCCCTAACGTGAGAGCCTCTTTGCTGCACCATGGAAGGTTTCATTCTGGGAGGGATTTCTTACCACTTGGGACCAAAATAAAACTGCAAATGCTACTCACTTCTCAATTATAGATTATTCCATAAGTTGCATTTCAGAAGCGGGTCTCGTCTATAAAGTTGTGCTACAAATCAACCACCGTTGCTATATTGATTTCTGGGAGGATTTGGATTTAAGCTCATGCCTCTTAAATCTCATTCATCTCCTTATCCACTGAAGCTAACCAAAAGCCAGGTGGTTCGTGCAGTTTCATTGAATGGGAATGAGAAGTTTCTTGAAACTGTGTCTTTTTTTTTTTTTTTTTTTTTCGGTACGCGGGCCTCTCACTGTTGTGGCCTCTCCCGTTGCGGAGCACAGGCTCCGAACGCGCAGGCTCAGTGGCCATGGCTCACGGGCCCAGCCGCTCTGTGGCATGTGGGATCTTCCCGGACCGGGGCACGAACCCGTGTCCCCTGCATCGGCAGGCAGACTCTCAACCACTGCGCCACCAGGGAAGCCCTGTGTGTCATTATTAAGGACCTCATATGGCAAAAAAAAAGAAGAAAGGAAGCTATTCCCATCAAAAACATTGACTGAAAACAGATGTGACTTGCAAAATTTGTAGAACGATCCTTTCTAACCCAGCAGGGAGATTGGGAGCCTGATGGACTTGTTTTATGTTAGACAGTATAGAGCACCCTGTGGTCTGGCACCTAGGGGTCCAAATACAGCATGGAAATGGATTACCCATGAGAAACACACATGGTGCCTTCTGCTCTGTATAAGTTAGTAAGTACTTATTAAGACACTGGGTTGAAATTCTGGGCTGTACCTTGTACTTACAGGTCTCTGGTCTGTCAATGTTGCCCTCAATCTGAGTGGCTTGAAAACCCTTCATTTCCATGTTGCCCTGCTCCCCACTTCCCAGCAATATTTATAGGTGAAATTGGCTAGGGTCCTCTGAGCCCAGGACTGTGGGGTCTCTCTGTCCACTGTCACTAACCAGAGTGCAGGTGCAAAAACTTATCCTGTATTCATTCATTCTAACCATCTATTTGTTAACTTCCTTTTGGTGGGGGAAAGGTGCCCTACTGTGGGTCAATTATAAGGCATGCCCTAATTTTAGAAAACTATGTATTTAAAACCCTTTTAGATGTGAGGCAATGTGATAGAAAAGTTCATCTGCTTACTGTGTTATGGACAGGAATAGCATTTGTAGAAAAGTCTATATGGGCTACCATATAAAAATATCCATCCCTTCAGGATCCCAGTGTAAGGAAAAGGAGGAAAACTTTGCTTTCCTGACATAGGAAGATTAGTACAATCATGAAAAGGTAAATTAATAAAGAGACATACAGGGAAATATTTGGAAACAGCATGGAGCAGAGGGAAATGCATGGACTTGGAGCCAAGCCTTCATTTACTAGCTGTGACCTTGGACTGCTGAATTAGCCTTCGTGAAGCTCTGTTTCCTCCCTTGTAAAGTGGTAATTCCCACCTGACAGGATCATTCGTCAGGATTAAGAGAGAAGAGTGTATGTGCCTGCAGTGCAATGAATGCTATAGTCCCCTTTGAACTTTGTTTCTTAACAGATGATTTGAGATGAATTCTTTTTTTTTTAAATTAATTTATTTATTTTTGGTTGTGTTGGGTCTTCATTTCTGCCTGCAGGCTTTCTCTAGTTGCGGCGAGCAGGGGCTGCTCTTTGTTGCGGTGTGCGGGTTTCTCATTGCGGTGACTTCTCTTGTTGTGGAGCATGTGGGCTTCAGTAGTTGTGGCTCACAGCCTCTAGAGCGCAGGCTCAGTAGTTGTGGTGCACAGGCTTAGTTGCTACGTGGCATGTGGGATCTTCCCAGACCAGGGATTGAACCCGTGTCCCCTGCATTGGCAGGCAGATTCTTAACCACTGCGCTACCAGGGAAGTCCGAGATGAATTCTTGAAAGCTATCTTCATTTTCATATGATCAAAATTATACTCATATAGTGATTTACTAAACAACTATAGAGGATAATAGTAAAGTTGGAAACTTCAAACAGAAGGTGAGAATAGTTTATGTAAGTCAGAGACATTTGTGATTTTTCTTAGATATTTTCAGAACAGAACATTCTTCTGACAGAGGTAACCAGTACATTTATAAATAATTGTCAACCTGATTGATTAACAAATATTTAATACAGTTTTTACATTTGGGGAATGCTATACCATTTATTTTCTAATAACACAATCAACTGTTTTTGAGAACCCCTATACCCATTGCATTTTCTATACTTTTTAATTTTTGCAAAATCTTTGATGTGCAAAGAAAGCAAGACTCCTTCAAAATGTAAGCTGATGGCTGATACATAATTCAGGATGCAGTTGCATGGAAGCCTCCTCTCTCCATGAAAGGCATCTGGTTCTTTGCAAAATACTCATGAGCATTTGCCAGATGCTTTGCATGTATTGTTGTCCAGGCTGCTTTGATCAGCTGGTGGAGCCTAAAGATGATTGTCAACAGAAAATATAGTTGGGCAATGGGACGCGACAGACTGGGAGGGGCTGGGACCTAGAAAAAGATGTGCCCAGAGTAGTAGAGCAGGCACTAAGGAGAATGGATACAGCTGCATATGGATCTTCTGTATAGTGGGCAGAAGTTGGTGTCAGAAGGGCAAGACGATGGGCCGCAGGCAGAACTAGTAGCAGTTAATATCAGGGAGGTCCGGTTCGAGCAGATGAGATGGGCTAGCCATCAGGAAAACCATGCTGATCAGATCTTTGGAAAACTAAGACCTAACATTCATTAAGAGCTTACCACATGCCCTTGGGCACTGTGCTAAGAGCTAATCTTATTTAATCTTCTTTAAAACTCTGCAAAGTCGGTATTTTAGCATCCTCATTTTACCTGTGAAGAAAGTGAGTCTCAGATAGCATAAGTGACTGGCTGAAAGTGACATGATTTGTAAGTAGTGTGTTTGGGATTTCAACCAACATCTGGCTGGAGTGATAGCCACAGAGTTTTTTGGGTATTTTTTTGTTTTGTTTTGTTTTTTGCGGTACTCGGGCCTCTCACTGTTGTGGCCTCTCCCGTTGTGGAGCACAGGCTCCGGATGCGCAGGCTCAACGGCCATGGCTCACAGGCCCAGCCGCTCCGCGGCATGTGGGATCCTCGCGGACCGGGGCACGAACCCGCGTCCCCTGCATCGGCAGGCGGACTCCCAACCACTGCGCCACCAGGGAAGCCTGATAGCCACAGAGTTTTAACCACTCTGCTTCCATAGACAGGGCCCAATCCAGACAGGCAAGCAGTAGGGCATTCAGGAAATCTGGCGAGAAGATCCTTGCCTGAGTTCAGGGACTGGACTTCAGCCCTGGGAAGGAAGCTGCCAAAAAGAAGGCAGTGTCCTTGTCTTAGACATGTGAGACACTAAGAGCTAAACAAACAGAGATGTAGGCATCATTATCAGACCTGGGTCACAAGGTTTCAGCCAGAACGATATCAAGGGTAAATATATTGAATTCTACTTCAGATGGTGGTTAATCCTGGGTGAGAGCCATGGGGCTTAGCTGTGAGGATGGGAACTGCTGAGGATAGGCAGCCAGGAGAGCCCTAGTACTCAAGAGGACAAAGGTGTAGATTTCAATAGCAGAGTCAATTAAGTTGAAAAGAATGAAGACTGTTCTCCTGTCAGCATTGTGAATGTGCTACTGGTCTGTTACCTGAACAAATATCACCTCTGAACCATAGTGGAAAAAAAGTAAGAAGACAATATAAATTTCTTTCTGTTGAACAACTAAAGGACTCCCCCCACCCCTCCTGCCGTGATGAGAAGAGAAATAATTAACGTTTAACATTACACTTTACAAGGCATTTTTATATATATCATTTTCATCAGGTTTCCACAACAACTCTGTAGATATGAAATCATTTCTCACTTGAGCTTTACATTCTAAAGTCAGCATGAAAAGTGAAAATTGGATACCGTCAAAATTGCCCTTGGAAGTTCCTTAAATTATACATGGAGTATAGCATACATGGTTTTCTATATGTTATACCATTTCTATGTACAACACAGCCGATTTCCCTTTTTGTGTTGAAATATATAAAATAACTTTCATTTAGTGGCTATTCGTATGAAAAACTTATTTCATACAAGTATGTATGTATTGCACTGGTTGGAGTGCTTTAGTTGGTTTGTCATTTTCTAAGTATACTGAGTGATTTCTCAAATGTTGAATGTATATGTAATAGGACTCCACTGTTTATTATTCCCATTTTGCAGGTAAAGAAACTGATGATGCATTTAGCATATGCATGATGAAGTTTTAAGCCAAGGTTATGCTTTGCAACCACTGCTCCATATGGTCACCCCAGCATGATTATCACACCTGAATGACAGTACATTCATTAGCAAAAAGAATTGCAGGGATACCAAGAAGTCCCTCGTGATTTATGC
Organism: Hyperoodon ampullatus; assembly: GCF_949752795.1. Taxonomy (NCBI): domain Eukaryota; kingdom Metazoa; phylum Chordata; class Mammalia; order Artiodactyla; family Ziphiidae; genus Hyperoodon; species Hyperoodon ampullatus. The sequence continues at coordinate 78,002,966 of NC_136919.1, forward strand.
CCTGGCCATACCACCATAGTGATGGCCTGGGATTTAGTCCCATCACACTGTGGCTTGGCTAATAGAAGTCATTAATACATTGAGCTCGAGCTGTGCAGGTATGTGTAGCATTTGAGGATGACCTCAAGACTCAGTTTTTATGTCTGCCTTCACTGAAACAGAAAAGCCTTTTCTGTTGTTTTCTGATGCCTGCATGTGACTAGAAGACACCTTCAGACCCTGAGGCATGTGAAGCCTGACCATTCTGGCAGGATGGTTTAATTATTGGTTTTGACTGCTGACTTTAAAAACAAAATCTGTTTGGAAGTGTATGGCCCTTTTCTGACCCCTTATAAAGCTTTTATCATTTCCAATAACTGTCTCATAAATTAGTTCAAATTACCTAAGCAGCAGTATTTGAAAAGGGTCCTTCCTTCCCCTCCTGTCATCATGTTTCCAACACCATGGCTAGTAAATCTCCCCCAGACCCTTGGCCCCATGCGTCATAGTCAACAACCCAGTCCATGTGTGATTTCTGCCATCCTTTGCCTTTTTCTTTTTTGTGTTTAACATCTCTGAAGCATTGTTTTCTATTCTTACTGGTTAAAAAGTTGGGAAATGGAGTGATTTCTGCAGGAATGGTAGAGTAAGGACTTCAGAAAATCCTCTCCCCATAAAAGCAATGAAAACATGGGCAACAATTGTCAAAGTCAGCTTTTTAAGAACTTGAAATTAGCCAAAGACTTGCAATATTCAGGAGCATTTATTCAAGGAAAACGACTGAATATCAGTAAGAACAGTGAACTTTGTGGTATTTTAACTTACCCTATCCTATCCTGATCTTTAGGTGCATATGGAAATGCAAGGGACCCAGAATAGTCAAAACAGTCTTGAAAAATAAGAATGAAGTCAGAAGGCTCACACTTCTCAATTTCAAAGTTACTACAAAGCTATAGTAAGCAAGACTGTGTGGTAGTGGCATAAGGATAGACATAGATCAATGGACTAGAATTGACAGTTCAGAAATAAACCTTTATATCTATGCTCAATTGATTTTCAACAAAAGTGTCCAGACAATTTAATGGGCCAAAATTAACTCAAAATATATCAAAGACCTAAATGTAAGAGCTAAAACTATAAACTCTTAGAGGAAAACATAGGTGTAAACCTTCATGACCTTAAATTAAACAATTAATTCCTAGTTATGACACCAAAAGTACACACAACCAAAGAAAAAATAGAAAATTGGACTTCATCAAAATTAAAAACTTCTGTACTTCAAAGAATACCATTAAGAAAGCAAAAAGACAACCTACAGAATGGGAAAAAATATTTGTCAATCATGTGTCTGATAAAATCTAGTATCCAGATTATGTAGAATCTCTTATAACTTAACAGTAAAAAGATAAATAACCCAATTTTTTAAAATGAGCAAAGGACTTAAATAGACATTTCTCCAAAGAAGATATATAAATGGCCTATAAGCACATGAAAAAACATTCTACATCATTAGCCATTAGAAAAATGCAAATCAAAAGCACTATTAGATACCACTTCACATCTACTAGGATGGCTATAATAATATTTTTAAAGATGGACAATAACAAGTGTTGGTGAACGTGTAGAGAAGTTGAACTCTCATACACTGTTAGTAGACATGTAAATGGTGTTGCCACTTCAGAAAACAGTTTGGCAGCTCCTCAAAGGGTTAAACATAGAGTTACCATATGACCTAACAATTTCACTCCTAAGCATATACCTAAGGGAATTGAAACTTATGTCTACATAAAAAGTTGCACAAAAATGTTCATATTAGCATTGTTAATATTAGTCAAAAGTAGAAACAACACAAATGTCCAACTGAGGAGGGGATAAATAATAGTGATAAATCCATAAAATAGAATATTATTCAGCTTCAAAAAAGAATGAAATTTTGATATATGCTACAACATGATAAACCTCAAAAACATTGTGCTAAGTGAAAGAAGTCAGTCACAAAAGACCACATATTATATAATTCCATTCATATGAAATTTCCAGAATAGGTAAATCCATATACACAGAAAGTAGATTCGTGGTCTCCAGAGGCTAGGGGAGGGAAAAATGAGGAATGACTCTGAATGGGTATGGAATTTCCTTTGGGGGGGATGAAAAGATTCTGAAAATAGATAGCAGTAATGGTTGCACAACTTTGTGAGTATACTAAAAAACACTGAACTGCATTAAAAGGGTGAATTTTATTGTATGTAAATTATGTCCAAGATTAAATTCCAGCTGTCAATCTCATTAGGATGGAATAAATGAAATATTTCATACACAGAGGAAACCTCATTAACTCACTAAGTGGTGAAATGATTTTTTTCTTTCTTTTTTTCTTTAATTGAAGTATAGTTGATTACAATGTTGTGTTAATTTCTGCTGAACAACAAAATGATTGTTATACATATATACACATTTTAAAATATTCTTTTCCATTATGGTTTATTTCAGGATACTGAATATAGTTCCCTGTGCTATACAGTAGGTCCTGTTGTTTATCCATTCTATATGTAATAGTTTGTATCGGCTAACCCCAGACTCCCAGTCGATCCCTCCCCCTTGACAACCACAAGTCTGTTCTCTATGTCTCTGAATCTGTTTCAGTTTCATAGATAGGTTCATTTGTACCATATTTTAGATTCCACATATAAGTGATATCATATGGTATTTGTCTTTCTCTGTCTGACTTACTTCACTTAGTATGATAATCTCTAGTTGCATCCCTGTTGCTGCAAAGTAGCCATACTACTTATGGCTGAGCAGTATTCCATTGTATATATATAACACATCTTCTTTATCCACTCATCTATCAATGGACATTTAGCTTGATTCCATGTCTTGGCTATTGTGAATAGTGCTGCTATGAACATAGGGGTGCATATATCTTTTTGAATTATAGTTTTGTTCATATATATGCCCAAGAGACGGATTGCTGGATCATATGGTAATTCTATTATTAGTTTTTTGAGGAACCTTCATACTGTTTTCCATAGTGGCATCATCAACTTACATTCCCACCAACAATGTAGGAGGGTTCCCTTTTCTCCACACCCTCTCCAGCATTACTTATTTATAGACTTTTTTATTTTTAACGTCTTTATTGGAGTATAATTGCTTTACAATGGTGTGTTAGTTTCTGCTTTATAACAAAGTGAATCAGTTTTACGTATACATATGTTCCCATATCTCTTCCCTCTTGCGTCTCCGTCCCTCCCACCCTCCTTATCCCACTCCTCTAGGTGGTCACAAAGCACCGAGCTGATCTCCCTGTGCTATGTGGCTGCTTCCCACTAGCTATCTATTTTACGTTTGGTAGTGTTTATATGTCCATGCCACTCTCTCACTTTGTCACAGCTTACCCTTTCCCCTCCCCATATCCTCAAGTCCATTCTCTAGTAGGTCTGTGTCTTCATTCCCGTCTTGCCCCTAGGTTCTTCAGAACGTTTCTTTTTTTTTTTAATTCTATATATGTGTGTTAGCATACGGTATTCGTTTTTCTCTTTCTGAATTACTTCACTCTGTATGACAGACTCTAGGTTCATTCACCTCACTACAAATAACTCAACTTTGTTTCTTTTTATGGCTGAGTAATATTCCATTGTATATATGTGCCACATCTTCTTTATCCATTCACTGTTGATGGACACTTAGGTTGCTTCCATGTCCTGGCTATTGTAAATAGAGCTGCAATGAACATTTTGGTACATGACTCTTTTTGAATTATGGTTTTCTCAGGGTATATGTGCAGTAGTGGGATTGCTGGGTCGTATGGTAGTTCTATTTTTAGTTTTTAAGTAACCTCTATGCTGTTCTCCATAGTGGCTGTATCAATTTACATTCCCACTAACAGTGCAAGAGGGTTCCCTTTTCTCCACACCCTCCAGCATTTATTGTTTGTAGATTTTTTGATGATGGCCATTCTGACTGGCGTGAGATGATATCTCATGGTAGTTTTGATCTGCATTTCTCTAATGATTAACGATGTTGAGCATTCGTTCATGTGTTTGTTGGCCATCTGTATATCTTCTTTGGAGAAATGTCTATTTAGGTATTCTGCCCATTTTTGGATTGGGTTGTTTGTTTTTTTTAATATTGAGCTGCATGGGCAGCTTGCAAATTTTGGAGATTAATCCTTTGTCAGTTGCTTCAATTGCAAATATTTTCCCCCATTCTGAGGGTTTCATTTCATCTTCTTTATGGTTTCCTTTGCTGTGCAAAAGCTTTTAAGTTTCATTAGGTCCCAGTTGTTTATTTTTGTTTTTATTTCCATTTCTCTAGGAGGTGGGTCAAAAAGGATCTTGCTATGATTTATGTCAGAGAGTGTTCTGCCTATGTTTTCCTCTAAGAGTTTGATAGTGTCTGGCCTTACATTTGGTCTTTAATCGATTTTGAGTTTATTTTTGTGTATGGTGTTAAGGAGTGCTGTAATTTCATTCTTTTACATGTAGCTATCCTGTTTTCTCAGCACCACTTATTGAAGAGGCTGTCTTTTCTCCACTGTATATTCTTGCCTCCTTTATCAAAGATAAGGTGACCACATGTGCGTTGGTTTACCTCTGGGCTCTCTATCCTTTTCCATTGATCTATATTGCTGTTTTTGTGCCAGTACCATACTGTCTTGATTACTGTAGCTTTGTAGTATAGTCTGAAGTCAGGGAGCCTGATTCCTCCAGCTCCGATTTTCTTTCTCAAGGTTACTTTGGTTATTTGGGTTCTTTTGTGTTTCCATACAAATTGTGAAATTTTAGCTCTTGTTCTGTGAAAAATGCCAGTGGTAGTTTGATAGGGATTGCATTGAATCTGTTGATTGCTTTGGGTAGTAGAGTCATTTTCACAATGTTGATTCTTCCAATCCAAGAACATGGTATATCTCTCCATCTATTTGTATCATCTTTAATTTCTTTCATCAGTGTCTTGTAATTTTCTGCATACAGGTCTTTTGTCTCCTTAGGTAGGTTTATTCCTAGATATTTTATTCTTTTTGTTGCAGTGGTAAATGGGAGTGTTTTCTTAACTTCACTTTCAGATGTTTCATCATTAGTGTATAGGAATGCAAGAGATTTCTGTGCATTAATTTTGTATCCTGCTACTTTACCAAATTAATTGATAAGCTCTAGTAGTTTTCTGGTAGCATCTTTAGGATTCTCTATGTATAGTATCATGTCATCCGCAAACAGTGACAGCTTTACTTCTTCTTTTCCAATCTGGATTCCTTTTATTTCTTTCTCTTCTCTGATTGCTGTGGCTAAAACTTCCAAAACTATGTTGAACAGTAGTGGTGAGAGTGGGCAACCTTGTCTTGTTCCCGATCTTAGTGGAAATGGTTTCAGTTTTTCACCATTGAGGACGATGTTGGCTGTGGGTTTGTCATATATGGCCTTCATTATGTTGAGGAAAATTCCCTCTATGCCTACTTTCTGGAGGTCTTTTATCATAAATGGGTGTTGAATTTTGTCAAAAGCTTTCTCTGCATCTATTGAGATGATCATTTGGTTTTTCTCCTTGAATTTGTTAATATTGTGTATCACATCGATCGATTTGCATATATTGAAGAATCCTTGCATTCCTGGGATGAACCCCCACTTGATCATGGTGTATGATCCTTTTAATGTGCTGCTGGATTCTGTTTGCTAGTATTCTGTTGAGGATTTTTGCATCTATGTTCATCAATGATATTGGCCTGTAGTTTTCTTTCTTTGTGACGTCTTTGTCTGGTTTTGGTATCAGGGTGATGGTGGCCTCGTAGAATGAGTTTGAGAGTGTTCCTCCCTCTGCTATATTTTGGAAGAGTTTGAGAAGGATAGGTGTTAGCTCTTCTCTAAATGCTTGATAGAATTCGCCTGTGAAGCCATCTGGTCCTGGGCTTTTGTTTGTTGGAAGATTTTTAATCAGTTTCAATTTCAGTGCTTGTGATTGGTCTGTTCCTATTTTCTATTTCTTTCTGGTTCGGTCTCAGAAAGTTGTGCATTTCTAAGAATTTGTTCATTTCTTCCAGGTTGTCCATTTTATTGGCATATAGTTGCTTGTAGTAATCGCTCGTGATCCTTTGTATTTCTGCAATGTCAGTTGTTACTTCTCCTTTTTCATTTCTAATTCTGTTGATTTGAGTCTTCTCCTTTTCTTTTTTTTTTTTTTTTTTGCGGTATGCGGGCCTCTCACTGTTGGGGCCTCTACCGTTGCGGAGCACAGGCTCCGGATGCACAGGCTCAGTGGCCATGGCTCACGGGCCCAGCCGCTCCGTGGCATGTGGGATCTTCCCGGACCGGGGCACGAACCTGTGTCCCCTGCATTGGCAGGTGGACGTTCAACCACTGTGCCATCGGGGAAGCCCTCCCTTTTTTTCTTGATGAGTCCGGCTAATGGTTTATCAATTTTATCTTCTCAAAGAATCAGCTTTTAGTTTTATTGATCTTTGCTATCGTTTCCTTCATTTCTTTTTCATTTACTTCTGATCTTTATGATGTTTTTCCTTCTGCTAACTTTGGGGTTTTTTTGTTCTTCTTTCTCTAATTGCTTTAGGTGTAAGATTAGGTTGTTTATTTGAGATGTTTCTTGTTTCTTAAGGTAGGATTGTATTACTATAAACTTCCCGCTTAGAACTCCTTTTGCTGCGTCCCATAGGTTTTGGGTCATCGTGTTTTCATTGTCATTTGTTTCTAGTTATTTTTTGATTTCCTCTTTGATTTCCTCAGTGACCTCTTGGTTATTAAGTAGTGTATTGTTTAGCCTCATTGTGTTTGTATTTCTTACAGATTTTTTCCTGTAATTGATATCTAGTCACATAGCATTGTGGTGGGAAAAGACAGTTGATACAATTTCAATTTTCTTAAATTTACCTAGGCTTGATTTCTGACCCAAGATTTGATCTGTCCTGGAGACTGTTCCATGAGCACTTCAGAAGAATGTGTATTCTGTTGTTTTAGGATGGAATGTCCTATAAATATCAATTAAGTCCATTTTGTTAATGTGTCATTTAAAGCTTATGTTTCCTTATTTATTTTCATTTGGATGGTCTGTCCATTGGTGAAAGTGGGGTGTTAAAGTCCCCTACTACGGTTGTGTTACTGTCCATTTCCTCTTTTATGGCTGTTAATATTTGCCTTATGTATTGAGGTGCTCCTATGTTGGGTGCATAAATATTTACAATTGTTATATCTTCTTATTGGGTTGATCCCTTGGTTATTATGTAATGTCCTTCTTTGTCTCTTGTAATAAATAGTCTTTGTTTTAAAGTCTATTTTGTCTGATGTGAGAATTGCTACTCCAGCTTTCTTTTGATTTCCATTTGCATGGAATATCTTTTTCCATCCCCTCACTTTCAGTCTGTATGTGTCCCTAGGTCTGAAGTGGTTCTCTTGTAGACAGCATATATATGGGTGTTGTTTTTGTATCCATTCAGCCAGTCTATGTCTTTTGGTTGGAGCATTTAATCCATTTACATTGAAGGTAATTATCGAAATGTATGTTCCTATTACCATTTTCTTAATTGTTTGGGTTTGTTATTGTAGGTCTTTTCTTTCTCTTGTGTTTCCTGCCTAGAGAAGTTCCTTTAGCATTTGTTGTAAAGCTGGTTTGGTGGTGCTGAATTCTCTTAGCTTTTGCTTGTCTGTAAAGATTTTAATTTCTTTGTCAAATCTGAATGAGATCCTTGCTGGGTAGAGTAATCTTGGTTGTAGGTTTTTCTCCTTCATCACTTTAAATATGTCCTGCCACTCCCTTCTGGCTTGCAGAGTTTCTGCTGAAAGATCAGCTGTCCACCTTATGAGGATTCCCTTGTGTGTTATTTGTTGTTTTTCCCTTGCTGCTTTTAATATGTTTTCTTTGTATTTAATTTTTGATAGTTTGATTAATATGTGTCTTGGCATGTTTCCCCTTGGATTTATCCTGTATGGGACTCTCTGTGCTTTCTGGACTTGATTAACTATTTCCTTTCCCATATTAGGGAAGTTTTCAACTATAATCTCTTCAAATATTTTCTCTGTCCCTTTCTTTTTCTCTTCTTCTTCTGGGACCCCTATAATTCAAATGTTGGTGCATTTAATGTTGTCCCAGAGGTCTCTGAGACTGTCCTCAATTCTTTTCATTCTTTTTTCTTTATTCTGCTTTGCAGTAGTTATTTCCACTATTTTATCTTCCAGGACACTTATCCGTTCTTCTTCCTCAGTTATTCTGCTATTGATTCCTTCTAGAGAATTTTAAATTTCATTTATTGTGTTGTTCATCCCTCTTTGTTTGCTCTTTAGTTCTTGTAGGTCCCTGTTAAATGTTTCTTGCATTTTCTCCATTCTATTTCCAAGATTTTGGATCATCTTTACTATCTTTATTCTGAATTCTTTTTCAGGTGGAATGCCTATTTCTTCTTCATTCATTAGGTCCGGTGGGTTTTTACCTTGCTCCTTCATCTGCTGTGTGTTTCCCTCTCTTCCCATTTTGCTTAACTTACTGTGTTTGGGGTCTCCTTTTCACAGGCTGCAGGTTCGTAGTTCCCGTTGTTTTTGGTGTCTGCGCCCAGTGGCTAAGGTTGGTTCAGTAGGTTTTGAGGGCTTTGTAGTGGAGGGGACTTGTGCCTGTGTTCTGGTGGATGAGGCTGGATCTTGTCTTTCTGGTGGGCAGGTCCATGTCTGGCAGTGTGTTTTGGGGTGTCTGTGGCCTTATTATGATTTTAGGCAGCCTCTGTGCTAATGGATGGGGTTGTGTTCCTGTCTTGCTAGTTGTCTGGCATGGGGTGTCCAGCACTGTAGATTGCTGGTCGATGAGTGGAGCTGGGTCTTGGCGTTGAGATGGAGATCTCTGGGAGATTTTCGCCGTTTGATATTACGTGGAGCTGGGAGGTCTCTTGTGGACGAGTGTCCTGAACTTGGCTCTCCCACCTCAGAGGCACAGCCCTGACGTCTGGCTGGGGCACCAAGAGCCTTTCATCCACACGGCTCAGAATAAAAGGGAGAAAAAAAAAAAAAGAAAGAAAGAAGAAGATAATCTAAAATAAAGTAAAGTAAAATAAAATAAAGTTAGTAAAATAAAAAATGATTTAAAAAATATTTTTAAGTAATAATAAAGAAAGAAGGAAAGAAAGAAAAGAGCAACCAAACCAAAAAACAAATCCACCAATGATAACAAGTGCTAAAAACTGTGCAAAAAAAAAAAAAAAAAGGACAGACAGAACCCTAGGACAAATGGTAAAAGCAAAGCTATACATACAATATCACACACAGAAGCATACACATACACACTCACAAAAAGAGAAAAAGGGAAAAAATATATATATATTCTTGCTCCCAAAGTCCACCTCCTCAATTTGGGATGATTCGTTGTGTATTCAGGTATTCCACAGATGCAGGGTACATCAAGGTGACTGTGGAGATTTAATCCGTTGCTCCTGAGGCTGCTGGGAGAGATTTCCCTTTCTCTTCTTTGTTCGCACAGCTCTGGGGGTTCAGCTTTGGATTTGGACTCGCCTCTGCGTGTAGGTCACCTGAGGGCGTCTGTTCTTCGCTCAGAGAGGACGGAGTTAAAGGAGCAGCTGCTTTGAGTACTCTGGCTCACTCAGGCCGGGGGAGGGAGGGGCACGGAGGCGGGGCGAGCCTGCGGCGGCAGACGCTGGCGTGACGTTGCACTAGCCCGAGGCGTGCCGTACGCTCTCCCGGGGAAGGCGTCCCTGGATTCGGGGACCCCGGCAGTGGCGGGCTGCACAGGCTCCCCGGAAGAGGGGTGTGGAGAGTGACCTGCGCTCGCACTCAGGCTTCTTGGCGGCGGCAGCAGCAGCCCCAGCGTCCCACGCCCGTCTCTGGGGTCCGCGCTGATAGCCTCGGCTCGCACCCGTCTCTGGAGCTCCTTTAAGCAGCGCTCTTAATCCCCTCTCCTCGCGCACCAGGAAACAAAGAGGTAAGAAAAAGTCTCTTGCCTCTTCGGCAGGTCCAGACTTTTTCCCGGCTAGCCGTGGTGCACTAACCCCCTGCAGGCTGTGTTCACGCCGCCAACCCCAGTCCTCTCCCTGCGCTCCCACCGAAGCCCGAGCCTCAGCTCCCAGCCCCTCCCGTCCCAGCGGGTGAGCAGACAAGCCTCTTGGGCTGGTGAGTGCTGGTTGGCACCGATCCTCTGTGCGGGAATCTCTCTTCTTTGCCCTCCGCACCCCTGTTGCTGTGCTCTCCTCCGCTACTCCGAAGCTTTCCCCCTCCGCCACCCGCAGTCTCCGCCCGCGAAGGGGCTCCTAGTGTGTGGAAAGCTTTCCTCCTTCACGGCTCCCTCCCACTGGTGCAGGTCCCGTCCCTATTCTTTTGTCTCTGTTTATTCTTTTTTCTTTTGCCCTACCCAGGTACGTGGGGAGTTTCTTGCCTTTAGGGAGGTCTGAGGTCTTCTGCCAGCGTTCAGTAGGTGTTCTGTAGGAGTTGTTCCTTGTGTAGATGTATTTCTGATATATCTGTAGGGGGGAAGGTGATCTCCACGTCTTACTCTTCCGCCATCTTTTTTTTTTTTTTTTGCGGTACGTGGGCCTCTCAATGCCGTAGCCTCTCTCATTGCGGAGCACAGGCTCCGGACGCGCAGGCTCAGCGGCCGTGGCTCACGGGCCCAGCCGCTCCGCGGCATGCGGGATCCTCCCCGACCGGGGCACGAACCCGTGTCCCCTGCACCGGCAGGCGGACTCCCAACCACTGCGCCACCAGGGAAGGCCCTCTTCCGCCATCTTGAAGCTCATCTCTGTAGACTTTCTGATTGGTGTCAGGTGGTACCTCATTTTAGTTTTGATTTGCATTTCTCTAATAATTAGTGATGTTGAACATCTTTTCATGTGCCTACTGGCCATCTGTATGTTTCTTTGGAGAAATGTCCTTTTAGGTCTTCTGCCCATTTTTTGATTGGGTTGTTTGGGTTTTTTGTTGTTATTGAGTTGTATGAGTTGTTTGTATATTTTGGAAATTAAGTCCTTGTCAGTTGTATTGTTTGCAAATATTTTCTCCCATTCTGTAGGTTGTCTTTTCATTTTGTTTATGGTTTCCTTTGCTGTGCAGAAGCTTGTAAGTTTGATTAGGTCCCATTTATTTATTGAAATGATTATTTTTAATAAAGTAAGAGAGAAAAACAACTCACCAAAAACATTATCAATTTTTTCTAGAATAGCAATTTTATTAGTGGCAGTCCAGGGAAAGGCACCATCCCTGGTATCAGTATCTTCCTCATTCTTTCTTAATTTTCTAAAAGCTCTTCAAAATGTGCCACATTCCTTCTAGTTCAATTTGGCTCTAATATGACCACAAGATGTAATCTGACCACAAGCAAGGATAAGAAATAGTTCCAGCTTAGGTGCCAGTTCAGATTAATTGGTAGTGATTACATGGAACACTGTATTTAGAAGGATTCTGAGGCTATATCCAGGCTGAGCAAAAAAAAAACTGTAGTGATTAATTAAGAAAATCTGTCTTGAGATTGGCAGTGGTAGTGGAGGTGGGTAACTCTTGAGCTAGTTATTTGATCTAGGAAAATGCATTATTCTGCTGAGTGGATGCAAAATCACTTGGGTGGATAAATCTTCAGATGGATTGTAATGCAGCTAATAGGCATATCCACACAGCATGACCTAAGAGCGATTTTGAGGTCTGTAATTTGCATGTAAAATCTCAATAATTTGAAACAGCCAATATTTATGGCCAAGATGTCAAAATCACTCAATAAATAGCATTAACTTTCATACTGTATAACATCATGGTATTTAAAATAATACATTTTATATACTGAGTGCTCTCAAAGGATTTTTAACATAAGAGCATTAGCATATGCTTATAATAAAATCTGATATAATAAAAGATTATGTCAAGAAAGATTTTTTATGGCATTCACTGAAAAATCAAGATAATCACCAGTAGATGTACTCATTGAGCTACTATAACACACAGTTACTTAAGTTTGAGTTCTACCTCCATGTAAAACTATTTCCTCCCTCCTTTGCATGCTATCAGTACTTACATGCCTGACCTTTCTTTGATAAATAAGAAGTGTCCTGAGAATGAGTCCTATTTCTCTGTCAGATGTGTAAATCAGTGGTTCTCAAATTGTGACCCACAGACCAGCAGCATCGGCATTACCTGGAACTTTTCAGAAATGCGGTCTGTTAGATGTGCCGCATCACCCCAGACCTGCTGGATCGGAAACTCTAGGAGTGGGCCCAGCAATCTGGGTTTGAACAAGCCCTCCAGGTGGCTCTGGGCTCAAGTTTGAGAGCCCCTGCTGTGAGTTGTTCCCTTCTAGAATGGGGAAAGGAAAGAGGGAGAGAAATTGGGCAAGTGTCCCAGGGAGAAGTGGGCCTTGTATGGCAACCAAGTTGGCATGCAATGTAAACACCCATAGGACACAGCACGGACTTTCTTTGTTTCTTTCCTCTTTTATATCCCATGTACCAACCCTCTACTTCCTCAGAAAAGGTTTGAAGTGCTCTCAGGATCTCCATCAATTCCCATCTACACCCCACCCCACTACCAGTCTGCTTAGAGTCCCTTCTTTTGGGGTAGTAGCAGAGTGGGACAAGGAGGATGGTGCTTATTCATTCCCTCATGTCACAATGAAGCAATATTATGTTTCAAAAAAGGGTTGGCATCAAGAACCCCAGCTTAGGGGCTTCCCTGGTGGCGCAGTGGTTGAGAGTCCGCCTGCCGATGCAGGGGACACGGGTTCGTGCCCTGGTCCAGGAAGATCCCACATGCCGCGGAGCGGCTGGGCCCGTGAGCCATGGCCTCTGAGCCTGTGCGTCTGGAGCCTGTGCTCCGCAACGGGAGAGGCCACAACAGTGAGAGGCCCGCGTACCGCAAAAAAAAAAAAAAAAAAAAAAAAAAGAACCCCAGCTTAGTTAGTGTTTCAAAACCCAACAAACCCCACAGCTAGTAAATATATGTGAAGCACTTAGAGCAGCACCTGGTTCATAATGAGTGTTCGCTGTACCTAGGAGGTAAAGGTGTTGCTGGTGATTACTGCAAGGGCCAGGTTTATCCTCAGAGGGTGCCTGGGTTGGCATCTAGAAGCAGTTGTATTTGCACCCAGTGGGTGGTTGCTATGTTGAGAAGACTGCCAGCTGGAAATAGATCTTGATCTTGAAAGCTTCCACAGGCAAGTGAGGCTCCTTGAAGACAACGCCCTAACTGTTCCTGAACTGTGAGGGTGGTCATCAGCTGAGCTGCCACTGGCCTGTCTGCACTTGCCACAGGATGGGGCTGGGATCAGCATTTGGGGCAACAAGTGTGGGAAGAGGGGCTGAAGAACATCAAGCAAAGAGGCCTTTTAGGGCCTTTCCAGTAAGAATTTAGTGTTGGGAAGCCCCAAACGCAAGGGGTAGGATGGGTGGTCATGTGACAGAAGACTGCATATTAGATGCTGGCCATGAATATGGGAACCTCTGAGCAAGCATGAGGGTGCAGGTCAGAAAGGCAGAGGGTCCTGAAGACCCACAGGCAGATCAGATCACCATTAAGGAAGCCAATGACCAGAGTTAGGTTTGGAAGGCTCAAGTGAGAATTCTCGGTTCCAACCCCTTTTTTTGGTCATAGAAATGCTATTTTACAGCCTACTGTAGCCAGCAGAGCACCCCTTGTCAATATTAGGAGGATAAGGGGAGAGGGGGCAGGAGGAGGGAGGAGGAGCGAAGAGAGGGAAAGGAAAGGAGGAGGGAGTGGAGAGGGATGGGAGAAAAGGGAAGGTGAGGACAGAAGGGAAGAGGAGGAAGGAGGGAGCAAGGAAGTGGACAAGGGAGGAGAGGAAAATAATGATTGCTGGCCCCAGTGTGTCTGCTGATTTTCAAGCCCTGTCCTACCTGTTTTGCATGTACTTTCTCACTTACTTATCAGAACTATGAGATTCGGTCATGGAAGAGTCTAGAGGAGGAGAGTCTTATGCCTAATGAACTTGCAATGAACGTTTTCTGCCTAGGCTCTAAGATCTAAGGTAACCAAATCAATTTAATCTACAATAATGAGGCAAGTCAAATGCAGATTGAGTCATTAGGGATGAGGGGAGCTATGGAAAGGGAAGGGATCCACCAAGGCATTCTGACTCCAGTAGAGGAATGCTGCTCCTTCAGGTTCTGAAGCCCCTTAGCCTGGGTTCTCAAACTCATATGCCTATGGAGACCAGGAAGATGAATGCAATGTGCTAAATGGGCCTGTTATAAGGTGATAATAGGGCAAAAGATACTTGGCTTCAATGGCAGAAGGTTATAGGGAGTGGTGGGGATTATGGCAAAATGGAGCCCACATAGCACCTCTGAAGAGGCAGCACTCCTCAGCTCTGGATTGTCATTGTCATGTGTCATGTGCAAGTAGCCTCAGTGTTACTAGACCTTCTAGTTTTTCACCAGAAGCAGAGACCCCATGTTCAGGCAACATTCAGTGGACCCACAAAATGCATCTGCAGGCAGTATCTGCCCTCAGATTGACTGGACCACAGTTGTGTATTTTCCTGAGTTGTGAGCAGAAGATTGATCTCTTCTCTGTGTCCCTTTCTCTTTCCAGGCCATTACATTTATGTGGACACCTCCTTTGCCAAGCAGGGGGAGAAAGCCGTGCTGCTGAGTTCTGATCTACAGGCTGAGGAATGGAGCTGCCTCCGATTGGTCTACCAGATAACCACATCTTCGGTGTCTCCATCAGAGCCCAGCCAGCTGAACCTCTATGTGAGATTTGACGATGAAAGCTTTGATCGCTTGCTTTGGTCAGCCAAGGAACCTTCGGACAGCTGGCTCATAGCCAGCTTGGACTTGCAAAACAGTTCCAAGGTATTCAAGGTAGGTAGAGTTTATGTGCAGGGCTTCTTATGTGGCATTATGCTATTCTAAGATCTTATGAAAACTTCTGCCATTGAAGTTAGGATGTGACATTTTATGGGAGCTGCATCATAGAAAAATATCAGTAAATTAATATTTTGTTTATTCCTTAAAAGAGCTTCTTCCCAGATTTGTTTTGTTTGTTTTTAAGCGGGATTTCTATAAGACTCTAAAAGGGGCTCAAACCAACCTCTTCAATGGGAATTTATTTTCCAGTGGGCTTTAGGGAGCATTCTCATTTCTTATCATTTTGTTTTATCCTCCTAAGTTATGTGTGGTATGTGTTCATGTTGTCTTCCTAATGGTTTGTTGGCTATAAATTTTGAACAAGACATTAACTATAATAAATAAAATGAAAATACATTGAAAGAGGAAAGATACTTAAAGGACATGTTCTGATTCCTTTTCAGAGATGGAAGTTGTTCCATCAGAAGTAATGGGAAAATAAGGTAGAGAAAGTAAGATAAAGTTGGATGTGGATTGGGGCAGGGAAGGAAGATGTAATCTGAACTCGGCCATGAAGTGTGATATTTAGTGAGAACATGTCATGGGGGACAAAGCGGAGCCTTCAAGAAAACATTCTCCATTCCTAATCCCCTTTTCAATTCCCTATCCCATATCTGTTCTTCCTCAACAAGCTTTGAAATACGGTATTCTCCTACATTCCCTGTCTGCTTGTAGTCCCTCCCATCAGGCAGCAGGGTGGATTAAGGGAAGGAGCATTGAAGGTCTGAGTTCCCTATTTCACAGCATCCTCCGGACAGTGTATCACACCCTAAATCTACCAGCATAGCTGCAAAATATTGGACTAAAATCACATAAGGAGAAGCAAATATTTTCAGAAGCAGGACGTACTGTGAACAGTGCTTGAAATCAGCCACATAAGTTGTTATGCTTCTCTTTGTTCTTTATGTAAAATTTTCAAATTTTTAGCAATATAGAAACTACAAGATGAGTTTTGAGCCTCTTCCACCTCATGCAGAAATCCCCCACCACTAGTCAAATGGCACTTCCTACCTCCTCCTGCAAGGGATTTTTTTTTCCCCTCTGAGCCCTCTGCCTTCAGTTCCTGGCTAGTCTCAGAATGGATTTCCCCAGGGACACAAGCTCTCCTCTCCATCTGCAGCCAACTGGTGCCACCACAGGCACCGGAGAAGGTGGTGGCTGTGCTTACGATGGAAGACAGCTGGCTCTGAGCTCTCATTGGACTCCTTGCTCACCTCAAAGTTCTGAGAATATGTGCATGAGCTTGTGTACACACATGCACACACACACACACGCCTTCTTTCAGTAAAGTCCATCATGAGATTGGTGTCCTATAGCAATGAGCCGAGACAAACAATCTCATTTTGCCTTGAATCACTGAACAGCTCCTGACAAGTAGCTGAAATACTGATAAAGGACACGTGGTGTTTTGAACTCTAACTCCCTTCTCCCCCATGTGTTGTACAGATTTTAATAGAAGGTGTGCTAGGACATGGAAATACAGCCAGCATTGCACTCTTTGAAATCAAGATGACAACTGGCTACTGTATCGGTAAGTGGGTTTCTTTTTCATTGCATCAGAACATGCATCTTTTTCTAAAATCTCCTGTTGCCACAGGGAATTGAATCAATCTGAAAGGCAGGGCATTTTATAAATGACACCATGCAGTGCATTTTGAATTTTGCATCACTTGAGTGTTGCATGATGTTTCTCTGTCTTTAGCAGAGGAAGGCTCATTAGACTTTGCCTCAACTGACTGGGTTGATGAAAGAAAAGTAGATGCAGCGACTGTAACCTGAGCTGCTGCCTTAAGCTCAACATATTCTAATAAACATGACATCCAGTTTGCTGCAAATTCAGCTTTTTGTAGCATTTGCCAGAAAGGAGGCATCCTGTTACCTCTGTATTACCTCTTTCCTCACTTTCCTCCATTTCTCTCTTACACACCATTGCTCTGTCTTTATACTCACAGTTGTCACTCAGATTCCACTTGAGCAGGGTTGATAGGTGCCTCTTCTGTGCCAGCTTCTGAGAGGGCATCAAAAGCAGACATACTCTATGTCCTGAGGTCACTCACCTTCCATTTGCCTCCTACTGAAGCTGTTTCTGTATATGACAAATTCTGCTGGAGAAGGACAAGCCGTGCTGTGGAGGTGTAGGGAGGAGGGGAGGAAATCGGACAGGACTGAATCCAGGAGATGCATTTGAGCCGTAGTTTCAAGAAGGAGTAGAATTTAGTCAGGTGGAGGAGCAGGGTAGGAAGGAAAGCGCTCTTTCTGGGCAGACCCCATAGTGGGTGGACAGCACAGAGTGTGTCCAGGCAAAGGCGAGAGGCTGGGTAGTGTTTGAAGTGAGAATCACACTGTTAAGGGAGTCTGTTAAGGAAGAGTCTGGAGCCCAGCTGTGGAGCTTGGGTTCCGGGATTATGTAGCTGGGCGGCGTTAAAAGTCAGTCATCAGGGGAGGGGCCTGCAGCTGCGTTTTCAGATGATGACTGGCTGCCACATGGAAAATGAGTTGGAAACAAGGAAAATAGGTCAGAGATAGGAAAACCCTTAGGAAGTGATTGTGACCTTAAGAGGGGACATACGAGGGTCTAAAATTGGGGTTGGCCGTGGAATGGGATAAAGGTGGTAGTTTTGAGAGATTTTTCAGCACTGACCGTACTTGGATGCTGAATGGCTGTGGAAAGGAAAGAGGCAAGAGAGTCAAGGGCAGTTCTGAAAGAAAACCGACTTGGATTGCGACCATTTTCTGAAGATTGTGACCATTTTCTGAGTTAAGATTGTATCTTCCTTGGAGCTCCTTAGTGGCGGCTGCGGGGATCTTAACACCCCACAGGCTTGAGTCGGACATACCTAGTGGAGCGCCACCTGTTGGCTTAGTCAATGCACTGCTCCCCTCAGCCTCTGTTTCATTACCGGCAAAATGGGGATAAAATATTTCCCTTGTAGGATTGTTGCGGGGACTAATAAGATCAGGGACGTGAAGGTGATTGTCACAGTGCTTGGCACTCAAAAATGTTAATTGCCTTTCTCCAAATCACCTGATGGCTTCTAGTTTGTTTAAAACACAAAAGGAGCGCTGATATTTTTTCTTATTGAACTGTATGATCATACTCTCACCTTACCTTTCTTTCTGTGCACTCTTTTTGCTCCCCTTGTTTCCTCATCTGTAAAATGAGGTTAATAATAGTACATACCTTGTAGGGTTGTTTTGAGGATTAGATAATTTAATTTGTATAAAGTGCTCAGAATACTGCCTGGCACATTGAGGAATATTTTGCTTTTTCTTTTACTCTGCGGCAGCCTTTGGCACCGACTCTTGGGCATGGGTTAGCGGATGCTGTAGTGGAAAAGTTGAAAATGAAAATCTTAAAAATGTTCAATGCTTGTTAATGCAAAAGCACACTGACAACTGTATCAGTCAGGACCCTGGCAAGAAAGTGGAAACAGAGTACATTCAACCTGAGTAATTTGAAGAAAACTCACTAAAGGGACTACAAAGGTGTGGGTGGGTGAAGGAAACCAGTCAAAGCTAATGCAGTAATCCAGGACTAGTCAAAATGATGACTCATGAGCCATCAATATCTTTAGGTCTGAAGGGGCAAGGGAGAAGGGGTTATCAGAACCTGGAGACAGTAGCTGTACGGTCCCTCAATAGAGAGACACAGCCAACCCATGGCCACCTGGCAGAGAGGGAGCTGGAGGAATAAACACCCCCAACCTTGCTCTCCTCCTGCCTTCCATTGGTTGAATCCAATGAGAAGCCAGAAGGCAGGGAAGTCCATACAAGGCCGTACACGTCAACCTCTGGAGAATGGAGCCGCGTGGAAGAAAGGTGGGTGGGACTGGAGGGGCCAATAAAAGATGACAAGCACAATCACACTTCATATTTTTAATTGATAATTATGGGGGTCAATGAAAGAACTGGCTTGTGAGTTTCTTGTTCCCCCTAAAGGAGTCTGTTGACTGGGAACAATTTATCCGTGCAAACATGTCAGTGCTACTGAAAAGGGGAAAGAGAGTCTCTTTGTCTTCTCTTTTTTCTCCACTCAGGAGTTGCAGAAGGACCCAGTGCCTAAGATATTCCTGTTCCGACTACGCTGACCAGGTTCTTGTTTATAAACAAAGCAGATGATTTTAGCATCTAGGAAACATGCCCCTTAGCCCTTAGCTTAGTACCTTGTCTACTATCAAGAGAGAAGGGGATGGGGGAATGGGCTACCAGAAAGGTGGTGGATAAACTTTCTGGAGCTAAAAGCATAGCTCTAAATAGTGCTTTGTCACAGAGTTGGCTGATTGACCAAGCACTAACCATGTGTCTGGCGCTGTGCTGGCAGCTGTCCACACTTACCACAGCCCTGTGCAGGGGGAGTGTCCCCCTATTTCTCCTATGAGCAAATAGAGGCTAGGAGAGGTCACACAGCAAGCCACATGGCAAGTAGGCAGAAGGGCCACAATCCAAAGAAGCAATGATGAATTATAATCTCTGTTCATTACAGGATCTCTCTTCTTGACCGACATTGTCCAGGGGTCCTGGTATGAAGATCCCAGTGGTCAAAGGGAGTGAGAAACATATCTGAGTATCTAATAGCAAACTGCAGTGAGCCTGGGTGTACCCAGGCATAACTACGTCTACATGAAGTCTGTTTTTATTTCTCTCTTGCCAGAATGTGACTTTGAAGAAAATCATCTTTGTGGCTTTGTGAACCTCTGGAACCCCAACGTGAACTGGTTTGTTGGAGGAGGAAATATGCGGAACTCCCACTCCATTCTCCCGCAGGATCACACCTTCAGGAGTGAACTGGGTGAGCTGGGGACAAATGGAGTCCTTGTTCCAGGATAACTGTTTCTGCCATCTCTCTCTACGTTGACCTGTGTCTTGTCGACAGAGAAGGAGACAGAGAGAGGAGGGTGAGTAGGGACCGAGAGACCTGGTGGAAGAGAAGAGTAACCCGTGAGAGAGAGGCAAACTGCAGACACGAGCTCTGTAACTAAGGAGAAGGCCACCCAGATAACGGCTTTTCTTCCCCTGTGACCTGGTCTTGCTATTTTCACATTTCCATATTATGCTTGACTTTCTTCTATTTGCTGTTCAACATTTCTTATTTCTAAAGACAAGGCTGGAATAATCCTAAATTACTTTTCACTAAAAATAGATGGAGTGATGGGAATAAGTTTATAAAGAACTTCCCTGGTGGCAGGGAGGGGAGCCAATAGCACTGATGGTCAGTCCTGATTGCGGTGAGCAATAGGGCCCCCTAGTGGCCAAGCGGGCTGGTTCTTTGCAGGGAAAATAGAGAGGAGAGGTTATCAGTGAGCAGTGGGCTGGAGGAGAAAGTCCCCACAGAGACAGGGCAAGGGCTCGCCTCCTTGTGAGTTATGGCAGCTCTCACCTGGACCTTGGTAGGCTTCATAAAAGCCTAGGTCCCCCTACAGTTGCAAAACATTACAGTCATCAACTGCAAGTTCTTGTTGACCAGCGAAAAGACTCTGGTGACTGGCTTTCCATCAAGGACAAAATAGGAATGTTGGTTCTGCTGCAAATGGTAACATTTTCCCTTTCAGTCCTTTGCCATGCAGATACTGAGGTGATCTGCTCAGTCACAATACATTGCTGATGATGAGAGTGTGTCCCCTTCAGCTGCCTGAAGACATGGCAACTTTTTATGGTTCTTTACTTCATTCCTCATTCACTGTAGTTTCTCTTCATGTGGATATTTTTAACCATGTCTCCAACTTTTTTTAAGTGTACATCCTATGGCTTATCTTGGCTTTGGACAGTCTTCATTCCGTCCTTATTGTTCTCTTTGCTCCTGTTCTGTCTCCTTTATATCCAGAGTCTCAGATTCAGTTTCCCAAAGGGGCCAGGCAGATGGTATAAAGAGAGTGGCATATGGGCTGGGTGAGGATGGTGGCAAACCAGAGAGCATGGACCACGTACAAAGAGTACTCAACTTCAATTAGTTGCCGCCATGTGAGAATGCAAGCCCAGGGAACCAGTTCTTTCGATTTTGCAAGATAATCAGCAAGGCATGGGTTTTATGTGAAATTTCCCCAATTTTTAACTTGGTGAATATTTTCTTAAAAAACACCACAAGGCCAACCAAACACATCTTCAGGTTAGACCCAGTTAGCCAACTTCTACTCTGCAACCTTTTTTGTAAGTTCCTTTTCTTTTTTAACATGCCCAGGCTTCTTAGAACAACATATTTATAAGTAACCATATATAAGAAAGGTTGGCATCTCCTGTGGCTTACCTATTTAAGACAAAGCCAACTTTGGATCTAGCATTTTCACTCATTCGACACTGTATTAGGTATGATTGGAAAAATGATGATTAAAATGACAGGTCCTCTATGGCCGCTGCCCGGTTTCAAGGAACATACTTTTGAGAAAGAGGAAAAGATTTCTACCACAAATGATGTAAGACAAAGTAGTATGTGTCGACTGCTTCCAAAAAAAAAAGAAAGGTGCTTGGTATTCAGCGACAAGAGGGATCACTTACTGTTTGGATGTTCTAGAAGACATGATGTGAGAAGTCAAGTGTATTTGAAGGATGGGCATGATTTGAACAGGCAGAGACAAGAGAGGCAGGAGCCATGATGCTTCTGGCAAGGGGTAGCAGCTGAGAGAGAGAGATGAGTGAGAAAACAGTGTGGGGGCAGTTCTAAAAGGCTTTGAATGCCAGGAAAGAGATTTTAACTTTATTCCATTGATGATGGGAGGCCACTGGAGGTCTTTGAGAAGAGAGAGTTGCAATCACAGCAGTGTGTTACTTTGGTTAACCAGATGGTGATTATCTCAGTAGATATAGGACTGAAAGTTAGAACAAGAGAACAAAAAATGCCCCAGAAATGATTTCTTTAGATACATCTATGGTCACTTACATAAGGAATTGAAATTAGAAAAAGACCAAAGAAGTATTCACTTCCTTCTTTTAAAAGTAAGGTTTAGCACTCTTGGAGATGACAAAAGATTTGGGTTTCCATATGTATATCCATAATTTGGTCCTAAAGACACACGGCCCATCTCTACTTGTGGCCATTGTAGGAACCACATGTCTAATGAGTGTTATGTGTAGAGTGAATGATAAGCTGTTATGACAGATTAATCCATGAATCTGAATGAGTATTTTACATGACAGTTGGGTTAACTCAAAACAATAAAATGTTACTACCTCTTGAAACCTTTGTTTAAATGAATAAAACAACTAACAATGTCTTGGGGTTTCAAAAAGAAATGCCAGATGACAAAGTCAGATCCCTGGTTAACCAATGTCATGACCTGATAATTACTTGTTCAGTGCATAATTTTTCATTCTCAATGATGGCAAGGACCAGGTGGCTTGGAGAACACGTATATCTTGGGAGAGACAGCAGACCTGTGGACTAGTGTCAAATCATCCACTTGACTATGTTACCTGAGTATCATCTATTCTTTGAAGAATACATCACCACTAGTTCTTCCTCACTCTCATTTCTGAGCACAGAACATTCTGACCATATTTGCATCAACAAGAGATAGAGAAGGAGGACTAGGCTAGAAGTCAGAAGGCTTGTGCTCCAGACCCAGTTAGTTATCAGAGCACTGTATTACTTTGGGTGATCAGCAGACATTTGGTCCTGTCTAGGACGTCCAGTAAGACATTTGGCCCATGCCATAAGGTCCTTGAAATTTGTTCCTCTCCAAAACATCCATAAACATATTTGGTCCATGCCAAATGGTTTTGGACAGGACCAAATATCAAGGACCTTTGGCATCTACCAAATGTCTTATGGTCCAACTATCTTATGGATGTTTTGGACAGGATCAAATATCAAGGACCTTTTGGCATGGACTACATGTCTTATGGACATTTTCGATAGGACCAAATGTCCTGCAGGGCTTGGGGCGATCCCTTAACTTCTCAGGGTCTCCATTGACCTGTTTGCAAATGAGGAATTTGAATTCCGTGATCCCTAAAATGGCTTTGAGTTCTAATATTTTACTATTCTCTCTTTACCTAATACTATACATCAAAATCTCCAAATTCACCACCCATTGAAATCTATTTCAAAAGTGCTTTCAAAAAGCAATCTACAGATTCAGTGCAATCCCTATCAAACTGCCAATGACATTCTTCATGGAATTAGAACAAAATATTTTACAATTCATATGGAAACACAAAAGACCCCAAATAGCCAAAGCAATCTTGAAAAAGAAAAACGGAGTTCGAGGAATCAGGCTCCCTGACTTCAAACTATACCACAAAGCTACAGTAATCAAGACAGTATGGTACTGGCCCAAAAACAGAAATATAGCTCAGTGGTACAAGATAGGATGCCCAGAGATAAACCCACGCACTATGGGCACCTAATTTATGACAAAGGAGGCGAGAACATACAATTGAGAAAAGGCAGCCTCTTCAATAAGTGGTGCTGGGAAAACTGGACAGCTACATGTAAAAGAATGAAATTAGAACACCACCTGACACCATACACAAAAATAAACTCCAAGTGGATTAAAGACTTAAATGTAAGAGCAGACACTATAAAACTCTTATAGGAGGAAAACATAGGAAAAACACTCTTTGACATAAACCACAGCAAGATCTTTTTTGACCCACCTCCTAGAGTAATGGAAATAAAAACAAAAATAAACAAATGGGACTTAATTAAACTTCAGAGCTTTTGCACAGCAAAGGAAACCATAAGACAAAAAGATAACTCTCAGAATGGGAGAAAATATTTGCAAATGAAACAACAGACAAAGGATTAATCTCCAAAATATACAAACAGCTCATGGAACTCAATGTCAAAAAAACAAACAATCCAGTTAAAAAATGGGCGGAAGACCTAAATAGACATTTCACCAAGGAAGACATACAGATGGACAAGAGGCATATGAAAGCTGCTCAACATCACTAATTATTAGAGAAATGCAAATCAAAACGACAATGAGGTATCACCTCACACCGGTCAGAATGGTCATTATCAAAAAATCTAGAAACAATAAATGCTGGAAAGGGGCGTGGTGAAAAGGGAACCCTCCTGCACTGTTGGTGGGAATGTAAATTGATACAACCAGTATGGAAAACAGTGTGGAAGTTCCTTAAAAAACTAAAAATAGAACTACCATACGACCCAGCAATCCCACTACTGAGCGTATACCCTGAGAAAACCATAATTCAAAAAGAGACATGTACCACAATGTTCATTGCAGCTCTATTTACAATAGCCAGGACATGGAACCAACCTAAATGTCCATCGACAGATGAATGGATAAAGAAGATGTGGCACATATATACAATGGAATATTACTCAGCCATAGAAAGAAATGAAATTGAGTTATCTGTAGTGAGGTGGATGGACCTAGAGTCTATCATACAGAGTGAAGTAAGTCAGAAAGAGAAAAACAAGTACCGTATGCTAACACATGTATATGGAATCTTTAAAAAAAAATGGTACTGATGAACCTAGTTGCAGGACAGGAATAAAGAGGTAGACATAGAAAATGGACTTGAGGACATGGGGTGGGAGGGCAAAGCTGGGGCAAAGTAAGAGTAGCATTGACATATATACACTACCAAATGGAAAATAGTTGGCTGGTGGGAAGCAGCAGCATAGCACAGGGAGATGGGCTCGGTGCTTTGTGATGACCTAGGGGGTGGGATAGGGAGAATGGGAGGGAGGCTCAAGAGGGAGGAGATAAGTGGACATATGTATGCATGTGGCTGATTCGCTTTGTTGTGCAACAGAAACTAACACAGTATAGTGAAGCAATTATACTCCAATAGAGATCTATTTTTAAAAAAAACAAGAGTGCTTTGGGTCCCTCCTGAGTACATATAAATACATTGCATTTGGCATTAGAAAAAAAGAAAAAGGGGGACTAAAGGGACTAAGGAATGGGAAAAAGAGGACCTGGACTTTCTAATATCTCGACCAGGAGATTTTCTAATATCTGTATCAAGAGATAGGCATGATGACACGGCCATCCCTGAGGAGCACAGAGACTTGGTGGTAGGTGTATCACCCCTGCTGTAGGCACTCGCCTCTCTCCTCTCCCCTCCCTCTCTCCATCCCATCTCCTCCTCTTCATCTTTTCTATCTTTTCTCTTCTTCCTTGGCTATTCTAAAACACCTGCCAAAGGCAGGCAGCTTTGCCCTCTAGCATTGTTTAGTCCCCTGACATCAATACTAAGGCCTAAAGAAGTCATTGACCCTGAGCCTGAAGGGAATCTAGGAAGACTTTTATCTCCCTTCCAGCAAAGCATCTGATTATAGTCAGCCTAGTCAGAGCCTGAACATCAGAATGAGGCTTCTTCATTGATCACTCATTCATTAATTCAACAAACACATAATAAGCACTCTTTATAGGTCAGGTATTCTTACATATCCTGATGATACAAAAAATGTCACTGACCTCAGAGGGATCACAGGAACCAATTCTTCCAAAGTGCTATTCCCTAGAATACCAGTACTTGAGTATAAAAGTCTTTATATGAGAGAAGAAGGGCTATATATGTGATCAAATAAACTGTGGAAACCCAGAGCTAAAGAAAGCTAAACAGATTTATTTCAGGACTTCTCAGTGCCTTTAATATAGTTCTGTGTTAATGTATATTATGGCATTTCTCAAAATATTCAAATACTGAAATGCTATGTAAACATGCATAGTGATATATGATCAATAGAGGTATGAAATAAATGATATGGGATCATAGAGAAGTGAAAGACCACCTTGGTTTTGGGGTTCAGGGGAGGCTTTCTACGGGAAGTCATGTCAGAACTGGAATTTGGCCTGATGGATAAGAAGATAAGTTTAGCATATGCAGAGGTGTACAGGCATGAGAGTGGATGGCTTCTTTGATGTCTGGGGAGTATTTGAGAATGCCAGTATGGAAGATGATGGCAGAGTAGGCCCTAGATCCTAGGTTATGTTTCTGCTTATGATCAGCAGGAATCTTGAATACTTACCTTCCACTCACTTCTTCCAGCTCTTCTCTGCTATTTCACTTCGACTTCTCTTCAGCTTTTGGAGTGAGGTTTTGCCCAGTCAGTAGCCAAAGAGCCTTCTCATTCCCACCCAACACACACACACACACACACACACACACACACACACACACACACACACACACACACACACACACACACACACACACACACACACACACACACACACACACACACACACACACACACACACACACACACACACACACACACACACACACACACACACACACACACACACTCATTCATACTCCTCCTATGTAAGACTTCCCCCCTGCATAGGACGAGGCTAAAAAAGATGGGTTCTAAAAATTCTAAAATGTTTTACTTTAAAAGTTCTGTGCTCATATGACTCAAAGGTTTGACCGAGATAACTCTTGGGGGGAAAAAAAAAACCTCCAATGCTCTAAACAAGAGAGAGGTTGCCTTCTTATTACATTTGCCTTCTACCAGGTATATTGATTTTCCCTGAGCTCCATCAATTTGGGTGGCAAAGGAAAGATTAAATGGTTCAGGTGTCTGCCTGCAGCAGCAGATTTGGCTCTATATAAACTCATCTCCTGTTCATTCGTTTCCTGGAAGCAGCTTATGCTTTTGCTTTCAGGTGAAAACTGGAGAAACAAACAGCAGGGGTGAGGGAAGCTGTGTGCCTGCTCAGAAACTTCAGAGCTGCAGAGCTGCCGAAGGAAGTCTTCCCCGGAGGCTCTGGCTTATGTGTTACAGAAAAGGGAACAGTGAATGTGATACCTGAAAAATATTATGTGGATATAAGTTTTCCTTCATTTGGCTGTGTGTTTTTAACAGCCCCAAACAGTGAGTCAGATTTTTCAAATGAGCACTATGTCTCCAAATTCCTGTCTTATGGTGGAAATGACTACCGCAGTAAGATTGTGGTGGAGTACTGAAGGGGATGGGATATTATGTTGCTTTTTCTTACTCAGTTTGGATTCATCACATATGGATTTTTTTTCCTTTGTTAATATTTTATGAAGTGAAACAAAATCCTTCAGGGGGTAACCAACTGACAGCTCAGATCATTACTGTCTCCTACCTGCCTTAGCAAAAAGAAGATAATTGCTGGAAAGATAATGAGGGAAATCTGTTTCTTTGCTGAGATTTTAAAAATCAGGTCTGCATATGGTGCCACCATAGAAGGAGCTGAACAAAGTTTCAAAATGTAAAATAAGGTCAGAACTGTTTTATTCCATCAAAGACCATGAGATGGATGGATCATCTTTCCATAACTCACGACATTCTTTTCCCATTTCAGTTTGGATTGAGTTCAAGCATCATCTTAACAGCACCTGTTCATTCTCTCTCTGCATTGATCCATTTGGTTCATTGCATAAGCACCCAGTAGGAGAGCAGCTTTATTAAATTTCTTACCATTGCCTTTGTGCAAGCTCTGCTGGATCTCCTTTCTCTGTCCTTGGATGACTTTACCATAGCTTTCCAGGCACTTTCAAGTATTAACAAATAGCTTCTTTCTTTTTTTTTTTTTTGCGGTACGCGGGCCTCTCACTGCTGTGGCCTCTCCCGTTGCGGAGCACAGGCTCCAGACGTGCAGGCTCAGTGGCCATGGCTCACAGGCCCAGCCACTCTGCAGCATATGGGACCTTCCCAGACCGGGGCACGAACCTGTGTCCCTTGCATTGGCAGGCGGACTCTCAACCACTGTGCCACCAGGGAAGCCCCAAATAGCTTCTTTTTTTTTTTTTAATAGCTTCATTTTTAAGGATTAAGTTCAGTCAAGTCAAAACTCCAACTTCTCATCCAGTTCAAATTTTCCCCCAGACCAGACCACAGAGCAGCATCAGAGAAGGGATTGGACTTTATTTCTTCATACTTCTTCCCTTTGTTCTTTTCTTCCTCTTTCCCCACTCACATTGCTGCTTCTAGTTCCTCCATGGTTGGTAAAGGTAGGATGCAGGTGGAAAAGAAATGGAAGGCGACAAAAGGTTGTATGTGACCAGTGCTGTTTAATCTGGAGTCGATGCCCTTCACACTTCAGGTGGCCAGATGCCGGCCATTTCTCTCACAGCCAATGACAAAAATGATGTACTCTCTGACTGGCCATCTGTGAATCCCCCTTAGTGCCTGTCACTAGGTACACCACACCAGCCCCTTTCTTTTTTTTTTTTCTTTGACATCACCAGCCCCTTTTTGTTAGGGTTAACACCCTGCATGCAGTCCCTTTGACAAGAGTTGTTGAAGGCACTCTAGCCCAGCTACCTTCTGAGTTGCCCACTTAGGCTTAGGGAAAACTCAAATCTTTGCCCCATCAACCTCTGGAAGTACAGCTCACTGGCAACAAAAATCCTTTCTCTCCATTCTGCCCTCACAGGCCCCTACAACCTCTAGCTGCATGCAGTCAAGAGTCAGGCCTCAGCCTCTGTACCCCACAAACTCCAGTTACCACTGATCAAATTCTCCCATTAACTGTGCCACCCTCCTCTCAAGGCCCAAGGCAGTCACAGAACCCAGGAACTTGCAAGCATGGGTGGGGATGAAATTAGATGGTAGTTTCCCTCCCCCATCCTCTCTACAAGTGGTTCCCTGAAGCCCGCTCCCTTGGATCAAGGTAAGAAAGGGGAAGCAGTCTCCTCCCGTTCCCTTGGGGGATCAAAAGGAAACACATGGCAGGTCAGCTGTGTGACAACTCTCTTCAAAGAAACTCTGTCTCCAGTCTCTCTGATCCCTTCTTGGCCTTCTCATATATACAGGCTGGCAGGGGTGGTGAAGAGATGGGCTAATCTGGTAGAGCTGGCTTAGATTCCAGGTCTGCCACAAGGTAGCACATCCAACAGGGATGGTCTAGCACCACTCTGTA
Organism: Hyperoodon ampullatus; assembly: GCF_949752795.1. Classification (NCBI taxonomy): domain Eukaryota; kingdom Metazoa; phylum Chordata; class Mammalia; order Artiodactyla; family Ziphiidae; genus Hyperoodon; species Hyperoodon ampullatus. The sequence goes on from NC_136919.1 coordinate 78,031,601, forward strand.
GAAAGTAGAGGGACTTGTCCCCCATCGTTCTTGGCACTGAGGTCTTAGCAGAGACTAGAAGTTCCACTTCAATCTGACTCTACTATAGAGTCAGACTCTATTATAGTAAAACTTACCCAAACCCTTAGAACTAAAGGTTCAGCAGATGACTGTCAGATCCATAGACTGGAGAGTGGGCATGATAACTTGCTGTCTTTGGGTGCTGTCTCCTCACGATGGCGGCAGACCAGCTGGCATACGTTCCTTCAAATTTTCTCCCTTACCTGGGAGACAGCTTGTCCAGACAACCACGACACAGATGCAGACGTCGCAACTGGAGCACAAATGTGGCCAACGGGACCAGATCATAGATGAGTCAGAGGACGCCATTGGCATCGCAGCCAAGCCAATGGCAATCTCTGTGGAATGCTGGTTAGCCAGACTGAAAATAAAAGTTCAGGAGCTGCCCTCAAAGTTCTTTTCCTAATTCAAGGGAAAATGGCTGACTACCAGTGGGCCACTGGCTCCACAACAAAAGTTGAGCTAGTACAGAGTACTGCTGCAAGAAAGGAAGAAAGTCCTCTTCAGAAGCAAGTGTACATGTGCTGTTATTGCAGGCATTATGTCAGAGGGACCTGAGCTTTGGCTGGCATCACCGAGAGTTTTGATCTTTCAACAGGATCCCCAGTGATTTGGTTGATTATAGGATCCTTTCCACCTAAGATCTATCTATACCTAGTTTCTTCTACTCGGACTTAAAGTATCTGATAAAAGTTGCTTCTTCTAGAGATTCTGCCGGCTCTAGAACCCTGGACCAGATAGGAGGGTTGGCCTCATTGAGCTGGGCAGGAAAATTCTCATAATATCAGACACTAGACATAATTTCCTAAGGACTCCAGGCTACCTTCTTCATTCCCCTTGGAAGGGTACACACAACAGTGCCTGCACACTCCCCCCAGCCACTGGCTCCTCTTCCTCAGAGCAGATTGTACCCAATGACACACACTCAGCCTGGGCTGGTGGTCATTTCTCTGGCCCAGCCCCCTGGGGCAGACACCTGGTGATTTCTGAATCATCCCCACCCTTTCAACTGAGATGATAAACTTCTGATGAGCTACCTTTTATTTCCCAGTGAAAAACAGTCTTACTTCGTCAGTAAATAATACCCAACTTGGCAACAAATGAATGATGGACAGGAAAGGGAGGGGCAACAGAATGTGGTCTGGTCTAGTGGTTCCATATGAGACTTGGTGTCAGCAGTCCTGGTCTGATTCCCAGCAGGCTCTCTGACTCACTTTGAGCAGGTCACATTGTGTTTGCTGTTTTTTTGCATCAGGAATGAGATTGTGGCTCACGTGGCCTAGTGGCTTGTGCATGGGCACAAGGCACTGAACTGCAAATTCAGGGGTTAAAATATTGTCCACCCAGGAGGTAAGTAAGTAGCCTTTAAAGAACACTGTCAGATATATGTGAACTGTGAGGAAGATACATTCATAATGGGTTGGAGTGTGAGACATTGCTCCTAAACAGTTATCATGCACTCCGGAAGTAGAATGAATAATTTCTAGTGGATTTGTGAGGTCTCCTAGATTTACTGAGAATCTCGTGGAGCCTTTGGAGGTGCCCCTCACCCTGGGTAGACTGATTTCCTGCTTCATGGCTGTGGCAGTTTGGGTCCTCTGAGAAGCAGACACTAAGCTGGGATTAGGTGGAAAGAGACTTATTGGGGGAAATGGCTGGGAAGCATAAGTGGGGAGAGAGCTGGAGCAGCTGGGGCCCAGGACCATGTGTCCATTAGGCATAGAAGTCCCAGTGCCTAGGAGACCTGACATTTTTAGGAATCCATGAGCATGTTTTAATTTGATTTATTTTAAAATCAGAGGGGAAAAAATGAATGTCATAATAACAAATATTATAATAGGTCCGGCCTAGATCATATTCATCTTTATATGAATGCAGTTATAAAATATAATTTTAATATATTTTGTGGAGAAAGGGGTCCAGAGCAGCAAAAGTGCCTAGGGCCCCAACAAAAGTCCTAACGCGGCCTGGGTGGGGAGAGCCTTCAGCACAGGATGGAAGGCTAACACCTGTGAAAGAGGGGGGCCAGGCCGATGGGGAGTTGCTGAAGAGCCCCTGTCAGGCAGAATGGCCTTGCCCTGGTACCCGTGCTCTGCTTGGTCATCAGCTGAGGACAGCCCGATGTGGCATGGCCTTGGCACACATTGCTGTCGTGGATCCAAAGGTGAAGCAGCTGGACACTGAATGAAGAGTATGTCAGGAGCCCGCCAGCATGGCCCCGCAATGAGGTATCAAGGAAACAAAGTATGACAGCTCCTCTACCCTTTCTCCCTGGCTGGATATCTTGGAAAGAGATTGTTTCACCGGTTAGACAAATTACAAAGGGCATAAAAACCTCCTCTCTGCCTTTGACACTCTCACGCGTTCTCAGTGAGCAAAGGCGTGTTACAGGGCTAGCTGGTCACACCCATTCTGCATTAGTCAGAGCTACCTGGCCACCAGCAGTGCTTTAGAGGACACCTGAGCTTACGAGGGGGGCTCATGGCCCTGCTTCCTTATCAGAGGTTCTTGGATTCTGCTCATTCTGACATTCTGATTCTTCCTTTAAAATCCCTCCCCAGGGGTGGCCAATTGGGAACCCATCAGCTGTTTCCAGTCTTGCAGATATGTTTATTTGGCACACACAAAATTTTAAAAATTACGGTGGGAGGTGTTATGGGTTGAATTATATTTCCTCAAAATTCATATGTTGAGGTCCTAACCCACAGAAATTCAGAATGTGACCTATTTGGAAATGTGGTCATTACAGATGTAATTGGTTAAGATGAGGTCATACTAAAGTAGGGTGGGCCCCAAGTCCAATATGACTGGTGTCTTTATAAAAAGGGGAAATTTGGACACAGAAAGATACATGCATAGAAAGGAGAATACCATGTGAACATGAAGGCAGAGATCAATCCGTCAATGTCAAAGAGTGCCAATGCCAAAGAAACTAGGAGGGAGAGGGGCATAGAATAGGGTCTCCCTCATAGACATCAGAGGGAACTAATTTTTCTCATACATTGACCTTGGACTTCTAGCCTCCTGAAGTGTGGAACAACAAGTCTCTTTAGTTTCAGCCACTCAGTTTGTGGTGCTCTGTTATGGTGACCCTAGCAAACTAATAGAGGTATCATTGTTAAATGAATGGATTTGCCAGAAAAATCTGGATTTTGAGTTTCAATGGGAAAAGCTTGCAGCACCTGGCTGGATGTCAGGGCATCAGCTGGAAGTAGAGGGATGGGCTCTCAGGGAAGAACACAGGTCCATGCACGGGGCTGGCGCCCCTTACCACCAGCTGGTTGTTGCAGCCCGAGAATATGGACCCAGCACTATCAGGTTTTCCGATATTTTCAGAGAAGCCTAATTTCTGCTTCTTGTTGCTGGTAAAATGTGATTTCCAATGTTGGCAGCTAATCCATCACTCTATTTTCTCCCTGACCCACTCCACTTCAATCATATACTTGATCTGGCTGGCTGCTCTGATCATCTGAGTTTGTGATTTCTATTTATTCACAGTTGCATGGCTTGGCAAAATGATCAGACAGTTCTATTTAAGCAAGGGAGATTTTTCAGAAGGGTTGAACAATTTGCTACCAGGAGAAAATGAGTTTTAACTTATCCACCTTTCCCCTCTGCCATGCTGCAGTGAGGATCTTTCTGAGACCATGTATGTGTTTTGAATCACCCTTTGTAGAGGGCCTGCCATATACTAGGCAGTGTGCTAGATGCAAAGTAAGTCTCCAGTGTGTGAATGCATATATTTTTCCTAATATCCTTACTGCTATTTCGCTGAGGATGAAAGGAATGATTATAAACCTGTCACCATGTAATAAAAGAAAAGACATTAAGCTGTAATTGTTCTGAGCTTGTAAATAGGCCGTTCTATCAAAGCTACATTGCTATTACTCCTCTGTCACTGCAGCTCAAATAAATTTAGACAAAATTGCTGGTAATAATAGTACCATACTGGGGAAAGCATGGTACTAAAAACATTAATGGCATTGCTTTACTTCATTATAATCATGTTAGGCAATTACAGTGTACCAGGCACATGCTAACCACTTCACATACATAATCTCATTTAATACTCAGATCTACCGTATGAGAGAAATATTTGATTCTTATTCTAGAGATCAGGAAATTGAAGCCCAGAGATATTCGGTGACTTACAGTCCCAGGGATGGGAAGATATAGAGCAGGATTCGAAGTCAGTTCTTTTAATGTCCAATCCAAGCTCTCCCCATTCTGCCTCCCAGTTTTTCTCTTTCACCAAAATGCCTCTAATGCAGTCAGCCTTTGGGTCCGGAGCCCACCGAAGCCTTGCCATGAGTGGGGTCCCAAGTTCAACTTCCCAAATCCTAACCCTGTCAACAGTGTTGACTGACCTAAATGTTCTATTAAAGAGGTACAAATTGTCATCTAGTTTGAATTCATATCAGTTTCACTCAAAGAACACACAGCGACATTTTATGTACATGGGAAAGATGTACAGGAGGGTCACTGCGATTTTAAGAACAGATGGTATGTTTGGTATGCTCTTAGAAACCGTACAACTCAAAGAAGGCTTGTTGGAGGGGGACTTCTGGGGTAATGTCCTGCTTTTTTTTTTTTCACAGCTGTGTTCAGCTTGTAAAAATTCAAACACTTTACAGATGACACATCGACGTTTCTATATGTATGTTTTACTTCAATCAAAATTAAGGGGAAGAAAAAGAATGGTGCTTATCTTGTATTAAGCAGAGCACAGCGAACTCCACTATTTGCTGCAACATTCATCAACCCGTGGCCAAACTTCTTTCCTCAATAACTCATTCGCTTCCTCTCCTCCACTCCCACTGGATTTATTTTGAAGTAAATCCCAGATCGTGTAGTTGTGACTGAGAATCCGCCCGCCTGTCTTAGGCTGTTTTCTCTGTGTGATTTCAGGCCACTACATGTATGTGGACTCGGTTTACGTCAAGCATTACCAGGAGGTGGCACAGCTCATCTCCCCAGTGACCATGGCCCCCATGTCTGGCTGCTTGTTGTTTTATTACCAACTCCAGCAGGGGAATGACAACATCTTCTCCGTGTATACGAGGGATACGGCTGGCCTGTATGAGGAGATCTGGCAAATGGGCAATCCAGGGAATGCTGACTGGAACCTCGCTGAGGTGGAGTTCAGCGCCCCGTACCCCATGGAGGTAGGTATGCCAGGTGTGCCCTGGCCTGGCCGCTCTACAGGGATGCCACCCACACCCAGGCGTGGAATTCGAGAGATACTACAGTCTCACACTCATTCTTTCTTTTCCGCTGTGTCTCAGTCTTAATCTTCCTTTTCCCTTCCTTGGCCTTTTCCACTTTTCTCCCTTCCTCTTTATTCCCTCTGCCTTCCTCCTTTATCACTTCATTTTCTAGAAAGAGTATTCTTTAATAAGGACAACTATGGGAAAGCCAGTCAACCAACTAGATTTCTTGGGCACACTCTCCCTCTGAACCTTGCACTGTGGTCACATGAGTTCAGAAGAGGAGATCAGTGAAACGCCTTCTACGTGAAACTTCCATTCCTGACAGCAACTGAAGGTTTCCCTTACTTGAGGGAATACTCTCCTAAATTTTTTAAACAAAATGACTTATTTTCTTCTTTTCTCCTTTACAGTATAAATAATGTCATAAAAGTCAGAAATAAACTTAAGATCGTGGCCCTAATTTGAAACAAGCCTTGGGGGCCTATAAAGTTTTTTAACTTTTTATGGTTTAAAACTCTTTATAGCTACATGAGTGGTAAATGTCCAGTGCAGAAGAATTAGAAAATTCAGAGAGGCAAATCAAATGAAATCACCCTATGCCAGCCCTGCAAAGATAAGAGCTACTAACATTTTGGTGTTTATCCGTGCAGACCTGCAGACCTGTTTTCAAAGCACATATATTAAATACATATCTATGTATGTGTCTGTTGGATGGCCCAGTACTGATGACCATCCAACAAAGTAGATAAAATTATCCCCATATTACAGATGAAAGAGGAGGAGACGTTGAGTGCAAGAAGTCTGACGTTTTGTTCTGGGTCACACTGCTGGTTGCGTGCCAGGGCACTGAGAAAAGTTCCTGCATTAAATCTGACCTAAATTTGAAGCAAGAGGGCCAGCTCTGTCCGGGGACCCCAAGGACCTCTAGAATCAGTGGGTGCAACATTGTGGTTGCAGATCTGGAGCTCTAAGGACAGTCTTAGTTCCCACAGGTTTTAACGTCTCCTGCTTTTGCTTTGCGCTTTTTGCAATATCTTCCCTAATTCCGTTTAGAGTACAAAAGAAGCAGATTATCCTCTGGATGCTTTTCAGTGGTGCCATCTGGTCACCTGATGTGGAGCTTCAGTGAGTGTTGGGCTTGAGTCTCAGTTTATGATGTGTCCTGTCCAGTGCCTGCCACTCCCCTTTCCCCTTCCCATCCTCCTCCTTGCCCCAGACAGCCCCGGAGAGGGGCCTGTTGCAGTATGTGTGCTATTTCCTATCCCAAAGTCTAACCAGGGCTTGATTGGCTCTTGCAGCCCAGTGGAAAATTTTCTGTGAGTTTGGGTTACAAGGAGGAAAAGAAATACACATACTGCTTCAGAAAATTTTCCTTCTATTAAAGTCAAATGAGTCACACGCACAGTGAAGGCGTCGTCTTCGCAAATTCCTTTCATCCAACCGTAAACTCGTGGGGCAACGTTTAGACGAGTGAGACCTTGCTGAATTTTCTTTTTAATCAATGCTTGAAAAGTTAAAATGTCTGTTTACTGCTTAAGTTCACTACTAAACTTCAATACCTATCCTTTTGGGTCACACGTGTGTGATTTTGCTCTAGCAGTCGGGACTCATTACACCGGGATTATTTGCTCTTGGTAATTGTGGGGGGAAAGAAACTTATCCTGTGGAAATCAGTGAATTTAAGGTCCCCATATTCTCAAATGAATTTTTAAAAGGAAAACAAACATTTGAAACCCTCATTCTGAACCAGAGAGAACATGATGGCACAGAGGCTGTGATTTGCAAATTATGATCGGAAATACTCTTATTCCCCCTTACTGTTCAGTAAGATCACATTCTGTCGTTGGCTTTATCAGCTGGCACCTTGAAAACAAAATGTCACAGACCTGTGTTGAGTCTGTAAACTTAATTAGCCCCTCCTCATTCGTCCACATCTGTTTCCTTGGTTCTCAGCCCTTCCTGTATTGCCAGAGACAAGCTTCCAGGGCCCCTCTTAGATTTTGCAGAGACCAGGTATCTAAGGACCATTGTTGTTAAGCCGAAAGGAACCGTCTTGTCCAAACTCTTTTTTTAAAAATTAAGAAATTGAGACCTAGCGTGGAGAAGGGACAAGCTGGAGTTAGTTAGTGGCTAACTAGCCTCAAACATGAATGTGAGTTCAGGAGGGGGTGTCACCCAGGAGGAAAAGGCATGGATTTAGTTCAGAGCTCATTATGCACCTGACTCCATGCTAGGATCTGTTTATACGGCATCTCATTTAGTGGCATCTACAGTCCTACAAGGTAGATGTTATAATACCTATTTTATAACTAAGAAAAGCGAGGTCCCAAGAGGGTTAGCTATGTACCCAAGGTCACCTAGTTGGTAAGTGACAGAAATGGGATTTGAACTCTGGTCTATCTGCTGCCAAGACACCATTCTCTTTAGAAGAGGTTGAAGACTAGACGCCTGTGGGTCAAATCTAGCCTATAATGATTTGCCTAGCTGCTGTAGTGGTATATGTTTGTTTCTTTGTTTTTGTTTTGCATGTTTGTTTTAGTTTTTGAATTAATTGCTAACATTGAAAAATCCAAAGATTTCAAATAAAAATCTAGAGATCCAGGTCCTCTTGACAGTTTGGTAAATCCAGGCATGTTAGTCCTAAATTCCCACACATCAGCAATTGACGAAGCTGGGTACCAGCTGCCCCCTTTAGATGAGACTTGCTCCCCATTTCACACCCTTTCCTGCTGCATCAGACCAAACCCATGTCACACATTTATATTACCTGCCTGGCCCGGGTAGGCACTTGAGTTTCCACCCCTGCTCAACACTGTATCTTCTCATGTTATCAATTCAGCAGAGTGGACTGCACACTTGGGTAGTTTTCCCAACACAGGTGAGCGCTGGGCTTACCACACCTGATCCCCATGGTCACAAGCAGAAAGTCGTCCACTGACCTCAAAGTTACTGTTGGTGGCAGAGAAGAGAGTATAACTAAAGGGGGCTGAACTCATTAACAACCCCGTGTTCTCTTTAACCATTTGAGCATGCCAGGTTATGCTAAAATCCTAATATCCGTACCTAGGATTTCTGGGCCTGATTGTGACTTAGGCATCAGGAAATCATCTCTGCATCTTTGTCCAGATGGACATGGAGTTTTATGTATGAAAAAGGGAAAGGACCTTGGAGGGGCCTAGGTCTCTGTGAAGGGCAGCGGCAAAATTAGCCTGCCTTCTGCAAGCAGGCTGTTGTTTCTTTAATTGAAGTTCATAATGCAAATTGTCAATTCTGTAGTTCTATCAGAAAGTGATATAGGTACTTTGACACTCAAGGGGCAGGATGGGGGCGGGGGGGAAGTCTACCAATAAAATGCAACTTAGGGCTTAGTATTCACTCTCCCCAAAAGAAAACTGTGGGTTAAGGAGGGAGCTGCCCAAATGCCTATACACCTGGCTAGATTGACACACCATTTTAAATCATAGTTACAAGAACTTAAGCCTAACAGAGAATATAAACATGTAGCAATATGTCATTCTCCTCTGCAGGTTATTTTTGAAGTTGCCTTCAATGGTCCCAGAGGAGGGTATGTTGCCCTGGATGATATTTCTTTCTCTCCTGTTCCCTGCCATAATCAAACAGGTAAGCATTCTCTTTTTCTTCTTCCTCACATCTGGAATTTTCCTTTCTCAACAGATGCCTGTGGTCAAGACTTGCTTTAATTCCTTCTAATTTCCCTATCTCTTCCTCTTATCCTTAAAAATTATTTAACCGAATAGTCATTTTTCTGGCATATTACTCTTTTTTTCCTCTCACAGAGTGAATCTAATTTTTCTGATACCAGAGGTCAATTGTGATGGGTTAAGAAGCTTCTATCTTCTCTACCTACTAAGAAATTAAAATTAAATAATGCTAACTCACTCCCACTCCATCTTTCTCTTTAAAGGGTATCTTGGGTCCATAGACAGGTGGCTGAGTAGGTGGAAAAAACTCTCAAAATCTACTGAATAGAATTATAAAAAGTTATAAAAAACTAATTTTATGAATCTAATTTTTAAATGTCCTCCTGTTTAAAGATGTTAGTATTTGGTATACATTTCTATGATGGCTTTTGGCCTCAGAATATATACTCAGTTTAATCTCTCTAAGTGAACCCTCACATTATTTTATCATGGCCAATTTTGTTTCCATAAACTTGGTGTTTGGGAAAAAGAGGAAATTTTTACTTTCTGGGAAAATAGGTAAACAAATTGATTCAAAGTGAATTAGAAAACAAATGTTTTAGAATAAGAAGGGTGACACTATATTAATGATAACCCAGATACATGCAGTCAACCTTAACTTTTAGTGAATTTGTTTCCTTAAGAGGCCCCAGGGAGACACTGTGGTCATCCGTCTTATTAAGGAGCCCTCATTCTGGGTTTTGGAGTGTGGGAAGTAAAAAATTTTTTTTTTTGTAAAGGGTTTTTTTTTTATTATGTGTAACACAAAGTTATTTAAGTCAATAAATTTTTAAGGAATTTCACACGTTCTGATTCTTTCCACTGCCAGTCACCTTAGTTCCTCCAAACTCATAATCTTCAAGATAAAATAGCCCTTTCAAAAAGAAGTTATCATGTGAGTCAGCCCACAATTCTTTTAGTTAGGCTTCTTTGATCTCCAATGAAATATGGACACACTTCAAAATTCCCCACCTGTAATCTTTGGGATCCAATTTCCTCAAGCGATTTACTTTAGGACCCTCTAAAAATGTATTAGGTTAAAATCATATTCACTCCTAAGCCACCACACCCTAGAACAGTACAGATCATTGGGATATGCCAATACCTAAGATAAAAAGTTTGTTAGGTTTTTCATAGTTTACTTGGCAGCTCTGTCTTGTAGTTCTTTCCCACAGATCTAACAGGTTGTTCTGTGAGTAAAGGAAACCACAGGAAGTAAATTTTTGAACTTGGCCTTGGTAGTTCAACTTTCACTTAAGGTAGAGTTAGTCTCTAATTTAATATGGTTTCAAATATATATTCTATAAGCAAGGGAACTCAGGAAGAATGTTTTCTACTCAAGCTAAACTGTTACCCTCAAATTACAGAGAAACTTGCTAATTAGCTAAAACCAAATGTTATTTTTGACTAATTCTAATTAAAAAAAACGAGTGAAACAGATAGAACCAGACTGGATTTACATACTTATATTTTTTCATTAAAATGCTTTAATCCAGCTATAATCAAAAATTAAAAGAGTCTCTAAATTTGACAGAACACAGAAAGCAAAATTGTTTTACTTCTCTAAATCTGATTACTCCCTAATTCCATCAGTTAATATTTCAGTGATGTTAATAGTAGTTTTACCACATCTTTGTGATTACTTTCAGAAAGTTCGTCTTCTCAGTCACTGGGCACTTACACTGAACTTTTTTTTATATTTCCAAGTTATAATGTGGGAGAAGAGGTATTTATTCCACATCTCTACTGGGTAGCCGGTGGGGTGAAGCGGCAGCTGGAAGGTGATAGAATCTACTGGGCCACCTTAGAAAGGAATGTTTAGAAACGTTCTCCCCTTTAAAAATATATAGACTATATGTGAGCTCTTTCCCACTGACTGGTGAAAAGAAAAGAAAGATTCCAGCAAAATAAGGACCGCTTATTAAGAGAGTTGGGGACCCTTCAGTCTGTAAAATCCAGCCCAGACCCTCCCTCCATAAGGACCACCGGGGATTCACATTCTTATATAAAGTTAACCAAGGTCCTGTATTGGTCTTCAGAACTTCCCAACATACCAACTTTACTTTAAAATGGTTTAATTACATGATCAAAGTGTTATGCTTTGAGAGCCAGCCTTTTGGACTCGCATCCCTACTCTGCCATTTACAAGCTGTGTAACCTTTGTTTATTAACCTCTCTGAGACTCTGTTTTCACCTTTATGGGACAGGGATGGAAGAATCTGTTTCATAGAGTTGTCGGGGTGAATGATGAGTTAATAATGTCTGTGACAGCCTTAGCTGAGTATGGCACACAGAAAATGCTTAGTCATGAGACCTAATATTATTTACTTAATTTTCAAAATATTTCCATCCATTCCCCTAGAGAACAGGGGGTCAGATTGAAACCAAAGAGAACCAGCAAAGGGCACTGCTTTGATGAATATGTAAGCTGGAGCCTGCTTTATGCCCTTCATTAAGCAGCTGTGGGCCAGATTCTGAGTCTTAGAAGCTGAACCCTCTGGTTTTCATACTTCCTCTTGCATTTCACAAATAGTTTATGGCCTTCTGTTTTGAAACAGGTACCAACATTTTTTTCTTTATCTTGGTTAGCTTCAGACTTGTTGTCTCTGCTTTTCCCAGCTGGATCTGGTGGTTTCTTTCCTCATCTCCCTAGTAAGCTGAGACAGGAATTATTTCAACATATGAAGCATCTTGTTCCCACCATCTGGTTGCTCTTAGAGTTAATCCAATTTCCCAGACCTGAGACCTATCTCAGAGTAGCAGGTATTAAGCACCAGTGGCTTGTCACCACGCCACCACCCCACAAATATTCCCCCAGGATGCTTCCAGAGGACAGTGAGACCTCACCCCATCCCCTCAACTTGAGTTACCACACTTCCCTTTCCAAGCCTTTTCCACCCACAAACTCCCCATCTACCGCCACATTTGGCCTAGAATCTAGATCATAGGAATAAGCTCTCCTCTTAGTCTGTAAGTCCTTGAATGCCTAACAGCTGATTCCATTCACTTCTAGGAATCCTGCCTCAATGCCCAACTCCCAAACTGAGCGCTCCAGGCTGTGCCATATGCAGACCTAACTTCCTCTCTGGGCTTGGGTTTGCCCCACACCCAGGCCAGGGTCTGGGAGGATCCTGACACTCATGGATATACATCTGAAAGGATGTCTACCTGGGCCTAAGTCCCAATATTAACCATTCATCAACAACACACTGCCCAGACCTCTTGTCTAATTGGAAACCTGGCTCCAGTTGTTGTGTAGGTTACAGCTGGAGGTGTCACAGTCTTCCTTAGCTCAGAGGCCCTCAAAGATCTCCACAGCCTGATCAGTGGCCCAGTCTGATCCATCATGATTCCTCAGTCTGGTGCTAATTCCCACTCACTCTCTTCCCTCGCCAGCCTTGAACTGTCCCAGCTTGCTTTTGGACTGGCTTGTGCTAAAATAAGAACTACTGTGCAAGTTTAGCAGCCTAAAGAGCACCACACCCAAAGTCTCTCTAGCACTACAGGGGCTGATAAGCCTCTTAGATCTTGAGGACTGATACTGAGTTCATCTCCATGAACTCTATGAAGCAGAGGAAAAGATGAGAAATTCTCCTAACCATTCTTCTCAAACTGCAACACCCTCTACCTGATTAGTTTATCTTCAGGGCCTCCTGATTCTAAAAAGTTCAAATGTCAGAAATCAAGTAATTAACTAAATAGTACATTATGATGCTCAGAGAGACTTTCTTTTTTTGGATGGGGTGGGGATGATCAGCTGATGCTCAGGGACTTCCAGTTGCCTCTGATTCCTCCCTATGCTTCAAATATGTCATTAACACTCTCCAAATACAATTATGATTGCCACTTGACTCATGCTTCTGAAACAAGCCTGAAGCAAAGGCTCTTCATTCACCCCAGATCTTTGGGGAGCTCATTTTAGGTCACACATAGGCCCTCTGGCCTCATCTTCAGTAATTAGATACTATCTCATGCTAGAAGAAACATTCTGGGTGAAAAAGATTTAGGCTTTGAGTTATGCTTTTGAGGTTTTCTTTTTATCAGACCTTCTTAGGACCCCAGAAAAATCCATTGCTCAGACTAAGTGTTTAGCAAAAGAATATAATTGCATCCTCAGAAAAATCTTCTCTGTGTGACTCAGTTTGTCACTATGGAGACAACAGAGCCTTGCTTACTTTCAAGTTTTAATACCACCTCTCACCCCCTCCCACACACCTAGGAAATGGGTTATGGTTCTCTTGTGGATGCCCAGGTGTATATTCCTTAGGATGTATTCCTGATGAATAATTTCACTGACCTTCCGTTCTCTTTATGCATGGCTTTTGGGAGTGCCACACCATTTTCTGAGCTAGATGGCCATCTGTAGATCTGAATTTCCATCTGCTTTTTCATTACCAGGTGGCAGAGGGGTGACCCAGACTGGAGACCATAGTGAGGTTTCCCATGGGCTCAGATCTCCATGGGGGGATGTCAAAGGATCCTTGTTTGTATGACATCATATTCATTTTCAAATGAATATCTTCATGACTTTATCTTCGCAGCTTAAAGAGTCACCTTGATGCTGACAGAGTCAGACAGAGAACAGTGTGTGAGTTAACCCACCAGTCTCGGAGCACTGAGAATTCTCTTCCTTTCCTATCTGGCTCATCAGGGGCCTCTCCTTGTACACTTGCTAGGAACATTTTCTTTCTGTTCTCTCTTTGTAATGTGGTGCTAATCACTTTTCTTTTTAATTTAGCATTTTAAAACTCTTCAGTATCATTTTAAACTCAGACAAAATTTGCAAGAATATGATAAAGAACTCCCGTATACTCTTTACCCAGACCTACAAACGTTTAACATTTTGCCACGTTTGTTTTATCAACCATTTAAGAGTAGGTTGCAGATATTATGTCCCTTCACCACTAAATACCTCAGTGGGTATTTTCTAAAACCAAAGACATCCTCCAACATGCTATGGAATAATTATAAAGTTCAGGAAACTTAACACTGATACAATATTATCAATTAACCTATAGTCCATATACTAATTTCACCAATTACGCCAATAAAGTCTTCTATAGGTATTTGTTTTTCTGGACCAAGATGGAATCTTGGACCCCCTGTAGCATTTGGTTGTCATGCGTCTTTCATCCTCTTTATCCGGGCCAGCTCCTCAGCCCACTGGAATGTTTTCTTACTTTGAAAATTGACAAATTGAGTCTTTGTCCCTAAACAGCTTTCTGTTTCATCAGATCCCTGCACCTAGAACTCAAGTGTTTCTCTAGAGATGATTTTCCACTTGTCCAAAACAGTGCTGTCTCTGGCCCTAAAAGGTTAGACCAGTGTATGTCAGTGTGCAGAACAAGATTATATTTGGCTGCACTGAATGTGTCCCAAACCGCTGCAGTCACATCTCCTCTGGACACAGAGGGCAATCTGAACAGTGAGGTTTACAATTACTTGTTGCTAGGACCACATCATTCTTGAAAGAGCAGAAATCTTTTATGTTCCCTTTCCTCCAGGCAGTCTGGGATGAGGTGATGTTTATAGACCAGAGTAAGTGACACCAGAACTCAGCAAAAGCCAAAATAATAGCAGAACAGGTGACAGAATTGGTGTGACTGTTTGAGCAATGTGATTTATACTGAGTAATGATTCTCTTCCAGCTGATCAGCTCTTACTACTAATGTCAATTATAAATAGACAGTGGCTCTGCTTCTGACATAGAGATTGATCAACAAAGGAAAACTATTTCTAGAAAATATTATTTCTAAAATATCTGTCAGAAAGAAATTAAGAATTCTATAATATCCTTACTTTTTCTCTTTCTTTTTAATTTTGTATGAATGAATTTTAAATTGTGAAGAAGTATGTGAATAAATGCTCTCAGTCTTTACATCAAGAAAGGAAATTCCTTTTGAAGTCTGGTACTTCATTTTTGTAGAGAATGTGAACAGAGCTCCTTCTTTCCATCCCTTTAGGGAGGAAAAGAACAATTTTCCTGTCATGCTGAAATGTGGATTTGATGCTAACTTGTCAGCATGCCACTAGGGTAAAAATATTTTTGTTGTGTGTTACTTCTCTGAGCTCCCCTGGTACAAATGTGTACATATTTGTCAATCAGTTAATGTAGTCCTTTGAGATCCTTGGGTTTGGCTCACTCTAACTTTGATTCTCCTTTGCTCAGAGCGTCCTTTTAGTGCCGTAGAAGCAAGCTGCAATTTTGAGAAAGATCTCTGCAACTTTTACCAAGACAAAGAAGGTCCAGGCTGGACCCGAGTGAAAGTAAGACCAAACATGTATCGGGCAGGAGACCACACTTCAGGCTTAGGTAAATCAGAGTCTGTTGTGTGGGATGTCATGTTGGGGGTTGGGAGCGGGTAGTATTCATCGCCATTCGCCAGCCGTTCTCACCAGGACACCAACTTGAAAAAGGGAGGTGGGTGTGGGAGCAGCTGTGAAGAAGCAAAGACAATAGGTAACCTTGTGCCTGGCCATTTTTCAAAACGAATTCAAGTTGCTGTGCTAGCAGAAGTATTTACCAGTTAATTAAATAGTCAAACCTTTGGAAATTATCTTGCTCTTCATTTTAGATGGAGAAGTACCTTTAAAAAGCTATTAGATTCCAATTATATGAAACATCCAGAAGAGGCAAAGCCATAGAAACAGAAAGCAGATTAGTGGTTGCCAGGAGCTGGGGAGGAGGATGGGGAGTGACTATTTAATGGGTATAGAGTTTTCCTTTGAGGTGATGAAAATATTCTGGAAGTAGATAGTGGTGGCTGTGCAGCATTGTGAAAGTACTAAATGCCACTGAATTGTATGCTTTAAAATGGTTAAAATGGTACATTTTATGTTTTGTGTGTTTTATTGCAATAAATAATATATAGTGGGGCATGAAAGCTATCACAGCTGTTGGGAAATTTTGGATGGACCTACAAGGAGCTCTTAGAAATCAGTTTGAGCTCCCCTTATGTAAGGATTACCTATCTCGGTAAAGGGAGCCCTTGTGAAGCCCACTCCAGTAGAGACTGGTGGAAAGAGCTTATTCTCAAGGGGTTAGTGTCTAATTCATTTATTCAACAATTATTTATATACTGGGCACGGGGGTGACTTACCAGAAAGCTGATGAAGCTTGTTTCAGGGCCCCTCACTTTCGCGGGGCCCTTGCAATTTCATACTTGTAATTTTGTATTCTTTGCTTAGGGGTTGGCTAACTGGTAGAATTACAGAATAAAAACCTATTCTGACCCTGGCCAGCCTAACCCCTGGGGGATACAATAGTGAAAAAATCAGGTATGTATCCCACCCTTGCTGGCTGAATGTCATTTCAATGGGCAAGAGAAACCCTAAACAAACATATATGCAAATAGACTCAAGATTACCAGTTGTGGAGTGTGCTGGGAGACGTGAAGAGTGACCTCTGAGAGAGAATAAGGAACCACATTTTGGGTGGGGAGTTTGTCTGCGTGGCTTTTATGTGTGGAAGCAGGAGCAGCCCAGGCAGAGGGGTCAGCATCTGTGAGGGCTTTGAGTTGGGAAAGAACTGGATACTCCCAGGAATTAGAAGATTAGAGTGGCTACACTGTGGGGAGGAGAGTGAAGGAAAATGAAGGTAGAGAGGAAGATCTTGGGCGTGGCAGGCCAGAGTAAGCAACTGGGATTTTACTACAAAGGAAATGAGAAGCCACTGAAAGGGTTTAAGTAGAGAAGAGAGGGATTAAATTTAGGTTTAAAAAAAAGATTGCTCTGGCTGTTGTATTGGCCACCTGTGTTAGTCTGCTTGAGCTGCCATAACAAATACCATAGACTGGGGGACTTAAACTACAGAAATTTATTTTCTCACAGTTCTGGAGGCTAGAAGTCCCCAGGTCAAGGCACCATTGGGGTTGGTTTCTGGTGAGATCTCTCTTCCTGCCTTTTCCAAAGCGCCTTCTCATTGTGTCCTCACATGGCCTTTCCTCCGTGTGTACACATGGAGAGAGAGAGAGAAAGAGAAAGATCTCTGCTGTCTCTTCTTCTTATGACACCAGTCACATGGGAGTTAAAGCTTCACCCTTGTAACCTCATTTAACCTTAATTGCCTCCTTAAAGGCCCCATCTCCAAATACAGTCACATTGAGGGTTAGAGCTTTAACATATGAATTTGGGGGGACATAATTCATTCCATAACACCACTCATGAAATAACCAAAGAATCTTTTGCCGGATTAAATAAAACTAAACTGTATAGCAAAGACTGAGGCACCCAAAAGAAAACTGATGAAGGAGGATCAAAAAAGGGAAAGGAAAAGTAGCAAGGTATTATTCTTTTTCTTTCTGCCCCAGCTTTATAGGACACGTAATTTAACATGATAAACTGTTTTAAGTTTACCATGGGGTTGGTGGAGCATGTGGGAAGGGAGGTTCTTGATCTTATTTTTTCATGTTATTTAGGAGAAATTGGGGAAGATCAGATCTTCAGCACCTGGGAGGTCTATCTGATTAAAAACCTGCTTTTTAGGAGCAGGCTTAACATATGAAGAAGAGAGTAAGCTCTGCCCAGATACACAAACCACCCCCCACCCATCATCCCCCAAGGACTGCCAGGCCCTGTAACCTCTCCCCCTCCACTGGTCATTGCAGGGGTAAGAAGAAAAATCTGCTCTGGGCCTTGTGTTCTCTATGACTCAGTACTACTCAGTCTAGTTGTCAGTTGGTTGTCCAAAAAGTGGGGAACCCCAAGATGATTTCATCCTTTTTGTTTCATGAAAAGTGGAAATCCTAGGAATTCCCTGGCGGTCCAGTGGTTAGGGTTCCATGTTTTTACTGCTGAGGGCTGGGGTTCAATCTCTCGTCGGGGAACTAAGATCCTGCAAGCCACGGCACGGCCAAAAAAAAGAAATATAAATCCTGATTGATGACTAGAATCTGGACATATGCAGTTGGAAATCTGTACAGGTTTACTTAAAAATGGAGAAGGTTTATTAGCAATAGAATCACACAGATATTTTCAATATTTTAAATGCTTTCTATCATTTAAAGCCTATAGAAATAGTCTCTGTTGGCAAACTCCACTGCTTGAACCATATTTTCCCACTTGATAATCTGGGCTGAATTATTTAGGTTTTTCATTGCTGATGCACTGAATGCTTTGTCCTATTTGCAGGGTATTTCTTGATGGCCAACACAAAGTTTACGTCTCAGCCTGGCTACATTGGAAGGCTCTACGGTCCCTCCCTGCCAGGAAACTTGCGGTATTGTTTGCGTTTTTACTATGCCATCTATGGGTTTTTAAAAATGAGTGACACCCTAGCAGTTTATATCTTTGAAGAGAACCACATGGTTCAAGACAAGATCTGGTCTGTGCTGGAGTCCCCAAGGGGCGTTTGGATGCAAGCTGAAATCACCTTTAAGAAGCCCATGCCTACCAAGGTACAGTAGAGCCTTTCTGCAATTTTCAGTTGCTAAACTGGGTTAGTGAATTTCTGTTTAATTATTTTCAACTGGTGATGCGTTGTTTTTCTTCTGTTCAAGCTGAGAGCCCCACTCCCACACCCTGTCCACAGCCATGCGCGAGTTATATCCTTCAGTTCTTTTCAGTTTTCTGTCTCTCAGGGTCATGGTCACCTAGGGAGTTTGCTTGTTTAGTCCGTAGATTCCTTGAGGATAGTCCAAAGACAGAGAATATGTGAATAATCCAAGTTCAACAGCTATACTTTAGTTCGAAGCCACAATTCACACACACACACACACACACACACACACACACACACACGAATGCTAGTACTTTCAAAATGTGAAATCAGTGAGCCTGGTTCTACACTGAGGCTTTAAGGTCAACAACCTAAACCTCTAGCTGAACACAGGCTGGGGAAACTCAGTAAAATATGAGAGCCAACCCAGACAGAGAGAATTTAAATAAGGGAACCAACAGCAGCGTATTTGATAGCAATAAGAAAACAAAGAGATCTTTATTGTGGGGAAAATACAAAAGAAAACTGTGATCTCCTGAATTTTACAACTCATAAACTTAAACTGAAGCTTTACAGGTGCAATAAATTCTGTCAACTAACCCAGATGAAATTAGAATGGGAAAATCCATTTTGTTTCATCTGTCAGTTGGTCAGAAGATCTCTCTCATGTACCCTCTGTGCAAAAAAGAAGCTAAAAGAAAGTTCCTTCCTACAAACAGTTGCCTCACACAATGGGAGCTCAATAGATAGCACTGAAGAATGGATGGGTCAGTTGATCATGTTCATTAACTAGGAATTACCCAAAGTCCAGGCTCCCCAGGGGAAGATACGTGCCTAGCAGAGCTGTAGAACCTTCTTCATAAACACTAATGGCCCAAACTTCTCTTAGCTATAACCATCTGGACAGAACCATAGCTTTGTCTATAACTTTCTGTTAAAGAAGTTTTGTACACCATTCCCATCATAACATTGCTTGGTTACTCTTAGTTCATTGGAATACCCACCAAAGCATGATTAAATCTTTACAATGATTAATCAAAGATCTTTGAAAATATTTACAAAGTTCTTTTTCATTGCTAGGCAAGAAGAAATTATGATTATAATGACATGGCAGCCTCCTTGACTTACTGATTTCTAAAAGGGTCAAACCAATTTATGATACCTGTAGCAGAATATAAGCACACAAGTTTTATCACAATCTTATAAGCACTGATGGTATTGGGTTTTTTTTTTTTTTTTGCGGTACGCGGGCCTCTCACTGTTGTGGCCTCTTCCGTTGCGGAGCACAGGCTCCGGACGCGCAGGCTCAGCAGCCATGGCTCACGGGCCCAGCCGCTCCGCAGCATGTGGGATCCTCCCGGACCAGGGCACGAACCTGTGTCCCCTGCATTGGCAGGCGGACTCGCAACCACTGCACCACCAGGGAAGCCCTGGTATTGTTTTTATGCTGACTAAATAGGTTGTTGTAGGTATCCCCTTCTTAATCCCATCCTATTTTGGTCACCTGACTAAACTGAGCTATTTGATTCATCCCCCTGAGCAACAGAGGAAACAAATTGATGTTTCTGGTGCCAAGTTCCAACTCCTAGCCTAGGCTTATGTTTTTTAAGCCTATTTCCTAACCAGTTCCAAACATTTCCTGAATGAGACTATCTTTCTATAAATGTCATCTCACATTTGCAGCATTTTTGCGTTTCCTCTTTGATCTCTTAGTCCTTCCCTGCGCCCCTTAGGGATCCCAAAGGCTTACATTCTTTCCCCATTACCAATTATTTAACTCTCTCAAGTACTTATGGCAACACACACACACACAGAGCAAACATGCACCAGACCCACATAATCAGAGAGACACCAGATCCACATAATCAGGGATGCACCAGAAAATAATAGAATTTTTGTTGTACTCCACACCCTCTGTTGCTAATGTTTCAAAAAAAAGGAGAATATAATAAACATTTCATTCATTTATTTGACTTTATTCATTCATTTATTTATTCCTTAATTCAACCATAATTTATTAGGTATATGCTCAGTGCAGGGCATACAAAGATGAATGAGGCTCAGATCCTGCTTCTGAGAATGAGATCACAGATGATAGAACATTAAGATACAGATACATAAAATAACTACCAACAGTACAATCTCAGTGTCTCACAGAAGGGCTATATAGAAAAATAGAGGAGTAGTTCTACCAATTGGACATATAAAAAATAGTGATTGGGCTTCCCTGGTGGCGCAGTGGTTGAGGGTCCGCCTGTCGATGCAGGGGACACGGGTTCGTGCCCCAGTCCGGGAAGATCCCACATGACCCGGAGCAGCGGGGCCCGTGAGCCATGGCTGCTGGGCCTGCACGTCCGGAGCCTGTGCTCCACAACGGGAGAGGCCATGACAGTGAGGCCCGTGTACCGCAAAAAAAAAAAAAAAATAGTGATTAATAGAGGCCCAGCTGAGCTGGTGTTCGTAGGGTTAGCGTTCAGGCCATGCTGGATTCTAACTCCTGCTCATGCCTCACCCCACTCCTCCCTTCTCCCCAACGCTTAGCCCTCCCTCCCTGCCTCCAACCCTCCTCCCATCCGCTACTCACAAAACATGGGTGTTAGTAATCTGCCTGCTCGTCAGAGTGAGTGTCTGCTCTTACCTGACTTCCATGGAATGGGAGCAAGCCCCCCAGCAAATAAGGGTGCCCCAGAGAATTTGCCCTTTCTTCTTTGGCTGACTTCCACCCCTCCCAGCGACCACAGAGACCCTCCCCAGCCATTTCAGGAAAACTGGATCTAGACCCAGTTGGGGCAGAGAAGTTCTTATAGCCTATTCAGGGATTTGGCCCCAGTGCAGGTGAGGAGACGGTAGGTACAGTTCAATGCCAGAAAACTCTGGACACATAATCTGAAGGTGGCTAGTAGTTTTTGGCGGGTCCCTTCTAAACAGAACCAGCTCAGAGAGTGAGAGAACCATTTGACATCCATAGAGGCAGCATTGAGTAAGGCGGGAAACTAAAGTTCACTGACTTATGTAACACATACAGGTGGAAACAAACATACAGACAGTATCTCAGAGAAGGGACAAGATGAAAAGCCAGAGTTTCCCTTAACCACCCCCGAACGCCAACTCCAGTTCTACTTCTTTTTCTAAAGGGTTTTTCCTGATTTTTTGATGCCTTTCTCTATAATTCTAAATATTCTATTTCCACCTTATTTCTTGCTTCATTAACCTTAGCAGTATCTGCTGACTCCCTGCTATGAAAGATAAGAAATTTAGCTTATTTGCACTATTTCCTTTTGTTTTCTCTCTCCTCCTCACAATTTTTAGTTATATTTTTAACTTTTCTCTTGGTTCCCTTTGTAACTTTAATACACCTAACCATCTATTTTTGGTTCCATAAACTTTAGGTAGTGTCCCTTGACATCCCACTATGTACAGTGAGTGCATTTTCACCCCTCTATTTCCCCTCACCTTGCTTGCCTGCTCCACCTCTCAATTCTCTCAGCTATACAATTGCTTTTACACGGTCATGGCTTAAAACATTTATATTCCTCCAGTGGAGCCTTCAGTGCCTTGCCAATGGCAGGATTTCCCAGTATGGGCCCCCTTGGCATTTAGAAGAGGACAGTTCTGCCTTTGTGGGGGGCCATGCCTCACACGGTTGGGGTTTTGACATCTGCAGTGACAGCAACAACCCAAATTATTTCCACACATTTCCAAATGGCCCCAGAGGTGCGTGCAATTCTCAGATGAGAACTGTTGCTCTCTAAGCTGATTCTGAAAGTTGAAAATAAGAGCCAACCCCACCTGCAGTCCACGCCTGCCACCTCCGATCTGCGCTCTGCCCAGAGGCAGGGTGATGATGAGGAAGCCTCCCGTGCAGTGACCCCCTGGCTTCCCGTTGCTCTGAGGGAAAAGGCTCTCATGCTCTGACACGATCCCCTCCCCAGCTTGGCCGCTTCTCCCTCCATTCTAAGCCCATTGCACTCAGTTCCTGGAACATACTGCGCTCTCCCACTTTGAGCCCTTGCACACATTTCCTCTGCCTAGACTCTTGTTAATTCAGTCATGGCTTGAACGTCCCTTCCTCAGAGACCCCTCCTCTGGCTCACTGCCCAGGATAGGTTAGGGTGCCCTGGGCCTCCTGGGCCTATCCTGCGTCGTCTTGGAGACAGGATAGCACAGCAATTAGGGATAATGACACAGGAGTCTCTCTGGCTTCAAATCTCCACTCTACTACTGAAATGGCTTTGCCATCTTAGTTTCTTTCCTTAATTGAGGTATAATTGACATATAACATTATATTAGTTTGAGATGTACAACATAATGATTTGGTATATGTATAGACTGTGAAATGATCACCGCAATGTTTACTTAACGTCTGTCACCTCACACAGTTACAAATTTTTTTTCTTATGATGAGCACTTTTGTTTGTTTGTTTGTTTTGTTTTGTTTTGTTTTTTAAGCGGTACGCGGGCCTCTCACTGTTGTGGCCTCTCCCGTTGCGGAGCACAGGCTCCGGACGCGCAGGCTCAGTGGCCACAGCTCACGGGCCCAGCCGCTCCGCGGCATGTGGGATCTTCCTGGACCGGGGCACGAACCCGTGTCCCCTGCATCGGCAGGCGGACTCTCAACCACTGCGCCACCAGGGAAGCCCGTGATGAGCACTTTTAAGCTCTACTCCCTGAGCAACTTTCAAACACACAGTACAGTGTCGTTAACTCTACTCACCATGCTGCATGTTTATAAGTTTACAGTTGAAGAAACTGAAGTTTCAAAAAGTTAAAATAGTCCTATTCTTGCTGTTGCATTGCCACTGTCCCTCAAATTCCAGACAAAATCCTTAACAGTTATACCTCAAAAATACATCTCGAATATGCCCAATTGTGTCTCCCCAGCCACCTAAACTGCTTCGTATCTTTCTATCTGGTTTTTCTGCTTCCACCTTGCTCTCTGTATGCTCTCATGCAGCCACCAGAATCATCGTCTTGAAACAGAAACAGGATCAGGCCACTGTCCTGCATGAAACTCTCCTATTGTCTTTAGAATAAAGCTCCCTTCCCTCCTGTGGCTGATGAGGCCATGCACAATCTGGTCCCCGCCTCCTCCACTGACTTCATCTCCCTTCACTCTGCCCATGAGCACATAGTCACACAGTCCCCATGGTCACGCTGGCCTTCTCTCTGTCCCCTGAGTCCCAAGGCCTTTCCTTCACCAGGGCCATTGCACTTGCAGTTCTCTCTGCCTGCGATGCCCTGCCCCCATCTATCCTATGTCAAGCCCGGTTCCCATTCTACTGTCCCAGTCAAATGTCTCCTCTTAGAAAGGAACTTCCCTGACCACCCAGTCTGTGACTGCTTTTCCCATCCCCAAGTTATTCCCCATGATATTTCCTAGTTTATTTTGTGCATAGCATTTACCCCAATTTGAAATTTTCTGATTTGTTTGTCTACTTGTTCACTGTCCATTTCTCTTTTCCCATAAAAATATAACAATGAAAAAGGAATAAGTAAAAGAATGAAAGAGTGGACTTTCTAAGGCTGGTAAGTGGCAGCGTTGGGGTTTGAACCGTGGTCTGTAGACTGTCTGAAGCCTACCCTTCGCCGCAGGTATCTTTGGGTGCTCAAGGTCTCCATCCAGTCTTGGGGAAAGCCTGTTCTTATGCAGCTGGAAAAAGTGAGGCTCCCAGCGTGCCTTGGGGCATAGGCACCGTCTGTTATTTTATTCAATTCTCACAGCATTCCCGTAAGGGAGGTAAAGTATCTCCTTTTAGTGCTCTTGGCATTCTAGAATACAAAGTTAGACTAACCCAAGGTCACGTTCTACTAGCAATGAATGCCTAAACTCAGAGCTCACTGAATGTACGTCACTTTGTGGGGAAGACCCTTCCCTGTCTCTGCTTCACGTCCTCACCACGCCATTCCTAAAGCCGGTCAAGTGTGAGTGGTCAAGGCCCAACTCAACGGGAGTAAATGGCTGCCTTTTCACACCTGTTCCCTGGCTGGGAGCCTTGTACTTGAATTTTGACTACACCTGGCCTAATCCTAATCCTGGTGTGAGTTTTCGCTGGTGGAGATGTTTGGTAGATATGTTTGAGTATCTGTGCTGCACAAAATAATAACAATAATCTCTTCCCTTCACATTGCTTCTTACTCTAGCGTGCTTTCATGAACATTATTTTCACCTCTCAGTGAGTTATCATGTGAGATCAGAGCTGAGCGGGGTGACGGGCAGCCTGGACAGAACTGTAAAGTCAAAACTTTCGGCCTCTTTCCCTTTGTTTCTCCTGCCTCGATCCTAATCCCTGCACACTAGCTCACCTGTGCCTTCCCGGGTACCTCCCACTGTGGATGTTTCTTTACCTTTATTTCCATATTAGTTTTTACCCAGACCATTTTAAGGACAATGGGCTGATTCGATTAACAAGTGCCTGCTATGTTCCCTATACAGTCTAATGTTTGATGGAAACTATAATATATATTTCTACTTAAGGAATGATAGCAATGGTAAGAATTTCCCTGAGACCATTCTAACAAAATAGCTATATGGATGGCTGTGTAATGTCACAGCTGCCAACAGCAACAGGAACTTTTATTGAACACTTTCCATGTGCCAGATGCTATGCTAAGCACTCGACATGCATTACTTCATTTGATGCTGCAGCACCCTAGGAAGGAAAGCTGTATAGCCCTATTTAACAGATGAGGAAAGCTTGTGCAGAAAATTAAGGACGTTGTTCAACAGCACACAGCTATTAAGAGGCAGAGCAGAGAGGTAAATCCAAGTCTTATTCAATCCAGAATCCATGCTTTTTATACCATACCTTTATGCACCGCCCCCCCAGCCCTCTCCTGGCTAATGTGGAAAGTGTAGGATCAGATAAGAAGGGGAAGCCAGCCCTAACTCAAGACTTCAAAAAATTTCTAGGGCTTTATTATTAACTCTCTGTTGTTCTATTTTATAAATCACTTTGGCTCCTAGGAGGAGTCAGAATTCAAGGTGGTTCAGCACAGACAAAGGAGATCTGGAGGGTAGAGGGAAGTACAGCATAATGCTTAAGAGACTTGGCTGTGGGCTCTCTGGTGCTTACGCCTTTATAATTGGGGCTAGTTATGTGAATCTTGCTGAGCCTTGCTTTTCTTCATATGCAAAATGAGTGTATTAGTAGTATGTACCTCATAGGATTATGGTGCATCATGTAAAACCCTTAGCATAGTACCTGGCACATAGTTGGCATTAATGTAGCTGGAGAGAGAAAGCAAGAATAAGAGAGAGAAAAGAGAGAATGACAAAGAGACTAAAGAATTTTTTTCCTAGGTCCTGATCCTCATAAGATTTCATAGGTAACATCTCTTTAGTACCTGCGTAATTCTGTACCTGAACTTTTGCTGTGAAGTATTCTTTAAATGAAAATCAGGTCCGAGTTAAATCTTTATTTTAATAGTACTAGACTACTGCACTTACACAATCATGAACTGCCGACAATATATTTGTTAACGTTTTAGAAACATTTTATAAGGGCATGAATCATGAAATGGTTTTCTTGATCTGTTTTTCCTCAGCATGTTACTAAATAGAGAGTAGGTAATCAAGAGTTACCTTGAGACTTTCACACACTAGAGATGGTAATGAGGAGAGGGAACAATTCACTCCAAAGTGCTTTTCTTGAAAGCTAAATGTCAGGAGAGACTAAAGAGTCATTGTCAGAAAGTCTGTAATTATGAAGCACAAACATTAGCCTTTTTTTTTTTTGGATGGCTAGATGTTCTGTTAATGTATGAAAAAATGTTTGAGCCTAGTGTAAACATGCTTTTGGTCCCTCATTTTTTTTTAACATCTTTATTGGAGTATAATTGCTGTACAATGGTGTGTTAGTTTCTGCTTTATAACAAAGTGAATCAGTTATACATATACATATGTTCCTATATCTCTTATGTTCAAATCCTTGGGCTGACATTACGCTTGGTCACTATAGCACCTATATCAGGTCCTGCAATATCGTTTGACTTGAAGCAAGTGTTCCCTTTAACAAAGACCATTAAGTGGTCTGTTAATTAGAGGCACTGGGAGTAACTCAATATCATGTTCATTAAATATTTCTTTTGGAAAAAATGTTAAATGGCCCATAAATGAGAGCATGACCAGGCATTCTCTTTCATCTGGGTCTGGCTTAATGATCAGTTCAGCAGTCATTAAAGTCTGCCTGGTAAACCCTTCTAAGTCTGCATCTTTATTCTGTTGTAAGATTAAAGAACAAACTTCAAAAGTCATTTATGGAGATGGAGAAAACCCCCATCTGGCCAGTCTGAAAAAAATATAAATACATTTTTTTTGACCAGACAAGAAACTTATGTCAGCACTTCTCAGAGTATGTCCCATGGAGTACAAATCCCTTGAGTTATTCCATTGAAAAAGGGTTCTATGGTCCAATGAGTTGGGGAAGTTTTGTATGCTAGATCTCTACTTCTACATACACACATGAAGATTCACCCTGCACAGTAACATGTTAGAAACTCTGGTAAGTTCTACATTAAGGAATCCCGTTCAACCTTGTGTAAGGTGGCAGTTTCCTCAGAGTACTTGACATAGAACCCTTGTGTTGTGCATCATACTACTATCATAGCATTATGTATTGTATGGAAATTGTCTGCTTACCTGCCTACCTAGATTAGCTTACATCAGACTGTAAGCTTCTGGGGAACAGAGATCCATATCTTATTTATTTTTTATTTCTTATGTGAACACAATTTCTGGAACAGAGTGGGTACTCAATAAATAGTTGGAAAGAGAACCGAACTCTCAATGAATATGTGTTGATGGCAAGGAAGAACAATGTAAATACATCAAAGGAAGAAGGAAGATGAACTGTTTCTGCCTTTGAATCATATAAACCATAATCTCTTATAACCAAGCACCTGTGCAATTGGTCCTGCAAGAAATTTGAATGTGAACACTTAAAAGCAGGAACATCCTGCTGGAGTGGATATAAGGATGCACATAAACACATATATGCCAAGTCTGGTTTGGGGCTTTTTATGATGATATTTATTAAAACCAAAAGCTGTAACTCTTTTCTTTGGAACAACTTACATCACACCATTTCCCTATTCCCAAAGACTGATATGAGGTTTTCCCAGCTCTCTTGATTTTCCTGATCCCTTTCCTGTCCCCAACACAGCTTCTCCAGCCTCCATTCTGTGCTGTGGTCCATGGAGCACTCACTTCCACATCATAGTCTCCCCACTCACAGGTCCTTCTGGCTTCTTTACCTTGGTCCCCTTAACCCCTGGGAACCCTCAGCAGCTATTTTCATCTTCTTTTCCCTAAGCTTCTCAGCACAGCTGGAGAAAATAAGATTATTTGCCACTGTCCCCTCCAGGCTGCTGGGATCCATGCTTCTGGGAAAGCCTTTTATTCAGATCATCTCTGACTTCCACTCTCGTTCCGCACCCCAGATATTCAGATCCATTTTCACTCGCAAGTTTCCAACTCAACCCTACCTGCCTCATTCTTAGGATGTGACCTCATGGGTTCAACTCCCAAGAGAATGAAGGCATTGAACACAAGCCCCTTCAATTCTGTTCCTCTCTGAATCCTCACTTGCCTCTCTTTGAATCTGACAGTTGGTTTCTCAGTCAAAACCAACTGGTCATCTATAAGTTGGATTTCATCGTCCTGCCTCCTCTGGGACCTTATTTCATAAATTGTTCCCTCTCTCATAAATTTTCAATTTCCATTAGTCCTTTGCATGCTGCCAACATATGTTGGTCATACAAATGAACAGCAAACCTTCCTTTCACCTTTTTACCCATTTAAGTTGCCACCCTATCCCACTCCTTTAGTCTTCAAACTCCCTGGAACACGTGTCTTCAATTACTTTCTAGGAACCAGTGCAGTTTCTCGTTCTTCAAATCCTTGCCTTCCTCCCCCACTGCTCCCTCAAGGGTTTATCAACAGCAAATATTTCCCATTGATCTTGCTGCAGGAATCATCATACCTGAGAAAATCCTACCCTTCTCTCAAAGTCCATCTCAAGAGCCCCTTCCTCTTTGAATCTTGTATAAGTCATTAGTTTGTATTTTGTTGGGATGAGATTGTATAATAAAAGATCCTAGGTCAGGGCTAGGAAGACTTGGCTTTAAGTCTTGACTCTGGCATGAAATGGCATAAATCAGAATGTCACGTCACCTCTCCATGAAATAAAAACATGTTTTAAGATGTCCACTAAGTCTCTTCTAATTCTTATTATATTTTTAGACTTCTTAATGTCAGGAACTGTCTTTTAATATTGTGCAGCACAGCCCTTGTGGATAGCTTTCTCTATTTCTTTATTTCCTCTCTCAATAATCTTCTCGTTTTAGCAAAAAGTGAATGAAATTTGTCTGTGATTTTGATTTCTGCTTTTAAAATCTTCCTTTTCACTTTGCCCTTTAATAATGAAAATGAAAGTGATGTAAAATATCTAGGGTTCTAAAATTTTTAAAGACAACACTTAGCAGTTCACTTGGATAGAAGAGCAGGTCTAGTAAGTTTCTGGAGAGATTTATAAATAGGTGGCTATTTAATAACAAGACACCCTGCTATAAAGGGACTAAGGAATCAGAAAACCAATGTGTAGATAAGATACATGAGAAAAGATGAATTTCCTATCACATTTCATGATGTCTGAGAACATTGGGAAATGGCTGCTCCAGGATATTAATGTTCCAGCATAATTAAAGCAGGGCAGCTGAGTGCAAAGCAGAAATTGCAAGATCATTAATTTCTGACACAATAATCAACACATTATAGAACAGATTAGGGTGGTTCCATACACAGAGCCAGGAAAATTATACTGTCAAGTGGAATATGTTTTCATGTGAAATTGGATAGAGGAGCTAAGTATGGAAAAGGAGCCTACTGTTGAGTTTTTCCAAGCAAAACTCAGTGTCAGCTGTCAGTCCAGGAATTATAAATTACTTTAAATATGCGTAAGGCAGAGTTGAGATGCTCTGATTTTCCTTCTCTTTCATTTCCTTTCAGATATTTATTGTTGGGTTTCTGTGTTTCATGTTAATTTATAGGGAAATGACTGGAAAGACTGATTAGCACAACTGGTAGTTGCTAACACACAGCTTACATGAGTGTGGTGTTTATGTCAGTGCATTCTTTCATGACTTTCCCAAGGAATTAATTTCATAGAATATGGCTGGATTACCATGTTTGTCCTCCCAGCACCATGGAGATATCTGGGACATTCTTTCCCCATAGTCTTATTAGTAAGCTTAATTAAGCAAAAATGTATTCCAAAGATTGTTTATAAACCTAAAAACACTACCTCCCTCCACACTTCCAGATTCCTAATCTTGTATTTCACAGTCTCACGATGGCTGCCTTTATAGGGAATCTTTTCCCGGGTTTTTTGGATTAGGCAACACTGACTAATTTGCACTTTGAGATTTTCTGGGGATCCTCTGTTTTCCTGAGCTCATAGACCAGGGAAGTATTTGCTGGACACTCTAGGTATAAGCTCAATTCACTTACTTGGAAATTGACAATTCACATATTAGTAAAGACTCGCTACTTTCTCCCACAGAAGAATACCTTATTTCCTTTTGCATAGATATCCCCACCTTTTTCTCCCTCCCTTGTGTGGCTTTCTCTGGGTGTTCTGTGCTCTGTCTTTGCAGTACCTACATCTAGTAGAAGTCTCTCTCCAGGTGGTCAACAAGCTACCTCGCTATGCATCTCCCACCACACCCTGAAGGGTCATGAGCTCCTATTTTCTGTTCAACATTGGCTTACATGTGAATGCAGACAATGCTCAAAGACACATTACTTTTTGTGGCCTGCCTATTTCATCTCGGTCTCTGAACCAAGACATTTAGTTCTCCCTTAGTTTCTTTCTCCAAATAAGGATTGCCTAATAAACATATCTGAAAGGCAAATGTCAAGCCAGAAAAAACAGTTTGCAATGTATACGACAAACTCCTAATACATTTAAGCTTTAAATTTAATATATCAATAAGCAAAACATGAACTAAGGGACTTCCCTGGTGGCGCAGTGGTTGAGAGTCCGCCTGCCGATGCAGGGGACGCGGGTTCGTGCCCCGGTCCAGGAAGATCCCACATGCCGCGGAGCGGCTGGGCCCGTGAGCTATGGCCGCTGAGCCTGCGCATCCGGAGCCTGTGCTCCGCAACGGTAGAGGCCACAGCAGTGAGAGGCATACGGCAAAAAAAAAAAAAAAAAAAAAAAAAAAAAAACATGAACTAAGAAGTAGGAAGGTGGGCAATGAATATATACAGGCAAATCTGAAAAAAAAATATTACTGGAAAATAAATGCACAAACATGTCCAACTTCATTTATAATCAAAGAAATTTAAAAAGTAATAAAATAGCACATTTGTCTATCAAATGGATAAAGATATTTTTAAAACATAATACTCTGGAGTATGATATTTGTATTAATAGCTGCATTCATACTGCCTGTATTGTTCAGTTTATCAATTAAAAAATCTTTTACTTTAGGCCAAAAATAGGTAGATGTATATATAATATAGGAGTTATATATATACTTAAATTTCATTTATTACATATTTATGTATATAATTATATATTTAAGTATATTATATATAAAACATTGCCCTGGAGAGGTGAGTATTCAAGGAAATAGGATTCTCATAAGCTCTAGCGTGAAGGTAAATTGATATAATATTACTAGGCGACAGTTCAATTACCTGTATCAAAAAGAAACACCCCAAACATGCATATCCTTTGACATAACAATTCTAATTCTAGGAATTTATCATAAGGAAATAATCATGGTTATGCACAAAGGTTTATCTACCAATATTCATCACAACAATATTTGTAATATTGCAAAATTGGAAACTGCCTAATTATCTATCAGTAGGGGTTGGTTAACTAAGTTGTAACAGCTAAAAAGGGCTTAGCATTATACAAGTTTTTAGCCACAGCTCTGCCTCAAGTCAGGATCTCCGCTTTGCCCTGGAAGTTAATGAAAATAATCCCACACTGTCTCTATGTCTCATACATGAGCAGGGTGGAGTCATTATTCCTGTTTGGATATTAGCTAAAGTCACTGTCTTCTCCTGACCCAGAGAAATTCATCCAGAGCAGGGGTGAGCCCTTGAGAGTCAAGACAAAGACATAGATTCCGCCTTTTTTGCAATTGATTGTGTTCTCCAAGTCTTCTGGTAGGACTGACGTTTTATATCTCCATCCACGTGTCACAATAGGTTCGTATTATGATGTTCATCCTTGGGCATGACAATTAAATTGATTACATTACATTGCTCAGGGAAGTGTTTGACCAGGGGTCCTCCCTAAGGGAGGTGGGCCAGAGATAAACCACATTGTATGTCCAGGAAGGCATTCACACCTATTTCCTTTAGTGACGATGAAAGGCTTATAGGAAAATTTTATATAATAATGTTCTCATTATTAGGGTGTGAAATTAGATCCTAAAACACTAAAAATGATACCATCTCACCTTTAGTTCTAATGTTCATTTTTTCAGAGTCTTTTCATGTTTATTTTCCATTTAGACCCTCAATACTAATTGTACAGGATTGTGCAGGATCTATGTCCCACAAAAAAAGAGCATGAATTTTGGAGTCAGACAGACCTCACTTCCAAAACAAAGGAAAGGAAGTGAAAATGGGTGCAAATAAAGATAAGATTGAAGGTGTGGATGTAGGGAGTTGAGGGGATTCTTTCCTATGGGCTAAATTTTCCGTGTGGAGCAGACAAGGTCATCGGCTAAGAGAGAGAAGGACGTCAGTGAAGTGAGGGAACACCTGCTGTGGAGAGGTGGGGTTACTGCCTGCGAGGAGAGGTTTCAACATTCACCAGCCCTGAAATTCAGTCACGATCTATGTAAGAATCAGGTTCTGGTGCCAGGTGATGGAGAACTCTTTATAAACATACATAAGGCAAAATGACAGGAAGCTAGTTATAAATACAGGTCAAAGACATACTTGTCCTCTGCTATTAATTGGGGCGTTTCAAGCCTTTCAGAATCGTATTCTAAAATACCTAAAGCAAAAAGGAGAAAATGAGCAGATTGGTATAATGAAATATGCTCTATCAGATATTCGGAGTGTCATGTTTCATGGCTGGGTCTACAGCTAGTTGTTATATGACCTTGAGCTCATATCATAGGGTCTCTGGGCCTTTTCCTCATTCTAAAAAATATCTGATTCTGAGGTCTCTTCTGGAAACTCCTTTTCCTTTTCAGTGACCAAATGAATTGAAAATAATGCAGATTTCTGAAATCACTGAGTTGAGAGATCTGGGTATTTACCACACAAATAGCAATGAAAAACTTTGGCTGCTGATCTGCAAATCTACCACAGGGTGCCCTCTACCCTAAAATGGAAGGCTCTTAGGAGCAGAAGGACTCATGCTGGGTAAAGCTGGAAGCTGTTCAGTCTTTGTTGCTTGTGAAAGCCAAGAGCTGAATTAAATCAGATGGGTCTTTAAAAAAAGAAGAAACAAAACAGATGGATCTTTTAAGAAAAAAGTGTTGGTCAGCTAAAGACTTATTTAAAAACACATGGTCATTCTGCCTTTTGTGGGATCTGAAGACCAAATATAGTATCTTCAGGAGGCATGCTGTTACGGTTTAGCAACTATTTCCCCAAACATGGCTGGGATTCTAAAAATACTAAAGTCTTATACTCATTTTTCTAGATAAAGCTCCACTCAGCCTGTCTTTAGGGATTTGTGAAAATTCCACCCTTTTAGCCAAGTGTCTAATGTCCGAATTTTTGTTTTGCTTTATGTTTTTTTTTTAATTCTCTTAACAACTTATTGTCAAACAGTTAAATGAATGCAGTTGCGTTACATAGTATAGTATATCCTGCAATTGTGTCAAAAGCATCTTAATGAAGGGCTCTGGAATTCCACTGACTGGATTATAGTAATTTTGTGAGTAATTATTCCACCAGCTCTGCAGTCGCCATATCCAAATTTATCTGTGCAAATGATTCCAAAAGATTTCAAACCTCGTCAGAATAGAAGTTAAATTTAACCCAGAATCAAACCCTCTGGTAAATTGTTGAGGTCCACTGCTTATAACAAGGACCGAACTAGGTTTGTTTTCAAACATGGGTAATTTATGGTATTGTTGGCATAGGATTGAAATGTTTCGATGTGAAGATAGGAGGCCATTTCTGGAAACTATCATTCACATACTAATTATAGGCCCAACTGGGGCTCTTCAATTGGTAAAGTAGGTGGTGGATTAACCCAACAACCTGGCCAGCGATGTCTCTCTGGAAGGCCATGAAACTACTTTAAAAGTCAGTGAAAAACCAGTCAGTTCAGCCAGTGTTGAGCTCTTTAATACCAACGATGTTTTTTTAACTATACATCAAAGGTGTGTGGTTCCCTGCAAAAGATTTCATTTCTTCCCTCCCTCAGCAAAGTCCTATTCATTGTGTTGGGTACCACTTAAACTATGATACTTAATAAAGTTGTAATTAGTAACCCTAATGCTTTTTCTTTCCTGTGTGCTTTAATCAAGAACTTTTCTGGACTTTTACAGGTTTAGGGGCAGTCTAGCCCCAGTCTTGTGGCTGCGTTTCTGTACAGACTCTCTCTCCACCCCACTGTCCCCACCCCCTGGGAGAGAAAAACTTTAGGAGACAATTAAAATTTGTATACTATGAGGAAAATTTTCTCAGTTACCCTTAGGATTTGCTCCCTGTCATTGTGTTATTTTGAGGGAGTAGATCATTCTTTTTTGAAAGGGAGGCAAGTGAAAACAAAGAAGATACTTTATTGCCCTTTGACAATCTGCAGTTTTCTGAAGCAGGAAATTGGAAGAGTGAAGCCCTGATCATCTCCAGGATGATTATTCAGCTGGAGTGTCAGTCCATCTCCCTTGCTTTTTTGCTCGTTTGCCTTTTCTTTCCAGGGCTTGAGGATATTTCATTGCTCCTTAGAACTACCACCTGGTGATGTGCAGAGGAAAAGAAAACTAATTCAATCTAGCCTGCTTTTAACATGTAAACAACTGTCCTGCTCTGACTGGGAAGAATTAACAGGTTGAAATTGACAGAGAATCCAAAAAGGAGGTAACAGATCTGAAAGTTCCTCACATAGGGACTACACATAATAGAAATTTAGCAAGTGGGGTTTGATAATCCACGTAGCAGTTTTCTACCACCCTTGACTGGTGGTTCTCAGCCAGAAAAGATTTTGCCCTGGCCTCCCTCCCCAAAGGGACATTTGGCAGTGTCTGGAGACATTTTTGATTGTTATAACTTGGGGCTGATATTGGTATCTAGTGAGTAGAGACCAGGAATGCTTAACATACTGCAATGCACAGGGCAGTCCCCTACAGCAAAGAATTATCTGGCCCCAAATGTCAATAGGGCTGAAATCAGAACACCCTGCTGTAGATAAATGAGCATGTGCAATGTCTAATTTTAATATGATAAGAAGTAAGTTAAATCATGTTTTTGATCCTTACTTGACTATATTTAAAATTATTTGTTTGCAAATATGTATTTATAGCTCTCTGCATTCACTGCCTATTTGTATTTCCAAAGTTAGTCTAGCTAAGTTTTCTCAACACTTAATATTCTCTATCAAAAAAATTTTTAAAGTATCACTAGTCCCTAAGGACTGGAACCTTTAGTGCACTGAAACAAATTCATTTACACAAATCTAATTTGCCCCTAACTTTTAAGAGATTTGCATAAAATCAAGAACACCTGTCTAAGAAACAGCAATTTACTTTGTCCCTCTTCTCCCCTCTTAAATAGATATTAGTATATATTCAAGTTGCCTAAGATTTTTTCCCAGTCTTTAGAGATATTCTGTTTACTTTGAGACACTGCCGAAAATGAAATAAACACTGTTTTAAAAAAAAGATCTATAAATAAACAAGAGATTAATCCCCTTAAGAACTTAGACTATGGGCAATTTCCTTCTTGTCACATTCTTAATGGGTCCCAGGGACAGAGTTCTTAAGAACAGACCGAAATGTTTGGCTTTCTCTTCTCCTGTGTCAGCCAGGCCCAATCCTCAGCTTACCCAGTCACCAACTACGCTAAAATAACCTCTCCACCTCAAGAGGCCCTTAAAATGCAAGATGGCGGCACAAGAATAGGAGATGACATTATCAGCATTATTTATAGCAGGGTGGAAATCCAATGTGTTAGACCAAACAAGCTGATCTTGTCACGTTTCTTTTGTGTGTTGGAATGCTGATAGACAACTGCCGAACAGATCTGAGGTTTGAGACCTTAGTTTGAATCTAGTACATAGCTGACTGACTTTGTGGCTCTTTTATCAGTATTCTAAGTGTAGAAAGAGTTCTAAGATAGAAATAACCTAGTGGCCTGCTGTTGTCCAAAACATCTTTAGCATTTCACTTAACCTACTGTGGCAGTTCACAGATTTGTTTGGAACATCCAAAAGGAGCCAGGAAGCTCTATCCAGTGGAACTTTCTACAGTGAGGAAAAGTTACATATCTGCCATAACCAGATCACTGGCTTTATGTGGCTATTACGCACTTGAAATGTGATTAGTGCACCTAAGGAAATGAATTTTAAATTTTATTTAATTTTCATTTAAATAACCACATGTCCTCATGGCTACTATAATAAACAGTGCCAATCTGAAAAATAGTAACTCATTATTCCACATCTTCATTATAGATATTTTGATTCCTTCTTCTTTTCTCTCAATTATAAATATAGCAAAATTAAAGAATGTTTAGAAAATGAAAGGAAATTCTATTCAATACCTGTAATTTATGAACCTAACAAAATTGTTATACATTTGGTAAATTTTCAGGGTTTTTTTCTATGTATTTTTAGATGAGTTTGATATAATTTACCTTATTTTATTTTGCTTTATTTTATCTATTATAACCAGCTTTTTTTCACTTAACATTATGAAAGGAATATATTTCTCTACTACTAAAAAATATTCACAAGCTATCAGAGTTAATGATTGCCTATTTCTTAGATCTTAGCACCATGATTTGTGTATTTCCTCTGTTTTTGAAATCTTGGGTTCTTTCATTTGTTTGCTTCCTTGCTTGCTTGGTTTTATGGTCATTATAAAATAAGGCTGTAGTAAACATGTGAAAGCATGTTTACATTTCTCCTCTTTAAGATATGTTTACCTGCCAAATGTTTGAGTCTTATTTAGGTAATAATTTACATGATGAATCATTTCACTACCACAGAATCATTTTGAAAAAGTACTTTTTCACTATTCATGTGAAAAACAGACCTTAAAGAAGCGAAAGGAAAAGAAAGCCAAGTCTTTTCTAGCTGCAGCACTATTAATTCAGTAAATTACGAGACAGATTACTATTCCTTCCCATAGAACAGGAAGAATTGCTGATAAAATGTAACTGTACTCAGGGCTGATGCCATAGACCTCTGCTTTGCAAATGGGGAACAAGTTCCCACACATAAATCCTACAAGTAAAATATTTTACATAGTCAGATCATCTCTAGAATTTATAAAGATAAGAAAATTAATGGAAGTTAAATTTAAAAACCCAAAACGCCCCTTTTATTTTGTTCCTTGTAAATGCATATATTTATATACTATTACATCTCCAAACTATCCTTTTTATAATTTAAAGTAATATGAATACAGTCCAAGTAAACTTTCACACATCTTACGATTAGGAGTTATTCTGAAGATATTGGCCTAAGACATTTTATATTTTGCATAGTGATAAACTGTCATGAGATTTTTCAATTTCTTTTTAAATAAATTCTATATTCTGGTGGCTCTGATCATCAAAGAGCAGATAGATCCTATTGATAACACAGATAAATTGAAGACATAGCATACTGTATATTAGAACCTAAAAAAAATCAAATGTTCTCATTATTCATAATTTGGGTTGTACTTTCTATAATATTTCTTTGTCTTTTTTGAATCAAGATTTGTATTTGAGGGATTGACCATGGACTGAATGACCTTGTTCTCATTAAGCATTAGGTTATACCTGTGAAGCAGCTTTATAAACTGCAAAGTACAGTGAAAATCTAGTATAAATGTTTTGAAAAGTGCTCTTTGCTCATCCTATACATGAAAAGGAGACTTTTAAATTGGCTTAATGGAAAGAAATCCAAGACTTTTCTCTCTCTCTCTGGCACAATGAATTTAATAATTTATAGTAGAGATTTATTTTTCCTTCACATACAGCAGTAAAAATGTTTGGCCTGATAAAATAACTGCATTTAGGGCTTTTATTAGTGATAACACTCAGGGACATAGATCTTTACTTTGGAAATGGAACTTGGGTCTCCAGATAGCAAATCACTGGGACTTTGTTCACTCTATGAATGAAGCACATTGACAGAAAGTCACTTCCAAAAAATCAATAGTGTGTTTACACTGGAAATGTTTGTAAAAAAGCTTGGACTGCCATCCACCCTGTATGCACTTTGTGGATTATCTGGGGAAAATATTTAAAAGTTGACTGGTTTTCCTCTGCCACCTAGTTAACTTCTTGCTTTCCTCTCCCAGTGTTTTAAAAAATGCAAACTAATTTCAGCATTAGTGTACACAACATATCATTGTGAGCTTGGTTCTGCTGAAAAAAAGAAGAGAAGTAGTCCCAGGGTCATATATAAATGGTTAACCATGCCACTGTGATCTGTGTTGTTCACAGACAATGAAGAGGTGCCTGTAGTTTGCTTCTGCACATCTGTTGTGCCAAGTACATCCCAGGTCATAAGAGTTTCCAATTTTCAGTTAACAGAACTCACAGTTTTACTTTTCTGAATTGCAGGTGGTTTTCATGAGCCTGTGCAAAAGTTTTTGGGACTGTGGACTTGTAGCCCTGGATGACATTACAATAGAATTGGGAAGCTGCTGGTCTCCAGGTAAGATGGAGGTCATTTCAGCTTTCTTTTGTCTCCCTGGCCGATTCATGGCATGTCCTGTTTCTCTAAGAACATACCACGTACATTTAATCTGTGCTAGTCTGTCCTTTGCTTTTCTTGCCAGAAGTGCCTCTCTCATTTAGAAATGATGCCTTGAATGCAATGTGTGACTTTGTACATATGACTTGACCCCTGTATCTTCATCTATAAGAGAGGTGGTAGTACCTACCTGAAAAGTAGGGATAATACACTTAAATTCCCTAGTGTAGGACCTGGCACAAAACAGTGCTTTAAAAACAAATACCTTCTGGGCTTCCCTGGTGGCACAGTGGTTGAGAGTCCGCCTGCCGATGCAGGGGACGCGGGTTCGTGCCCCGGTCCGGGAAGATCCCACATGCCGCAGAGCGGCTGGGCCCGTGAGCCATGGCTGCTGAGCCTGTGCTCCGCAACGGGAGAGGCCACAACAGTGAGAGGCTTGCGTAACGCCAAAAAACAAACAAACAAACAAAAACAAATACCTTCTATTATAATTCCTTCTGTTATTATTATTGTTGTTGCCTCATACGCATGCAGATTTTCAAGAAATATTGATGAAATTGTTATTATACATAGACGAGGCTAAACATCATTTCTAAATGATAATAAATAAATATTTTCCAAGTGAATTAAATGACAGTGGAACAATTGAGCAAGCATTGATGATAGTGACAAATATTGTGGCTGTGTGTTGGGCATTATGTCTAATGAGAAAATTGTGCATACCGCAACCCAAATCATTGGTTTCTATCTACTAATTACCACTGCATCCTAAGTCTCAGGGCATCCATTTCTTTAACAAACAGGCAAATTGTGGCATCAATTTGGCACCAGAGAATAATCTCCATGTTTATTTAATTAAAAGATAGTTTGTTTGTAGTTGATTTGTGTGGCACTGCAAGAACAACATAAAACAAGATAAAAATCTCTACACTCAAGACGTAGAAAAGGTAATGAGGCTTCATTAGCTTGCAGTGTATATAAAATAAAATGAAGTAAAATAATTATCATGCAAGAGATGGAAAAGATAAGCTATTTATTAGAGAATCTAGATGTAGGGAGGTACAACCAAGGAAGTTCCCAGGAGGTTGGGAGGTGACACCACTCTAATAATAATCATTATTACAGTTATTGAAGATAGCACCCAAAGACATAAACATTTGTTTTTGGAAATGGAAAATAAGCCTCCAGGTAGCAAAACACCAAGTTCTAATATATATTTAGCTAATATTTATTGAGAACTTCATGTTCTAAATATTTTACATACATCATCTTATTTAATCCTCACAACCCCCTGAGGTGGATACCATTAATACTCCCACATTACAAATAAGAATGCTGAGACACAGAAAAATTCAGTAACCTGCTCCACACATACTAAGCTATGTCTCCAAAATCACATTTAATTCTTTCACATTCTCCCCCTCCTCCAAAGCAGCTATAGAGTTGCTCTGAGGATTCCCTTCACTCATTCTGGATTTCTGAAGAAAGCTCCTGCATGCCGTTTTATTATTTTTATGTTTCCATAAAGGCAACATACCTCCAATTTTCAGAGCTTTATAAGCTCAGTCACACAAATAAATTCACAAGTCAGAGAAAGTTTCTTTCTCAAAGTATTCCCATACTTTTGGATCTAGATTTCTGATTGTTCTCTGCCTCTCTGGCAGAACCTAGGGTGGAGTCCAGCCTCTAGCTGGAGGCACCAGCATGGCTTAGGTGGGCTTCTGGTGAGGAGACTGCCTCTTCATGTGGGGCATGTGGCCAGACGACACCCATACGTGCAGCACGTGCTTCCAGTGAGCCTTGGAATACATATTCATTGAAAGAGCCTCAGCAATCGCAACACCTGCTGTTTCCTTGCAGAGAAGCTTCCAACTCCACCTGGAGAGTGTACTTTCGAACAAGATGAGTGTGCATTTACTCAGGAGAGAAGGAACCGAAGCAGCTGGCACAGGAGGAGGGGAGAAACTCCTACCTCCTACACAGGACCAAAGGGAGATCACACTACTGGGGTAGGTGAGTTATGCCACATGGTGCTGTTTCCTAAGGAAACCAGAAATAGCATTCTAGGGGTCATTTACCGCATTTTGAAATGGGAAAAATGATGTGTCTAGAATAAACTGCATGTGGGATACTACACATGTGGGGTAGGTAATTCAGTATGTGCATTTAAAATCATTCTTTCTGTTTATTACATTGCTTATATATCTTGCTGCAAAAAGGACTTAAAGAGCTTACAACAATATGCACACAAATATAATTTAATTAGAGGTAGGTTTAAAAATAAAAGAGAGATGGACAAAAATGAAAAAAAAGTATATGATGATGTAAACTTAAGCCCAGGACTGAGACCTAATATAGAAATATGCTGGCAGACAGGGGAGGAGATATATCAGTTTGAGCCCTCACTTTCTAGAAACTGAAAAAGATGGAAAACTCATCTGTACAACATGATTTACAGTGTTCTTAGGATAGAAACAGATGAAGCAGTCCATCAATGGGTGGAGGCAATAAGGAGGTGCATTTTCTGTAGAAAATGTATAAACTACAATAAACTAGGCTAAAAGTTGATCTACTTCTTATTATCACCATGTGTCAGCAATTGTAAACAATGTCAGTGATAAAAATACTCCCTAAAGAACAGACGTTTCTCACTGACCCTCTCAATTTTACTTGGTATACCAGTTGGATAACAGCACATCATTTGGCCCAGAAGAAAAGAACTATCCCTGATACTAAGATTATAGAGATATTTCCTGAAGGGTCCTTACAGAGGGTTGCATAGTGCTGCTTCTTATGATCTACCTCAAGATAAGTCTAGGGAATAACACCACAGAGCAACCTATAGCATAACCTATTTGTTGAATTGGCTTAATTTGGTAGGGTGCAATCAGGAACAGCTTTGTTTTTTCTTTCTAACGCTCTCTTCAGACATACCCTAGAGAATTCTCCCTTCCCCATCCCTTGGCAAATCCCATAGCTTCTCAGTCTGGTTGAGGTATAGGAGCCGCCACACATTCAGGTATGTTAAAAAGTCCAATTCAAATTAAAACTTCAGTTTCTCATTCAATCAAATCATCTTTCTCCCTCAGCATGGGCCTGATTCACAGTTTGGAGATGATAAAAGGGAAGACTCTCTGTGCTTTAACTGTGTTTAACTTCCTCCTCTGCCCCTCATCTTCATGATCCTTTAGGCAGAGTGAGTGGAGGAAGGATTAAAAGAAAATAACTTTTTAAATGTTTGGTGCTGTTTCAAATTCTTTCTTGGATATTGAATACCTTCTGTTATG
Source organism: Hyperoodon ampullatus (assembly GCF_949752795.1). Taxonomy (NCBI): domain Eukaryota; kingdom Metazoa; phylum Chordata; class Mammalia; order Artiodactyla; family Ziphiidae; genus Hyperoodon; species Hyperoodon ampullatus. The sequence goes on from NC_136919.1 coordinate 78,073,190, forward strand.
ACAGATATCTAAATACTGCCTCTTTTGCATCTTACCATTTTTGGCACTGTACTCTCTGGCTGATCTCCTATGGCTACCCCCTCTTCCCCTAGCACTTGCACTACAGAGGTACAACTCACACAGATTTTCTGCTTACGTTCCTCCTGGCACTTTTGACTTGGGTCCTTCTGAGAGCCTTTGGTTCCAGCCACCTTCTCAGTGAGTATCCATTTGGCCTCGGACCCTAAATGCACCTTTGCCTGACTAAGAAGAAGATGTGCAGCTTGGTCCTCCCACTGACCTCTCTTTCCTTCCTGTTGCTTCGGAGAGTCTGGGACAGTGTTGCATCAGTTAGGGAGGCTGTTGAAGAGATTCAGCCTTGGTTCGACCAGGTTCCAGCACTGAGTAGAAGATTCTAAGAGAGATCTAAGAGTGTGTGAGACTATATCTGGAAAGACAAGGAAGTTAAAAAAGATGACAAAAAAGACTTGTATATGTTAGGACTATTTTGGTTGGGAACAGTTTGTTACCCTTTGTAACAGAAAGAAAGGCCATTTCAGGGCCGACTTCAGGCATAGCTTGATGTAGGGGATAAAACTATGTCACTGGGATCAGTCTCTCTCTCCATCTCTCTGCTCTGGTTTTTCTGAGTTGGCTCCAATCTCAGACAGGCTCTCCTCTCATGGTAGCAAGAAGCTACAGCAGCTGCAGCCTCATAGCCTTTCAACACTGAATCTAGTGAAAAGAGATAACTCAAACCAACAAACAAAAAATGAGTCTCACTAGCTCTGATTGGCAGTGTATTGAGGGCAGAGTACTATCAAATTCCTGTTTGAATCCCCACAGGGCTTACTGTTTGACCTTATACACTACAGAGGCTCAAAAATGTCCATGGAGTGAATAAATGAACCTACAAGCCTTCACTGATGTATATGAGAATAACTAACCATTTAGTTAGCAAGACCCCTAGAAAATGTGATAATGGGGAGAAACTAAATTACAAGAGGAGTAGAGAAAGATCAAGAATAAATCAGCTTTAGTTCGAGTCCATTGTAATCATGATGTTGTCTGTATGTATGTTTTTCTGGGGGAGGGACTTGATAGCTTTTCTTCCATTTCTCAGGAACGCCAAGAAGGCTAGCAACAACAGATCTGAGAAGAGGGCCATGCTGTGGTGGACTGCCACAGGGGAATTCTCTGGGTAACAGGCCATGCCATGTCTTAGACACGGAAGAGAGGACAAAACAAAAATAGTGAGCAGTGGAGAAAGGGAGTCTCTGAAAAGGGCAAGGAAGGTCACCAGGCCTGGTTTTAACAGACCCATGAACTATGGTATCAAGGCTGCCCACTCACTAGGTATAAGCCCTTGAGAAAGTTACTTAAAATCTCTAAGTCTCAGTGATGTCATCTAGAAAATGAGAATAGTTATAGCTACTTATCTGTTGGCTTACTTCAAAAGATGGTTGAGTTTAAACTTGTTTAACTTGTAGATGACATTCTACCTTCTCCCCATACACAAAATCTATGAAAGTCTTACAAAAGCGCATGCAGTAGAAACTCCATTACTCATCATTTTGCTCCTTTATTTACCTTGTTCCTGGTTTAAGGGCACATGTTAGTTAACTTGGTGTGGCTTTGTTTAAAGAAAATTGTATGATTGTGTTTGCTTTGTCTCTTTGAAAACTTTGAAGAATGTTTCAGCTGGTTGGGGTGAAACTTCATAACAAAAATTGTAATGCAAAAACTTCTTAGTGTGTTCAATACTTATTCCAAGAAAATAATTGACACAGTGTACAACACAGAGAATTCTGGTTTTGTATTATTTTTTTTTCCCAGTAAATTGCTTCTAGGATTTGCCTTCTTCTCCATCCTTCATTTCACCTGTCTCAATGCAAACTTCCTAAAGGTTCTCAAGACACCTTTCAATTTTCTACCCATATAAAATTTTTTACAGATTGTATCTTTTTATTCCTATGTACAACAATGCAGAGGGGTAGCAAATTTTGCTATGTGGTGCCCAGGGTACCTACAGATATAGCACTTGAGTTTTATGTCTTGGTTTTGTTCTTTAAGTTACTTTAACAGTTATTCTACTGAGGAAATAATAATATCTAATGATCATTTATGGAGCGTTTACCACATGCAGGCACTGTGCTGGGACCTTTATATCCTGTCTTAGTCAGTTTGAGTTGCTATAACAAAAATACCATAGACTGAGAGGCTTAAATAACAAACATTTATTTCTCACAGTTCTGAAGGCTGAGAGGTTCAAGATCAAGGTGCTGGCAGATTCGGAGTCTGGTGAGGGCCCACCTCCTGGTTCATGGACAGCAGTCTTCTTGCTTTGTCCTCACGTAGCAGAAGAGGCAAGGGAGCTCTCTGAGGACTCTTATAAGGGCACTAATCCCATCTATGAGAGCTTGGCCCTCATGACCTAATCACCTCTCAAAGATCCTACCTCCATTACCATCATATTGGGGATTAGGATCTCAACATATAAATTTCAATAAATAAACATTCAGTTGTTAACACATCCTTACCACAACTTGTAAAGTATGTGAAAGTGTCCATTTTTCATATGAGAAAACTGAAGGTTGGAGAAGTGCCTTTCCAGGGCCACACAGCAATAAGTGGTAGAGTAGGGACTGAATCTCAGGAATGTTGGGCTCTAATGTCCATATTCTTTCCACACTGCCTCACCACCAGAGTTTCCCAGCCTACACGATAGTAAGAGACCACACATGACCTGGAACAGTTGTGACAGCTGATACGTGAAAAGCACAATTCTTCACTTAGCAGCATAATCTCACCCCTATTACCCTTCACACCAAAGAGGGGTGTCTGCTCTTGGAAAGGATATATTCAAACTGATGGTAGTTTTAGACATCCACTGAAATGTATCAAGCAGAAAGTATCTAAATTTTTTCTGACCTGTTTCTAGTGTCAGTGAACAAATATTGTCAGTCTAACTCCAGGACTGCAGCCCACACACCCACTGTGTATCCTAAACCTTCAAAGGGTGGCTTCCCCTTTTCCTGGCCTCTAATGGCCTAATGTGGGCTGATATATTGGCTCTCAGATTACGGTATGACAAGGATCACCCATTCGAAAATTAAAGCATAAGCAATTAAAGGCCCTTTTAAAACAATTGTTTGTTTGTTAAAACCACCAGTGTCATAAGCTACATGTGCATAATGTAAGATGAAACATCTTAGAACTGGGGGCAACCATAAATGTTATTTAGTGTAGGGTATCTACGATCTTGATTTATTCCATGTTTTCTGAGGACCCACTATGCATTAGGCACCACGTAATTGCTGCAGAATTACAATAAGTAATGTAATAACAGTTAAGTTCTAGAGATGATGGAACCATGCAGAGAGGAACAGTTAGCTCTCCTTGGGAGCGTCTTAAAGAATGAGTGGGAATTCATCAAGAAGAACATCAGGGAGTAGGGAAGCATTTCAGGATGAGGGAATGACAGGTGCAAAGCATGGATCTATTAAGCAGTATGGCAGCTTCAGGGAACTGCAAGTGATTCTACCTGGCTGCCATGTAGGATACTGTCAGCCAGAATTCCCAAGATAGTGAAGTCTGAGATATAGGCTTGTATGCAGGTAGTACATTTGGAGATGTGATCCCAAGAAGTACAAGTGTGGGGCAAAGGCATCAAAGCAGAGAAAGAGGGAGAGCTGATACAAGGATGCATCCCTGACTTGGCCACTGCTATGACCATCTGGCTGCTTGATCTGGTGGGAACAGCTGAGAAACCATGTTGAAGTATGTCTCAGAGCCATCACCCAGGGGAAGAAAGGGAGAAGCATTTGTCCACAGGTTCCCTTCCTGCATTGGCCAAAGATAAGTGTCCATTCAGCACTGGCTACTCTCTCTTCCCTTATTTCTAGGTTACATTTGCATGGGTGCTGAGTGATTCTTCCGAGGGCCAAGCCCAAAATGACTGCACAAAACTCAGCATCAAATACAGGAAGTAACAGGCAGTTGGCATGGGCCCAAGACAAGGCATCTATCAGGTGCATCTGAGTGAAACTGTTTAAAGACTGTGTAGAATTAGTTGTAGTAATGGTGACTAGAATAAGAGACCAGTGAGACAGAAAATCTGTAGTAGTGAACAGAAGCATCTCGTATGGGCACATCTAGGAAAGTGGTGGGAGATGACAGTGGACAGTCAGATGAGAACCAGATCACCAAGAGCCTCGTCTACATGTTAAGGAATTTGTATATTCACTCTCTGTAGAAAAAGCATTCATTGAAAGGCTTTAAATGGACCATTTTAGTGGCCCCAAAGCAAAATGATGAAGCTTTACTTGATAGTTTTCCCAATAGACATCATAGTAGGCACCACTTTCTTAGCCATCCTGCTTAGGGGCTTTACATCTAACACTATCCTCAACATCTGTCTAAGTGATCACAAAGGTCTGGGAAAATGAGAAGCAGTTCCATCTCAGAAAAGGCTTGAAACCCTTCTGTAGTGGCTCCCTCATAAAGATGAGGGTAGACAGAGGCAAATTGGGGATGAGAGCCAGGACTCAAACACAGTTCTCTTGATTCCGCCTTCAGCTCAGGTGATACGTAAGGTGAGGTCTTGGGCATTTATATTCAGATCAGCTTGAAAAGAAACAGGCCAATACCGTGAATGAATGACTTTTGCTGAATGTTGTACAATATGAAAGAGTATCAACTTCATAAATCAGAGGCCAGGTGTCAAAAACATTATAAGAAAAAGGATTATCACATCTAACTCCTTTATTAGGATTAGAATTGGTTCTATATCAGGTAGCTTTTAGTGTATAGCAAACACCCCAAAACTTAGTGGCTTAAGATAATAACCCCTTATTTCACTCACTATTCTGCAAGGTGACAATTTGATCTGGGCTGAGCTGGGCAGTTCTGTTCTTGGTTGGGCTCATTCATGCATCTGAAGCCATCTGCCAGGTTAATAAGGAGCTGGCTAGTTTAGGGGGGCCTCAACTGGGATAACTTGTTCTGCTAGGTCAGATTCAAAGAGTGAGGAAATGGACTCTATCTCTTGATGGGAGGAGCTACTGGATATAGGGAAGGAATAATTATGGCTATTTTTGCAAACAATCTACCATAGATTATATCAACCTTCAAAATGGTCCCTCCTGAACGGGTTATTATTGTGGAATCTTGTAAAGTCACTTGCATTGATGGTAGAAGTAATATTTAGCAAGTAAAAGTATGTGACACCCAGTTAAATGTGAATTTAGCAAGTAAAAGTATGTGACACCCAGTTAAATGTGAATTTCAGATAAACAATGAATAATATTTAGTAGAAGTATATCCAGATTTTGGACATATTTTTGAGTGCAAGTCATGGAAACAAAGAACATTAAAACCAGAAAGGACCTTAGAAAACACATGGCCCGGAGGTTGCAAATTCAGATGCAGTCATGTGTTAGGAAACCATGTCTTTAGCAGGAGGGCTGTTATGTAACAGAGTGTGGTGGGGACTGTGGTTTGCTGATGTATGTGCATCATCTAAAGGTACTCAAAATCAAGTTTTAAGAAATTATTGTGATACCTAGATAAGTATCTGCAACCAAGTTTAGCTCAGATGCTCCCAGGTTTTACCTCCTAACTGAGGTTATTTGATTCAACAAACTGACATAGCTAATTAAAGGGGGGTCTAGGACTGGAACCAGATGATCATGACACCCAGTTCTGCACTGTCTTCCTACACTGAGTTGCTTTTCCTTTAGCCTTACTTTGACAACTATTCAGTATTAGTTTAGAACTTGGATAGTAATCCAGGACCCCTAAATACCCATCCAGGGATCTCCTAGATACTGCTAGAAAAGTACATTGCTATTCATTTTTTTAAAGTAAAATACTTACTGAAGTATAACATGTACATAGAAAAGTGCTGCAAATTTCCCTCTAAATGCAGTTTTAGCTGTAACCCACGTTTTAATAAGTTGTGTTTTCCCTCTCATTCAGTTCAAAATATTTTCTCATTTCCATTTTGCTTTTTTCTTTTATGCATAGGTTATTTATAAGTGTATTGCTTAATTTCTAAATATTTGGGAATTTTCTAGTTACTGTTTTTAACTTGTTTCTAGATAATCCAACTATGCTCAGAGAACATACCCTTAATGATTTCAATCCTTTGCAATTTGTTGAAATGCCCAAAAAAGAGTCAATTTAGGTAAATGTTCTATGTGTGTTAGAAAATAATGTATATTTTGTTGTTGTTGTATGAAGTGGTCTGTATATGTTGACTGAATCAAGCTTGTAATCCTGTTCCTATTTTCTATATTTTTACTGATTTTTATCTGTTCAGTTGAGAGGTGTATTAGTTTCCTATTATGATTGTGAATTTATTTCTCCTTTCAATTCTATCAATTCTTGCTTGTATATATTTTGAACCTATGTTATTAGGCATATAGAAACTGTATTTTTTAAACCCCAGAAGATATGACTGGTTTGGTTTCTTCTATATTTATTCACATATTTCTCCATTCCATTAGTATTCATTCCTTCCTGCATTTCCATGTTTCTCTCTTGAATTTTTTTTTTTTTTTTTTAGGAAATATTTCTCTTCTGCCAGAAGTATTTTCTTCTGCATCTAGTGTTTTATTTTGTTTTTGTTTTTGTTTTGCTTTGGGGTTGTGTGTGTGTGTGTGTGTGTGTGTGTGTGTGTGTGTAAGTCCACTGCTGATGAATTCTCTCAGTTTTTGTTTGTCTGAGAATGTCTTTATTTTTCCTTTACATTTGAAGGATGTTTTTGCTGAGAATAGAATTCTAAGTTGACAATCATTTTTTTAATCAGACCTTTAAAGATGTCATTCAGTTGTCTTCTGGCTTCCATCATTTCTGTTGAGTCAGTTTTCAGTCATATAGTTGTTCCTTTGAAAGGGTACTTTTATTTTCTGGATGCTTTTAATATTTTCTCCTCATGTTTTGTTTCCAGCATTTTAAAATGATTTGCATGTGTGTAGTCTTCTTTGTAGTTATCCTGTTTGGGGTTCATTAAACTTCCTTAATCTTTAGGTTGAGTTTTCAAAATTCTTGACCTTTATCTTGTCAAATATTGCTTCTGCCCCACTTTATCTCCTCTCTTCCTGAGATTCCAATTACATGTACATTAAAAGATCTCACCATGTATTATATATCCTTTATGCTCTTTTACAAAGATTTTCTTTCTTTTTGTTCTCCATTCTTCAGTTTGTATATTTTCTATTGACCTATTTTTTTTTAGTTTGCAAGTCTTTTTTGCTGTGTCCAGTATGCTGTTAAATTCAATGATTGATTACTTAATTTTAGTAATTCTATTTTTCAGTTACAAAATTTCCATTTGTTTTTACTACTAGCTTTATTAAGATAGAATACACACACTATACTAAGTTATTGCCTTATGCAGTTGTCTTTTAAATCAGATATTTTAAAAAGAGAAACAAAAATACATTTATTCTTTTATATATACCTATATAGTTAACTTTATCAGTGCTCTTTCTTTCTTCATGTGGATTGAGTTATTGTCTAGTGTCCTTTCATTTCAGCTTGAAGGATTCCCTTTAGTAGCTAGTGATGAATTTAGTATTTGTTTGTCTGGGAATGTCTTAAGTTCTCCTTTGCTTTTAAAGGATACTTTTTCTTGATATAGAATTCTTGGTTTTCTTTCAGTACTTTTGAATTATGTCATCTCACTGCTTTCTGGTCTCATGTTTTCTGAGGAGGAGTCAGATGTTAATCTTATTGAGGATCCCATGTACATGATGAGTTACTTGAGTCACTTTTCTCTTGCTTTCAAAGTTTTCTTTGTCTTTGTCTTTCAGCAGTTAACTGTGATTTTTCTAGGTGTATGTCTCCTTGAGTTTATCCACTTAGAGTTGTTTGATCTTCTTGGGTGTGTAGATTAATATTTTTCATCAGGTTTGGAATATTTTTGGCCATTATATTTTTTAAATGTTCTTTTTGCCCCTTCCTCTCTTTCCTTCCTTCTGAGACTCCCATTGTGCATATGGTAATACACTTGATGCTGTCCCACCAACCTCTGAAGCTCTATTCATTTTTCTTCATTCCTTTTCCTTTGTTCCTCAGATTGGATAATCTCAGTTTACCTGTCTTCGAGTTTACTGCTTCTTTCATCTGCTAGTTCCAATCTGTTGTTGAGCCTCTCTTGTGAATTTTTCATTTCAGTTATTGTGCTTTTCAAATCCATAATTCCTAATTGGTTTTTTGTAAATTCTCTTTTTAATGATACTCTCTATTTGGTGAGACATCACTCCCATACTTTCTTTTAATTCTTCAGGCAGAGTTTCTTTTAATTCCTTGCACATATGTATAATAGCTGACTTAAAGTCTTTGTCTAGTAAGTTCAATTATAGGCTTCCTTAGAGACAGTTTCTATTGACAGCTTTTTATCTTGTCTATGAGCCACAGTTTCCTGTTCCTTTGTGTGTCTCATAATTTTTGTTGAAAACTGGTTATTTTTAATACTACAATGTGACAGCTTCCCCTCCTCCCAACATTTTGTTGTTGTTGTTGTTGTTATTGCTGTTGTTCCTGCTACTTGTTTGTTTAGTGACTTTCCTGAACTAATTATATAGAGTCTGTATTCTTTGTTGTGTGTGGCCACTGAAAAATATGCTCAGCTTAACCATCAACTAACGATTGAAGAGAGATTTTTCTTAAATGACTTGAACCAATACATCTCCCAGCCCTTGCAAAGGTGCTCTGTGTTTGTACTGGGGCATGGTTTCATTGCTCAAGTAGACAATTTACATCTCTGCTAGCCTTCACTTTTTTCTTGTTCAGAGACTCAAAGTCAGCCAGGGTAGGACCTTCTCAGTTCTCTCCTGGGTATGTGTATATCTCTGCACATGTGCATCGTTTTCTAGATTGACAAGGATATTTTGGAGTTTTGCAAAGCCCCCCACAGACATATCATTCCCTAATTTTTTCTTGAAAATTTTTTGTCAGCCTTTTGTTAGCTTCCATTAATAGCACCTTAGGCAATTGCAATGTTAAACAATTGTTTGATTGTTCTTGGCAAATGCCCATGACATAAGGCTGTTCATACAGAATAACGTTTACCTCAGTCAGGTTAAATAAAGACAAGGTATGGGAATGAAACTTGACAAGCACGTCAAGTAATGACAGTTTTCTGTATGTATGTATGTATGTATGTGTGAATATTTATCTATATAGTATATAGATATGGCACTGGAATGCTGTTCAGGCATAAAAAAGAATGAAATCTTGCCATTTGCAACAACATGGGTGGACCTTGATTGCATTTGCAAAGTGAAATAAGTTAGAGAAAGAGGGCCAAATGCCATATGTGCTCACTTATATGTGAAATCTAAAAACAAAACAAAACACCAAATTCATAGATATATAGATAGATTGATGTTTGCCAGAGGTGGGGTGTGGGGTGTGGGTGAAATGGGTGAAGTGGTCAAAAGATATCAACTTCCAGCTATAAAATAAAGTCATGGGTATGTAATGTACAGTATGGTGACTATAGTTAGTAATGCTGTATTGCATGTTTGAAAGTTGTTAAGAGAATAGGTCTTAAAAGTCCTCATCACAAAACACACATACACAATTTGTAACTGTGTGTGGTGATGGATGTTAACTAGACATGCTGGATTGATCATTTTTAAATATATACAAATATTGAATCATTATGTTGTACACCTGAAACTAATATAATGTTTATTGACAATTGTATCTCAATTTTAAAAAAAGGAAAAAAAGAATTTGGGTAGTCTTAGTCTTGGGAAGGCAGAGGAGAGGAAGGGTATTGCTTTGCTAAATGTGGATAACTTTAAATGTTTTGCCTTATCTTTTCAATCTATCCTCTATTGTTGAGGCCAGTAAGGAAATGTAAAACCTCAAAATGAAATTTTAAACAGCGATTCCAATGGAGTAAAAAAGACTTCGTTGCATAGTCACGACTTAGCTCGCCATTTCCTTGGAGGGAGGACTACTGGCTGTTTTATTTCTGAAGAGGAGAGAGTGGAAGGTACACAGCAGAGTCCAGAAGAAATTCCATCCTGGCAGATGAGAGACTCCCTCTAGTGAGAGCACCGGAATCACAACCAACTGCTGAACAATCATCATCAGGGAGACACTGGAACTCACCAAAAAAGATACCCCACATCCAAAGACAAAGGAGAAGCAGCAATGAGACGGTAGGAGGGGTGCAATCACAATGAAATCAAATCCCATAACCACTGGGGGGGGCGGTGATTCACAAACTGGAGAATACTTATACCACAGAAGTCCACCCACTGGCGTGAAGGTTCTGAGCCCCACTGTCAGGCTTCCCAACCTGGGGGACCAGCAACGGGAGGAGGAATTCCTAGAGAATCAGACTTTGAAGGCTAGAGGGATTTGATTGCAGGACTTCAGCAGGACTGGGAGCAGCAGAGACTCCACTGTTGGAGGGCACACACAAAGTAGTGTTCACATCAGGACCCAAGGGAAGGAGCAGTGACCCCATAGGAGACTGAACCACACCTACCTGCTAGTGTTAGAGGGCCTCCTGCAGAGGTGGGAGGCAGCTGTGGCTCACCACAGGGACAAGGACACTGGCAGCAGAAGTTTTGGGAAGTACTCCTTGGCGTGAGCCCACCCAGAGTCCACCATTAGCCCCACCAAAGAGCCGGGTAGGCTCCAGTGCTGGGTCGCCTCAGGCCAAACAACCAACAGGAAGGGAACCCAGCCCCACCCATCAGCAGACAAGTGGATTAAAGTTTTACTGAGCTCTGCCCACCAGAGCAACACCCAGCTCTACCCACCACCAGTCCCTCCCATCAGGAAGCTTGCACAAGCCTCTTAGATAGCCTCATCCACCAGAGAGCAGACAGCAGAAACAAGAAGAACTACAATTCTGCAGCCTGTGGAACAAAAACAACATTCACAGAAAAATAGACAAAATGAAAAGGCAGAGGACTATGCATGAGATGAAGGAACAAGATAAACTCCCAGAAAAACAACTAAGTGAAGTGGACATAGGCAACCTTCTAGAAAAAGAATTCAGAATAATGACAGTGAAGATGATCCAGGACCTCGGAAAAAGAATGGAGGCAAGATCAAGAAGATGCAAGAAATGTTTAACAAAGACCTAGAAGAATTAAAGAACAAAAAAACAGAGATGAACAGTACAATAACTGAAATGAAAAATACACTAGAAGGAATCAATAGCAGAATAACTGAGGCAGAAGAATGGATAAGTGACCTGGAAGACAGAATGGTGGAATTCACTGCCACGGAACAGAATAAAGAAAAAAGAATGAAAAGAAATGAAGACAGCCTAAGAGATCTCTGGGACAACATTAAACGCAACAACATTTGCATTATAGGGGTTCCAGAAAGAGGAGAGAGAGAAAGGATCCGAGAAAATATTTGAAGAGATTATAATCGAAAACTTCCCTAACATGGAAAGGAAATAGCCACCAAGTCCAGGAAGCACAGGGAGTCCCAGGCAGTATAAACCCAAGGAGAAACACGCTGAGACACATAGTAAGCAAATTGACAAAAATTAAAGACAAAGAAAAATTATTGAAAGCAACAAGGGAAAAATGACAAATAACATACAAGGGAACTCCCATAAGGTTAACAGCTGATTTCTCAGCAGAAACTCTACAAGCCAGAAGGGAGTGGCATGATATATTTAAAGTTATGAAAGGGAAGAACCTACAACCAAGATTACTCTACCTGGCAAGCATCTCATTCATATTCAAGGGGGAAATCAAAAGCTTTACAGACAAGTAAAAGCTAAGAGTATTCAGCACCACCAAACCAGCTCTACAACAAATGCTAACGGAACTTCTCTAAGTAGGAAACACAAGAGAAAAAAAAGACCTACAAAAAGAAACACATAACAATTAAGAAAATGGTAATAGGAAAATACATATCGATAATTACCTTAAATGTGGATGGATTAAATGCTCCAACCAAAAGACACAGGCTTGCTGAATGGATACAAAAATGAGACCCATATATATGCTGTCTACAGGAGACCCACTTCAGACCTAGGGACACATACAGACTGAAAGTGAGGGGATGGAAAAAATATTCCATGCAAATGAAAATCAAAAGAAAGCTGGACTAGCAATACTCATATCGACAAAATAGACTTTAAAATAAAGAATGTTACCAGAGACAAGGAAGGATACTACATAATGATCAAGCGATCAATCCAAGAATAAAGATACAACAATTTATAAATATGTATGCACTCAACATAGGAGCACCTCAATACATAAGGTGAATGCTAACAGCTATAAAAGAGGAAATTGACAGTAACACAACAATAGGAACTTTAACACCTCACTTACACCAAGGGGCAGATCATCCAGACAGAAAATTAAAAGGAAGCACAAGCTTTAAATGACACAAAAGACCAGATATAGATAATTGATATTTATAGGACATTCCATCCAAAAACAGCAGATTACACTTTCTTCTCAAGTGCACATGGAACATTCTCCAGGATAGATCACATCTTGGGTCACAAATCAAGCCTTGGTAAATTTAAGAAAATTGAAATCATATCAAGCATATTTTCCTACCACAACACTATGAGATTAGAAATCAATTACAGGGGAAAAAATGTAAAAAACACAAAGATATGGAAGCTAAACAATACATTACTAAATAACCAAGGGATCACTGAAGAAATCAAGGACGAAATAAAAAAGTACCTAGAAACAAATGACGATGAAAACACGATGATCCAAAACCTATGGGATGCAGCAAAAGCAGTTCTAAGAGGGAAGTTTATAGCAATACAAGCCTACCTCAAGAAACAAGAAAAATCTCAAATAAACAATCCAACCTTACACCTAAAGGAACTACAGAAAGAAGTACAAACAAAACCCAAAGTTAGTAGAAGGAAAGAAATCATAAATATCAGAGCAGAAATAAATGAAATAGAAACAAAGAAAACAATAGCAAAGATCAATAAAACTAAAAGCTGGTTCTTTGAGAAGATAAACAAAATTGATAAACCTTTAGCCAGACTCATCAAGAAAAAGAGGGAGAGGACTCAAATCAATAAAATTAGAAATGAAAAAGGAGAAGTTAAAATGGACACTGCAGAAATACAAAGCATCGTGAGAGATTACTACAGGCAACTCTATGCCAATAAAATGGACAACCTGGAAGAAATGGATAAATTCTTAGGAAGGTATAACCTTCCAATACTGAACCAGGAAGAAATAGAAAATAGGAACAGACCAATCACAAGTAATGAAATTGAAACTGTGATTTAAAATCTTCCAACAAACAAAAATTCAGGACCAGATGGCTTCACAGGTGAATTATATCAAACATTTAGAGAAGAGCTAACACCCATCCTTCTCAAACTCTTCCAAAAAATTGTAGAGGAAGGAACACTCCCAAACTCTTTCTATGAGGCAACCATCACCGTGATACCAAAACCAGATAGAGATACTACAAAAAGGAAAATTACAGACCAATATCACTGATGAATATAAGTGCAAAAATCCTCAACAAAATACTAGCAAACAGAATCCAACAACACATTAAAAAGATCATACACCATCATCAACTGGGATTTATCCCCAGGATGCAAGGATTCTTAATATACACAAATCAGTCAATGTGATACACCATATTAACAAATTAAGTAATAAAACCATATGATCATCTCAATAGATGCAGAAAAAGATTTTGACAATATTCAACACCAATTTATGATAAAAACTCTCCAGAAAGTGGGCAGCAAGGGAAACTACCTCAACATAATAAAGGCCATATACAACAAGCCCAAAGCAAACATCATTCTCAATGGTGAAAAACTGAAAGTGTTTCCTCAAAGATCAGGAACAAGAAAAGGATGTCCACTCTCGCCACTCTTATTCAACACAGTTTTGGAAGTCCTAGCCTTGGCGATCAGAGAAGAAAAATAAATAAAAGGAATCCAAATTGGAAAAGAAGAAGTAAAACTGTCACTGTTTGCAGATGACATGATACTATACATAGAGAATCCTAAAGATGCCACCAGAAAACTACTAGAGCTGATCAATGAATTTGGTAAAGTTGCAGGATACAAAATTAATGCACAGAAATCTCTTGCATTCCTATACACTAACAACAAAAGATCAGAAAGAGAAATTAAAGAAACAATCCCATTCACCATTGCAACAAAAAGAATAAAATACCTAGGAATAAACCTACCTAAGGAGGTAAAAGACCTATACTCAGAAAACTATAAGACACTGATGAAAGAAATCAAAGAAGACACAAACAGATGGAGAGGTATACCATGTTCTTGGATTGGAAGAATCAACATTGTGAAAATGACTATACTACCCAAAGCATTTTTTGGACTACAGATTCAATGCAATCTCCATCAAATTACCAGTGGCATTTTTTACATAACTAGAACAAAAAATCTTAAAATTTGTATGGAGACACAAAAGACCCCGAATAGCCAAAGCAGTTTTGAGGGAAAAACATGGAGCTGGAGGAATCAGACTCCCTGACCTCAGATTATACTACAAAGCTATAGTAATCAAGACAATATGGTACTGGCACAAAAACAGAAATATATATCAATAGAACAGGATAGAAAGCCCAGAGATAAACCCACACACCTATGGTCAACTAATCTATGACAGAGGATGCAAGGATATACAATGGAGAAAAGACAGTCTCTTCAATAAGTGGTCTGGGAAAACTGTACAGCTACATGTAAAAGAATGAAATTAGAACACTCCCTAACACCATACACAAAAATAAACTCAAAATGGATTAAAGACCTAAATGTAAGATCAGACACTATAAAACTCTTAGAGGAAAACATAGGAAGAACACTCTTTGACATAAACCACAGCAAGATATTTTTTGACCCACCTTCTAGAGTAATGGATATACAAACAAAAATAAACAAATGGGACCTAATGAAACTTAAAAGCTTTTGTACAGCAAAGGAAACTGTAAACAAAATGAAAAGACAACCCTCAGAATGGGAGAAAATATTTGCAAATGAATCAACAGACAAAGGATTAATCTCCCAAATATATAAACAGTTCATGCAGCTCAATATTATAAAAACAAACAACCCAATCCAAAAATGGGTAGAAGACCTAAACTGACATTTCTCCAAAGAAGACATACAGATGGCCAAGAGGCACATGAAAGACTGCTCAACATCACTAATTATCAGATAAATGCAAATCAAAACTCCAATGAGGTATCACCTCATACCAGTCAGAATGGCCATCATCAGAAAATCTACAAACAATAAATGCTGGAGAGGGTGTGGAGAAAAGGGAACCCTCTTGCACTGTTGGTGGGAATGGAAATTGACACAGCCACTATGGAGAACAGTATGGAGGTTCTTAGAAAACTACAAATAGAATTACCATATGATCCAGCAATCCCACTACTGGGCATATACCCAGAGAAAACCATAATTCAAAAAGACACATGCACTCTAATGTTCATTGCAGCACTATTTACAATAGCCAGGTCATGGAAGCAGGCTAAATTCCCATCAACAGATGAATGGATAAAGAAGATGTGGTACATATATACAACGGAATATTACTCAACCATAAAAAGGAACAAAACTGGGTCATTTGTAGAGATGTGGATGGATCTAGAGACTGTCATACAGAGTGAAGTAAGTCAGAAAGAGAAAAACAAATATTGTATATTAACGCATATATGTGGAACCTAAAAAAATGGTACAGATTAACCGGTTTGCAGGGCAGAAATAGAGACACAGATGTAGAGAACAAACGTATGGACACCAAGGGGGGAAAGTGAGAGGGGGATGAATTGGGAGATTGGGATTGACATGTATACACTAATATGTATAAAGTAGATAACTAATAAGAACGTGCTGTATAAGAAATAAATAAATAAGAAGAATTTGGCACATGCCTCAAGGGAAGATTGCTCACTCTGCTGTGTGTATCATTTCTCAGAAAACTTGATCCTCAAGCCCGGGCTGCTTTTGCAGCCCTGAACTCCAGTTTTTATCATCCCACAGTGAGAACTGTTGGTTTCTCTGCCTCTTAGCTGCCCTCTGCTTAACTTCTAAACTGAATAGGCAAATGCCCCAGCAGGGAAAGCAGCTTGAAGAATGTTGAGTTCACTTCACTGACCTTCCCTTGTCTCAGGGATCTTGGCCCCTCAGGTTCTTGCTGCTTGGGAAGCTCTGTGACAACTTCAAAACAGATGTTTTCTAAAAAAAAAAAATATCCATTTTTAAAATAATTTTTCTCAGCAGAAGTGTAGGTCAGCTACAGGTTACTCAACATATCCACAAGGGGATGTCCCTGGTATTTCATTTTTTTATCATCATATATTTAAGAGCATGATTGTTAAAGTCAAAATTTGAAGACATTTGCTGTTTTCTTCTGCACTACAAACCAACCCATCATAATGTTTTTGAATGAGCTCTATGTGTCTCTGGTCTCTTTCAACCGTATTCTTTTGTTGATATTTCCTGGCTGTTCTACCCAAGGTCTTGCTGTATCTGATATTATGTTATTGCACGGTGTTCTGTCTTTGGCAAGGAGTAGTAGAAGCAGAATATTAAAATTTACATTTATGCTGCCTTTGGCTATGAACTGTCTGAGAGACTATTCTACTTCTTTCCCTTTATAACTCTCAATCTTGAGTAATAAATATTGGGGACAACTATCATAGTAAAAAAAAATACTGCAAATGCCTTTTAAATTTAATTATGGTAGAAACCACTTAACAATTACCTCCTATTTTTTATTTTTTATTTTTTCATTTTATTTATTTTTGGCTGCGTTGGGTCTTCATTGCCGCCTGCAGGCTTTCTCTAATTGCGGTGAGTGGAGGCTACTCTTCATTGCGCTGTGCAGGCTTCTCACTGCGGTGGCTTCTTTTGTTGCAGAGCATGGGCTCTAGGTGCGTGGGCTTCCGTAGTTGCAGCACGCAAGGTCAGTAATTGTGGCTTGTGGGCTCTGGAACACAGGCTCAGTAGTTGTGGCACACGGGCTTAGTTGCTCCGCGTCATGTGGGATCTTTGCAGACCAGGGCTCGAACCCATGTCCCCTGCATTGGCAGGCGGATTCTTAACCACTGTGCCACCAGGGAAGTCCACCTCCTTTTTTTTTAAAGAAGTGACTTACATAGTAAATGTACTTACTGTTGCTTAGATGAATGTCACTAGAATTTCTCTTCAGCAGGGATATGGTCTGAAGTAATAAGAAAATTTAATTGGCTTAGTAACAGTTCATAGATTTATAGGATGCTGGAGGTAGACAAGATCTTATAGATCAGTTAAGACAACATACACATTTTAAATATTAAAGCACTGAAACTCATTTAAAGTAATTTTAATTATTGTCTGCTTGGATCCTGGGAGAACAATAGCAAACCTGCCTGTGATTAGATGTACAATTTAAACAATAATGAAATTACATCCAAAAAGGTCTCCTATTGCCTGCATTGTTGAGTTTTTGCTATTTTTACATTTAGTCCTAACAATCTTTTCTATGTCTCTTTCTTCAAATACAGGCAGTAAAATAATGGCAGGGTACAAAAATGGCTGAATTTCTTATTCTATACTTTAATAAAGTAATAGGCTCAAATGCTGGACCAGCAACAGTATCTTTCTCTTTGATGACTGGAGGGTATTTGTTAGGTGTTAGTGACAGCAGAATCTTTTTTGAATGCAATGCATTCTGGGACTTTCAGAGGATATACCTGTACTCATATACTGCATTCTGCCTTTTTACTTCCCATCCTTAAAGCCTGTCAATTTACACTTGGAAGAACATATACAAGAGAAAATAGAAAGAGGAGAGGCATACAAAGCTATTTTACAGACAACTACATTAGATGGTCAGTAAATATATGTTCATTAAATTAAAAAAGGAAGTTCAGAAAGGCTATGATATAGTTTATTGTGTGTCTATCAGAATTAATACATCATCCTACATAGCAATTCCAAGGGAGCCATAGTTCCTGACTCACTAACTGCTGATGCAGTTTCCAATTCTAGGGTGTAGCATGGTGTATGTGGTCTAGTGGAAAGACCAATGGGTACACAGTGAGCTGACTCTTCCACTTGCTACCTGCATAACCTGGAAAATGGTCACATAACTTCTCTGAGCCTCAGTTTCCTCATGTGTAAAATAAATATAACAGTGGATGCCCTGCTAATCTCTTAGGGCTGCTGTGATGATTAACTGAGGTTATATTTCTGAAAGGCTTGATACTATATAAGCTCCACTGAAGTGAACGGTATTACTGTTTTTATAATGAGTGACTAGTTTACAAAATCTGATGCTCATCTCTGGGATACTTTCTTGGATTCGGTGTTTTGTGTCACTTGTGCTTTTATAAATAGAAAATCATGGCCTATGCTTACAAATAAAATGACTTAGTAGAAACCAGAATGTTTGGTAGACCTTAAACCAATGTCTTCCAGAGTACCACTGGGTAATTTAAGGGGTAAGTGGATGAATATTTTTGATAGTAATATTTATATATAAGAAAAATATACAATCAGTACAGCAAAACCATTATTTCACAGATTTATAGCTTGTTTTCTGTTTTCATGCTAACATGCAGTTTCCTATTTGAATAAATGGATTTAAGTAGCAAAACTGGAATCTATTTAAAGAAAAATATTAAATGAATAACAGTGCAGGTAGTGTGTGGATAAGTAAATATATATATCATGATGGTGGTATTTGTGTGACTGAAGTTGGGGAAACATTTTCAATGTTTAAGTCAGTCATCTCATAGAATATGTCATTCTACTAGAACAACAACAAAGACAAAAAAAAATTCTAGCTCCACCATTCGGTTCCTTATTTAATAAAATAATAAAGGCACTTGTGACAGATAAATCTTGATTTGCATTGAGCTAGGATGGACTCTGGCGGATTTGTCTATCCATTTCTTGTCACCATCTACTTGAGTAGCTCTATCCTGGCAGAATCAGAAAGTTCCCTGACACTAATGCTATTTATTTACAAGATAATGAAGACAAGTCTTAACCAAGTTCCAAGGGTTTTATTGGCTATTGAAATTGTATTAACATTTATATGATGCCATGCTGTCAGAATTCTTTTTAAACAATTGTTTTAGTTGCCCTGGAGTTTACATGGATTTTTGTGGCCAAAAGATAGTAGAATAAATAAAACAACAGATAGCTATGCAGTTTAGTGAGAAAATGCCTTCAACTGTAACATTTCCTAGCTCAGTGAGTCCACCAGTGAATAGATTAAAAGTCATGCAGTCCTGCCTCTCTTCTCCCTACCACCAAATCCTAGAAAAGTAGCTATTCATCTTTTTCTTCACAATTTCCAAAGAAAGAGACACCATCAGTTTCTTTTGTGGTACTATTCGGTGTTTCAATACATCTTCTGTACTTCTGGCAATTAAGTTCTCTTCCAACACGCTACTTACTAAACGTAGGAGTCTTATTCACTTCTAAGAACACCCCCTTCTTGTGTGGTAGAAATATCAATGATACATTAAAATACCAAATAATGACATTTATTTATAAAAGTGTGCTGTCAGACAAAAGAAATTCAAAATTATATATTTAATGTGTTGGTTATATAGCTAAAATTTAATAGCAGTCTCATTCAAGTCCTTGTCTTTTAAGAATTTTGGTACTAATATCCAGATATGTAATGATGCTACCCAACTAGGCTGTAACTATCGGGGCAATTAGCTCCAGATTATTAAAATCTCCAATCTCACTCAATCTTTTCATAACTTATCACACTAGTTTCTGATATTGTCAGACCCTACTTACACAAGAGAAGGCTTCTATGACAGGTTTTTTAAAAAAATAGTGGTAAAATATACATAACATAAAATTTACCATTTTAGGCATTTTTACATATATAATCCAGTGGCATTAAATACATACACCTTGTTGTGTAACCATCACCACCATCCATCTCCAAAATTTTTTTTCATTTTCCCAAACTGAACCTCTGTACCCAATAAATAATAACTCCTCCTTTATGACGGAGCTTTAAAAATCATTTAAAAGATATAGTAAAGAACAATTTTAGAGAGAAGCATTTAGCAGTTGTTCTTCCCAAAGCATTGATATCTTTTTTCCCCGATTGTTAAGAATCCTCTTTCAGCTTAATGAAGCAGCTATCTATTCATTCCACACGGCCCCCCACTCCTTCCTGGCCCTGGTGAGAGGAGGCTGCAAGACTAGAGGAACAGCTGCTTCACTGCTCCAAATTACAAATATGGTGTGTGTCTCAACACATCACAGCTGCTGAGCAAAGAACAGATGGGACCCTGATCTCCCAGTAGACCCATTGGAACCCCCGTCTTGAATGTTAAACAGTGATTCACAGAGAGAAAGTGATTTGTTTTCTCTAGTTAATAATCCCTTCCGCAGACTGGAATCCTTCATGTGCAGGAACATGTAAGCCAGTCTGAGGTTTCAGCGCTGGGGCTCCTGGCTCCAATCCCTAGCTTTTGTTTGCTGAGACAGACAGCATTTGGAGTTGGAATGTGGCAAAGCTTGTCAACACACAGGGCTTTTCTCTGCTTTCCAAACACATGTGAGGCAGACTGGCTCTCTGTGAAGCTGTGATCTTTTCTGGGGAAAGGAAATGTCACATGCAAGTCAAGAAGAAAACATATTTGGAATCAAGAGAAATAATTGGTCTGGGTGTCAAAGGGACAAATTCTGATTAGTTGACAAAGATGTTACAATTATTTTTAGGTATAGATGTTGATCTAGATTAGTCTAAATCAGTATTGCCTTATGGAATATGCATATGTGCTTAAAGTAGAAACCGTTTAAAAAAAACAAACAAACAAACCTGAAGGATTTTTGGAACGGTCAGCATTACTCAAGAAAAGCAGACTGGTGCCAGTGCCCCGGAAAGGCACAGTTATACTGACACTCCCCTGGATGTTACCCCTCTCTTCCAAAAGCAGCACAATTACACATGTCAAACACCTTAGGAGCTTTCCTTTCATCTTTCATGGTACTAAACACAACAATCTCTGGAACTGGAAACCTTAGGTAATGGCTTCAGTCAGATACCCAAGACCCAGAGACGCATGAGCTGAAAGCATTACCAGAGTAATGCTTCATCCAGTTGAGGCTAAATGATTAGTGCACAGTATTCACGAAAGAAAAAATTCAATTAGATAATCCTGGAGGTGATTAGAGGTTTACCTCTCTTCCAGGACCTCACACTATTTTGGCCAGGACTCATGTCGTTATCACTGGGATGCACACTAACTAATCACTAGACGGGAGATACATCTGGGTCATCTCTCACTTATGATGGATCTATTGCTTCCTTTCCACTCTGAAAAGACTTCATGTTTTAGACCCCAATAGTCTCTACTTTCCAGTTTCCCAGTGACAGCGTCTTTCACAGGAGCCCTCCCCGCCCCACAATTGAGTGTTTCATCTTTAGCCAAGGTCCTTTTCTTAGGATTCAAGTAGGCTTTTGAGTGCCCCAAAGCCAGGCACCACAGTTATTTTTCTTTGGCTTTCTTCTTATTTACCTAAGAATTATTTCTGGAGGAAATATTTTTTAATTTAAACATGCATTAAAGTAGGGTTTCAGTTCACTGTGCTATACTAACTTATGTATAGGATAGTATGGAATACCTTTGTGCATAGTAGATGATAAACCATGATCATTTCATGCTTTGACCTTATTTTCCATGGAATTAAATTAAATACACCCTTCTGTAAGGATTTCGTGTATCTGTATTTGTTTATATCTAGCCTCGCTCAAGTTAGGAAATATTAGAGAAAAGAACCATAAAATTTCCTCTCATTGCTAAAGGTGTAAAAGTCCCAGTGCTTCTTGTGTAGCAACTTTACTGCCAGTGAAAGAATGAAGATAATGAAGTTAAGAATGTATGTTTGGTTAAAAAATACATCAGATGGTGTGGAACTAGCTTGAGAACACTTGCTTTGATATGACTTTAATTTTATCAAAACTTGGACTTGTTCCAGCTTTGCCTTGGAGCATCCTAGTCAAGTACATGTCTCATTGCTAAGATCCTCATGCAACTGGAGGGACCTTGGTAGAGCCATGTGCTTTGGAAATGGTCAAACTGGTCTGTGGCTTAGAGCTGTGGAAAAACTTCATTTGTTCATTCAACAAATATTTATTGAGCATCTACTATGTTCCAGGCACTGTTCTAGGACCTGGAGGCATAGTGAAGTAAACAAGGAAATATCTCTGCCTTTGTGTGTTCCAGAGGAAGGAGACAAACATAAAAAATAGGAAAATCATACAGTGTGTTAAGAGGCAGTTAAATGGTGTGGGAAATAATAAATTAGGGTATAGAGAAAGAGGGGTGCCAGAGGAAGGGAATTGCTATTTGAAATGGTGTAGTCAGAAAAGGTAATATCTGAGCAAAGAGTTAGAGGTGAGAGAGTGAGACCTGAGATTATATGAGAGAAAAGCCATTCTAAGCAGAGCTTAGCACACACAAAGGCCATGAGGTGGTAGTATACCTACTGTATTCCAGGAACAGTAGGGAACTCAGTGTGACCACACAACCCAGAGTGAGTGAGGAGAAAGGTGGTAGGAATCAGAGAGCTAAGAGAATGAGCAGGAGATCGTATGGGGCCCTAAACATTTTCAGGCATTCAGCTCTCACTCTGAGTGAAATGCTGAGCCAATGGAAGGTTTTGAACAGAGGAATGGTAAAATTTAGCTTTTGTTTTAGAAGGTTTACTGTGGATGCTATGTTGAGATTAGATTGCAGAGAACAAGGGTAAAAGCAGGCAGACTAGTTGGGAAGTGTTGTATTAATCCAACTGAGAAATGATACTGGCTCAGACCAGGGGGTAGCAATGGAGGTGGTGAGGAGAAAAATGACTGGATTCTGGACATATTTTGAAGGTAGAACCAACAGGAATTCCTGACCATCTGGATGTGAAGAGTGAGAGAAGGCGAAGAGTGGCATATGATGGCCAGGTTTGGGGCCTGGTCAACTAGAAAGGGTAGGATAGGCTTTAGGGCAAGGCTGTTAGGAGCCTCGTTTTGATCATGTTCAGTTTGAGATGTCTACTTGACAATATGTGGAGATGTCTATTAGGTACTTTAAATAAACAAGTCTGGATTTCAGAAAAGAGGTTGGAAATTTAAATTTGAGATATGACAACACAGAGCATTTAAAGCCATGAAACAAGATGAGATCACCAAAGGAGTGAGTGAGAACAGGGAAGTTCAAAAACTGGGCCTTGGAGCACTCCAGGGTCAAGAAGTCAGAGAAGAAAGGGTGAACTAGCAAAGGAGTAAGCAGTGAGGTGGGGGAAAAACCAGGAGAGGCCAGGTTCCCACAGACCAAGATAAGAAAGTCCTTCTAGGAGGCAGGAGTGATCTACTCTGTCCAATGCTACTGATGACAAGAATGACAAGGACTGAAAATTGACCACTGGTTTTAGTAATGAGGATGTCATTGGTGAGCACACCAGAAACATGACAATATTTTCCCAATATTTTAGAGCAGACCATGGGGATGACTGGTTGACGAAGCCCACACCCCATGACTCTGATTGCCCAGTTTTTCAGGGTGATAACTTTACTGAGTGAAACGCTGGGGGAAGGGGTTGCACAGTGCACACTATTTGATAAGACCAAATTGGGCAGGACTCTTTCTCCCACCCTTCTAATAGCATGTAGGATTCTCAGGTCTTTACGGAAATGAGGGAAAGGAAGAGGAGGAGTGCCTTGAAGGAGCATAGGTGGAGCTTCTGATCAATTCTGGTTGGGGTATCTCAAGCACTGCCTTTTGGGAAATGAATAGACCTCACTGATTAAACTTCAAACTATAAAGATGCTCTAGAAGCCATTTCATTTGCATGCATTATTTGGGATCTCTTTTTTCCCTCAATGTGGCCATTCATTTCTGCGTGAAATAATAGATAACACTATGTAAAAATTATTTTTACATTGTGTATGTAAAAAAATCAATACTGGCAAAGAAGACAATGAAATCACATACAAAAACCTGTGCATATTTTTTCAGGTAGAAGAGATATAAACTTTTCATCAAATGAGCAAAGATTAAGAGCTACTTATGTAGAGTGCAAGGCTTTTTTTAAAATGAGCCACAGGTGCACAGAATTATATTATGGCTGTATTATTCTACAAATTACTATTAATATATTGCCTGTTTCAGTAGCTTCATGGTAATTATTTAATACCAACCAGCTCTATTTGTGGGGGGTGCTGATCTGTAGTTATGTCCCATTTCTGTGGTGTAAGTACTTCCATCATGACCCATTTCAAACTACCAGTGTGAAGCCATTTGGACCTACCAACAGAAATCACACAATTGATTGTTGGTGGAAACAGGCTCCAACACACCACTGCCTTATTTACATGTGAACTAATTCTGCTTCTGCCTGAAACCAGCAAATTAAAAAGCAAACTAAAGTTAGGAAAGGAAAATGGAAATGTAAAGTGTTATATAATTAACATGTATATGATGTATAGTATATAGTATAAGATACATAATATATAAAATGTCATATATAATTATATTAAATATTATATAATTATATTTTCAAGAAGTGTCACAGAAAACCTCAGGAAAGAGGGCAGGACAGGAAACTCATATTTGAATATGTATTACATGTGAGCATATGTCACACACATTATTTAATTCTCACAACTCTGTAGCACAGGTTTATTAATCCTTATTTTAAATTGAAGATAGGTTCAGAGAGGATAATCCATTAGACCACAGTCACACAGACAACAAATGTTAGAGCCAAGACTTGAACCCAGATTTACCTGACTATTCCCCTAGACCAATGTCTACAAGCTCAGAATATTGTCCACGAATTAGTAGGATAAATTCTGATATGTTAATTGCCAGCTCAGTGGCACAATACTAGTATATTTATTACCTCCTGTATATTAAACTGAATTCTAAATTATTACATGAAAACACTTATTTTGATGGTCTAAATTTTGTAGCATATTTATCCTCCTTGGATTATACATATTCTCCAAAATTATAAAATCCTTTATCAGTACTGTAGTCAAGTCATCCACTGACTCTGATTTGTTTCCAAGAACACTACTCAAAAGAGAAAGAAGAGGGGAGGGATAAATAAGGAGAATGGGATTAAGAGATACAAACTGCTACACATAAAATAGATAAGCAACAAGGATTTACTGTACAACACAGGGAACGATATTTAATATCTTGTAATAACCTATAATGGAAAATAATCTGAAAAAATATACATGTATATATAAGAGAAAGAAGCGAATATAATTAGCGTCCTTTTTAACAATACCTGATGTTGCATTGCTGTCAAGGCTACTACATGTACATCGAGGCTTCCCACATGGTGTACGGACAAAAAGCACAACTCTTGTCCAGGCCTCTACGAGGAGTCACTGGAAAACACTGCTTGACTTTTTTCTACCACATGTATGGAGCAGGGACTGGCCTCCTGAATGTTTATTTGAAAAAGGAAGGTGACAGTGAAGAGTCTCTCTTATGGAGAAGAAGAGGTGAGCAGAGCATCTCCTGGCTACGAGTGCTGATTGAATACACCTGTGAGAGGCGACACCAGGTAAGCCAAAAGAGATAAGAATCATGTGATGGGAAATGTTCCTTTAACCTTCTGATGCTCTTTCTTTTTCTTGCTACCATCAAGAATGTTTTGTTCTTTTTCAGGGTCATAGATAAAGGCAGTACTTGTTTAAGAGTAAAAATAATTAGTCTGTATTGACTGAACCTAAGCAGTGAATGGGAAATTAGGCAGAAAGAGAAAGCTTTGGGTATTTATGCATAAAGTGATTTTTGCAACTCAGTGATGAAAGTGTATCTATTTTTGTCATGGTGCATTATGAGTGTCAAGTATATTCTGTGTATCCTGCAAACCTCCAAAACAGAGTCTCTCTTTCTTCTAAACATGGTGTTACCTAATTAGTTGTTGCAGCTGCATCTTTCACTCATCATTAGCCACACGCAAGGGCTTTTGTTGTAAGCTTCTATTTAACAGAGTATGTGGTCCAGAGTAAATTTTTAAGCCTCTGTCCACACGATGCAGAAGAAACTAGCCTTGATCCTATGTCCTGGGTCTCCCCTTGGGTCTTCTCACGGGCGGTAGAAGACCTCCATCCTACAGGATCCCAATTATAAGGGAATCTGGACAGCAATAAGAAAGAGGCTTTTCAATTCCAATGGGTGAGACTGAGCAGCCAGTTAGTCTAGAAATCAGCAGCAGCCTCCTGAAATCCACTGACTTCTCCTGCCTACCGTGAGCCAAGGCTCCAGAAAGTTCTGGGGAGATAACATTAGACCCCTGACTATTCCTGAAATTGCTCTATAGAATTCCAGGTGTGACCTTCAGCTAAAAGCCCTACTTCCTCCTCATCCTTGCTTCTGGACCAGCACCCCTCAACTTTAACCACTGGCCGTTTGGTTTAAGCAAATCTTAAAGGAAGATTTAAGGAAGAAGTATCCAAAAGAAAGACATTATTTTACACCACCCCTTAACCAAAATTAATTTTCTGCAGATCTAAATGGGAGTGAATTGCAGAAGCTCAGGTGACCAGGTTACAGTGCCATCTAGGGTGCTGGATTGCTAAGAACAAATGACAGAGGGAAGATGAGCCATTATTTACGGTTGGCCCATTATCTCGGCATGGATAAAATTATCTAAAACTTTAGCAAAGAAAAAAAGCCCCAGGAATAATTTTGATAGTGATTTAATATCTGCTTACAGAAGGAAAATGGATCACTCAGGAGCTTATTTATATCACTGATCATCATTCAGAGATGATGAATTAATTTTTTAGGCTATCAGGGCACTCATACTTGTACCCTATTCAAATGTCCTCAAAGTGTGGTCCTGAGACCAGCAGCAACACCTGAAATGCATATGCACCTAATATGAAATTCACCTGAAATACACATTCTGAGGCCCCACCTCAGAACTACTGAACCAGAAACTCTGGGGATTAGGGCCCTGAAATCTATGTTTTAACAAGCCTCCTGGTGATTCTGATGCACTCTAAAGATGAAGAATCTCTGTTATTGGATGAAACGAATCTGAGTCTCTCAGGTGGAGCCTGAGCACTGATGTTTTTTAAAACCTCCAAATGATGCTGATGCAGAAGAGCTCTAGAATTTGAGTTCTATGGAACAGGTGACTTCCCAGCATCTAACCTGGGGGCCAGGTACAGGTCCTTGCATATACTAGACTTGCTAGGTGGCTTGTTGTTTGAAAATATTTTTGAGCACAAAGTAGTGAGGCAGCTGGGGTGGCATCTTGGGGTGTTCAAGTTCAAAGGTGAGGAATGACCTGAGAGGCTTTCAGCTCTCAATTTGGAAAGAAGATTCCAGACCATTCCCTTTGGCTCAGAATGGAACAGATATGAATCTGCCATGAGGAATTTTCTTCTTGATTTTGTGATTCCCTCAGGACTGCCTGGAGACCACGATGAACTAGCTTCTCCAAAACATCCTAGTGTCTATGTCTAATAAAACACAGAGACACTCATGTGCACATGGCCATCTTCTATGTGCCTGGTACTTACTGTGCTGAGAGCTGTGCATGAGTTCTTACAATTGATATTATAGCTCCTCTTTAAAGATGGGGAAAACTAAATGTCCAGCTGGCAAGTGGTGGAGTGAGAACTCAATCCCAGATCTGACTGGTTCCAAAGTTTGTATCCCTAAGCCACTGTTCTACGTTCCCTCCCACCATAGAAGTCCCAAAATACACTCATTGCCCTGGGTGCCACAAGCACTGAGTGATCTTGGAGAAATGTTATCCTCTCTGAGACTGTTTATACATTTTCAAAATAGGGTAATAATGCCTGCCGTGCTGATATCACCAGAGTTAGAGTGAGGGTCCAATGAGATTATGTTTGTGAAAGGGTTTATAAACTTTAAAGTACCAAACTATAAAAAGATACTATTATTGTTTCTAAAAATATATTGTCTCCCAGATCTCTCTGGTCTTCATAACCATGGCAAACCTGGTAATCTCAATAGCTACATCAGGCATCCAGATTGAGATCCTATAGTATAAGGCCAAAATATCTCCTTTTAATAAATATTTATTGACCATTTACTATTTTTAAGTACCAAGGATACTGCAATGCACATAGCATAGAGTTGCTACTCTTTTTTAGTTTACATTTTAGTGGTGGAGAGGTAGAAAATGTGAAACAAAAATATACAATGTAACATCAGGTGTTAATAAGCACTATGAAAAAGAATAAGTCAAGCTGATCAGGTAATGAGGTCAAAGAAGTATCAGGGAATACTCATGTAAGGCCTTGGGTGACATGGTAGAGTTTGAAATTTATTCCAAAAGCAATGAGAAACCATCAGATGGCTTTAAGGTAATACGGTCTGATTTATATTTTAAAACGATCACTCCGGGTACTACATGGACAGTAGGCTGCAGTGAAGTAGACTCGAGTGGTGGGTTGGGCTGTGCAGCAGAGGTGAGATGTCATCAGAAGCCCACAGGACTTCCTTCCTTGTGGAATGTGGGGTTTGAGAGAAAGAGTCAAGATGACCTCAAAGTTTTTGACCTGAGCAACTGCTAGAGTGGAGTCGCGCTCTTGGTTGAGATGAGGAAGACCTTAGGTGGAGCAGATCTGGAGGAGTGAGGGCGGTATGTGCAGGAGGGAAATTAACAGTTGGTTTGGTCTGGTTTGGTTTTTTTTTTTTTTTTTTTTTTTTTTTTTTTTTGTGGTATGCGGGCCTCTCACTGTTGTGGCCTCTCCCGCTGCGGAGCACAGGCTCCGGACGCGCAGGCCCAGCAGCCATGGCCCACGGGCCCAGCCGCCCCGCGGCATATGGGATCCTCCCAGACCGGGGCACGAACCCGTATCCCCTGCATCGGCAGGCGGACTCTCAACCACTGCGCCACCAGGGAGGCCCTGGTTTGGTTTTTGATGTGCAAAGCTTTTGATGTCTATCAGACATCCAAGTGGGTGTGTCAAGTAAAAAATAGGCTATGAGACTGGAGATCAGGAAAATGCACAGAACTAGAGAAGTAAATGTGTACATCACTAGTGGTGGTGGGCAGGTGTAGGTGATTTTTAGAATGCTGTAGTACTGCCGTCATTTGAGATTTATCCTATAGGGGAAATACCTGGGTGGCCTCTGGATGATATTCCAGTCATCAGATTTTTTTTCTTTGTAGAAAAAAATCCATTAAGTGGCAAAATTTTAATCATGTCCTTTCCTAAGGGATTTATTAAAGTGCTAAGCAGAACCTGACTCACCATTGATCAAAAACACAAAATGATTTTATTTCCTTTGGATTCCTTGCTTACTTTTCCTCCTCTGCTCTCAGGTGTT
Organism: Hyperoodon ampullatus; assembly: GCF_949752795.1. NCBI lineage: Eukaryota > Metazoa > Chordata > Mammalia > Artiodactyla > Ziphiidae > Hyperoodon > Hyperoodon ampullatus. Next base: position 78,102,494 of record NC_136919.1, read on the forward strand.
TTCCTCCCTGATTTCTTATATTCTGATACCATTGAAAGAGACTGTTAGACAAATTCTCAGCTCAGTGAAATATTTATATCATTCATATTGTTCATTATACTGCCTAACATTTAGTAGGAATTATTATGTGCTGGGTACTGAGCTAAGACCAGGTCTTCAAATTTTCTTATTCATGGTACCCTTAACCTCAGTAATTTTTTTCCTGGTGCCCCTACACCAAAAGATAGCTAATGTTCCATTTATCAAGTAGTGGAGTCCCAACAATAAGTATTTATGTGCTAACGACTTAGTAACCTTTTGAAAAAAATAATATACTTAAACTGAAAGAAAAAATAATATTTTTTATCTAATTCTAAAATAACCACCAATTATTTAATAGAGTTTCTACAGATACAAATAGGGGAATAATACAAAGGGGTAATCATGATGCTATAAAATGGTGATCACTCAAATATGAAGGAAATTCAAAGGAGAGGATTGTATGAAATCAGGTGTTTGGCCCAACCGAAGACAATTCAGGATATAATTCTATCAGGTGATTTTCCTATTATACTTCCATTGCAGAGGTGGAGGTCAAAAAACAGATTTTACTGTTGTCCAGAAAACCAAAACACTTATTGACTATACTCATATATTCTCCTATCAAGATGTGTTAGGACATTTTTTCCTCTTTTTGCCATTTATTTGGCTTCTTGTTTAGGGTGGTATCTTTAGAATTTCTATTAATGTTATTTTGCAACATTTCCATCGTTAAAGCTTCTTTGAGTCATTCATTTCAAGATAGTTTAATATGCTTATTAATTATCCACTTTATAGTCTCTGATTTAGTTTAAATCATAAACTAGTCCAATGGGGAGTAATTTGCTCATAAAATGAGTAGAGCAAATGTGTCTCCTGGATGATTTTCATTACCTACAAGCCTCCTTGTAGTATTCGGTGGTTTATTAACCATTATCAGAGCAGCCTTAGAGCTGGTAATATGATCTATTTTCCTTAGAACCTGAATATTTGATCAGTTATTTTCTTCTAGGATCTAAAGTCATGAAACTGGTTTCCTCTTTTTCTTGGGCTGTGTCTTGGACGTTATGGTATTTAACATGATAAGTGATCCATTGTCTTTCTGGTAAATTTAATTATTATATGTTGCTGTTCATACTTGGGTCTCATCCGTCAGTTTAATTCTCCCACCTAGTACTAGTATGAAGGTAGATTTAGGGAGAGCCTAAGGAAGCTTAGGCTTCTGGGCCCCTCACTCTCATAGGCCCTGTGAGTACCGGGAGTAGAATGTCCTAGGTGGGCAGGGAAACCAGGTCACCACCAGGAGGCATTTCTAGGTGGGCATTTCTGGGAGATTGCCTAAAAATGTCTCAGAAGAAAGGAACTTGAATCTCCAAGGCTCCAGTAGTTTTTGTGAATTTCTTTAAATTTCAAATAAATATTCCCTTTTGTACCTAAATTTGAATTGGTGATTTTGTATTCTTTTCCTGAAAGGGGGCCCCTGAGAACAATCTAGGCTTCCAGACCCAAACAGCCTGGATTTGCCCTTGACCAGCGTTGTTTCATCAGGATGACTCTATTTCTAAATTCAAAACTTCATTATTTTTCAGATAATTTTTGAAGCCATTCGGGGAGTGTCAATAAGAAGTGATATTGCCATTGATGATGTTAAATTTCAAGCAGGATCCTGTGCGGGTAACAATATTTTTACAATTATATGTTTGACTGAAAAGGGATTTTGCAATAGTCTCAAATCATAAGAATGCAAATTAAGTATTTTCTGCAATAAAAATAGAGAAAACTATTATTGTCTATTTGTCTTTCCTGACAGAAATGGAAGATATAACTCAGCAGTCATCAGGATATTCTGAGGACTTAAATGAAATTGAATATTAAGGAATGATCTGAATCGGATTAACTAAACAAAGCCATACCTCTCTTCAATCAAAATGAAAAAAAAAAAAGAAGACAAATGAATACTGGACAGTCTTAACCATTTCATAAGTTATAAAATGACTTCGGAGCACTCTTTTTCATTACTTTTGCAAAAAATACTGACTCAGGGCTTTTTTTTTTTTTTTTCTTTTTGCATATGACAACTGTTACTAGAAGTACAGGCTGCTGTTTTTGCCTAGATCATTCATCTTAATTTTGGTACCAGTTAAAAATACAAATGTACTATATTGTAGTCATTTTAAAGTATGCAAATAAAGGGCACAATCAAAATGAGGTGTGCTCACTTAAATCTGCATTCAGTGAATGTACTGGGAGGAGAATAGGTCTTGTGGGTTTTCTTTTGAAGTTCAAGTATCATAAATATTTTTGAAGTAATAATGTGAGGTGTCAGTAATATCTGCAGAATGAATGCAGCTTTCACAGTAACAAGTTAATCTAAGAAAATAGTCTTATTTTCTATGTTTTATTCATAGAAATGGAGTATTAATTTTTAAATATTTTTACCATATGTGATAACAAAGGATCTTTCATGAATGTCCCAAGGTATAAGTCAGTATTAATTAATGCTGTATTACAAGGCAATGCTACCTTCTTTTTTCCCCCTTTAAACTACTTTTGAAAGTCACTCTGAACACTTGGATAGAAATTGCACTCTTTTTTTGTAAAGCAAGCTTAAAAATGTTTATGTACACATACCCCCAGATTTTTATAATGTGTTAAACAATTTTACTGATTTTTAAAATAAATGTTTTGGTAATATTTTGAGTAATATGAATTCAAGCAGATATACTAGACTACTGCCTTTTATTTACATGTTTAGAAAATTGTATATACATATTTGTATACCCAAATGGCTGTTATGAAATTACAATTACCTAATAAAAAATAATTTGAAAATCTCTTCACTAATAATTAACTTTTTTCAACATTATTTTTCTTTATCAGAATATCTTCACTGTATAACTGCCAATTCTAATTTGAATCTCTACTCTGCCACACTTAAATGCTTCTTAAGCCTTTTTATTTGTGACATAAGCATTGCAAACATGGATGCAGTAATTAATTTTTAAGGAGTGTTTTATTTCACATAATCTGAATTTTCTCCCAAATTTTATCTTATTAGAATGTAAACTCTGTGAAGACAACAACTCTTTCTTGTTTTATTTATTATTTTAGTTTCAGTACCCAGAAGAATGTCTCGGTATATAGTAGGTACTCAACAAATAAATACTTGAATGAATGAATGAATGAATGAATTTAACCCACCAAACATCCCCCAAAGTGGATATATTATTATCCCTTTTTATAGATAAGGAAGCCAAGGTGCAGAAAAGTGAAAAAATTACTTAAGATTTCACCACTGTTAAGTGGAGAAATTTAACAGTCAGGTCTCTCTGACCCTAAAGCCCAAACCTCTTAATTGCTTTGTGTGGCCAAAAATCCACTGTGCTCATGCATTTGGGAGGTTTTCCCACTCAAGAATGTCAAAACCCGTAAATTAATCTGTAAAAAGCATTATAGCTCCTCAAATGCCGCATTACTTAGAAAACAAAAGATACTCCACTATACAAAATAAACATCCTGAAGTTCATGGAGAAAATAAACTTTTATAGTAAAGCAAAATTTTGTAACTCAAATTCTTTCTATTTATGATGGTTAATTACCTATGGGGGGACATCCCTAAACAGAGTTGAAACACTGGGGAAGGAAGATTTCAAGATGTTGACTAATTCATCAGCATATTAGACATTATAATTTCTTCAAAGCATTATTCCTGTCCAGAGCTTAGTTATATTTGCTGAATAAAGAACTGAAGATTGTGTCAGGACCTAACACGGTATGTAGTGCATAATAAGGGATTTATAATATGTGGTGAAGGAATGAAGTCATTCATCAGACTCCTTGCTTACAGATTACATAAATCCATGGTAATAATCATTGCTAACATTTATTGAATACTTATTATTTTCAGACATTTTTCAAAGACCTTTACATGTATTTGCTCATTTAATCCTACAACAATCCGTGAGGTAGAGCTAGTGATATTTCCATTTTGTAAGTAGGAAAACTAAATCTGTCCAAGTTCAGCAGCTAGTGTAGGGCTTGGCTTTGTACCTTGGTCTGCTTCACTGTTCTTGAAAAAAAGAAACAACAGGCCCAAAACAGAGTCACTCGTGCTAAGTGCCACATCAGCAAACCAAGACTTAGTAGGTAACCTAACTGCAGTTATAACCTCCCCTAGGATTGTAGTCTTAACGGGTCAGTCTGGAATTTTCTGGTCAGCACCAATGAGGTAATCAGCCACAGAGGCCCTTCCCATCCCTCACAGGAAGATGAAGTAATCCACTCTCTCCTTTTCCCTTTCCCCTCCTGTCTATAAAAGCCTTCCACTTTATACAACTCCTTGGAGCTCTTCTCTACTTGCTAGATGGGCTGCTGCCCAATTCATGAATTGTTCAATAAAGCCAATTAGATCTTTACAATCGGCTCATTTGAATTTTTACTCAACACTGCCACACCTGTGCTCTAATCCTCACAAGACTGTCTCCTGAACCTCCTAGCTCTCCTACCAACTCCATCCCCAATACCAAAGTTTCCAAGTTTCCCTCACTCAAGAGGATTTATTGGCTACCAAAATTGCTCTGAAGGTTGCCAAACCAGAGATACTACTTGGAGCACTAGCTTTGGGAAGTGGGGTGGGGAGTAGGGGCTGGGGGCTAATTACTGACTTAGGGCAAAAAGGGAGGAGGTAACTATTACCAATTGTTGCTGAGAAACAACCTGAAGTTCATAGAAGAGAAGAGAGGAAGTGGAAGGTGAGCAGATGAACTTACCCTCCCTTACTCATGCCCCTTTTGCAGGATTCACTGATTGGATGCTTCTCTTCCTTTTGCAGGTTGCCTTGGCCTTCGTTATAACTGTACTTCACCTGGACGAAAATATGCAAGAACGGTAAGCACAGTATAGTTTCCTCAGGTTTAGAAATGCCCCAGGGGAAGGCATACTAGCTAATAAATACTGCTTAACCATTTAAACCCAGGGTTAGCATTTATTCCAATTCTCACCTAAATACACAAGTCCGTCAGATGGAAACTACTTTTTCACACAAATTGCCTTTTCTCCTATAATTTGCTGTCTGGGTTGGAGATTACGTATAGAAAGGAGCAAAGGAGAGGCTACTGGGAAAATAGTGACTCTGATGCAAGGTCTGGCTTAATGTGGAAGAAGAAAATGTTTAGCAAAGATTTGTTGAGAAATTTATGCTCCAGGCATTATACTAAGCATGGAGATTACATGTTAGTGAGGAAAATAGAGATGTAAACCTGTCAGCACAATCAGAGCGCTAAGTTCGATGAGACCAGATGCCCAGGGAGGGCTTAGGAGGGGCATCTGACGAGGGCAGGACAAGCCTCCAACTGCAGTCTGGGCAAAGCGGTGAGAACAAGCAGTAACACAGTGTTCCGGGTGCCCGATGTCTTATGTCACTCTCTGGGGGCTAAGGCATGGGTTTTTTGACTTCTTCTCATGCAAGGGACTTGTTTTCCTGTGTCATTTAACCAGAACGGGGGCCGGTTGGGGTGGGGGCAGGGTTTTTGTACTGGTCATTCTAATATTGCGGCATTTTCAACACGTGGATTACTATAAAGAGGGGAAACATAGTGATTTAAGTGCACGGTTTCCAGATTCAGGCTGTCTCAGTTTAAATCCTGGCTTTGCCACTTATAGGCTTTGTGACTGAAAGCAAGTCACACCATCTCTGACTCCTATTACTAATCTGCAAAATGGGATAAATACTTGTCTCTACTTCTTAAGGGTGCTGTAAAGATTAAATGAAAATAATACATACAAGCCCTTAGTGTCTGACACACAAAAGCCTTTCTAGTTCATATTACAAGGGTTGAGTGAAATCTTTGGATAAATCAGTTATTTTTATGTATCCTTTCTCTACAAAGGAATTGTGAGTTTATAGTGCCATCTTAAGGATAAAGCAACCATATGATTTTGTCATTTTATCATCTTTTTTTTTTTATTATTACTCGCAATACAAGGCTCATTTTAACCAGCACCTGGGCAATGCCCACTTTGCCCTTCCTATTCCAGCCGTTGTTAATGGTTCTTCTTTGCTGCTTACCTGTATTCATACCCCTCGCAAGATTTATCATGCTAAACCTAAATTCCTGCTTTTACGTCCATCTCCTCAAGAATGGTTGCATATTCAGTTATGTACCTACTCTGCCTAGCATACTCAACAAATATTGCTGAACTAAATAAACAAATTGCCAATAAAGGCATTTAGTTTAGTACAAATATGTGTGTGGATTCCAAAAATCACGAAGGATATAAAGATTCTCTTTGGTCCATCAAAATTTCATGGTCTGGAAATCCACACACTAAAAATTTAACTTAAAAATATGTCACTGGCCACCTGGGGCACCTGGTAAAAACAAATATAAAGCTTCTTTGGAAGGCCATGCATTCAACCCAGGCTGTACAAGTTTCCCATGTATAAAACTGCATGGAAGGACTCACAATCCAAAAGCACAAAACATTTAGTGGAATAGTCCACTAGAAGCACAAATCAGCTGCCAATAAACAGCATAATTAGATACCCAAGACTTCATGGCCCCCATCCAGCTGTGCCATCACTCTAACGTCTCTGACCCTCTTGCCTCCCTCTTATAAGGACCTTTGTAATTGTATTGGGCCTACCTGGATGGTCCATGATGATCACCCCATTTCAAGATCTTTAATTTAATCACATCTGCAAATTCCCTTTTGCCATGGAAGGTAATATATGCACAAATTCCAGAGATTAGGATGTGGGCATTTTTGGGGAGCCATTATTCTGCCTACCACAATTTTCTTTTGTTATTAGGTCAGATCTCTTTAAAAGGCCAATTTTGGTTTTTCCTTTTCAACTCCTCTATCTGCTTTATTTTCTTATCTGGCAGGCTAAGACATCCAATATAGTGCTAAATAGAAGCAGTGATAGTATCATCCTTGACTTGTTCCAGAACCTGAGGACATTTCTAAACATTTCATCATTAAATATGAGTTTGCTGAAGGTTTCTGGTGTTGCCTTTTATTGGTTAAATGAAGTTTTCTTCTACTCATAGTTTTCTAGAAATTTTAACCATGAATGTGTGTTGAAAATATTTTTTTTCTGCTTCAATCTTTCTCCTGAAATCTTTCAATATGAAGAATCATATTAATTGATTTGATTTGCTAATATTTAACCACCCTTGAATTCCTGTAATAAACCCAATTAAGTAATGACATTTACTTTTTGAACATTGCTACATATGTGCAAATATGTTCATGAGAAAGAATGACAGAACATTTTCTTTAATTTCCTTAGAAATTAGGGGATTTAGACAAGATTAGACTCATAAAGTGAGCTGAATGAAAAATCTTCCTTCTTTTTCTATTCTCTGAAAGAGTGGGTAGGATTAGAGCAGTGGTTCTCAACTGGGGGCAATTTTATCCCTTACAGGACATTTGCCAATGTCTGGAGACACATTTGGTTATCAAAACTGGGGAGGTGTTACTGGCATCTAGTGGGCAGAGGCCGAGGATGCTGCTGACCATCCTGCAATGCACAGGACAGCTGCCTCCTCTCCCGCCAGCAAAGAATTGTACCCAGAATGTCAATGGTCAGTGGTGCTGAGGCTGTGGTTTATTTTCTCATTCTGAAGAAATAATCACTCTCCTCATTTTGCATGTGTAATTTGTTATTTTTTCAGAGAGGGCTTCAAAATTTATATAAGCTTCAGGCCCCATAAAACCTGGACCTGGTGGGAGAAAGAGAGGGCACCATATAGAGGAGAGGGGTGTGTGTGTGTGTGTGTGTGTGTGTGAGAGAGAGAGAGAGAGAGAGAGAGAGAGAGAGAGAGAGACAGACAGACAGAGAGAGAGAGATCGAGTCAAAGCCAATGCTAGAGAGAGGGGGAAAAAGAGAAATTTTGTTTAGACGTAATTTTCAAATAATCACAGTGACTAAGAAATTGGCCACAAGCAACAATTCCAAGAAACTGAAGGAAAGTAATTAGTGTGGTATATGGTCTAGCAATTCTAATTTTTGGTATCTATCCTAGAGAAATGCTAGTACACATACATAAAGACATGTCTGAGGATGTTTGTAAAACTGAAAAACTGGAAGCAATCTACCTTTCAAATCAGTAGAGTAATGGATGAAGTGTGATATATTCACACAGAAACTCTACAGCAGTTGAAAGGGAGCCAGATTTATATCTGTCAACATGGATATATCACAGGAATATATTTTTTAAACAAAAAAACTGTTGCATAACTATTCTTACCATATTTTTATGTTAATACATTTACATATGTATGCATGTACTACATTGTGTGGTTATATAATACATTTTCATAATGCATTCACACTCAAAATACTATTACATATTTTCTGTAGATAAAATGCATGTAAATATTGAAATGGCCTTAAAAGGCATTACATTACACACTGAACAAGTGTATAAGAGTAGTTAACTCTGAGGGATAAGGAGTACAGCAACAAGATTGAAGAAAAGAATGTCAAGTGCATACTAATTTTATCTGTATTGTTCTAATTTTTAAGAGAAGAATTTGTTCAAATGTTTCATATGTAATTTTTTAAAATAGATTAAAAAAAAGATAACGAAATCACGCCAAATTTTTCAGGGTTAATTTCTTTTTTTCCTTCCAGTTTTATTGAGATATAATTGACATACAGTTTAAGGTTTATAGCACAATGATCTGACTTACATACACCATGAAATGATGACCACAAAAAGTTTAGTGAACATCCATCATTTCATATAAATACAAAATATAAAAGAAAGAAAAAATTTTTTTCCTTGTGATGAGAACTCGACTCACTCTTAAAAACTTTCATATATAACACACAGCAGTGTTAATTATATTTATCATGTTGTACATTATATCCCTACTACTTATTTATCTTATAACCAGAAGTTTGTACCTTTTGATCACCTTCATCCAATTCCCCCTCTCCCCACCCCCTGCCTCTGGTAACGACAAATTTGAATTTTTTTCTCTATGAGTTTATTGTTTTTGAAATATAATTGAACTTAAAACTAACAAGTTATGGGAGAGTTTAGCACCCCAGCTTGTGGAGATATTGGGATGAAATGTCACTCTCGGTTCCTGATACCAAAGGACTCACTTATTTTATAATTTATGAAGCTTATTTCAACAGATTTAGCACCAGGCTGACAATTACCAACTTTCTTTCCTTTAGGAAGTAACAGGGTGTTAGGGGAAATGTTTGCTCTCCCCCCAGAGGCTCCCAACCCAGCCTGCGCAAGGAGGACCATCAATTCATTCAACAAAGACTTGAAGTTGAGTGTAAATTCCTTCTGGAGTGGTTTAATATTGTTTTCCCAATTTATATCCTCCAAAGAAATGAAGGCCCGTTTAGCTCTAGGCTTTCTATCATGACACATCACAAAGAACACTTGAAACCTAATATTAATTCCTAATTATTTTTTTAATCTTTCAGTTGGTTTTTGTATCCAATAAATGGAAATTTGAGAAAGAGACAAATCTGTTGAGACATTGATCCAGAATATAAAAATGAGTTATGAAAGAGGGCTTAGAGCAGCAGCTGGTATATGGTATATGGTAAATGCTGTTAGTATTAGCAATTACTACTAATACGATAGCTATTATTACAACCAATTCCAATACTAATATTGCTACACGAAGAAGCAGCAGATATTTTGATTGTTTTCAACTTTTGTATGATGTTAGAAACAAATTTTTAAAAATTAAGAACTGTAGAGATAAGGTATTCTTACCTCTAGCAGAACTTGTTTTATGGGGTTTCAGTTCCCTGTGGGAAGGGTGCTCATTCTCTTCAGAAACCCTCATCCCTGCCTAGAACTTCCCCTTCAGTTCCTTAACTAGGTTGATGAGAAAGTGTGTATATATGTGTGTGCGTGTGTGCTGGGAGCGGGAGAGGGGGGAGGGTTGTTCCTGGGAGCCAAGGACTTAGGTTTTAGCATCTGACTTCTTCCCTCCCTTTCAAGCCAGGAGGGTTCACTTTTCTACTTTATGAATTTACCAAAAGTAAAAGGAATATTCCCTCTCACTTGGTATATAAACCAGAGGAGAGTATTCCTGTTAACCTGTGAGGGTTCTTGTTAGAACTGGAAGAGAAAACTGTCTCAGTCAGAGATGGCCTCAGTGGTGTCCCATTCCAGGCATCGTGCCCCCGCCTTCTTGCTATTGCGGCATCATTATCCAAAGCTTGGAGTGAAGCCAAGAAAGAGAACATAGAATATGATATTCTAATGGTGAGGTGAAATATATTTATAATCCTTGACCCTACCCCTGTCTGCCAGGTTTTTGTTTGTGTCAGTTTTAAAGTTTCTGCAGAATTGGAAGGCCATCACTTAAAATGGCCCCTGGTCACTTATTCCTTGGTCAATAAAAAGTTAAATACAGTTGCCTTGCCACGTCTATTACCTAGCAAGGATGGCACGATGAATTGAGCTGGTGACTGGACTTTAAATCATGGATGTGTAGGATTAACCGTTTTGGCTCACTCACTCATTCATTAGCATCAGATTCTAGTTAATTGATATTCTATTTCCAAAGACCTCCTTCTGCCTCTTTAACACAACCCCTTTCAAGACAGTTTTCACCAGTGGAATTAAAGAAACCAGACGTGGCTGGTTAATAAATAAATGTGTATACCTTTATGGGTGTATGAAATTGTTAAAGAATATTAGGAAGCACTGAGCTAGTATAACCTGCCAGTGTCTCTCTCGTTCATGCTAACTTCCAGTCATAGAGTCCAACAAAAGAGGATTATTTAAATCTGTTTGAATACTATATACTACACTATACTATATAGTTACTTAAAACTGTGTTACAGAAAAATATTTAATGGCATAGAAAGATAGTAATAAGTGAGAAAAAGGGGGTTAAATAACAGTATATATAATTTGTGCAGTATAATCCCTTTTTTTTTTTTTAAACAAAAGGGCCATAACATACATATACAAGGAAAAAAGATGTCAAAACATACACCAAAATCTTAACAATGATTAGTCTGGGTAAAGGAATTATGAGTAGTTTTCCCCTTTGTGTATGTTTTTCTCTGTGTTCCCCAAATTTCTGCATTTAACACAAATTGCGTTTGTGAAACCCAGTAACATTTTCCTTTTCAAAGGATGATGGTAGAGTATGACTGGCTGACTGTCTAGACAAGAACTCATAGTGTGTGTGCATTAGTGGGGTCATCACAAGTTCAGGGGCTCTTTCCCAACTTTCAAGTTTATGAGCACAATTTGAGTAGTTCACTAAAGAACTAATGATGATATAAAATGATTAGATATGTTCCTTGCTCTCAACTCCCATTACGCCTACATTATTTTTCCATTAGGATAGGTTTCCCTAAATGTAATCATTTCTTCAAAGAATTTGACTCTTCTACGGCTCTTGAAGCAGGGTACCAAGTCACTTTTCAAAAAATTTGTACTAGTAATGTAGCAAATGACACTATAGTGCCCTCCTAAACACTATTTTTTTAATTATTTCCCGCCTTTTGAACAGTTTTAAAGGTTTTCTAATTTATTTTAACTTGCATTAAAATTTTCTAATAACAAGTTCACTTTTTTAAAAAAAACTTATTCTACTTTTCTTTGGTTACAACTTTTAGAGAGCGCAGATTTCAGTTGTGTGAGAGGAAGAAGCAGGAGCCTGGGAAAGGAGCATTTGTCCAGGAGTCAGGAATCAGGGTTCTACTGCAATAGCTTTCTCAACGGCCTCCCCACTCCCATGCTTGACCCCGTCGAATCAGCAGAGTGCTTACTTAAAAACTTTAATCAGATCATGTCCCTCTCCTGCTTAAAACCATCCAATGGCTTCCCATTGCTTTTAAAATAAAATGCATGATGGGCAAGGCTCCCCTAAGCAACCTTGCTCACTTCACTGCAACCACGCTGCCTTCCCTTTGTTCCTCATTCCACTGGTTCCCACCTCAGAGTCTCTGTCCTTGCCTGGAATGCTCCTTTCTCATTTCCGCACCTGGCTCGGGCTCCTTCAGGGTTTAGCTGAAATAGCACTTCCTCTGACAGGCCTTTCCTGCCTCTCCATCACATTCATTCTGTTTTTTCTTCCTGGGACCTATTACCGCCTGAAATTATCCTGATCATATGTAGGTTATCTTGTTCTGTTCCTGTCTCACACGCCAGAACGTAAGCTCTGAGACATGCAGCATTGACTGGATCCCTTACTGCCACAACCCAGCCTCTCGTAGATTAGACATTATTAGTTGAGTGAGTGAAGACCTACGTAGGCCTCAGAGAACCTCATCTTTAGTAAGGGAGTTAACTAGATGCATGTGAGTAGGTTTAAGTGGAAGCACCCTTTCAGTGACGCCAGCGGGGGTTTCTAGAAACCTCAGGGGAGGAAGTCTTAATAGAGAATTGGGGAGCGAGGGGGTGGAGCGTCAATGAGGAGAACCTTTGCGGTGTAGTCTTTCCATCTGTTGGAGAGCACAGGAGACCCTAGCGCGATGTTTTAGGGGAGAAGCAGGCATAGAGCCATTTGAAAGAGTCTTTTTTTTCTTTTGTGTTTTTTTTTTGTGGACACGGGGACCTGACTGAAAGCAAGGTAAGAAGACTCGCCGGACTCCAAACCGTCGAGTCCCGGCGCACTCGGGACCCCGGCCCACCCAGGTACCACTGCAAACGCCGCCCTCCGTCCCCTCCCGGATCTGTTTCTTCGGAGCGCTGAAAAGGCTTTCAAAATACTAAATGCAACTGACATCTTTTTCTGAGTTAAAAACAAACAAAATCTCTGAAAATACAGAGCAGAAAATCCCGTATCCGATACCCGCGAGTTCCCAAGCCCCACCCCCCGTTCTCGCCGGCTCACATTAGGCCCTGCACGGGGCGGTGGGAGGGGCGGGGCATGCCCGCTGACGCTACGGGGCTGGACTGCGCAGGCGCGGGGCGGGCTCGCGGGGCAGTCGCGCGCCGCTCACTTCGCGCGGGAGTGGGGCGTTGGGGCGTTGGAGCGTCGGAGCGTCGGAGCGGCAGGTCTGTGGCAACGGAAGCCACGGCAAGGAAGAGAGGCGGCCAGGATGGCGACACCGAGCAGGAAAAGGTCCACCCCAAGTCCCCTGGCCCCGAAGAGAGCTTCCCCGAGAGATCCCTCGTCGGAAGTCCCGAACATGAAAAGGAGTTTGGCCCCACCGGCCGCGCCGCCGCCACTGCCGCTGCAGTCGTCCGGGCCTTTCGTGGAAGGCTCTATCGTCCGCATCGCGATGGAGAACTTCCTGTGAGTGGCCGGAGGCCGTGCCGCGGCCGGGGAGGCGAGCGGGCCCACACACTGGGGGCGCGGGCTGAGTGCGTGCGGGGCCGGGTGGGTGGATGTGTGCCTGGCTTGTGCGTCTGATAGTAAATTCTTGCCGGGATTGCGGTGAGGATATTTCCTTGTGGGCCGTGGAGATGGACGTATGTGTTGATGCGGTAGGTGTGTGTGTAGTGTGTTACGGTTTTTAAATTCTTAATGCCAACGTTGTTTGAAGGCGTCATATGGCGGGCCTTGGAAGTAGTAGGAATTAGATCTCCGCCCGCTGGGAGTCACGGCCTAGAAAGGTAGGACATAATCTGTAATTCACAAAACTATGCGTTCTGGGAACTTAGAGGCTGCAACAGTTAAATCAGAGCGGCAGTGATGCTGCGGCAGATACGTGAAGAGTAGGCAGTTGCCAGGTGGACAAAGATGGTGAAAGTTGTTGTGGATGGAGGTTGAAATGTACAGGAACACTGAGCCTTACTTTCAGTTGCGCCTCCCAACAGACCCTTGACTCCTTTAAATCTGGCTTTCTTCCCTGGTTCCTTTCTTACCCTTCAGACAACTAACCATAATACTCACTTTAGAGTTGAGCAAATATGTTCTAACACAAATACCGTGTATCCGTTTAGCACCTTGCAGTTCGTTTGATCAAGGCCTGTTTTGTTTGTTTGTTTTGTTTTGTTTTTTTAAGCTTTCACAGAGTGGTGTAGGGAAAACAGAATTGCAGTTACAATAGGGACATTTTTTTTTCCAAGCGTCTATCATGTGCCAGGCATAGAAGTAGGTGCTTTATTTACACAGTGCCCTTATTCATTCCTCATAACAACTCTTTATATTATCTCCATTGATAAGCTTAGAGAGGTTAATTTGCCGACGTTTACACAGCTAATAAGTAGCTGAGTTGCTGTTTGAATCCAAATCAGGAAAGATAAATATAATTAAATGAAGTACCTACCGTAATAATGTATATGCGTCATGATGCCATGCGGGCACAAAGGATGAAATGATTAATTTCGTCCACAGTTGTGAGAAGGGCTTTGTACTGAGGGTTATGGAAGTCTTAAAAGAAGAGAAGAGCAAGGAACTGCCTGAAACAGTTTGTTATATTTGGGAAATTTCCAGTATTTTAGTATGGCTAGAACATAGGATGTGAGCTAGTATGTGGACAGAGTAGATACTGAAGATGTAGACAGATGTTGAGGGTCTGTGTTTCCTTTGCTGAGGAATTCCAACTTTATCCTGTAGGCAGCCAGGATGCATTTTAAGCAGGGCATGACATGTGATTTATATTACTTTGTAAGCAGTGTGAAGGATGATTTAGAAAGGGTGCAAGATTGGAGGCAAGAAGGCTTTTACAATATGAAGGCAGAGATGATTAGGGTTTGAACCTAGCAGCGGGAAGTAGGATCAGAAAGAAGAGATTTGACAGGATTTGGCTGCAGATTAATTGTGAGGCATGAGGGTAAGGGAGGAATGGAGCATTTTTCTCAAGTCTCTGCCTTGGCAAGTTGGTCATATATAGTGCTATGCAGAAGAAGGAGCAATTTGGGGAGGATAATAATAAATGCCTTTTGGATCCTGTGAATTGAAGTTTCCTGTGGGGCATCTTAAAGGTCTTTTATAGTCAGTAGTTTTAAGGGTTTGGAGCTTACAGGAAAATGTGAGAGGTGAGAGACTTGAGAATCATGCATATAGGTGATTGTTGAAATTTCAGAAATGGTTGAGATTGCCCAAAAGGGAATATAACTAGGAATAGAAGGCTGAGTACAGTGTCCTGGAGGAATGACATTTAAGGGCGAGCAGAAGAACTCACAGACTAAGAAGGAACTGTTCAGGGAAGTAAGAGGAGAACCATGGGAGAGTGTTACCAAGAAGCCAAGGAAAAAGATTGCTTCAAAAATACCATCTGCTACATTGAAGTCAGATAACAGGACAGAAAAGAACCTGCTGCATTTAGCAGTTAGGAAATCTTTGACACTTTGAAGTAGTGGAAGCAGAAAGCTTTGCAGTCATTGAAGAACGAATGAGTATGAGGAAGTAAAGCTTGGATGTGAAGAGGAGAAAGAAAAGGTAGCTGGAAAATGCAGAGCTAGAGGAGTTTTTGTTTATTTTTACAATGAAAGGACTTTGAGTTTTAGGAATGAAGTAGGAAGAGTAGGCTTAGAGAACTGAAATGGCCTGGAAGAGGGTAGTCAAAGGAAGGATTCCTGGTAGTTAACCAAGTCGAATGGGATCGAGAGTGGGGGGAGAGATTTCTAGGCAGAAGGAATAGCATGTGCAAAAGCTTGGAGAAAGAAGGAAGCATAAGATAGTCAAGAAACTGAAAGAAATTCATTATAGTTAGAATTTAGAGGTCTTATGAGAGAATAGGGGAAGGAGATAGAAAGTAGAAAACGATGAGCTAGAGCTAAGTTATGAAGGGTCCTGTTTTTTCTTTTTCTTTTTTTTTTTTAACTTTATGTATGTATGTATGTATGTATGTATGTATGAACGTATGGCTATGTTTGGTCTTCGTTGCTGTGCGCGGGCTTTCTTTAGTTGCAGCGAGCGGGGGCTACTCTTCGTTGCAGTGCACATGCTTCTCATTGTGGTGGCTTGTCTTTGTTACGGAGCACGGGCTCTAGGCGTGTGGGCTTCAGTAGTTGTGGCTCATGGGCTCAGTACTTGTGGCTCGCGGGCTCTAGAGCGCAGGCTCGGTAGCTGTGGCACACGGGCTTCGTTGCTCTACGGCATGTGAGATCTTCCCGGACCAGGGCTCAAACCCATGTACCCTGCATTGGCAGGTGGATTCTTAACCACTGCGCCACCAGGGAAGTCCTTCTTTTTCTTTAAAACAAGTTATTTCAGATTTGCTTGTCTACCAACATGATTTGGTGATTGATTGGATGATGGGCGGGTGGGTAGTGTGGATAGAGGTGAAGCAGATGGTAAGAATCAAAGATGATGCAAAACTAATGCCTAGGTTTCTGACTTGGGCGGTGGGATGAATGATGATACCCTTCACTAAGAGACTCTAAGAGTGGTTTTAGATGGAAAAGATGGTGGGTTTAATTTTGAATGTGTTAAGTTTGAGGTGACTTTATCCAAATAGAGTTCTTGAGGTGGGAATTCCATCTATATAGGTCATCTGGACTGACTTTCAGCATATAGATGCTACCTGAGGCCATGGAGAATACATGAGGTACTAGGCAAAGTATGTAGACCGAGAAGAGGGTGGGCCTCTGACATTGGCTCTTTCAGGGCGAGCTCAGAGCAAAGGGAAGTCACAAAAAGGGAATTCCCAGTAAACATATTGTAGAGTCAGAAAGGTTTTTTAAAATGCAGAGGCTTTATTTTGTTTTTGGCAATTTTTCCTGTTTATAATATTTGTGTGTATAGTATAGGCCAGAAGTTCTCATGCTTTTTCCTGTTGTATTTATTGTTTGCTTAAATACCAGTTGCATCACTGTTTTAGTAAGACAGTCACACAGAGATTTCACATCAGGAAATTCCAGTATTAATAGAATGGGACTTCATGTGTTGGGATTAAGAAGTTCCAAGTCAGATACATTTACAGATGTCTGAAATTCCCAAACTAGTTTTATTTTAGCCGTTGTAAAGGGTTGCTTTAAGACTCAGCTGTTACTAGAATAAAGCTTCTGAAAAGATAGATAGGTGCTGTACAGAGATGTGGGGTTGGAAACCTGCCAGAAAATACCTCTTTACCACCTGTATTTATTTTATTACCACGTGGCATTTCAGAATTGTTAATTTGTGTGAGTATTAAAGTTAAAGTGTGCTTGGTTAAATTATTTAAATACTTAGCAGGTTAGTAACAGGCTAAGGTTTTTTTTACTCTTGGGGAATTAGTTGGCAGCTGACTGAAACCCTGTGGGAACAGGACATTATTTATGGGTTCCAATTCAAAATATTCAAAGACAAGGTAGAAGGATATCTGAGTCAGAGTTCACTTCACATTTTGCCGTAGCTGTCCCTGAGTACTAATATGGATTAGATGCTACTGTTGCATGTAGAGTGCTGGACAGCATGCTGCTTTCTAGTATGAGGGAATGTTACAAAAGTGCTTGGTGATGATGCACTCGTTTCCTCCCATAGGAATAAAATTTACTTGAATTTGTACTAAAAATAGATCCTTTGGTGAATGTCTGGCAGCATATTAAAGGAATTGGATGTTATTTTTTTAAGTAATAATAAAAATTAAACTATTGGCTTGATATATCTTCAGTTTTCTAATTAGAATAGAAATAATTTGGTTGACTATGAGAAGTTGCTAGTAAGCATTTTAATTCAAGAGAAATATAAATGTAAAATCCACAGATTTAGGATGAGCCATGGCTTCACTTACATATAATTTGGTTAAAAACTATCTTATTTGTATAGTAGCTTTGATGTACTCTCTCATGTATTGTAATTATTAAAGAGTAAATAATATCAAACTTTGCTTTATTCAGCAGACTTAATATTTGAAAAAAAGCACATGAAGTCTTACTTTCCCATGAATGTTCTTATTTTAGATATACATTATCACTTTTTCATTTCTCCCACTGACAGATTTTTTTCCCTCTAGTTTATTAACAACCTATAAATTAACCTTACATTAAATTTGCAAGGTTAGGTGGTTTTTAAAAGAATTTGAGGAAGTCTGTAGGTAATGATAAGGGTAAAGGAAGAAAAAGTGCTTTGGTAAGAAAATATTCTTCACTTCTTATCTCTGCTTAGTAATATCACCTCTTTATAATTTAGAACATATGATATCTGTGAAGTATCTCCTGGGCCCCACTTGAATATGATTATTGGAGCTAATGGAACAGGGAAGTCCAGCATCGTGTGTGCCATTTGCCTTGGATTAGCAGGCAAACCTGCTTTCATGGGACGGGCAGATAAGGTGAGTTAACATATGCACTTTTTAACAGAATTCAAAGCCATGAATTGCTTTTAGTAACAAATCAATTTCTATATCTCCGTTCCTTGAGTATAGCAAATGTGTTGTGCTTGAATATAAATAATGGAGTTGGCAGGGACACTGTGGGGAGATTTCCATTTCCAGAAGTAGTGTGCACTATATACCTAGAGAATTCTCCAAGTATGTAACACCTGCAACCTTAGAAATAATGTAAAATATATCTTTTTAAATGTATTTCTGGGCTGTGGAAAGGCGAAGTAAGTTTACAAAGGGTACAAACAAAGTAGTTTGGATCTAAAGATTTCTACAAGCTCTGGGGTTCTTTACCCAGGGGTATTTGCTTTACCTAGCACCCTAAAGCCTGACTTTGAATTGGTTGCATAGGATTGGGGGTCCTGAAGGTGCAGAAGGGTTAGAAGATAAAACTAGAAGCCAAGCACTGCATGTAGCAGAAGAAAAAAAAATCACAAAGTGGGACAGTGAGGTTACTTATCTCATTGTTAGCTCTGAATACAGTAGATAAAAAAAGAAAATCTTCCAAACAAATCTTAACACATACATTGTAATTTTAGTTTAAAGTGGTCCAAGTTAGCAACATCTCTCTTCAGGCAGAAGCAAATGCAAATCCTCTGAAGGAAAATACCCTCAATCCAGTCCTCAACATAAAGCTCTAGAAATTCATGAATCCATACCTAAAAAAAATCACAAAGCATAGGAGGAAATGAATCACCAAAAATGAGAGCTAACAAAAACAACAGACTATACAATCAGATCTACAAAGCTTGTAGATACAGAATGTAAACTAGGAATACTTAATTTATTTAAGGAACTGAAAGAAGGTTGCAAGTATAACAAAGGAATAAGTAACAAAAAAGATCAGGTAAATTTGAAAAATTTGGTCAGGTAAATTTGAATCAAATAGAACATAAAGAAATAACAGTACGTGGGAGGGAAACTTGATGGACAGGTAAAACAACAAAGCAGACATATTTGAGAATTTGTGAACCAAAATACTTGACAGTTTTTCTAAACATGCAATATAGAGATAAAGTGAGAAAAAAGTATGAAATAAAGATTGTGACCTGATAGTTAATGGACTAAGGAAGAGACAATATTCAAGAAAGAATGACTAAGAATTTTCCAGAAATGTTGAAAAACTTGAATCCTCAGATTCAAGATACCTAATATATCCCAGACAGGGTAAATGAAAGAAATACACAAATAGACACATTGTAGTAAATTCCAGAATACCAAACATAGTAGTAATATGGTCTCAGAATGGGAACAGAGGGGGAAAGAAAAGAACAGTTTGAGATGCTCATAAAGGAACTTTGAAAGTGTATAATTTAGGAAGAAGGAAAATGATCCCAGAAGGAAGTCTGAGAGGTAAGAAGAAATGGTGAGCAAAAAAATGGTAAACATGTAGGGAAGTACACTGTGTAAAATAATACTAATGTCTTCTTGTCAAGTTTTTAAATCAAAGAAGATAGTACTAAATGTCCTTCCTGGACAACAGGAAGGAAGTGATCAGAGTTGAAGTATTCTTTGAATTTGTATTGTTGGGAGGAAGTTAAGATAATTGGTTAGCTTCAGAGTTTATTAAGCTAAATATGCATGTTAAAATTTCTAGGGTAAGCCAGTAAAAAAATTGAAATATATAATCTCCAAACAAGAAAGGTTAAAGTAGGAAGAGAGAAGTAGAGAAAAAATAACCACTGCCCAAACAACCCAGAAGGAGTCTCAAGAAAGGAGGAGGAAGAGAAAAGAAAGAGAAATATAGAAAAGGATATTATTAAAAAACATTAAAAGATAGTGGAAATACATTCACGATAATAATAAATGCTCTACATTCTTGTTAAATGAGAAAGTCAGAGTAGATAAATAAAACAAAGTTCCATTCTGTTTTGTTTACAATAAGCATATCTAAAATAAAAAACTACAGAGAAGTTGAAAGTAAAAGGATGAAAAAATACATACCAGGCAAATATTATACAAAAGAAAGTAGGTGTAGCTGAATTTATACCAGGCAAAATAGAATTTAAAGGAAAAAAGAACTTTTAGAGATAAAGATGGTCATTAAATATTGATGAAAGTTTCAGTTCAGCAAGAAGATAATTCAGCTCCCAACTTAAATTCACAGTATCTAGTTCCAAAATATATAAGCACAATCACAGAGTTCTTAAAGACAAGTTAACAGCTCCAGAATTATAGTGGAAGAGCTAGTGGTAATCAATAGATCCAACCAGATAAAAAATTAATAAGAGTATAGAAGGTATGAACAACAGTTAGATTGAACTAATGGACATGTTGTAAACACTGCACCCAACAGTTGGTAGAGCATACATTCTTTTTAAGCAAAAATGGAATATTTCTTAAAATTAACCATAAACTGAGCCATAAAGCAATATCAAAAAATATCAAAGAATTGCTACCACATAGACTGTGTTCTATGACCACAGTGCTATTAAGATAGAAATAATAAAGAAGATAACTAAAATTTTCCCATTTGTTCAGAATGAAACATGTACTTTTGTATTATCCACAGGTCAAAGAAGAAATATTAATAGAAACTGAAAAGAGCAGAAATTAATAAAATAATAAACAGTGATTCAGTAGGAACCACAAAACTAAAAATTGCTTTTCAAAAATACTATTTAAATCAGTAACTTCTGGGGGCAGGGAGAGAAACGAAGAAAAAAATATAAGGAATGGCAAAAAGTAATAGTTAAGATATGTTAAATTGTGATCCAGAAAACCCCCAAATTTAAGTGGTTTAAATATACAAAAGATTAATTCTTGCTGCTTATCCAGTGTAGGCCCTCTGTGGTCACTTAGGTACTTTAGCCTTATAGAATCTTCATTTGAGTATATACAGTTTACCCTTGAAGAATGCAGGTTTGAACTGCGCAGGTCCACTTATATGTGAATATTTTTCAATAGTAAATATATATGTTGTGCTCACATTTCATTGGACAAAGCATGTTATGAAGCCATAACTTGGATCAGAGAGAAAGAGCAAGTGCAGTCGTTTGCTTGAAAGGAGAATCAGAATATTCACGAACTGCCCTGATGACTACCACGAGGGCGTTAAAGAATGCAGCAGAGGTTTGAAAGATTATATAAGAATATTATGAGAATCTTTATGCCACTCAAGTTTAAATTTCTAAAAAGTTGTAACTATAAATGTTTCTACAACTACTTAAATTATCAAAACTGACTAAGTAGAAAAGTTAAATTAGCTGGTAAATTTTTTCTCATAGAGACAAAGGCAATTGTGGATTAGTCCTAACAGCAGTAAGTTTCTATTTTACACAGAGAATGTGACCTTAGGTACCCAAATCAATCAAGGATAGAATGAAAAAATTACAAGCCTGTCTCACTCATGAATCTAGAAGCAAAAATCACACACAAAAAAGAAACTTTAGCATTTTGAATTTAATAATACATAACACATCATGACCAAATTGAATTTATTCAAGGAGTGCGAGATGTGTTACGTTAATTTTTTCCTAATAATCAACCACATTTTAAAGGAGAAGAACTCCATGTTCATCTTAATAGATAGAGAAAAAGCATTCAGTTAAATTCCACAGTAATGTATGATTAAAAGCTCTTAGCAAACTAGGAATAGAAGGGACCTTTATTAATTTCACAAAAGATATCTATGAAAATGTACAGCAAGTTCAGGAGCAAGTCAAGGTTGCCTACTACCATTACTATTGAACATTGTACTGGCAGTTCTAGGTAGAACAGAAAAGATACGTGTTGTAAAGAAAGAAAACTGTCATTCACAGATTATGTGAGTGTCTGCATAAAAACCACAAAGAGGGCTTCCCTGGTGGCGCAGTGGTTGCGAGTCCGCCTGCCGATGCAGGGGACGCGGGTTCATGCCCCGGTCTGGGAAGATCCCACATGCCGCGGAGCGGCTGGGCCCGTGAGCCATGGCCGCTGAGCCTGCGCGTCCGGAGCCTGTGCTCCGCAACGGGAGAGGCCACAGCAGTGAGAGGCCCGCGTACCGCAAAAAAAAAAAAAAAAAAAAAACCACAAAGAAACTCCAGATAAGCCTCCTGATGGATCAATAAGCAAATTTATCAGGATTACTAGATATAAGATTGTATAACCCAGACACTGAATCTGTAGACACCTTGATCTTGGACTTCCTAACCTTCAGATTTGTGAGAAATAAATGTTAAAGCCACCCAGTCTGTGGTATTTTTGTTATAGAAGCCCAGACTAAGGCAAGGACCTTTTTACATTCTTTAACTTACTGAGGACTCCAAAACCTTTTGTTTCTGTGAGTTATATCTATTGATTAGAATTAATAATAAACTTAAAAATAATTATCAGATTAGAAATAAAAACTGAGACCCTGCCAAAAAAAAGTTGTATAACAAAAATCAATTGCATTTCTATATACTAACAAAGACCAGAAAATGCAATTAAAAATGGACATTATAGCCACAAAAGTACAAGTTTCATAGCAGTAAATTAATAAAAGACATGTAAGACCTATATGCAGAAATTACAATTTTTATTTAAAAACATTGAAGTTTAGAGAGATGCACTGTATTAATGGACAAGAAGATCTAATATAAAAATGTCATTCTTCTACATATTCAGTGTCATTCCAGTCAAAATCCCTATAATGTCTATATAAATTACAAGCTGACTCTAAATTTTAGGTGGAAGAACAAAGGACCAGAAATAGCTAAGATACTTCTAAAGAAATAGGGCAAAATGGAAAAACTTGCCTATCAGATATCAAGACAATACAAAATTACAGTAAATTAAGACATTGTGGTATTGCTGTAGGATAGACTAGTGTGATGTGACAGAATAAAGAGCCCAGATACAAAGGCATGATTAGTAAAAAGTTGATTTATGACAGAACTGACATTGTGGATGAGTGGGGAAGAGATGAATAAATAGTGCTGAGACAATTGCTTATCAGTATAGGAAAAAATGAAATTGAGTCCTT
This sequence comes from Hyperoodon ampullatus, assembly GCF_949752795.1. NCBI lineage: Eukaryota > Metazoa > Chordata > Mammalia > Artiodactyla > Ziphiidae > Hyperoodon > Hyperoodon ampullatus. The sequence continues at coordinate 78,125,662 of NC_136919.1, forward strand.
TTCTCACACTTTAACAAAAATCAGTTCCAGGTAGATTAAAGATCTAAATGTGATTGACCAGAAAGTTTCTGGTAAAGATTGGTAGTAGAAGAAAATATCTTTGTGACTTCAGGTTAAAGAAGAATTTCTTAAATAAAAATATAGACTGCAGGGCTTCCCTGGTGGCGCAGTGGTTGAGAGTCCGCCTGCCGATGCAGGGGACACGGGTTCGTGCCCCGGTTCGGGAAGATCCCACATGCCGCAGAGCGGCTGGGCCCATGAGCCATGGCCGCTGAGCCTGCATGTCCGGAGCCTGTGCTCTGCAATGGGAGAAGCCACAACAGTGAGAGGCCCGTGTACCGCAAAAAAAAAAAAAAAAAAAAAAATCTATAGATATAGATATAGATATAGATATATATAGACTGCAAAGGAAAGGTTGATAAATTCAACTACAGTAAAATTAAGGAACTTTTGTTCATCAAAAGGCACCTTGTAGAGAAAAGACTAGTCACAAATGAGAGAAGGTATATATATAGCACATATAACAAGATTGGTATCCACACTACATAATCAAAATAATGGCAACTCAGAAGATAAATGAGCAAAAAGATATGCTCAGATGTCTCACAGAAGAGGCACCCCAAACAGCCAGTAAATACATGAAAATATGCTCAGCTTCATTAATTATCAGAGAAATGCGAATTAACCCTGGCATGGTATATCCATTAGACCCACAAAAATTCTTGTGGTGCCATGTGGCTTATAAGGATATAAAGCAGTGGGAACTCTGATGAATTCTTGGTGGGAATATGAATTTGTACAACCCCCTTGGAAAATATGGCATTACCTAGTAAATCTGTAAATGCCTATATCCAGTCCCTCAAAAATTCTACTTCTAGGTACCTTAGTAAGCTTGTGTCCATTTATACTAGGTGAAATTATGGAAATATTTATAGAAGTATTGTTTGCAATAAATTCTAGTATAGTCAAATAAAATTGAATATTATATGACAGTAAAAGCAAACTTTGGCTCATTGGTTAAATCTCAAAAACATAATTTTAAGGAAAAATGCCATCACAGAAAAATACATGTAATGTGAATTTGTTTCTGGAATGGTCAAATGTATATATAATATATATTTAATATTTGGAGATTTATACAGTAAAAATAAACGCAAAAGAATTATCAGCAAATCAATTTAGAGATTACATTTGTCGAGAGAGAAGGATGTAACTGGCGTGAGTTAAGGAATGTCAGATACACTGGTAGTGATCAGTTCCTTAAATAGGTAGATACATGGTTGTTTTGTTATTTCTTAAACAGTGCATTAAGTTCGGATTTACTGTGTGGTATGTATTTCACATAAAAACATGTTTTAAAAAGAAAGTCTAGGGGCTTCTCTGGTGGCGCGGTAGTTAAGAATCCGCCTGCCAATGCAAGGGACATGGGTTCGATCCCTGGTCTGGGAAGATCCCACATGCCGCAGAACAACTAAGCCCGTGCACCACAACTACTGAGCCTGCGTGCCACAACTACTGAAGCCTGCACGCCTAGAGCCCGTGCTCTACAACGAGAGAAGCCACTGCAATGAGAAGCCCACACACCGCAATGAAGAGTAGCCCCTGCTCACCGCAACTAGAGAAAGCCCATGCACAGCAACAAAGACCCAAAGCAGCCAAAAATAAATAAAATAAAATTTTTTAAGTCTAAAAGTTGAGTTGTTACTTCACTGTAAAATATTTTTAAAACTTGAAATGATTCATTTCTCTAAAACTGTTGTAAATATTGCGATATTATCAAAATGATATTACAGGTTTCTTAGCCACGCTTAAAATTTAATGTAGGTTACAAGATTGAGTTATATACCCCTTACGATTATAAATAACCTATTCAAAATATGATTTTTTTAATGCTCTGTGGGAGGCATTTATGAGGTAGAAAAGATACTGCTTTATTAATGATTGGCTTTGTAACCTTAGTCACTTGTCTGGAACTCAGTTTTTCTTTATTTCAAAGAACAGGGGTTGGAGTAGATAATTTCCAAGGACTGACTCAGATTTTTATAAATATTGATACGTAGTTTTGTGTGTTTTGTGGCTGCACCGCCCACTGCTCGGCTTGTGCGATTTTAGTTCCCTGACCAGGGATCGAACCCTGGCCGTTGGCAGTGAAAACACGGAGTCCTAACCACTGGACCGCCAGGGAATTCCTGATATGTAATTTTCAGAAATCATTTATTAAATCCTTATCTCTGTGTAATGGTCTGCTGGATTGTACTCCAAGGGCTGTATGGTCAGAATGGATTGGGCTGTAACAATGTTCACCAATCTTCCTATTTATTTGTGTCATAAAGAAGACACATCTCTCCTCACCCTTGAGTGGTGGGCTTTTTAAAGGAAGCTGTGGAGTGCAGTGCAGTGTTTCTTAGATGACAGATTGCAGACCTTTGTGTATCCATAGATGTGTTTAGGGGATGTCCAAGTTCTTAGCAAAAAAAACCCTTTTTAATGTTGTATTTCTATTTAAATGCTAACATAAAAATTTAGTACAAGCATGTTCTGTACCACCTGTACAGATACTTTATAATAAAAACTTCCTCCTGATCTTTCCTTCCATTTGGTACGAAGTATTTTAATTGTTGCAAGCTAATGAGTAGATGACCCAACTCCTACAAAAATGCCATTGTTTTCCCTATGTATGAAGAAACTGAAACAGAGGTTAAGTAACCTGGTTAAGGTCAAACAGCTTGTATATGGCACACTTGAGATTTGAACTAGACATGGTAAAGCCTGTACTCTTGATCATTAAGCTGTACTTTCTTCTTACAGGAACAGGCTTTTTCATATTTCTGGGTTTCACTTTCATAATCTATAAAATGGATATAACATATAGCTCATAACTTTGCTCATGAGTATTAAATGAGAAAATTGTATATAAAGTGCTTAGCACAGAAACATTTAGTAATGCTTAATAAATGTTAACTGTTGTGGTTATAATTGTCATCATCACTGTCGTTACCACTATTAAAAAGACAATTATTTGCAAGGTGCATTTTCTGCCTTTCTTTTAGTATTACTTACAGCCTAATTTAAGATCCAATCTGATTTTTTTAGGCCCAGGGTCTTTTTTCATACTTATGCTCAAATATATAGAAACTAGCTTAAATATATCTATTATACTATATGAATTGTACTTACTTAAATTGTATTTACTATGTGTATTGCTCTTTTTTTTAAGTGCTTGGTGGTAGGTGTATCCTAATTAATAACAGGATGAGTACTTTTAGAGTGATTGTTAATAATATTTAATCTGTGCAACTACATAAAAGTACCCAGGGTCTGGAGCTGGGCTACCTGGGCTCAGATCCTTGCTCTGCACTACTTACTGGCTCTGTCATGAACTTTGTAAGAGGCTGTTAGGCACATAGAAGGTTCAATAAATGGTAACTTAGATGATTACTCTCTGTGAGTGGAACCAATGGAGGAGTCTAAATCTGGGAAGGGTACAATTAGAAAGTGATGGGAATGAATGTGCAGAGTAGTTATTGAAAGAATCTGACAAACAATAATGACTTTGCTAAATCACTCATTGTTAACCTGGGAATGTCATCACACAGCTCACTTTGTCTTTCTTATATCTTAGGTTGGCTTTTTTGTGAAGAGAGGATGTTCCAAAGGCATGGTTGAAATTGAATTGTAAGTGTTAAAAGTGCTAAAACCACATTTTCCTACATAATTTCTTAGTTTATGTTCATGCTTTCCTGATGACTTTAGTCAAGAGTAATAATACAGTATTATGGCATAGATATTGGAAATAGTATTTAAGGGATACTTTATCTAGAGAGGTAAGTTTTCTTTTGTTTTTTGTTTTGTTTTTGGTTTTTTTAAATGCGTCTTTTAAAAAATATATTTATTTATTATTTATTTGGGTTGTGCCGGGTCTTAGTTGCGGCAGGCTTGTTCTTTAGTTGTGGCATTTGGGCTCTTAGTTGCGGCGTGCATGTGGGATCTAGTTCCCTGACTGGGGGTTGAATCCTGGCCCCCTGCATTGGGAGCATGGAGTCTTAGCCACTGCGTCACCAGGGAAGTCCCTTAATGCATCTTTTAAAACCTGAATTATAAGAACTTTCTTCTGGAAAAATTCTTAAGGAAATTAGAAATTTATGGGAGATAATGAGATGGAAATATACCACTATTACATATTCATTAAGAAGTTGCAGTATTTTTTACAAACTTAAGCTTTCTTTTTTCTGATTTTGAAAGCAAAATATTTGCTTAAAAAATGCAAACAGTGTAGGAGTGTAAAAAGATGAAAGCCTTCTTGCCATAATTCCACTTCCAGAAACGACCACTGTTAGTAATTTGGTGAACTTCATGTATGGCGATACTTGACATTTATGTCACCATTTTCCATTCCCTCCCTCATGGTAGAAATTGATAAGTCATTATGGTGTTCTTTTCCCTTAAACCTAGATGTTCTGAGTTTACCACTCTTGGCAGCCATTTCTGATGGATGAGAGTTACTCTTCAAGATGAAACCAGTTGACTATCCTTGGTGCAGATACTTTGTCTTTTATATATGAATATACACATCCTTTAGGTGATTTTTAGAGTGTTGTTTTTTGGAGTGTTTATAGAAAGTTATTGAATTTTCTTAGCTGAAATAGCTCTTAAAGATTAATAGCCTTATTTTATAGGAAATGAGGAAGTGATCTTTATTCAAAAATTGTTGAAAATTTTAGAATTTATGTAGAGATGAGAAATAGGCACACATGGAAGAAAACAGTTAAAGAGGTTATACTCAACTTATTAAAATATAATGGTGGTATTTTACTGTAGGATACAAAACCAAGACCTGAATAAATGGAGAAGCATATTATGTTCTAAAAATATAAATTTGTAGTCACCATTAACATGTCAGTCCTTTCCAAGCTAATGTATAAATCTGATATAATTCCAATAAGAGTCTCAACAGGTAAATGTATAAGTTGATTATAAAGTTCATCGGGAAGAATAAAACCAAGAGGTCTTGAAAAGTAGAATCATGAATAAGACATTTATGTAACAGATGTTAAAGTGTAAAATAAGCCTTTTCTTAAAATTTAATTTTTCTTTTATATTGGAGTATAGTTGATTTACAATGTTGTGTTAGTTTCAGGTGTATAGCTAAGTCATTCAGTTATACATATACATATATCCATTTTTTTCAGATTCTTTTCCCATATAGGTTATTACAGAATATTGAGTAGAGTTCCCTGTGCTATAGAGTAGGTCCCTGTTGATTATCTGTTTTATATATAGTAGTGTGTATATGTTAATCCAAAACTCCTAATTTATCTCTTTCCAAGTCCCCCACCCCCACCCCACAATCCCAAGTCTGCTTTCGAAATCTGTGAGTCTGTTTCTGTTTTGCAAATAAGTTCATTTGTATCATTTTTTTTAAGATTCCACATAAAAGTGATATATGATATTTGTCTTTCTCTGTCTGACTTACTTCACTTAGTATGATTATCTCTAGGTCCATCCATGTTGCTGCACATGGTATTATTTTATTCTTTTTTATGGCTGAGTAATGTTCCATTGCATATATGTACCACATCTTCTTTATCTATTTCTCTGTCAATGGACATTTAGGTTGCTTCCATGTCTTGGCTATTGTAAATAGTGCTGCAGTGAACATTGGAGTGCATGTATCTTTTCAAATGTGCATGTATGGTTTTCTCTGGATATATGCCCAGGAATGGGATCTATGGTAATTGTTGGAACATATGGTAGTTCTATTTTTAGTTTCTTAAGGAACCTCCTTACTGTTCTCCATAGTGGCTGTACCAATTTACATTCCCACCAACAGTGTAGGAGGGTTCCCTTTTCTCCACACCCTCTCCAGCATTTATTGTTCGTAGACTTTTTGATGACGGCCATTCTGACCCGTGTGAAGTGATAACCTCATTGTAGTTTTGATTTGCATTTCTCTAATAATTAGTGATGTTGAGCTCTTTTCATATGCTTTTTGGCCATCTGTATGTCTTCTTTGGAGAAATGTCTATTTGGATCTTCTGCCCATTTTTTGATTGGGTTGGTTGTTTTTTTGATATAGAACTCCATGAGCTGTTTGTGTATTTTGGAGATTAATCCCTTGTTGGTCGCTTTGTTTGCAGATATTTTCTCCCATTCTGTGGGTTGTCCTTTCGTTTTGTTTATGGTTTTCTTTGCTGTGAAAAAGCTTTTAAGTTTAATTAGGTCCCATTTGTTTATTTTTGTTTTTATTTTCATTACTCTAGGAGGTGGGTCCAGAAAAGATACTGCTGTGGTTTATGTCAAAGAGTGTTCTGCCTATGTTTTCCTATAAGAATTTTATAGTATCCGGCCTTACATTTAGGTCTTTAATCCATTTTGAGTTTATTTTTGTGTATGGTGTTAGAGAATGTTCTGATTTCATTCTTTTACATGTGGCTGTCTAGTTAATAAAGCTGTTGATAGTATGAAATTCGTACAGAAAATTAGAGGAGCAGAATGGAGAAAATAGGAACAGTTCTAAATGTATATCCGAATTTTTTTTGAATTTTATTTATATTTTTATACAGCAGATTCTTATTAGTTATCCATTTTATACATATTAGCGTATATATGTCAATCCCAATCTCCCAATCCATCCCACCACCACCCCCTACCACTTTCCCCCCTTGGTGTCCATACGTTTGTTCTCTGCATCTGTGTCTCACTGTCTGCCCTGCAAACCGGTTCATCTGTACCATTTTCTAGGTTCCACATATATGCATTAATATACAATATTTGTTTTTCTCTTTCTGAGTTACTTCACTCTGTATGACAGTCTCTAGATCCATCCACGTCTCTACAAATGACCCAATTTCGTTCCTTTTTATGGCTGAGTAATAGTCCATTGTGTATATATACTATATCTTTTCCATTCATCTGTCGATGGGCATTTAGGTTGCTTCCATGTCCTGGCTATTGTAAATAGTGCTGCGATGAACATTGGGGTGCATGTGTCTTTTTGAATTATGGTTTTCTCTGGGTATATGCCCAGTAGTGGGATTGCTGGGTCATATGGTAATTCTATTTTTAGTTTTTTAAGGAACCTCCATACTGTTCTCCATAGTGGCTGTATCAATTTACATTCCCACCAACAGTGCAAGAGGGTTCCCTTTTCTCCACACCCTCTCCAGCATTTGTTGTTTGTAGATTTTCTGATGATGCCCATTCTAACTGGTGTGAGGTGATACCTCACTGTAGTTTTGATTTGCATTTATCTAATAATTAGTGATGTTGAGCAGCTTTTCATGTGCTTCTTGGCCATCTATATGACTTCTTTGGAGAAATGTCTGTTTAGGTCTTCTACCCATTTTTGGATTGGGTTGTTTGTTTTTTTAATATTGAGCTGCATGAGCTGTTTATATATTTTGGAGATTAATCCTTTGTCCGTTGATTTGTTTGCAAATATTTTCTCCCATTCTGAGGGTTGTCTTTTTGTCTTGTTTGTAGTTTCCTTTGCTGCACAAAAACTTTTAAGTTTCATTTGGTCCCATTTGTTTATTTTTGTTTTTATTTCCATTACTCTAGGAGATGGATCAAAAAAGATCTTGCTGTGATTTATGTCAAAGAGTGTTCTTCCTATGTTTTCCTCATAAAAATTTAATTTATTGTAAAGGTGGCAATTTAAGCATTGGGTAAAAATTACTCAAATTGAATTGAAATAATTAGCTGTTAATTTTTTTAATGGATAAATATAGAGCTTTATCAGCCACCCTGTACATAAATAAAATCTCAATATGTTAAAGGCTGAGTGAAAAAAATATGTAACTTTGAAAATGATAGGAAAAATGTAGAATATTTTTTAAATCTCAGGAAAGGGAGAGGCCTTTCTAAGTAGAACAGGATAGCCAATAACAATATAAAGGAAGATAGGAAGAGCTCTAAGGAAGAGAAGGCTTTGATGACTGGAACTACATGGCCTCTGCCAAATCTCGAGGAAAGCTAGGGTGAGAACAGCAGGTCTCCAGTTGAGATAGGCTGGGACCTGGGACCCTTTACCAGAGCACTTGAACCTGGACAAACTTCCCCTGAAGCAACAGAATACAAAGAAACTGTAAGGGACTAAAAATAACTGCACACATGGCAGTTGGGGCAGTTATGAACAATAAGATACTAAAAAGCCACAAACCAGTTGAGGTGCCAGGAGCAAAAGCAGGGCACTGTGCATAATCCCTGCACAAAGCACCACCACGGCAGTGGGCAGGTTGCCTAAGCTGTACCTCCTGCCCAACCCACGTACCTCCCCCTGTTGTTACCCATTTTAAGGACCCAAGCAGCTCCTCTTGTGGAGTGAGCATGGGCCCCTGACTCTTGTTTTCACCCCCTTATGCTGCAGCATTAGACCCAATAAAGCCTTGCCTCAAAAAAAATAAACAAATAAAGGAAAATAAGAAATTTAGGCTCCATAGAAATCTAGCTAAATATAATGGTGCCATAGTTAAAAATGAGTGACAGATGGGAGGAAACATTTTCAGTACAGATAGCATGTACGTCCAAATTACCAAACTACCAATGTTTCATCAAGTCATTAAAAATTATAAACAACTTAATAGAAAATAAGCAAAGAAATTTAATGTAAAGTAAATGGCCAGTAAATCTATAAAGAGGCTACACCTCACTAGCTATCAAGAAAATCAAGGTGAGGATTCTTTTCTTCTCAGCTTAGAAAATTTTTTAAATAAAATTCAGTCACATGAAGGTATAGGAAAGTGAATCCTGTTGTGCACTGTTTGTGGGAGTACAGGCACTATATCCTATTCGGCAGCATCTGTCAAATATTAAATACAGATATTCTTTGGTCCAGTCACTATTCTAGAGATTGATTGCTCATTGACACAAAAGTAGCTTTTTCCTAATTTTAATAATGAAAATTATGAATAACTCATATGTATATCACCTGATAAATGGGTAAACAGAATGTGATATATCCATACAATGACATTTTATTGAGCCGTAAAAAGGATTGAAGTACTGATAGATCCTATAACATGGGTAAACCTTGCAAAGATAATGCTTGGTGAAAGAAGCCAGACACAAAAGAATACATGTTGCATGATTCCATTTATATGAAATGTCCAGAATAAGCAAATCCATAGAGACAGAAAATAGATTAGCGGTAGCTGGGGTATGAGGGGAGGAATGAATGGGGAGTGATTGGTTTAACAGCTATGGGCTCCTCTTTTGGGAGACGAAAATATTCTGGAATTAGATGGTGGTGATGGTTGCACAACCTTGTGAATGTATTTAAAAACCGTTGTTGCTACACACAGTCTTTCAACTGTATACCTGAAAATGGTTAAACTAGTAAATTTTACACATTTTACCGCCATTTTTTTTAAAACCATCAAATTGTAGACTTTAAAATGATGATATGTGAATTATATCTCAATTTTAAAAAATACAAGCATACCTCGTTTCATTGTGCTTTGCAGATACAGTGTTTTGTTTTTGTTTTTGTTTTTTTACAAATTGAAGGTTTGTGGCAACCCCTCATTGTCAAATGATGGTTAGCGTTTTTTAGGAATAAAGTATTTTTAATTAAGGTAGGTACATTGTTGTTTTAGATATAATGCTGTTGCACACTTAGTAGACTACAGTATAGTATAAACAACTTTTATAAGTACTAGGAAACCGAAAAATTCATCTGACGCACTTTATTGCAGTATTCACTTTATTGTGGTGGTCTGGAACCAAACTCTCAATGTCTCCGAGGTATGCCTGTTGCCAAAGATACTCCTGGGTTAGCCTTGGTACCATTGATTGATCACAATGGTTTCTTAGATATTGAAACTGAAAAAATATATATAAGCCAGGTATATTTATAAAATACAGAGGAAGTATTAATATTTAAGTTTCAAAAGTCCATTACGGATGGCTGCAGGTCTTAAGCACTCCTGACTTTCTACTCTGAATCACCAAAGCCCAGTTGTCTTCTTAGTTATCTAAAGAGGTTAACTACTTGGTATGCAGTAGCTGCTTGCTCTAATAATCTAACCAGTGACTATTAACCAGAGTTCTGTTACCAAGTCTGGCACAAGGGGAGATTTCCCTTTCCCCATACTCAACATGGTTATGTTGTGCTCTCTTGTTCCATTAGGGTCCATGTTAGCTGAGGTAATGAAACCTGCATCAGGATGTTTTAGGGTAAGATCAGAAGGTCATTTTGGAGTAAATTATATTTCATCAAATTAAGATGGCACCATTTGTAAAATGCAGCTTCCATCTGAACTATGACACAGTTTGAAATGTGCAACCCAGTTTCAGAAATGTTAAGATGGAAAAGAACAATAACAAAAACAGATGCTTTTCAGGGTCAGTAAAATACAGAGTAAAGTTTGAGATGCCTATATAGCCATTCAGGTAGAAATGTTGAGTGGGCAATTGGATTTTTTAACCTATTGTTTGGCGAGAAGTCTGGGCCAAAGATAATACGTTTGGGGAGTTGGCAGTAGGGTGATTGAAATCTCCAAGGGAGAAGATACAAAGCAAAGAAGTCTAGTACTGCAGCATTTAGAGGCTGAATATAGGGAAAGGAAACTGGGAAGAATGCTAGTGAGTCAGAAGAATATAGTACCTGGAAAGCAGTACTTTGAATGGCTCGAATGGCTTGAGGAGGAGGGAGTGATACGTGTCCAGTGTTGCTGATAGGTCGAGTAAAATGAAGACAAGGAACTTAGATTTAGCTCATTGTAGGCCTTGGCAAGGTTTAGGGGAGGTGGTGCTTTTATTTAATTCTGTTGAATGTTCAGGAAAGGCCTGTTGAGAATATTCATGAGTTGAGAACTAAATGAGAACCATAAGTACTGGGAGTAGAGTATTCCAGGCAGATGGAATAGTTTGTGCTCAGGATCTAGGGCAGAATTAAATTTGTTTCTGAGGAACAGAAAAATGGTAGTGTGGCTGGAGTGAAATGAGCTATTTGTTGTAGGACTTTGGAAGATACCATTTATTTGGTTCCTTGATACCATTTACTTTTTGTTCCTGATTTGGTCTTCTTTTAATTATGACTAGCTAATGAATTTTATCAGCATCTATTGAATTGATCATATTATTTTAATTGTTAAATTCAGTTAATTTCCTGATATTCACCCAGTTTTGCATTCTTAGAATAAATGCAGTATAGTCATAATTTTTGCATTGCTAGATTTGCTTTTCTAATGTTTTATCTAGGATTTTTACATCTGTATTTTGTTTGTGAAATATTTGTTGTTTGAATGTTTGGTTAAACTTACTGATAAAATCATCTGGGCCTCGAGTTTTTTAATTTTTTAACTATTGATTTAATTTAATTAATGATAGTGGATTATTTAGTTTTTCTGTTTCTTGAATCATCATGGTAGTTTATACTTTTCTAAAAAAATTTTTCATCTTAGCTTTTAATTTTATTGGGCTAAATAATAGCTTCTTATGTAACTTTATTATATTTGTATTATGTTGTCTCATATATAATATATATTATCTAAGTGTCTTCTGTAGTTGTATTCCCCTCTTTCATTCATGTTTTTTTCATGATTTGAAAAAAATTGATTTGTTAGTTTTATTAGTCTTTTTTAATGAATTAACTTTTTGCATTGTTATTTCTGTCTTAACATCATTGCTTTCTATTTCATTAATTTTTACTCTTACCTTTACTAATTCTTCTTTAAACTTTTGGTTTCTTTTGTTCTAATTTCTTGAAATGGATATTTATTGTACTAATTTTCAGTTTTTTGTTTTTTCCCTGATATAAATAGTTAAGGTTAAAAATTTCCCTCTCAGTATTGCTTTAGTTCCATCTCCCAAATTTTGGTATATTGTATTTTCATACTTTTCAGTTGTGAATGTTTTCTTCATTTTCTTTTTGAGTTCATAAATTAAAAGTTGTTTCAGATTCTAATGTAGTGATTTTCCTGTTATATTTTAGTATTGATTTCCACTTTGATAGTAGTGTGGTAAAAGAAAGAGAGAGAGAGAGAGAGAGAGAGAGAGAGAGAGATGGTCTTTATGTTCCCAGTCCTTTGAAATTTGTTGAGACTTACTTGTACTGAGCTTTTGTAATTGTTACTTGTTTGGTTGAAAGAATGAGAATTCTGCTGTTGTATGTGCAATGTTCAGTATTTGTCCATTAGTTCAAGCTTATTAGTTATATTGCTAAATCTTCTGTATTTTAGCTGATTGCAGTTGTCAGATCAGTTCCTTAATTACTGAGAAAAGTGTATTACACTATCCCTTTATGTAGATTTGTCAATTACCCTTGTTCTGTCAGTTTTTGCCTTATATATTTTCAGGACATTATTGAATTCTTATTAGTGCTGATTTCTTCATCTTTCGAGACTTTTTGCTTTAGAATCTGTTTAATTTGCTATTAATGAATGTAGTTAGCAGCTTTTTCTTTAAATATTTTCCTGGTTATCTTTCTTTCATTCATTTCAAGGTTTTTTGTTTTTTGTTTCTTGTGGTACGCGGGCCTCTCACTGTTGTGGCCTCTCCCGTTGCGGAGCACAGGCTCCGGATGCGCAGGCTCACCGGCCATGGCCCACGGGCCCAGCCGCTCCGCGGCATGTGGGATCTTCCCAGACCGGGGCACGAACCCGTGTCCCCTGCATCGGCAGGCGGACTCTCAACCTCTGCACCACCAGGGAAGCTCTCATTTCAAGTTTTTAATATCTTTTTTATCTTATTTAAACAAGGATAGCGGGGTGGTGTTTTTCATATAGTCTTTTAAATAATACATACAGTTCATTTACTGTAATTACTTATATGTTTGGACTTATTTTTACTGCCTTATTCTGTGCCTTTAATTTGGCCCACTTTTCAGTATTTGTTTCCTCTCTTGCCTTCATTTGGATTTTTTTGTTTGGTTAAATTTTTCTTTTTTTTATTGTTTTGGAAATTATGCATTCTTCCCTTTTTTTAATGGTTATTAGAATTTTTAACAAATACTTTAATAGAGTCTAGACTTAATTAAATTTTCATCTTCCTACTGAATAAATATCTTAGAGTGCTTTTTATAACTTTTTCTCTGAATTTATATGCTACTTTAATTCTGTCTTGTTTCTTAAACTCTTCAAGACATAATAACTATTATTAATTTAAACTGTAATGTTTGTTTAGAATTACACCACATATTTTCTGTTTGCCTTGCTTTTCATTCTTTCTTGCATTTGTTTTCTTCCCTCTGGGATCACTTTCTGCCAGAGGACATTCTTTAAAGTTTCCTTTAATGAAGCTCTTCTAACACTCGGTTTTTGTCTGTAAATATTTTGCTCTAAATCTTGAAAGATGTACTTGCTTTATATAAAATTCTACACTGATAGATCTTTTCTCAGCACACACAAAGTATTCCATTGTCTTCTGTTGTGAATCTAATCTTAGTTTCTTTGTTAGTAATTGTTTCTGGTGTTTTATAGTTTCACATCATATATTTATGTGTGGATTTATTTTTTATTAGTACTGTGATTTATTCTTAAATCTGTAGTTTGGAAAATTCTTATCTGTTATTTCTCCAAATACCGCCACTGACCCATTCTTGGCCTCCCTTCCTTCCAGAACTCTTACAAGACAGATGTTAGGCTTTCTCAGTCATCCATGTCTCTTAAGATCTTTCATATTTTTCATCTTTTTATGTCTGTGTTGCATTCTAGATCCATTTCTCTTTGGTTCTTTTTCAGATCTATTGTTTATTTATATTTTCAATCTTTTATTTCTTAAAATATAATAAATGTACTTATACTTGAGTCCTTTGATGCCAATATGATTTTACTTTCTATTTCTGCTAGTTCTTACTCTTGAAGCTTTGTTTTCTTGTGTGTGTGTGTTTCCAGCGAGCTTCTCCTTTCTCTTGGAACTTTATCTGTGTTAAACTCTTTGATGATAAAGGTAGATTCCTGCAGAGAGAATTTTTGTTAACTTCTGTTAAAGATCATTGGATACTTTTAAACCAGTATCTCAATATACAGAATTCTCAGTTTGAGGGTTTTTGAACCTCCTTACATCTGTCATGTAACTTCAAGATACAAATATTTGAGAGTGACTTGGGGTTAGTAACTCTCAGGGTAAAATTTTTCTTCATTTCCCAGTTCAAGTCATAGTTTGATACAGGCAAGTTGGCCTTGCTGTGGCTTATGGTGGTGGTGGTGGAGGTAATGGAGTAATTCTAGTTTACCCTCACAGTGACAGTATAGCCTTTTGGGGATGGTTTCTTTCCTCCTTTTTCTTTCTTTTTTTTTTTTTTTTTAATTAAAGTATACTTGATTTACAGTGTTGTGCTAATTTCTGCTGTACAGCAAAGTGACTCAGTTATACACATATATACCTTCCTTTTTATATTCTTTTCCATTATGGATTATCCCAGGAGATTGGAATTGGTTCCATCCCCAAATTCCCAGCCGATCCTTCTCCCACCCCTCCTCCACCTTGGCAACCACAGGTCTGTTCTCTATGTGAGTCTGTTTCTGTTTTGTAGATAGGTTCATTTGTGCCATATTTTAGGTTCCACATATAAGTGATATCATATGGTATTTGTCTTTCTCTTTCTGACTTACTTAGTGTGATAATTTCTAGTTGCATCCATGTTGCTGCAAATGACATTATTCTGTTCTTTTTTATGGCTGAGTAGTATTCCATTGCATATATATATACCACATCTTCTTTATCCATTCATCTGTTGATGGAAATTTAGGTTGTTTCCATGTCTTAGCTATCGTGAATGGTAGTGCTCTGAACATTGGGGTGCATATATCTTTTTGAATTATAGTTTTCTCCAGATATATGCCCAGCAGTGGGATTGCTGGATCATATGGTAATTCTATTAGTTTTCTGAGGAACCTCCATACTGTTTTCCATAGTGGCTGTACCAAATTACATTCCCACCAACAGTGTAGGAGGGTTCCCTTTTCTTCACACCCTCTCCAGCATTTATTTGTAGACTTTTTAACGATGGCCGTTGTGATCGACATGAGGTAGTACCTTGTTGTGGTTTTGGTTTGCATTTACTCTAATAATTGGTGATGTTGAACATCTTTTCATGTGCCTACTGGCCATCTGTATGTGTTCTTTGGAGAAATATCTATTTAGGGCTCCTGTCCATTTTTCAGTTGGGTTGTTTGTCTTTTTTGTTATTGAGCTGTATGAGTTGTTTGTATATTTTGGAAGTTAAGCCCTTGTCAGTCACATTGTTTGCAAATATTTTCTCATTCTGTGGGTTGTCTTTTCATTTTGTTTGTGGTTTCCTTTGTTGTGCGAAAGCTTGTAGGTTTGATTAGGTCCCATTTGTTTATTTTTGTTTGTATTTTTATTGCCTTGGGAGACTGACCTAAGAAAACACTTGTATGATTTATGTCAGAGAATGTTTTGCCTATGCTCTCTTCTAGTAGTTTTATGGTGTCATGTCTTACGTTTAAGTCTTTAAGCTATTTTGAGTTTGTTTTTGTGCATAGTGTGAGGGTGTGTTCTAACTTCATTGATCTACATGCAACTGTCCAACTTTCCCAATACCACTTGCTGAAGAGATTGTCTTTTTCCCATTTTATATTCTTGCCTCCTTTGTCAAAGATTGACCGTAGGTGTGTGGGTTGATTTCTGGGCTCTCTGTTTTATTCCATTGATCCATATGTCTGTTTTTTTTTTTTTTTTTACCAGTACCACACTGTTTTGATTATTGTAGCTTTGTAGTATTGTCTGAAGTCTGGGAGGGTTATACCTCCTGCTTTGTTTTTTTTCCTCAGGATTCCCTTAGCAATTCTGGGTCTTCTATGGTTCTGTATAAATTTTTGTATTATTTGTTCTAGTTATGTGAAAAATGTCATGGGTGACTTGCTAGGGATCACATTAAATCTGTAGATTGCTTTGGATAGTATGGCCATTTTAACAATATTAATTCTTCCTGTCCAAGAGTGTGGGGTATCTTTTCATTTCTTTGAATCCTCTTTGACTTCCTTTATTAATGTTTTATAGTTCTCAGCATATAAATCTTACACCTCCTTGGTCAGGTTTATTCCTAGGGGGTTTTTTGGTGCAATTTTTTTTTTTTTTTTTTTTTGCAGTACACAGGCCTCTCACTGTTGTGGCCTCTCTCGTTGCGGAGCACGGACGCGCAGGCTCAGCAGCCATGGCTCACAGGCCTAGCTGCTCCGCGGCATGTAGGATCTTCCCGGACCAGGGCACGAACCCGTGTCCCCTGCATCGGCAGGCAGACTCTCAACCACTGCGCCACCAGGGAAGCCCTTGGTGCAATTTTTAAAGGGATTGTTTTTTTACATTCCCTTTCTAATATTTCATTGTTAATGTAAAGAAATGCAACTGATTTCTGAATGTTAATCTTGTATTCTGCTACTTTGCTGAATTCATTTATCAGATCTAGTGGCTTTTGTGTGGTGTCCTTAGGGTTTTCTATGTATACTATCATGTCATCTACATATAGTAAATATTTTACCTCTTCCCTTCCAATTTGGATACCTTCTATTTCTTTTTCTTTTCTGAGTGCTGTGGCTAGGACTTGCAATACTACGTTGAATAGAAGAGTTGAGAGTGGTGATCCTTGTCTTGTTCCAGGTTTTAGCGAGAAGGCTTTGCGCTTTTCACCACTGAGTATTGTATTGGCTGTGGGTTTGTCATAAATGACTTTTATTATGTTGAGATATGTGCCCTCTATACCCACTTTGGTAAGAGTGTTCATCATGAATGGATGTTGAATTTCGTCAAATCCTTTTTCTGTATCTATTGAGATGATGATGTGGTTTTCGACTTTTGTTTTGTTAATGTGTATTAACATTGATTGATTTGCATATATTGAATCATCCTTGTGAACTTGAGATTAATCCCACTTGGTCATGGTGTATAATCTTTTTTATGTATTGTTGGATTTGGTTTGCTAATATTTTGTTGAGAACTTTTGCATCTATACTAATCAAAGATGTTATAATTTTCTTTTTTGGTGATGTCTTTGTCTGGTTTTGGTATCAGGGTGATGGTGGCTTCATAGAATGTCTTTGAGAGTGTTCCCTCCTCTTCAGTCTTTTGAAAGAGTTTTAGAAGGATCTAAGTATGATCTTCGTATGTTTGGTAGAATTCGCCTGTGAAGCCATCTGGTCCTGGACTTTTGTTTGTAGGGAGTTTTTTTGTTTTGTTTTATTTTTTAATTACAGATTCTATTTCACCTCTAGTGATCGATCTGTTCAAATTATCTTTCTTCTTGATTCAGTTTTGGTGGGCTCTGTGTTTCTAGAAAGTTGTCCATTTCTTACAGGTTGTCAGCTTTGTTGGCATATAATTATTCATAGTATTCTCTTATGGTTTTTTGTATTTCTGCGGTATCAGTTGAGATTTCTCCTTTTTCATTTCTTATTTTGTTTATTTGGATTCTCTCTTTTTTCTTCTTGGTGAGCCTGGCCAGAGGCATGTCAATTTTGTTTACCCTTTCAAAGAACCAGCTCTTGGTTTTACTAATTTTTTTCTGTTGTGTCTTTAATGTCTATTTTATTTATTTCCTCTCTGTTTGTTATTATTTCCTTCCTTCTGCTGACTTTAGGTGTTTTTTTTTTTTTTTTTTTTTTTTGCGGTGTGTGGGCCTCTCACTGTTGTGGCCTCTCCCTGTTGTGGCCTCTCCCGTTGCGGAGCACAGGCTCCGGACGCACAAGCTCAGCAGCCATGGCTCACAGGCCCAGCCGCTCCACGGCATGTGGGATCTTCCAGGACCGGGGCGCGAACCCGTGTCCCCTGCATCGGCAGGCGGACTCCCAACCACTGCGCCACCAGGGAAACCCTGACTTTAGTTTTTGTTTATTTTTCTTTTTCTAATTCTTTTAGGTGGTAGGTTAGATTGTTTATTTGAGGTTTTTCTTATTTTTTGAGGAAGGCCTGTATTGCTGTGAACTTCCCTCTAAGAACTGCTTTTGCTGCGTCTCATAGAGTTTGTATGGTTGTGTTTTCATTGCCATTTGTCCCCAGGTATTTTTAACTTCCTTTCTGATTTCCTCGTTGACCCATTGATTTTTTAGTAGCATGTTGTTTAGTCTCCATGTAATTATTTTTTTCTCATTTCTTTTCCTGTGGTTAATTTCTTGTTTCATGCCATTGTGGTTGGAGAAGATCCTTGAAATAATTTCTGTACTCTTAAATTTGTTGAGGTTAGTTTTGTGCCCTAGTATGTGGTCAGTCCTAGAGAATATTCCATGTATACTTGAAAAGAATGTGTATTCTGGGTTTTTTTGGGTGTAATGTTCTGAAAATATCAATTAAGTCTAACTGTTCTATTGTATAATTCAGGATCTCTGTTACCTTATTGATTTTCTGTCTAGAAGATCTGTTTGTTGATGTGAGTGGGGTGTTAAAGTCTCCTATTATTGTATTCCCATCAATTTCTGCCTTTATGTCTGCTAGTATGTTTTATGTATTTGTATTCTCCTATATTAGGTGCATATATGTTGATGAGTGTAAAATCCTCTTGTATTGACCTTTTTATCATTATATAGTATCCTTCTTTATCTTTCTTTATGGCCTCTGTTTTAAAATCTATTTTGTCTGTTACGCGTATTGTGATTCCCGCATTCTTGTCATTTCCATTTGCATGAAATATCTTTTCCCATCCCCTCGCTTTCAGTCTGTGTGTGTCCTTTGTCCTGAGGTGGATCTCTTGTAGGCAGCATATTGTAGGCTCTTGTTTTTTCATCCAGTCAGCCACTCTGTGTCTGTTGTTGGAGCATTTAGTCCATTGACATTTAAGGTAATTATTGATATATATATATTTATTGCCATCTTAAACCTTGTTTTCCAGTTGATTGTATGTGTCTTCTTTGTTCCTTTCCTTTTTTGTTTTTCTTTTTGTGATTTGATTACTTTCTTTTATTTTATGCTTGTGTTCTCTTCTTTTTGGTTTTTGTGAATCTCCTGTATGTTTTTGATTTATGGTTGCCCTGTTTTTCAAGTATGTTAACCCCTTCTTATATCTGCTTGCTTTAGACTGATAGTGATACAGGCTCAAACACAATCTAAAAAAAAAAAGAATCTACATTTTCTTACTCTTCTTCCCCATATTTTATGATTTTGATGTCCTTTTTTTACATCTTCATGTTTATTCTTTTGCTGTTCCTTGTCTTTATCGTAGCTTTCACAAATAGGTTTTTAATTTTTTTCTTTTTGATCTGTATACTGGCTTATTTAAGTGGTTTACTTTCCAATTGTGATTTCCTCCTTCCTATATCTTCTTGAGGGGTAAGACAGGAATAAAGACACAGACCTACTAGAGAATGGACTTGAGGATATGGGGAGGGGGAAGGGTAAGCTGTGACAAAGCGAAAGAGCGGCATGGACATATATACACTACCAAACGTAAGGTAGATAGCTAGTGGGAAGCAGCCGCATAGCACAGGGAGATCAGCTCGGTGCTTTGTGACCGCCTGGAGGGGTGGGATAGGGAGGGTGGGAGGGAGACGCAAAAGGGAGGGGATATGGGAACATATGTATATGTATAACTGATTAAATTTGTTATAAAGCAGAAAAAAAAAGATTTTTTCTATTTAGAGAAGACCTTTCAATATTTCTTTTAGGATAGGTTTAGTATTGCTGTATTCTTTTAGTTTTTGCTTGTCTGAGAACCTCTTTATCTCTCTTCCTATTCTAAACAATAATCTTGCTAGTTAGAGTATTCTGGGTTGCACATTTTTCCCCTTTAAGACTTTGAATATATTTTGCCACTCCCTTCTGGCCTGCAGTGTTTCTGTGGAGAAATCAGCTGATAGTCTTATGAGGGTTCCCTTGAAATTAACTCTTTGCTTTTCTCTTGTTGCCTTTAGAATCTTCTCTTTATTTTTAACTTTTGCCATTTTTATTATAATATGTCTTGATGTAGGTCTGTTTGTGTTCATCTTTTTTGGGACCTTCTGTTTCCTGTATCTGGATATCTGTTTCCTTCTTTAGGTTTGGGAAGTTTTCAGCCATAGTTTCTTCAAATACATTTTCAATCCCCTTTTCTCTTTCTTCTCCTTCTGGAATCCTTGTTTTGCGTAGATTGGCATGCTATGTATTATCCCATAGGTCTCTTATATTGCTTTCTTTTTTTATTTATTTATTTTTTTTTGTGGTACGCGGGCCTCTCACCACTGCGGCCTCTCCCGTTGCGGAGCACAGGCTCCGGACGCGCAGGCCCAGCAGCCATGGCCCACGGGCCCAGCCGCTCCGCGGCATATGGGATCCTCCCAGACCGGGGCACGAACCCGTATCCCCTGCATCGGCAGGCGGACTCTCAACCACTGCGCCACCAGGGAGGCCCGCTTTCTTTTTTTAATTTGGCTTTCTGTCTGCTGTTTTGATCAGGTAATTTCCATTATTCTATCTTCCAGATCGCTTACTCTTTCTTCTGCATTATTCATTCTGCTGTTCATTGCCTTTAGCTCAGCTTTTGTCTCGGCAAATGAATTTTCTAATTTTCTTGTCTCTTCCTTATAGTTTCTACTTCCTTTTTACAGTAATTTGCATTTCTGTTGATAACCTTTCTTAATTCCTTCAGTATTTTTGTTACCTTCTTTTTGAACTTGGTGTCTGTTAGACTAAAGAGGTCTGTTTCATTGTTCCTTCAGGGGAATTCTCTTGGTCTTTTCACTGGAAATGGTTCCTCTT
The DNA here is from genome assembly GCF_949752795.1 of Hyperoodon ampullatus. NCBI lineage: Eukaryota > Metazoa > Chordata > Mammalia > Artiodactyla > Ziphiidae > Hyperoodon > Hyperoodon ampullatus. Next base: position 78,146,287 of record NC_136919.1, read on the forward strand.
ATATCTCTCTTACCCTGTGTGTTTAGGAGAAACAATTATATACCGTAGTCTTGGAGGGCTATTTATATGCAGCAGTGTCCCTGTGTAGCTTGTGTGGGTTTAATATTTTTTTGGTGTGAGGGTTGCTTTTGGTTTGGATGCTTGCCGTTTCTTTCCTCAGTGTGTGCTGGCTGTTATCCCTTGATAGGGGCTATGCAGGTGCACTGCCTGCACACGTTTCCAGGAGGTGGGCGAAGCAACCAGCACCCACTAATGGGACCCTTGGCAGCGGCAGCAGTCCACGCCCATCTCTGGAGTCCTAGATGGCAGTGGTGACTCGCACCCATCCCTGGAGCTCTTGTAGGTGGTGCCCTGCCGCCTGAAAGCACGTGTGCAGAGAAAGGAGCTTCTATGGTGGTCCCACCCCCTCCTCACACACACCCCAACAATGGCACCTTGTCTCTCTCGTGGTCCCAGGCTTCTTCCCGTGCTGCTGATTGCCAGTGAAGAAGATGGATGAATAGATAGGAGGTGTGAAGCAGTAGTACTTTTAAATCAAGAAATAAGTAAATACCCTTCTTTCAGATTTTCTATTTTTTAATGTTCCTTATAGTCATGTGGTACAGTCTCCTCTGAATTCAGAGTGGTGGAGTGTAAGATGAGGAAACCATGGGCCACCTGTATGGGCAGGCTGGTTTTGATGTCTGGAAATGCATATGTAAGAGTTAGTTTTCATTCATACATTTTCCAAGTAGAGAGAGTTTCGAGGTTTAACTGTTGTATGCTTTTATATACCAACCCATTTAAAATTGTAGTCAACACGTGATTGGAGTGTAGCATAATGATTAAAGGATAAATAACTCCTCTGGCAGTGTTTGGGAATTAGTATTGGCATTTGTTTTAATTTTATTTTAACAGTTTAAATAATTTCAAATGTTGAAAGAGTAATAACCTACAGGTGGTCAGTTATGTATTATCACTAATAAAATGTCAGGCTTTCCTTCTTTGGAGGGGCCAGAATGTCAAAAGGAGTAAAAAGTATAATAATAATCCTATGTGGCAACCTTTGATGCAAGAGAATTTTAGAAATTTTATTTCTAAAATTATGTATTTTGAGTATAAAGATTTTTAATTTATTTTTTAACTAGGTTCAGGACTTCTGGAAATCTTGTAATCACTCGTGAGATTGATGTGGCAAAAAATCAGTCCTTTTGGTTCATCAACAAAAAATCTACAACTCAGAAAGTAGTAGAAGAGCAGGTTGCAGCCTTAAATATTCAAGTGGGCAATCTTTGCCAGTTTCTACCTCAGGTATGAGAGAATTAAATGTAAAGGTGGGAAAATTTTGTGTATGTTTCCTCTTTATGTCATATAAGAATGTAAATACTTTTAAAGAGTATTGTAATGGTTGCTGTTTAAAATGAGCATAGTGGTCTTAATAGTTATTAACAGTCCCTTGTAAAATGTAGCATCTCATCTCTTACAGTATAATCTTACTAATTTGTAGTAATTTGGAAATATTCAATTAATGAGCCTGTTAAAGTATTTTAAAGGAAATAAAGGTATTATTTTTAAGTACAGAGAGTAGCTTGAACAGCTGTGTGCTCCCATTCATAGACTTGTAAAATTTTGTTAGTAAACAACTTCTTAATCAGTGTGTTTGTATAAAATATTTTATATACTAAGACTTTTAAATCTATAGGTGTGCCTTCTAAAAACCTTTCATATTTTAAGTTCGTTTAGTAAAAATAAAACATCCTGATATTGCATCTTATGTGTTAAAATCAGATCTTTTAAATTTGTCTTTGAATGCAGTCTAGTGACTGAATTATAGTTCATTTTTTTCTTCAGAAACTAGTGGCTTGATTACTATGTCCAAGTGAAAGAAAAGTTAAAATTTTTAAGTATTTATCAGCTGATAGAAGACTATCTACAGAAGTAGATGTTTAAAATTGCTCTGTGTTTTTTATTTTAACTTCTAGTATTTCATTCCAAATTATGTGTAGTAGATAATCATTTCAGTCCAGGGGAGTATTTTTTCTTTTATTTCCAAACTATTTGTTAAATGTGTATAAAACTTTCAACCTGGAAATATTGACATTGAAATTTTTTTAGGGTTCTCAAAAAGATGACAGTTTATACCCTAAGTTTATTATTTTAAAGAATGATATATGAAGGACAGGGTTTATATTAAGATTCACATCTCAAAATAAAGGGTTTTGTTTCTTTTAAATGAGTTTCTTCTTGACAAGTATCATTGAGTGAAAAATGTTTTGAAGATATTTATAAACGATAATATTAACTGATATTTAAGTTTTTTGCTCTAGGATAAAGTTGGAGAATTTGCTAAACTCAGTAAAATTGAACTCCTTGAAGCTACTGAGAAGTCAATTGGTCCTCCAGAAATGCACAAATACCACTGTGAACTCAAAAACTTCAGGGAGAAAGAAAAACAACTAGAGGTATTTATAAATAGACAACTCATTTTATGTCTCTCATTGATTTCTATGTCTCAAAATGTGGGAAAGTAAATAGTAGTTCTGATTCATTGAGTGCATTCATATATTTGTGATTTTTTTTCACCTAGGATTTTGTTGCTAACATTAAGTTAGGTGACAAAAAGTGGAAATGGATTTTATATAAAGTTTGAAAATTTTGACTATCATTTCATCAAATATACATTATTAATTGAAGTTCTAAAGCAGTAGTCCCCAACCTTTTTGGCACCAGGGACCGGTTTCATGGAAGGCAGTTTTTCTACGGACGGGGGGAGGGGTGGGAGATGGTTCAGGCAGTAATGCGAGCGATGGGGAGCAGCAGATGAAGCTTCACTCGCTTGCCTCCTGCTGTGCGGCCTGGTTCTTAACAGGCCGCGGACCGGTACCAGTCCACAGACTGGGGGTTGGAGACCCCTGTTCTAAAGAACCGATAATAGTATTATAAAGTTTTTTTTTTCTCTCAGGAAGTTTCAGTGTTATTCTTTTATTCATTCAGTATTTACTAAACACCTACTATATGCCAGGCACTGTGTAAGGCTTTGGGTAATACAGCAGATATGTAACTTTTAATATAGTGTCTCTGTTGAGCCAGTTCTCATATTTTTTTCAGTTGTGTGAGGATGGACTTTGTAAAAGAACTGTACATTTAGTTGTACTGTTTGATTTTTATTTTCACCTTTAATAAATAAATTAAAATGTTCTTTTATAGCATATCATTCGAAAAGGTGCTTTATTTAATGAATCATTTTCCGTATCTCAGCAGCTAAAATAAATTCAGTAAATTTTTGTAATGAGAAATCTTGTAAACAAATGCTTTCTCTCAAACTGTAACTGTCTGTACTTGATAATGAGTTTTATTATAATTTAATACTATTTTTATTGTTATACTTATTCAGAGTGAATGGCCAAAGGAGTCATAATTATTTTATCCTACTTTATATACTCTGTCGGTCCTTTTACTTTTCCCCACATCAAACAATCTTAATACACTCCTCTGAAACACTCACTGAAACTACCTACCAAACTCTGAAAGAAAACAAACGTATTCTACTAAGCTCTGAGTACATTTTTGGCATTTATTAATTCACAGTATAAAGACTGAATTTTAGCTTTCCTTTATCTCATTTCTAAGTCCTTCAGTCATTGGTATTTATAACATAGTAATCATAATAATACCACTCTTCATTTGTATGTCATGTTACAGCTTTTGTTGAGCTTTCACCTATAGTAAGTTGAGTTGCTTCTACCCTTGAGGTGAACGGGGCAGATACCTCTCTTCTCTTTAGGCAAGAAGAGTCCAGGCTTAGAGATGTGGCAGGGCTTCCTCACAGTCCCATAATTAATAAATAGTAGAACCTAGACCAGAATTCAGGTGTGCACATTAGTTTCACACAGTTCTTAAGAACTCCTATGGAATTATTTATTGTGAAATTTTGCTAGCACTGTACATTTTTCATTATTAAAAGCTTTGACCTTTTGTCCTTCTTCAGTTAAACTAATTGTTAAATAAATATTTATTTTAGACCTCATGCAAAGAGAAAACTGAATATCTAGAGAAGATGATTCAGAGGAATGAAAGATATAAACAAGATGTGGAGAGGTTCTATGAACGTAAGCGACATTTAGATTTGATTGAGATGCTTGAAGCAAAAAGGCCATGGGTGGTAAGTGTGAGTTATTAAAGGTGAAAATAGTGATTCTTTAATCAGCAGAAAAGTTATAAAGAAGGCACTAATTGCTGTGTATTCAAATTAGGTGCTTTTGTTCATTTTTGCTTTGTATATCATACATAGTAACATTTATCTCTTTTTTTGTGTTATTATATAACTGTGTGCTATGGTGTTGTTATTGCATGTTGATTAAGTCTGTGCCCTTAATTTTTCCAGATTTGAGTCAACAGATAGTTTTGTTTTATAAAATGTTAATGAGCTAAAAATGTTTACATATGTAAAAATTAAATCTTTGAGTGTCCTCAGGTCACTGAGTGTGCTACTGATACCAGATTCAGCTACAGACAAAGCTGAAGGATATTAATTGTAATCTTCTACTCATTATGCTTCATAAGCTTACTGAGGCTACTGTTTTTAGTCACTCTGTGATGTATACTGTTTAAAACCACAGTTTGGGCCAAAGATTCATTTCCCTCAGTACCTTACTTTTCAGTGGGTGGAACAAAATGAGAAAGTTTAATAATGTTTTTAAGGCTAGGATGGAAATAATTATTAGATTGGAGAAATATGTGGCTTTATTTGTGACCTTCTTCCACCCACCCTAACCCCACCACCCCTGCTTCACCCTATCCTTTCCCATAATTCCATTTTCTTAAACTTTTTTCTTTCTTCAGCTCATTTTGATTAGGTTTATCCTATGTCCATTATTATTCTTGCACCTGCTTTATGTTTGTCTTTTGAAGTCTTGTGATTTCTCCCTTTTCTTTCAAGATTGATTTCACTCTTTTTTCATTTTTTCCTTTTTTTGATTTACTCTAATGTTTATTTGTATTCTTTTCTTACCTTCTTTCATGCCATTCATTCTTACTATATGCTCTCTTAGCACTCCCCTTAATTTTTTTTTAGCAAATTTTATTAATTCCTGAGACGTGACAAGCATCATTTTCACCTGGATGCTACATTTTGTTTTTCTCTTGAGCCATTTTACTTTTGTTTTTTCATTTTTATTTTTCATGACTGAGTTTCTTTTGGTTCTTTATATGTTTTTGAATCCCTTCTTTATTGAGAGACTAGAGGAGGTCCTGTTAGAAGCCATTAGGATGTAAATTTCAATAACAGGAAGGGATGGAAGACAGTCTGGCCTAGTGATAGAGATAAGTGCTCAGTGAGTATCACTGAGTTAATCATTATGTTGGTATTTACTATTTCTGAAGTTGTTTCAGAGGGAAAATTTTTTATTAATAGACCTGCCAAAGGGATTCAACACTGTCTTTTTCATAGATTTGGTTTCTGCCTGTACCTTGATTTTAGTATTTGTGTTACTTTAAGCTAGGAGTGCATTAACTTCTCTTTCTTGAATTCATTACAAGGAATACGAAAATGTTCGTCAGGAATATGAAGAAGTAAAACTAGCTCGGGACCGAGCGAAGGATGAGGTCAGAAAACTTAAAGAAGGGCAGATTCCTATAACACAACGCATTGAAGAAATTGAAAGGCAGCGTCACAATTTGGAGGCTCGAATCAAAGAGAAGGTACTTTTCTGGCTCAGTTTTGGATTTCCTGTATTTTATTTTAGCAAATACAGAAAATATTTTGCAGGTCTTTTAAAATGCTTTGTAGATTTACTTGTTAACTTTAGTTCCTTAAGTTCTTTTACTAGGAATTCTACTACCACAGGTCTTTCAGGGTCCTAATCATCACTTGCTACCTTAGAGGAGCTTGCTACTCTATAGAAATTCCAAGATATAAAAAGAGAAAGATGAAATGTTATTGTTTTAATAACAGGAGGATTCAGAGTAGTATTCCTAGAAACATTTAACTCCTTTTGTGAATTTATTATACATGCTTTGTAACTATATACCCTTTTGGAGGAATGTAATATAAAAATCCTGATGTTTCTTGGAATAAGTAATATAATGGCATATGGAATATTCTTGATATTTTGAAAATGTAAATTTAAATTTTTTGTGATCATGGCTTTTAACCTTTAGGTGAGATTTTGGAGTTAGATATTGTTTTGAGAATGGACCCTGCAATTCTATATAATTGTTTCTAGGATAAAATAACATGAGGAAATAAATGTGAAGAGATACAGAAACATATGTATGCATATTGCTGCAGCTATTTTTAATATCTGTAGGAATAACCTTTCATAGATTTTCAAGTAATTGTTGATATTTTGGGTGATAATTATGAATTTAGTTGGAAAGAAATCATGGAAAATCATTGTGGGTAAACTTACATAGCAACTTAATATTTGGATGAGTGGTGTCACATAATTGCCTTGCTTGAATTTTTAACTAACTTCCCCTCTTCTCGTTCAATCTTACAGGCAACAGATATTAAGGAGACATCTCAAAAGTGCAAACAAAAGCAAGATGTTATAGAAAGGAAAGATAAACATGTAAGATCTTGTACTGAAATTTTTATTATGTTAATTTGCCCTAACTTTTGTGTTCAGGTGTAGATTATGAGACACCTTCTTGTTTGGGAATTGTCTGAGATCCTCCTCATTCTCTATTTCTTATCTTAATCTGTGAGGGGAACTAAGCTTTGGAAGTATAGCACTTGCACAGAGGATAAATGGGGAAAATGGCTCTAAACTACTCATAGATATGCATTCTAGGGTGCAATAGCTATGTATTTAATAGGGTGATGGTAAAATTGGATTTAGTTATCTTTTTTTTTTTTTTTTTTTTTTTTTTGTGGTACGCGGGCCTCTCACTGTTGTGGCCTCTCCCGTTGTGGAGCACAGGCTCCGGATGCGCAGGCTCAGCAGCCATGGCTCACAGGCCCAGCCGCTCCGCGGCATATGGGATCCTCCCAGACCGGGGCACGAACCCGTATCCCCTGCATCAGCAGGCGGACTCTCAACCACTGTGCCACCAGGGAGGCCCGGATTTAGTTATCTTGATAGCAGAAATTAAATTATAAGGTATTTATTCTGTTGTTTGTTTATATTAAGAGTTGGGTATTAAAACTGATTATAAATTCATTGTGCATGGATGGGACTTGATGACAAAATTATTTTAGGATAATTGGGCAATAAAGTGGGCTTTTTAGCTAACGGATCCCCAAATGTATTTGGGGTTCTGTTCTCCAGGACCATTCAGAAGCTAAAGTTTGAATTACCTTTCTTAGGGATAGATGGATGTCTTGAAGCATTCCTGGTGTTTAAAGCATGACGTTAATCTCTCAGTTTTCAGCCTTACCCCTTTTCCTATGCCTTTATCTTCAAGTTCCAATCTTCTCTCATTTAACTTCTCCAGAGAATAAACCTCACATTTTCATGACAGAAGCTTGCTTGCTAGCGTTAGTGCTCAAGATGTGTGTGCATAGAAGTGGTGTGAAGGCATTGGGGTAGGAGGATAGTGTAGGGTTGGTAGGGGTAATTCTCTATGTGGGCTGTGTGTGTGTGTCTCTTTTTTTTTTTTTTTAATTTACTTTGGAAGGCTCAACAATAATGTATTTATAGCAAAATCTCCTTTCTCTAAATCTCTCTAAAGTATGTAAAGGGCAGTCACCATTGTATCCAAATACCTGGTGGAGAAATAGAGACTCAACAAAATTAAACGACTTGCAGAACTCAGAAGTAGCTCCCAGTGCCACACTCTACTTTCCCCAATATAAGATACCATTTTCCCTAAAAATCTTACTTAATATGTAATGTCTTTTTATTTGACATTTCCTAGTTCTAAGAGTCTCCAGGATATTTTTTTTTTAAGAAGAGTCAGTTCTTTTCTTGTTTCTTTCTCTTTCACTCACCCTTTACACTGTGGTTCCTATAATTGGCTGCTAAATTAGTTGTCCCTCTACTACATTTACTCTTCTGAATATTTATTGAAATCTCCAGTTATTGATGTCTCCTCCCTTACTCCTTTTGTCCTTGTGAGACTGAGCCCTTTTTGCTCCGCTTCTGTTATTTAGTTAGAATTTAGAAGGAAAAAGGCACAAAGATTCACCTTTAAAACCCCAAACGGGAATACTAGGTTGATAGGTTGTCTAACATTGAAACATCCTTGCATTTTGTCATAAATCTTACTTGGTATTTTAATACGTTCCTGGATTCAAATAGAAAATCTTGTTTTTAGGATTGTTTTGCACCATCTGAGATTGACCTAAAATTTTATTTTATTCCATCCTTAACTGTTTTTTTTTAGTGTTACACCAACCTTTTAAGTAGTTTAGTACTCCTAAAACCAATGTTTTCCTTTTTCCCTTATCATAATTGCCAGTTTGTCACTTTTGTAAGTTCTTGAATTTTTAGCCTTTCTTAATTTTTAATACATTTTAGGGTATAAATTTTTTTTCTGGTTATCATTTGGTTATACATCTCATATGTGTGATATGTACTGTTTTTCTGTTTAAGATTTTATAATTCTCATTTAAATGTTTTTGTTTAAGCTTACATAGGAGTTCTTACTGTTTCAATTTACTTGGATATGGAATTTTTAAGCTTTTTAAAAAATGTGTAGTTCCAGTTATATTGCTTTATGGTTAATAAATGTGGCCTTTATGACTTTATTTTAGAATTTTTGGAAACCTTTTGGACTTTTATATTTGGTTTTGTATGTGTTCTTCATATATTCAAAAAGAATGTATTCTGTCTTTAGGGGTGGTTTTTTATACATATAAATATAGCTATATAGCTATATATATATATATATCAGGCTTAGTATAATTATGCATATGTTCTACTTATTTTTTTTTCTTACCAACTTGACATCCATTTTAAAGTATCAATACCTTCTTCTGTAAATGTAGATTTGTCTATTTTTCCTTGTAATTGTATTAGTTCTTGCTTTCTAGATTTTAAAGCTTTATTGTTTGTTCTTTCTGCATCATGTTTTTATTTTATCTGCTGTAAATAACATATACTGGGTTTTGCTTTGTAATTTTTTCAGTTTGGTGTGAGAGACACTTTTTCATACAGTAAAAGAGTTTAACCAGTTCACATTTACTATTGTTTTCTACTTCCTATGCCTTTTGTTTGATTCTTCCTATTCCCCTTTCTACTTTCTGTTGCTGTTGATCAAGGTTTTCTTATTCCTTTTTGTTTTTCCTAAAGTTATATATTCTAAGCCTATTCTGATTATCCTTAAAGTTTAAATAACATATTTTTCTTAATAAAAAAAGTTAATCAGTATTTTCATTCTACTTAATTAAGATCAGAATCTTAGCAAGCTTTTATTTCTTTTTCCTCCACTTCATGCCAGTGTCATCAGAAATTTTACTTGTCAGTTATTTAAGATGTTATTTTCTACTATGTATATTTATTTAGACTTAATAATATATTTATTGGCTTATTTGAACATGTTTCTGCTTATATCACACTTCTTATGATTCTTTCTTTTGAAGAGGTAGGAATTTTGGGTTTTTTTTTTTACTGGCTGTCCTCTGTAGGTGTTTTAGAGACGTTCTTTGGGTGATAATTTCTGAGTCCCTGTATGTTGCAAACTATCTTTTTTGCAGTCACTATGGCATATTAATATGGCTGGATATTGGATTCTAAATTACAATTTTTTTTTTTCCTTAGCACTTTGACAGTCTGCCTCAGTGTCTTCTTGGGTCTAATATAGTTGGCCCTCCATGTCCATGGATTTTGCATTCGTGGATTCAACCAACCACTAAGCAAAAATATTTGGGAAAAAAATATTCCTGAAAGTTCCAAAAAGCAAAACTGGAATTTGTTATACACCAGCAACTTTTTACATAGCATTTACATTGTACTAGAGATGATTTTTTAAAATTTTTTTGCATTTAATGTAATTTTGTTCATGTTTGCTTTGGGATGGAGAATAGATCACTCAGTAAAAGCATACAGTAAAAACAAAGTATGTCTTACGTACAGCTTTAAAACTACAATAATGATGTACCTTTGCATCCCATAATAATGATGTGTGTAGGTTGTATGCAAATACTGTGCCATTTTATGTAAGAGATTTGAGCATCTGTGGATATTGGTAGCTGTAGAGGGTGGGGGGAATGGAGAGGTGCTGGAACTAATCCTCTGAGGATAGGGGACAAGTGTATTGTTCCTGAAAAGTAGCAGATATGAGAGGTAGGCAGAGACTATCTTAGGTAGACCCTTGAAGAAAAAAGAAAGCAATTTGAATTTGATTGTAAATGCAGTGAGAAACTATAAGAAGGCTTTGAAAGTTTTTAAGCCGTAGAGAAACAGTATTTCATATATTCTGTTTATTTGTGCATTTATTTATTTTTGGCTGTGTTGGGTCTTCATTGCTGTGTGTAGGCTTTCTCTAATTGCTGCGAGCAGGGGCTACTCTTGAGTTAAATATTTTCTATTGTACCATTTTAATTCCCTTGTTCTTTTGCTGTGTATTTTTTGAGCTATTTTCTTAGTGACTGCCTTTAGAATTATAAATAACATCTTGGGCTTCCCTGGTGGCGCAGTGGTTAAGAGTCCACCTGCCGATGCAGGGGACACGGGTTCGTGCCCCAGTCCAGGAGGATCCCACATGCCGTGGAGCAGCTGGGCCTGTGAGCCATGGCCGGTGAGCCTGCGCATCCGGAGCCTGTGCTCCGCAACGGGAGAGGCCACAACAGTGAGAGGCCCGTGTACTGCAAAAAAATAATAATAATAAATAAATAACATCTTAATTTATGATAATCTGTTTCATATTAATATGAACTTGAGTAGTATACAAACTTTGTTCCCATATAGCTCCATTCCCTTCTCCTTCCTTTGTGTTATTGTCATACCAGTTACATTTTTAATCATTATAAGCCTATTAACGTAGTTTTATAATTATTTCTTTATATAGTTTCATTTTTGTGGCAATAATTGTGTGATTCTCTGACACCAACTTTGTGTCCTAAAGTTCAATTCAGTTCTGATACTAACTACTTGGAATTAAAGTAGATTCTACAATTTCATGGCTCAGTCTCACAAGACAGTCCTGGCTTTACATGCCAGTCTCAATTCCCCAGACCTCAGATTTCCTACTCTTCTCTCTGACTTTGCTACAAATTCAGGGAGTCCCACAACCCCCCTCTACCGCCAACTTCAGGTTCAGTATTTGCTAGAACGACTCACAGAATTCAGGATAATGTTACGCTTAACAGTTACCCGTTTATTATAAAGGATACAACTCAGGAAAAGCCAAACGAAAGAGGTGCATAGCACAAGGTATGGTGCAGAGCTTCTAATCCCTTTCTGGGTGCACCACCTTCCCAGCATACGGACACGTTCACTAACCCAGAAGGTCCATAACCATGTTGTTCAAGAGTTTTATTGAGTTTCATTACCTGGATATGACTGATTAAATTATTGACTGTTGGTGAGTGAGGTCAATCTCCAGCCTCTCTCTACTCCTTGAGGGCAGGGGGTGAGGCTGAAAATTCCAACCCCTTAATCATGTGGTTGGTTCTTCTGGCAATCAGTCTCTATTCTGAAGCTGTTTAGGGACCCTGCCAAGAGTCGTCTTATTAGCATAAAATCAGGTATCTGCAAAAGGGGCTTAGTGTGAATAACAAAAGACACTTCTGTCACTCAGGAAATTCTAAGGTTTTTAAGACCTTTGAGCCAGGAACTGGGGACAAAGACCAAATATATATTTTTTATTATACCACAACAGTTGTCTTTTATATCAGATAGGAGAAAAGAAGAGTTACAAACAACAGATACATTTCCTACTATCTCTTATTTACATTTACATATGTAGTTACCTTTACTGGTGCTCTTTCTTTGTGTGGTTTCAAGTTACTGTCTAGTGCCCTTTCATTTCATTCTGAAAGACTTGCATTAGTATTTCTTGTAGGGCAGTTCTGCTAATGATGAATTCTACCAGTATCTGTTTATCTGGGAATGTCTTAAGTTGTTCTTTCTTTTGGAGGGATAGTTTTGCTGGGTATAGAATTCTTGGTTTTCTTTCAGTATTTGAATATAACATCCACTGCCTTCTGACCTCCATGGTTTTTGATGAGGAATCAGCTATCAATCTTATTGAGGATCCCTTGTACATGATAAGTTACTTCTTTCTTGCTTTCAAAATTCTCTCCTTTTCTTTTCAGCAGTTAACTATGAAATTTCTAGATGTGAGTCGCCGTTGGTTTATCCTGCTTGGAATTAATGGAGCTTCTTGGATGTGTAGATTAATATTCTTCATCACAATTGGGAAGCTTAGGGTCATTATTCTTCAGATATTCTTCCTGCTTCTTTCTTTTCCTTCTCTCCTTCTGAGACTCCTATTATACATATTTTGATATATTTAATGGTGTCCTACATTCTATTTCTTTTTCTTTTTCTTTTTTTCTGTTCCTCAGACTGAATACTTTCAATTGACTTATCTTCAGGCTCACTTAATCTTTGCTTTGCATGTTCAAATCTGCCATTGAGGTCCACTAGTGAATCTTTTATTTCAGTTACTGAACTTTTCAACTGAGAATTTCTACTTGACTCTTTTTTTATAATTTCTCTCTCTATTGATATTCTCTATTCAATAAGACATTGTTCTCTTTCTTTTCCTTAGACATGTTTTCCTTTAGTTCATTGAACATATCTAAAATAGCTGTCTTAAAGTCATTATTTTGTAACTATTTCTGGGCTTCCTCAGGGACATTTTTTGTTGACTGCTTTTTTTTCCTGTGTATGGATTATACTTTCTTGTTTTGTTGACTGTGTTTTAATTTTTTGTTGAAACTATAAAGTTTAAATAGCAGGATGTGGCAACTCTGATATCAGTTGTCCTCCTTTAACCCAGGCTTGTGTTATTTTTGTTTGCTGATGATGTTGTTGCTGTTTGTTTTTTTTAAATTACTTTCCTAGCTCTTTGAATTCTGTATTCTTTGTCATATGTAACTACTGAAGTCTCTGCTCAGTTAGTTAGTGGTCAGCTAATTATTGGACAGGTATTTTCTCAAATGACTATAATGTCTCCCAATCTAGTATGTCTCCCAGTCTTTGTTGAGGGTCTCTGAATGCATGTTGGTTCACACCTTCAACATTCAGTCAGGCATTGTTTTCACTTTCCACCAAGATTCTGTCCTCAAATACTCCCTGAATTGTTGAAAGCTTTGGTTAAGTTGCAGTGCTAGTTTACAACTCTGTTTCAGCTTTCACTTCCTGTTTGCACAGAATGTTGTGAGAGATAAGGGCCTCCTCAGCTCTTTCTAGGGCATTCATACAGCCTTGGGCATGCACAGTCCTAACTCAAGCATGCATATGACCTTCTAGATTCCCAGGAGCTACCAAAACTTCCTGTGGGCATCGTATTCTCCAGCTTTTTCTTTTAAATTTTTTGGTTAGCTTATTGTTTGCCACACTGTTATCTTACACCAGGCAGCTCTGTTGTTAAACAATTGCCACTGATTGTTTTTGGCAGCTTCCTCCAAGGAAAAGGGTCTTTTGCAGTGTGCAAGCTATGGAATCAGGTCAAATGAAGACAAGCTTTGCAAGTAAGGTTTTTCTGGAAACTGCCAGATCAGATAATGATAGTTCTCTGAGACTGAGAATGTGAAAGTTCTCTAACTTTGTGATCTCTCCCGTAGCTCCTAGGCTGCTGATTTCACTATGGCTGTGGGCTGTTGGTTTTCAAGGCTGCCAAGGAACTGAGGAGAGGGGAATAGGAATAGGGCATGTTCAAAACACCACAAAGCTTGTTGGTTTTACCAAGAGTCGAGCATTTTTCTTGAGTAAATGCTCTCTGGCTTGTTGAAAAGCCTTTGGTTAAATTGCAGAGTTCTGAAAGAGTTAGGTTTGATAATTTTTGTCAATGTTTTCATTACTTTTCTGGAGGAGAGGATTTTCAGAGTTCCTTTGCCATTCCTGTTGACAGCCAAATCTTTTCTATATCTACAGAAAAATGTTGCTAGGATTTTAATGGGACTTGCATTAAACGTATGTCAACTTGGGGAGAATTGAAATCTTTACTATGTTGAATCTTCCAAACTGTGAACACGGTATGTCTCCATTTATTTAGATCTTTGATTTTTTTCCATCAGTATTTTGTAGTTTTCAGCATATAGGTTCTCTGTTTTGTTGGATTATACCCAAGTTTTTTTTTGATTTTTCTTTTTCTCTGTTCCTTATTTTTTTTTTAAAGGGAGGTTGCAATTTTTAAAATTTATTTATTTATTATTTATTTATGGCTGTGTTGGGTCTTTGTTTCTGTGCGAGGGCTTTCTCTAGTTGTGGCAAGCAGGGGCCACTCTTCATCGCGGTGCGCGGGCCTCTCACTATCGTGGCCTCTCTTCTTGCGGAGCACAGGTTCCAGACGCACAGGCTCAGTAGCTGTGGCTCACGGGCCTAGTTGCTCCGTGGCATGTGGGATCTTCCCAGACCAGGGCTCGAACCCATGTCCCCTGCATCGGCAGGCAGATTTTCAACCACTGCGCCACCAGGGAAGCCCCTGTTCCTTATTTTTTTAATGGTTTACTTGGGGTGTTTTTTTTTTTTTTTAATAGAGACCAGTTTAATGAAATCCCATATGCCCATCACTTAGATTGAACAATTCTTAACATTTGCCATATTTGAATTGTCTAGTTTTTAAATTAATGTATTTTATTTCTTTTTTTTTTTTTTTATTAGTTTCTGCTTTATAACAAAGTGAATCAGTCATACATATACATCTGTTCCCACATCCCTTCCCTCATGCATCTCCCTCCCTCCCACCCTCCCCATCCCACCCCTCCAGGCGGGCACAAAGCACCGAGCTGATCTCCCTGTGCTCTGCGGCTGCTTCCCACTATCTATCTACCTTACATTTGGTAGTGTATATATGTCCATGCCTCTCTTTCGCTTTGTCACAGCTTACCCTTCCCCCTCCCCATATCCTCAAGTCCATTCTCAAGTAGGTCTGTGTCTTTATTCCCGTTTTACCCCTAGGTTCTTCATGACATTTTTTTTTTTATTAGTTTCTGCTTTATAACAAAGTGAATCAGTCGTACATATACATCTGTTCCCACATCCCTTCCCTCATGCATCTCCCTCCCTCCCACCCTCCCCATCCCACCCCTCCAGGCGGTCACAAAGCACCGAGCTGATCTCCCTGTGCTCTGCGGCTGCTTCCCACTATCTATCTACCTTACGTTTGGTAGTGTATATATGTCCATGCCTCTCTTTCGCTTTGTCACAGCTTACCCTTCCCCCTCCCCATATCCTCAAGTCCATTCTCAAGTAGGTCTGTGTCTTTATTCCCGTTTTACCCCTAGGTTCTTCATGACATTTTTTTTTTTTTTAATTCCATATATATGTGTTAGCATACGGTATTTGTCTTTCTCTTTCTGACTTACTTCACTCTGTATGACAGACTCTAGGTCTATCCACCTCATTACAAATAGCTCAGTTTCGTTTCTTTTTATGGCTGAGTAATATTCCATTGTATATATGTGCCACATCTTCTTTATCCATTCATCCGATGATGGACACTTAGGTTGTTTCCAGCTCCGGGCTATTGTGAATAGAGCTGCAATGAACATTTTGGTACATGTCTCTTTTTGAATTATGGTTTTCTCAGGGTATATGCCTAGTAGTGGGATTGCTGGCTCATATGGTAGTTCTATTTTTAGTTTTTTAAGGAACCTCCATACTGTTCTCCATAGTGGCTGTACCAATTCACATTCCCACCAGCAGTGCAAGAGTGTTCCCCTTTCTCCACACCCTCTCCAGCATTTATTGTTTCTAGATTTCTTGATGATGGCCATTCTGACTGGTGTGAGATGATATCTCATTGTAGTTTTGATTTGCATTTCTCTAATGATTAATGATGTTGAGCATTCTTTCATGTGTTTGTTGGCCATCTGTATATCTTCTTTGGAGAAATGCCTATTTAAGTCTTATGCCCATTTTTGGATTGGGTTGTTTGTTTTTTTGTTATTGAGCTGCATGAGCTGTTTATAAATTTTGGAGATTAATCCTTTGTCAGTTGCTTCATTTGCAAATATTTTCTCCCATTCTGAGGGTTGTCTTTTGGTCTTGTTTATGGTTTCCTTTGCTGTGCAAAAGCTTTGAAGTTTCATTAGGTCCCATTTGTTTATCTTTGTTTTTAGTTCCATTTCTCTAGGAGGTGGGTCCAAAAGGATCTTGCTGTGATTTATGTCATAGAGTGTTCTACCTATGTTTTCCTCTAAGAGTTTGATAGTTTCTGGCCTTACATTTAGGTCTTTAATCCATTTTGAGCTTATTTTTGTGTATGGTGTTAGGGAATGATCTAATCTCATACTTTTACATGTCCCTGTCCAGTTTTCCCAGCACCACTTATTGAAGAGGCTGTCCTTTCTCCACTGTACATTCCTGCCTCCTTTATCAAAGATAAGTTGGCCATATGTGCGTGGGTTTATCTCTGGGCTTTCTATCCTGATCCACTGATCTATCTTTCTGTTTTTATGCCAGTACCACACTGTCTTAATTACTGTAGCTTTGTAGTATAGTCTGAAGTCAGGGAGCCTGATTCCTCCAGCTCCGTTTTTCGTTCTCAAGATTGCTTTGGCTATTCGGGGTCTTTTGTTTTTCCAAACAAATTTTGAAATTTTTTGTTCTAGTTCTGTGAAAAATGCCAGTGGTAGTTTGATAGGGATTGCATTGAATCTGTAGATTGCTTTGGGTAGTAGAGTCATTTTCACAATATTGATTCTTCCAATCCAGGAGCATGGTATATCTCTCCATCTATTTGTATCCTCTTTAATTTCTTTCATCAGTGTCTTATAATTTTCTGCATACAGGTCTTTTGTCTCCTTAGGTAGGCTTATTCCTAGATATTTTATTCTTTTTGTTGCAGTGGTAAATGGGAGTGTTTTCTTGATTTCATTTTCAGATTTTTCATCATTAGTGTACAGGAATGCCAGAGACTTCTGTGCATTAATTTTGTATCCTGCTACTTTACCAAATTCATTGATTAGCTCTAGTCGTTTTCTGGTAGAATCTTTAGGATTCTCTATGTATAGTATCATGTCATCTGCAAACAGTGACAGCTTTACTTCTTCTTTTCTGATTTGGATTCCTTTTATTTCCTTTTCTTCTCTGATTGCTGTGGCTAAAACTTCCAAAACTATGTTGAATAAGAGTGGTGAGAGTGGGCAGCCTTGTCTTGTTCCTGATCTTAGTGGAAATGGTTTCAGTTTTTCACCATTGAGGACAATGTTGGCTGTGGGTTTGTCATATATGGCCTTTATTATGTTGAGGAAAGTTCCCTCTATGCCTACTTTCTGCAGGGTTTTTATCATAAATGGGTGTTGAATTTTGTCGAAAGCTTTCTCTGCATCTATTGAGATGATCATATGGTTTTTCTCCTTCAACTTGTTAATATGGTGTATCACATTGATTGATTTGTGTATATTGAAGAATCCTTGCATTCCTGGAATAAACCGCACTTGATCACGGTGTATGATCCTTTTAATGTGCTGTTGGATTTTGTTTGCTAGTATTTTGTTGAGGATTTTTGCATCTATGTTCATCAGTGATATTTGCCTGTAGTTTTCTTTCTTTGTGACATCCTTGCCTGGTTTTGGTATCTAGGTGATGATGGCCTCGTAGAATGAGTTTGGGAGTGTTCCTTCCTCTGATATTGTTTGGAAGAGTTTGAGAAGGATGGGTGTTAGCTCTTCTCTAAATGTTTGATAGAATTCGCCTGTGAAGCCATCTGGTCCTGGGCTTTTGTTTGATGGAAGATTTTTAATCACAGTTTCAATTTCAGTGCTTGTGATTGGTCTATTCATATTTTCTATTTCTTCCTGAGTCAGTCTTGGTAGGTTGTGCATTTCTAAGAATTTGTCCATTTCTTCCAGGTTGTCCATTTTATTGGCATAGAGTTGCTTATAGTAATCTCTCATGATCTTTTGTATTTCTGCAGTGTCAGTTGTTACTTCTCCTTTTTCATTTCTAATTCTATTGATTTGAGTCTTCTCCCTTCTTTTCTTGATGAGTCTGGCTAATGGTTTGTCAATTTTGTTTATCTTCTCAAAGAACCAGCTTTTAGTTTGGTTGATCTTTGCTATCGTTTCCTTCGTTTCTTTTTCATTTATTTCTGATCTGATCTTTATGATTTCTTTCCTTCTGCTAACTTTGGGGGTTTTTTGTTCTTCTTTCTCTAATTGCTTTAGGTGCAGGGTCAGGTTGTTTACTCGAAATGTTTCCTGTTTCTTAAGGTGGGATTGTATTGCTATCAACTTCCCCCTTAGAACTGCTTTTGCTGCGTCCCATAGGTTTTGGGTCGTCGTGTCTCCATTGTCATTTGTTTCTAAGTATTTTTTAATTTCCTCTTTGATTTCTTCAGTGATCACTTCGTTATTGAGTAGTGTATTGTTTAGCCTCCATGTGTTTGTATTTTTTACAGATCTTTTCCTGTAATTGATGTCTAGTCTCATAGCATTGTGGTCGGAAAAGATACTTGATACAATTTCAATTTTCTTAAATTTACCAAGGCTTGATTTGTGACCCAAGATATGATCTATCCTGGAGAATGTTCCATGAGCACTTGAGAAAAATGTGTATTCTGTTGTTTTTGGATGGAATGTCCTATAAATATCAACTAAGTCCATCTTGTTTAATGTATCATTTAAAGCTTGTGTTTCCTTATTTATTTTCATTTTGGATCATCTGTCCATTGGTGAAAGTGGGGTGTTAAAGTCCCCTACTATGATTGTGTTACTGTCGATTTCCCCTTTTATGGCTGTTAGTATTTGCCTTATTTATTGAGGTGCCCCTATGTTGGGTGCATAAATATTTACAATAGTTATATCTTCTTCTTGGATCGATCCCTTTATCGTTATGTAGTGTCCTTCTTTGTCTCTTCTAATAGTCTTTATTTTAAAGTCTATTTTGTCTGATATAAGAATTGCTACTCCAGCTTTCTTTTGATTTCCATTTGCATGGAATATCTTTTTCCATCCCCTTACTTTCAATCTGTATGTGTCTCTAGGTCTGAAGTGGGTCTCTTGTAGACAGCATATATATGGGTCTTGTTTTTGTATCCATTCAGCCACTCTGTGTCTTTTGGTGGGAGCATTTAGTCCATTTACATTTAAGGTAATTATTGATATGTATGTTTCTATTCCCATTTCCTTAATTGCTTTGGGTTCGTTATTGTAGGTATATTCCTTCTGTTGTGTTTCTTGCCTAGAGAAGTTCCTTTAGCATTTGTTGTAAAGCTGGTTTGGTGGTGCTGAACTCTCTCAGCTTTTGCTTGTCTGTAAACGCTTTAATTTCTCCATCAAATCTGAATGAGATCCTTGCTGGGTAGAGTAATCTTGGTTGCAGGTTTCTCTCCTTCATCACTTAAATTATGTCCTGCCACTCCCTTCTGGCTTGTAGAGTTTCTGCTGAGAGATCAGCTGTTAACCTGATGGGGATTCCCTTGTGTGTTATTTGTTGTTTTTCCCTTGCTGCTTTTAATATGATTTCTTTGTGTTTAATTTTTGACAGTTTGATTAATATGTGTCTTGGCGTATTTCTCCTTGGATTTATTCTGTATGGGACTCTCTGTGCCTCCTGGACTTGATTAACTATTTCCTTTCCCATATTAGGGAAGTTTTCAACTATAATCTCTTCAAATATTTTCTCAGTCCCTTTCTTTTTCTCTTCTTCTTTTGGAACCCCTATAATTCGAATGTTGGTGCGTTTAATGTTGTCCCAGAGGTCTCTGAGACTGTCCTCTATTCTTTTCATTCTTTTTTCTTTATTTTGCTCTGCATCAGTTATTTCCACTATTTTATCTTCCACCTCACTTATCCGTTCTTCTGCCTCAGTTATTCTGCTATTGATCCCATCTAGAGTATTTTTCATTTCATTTATTGTGTTTTTAATCGATGCTTGATTCATCTTTAGTTCTTCTAGGTCCTTGTTAACTGTGTCTTGCATATTGTCTATTCTATTTCCAAGATTTTGGATCTGGGAAATAGAATCTTGGATCAGCTTTACTATCATTATTCTGAATTCTTTTTCAGGTAGACTGCCTATTACCTCTTCATTTGTTAGGTCTGGTAGGTTTTTATCTTGCTCCTTCACCTGCTGTGTGTTTTTCTGCTTTCTCATTTTGCTTATGTTACTGTGTTTGGGGTCTCCTTTTTGCAGGCTGCAGATTCGTAGTTCCCGTTGTTTTTGGTATCTGTCCCCCGTGGCTAAGGTTGTTTCAGTAGGTTGTGTAGGCTTCCTGGTGGGGGGGACTAATGCCTGTGTTCTGGTGGTTGGGGCTCGATCTTGTCTTTCTGGTGGACAGGTCCACGTCTGGTGGTGTGTTTTGGGGTGCCTGTGGCCTTATTATGTTTTTAGGTAGCCTCTCTGCTAATGGGTGGGGTTGTGTTCCTGCCTTGCTAGTTGCTTGGCATAGGGTGACCAGCACTGTAGCTTGCTGGTCGTTGACTGAAGCTGGGTGCTGGTGTTGAGATGGAGATCCCTGGGAGATTTTCGCTGCTTGATATTATGTGGAGCTGGGAGGTCTCTTGTGGACCCGTGTCCTGAAGTTGGCTCTCCCACTTCAGAGGCACAGCACTGACTCCTGGCTGCAGCACCAAGAGCCTTTCATCCACCCGGCTCCGAATAACAGTGAGAAAAAGTAGAAAGAAAGAATTAGTAGAAGAAAGAAAGAGAGAGGGAAAGAAAGGAAGGAAGGAAGAAAGAAAGAAAGGAGGGAGGGAGGGAGGAAGGATGGAAAGAAAGAAGGAAAGAAAGGGAGGGAGGGAGGAATGAAAGCAAAAGGAAGAGTGAATGGAAGAAGGGAGGGAGGGAGGGAGGAAGGAAAGAAAGAAAGAAAGACAGGAGGGAGGGAGGGAGGAAGGAAAGAAAAAGAAAGTGGAAAGAAGAAGGGCAGGAGGGAGGGATGGAGGAAAGAAAAAGAAAGAAGGAAAGGAGGAGTGGAGGGAGGGAGGGAGGAAGGGAAGGTAGGAAAAAAAGAAAGAGCAGGTAAAGTAAAATAGGGGGTGTTTCTTTATAAGCAGTCATGTCATCTACAAATGGAGACAGCTTTATTTCTTCCATTCTGATTTTTATGCCCTTTATTTCCTTTCTTGCCTGTTGCACCGGCTAGAAGTTCCAGCACTGTGTTGAATAAGAATGATTAGAGTGGGGGCTTCCCTAGTGGCACAGTGGTTGAGAGTCCGCCTGCCGATGCAGGGGAGACAGGTTCGTGCCCCGGTCCAGGAAGATCCCACATGCCATGGAGCAGCTGGGCCCGTGAGCCATGGCCGGTGAGCTTGCGCATCTGGAGCCTGTGCTCCGCAGCGGGAGAGGCCACAACAGTGAGAGGCCCGTGTACTGCAAAAAAAAAAAAAAAAAAAAAAAAAGAGAATGGTTAGAGTGGACATCCATCCTGTCCTTGTTCCTGGTCTTAGGAGGAAAGCATTCGTTTTTTTCACTATCAAGTGTAATGTTAGCTGTAGGGTTTTTTATAGATCAGGATGTTCAGGAAGTTCTCCTCTATTCCTGTGTTTCTGAGAATATCATGAGTGAGTGTTGGATTTTGTCAGATGCTTTTTCTGCATATCTATTGATACGATCATGCACATGTTCATTTTTAGCTTGTGAAAATGATGGATTACATTGATTTTTTTGAATATCAAATCAACCTTGCATTTCTGAAATAAACCCTGCTTGGTTATGGTGTATGAATTTATAACTCCTTTTCCATATTGTTGAATTCTGTTAGCGAACATTTAAAGGATTTTTGTGTCTATCTTCAGAAGCAGTATTCTGTGGTTTTCTTTTCATACTTGCCTGCTTTTGGTATCAAGATAATAACTAGCTTCTTAAAATGAACTGGGAAGTGTTCCCTCCTATTCTCAGTTTTGGAAGCAATTGTGTAGAATTTGTGTTAATTCTTCTTTATATATTCTGAATAATTCTCAAATACCACTATCACGGTCTGGAGATTTGCTTTTGGAGTTTTAAAATTATGAATTCAGTTTACTTAATAGTTACAGGGCAATTCAAATAATCTATTTTGTATTGGTTGAGTTGTGGTAATTAGTGGGTTTTTTTAGTAATTGGTCCATTTTGTCTAAATTGTTAAATTTATGTGTGCATAAATTCTCTTATTATCCTTTGGATGTCAGTAGGTTCTGTAGTGATACTGTTAACCCTGTTTCATTCCTGATGTTGGTAATTTCTGTCTACTTTGTCTTTTTTTTTTTTTTTGGTGGGGTATGACGGTGGGGATCATTCTTGCTAGAGGTGTGTTAATTTCATTGTTTTTTTACAAAGAACTAGCTCTTTGTTTCATTGGCTTTTCTCTGTTATTTTTCTAATTTCATTAAAGCCATTCATATTTTTATTACTTCCTTTCTTCTGCTTGATGTGGGGTTGTTTTGCTCTTTTTCCAGGTTCTGTTCAGATTATCGATTTGAGACTTTTCCTCTTTTCTTGTGTGTATGCACTTAATGCTATAAGTTTTCCTCTCATCACTGCTTTACCTGTGTCCTGCAAATTTGGATATGTTGTATTTTTATCTTTGTACACTCTGATTTTTTTTTTCCCACTTTTCTTGAGATCACAATTTGTTTATCCATTCATCTGTTGATGGACGTTTAGGTTGTTTCTGGTTTAGGGCTATTACCAAAAAATGCCGTGAATAGTCTTGTACAAGTTCTTATATAATATAACATATGCTCTCATTTTTTTTGGATAATTTCCTAGAAGTGACTATCATAAGTGTACATATAACTTTTGAAGGAATTGCCAAACTGTTTTATTAGCAATTGATTATTGCTAATTGACCAAAATGATTATTAGCAATTTTTTGTATTTGTAATTGATAAAAGTTGACTTGTGATTACTTAGAATTATTTTAATGATTCTTCACCATAAATAATTTGAAAAACACTGCTTGGAGTAGCCCTGGAGGGGTAGATTTAGGTAGCTACAAGAACTCTCCTTACATTGTATAAGATAAAGCAGATTGAGTACAGATGGAGGTAGGTTGATGGTTTTGAAAGGAGGAAAAGTACTCTGATCAGAGTACTGTGACTTTAACACTGCTGTTAATGAAATATGAGACAGGGTCATTAGCTGGGAGAGTAGAGAGCCTTTAGCAATATAAGATTGAGGAAGGAGGAAAAGATGTGAATTCATCTCTGAATGAGAACATACATTTATTAGAAAAATGTAGTAGGTTTTTCTGAGAGTTCTGAGTGCCTGTTTAAGTTTTGTGGCCATAAATTTGAAGTAAGACCTGTTTTCAAGAGTTTCTCCAATTAGTTCAGTTGTTTAGATACAGATAAATAGAAAGTATATATTTAGGTTTAATAAGGACTAAGCTTTTTTCTTGCTTATGTGACATAGGAATGGTGGAGGGTCAAGAGGCTTTTGCAAGGGAGTGATTCTAGAGTTGTGGAACCTCAGCCAGTTAAGGAAAGAAATGAGGGGGGGGGTGGATTGTGAAAAGATAGTAGGGTCAGTGGATTACAGGACCCTGTGCAGTCAAAGGATAGTTGCAGTAGGAAGACCATAGTAAGTAAAATGTAAGGGAAGGAGATGGTGATCAAAGAGTAGGATTGTGGAAATAGTTTTCAGAGGTGGTATGATTTTTGGTGATCTACATGATCTAGTCAGAGATATAACTGTAGATATAATATAATATAACTGTAGGAGAAGGTGGCTGAGGTGGTGTTTAGGAAAAGACCATTGAAGAGGTCAAGGAACACAGAGGCCAAAGAGTTAGACTGGTTTTCTGTATGTATGTTGGAGTTCCATTATGGCCAGCATAATGATGGAGAGAAAGACAGTGAGTCAGGTGCTAAAGGCATCAATGAATGAAGAGGGTGAGGAAAGACTTTGAGGGGGGTAGTTAACATAGCAAAGATAATGGGTGTTGAAGTCTGATCATATGATCTTCAAAGATCTGAAGTGGGGCTCAATTAACGGAGGAAGTAGTACAGTGGAGATTGATGAGGACACCCTCCCCACTTCTGAGTCCTGAAGTGCTCTGAAGAATTATGGCAGGAAAAGGTCACCATTTGAAAGGTCTCTAGGGAGAAGTATCTTCCAGGAATAGCCAAGTTTTAGCTAGAACAAGAAGAGAGAACATTCAGAGAAATTGAAGATAGAGAGCAGTAATGGGGATGGTATCCTAGCGAACATGCATGATCCAGGAGGCTTGGACTTAGTGTGCCTGAGCTAAACATGGGTGTGATGGAATTAGTTAGTTATGGTAGTTTCTTGGATGAAGGTGGCAAATGAGTTAAAGTTAGAACTCAGAAATTTAGCTAGAAGGACATGGGACCATCAAGCTGCTTTTCAGTTTTTCAGGTCAATGTCAGACAAAGACCTCTTGGTATAAGATTTCTTCAGCAGCCCAGTGATTTTTGGTAGCTTGGTGGTCTCTATTTTCCTGGGATTGTAGAGGTTATAGTTGTTAAATTTCTTGTCCCTTTTTTGGTGGACTTGGACTTCCTCATGTGTTTGGTGATTCTTAATTCTCTGTCTCCCATGACATGCCAGTTTATTCTTCTAAAAGCTTTGGACTTCATGGGTTTCCTGGCTGAATACTGTGGCTTCTTGTCTGCTTCCTTCTTTTGGGCCCATTGAACATTGTTAATTTTCAGTCACACACACACACACACACACAAAATCTTAATTTTTTCAAACATAATATTTTATCTTTCACTTCTGCATGTTTGTTATAGGAGAGGGGATTTTGGCATGTATTCAGTTTATTATCTTGACACTGTCAAAGCTAATCTTTTAGAAAAGGAAATTGATTATGACCCAAATTTCCAACAATAGGGAATGGGATAAAATGTGGTATATCTATATAAAAGAACATTATTCAGGTATTAAATTTTTGTTTTGCAAGGACATGGAGATAATGAGAAACTGCTCTCAATAAATTTTTAGTGATGCCATTTGCTAAAACGTATATGCTCTATTGATGGATATAGGCTGGCATTAAAATGTAAATGTTTAAGGACCTTAAGATTTTAGGTGTTTTTTATTTGTTTTAAGTTTTTATATTTTCCATATTTCTATATTGAATATGTCATAAATATACATTTATAATGGGGAGGAAGAGGGAGTAAATTTGACTTGGAAAGAAAGGTAACTAATAAGCAAATTATGTGATATGTTAACCTTATCTAATTTAACACAAAATTCTATTTTTGTAAAAAATAAATTGGGTGTATGCATCTGTATCTTGAAGAAAATCATAACTCTGTCTTAGGTAGACCATGTATGGTTTTGATAAAAATTCCACTGGCAAGTTGCATGATCTGGTTTTTTTTTAATGACTTACCCTGAATATAAACATACAGATTGAGGATTAAAATCTTAAAATACTAATTTGAAGTGCTAGTAGAAAATAATTTAATGGAAAGAAAATAGTTTATTGTGGTTTTAAATTAGTAGGGTGACATAATCTTCATCATCATTTCTATTGCTGCTTTATTGAAAGTCTGTGGTATACCATGTGACTTTTCAGTTTTGTGATATATAGTATGTGAAATCTTCCTATAAATATTTAGAAATCTGCTGATTGACTTTATAAATATTTTGTTTATTTAGCAAATATTTATTGAATGCTAACTATATGGTAACCACTGCTCTAGGTACTTGGAATGTATTGCTGAACAGATAAAGAGACAGGTAGTCTGGTAGGAGTAACAGTTTAATTCTAATAGGATACCTTTTAGTGAGGAAAAAACCCATGTTCTTAGATTGTTTGCATTTTTGAAACTGTTTTACTATAAAAGCCTAATAAACCAGGAGAAAAAACAATCTCCAGTGCTAACCTGCTTTTGTTTTATTAGATTGAGGAGCTTCAACAAGCTTTAACAGTAAAACAAAATGAAGAACATGATCGACAGAGGAGAATAAGTAATACCTGCAAAATGATAGAAGATTTGAAAAATGAACTGAAGACCACAGAAAACTGTGAGAACCTTCAACCCCAAATTGATGCCATTACAAATGATCTGAGACGAGTTCAAGATGAAAAGGCATTATGTGAAGGCGAGATAATTGATAAGCGTAGAGAGAGGGAAACTCTAGAGAAGGAGAAGAAGAGTAAGTTTTTTTAAACTTATAGTGAAGTCATGTTTATAAAATGGAGATATGTCTCTGTTGATGGGCTTTCTTCTTCCCCTGATCATGTCTCTAAAGTGTTCATGTCTGCTTGTTGAGGAAGCTCAGTTCAGTTCTTCCATTTTAATGTCTTAATTACCTATATCTATTGTGTTATGATTTGCCGCAAGCAGACCATTGTCTTATGTCAGATTATGGCAGTTGATTTAATTCTCTAAAAATACTTTGCTTTATTTTCTTTACAGTCACTCACTTTTCTGTTATTTCTCAGGTCAAATTTAAGCTCTTCATTCTAGCCTTCATAATCTTCCATTAGCTTTGCTCCTTGAAGCCTGTCCAATTTCATCTTTTTTTTTCTTTGCTATAGACCATGTGGCTAGATATATAGCATTATTCAGTTAGAGGAGATCTTACATTCTGTCTGCTCAGTATATATGACTAAGGTCAGTTATTAAAAAATTTGTTTATATGTTTAGCAAAATGCTAGGTGTATGGTTTAAAAAAAAAAATAACACTAGACAAGAAGGGTGGCCCAGTATCTTTCCAACTTCCAGACCTACTGTCAAGAGTAAGCACTCTTGGGCTTCCCTGGTGGCGCAGTGGTTGAGAGTCCACCTGCCGATGCAGGGGACATGGGTTCGTGCCCCGGTCCGGGAGGATCCCACATGCCGTGGAGCGGCTGGGCCCGTGAGCCATGGCCACTGAGCCTGCGTGTCTGGAGCCTGCGCTCCGCAATGGGAGAGGCCACAACAGTGAGAGGCCCACGTACCACAAAAAAAAAAAAAAAAAAGAGTAAGCACTCTTAACTATTTCAGTAATTTTTTCTAATAGTCTTTCATATATCTTAATCATATTTTTATTTCACCATGTCTTGGTTAATCAACTTTAGATATCATCTTTTAATATTTTGTTGCTTCAGATGTGGATTTCAACTAATGACACCTCCCCTACCTATTATTGTAATTCCCCAAATGGGATTATTATATTAATATTAGTAATCATTAACATTTATTAATGTTGATTTATTACCAATAATATTCTTACTTTTTTTTGTCATTTAACATTTGTTGATAATGCTTGAATGCACATTTGTAAGCTAAAAATACTGGTACTCCTAGCCTTTCTTTTTACTTTCCTCCCTTTAATTCTTTAATATGTACTATGGTTTTTATAGTTTAAAGGCTGAAAACATATTTTATTGAGAACCATAATTAAGTGTTATATGGTCTGTTTATGGGTTGATTCTAATAGCTAGAAATATTAAATATTATTTGTTATTACAACAATAAAACTTGCTCACAGCAGAGCCAAGTAGTGCGTTATGATCTAATTTCTGTTCATTGATAATTTTTTTTTAGGATTTTAATTTACTATTTTTTAGAAACACCATTTACTTTAGCATTTCCTTAAATTGGGAAAAAAATTATCAGGCATTCTCTTGAGTTCTGAGACCTTCCGTCCTCCTCCCATCTAAACTGATTGTTCTCAAGATCTCCTGTATGGCTGTTACTTAGGACTTGTCTCACACCTTTTCTGTGTTGGATAAAAAGCTATTCCTGAATTCTGTGTCTTCATTTTTCTTAAATTACTTCCTTGTTTTGTAAGAGTACATCTTCACATAACCTCCTAAGAAGAGATATTTGGGAATTAATTTGAGTCTTTGCATCCCTGAAAAATCTTTACTTCATTATCCCCTTTTTTATTTTCGTTTTATAAAAATCTAGCTTGAAAATAATTTTTCTTTCAGAATTCTGAAGTTCTATTGCCATTGTCTTTTGATGTGACCTATTTATTTTTGGTAGTTTAAAGATCTTTTATCCCAGGTGTTTAGAAACTTAAGAATGATTTGTCCAGGGTGGGTCTTTTTCACTGTGTTGGGTGCTTGCTGAGTGGTGTTTATAACCTTTAGATCTAAGATATTGTTTTATGTTATTAATAGATTATTTCGCTAATTAAAGTTTTCAGAGGAATAATGCTTTGTTTTCCAATTTTAGGTGTGGATGATCATATTGTGCGTTTTGACAACCTTATGAATCAAAAGGAAGATAAGCTGAGACAGAGATACCGTGATACATATGATGCTGTCTTATGGCTGAGAAATAACAGAGACAAATTTAAGCAAAGAGTCTGTGAACCCATAATGCTCACGGTAAGAAATTTGTTCATCTTAGTAGTATCTGTTAGTTTTATTATTGTAATCATTGTAGGTTTTGTTGTTTTAAAAATTCTTAGTCTTGTTAACACCCTGCTTTTCCATTAGTAGACTTGTGGCATCTGGTATGCTGCTGAATCCATACATGAGCTTTTTAAAGGGTCCTTGATAATAAGCCTATGAACTTTTTCTTGATAGAAGTATGAAACTGGCAACTTATTGACCAAGAATCATGTGTAAACTTGGTTAGCTGGTTTCCTTCTGGCAATTGCTATTCTTTGGTTATAACAGGCAATATATTAAATGCTGCCAAAGGGGTAGAAAACTGCTATAAATAAATACAGTTGATATGGAACACCTGACAGGATAGACAACAAAATCATCTGCTACAAAAATAAAGCATTCTGAGGATTCTGAGAATGAAACCAACAATTTATTGACCTTATAAACATTTGATGTCTTATTAATGATCATGAGTCATCAAGAATAGGGCAAGCTGTATTTAGTAAATCATTTAATGAAATGTGGGTGTGGATTTACTAGGAAAATTTCCATCTAAAATGTTTTAAATGGTAAGTTGGGCCATGAGAAGGAATGAAAAAGTAAAACCTACATTGTTTGCTAATGACATGTTTTATGCACACACACACACACACACACACACACACACACACACACACACTTAAAACTTACTCCAAAATGATAAAAGGATTATTTTTGCTAGATGATTTTTTTTTTGGAAAGAATTCACTGTAGATCCTTGTAGGATTCATGAAAAGTTCTATATTCTGTAACTCCTGTTTATATTATGCTTTATTCAAAGTCATTTCATATAGTTTGCATTATATTAGCAAAATTAGTATGCATAATACTGTATTCTCTTCTTGCTCAGGTATGAATTATTAGAATATTTGTGCTTGATCAAGAAGGGAATACCTATTTTGGATGCAGACATTACTGTTTTGATTAATCCAGTAAGGACTGAAAGAAAACACAAGAAGAAATACTGTGACCCTTAGTATTATAAATTAGAATGCAAATGTAATTTTCAACAGATTCTTATTAAAATGTCAACCTCAAAACAATACTTATGGACTTTATTAGATTTGTCATCCTCTTGTCACTTGATTTCCTGATAGTAGCCTATCACCAAGTCAGATTACTAGCTGGCATATATTTACTTTTTAATTACATTTGAGTCTGAGATAAAGGGAGATACTCTGTTATCTTACCTTCCTGGAACAACCTTTTACTTTTCCTACCACCTTCTTCCAACTGTATCCTGCCCATACACTTACCTAACCCTTCAAAATCTAGTTGAAATGCATTGTACCACCTCCATAGGCCTTTATTTTATTATTATTATTTTTTATTTTTTATTTTTTTGTGGTATGCGGGCCTGTCACGTTTGTGGCCTCTCCTGTTGTGGAGCACAGGCTCCAGACGCGCAGGCCCAGCGGCCATGGCTCACGGGCCCAGCCGCTCCGCGGCATGTGGGATCTTCCCGGACCGGGGCACGAACCCGTGTCCCCTGCATCGGCAGGCGGACTCTCAACCACAGCGCCACCAGGGAAGCCCTCCATAGGCCTTTAAAATGTTGCCATAGGTCTCTATTTACTAATATAAAGGGATATTTATGATATGTTAATGACTTATAAAACAGATTACAGGATAGGATATATAGAAAGATTTCATTTTTAAAAATTGTGTAACAGGAGTCTGCCATCAACCACCAAGAACATCTTGGAAAGCTACACCTCCTATGCCTACCTGTCTGTGTCTTACTACTTTGTAAAGATGTAGCTCTGAAGAACTTTGCCAGATATTTTCTTCACCAATCTCATGAGGAGAAGGAGCTTGCTAAGAAGCTGATGAAGGTTCAGAACCAACAAAGGGCCAAATCTTCCTTCAGGATATCAGGAAACCAGACAATGAATGCAATGGAGTGTGTATTACACTTGGAAAAAATTGTGAATCAGTCACTACTGTAAATGCACAAACTGACCAGTGACAAAAATGACCCCTACTTGTGTGACTTCTCTGAGACTCATTACCTAAACGAGCAGGTGAAATTCATCAAAAAATTAGATGACTGTGTAACCAACTTATACAAGATATGGGCCCCAGAATCTGGTATGGCAGAATGTCTCTGATAAATGCACCCTGGGGGAGAGTGATAATGAGAGCTAAGTCCTATGCTGGCTTATCCATAACTATAAAAAAAGCTGACTTCCTGTGGTGATATTGGGGTTACTTTACCCTTTCTGTAAGTTGTAGCAAATACCCACTTTATTATTTTTTTCATTTGTACCATTCCTTACAACAAAGTATTGAGTTGGCCAAAAAGTTCCTTTGGGTTTTAAGTAAAAATAAAAGACACATTTTTCATTTTCACCAATAACATTATTGAACAGCGTATTCACCCTTTTGTTCCACTACCTTCTGCCATTTTTCAGGCGACTTCATAATTCCGTCTTCCCAAAACTTTCTATCTTTTTGAGCAAAGAACTGTTCTAGGTGCCTTTTACAGTCTCCCAGGGAATTGAAAATTTTTCCATTAAGAGAATTTTGTAAAGACTGACATAAATGGAAATCCAAAGGTGCAATGTCTGGTGAATATGGCAGATAAATCAGAACTTCCCAGCCAAGCAATAAGCATTTTTGCCTGGTCATCAAAGAAACATGCCGTCTTGCATTATCCTGATGGAAGATTATGCATTTTCTGTTGACTAACTCCGGACGCTTTTCGCGAAGTGCCGCTTTCAGTTGGTTGAATTGGGGGCAGTACTTGTTGGAATTAATCGTGTGGTTTTCCAGAAGGAGCTCATAATAGAGGACTCCCTTCCAATCCCACCATATACACAACATCACCTTCTTTGGATGAAGACCGGCCTTTCGTGTGGTTGGTGGTGGTTCATTTCACTTGCCCCATAGTCTCTCCTGTTCCACATCATTGTACACTTTTCATGACCCATCACAATTTTTTAAAAAAAACGGAACGTTTTCATCACGTTTAAGTAGAGAATCACATGCAGAAATACAGTCAAGAAGGTTTTTTTCGCTTAACTTATGTGGAACCCAAACATCAAAGCAATTAACATAACCAAGCTGATGCAAATGATTTTCAACACTTGATTTGGATACTGTGAGTATGTCGGCTATCTCCTGCTTGGTATAAAGTCAGTTGTTCTCAGTTAATGTCTCGATTTGATAGCTGTCAACTTCAACTGGTCTACCCAACTGTGGAGCATTGTCCGGTGAGAAATCTCCAGCAGGAAACTTCGCACACCACTTTTGACACATTCAATCAGTCATAGCACCTTCTCCATATGCTATACAAATCTTTTTTTTGCATTTCAGTTGCGTTTTTACCTTTCTTAAAATAATAAAGAATAATATGCTGAAAATGTTGCTTTTTTCTTCCATCTTCAATATTAAAATGGCTACACAAAAATTCACCAATTTTGTTTTTTTAAAAAAATACATGCTGATATGACAGCTGTCACAATATAGTCTAACAAAGTTGTTTTGAACGAAGTTAAAGACAGCTAAGCACTAGAGCCATCTTATGGAAAAACCAAATGAACTTTCTGGCCAACCCAATAACTTGATACCAAAAAAATTGTGAAACAGGGGCTTACCTGGTGGCGCAGTGGTTGAGAATCCACCTGCCAATGCAGGGGACACGGGTTCGTGCCCCAGTCCGGGAGGATCTCACATGCCGTGGAGCGGCTGGGCCCGTGGGCCATGGCCGCTGAGCCTGCACGTCCGGAGCCTATGCTCCACAACAGGAGAGGCCACAACAGTGAGAGGCCCGCGTACCGCAAAAAAAAAAAAAAGAAAGAAAAAAATTGTGAAACAGTAGACATCTAATGTCTGTAGTGTTTATGTCTGGGTGATGGTATTTTATATGGCTTTGATTTTTTCATTTGTTTGCTTGTTTATTAGTTTTCCCATCTTTCTATACTGATCAATATTCTGTAATTTAAAATAATACCAACATTTATGTGACAAGCAGTCTACTAATTTTTTTTGTTGTATTATTTCTTTTAATCCACATTTAGTCCCTTGAGATACAGACTGTTTTACTCTACCCATTTTAGGATGAAGTAACTAAAGCTTTCAGAGATTTAGGTGGTACTTGATTAAGGTCATACATAGGAATGGAAGTGACATCTGTCTGATGCCAGAGCCCTAGATCTTGAACTATCTTAGCATCTTCCATAGCACTGAGCCTCAAGTGCAAAAATGTCTAATTAGTTAGTATTTTTTGAGTAAGTAATTAAGTTTATGCTCTAGTAGTACAAACCTAGGGTTTCTCTTGAAAGCACCAATAGTTACAATTAATCCATAGCAAGTTTTTTTCATTAGTTTCATAAAGTTTTATTTAGGCCTTTGTATTTTTATACTAATTAGTTTTTGCCATGGATAGCATGAATTCCTCTTAAAGATTAAGAAGAAAAATATTAAAAGTTTGGGGACAGATGAGAAATGTTTATACTCAGGTTACAATCTAACCCTATTTCAGATGTTTTCAGTGAGTTGGCCTGAAGGGAACTTTTTATTTCTTAGATGGTATCAAAATCAATATGTGTTAGGTGCTGTTAAAGTCTTGGCTTTTGTTTTACTATGTCTTGGACAGTAAATTAAACAGATGTTTTAAATGTTGACTCTTCAGTACCAAACTGTTCTTTTTTGGTCTCCTTTTTTCTCGAGGATTTATTTAACCTAATTAAATAAATCTAAGTTAAGTATAATTATGTTCTAGTAGTCAGTTTGGGTTTCATGAAAATCAACTTTTATTTTCTTTTTGTTTTGTTTAGATCAATATGAAAGATAACAAAAATGCCAAATATATTGAAAATCATATTCCATCAAATGACTTGAGAGCCTTTGTGTTTGAAAGTCAAGAAGATATGGAGGTTTTCCTCAAAGAGGCAAGTACTGTAATATTTTAATTCACTTCACACTTAGCTTCCAGGGCTTGAGTTTTCAACCTCAATCTAGAGCAAAAAATGATAATGACCTATTTTACCAGCAGTAACTCTTGTGTAAAATCATTCAAATTTGCTAATTTCTTTTGTCTATACCACTGAGGATTGAATTAGTTTTATAAGAGGAACAACAGCCCATAATTCCATCTTTAACATTTTTTGAAATTACCATTGGGAATTAATATGAAGAGTAATTCTGTCACATTGTTTTAAGAGAAACATCATAATGATGAGACTTTGGTCTTGGACATCCTTTTAGGAAATGTATTGGAATCAACTCAGTTTTTCTTTGGAGGGGAATATAATGTTGTTGCTTATTATAAATAAAAAACTTTAAAAAGAATGAGAATTCTGTATCTGACTAGAAAAACACCACTGACCAAGAATATTAGCCACTGGAAGACAGCATGGCTTCGTTAAGAGTATAGACTCTACAGATAGGCTACCTGCTGATTTCAGCAAGTTGACTAAATGTTCTGTGTCTTAATTTCTTCACTATAAAATGGAGATAATACCTACTTCAAAAGATGGTTGTGATGATTAAATAATTTATTAAATGAAAAAGTTTAGAACAGTGTTTGTTGGGTACTGTTGTTTTTATTATATATTGTTATGTATCTATATAATACATATTGTTAGCTATGTATGTTACTATCCTTGCCAGTAAGGTTTCTTTTTCCTTTTGCAATACGCCTTCTGCTTTTTAAAAAGCCCTGGAAAGATGAGGTTTAGATTTTGTTTTGTTTAAACTTTTTCTAGTATAAGTGAGGATAGGACCATGAATCGGCTTAAATAGTCCTCTATTTCTCTGGTACACAAGTGATTGGAAAGAATCTTTACTTTCTTTCACTTTTACGTATTGCCCTCCTTCTGGTTTGGAGTTGACAGGGAATGTGAATAAAAGATGACTGGATAAAAAAGTTGAATCTACAGAATTATAAAATGGTCTCCAAAAAGTTAAGCATTTGTGTTATTTAGAACTATTTAAGCCTAAACAGTCAGTTCTTGAACTGATGTCACTGAAGAAGTAGGTTACTTGGATTACAAGTCTGTGAGACATGACACAGCGTGAAGGGCCTGGAGTCAGGTGTAATTAGATGATTTCTATTTTGCAAATGGCCAGCTTAGCCTACACTGAGTAACTGGATTTGCCTCTAAAACTCATGCTTCTTCCTCTGTGCTAAGAATTTGAACCGTATATTAATAATATGACAGGTCCCTGTTAATTTGACCTCTTTTTTTTTTCTTGTACTGTGACAACCTTCCATAGGGGCTCATCATTAAGACTAGAACTTCCTCTTACATGTATCACTTTTTGTGTGTATATTTTAAATTTTGAAATATAATGTATATAACCTCCTCCTGTAATTATACCTACTAGAGTACCGTTTCCCATCCTTCAGTAACTTACAAACCTTCTTCATGGTGTTTGCCATTTCTGCATACTACCGTGTACTACCATCACAATTTTTGCCATATCTGGGTACTAACTATATTATTATTTAAATTTTTTCTTTAAATCACTTCACTTCTTGTTACTGAAATGAAATATTCTGAAAGGAAGTATAATGTCATTACCAAATTAGAAAAACAAATAATTTACATTACAGTAAAGACAGTAAAAGCAGTATTAGTAAATCCTAGATCTGTACTGTTGCTTCTCGAAAGCAGATGATATGATTTTTTTAAAAGGAGGTAATAAGGAGTTAAAGACATGATGACACCATATGTAACTTACTCATTGGTATGATTAGAAATATTGAAAGGGAATTGAAAAGGAAATTACTTTCTCATTGTATAATTCAATTTTATTTAGTGTAGCCACTAAAACAATAGATTTTTAAAACTTAAATGAATTCTGCATCCTAGTATCATTGATATATTGACTCGTGGCCAATATTGTTTCATCTATACCTCTATTCTATTTTTTTTAATAACTTATTTTGATATAACTTCAAACTTATAGAAAAGTTGCAAGAGTCATACATATTCTCCTATATACCTTTTACCCAGATTTACAATAATTATTTACATTTTGCCCTATTTGCTTTATTGATTTTTTCATTTTTTTAATTTTTAATTTATATTGGAGTATAGTTGATTAACAATGTTGTGTTAGTTTCAGGTATACAGCAAAGTGATTTGGTTATGAATATACATGTATCTATTTTTTTTCAAATTCTTTTCCCATTTAGGTTATCACAGAGTATTGCGTAGAGTTCCCTGGGCTATACAGTAGGTCCTTGTTTGTTGTGTATTTTAAATATAGCAGTGTGTACATGTCAATCCCAAACTGCTGATCTATCCCTCCCCCCCACCCTTCTCCCCTGGTAACCATAAATTCATTCTCTAAGTCTGTAAGTCTGTTTCTGTTTTGTAAATAAGTTCATATATATCAATTTTTTTAGATTACACATAAAGCCATATCATATGATATTTGTCTTTCTCTGTCTGACTTACTTCACTTAGTATGATAATCTCCAGGTCCATCCATGTTGCTGCAAATGGCATTATTTCATTCTTTTTTATGGCTGAGTAATATTCCATTGTATATATGTACCACATCTTCTTTATCCATTCATTTGTCGATGGACATTTAGGTTGCTTCCATGTCTTGGCTATTGTAAGTAGTGCTGCAGTGAACATTGGGATGCATGTATCCTTTCGAACCATGGTTTCCTCTGGATATATGCCCAGGAGTGGGATTGCTGAATCATATGATAGCTCTAATTTTAGTTTCTTAAGGAACCTCCGTACTGTTCTCCATAGGGGCTGTACCAATTTACATTCCCACCAACTGTGCAAAAGGGTTCCCTTTTTTCCACACCCTCTCCAGCATTTATTGTTTGTTGACTTTTTGATGATGGCCATTCTGATTGGTGTGAGGTGATGTTTCTTTTTTTTAAATATATTTATTTGTTTATTTGTTTATTTTTGGCTGCATTGGGTCTTTGTTGCTGCATGCAGGCTTTTCTCTAGTTGGGGCAAGGGGGGGCTACTCTTCATTGTGGTGCGCGGGCTTCTCATTGCAGTGGCTTCTCTTGTTGTGGAGTGTGGGCTCTAGGCACGCAGGCTTCAGTACTTATGGCACGCGGGCTCAGTAGTTTTGGCTCGTGGGCTCTAGACTGCAGGCTCAGTAGTTGTGGCACATGGGCTTAGTTGCTCCGCAGCATGTGGGATCTTCCTGGACCAGGGCTTGAACCCAGGTCCCCTGCATTGGCAGGCGGATTCTTAACCACTGTGGCACCAGGGAAGTCCTTTTTTTTTTTTTTTTTTTTTTTTTTGAGGTGATATTTCATTGTAGTTTTGATTTGCATTTCTCTAATAATGAGCAATGTTGAGCATCTTTTTGTGTGCCTCTTGGCCATCTGCAAGTCTTCTTTGGAGAAATGTCTATTTAGGTCTTCTGCCCATTTTTTGATTGGGTTGTTTGTTTTTTTGATATTGAGCCGCATGAGCTGTTTGTAAATTTTGGAAATTAATCCCTTGTTAATCTCTTTGTTTGCAAATATTTTCTCCCATTCTGTGGGTTGTCTTTTCATTTTGTTTATGGTTTCGTTTGCTGTGCAAAAGCTTTTGAGTTTGATTAGGTCCCATGCTTATTTTTGTTTTTATTTGCATTACTCTATGAGACAGATTGAAAAAGATATTGCTGCGATTTATGTCAAAGAGTGATCTGCCTATATTTTCCTCTAAGAGTGTTATAGTATCTGGTCTTATATTTAGGTCTCTAATCCATTTTGAGTTTATTTATATGTATCTTGTTAAAGAATGTTCTAATTTCATTTTTTCATGTGTAGCTGTCCAGTTTGCCCAGCACCATTTATTAAAGAGACTATCTTTTCTCCATTGTATAGTCTTGCCTCCTTTGTTGTAGATTCATTGACCATATGTGCGTGGGTTTATTTCTGGGCTTTCTATCCTGTTCCATTGATCTGTATTTCTGTTTTTGTGCCAGTACCGTACTGTTTTGATGACTGTAGCTTCTTTTTGCCATTTTGTTAATTGTTTTGGATTTGTTTTTGTAGGTGTTTTTTCTTCCCTTCCTCTTTTTTTCTCTTGTGATTTGATGACTAACTGTACTGTTGTGTTTGGTTGGATTCCTTATTCTTTTCTGCACGTGTATCTATTGTAGATTTTCAGTGTGCAGTTACCATGAGGTTTTTTCTTTTACATCTTTATTGGAGTATAATTTCTTTACAATGGTGTGTTAGTTTCTGCTTTATAACAAAGTGAATCAGTTATACATATACATATGTTCCCATATCTCTTCCCTCTTGCGTCTCCCTCCCTCCCACCCTCCCTATCCCACCCCACCAGGTGGTCACAAACCACCGAGCTGATCTCCCTGTGCTACGCGGCTGCTTCCCACTAGCTATCTACCTTACGTTTCGTAGTGTATATATGTCCATGCCTCTCTCTCACTTTGTCACAGCTTACCCTTCCCCCTCGCCATATCCTCAAGTCCATTCTCAAGTAGGTGTGTGTCTTTATTCCTGTCTTACCCCTAGGTTCTTCATGACATTTTTTTTCTAAAATTCCATATATATGTGTTAGCATACGGTATTTGTCTTCCTCTTTCTGACTTACTTCACTCTGTATGACAGACTCTAGGTCTATCCACCTCATTACAAATAGCTCAATTTCATTTCTTTTTATGGCTGAGTAATATTCCATTGTATATATGTGCCACATCTTCTTTATCCATTCATCCGATGATGGACACTTAGGTTGTTTCCACCTCCGGGCTATTGTAAATAGAGCTGCAGTGAACATTTTGGTACATGACTCTCTGAATTATGCTTTTCTCAGGGTATATGCCCAGTAGTGGGATTGCTGGGTCATATGGTAGTACTATTTGTAGTTTTTTAAGGAACCTCCATAGTGTTCTCCATAGTGGCTGTACCAATTCACATTCCCACCAGCAGTGCAAGAGTGTTCCCTTTTCTCCACACCCTCTCCAGCATTTATTGTTTCTAGATTTTTTGATGATGGCCATTCTCACTGGTGTGACATGATATCTCATTGTAGTTTTGATTTGCATTTCTCTAATGATTAATGATGTTGAGCATTCTTTCATGTGTTTGTTGGCCATCTGTATATCTTCTTTGGAGAAATGTCTATTTAGGTCTTCTGCCCATTTTTGGGTTGGGTTGTTTGGTTTTTTGTTATTGAGCTGCATGAGCTGCTTATAAATTTTGGAGATTAATCCTTTGTCACTTGCTTCATTTGCAAATATTTTCTCCCATTCTGAGGGTTGTCTTTTGGTCTTGTTTATGGTTTCCTTTGCTGTGCAAAAGCTTTGAAGTTTCATTAGGTCCCATTTGTTTATTTTTGTTTTTATTTCCATTTCTCTAGGAGATGGGTCAAAAAGGATCTTGCTGTGATTTATGTCATAGAGTATTCTGCCTATGTTTTCCTCTAAGAGTTTGATAGTGTCTGGCCTTAAATTTAGGTCTTTAATCCATTTTGAGCTTATTTTTGTGTATGGTGTTAGGGAGTGATCTAATCTCATACTTTTACATGTACCTGTCCAGTTTTCCGAGCACCACTTATTGAAGAGGCTGTCCTTTCTCCACTGTACATTCCTGCCTCCTTTATCAAAGATAAGGTGACCATATGTGTGTGGGTTTATCTCTGGGCTTTCTATCCTGTTCCATTGATCTATCTTTCTGTTTTTGTGCCAGTACCATACTGTCTTGATGACTGTAGCTTTGTAGTATAGTCTGAAGTCAGGGAGCCTGATTCCTCCAGCTCCGTTTTTCATTCTCAAGATTGCTTTGGCTATGTGGGGTCTTTTGTGTTTCCATACAAATTGTGAAATTTTTTGTTCCAGTTCTGTGAAAAATGCCAGTGGTAGTTTGATAGGGATTGCATTGAATCTGTAGATTGCTTTGGGTAGTAGAGCCATTTTCACAATGTTGATTCTTCCAATCCAAGAACATGGTATAGCTCTCCATCTATTTGTATCATCTTTAA
The DNA here is from genome assembly GCF_949752795.1 of Hyperoodon ampullatus. Taxonomy (NCBI): domain Eukaryota; kingdom Metazoa; phylum Chordata; class Mammalia; order Artiodactyla; family Ziphiidae; genus Hyperoodon; species Hyperoodon ampullatus. The sequence continues at coordinate 78,185,526 of NC_136919.1, forward strand.
TTTCTTTCATCAGCATCTTATAATTTTCTGCATACAGGTCTTTTGTCTCCTTAGGTAGGTTTATTCCTAGATATTTTATTCTTTTTGTTGCAATGGTAAATGGGAGTGTTTTCTTGATTTCACTTTCAGATTTTTCATCATTAGTGTATAGGAATGCCAGAGATTTCTGTGCATTAATTTTGTATCCTGCTACTTTACCAAATTCATTGATTAGCTCTAGTCGTTTTCTGGTAGCATCTTTAGGATTCTCTATGTATAGTATCATGTCATCTGCAAACAGTGACAGCTTTACTTCTTCTTTTCTGATTTCGATTCCTTTTATTTCTTTTTCTTCTCTGGTTGCTGTAGGTTAAAATTCCAAAAATGTGTTGAATAATAGTGGTGAGAGTGGGCAACCTTGTCTTCTTCCTGATCTTGGTGGAAATGGTTTCACTTTTTCACCATTGAGAATGATGTTGGCTGTGGATTTGTCATATATGGCCTTTATTATGTTGAGGAAAGTTCCCTCTATGCCTACTTTCTGCAGGGTTTTTATCATAAATGGGTGTTGAATTTTGTCGAAAGCTTTCTCTGCATCTATTGAAATGATCATATGGTTTTTCTCCTTCAATTTCTAATATGGTGTGTCACGTTGATTGATGTGCGTATAGTGAAGAATCCTTGCATTCCTGGAATAAACCCCACTTGATCATGGTGTATGATCCTGTTAATGTGCTGTTGGATTCTGTTTGCTAGTATTTTGTTGAGGATTTTTGCATCTATGTTCATCAGTGATATTGGCCTGTAGTTTTCTTTCTTTGTCACATCCTTGTCTGGTTTTGGTATCAAGGTGATGGTGGCCTCGTAGAATGAGTTTGGGAGTGTTCCTCCCTCTGCTATATTTTGGAAGAGTTTGAGAAGGATGGGTGTTAGCTCCTCTCTAAATGTTTGATAGAATTTGCCTGTGACGCCATCTGGTCCTGGGCTTTTGTTTGTTGGAAGATTTTTAATCACATTTTCAATTTCAGTGCTTGTGATTGGTCTGTTCATATTTTCTATTTCTTCCTGATTCAGTCTTGGCAGGTTGTGCATTTCTAAGAATTTGTCCATTTCTTACAGATTGTCCATTTTATTGGCATAGAGTTGCTTGTAGTAATCTCTCATGATCTTTTGTATTTCTGCAGTGTCAGTCTCTGTTTTCATTTCTAACACTATTGATTTGAGTCTTCTCCCTTTTTTTCTTGATGAGTCTGGCTAATGGTTTATCAATTTTGTTTATCTTCTCAAAGAACCATCTTTTAGTTTTATTGATCTTTGCTATCGTTTCCTTCATTTCTTTTTCATTTATTTCTGATCTGATTTTTATGATTTCTTTCCTTCTGCTAACTTTGGGGGTTTTTTGTTCTTCTTTCTCTAATTGCTTTAGGTGCAAGGTTAGGTTGTTTATTCGAGATGTTTCCTGTTTCTTAAGGTAGGATTGTGTTGCTATAAACTTCCCTCTTAGAACTGCTTTTGCTGCATCCCATAGGTTTTGGGTCGTTGTGTCTCCATTGTCATTTGTTTCTAGGTATTTTTTATTTCCTCTTTGATTTCTTCAGTGATCACTTCATTATTAAGTAGTGTATTGTTTAGCCTCCATGTGTTTGTATTTTTTACAGATCTTTTCTTGTAATTGATATCTAGTCTCATAGCATTGTGGTTGGAAAAGATACTTGATACAATTTCAATTTTCTTAAATTTACCAAGGCTTGATTTGTGACCCAAGATATAATCTATCCTGGAGAGCGTTCCATGAGCACTTGAGAAAAATGTGTATTCTGTTGTTTTTAGATGGAGTGTCCTATAAGTATCAATTAAGTCCATCTTGTTTAATGTATCATTTAAAGCTTGTGTTTCCTTATTTATTTTCATTTTGGATCATCTGTCCATTGGTGAAAGTGGGGTGTTAAAGTCCCCTACTATGATTGTGTTACTGTCGATTTCCCCTTTTATGGCTGTTAGTATTTGCCTTATTTATTGAGGTGTTCCTATGTTGGGTGCATAAATATTTACAATTGTTATATCTTCTTCTTGGATCGATCCCTTGATCATTATGTAGTGTCCTTCTTTGTCTCTTCTAATAGTCTTTATTTTAAAGTCTATTTTTTCTGATGTGAGAATTGCTACTCCAGCTTTCTTTTGGTTTCCATTTGCATGGAATATCTTTTTCCATCCCCTTACTTTCAATCTGTATGTGTCTCTAGGTCTGAAGTGGGTCTCTTGTAGATAGCATATATATGGGTCTTGTTTTTGTATCCATTCAGCCAATCTGTGTCTTTTGGTGGGAGCATTTAGTCCATTTACATTTAAGGTAATTATCGATATGTATGTTCCTATTCCCACTTTCTTAATTGTTCTGGGTTCGTTATTGTAGGTCTTTTCCTTCTCTTGTGTTTCTTGCTTAGAGAAGTTCCTTTAGCGTTTGTTGTAAAGCTGGTTTGGTGGTGCTGAACTCTCTCAGCTTTTGCTTGTCTGTAAAGGTTTTAATTTCTCCATCAAATCTGAATGAGGGCTTCCTTGGTGGCGCAGTGGTTGAGAGTCCGCCTGCCAATGCAGGGGACATGGGTTCATGCCCCAGTCTGGGAAGATCCGACATGCAGCGGAGCGGCTGGGCCCATGAGCCTTGGCCGCTGGTCCTGCGCGTCCAGAGCCTGTGTTCCGCAATGGGAGAGGCCAGAACAGTGAGAGGCCCGCGTACCGCCAAAAAAAAAAAAAAATCTGAATGAGATCCTTGCTGGGTAGAGTAATCTTGGTTGCAGGTTTTTCTCCTTCATCACTTTAAATATGTCCTGCCAGTCCCTTCTGGCTTGCAGAATTTCTGCTGAAAGATCAGCTGTTAACCTTATGGGGATTCCCTTGTGTGTTATTTGTTGTTTTTCCCTTGCTGCTTTTAATATGTTTTCTTTGTATTTAATTTTTGACAGTTTGATTAATATGTGTCTTGGCGTATTTCTCCTTGGATTTTTCCTGTATGGGATTCTCTGTTCTTCCCTGACTTGATTAACTATTTCCTTTCCCATATTAGGGAAGTTTTCAACTATAATGTCTTCAAATATTTTCTCAGTCCCTTTCTTCTTCTCTTCTTCTTCTGGGACCCCTATAATTCGAATGTTGGTGCGTTTAATGTTGTCCCAGAGGTCCCTGAGACTGTCCTCAGTTCTTTTCATTCTTTTTTCTTTCTTCTGCTCTGCAGTAGTTATTTCCACTATTTTATCTTCCAGGTCACTTATCCGTTCTTCTGACTCAGTTATTCTGCTATCGATCCCATCTAGAGTATTTTTAATTTCTTATATTGTGTTGTTCATCATTGCTTGTTTCATCTTTAGTTCTTCTAGGTCCTTGTTAAATGTTTCTTGCATTTTCTCTTCTATTTCCAAGATTTTGGATCATCTTTACTATCATTATTCTGAATTCTTTTTCAGGTAGACTGCCTATTTCCTCTTCATTTGTTAGGTCTGGTGGGTTTTTATCTTGCTCCTTCATCTGCTGTGTGTTTTTCTGTCTTCTCATTTTGCTTATCTTACTGTGTTTGGGGTCTCCTTTTTGTAGGCTGCAGGTTCGTAATTCCCGTTGTTTTTGGTGTCTGTCCCCAGTGGCTAAAGTTGGTTCAGTGTGTTGTGTAGGCTTCCTGGTGGAGGGGACTAGTGCCTGTGTTCTGGTGGATGAGGCTGGATCTTGTCTTTCTGGTGGGCAGGTCCACGTCTGGTGGTGTGTTTTGGGGTGTCTGTGGACTTATTTTGATTTTAGGCAGCCTCTGCTAATGGGTGAGGGTGTGTTCCTGCCTTGCTAGTTGTTTGGCATATGGTGTCCAGCACTGTAGCTTGCTGGTCGTTGAGTGAAGCTGGGTGCTGGTGTTGAGATGGAGATCTCTGTGAGATTTTCGCCGTTATATATTATGTGGAGCTGGGAGGTCTCTTGTGGACCAGTGTCCTGAAGTTGACTCTCCCACCTCAGAGGCACAGCACTGACTCCTGGCTGCAGCACCAAGAGCCTTTCATCCACATGGGTCAGAATAAAAGAGAGAAAAAGTAGAAAGAATTAATAGAAGAAGAAGGAGAAGGAGAAGGAGAAGGAGAAGGAGAAGGAGAAGGAGAAGGAGAAGGAGAAGGAGAAGGAGAAGGAGAAGGAGAAGGAGAAGGAGAAGGAGAAGGAGAAGGAGAAGGAGAAGGAGAAGGAGAAGGAGAAGGAGAAGGAGAAGGAGAAGGAGAAGGAGAAGGAGAAGGAGAAGGAGAAGGAGAAGGAGAAGGAGAAGGAGAAGGAGAAGGAGAAGGAGAAGAAAGAAGAAGAAGGCAGATAAAGTAAAATAAAAGTAAGAGAAAATAAAATAAAGTTATTAAAATAAAAATAATTATTAAGAAAGAAAAAAAAACCGGACAGATATAACCCTAGGACAAATGGTGGAAGCAAAGCTATACAGACAAAATCTCACACGGAAGCATACACATACACACTCACAAAAAGAGGAAAAGGGGAAATAATAATACATCTTGCTCTCAAAGTCCACCTCCTCAATTTGGGATGATTCGTTGTCTAAAGGACGGAAAGAAGGAAGTGAGGGAGGGAGGGAGGGAGGAAGGAAAAGTAAAATAAAATAAAGTAAGATAAAATAAAATAAAGTTATTAAAATAAAAAATAATTATTAAGAAAAAAATTAAAAAACAAAAACGGACGGATAGAACCCTAGGACAAATCGTGGAAGCAAAGCTATACAGACAAAATCTCACACAGAAGCATACACATACACACTCACAAAAAGAGGAAAAGGGGAAAAAATCATAAATCTTGCTCTCAAAGTCCACCTCCTCAATTTCGGATGATTCGTTGCCTATTCATGTATTCCACAGATGCAGGGTACATCAAGTTGATTGTGGAGCTTTAATCCTCTGCTTCTGAGGCTGCTGGGAGAGATTTCCCTTTCTCTTCTTTGTTCTTCCAGCTCCCGGGGCTCAGCTTTGGATTTGGCCCCACCTCTATGTGTAGGTCGCCGGAGGGCATCTGTTCTTCGCTCAGACAGGACGGGGTTAAAGGAGCCGCTGATTCGGGGGTTCTGACTCACTCAGGCCGGGGGGAGGGAGGGGTACGGAGTGCGGGGCAAGGCTGCAGTAGCAGAGGCAATTGTGACGTTGCGCCAGCCTGAGGCGCGCCGTACGCTCTCCCGGGGAAGTTGTCCCTGGATCCCGGGACCCAGGCAGTGGCGGGCTGCACAGGCTCCCCAGAAGGGGGGTGTGGATAGTGACCTGTGCTCACACACAGGCTTCTTGGTGGCAGCAGCAGCAGCCTTAGCATCTTACGCCCGTCTCTGGGGTCAGCGCTTTTAGCCGTGGTTCGCGCCCGTCTCTGGAGCTCCTTTAAGCAGCGCTCTGAATCCCCTCTCCTCGCGCACCAGGAAACAAAGAGGGAAGAAAAAGTTTCTTGCCTCTTTGGCAGGTCCAGACTTTTTCCCAGACTCCCTCCTGGCTAGCCGTGGTGCACTAGCCCCTTCAGGCTGTGTTCACGCAGCCAACCCCAGTCCTCTCCCTGGGATCCGACCGAAGCCCGAGCCTCAGCTCCCAGCCCCACCCACCCCGGCGCGCGAGCAGACAAGCCTCTCAGGCTGGTGAGTGCTGGTCGGCACTGATCCTCTGTGCGGGAGTCTCTCCGCTTTGCCCTCTGCACCCCTGTTGCTGTGCTCTCCTCCGCGGCTCCGAAGCTCCCTGCCTCCGCCACCCGTAGTCTCTGCCCGTGAAGGGGCTTCTAGTGTGTGGAAACCTTTCCTCCTTCACGGCTCCCTCCCACTGGTGCAGGTCCCCTCCCTATTCTTTTGTCTCTGTTTATTCTTTTTTTCTTTTGCCCTACCCAGGTACGTGGGGAGTTTCTTGCCTTTTGGGAGGTCTGAGGTCTTCTGCCAGCGTTCAGTAGGTGTTCTGTAGGAGTTGTTCCACGTGTAGATGTATTTCTAGTGTATCTGTGGGGAGGAAGGTGATCTCCACGTCTTACTCTTCCGCCATCTTCCCCTCGTCCCCCTACCATGAGGTTTTGGTATAGCATTCTATATATAAATAAGATCGTTTTCAGTTACTGATCTTTTAATTTAAAATGCATTTCCAATATCCTGCCTGTGTGCTCTCCTCATAATTGCTGGTTTTTATATCATATTTGTATGCAGATGATTTCCTACCTTTACTGTGTGTTTGCCTTTACCAGTGAGCTTTTCCATTCATAATTTTCTTGTTTCTAGTTGTGGCCTTTTCTTTTCCACCTAGAGAAGTTCCTTTAGCATTTGTTGCAAAGCTGGTCTGATGGTGCTGAATTCTCTTAGCTTTTTCTTGTCTGGAAAGCTTTTGATTTCTCCTTCGAATCTGAATGAGAGCCTTGCTGGGTAGAGTATCCTTGGTTGTAGGTTCTTCCTTTTCATCACTTTAAATATATCATGACTTCTGGCCTGCAGAGTTTCCGCTGAGAAGTTAGCTGATAACCTTATGGGAGTTCCCTTGTACATTATTTGTTACTTTTCCCTTATGGCTTTTAATATTTTTTCTTTGTCTTTAATTTTTGTCATTTTGATACCATGTATCTTGGCATGTTCCTCCTTGGGTTTATCCTGCCTGGGACTCTGTGCTTCCTCTGTGCTTCCTGGACTTGGGTGACTGTTTCCTTTCACATATTAGGGAAGTTTTCAGCCATTGTCTCTTCTAATATTTCCTCAGGTCCTTTCCATCTCTCTTCTCCTTCTGGGACCCCTGTAATGTGACTGTTGGTGTGTTAAATGTTGCACCAGAGGTCTCGTAGACTGTCCTCATTTCTTTTCATTCATTTTTCTTTATTCTGTTCCACAGCAGTGATTTCCACCATTCTGTCTTCCAGGTCACTTATCAGTTCTGCTGCAGTTACTCTGCTATTGATTCCTTCTAGTGTATTTTTCATTTCAGTTATTGTATTGTTCATCTCTGTTTGTTGTTTAGTTCTTCTAGGTCTTTGTTAAACATTTCTTGTGTCTTCTTGATCTGTGCCTCCATTCTTTTTCCAAGATCTTGGGTCGTCTTTATTGTCGTTACTCTGAATTCTTTTTCAGGTAGATCGCCTATCTCCACTTTACTTAGTTGTTCTTCTGGGGTTTTATCTTGTTCCTTCATCTGGAACGTACTCCTCTGCTGTCTCATTTTGCCTAACTTTCTGTGATTAGTTTCCATTCTGCAGGCTGCAGGCTTATAGTTCTTCTTGCTTCTGCTGTCTGCCCCCTAGTGGATGAGGCTGTCTATGAGGCTTGTGCAGGCTTCCTGGTAGGAGGGACTGGTACCTGCCCATTGGTGGGTAGAGCTGGGCTTGCCCCTGTGGTGGGCAGGGCTGTGTCAAGGGGTGTGTTTATCGGGCAGCTGTTTACTCAGGAAGGCTTTAAGCAGCTGGTCTGCTGATTGGTGGGGCTGTGTTCGCACCCTGTTGTTTGGCCTGAGGCATCCCAGCACTGGAGCCTACAGGCTGTTGGGTGGAGCCGGGTCATGGTGAGAAAATCACAGCCTCCAAGAGGGCTCATGCCAATGAGTACTCCCCAGAACTACCATCACCAGTGTCCCCGTCCGCACAGTGAGCCATAGACACTCCCCCACCCACCTCCGCAGGAGACCCTCCCAATACTAGCAGGTAAGTTTCTTATGAGGTCACTGCTTTTTTACCTGGGTCCTGGTGCATGCAAGGCCCTGTGTGTGCCCTCTGAGAATGGAGTTTGTTTCCCCCAGTGCTGTGGAATTCCTGCAGTCAAACCCCGCTGGCCTTCAAAGCCACATTCTCTGGGGGCTCCTCCTCCTGTTGCCAGACCCCCAGGCTGGGGAGCCTGACGTGGGGCTCAGAACTTTCACTCCTGTGGGAGAACTTCTGTAGTATAGTTTCCAGTTTGTGGGTCACCCACCAGCATGTATGGGATTTGATTTTATCGCCATTGCACTGTTCCTACCATCTCGTTGTGGCTTCTTCTTTGTCTTTGCATACAGGGTATCTTTTCTGGTAGGTTCCAGCATTTTTTTGTCAGAGGTAGTTCAGCAGTTAGTTGTGATTTTGGTGTTCCCGTAAGAGGGGGTGAGCTCACATCCTTCTACTCCATCTTGTCATCTCCTGCTTTATTATTTCTCCATAGCAAAGTACAGGTGGTTTTGCTATAACCAGTATATAATTCCTAAAAATTACTGTACTATGCAAAATTGTATAATAAAAACCCACAGGGGCTATGGTGGGGGGGGGGGGTGGGAAGCACAGTTTTACATATGTTAAATTATTAAGAAATATGCAGATACAATAAATGTGCTTTTTCATTTTTATTTGTTTATTGAAGTATGGCTGACTTATAAGTTTCAGGTGTACAGCATAGTAATTCGATGTTTTATGGATTACACACTATACAAAATTAGTATGAAATATTGACTATATTCCCTGTACTGTATGTTACAACCCTGTGCCTTATTGAAAGACCTAAAGTTGGCTTGTGGATGTAGCCGTTGGAAGGGTTCCGTATGTGAATTGTGTAGTAGGTAAAACAATTATAAAGCACTTACCTGAAATTGGATGGAAAGTTGTAACACCAGATGTGGTTGAGGGGTGGTTCATAATATGTAGTGAACTCAGGCAGCTGGTAGATGTTTGAGAGGGGTGTGTGTGTGTCTGTGTATTTGTGCACAAATTATGCCTGTTCCTACACAGCTCCATTCAGTTGGGTGCAATTTTTTGCATTCACCTAGAGAAAACCTTATATTTGTTATGGATGTAATTGTACCTAAGCAAATGTGAGAGTCACATGTTTAAGTTGTCCCCTAATATATAAATCGCTTGGAATAAACTTGTCCTCAAAACAAGCATTACAGTAAAACTATTTTTCTGTTTGTAATTATGTGTGAGGAAATACTTTGAGCCTTTAAAAATATCCTGTTGCTCATGTAACTGCCTAGTAGGTTTAAGAACCATTAATGATTCTCATCATTCTTTCTATATTTATTAGTTGGTATTCTATAAGGAAGAGCTCTTTCTTCTCCATTTATTTACTCATTTATTATATCATATAAAATTCATAGAATTTTATGTTTTATGGATTTTAATCCATTACTATCATTATTTATTTTAATGTTCACATTGTCCCACATTTGGCCAGTGAGACCTTCAGCTTGACTGCTGTATGTTATTTTACCAACATTTCTTTTTTTTTTTTTTTGCTGTACGCGGGCCTCTCACTGTTGTGGCCTCTCCCGTTGCAGAGTACAGGCTCCGGACATGCAGGTTCAACGGCCATGGCTCATGCGCCTAGCTGCTCCGCGGCATGTGGGATCTTCCTGGATCAGGGCATGAACCTGTGTCCCCTGCATAGGCAGGCGGACTCTCAACCACTGCGCCACCAGGGAAGCCCTTACCAACATATTTTGAGCACTACTTACTTTTGGAGAGAGCAAGGTGTTCACTTATACCTTTACCTTGCTGTGTCTGGGCCTTACAATCAGCCTTTTCCCCAAAGAACCCTAGTTTTTAGAAACCAAGATCTGGTGCTAGATGTGTGCATTGCTGCTAGTGTCTCATTGCTTCTTAGCCCTTGCATGCAAACCCTTATTTCTATATTTATCTGGAGAACAAGAGTGCATAAGGGCACCATGAATTCACACTGATGCTTCCAATTACAGTCGAACAACAGGGTACCTTCTACTCTTTCTCCTTTGCATATCTGTAATTTCCTACTGTAGCAGTGAAAAACACCTCTTTCTCCCCCTTATCATCAATTTATTTACTAATTTGTTCAAGTGTAGAATGCTGTGAAAGTAGTCACAGCATTCTAGGCTGTGAAAGTAGTTTCAACATTGCTCATCTGTGCCACCATGAAATTCCTCCATTCCACTATCCCATCTTGTCTCTCAGCAGTGTTTTATTTTTTTGTGTTTATGTCTTGCACATCTTTTATTAAATGTGTTCCTAAGTATTTTATGGATTTTTGACACTCTTAGAAATGGATTTCTCAAATTCTTTTTTTTTTTTTTTTTGTGGTACGCAGGCCTCTCACTGTTGTGGCCTCTCCCGTTGCGGAGCACAGGCTCCAGACACGCAGGCTCAGTGGCCATGGCTCATGGGCCCAGCCGCTCCGCGGCATGTGGGATCTTCCCGGACTGGGGCACGAACCCGTGTCCCCTGCATCGGCAGGCGGACTCTCAACCACTGCGCCACCAGGGAAGCCCTCTCAAATTCATTTTTCAGTTGTTAACTGCTAGTACATAGATATAATTTGATTTTTTTTCATTTGATATGTATCTTGTGACACTATTGAATTCACTTCCTGAATTCTAGTAGTTGCTTTATAGATTCCACAGGACTTTCTGTTTAGAAAATCATACCCTTGCAAATAGATCTTTTTACTTGTTCCTTTTTAATCTTTTACCTCTTTATTGTGCTTCACTACATTGTCTAGTACCTCTAGGACAATGTTGAAAAGAAGTGGTGTGATTTGATACCCCTGCTTGTTCCCAGGCTTAGGGGGAAAGCACTCAATATTCCACAATTAAGTATTATGTCTGCTGTATACTTATCATAGATGCCCTTTACCAGGTGGAAGAAATTTCTTTCTATTCTAGTTTGCTGAAAATCATATGGCTTTTGTACTTTATTCTGATAATACAATAACTTGGATTGATGTAGCATTCAAAATCAACCAATCTCACATTCCTGGGATAGATTCTACTTGGTTGTGTATATTGCTGGATTCTGTTTACTAATATTTTGTTAAGGATTTTTGTATATGTGTTCATGAGGGATATTGTAATACTTTTGTCAGGATTATACTGGAATCATAAAATGACTTGTCCCTTCCTTCTTGTTCTGAAAAGGTTTTTGGTATTACTGCTTCCTTATCTGTTTGATAGAATTTATCAGTGGAAATAAAAAAAGAAATGTACTCTTTGTGAAAACACATAGCTACAATATCATCACACTAAAAAATTTTCTGATAAGTACCATTAAATAGCTAGTCAGTGTTCAAATTTCTGATCATCCCATGAATGCCAGTAAGAATACCATAACTTTAAAAATCACTTTGATTGAATATATGGTAATTAAAGTAATATTTTCTTTTCCTTATATTAAGGTTCGTGACCATAAAAAATTAAGAGTGAATGCTGTTATTGCTCCTAAGAGTTCATATGCAGACAAAGCACCTTCAAGACCATTGAATGAACTCAAGTAAGTCTTGAAAATATTATTAGAACTAAGCTGTTACTTTGAATATTGAATAATCATTTCTCTCAAATATATTTTAATTATTTCTTTGTCACATAAATATGTTTCTTATAGGCTGTATTATTCCCTTTTAGGATCTCTACTTAAGTCTAAAATAAGAAAAAATCTAGGCCCAGGAACAGACCATGGTATCAGTTAGTATATGATGGTGATTTTTTAAATCAGTGGAATAATATTGGACTACTTAGTAAAAGCTACTAAAATAGTTGGTTAGTTATTGGGAAAATAAAAGGGTAAATCATCACTTCATAATATAAAAATAATTTCCAGAAGGATCAAATGGAAAAACTGCAATTATAAAACAGCTATAAGTAAATAAAGTCTTAATTCTGTATAAAAGCAATGGTAGAAACAACAAAAGAAGAGGTTAATAGTTTGTAATTATAAATATTAAACTTTTCTGACAAGGAAATAAATCTGAATATTAATCACTTAATATTAAGTGACTAAACTATACAAAGAAAATACTTTCTGTACCATTGTTAATTTATTTTTTATTTATTGTTTAGTCACCACATGTCAACTAGGATTTTTTTAAATGATATTTTAAGAAGAAAAACCTAATAGTTGCTTTTCCTTTCAGACAATATGGATTTTTCTCTTATTTGCGAGAGTTATTTGATGCACCTGATCCTGTCATGAGTTACCTTTGCTTCCAGTATCACATTCATGAAGTTCCTGTAGGAACTGAAAGAACCAGAGAAAGAATTGAACGGGTAAGAAAGTACTGAATCAGTACCAAGAATGTAGTTTTACTGAAACTTCTTAGCTTAAAGTCAAGGAAAACTTGTAATTTAAAGAAACATGTCATTGTTTTTAACCATACAGAAATTATCTTGGTATTTTCCATTTTTAATATGACATGGGACAGTGAATATTGACTAATATTGACGACAGGAGTGGTGTGGAGTTACCTAGAGCAGGGGTCCCCGACCCCCAGGCCTCACACACAGCAGGAGGTGAGCGGTGGGCAACTGAGCGAAGCTTCATCTGCCGCTCCCCATTTCTCCCCATCGCTTGCATTACTGCCTGAATCATCCCCCGCACCCAGCCCGGGTCTGTGAAAAATTGTCTTCCACAAAACTGATCCCTGGTGCCAAAAAGGTTGGGGACCGCTGACCTAGAGTAAATAAATAACTTAATACATGTAGGGTAGTTAAGTTAAAACCTGAAGAGACACCTGGCTCTCTTATGTGATTCTGCCCTGCTTGACAAACATTTGTTCAAACATTAATGGTTTAGTCATTTAAATTCTTGTATTCTATTTTTCAGACAAACTATACTTTAGGATGGTAGGCTAGGATATGGAACTGCTTTGGTAAGCCCTCCCCTTAAAGTTTCCATTTAAGATTATCTCATGTGAATGACCACCCTTAATAGGATTTCATTTTCCTGTCTAGTACAGCTACATAAACTCTAAGTTCCTATATTCTGCTAATGCTGCTTGGAGTTTTCTTCTCCTTACAAGTAATCTCTAATACTCCAAACCACCTTCATTACTTTTATCAAAGGGAGAAACAGGGAAGAAGTCTCCTCTAAACAGATTTTTCCTTAATACCAAGTTGCCGTATTAATACTGCTTGTAGGACCCAATTACAGACCTAACTGCTATTTATAATAGTGAATTTGTGAGAGAATGTATTTTAAATTTTTTAACAACCATTCTACGAGTATCCCTAGGATATTCATTTGTAATTTCGGGGCCTCTATATACCTCATTAACAGAAGATAGATAGAAATGGAGGCTCATTACTAACCCATTTTGCACAGACAAGCCAATTATTAATTATGGTAAGTTGCCTGTGTCTTTGATTAAAAATTATATTATGGTGACCATTTGGGGAAACCAAAAATACAACTCTCCGTGTGGGTGTACCTCTCTCTTCGGTCTTCATAGATGGAGTTTAAAAAAAGAGGACAAGACTATATACATAGACCAATCCAATTTCTGTCATAACTTCAGAGGTAGGTAGGGCGCCGTCTCTGAAGCTTAGGATAGTAGGTATTCTTTACTATTGCAGAAAGACTATAGAAAATTTGGTAAGGACTTTCATAGCTTTATTTTGGGGCAGAAAGGAGCAGTACTGCACTTGGAAAATCCTTTCACTTTTTGAACAGTGCTTCAAGTTGAATTATTTTTATGCACTTTTTAACATTTTGGTTAAGTCATCTAGAGAGCTTTAACTCTACTGTCTGTACTAGAAAAATAACATTGTATATAGTAAAGCAAAGTCAGACACCTAATAAAGCCCTTGACATTGTCTTAGCCATCTTTCAGAAGATACAAGCCTTCACTGAGGAAATTCACTGTCTTAATGTTTCATGTCTACCTAATGACAATAATGGCTATATTTCTTCCTTAGAATAAAAATAACATTCTTTAGTGTAAGTTTTGCTTTATTATCAAGTCCTGACATTTTAGATGTCTTATCTCTTCACTTAAACTTCTAGAGAGAAACAAGCCACAAGAATACTGGTAATAAACCTTTAGAGATTGGAAAAAACTACAGCAGCCTGTTCTTTATAAATAACAGTAACAGATCCAATGTTTGTTAGTGTGTTTAGAATGTGCATTAGTTTATGAAACTCCTTAAATAAATGCTTGAGAGAAAAGATCTCCAAAAAATGTTGTCTTTGAAGTCCTTGAAAAGTGTGTGCATTAAGTATTCCCCACATATACAGGAATTAAATATAAGATTATGTATCTTTGAACAATATAACTGAGGGGAGGGGAGAGTAAATGTGTTAGTTGAGATAACACAGTTCAGTCTACTGGGAAGTTGACTCCTGGTATCTCTTCTGTAGATAAAACAAAGTCCCAAAAGTACACTTACTTGGGAGAGATTGTATAGCAAAGTAGAAGTATAGCCAACTTTGGTTGTTGTTTTGGTTTTCTCCCAGTTCTCTCTCTTCCTTAGTGTTGTTTTCCAAAATAATAACCTGAATTTTATCACTCACCTTTTTAGAGATGTTGGGTACATTTTTAAAAAAATAAATGAAAGTATATCTAGTATATTTTGATCTTCTAAAATTCATGAGATCTGTATTTTTAATTCTTTAGTCCTTTTAAAAATATATCATAATTATTCTTAGATGTGCACTGAATGCGTATTTTACATTATAGGTAATACAAGAAACCCAATTAAAACAAATTTATACAGCAGAAGAAAAGTTTGTGGTGAAAACTTCTTTTTATTCAAACAAAGTTATTTCTAGTAACACATCCCTAAAAGTAGCCCAGTTTCTCACAGTCACTGTGGATCTAGAGCAAAGACGACACTTAGAAGAACAGCTAAAGGTTGGTCATTTAAAAAAAATTTTTTTTTAAATTGAAGTACAGTTGATTTCAATGTTGCCTTAGTTTCTGGGGTGCAGCAGTGATTCAGTTATAGATATATACTTTTTCATATTCTTTTCCATTGTGGTTTATTACAGGATATTGAATATAGTTCCCTGTGCTATACAATAGGACCTTGTTGTTTATACATTCTATCTATAATAGTTTGCATCTGTTAATCCCAAACTCCCAATCCATCCATCCCCTGCCTCCCCCTTTCCCTTGGCAATCGCATATCTGTTCTCTATGAGTGTGTTTTGTAAATATATTTATGTCATATTTTAGATTCCACATATAAGTGATATATGGTATTTATCTTTCTGACTTACTTCACTTATAACCTCTAGGTCCATCCATGTTGCTGCAAGTGGCATTATTTTGTTCTTTTTCATGGCTGAGTAGTATTCTATTGTATGTATGTACCACATCTTCCTTATCCATTCATCTGTTGATGAACATTTAGGTTGTTTCCATGTCTTGGTCATTGTAAATAGTGCTCCTGTGAACACTGGGGTGCATGTATCTTTTCAAATTATAGTTTTGTCTGGATATATGCCCAGGAGTGGGATTGCTGCATCATATGGTAACTCTATTTTTAGTTTTTTGAAGAACCTCCATACTGTTTTCCATGGTGGCTGCACCAAGCTACATTCCCACCAATAGTGTCGGAGGGTTCCCTTTTCTCCACACCCTCTCCAGCATTTTTAATAATGACCATTCTGACTGGTATGTGGTGGTACCTCGTTGTGGTTTCAATTTGCAGTTCTCTGATAATTAGCAATGTTGAACATCTTTTCATACTCCTATTGGCCATCTATTTATCTTCTTTGGAGAATACCTATCTAGGTCTTCTGCCCATTTTTTGATTGGATTATTTTTGAGTTATATGAGCTGTTTGTATATTTTGGAAATTAAGCTTCTGTCAGTTGGATCCTTTGCAGATATTTTCCCCTAGTTCATAGGTTGTCTTTTCATTTTGTTTATGTTATGTGCAAAAGCTTGTAAGTTTAAGTCCCATTTGTTTATTTTTGCTTTTATTTCTTATTGCCTTGGGAGCCTGACCTAAGAAAACATTGGTATGATTTATGTCAGAGAATGTATGGTGTTGTCTTATATCTAAGTTAAAGATTGGTTATTTTGATTTGAGTATTAATAAAGAATATTAACTGGAGTTATAATATGTTAGCCTGTTTTTTAAATATACTAACAATATTGCGTATTCCATAGGAAATTAATAGAAAATTGCAAGCAGTAGAATCAGGGTTAATTGCCTTACGTGAGACAAACAAACATCTAGAACACAAAGATAATGAACTTAGACAAAAGAAGAAGGAGCTTCTTGAAAGGAAAACCAAGAAAAGACAACTGGAACAAAAAATTAATTCCAAACTAGGAAGGTATCTTTCAGCCTATTTTGGGGTAAGGGGGTTGGGTGGTACAAAAGCACTATAAGGATACTGTTAGTTATACATTGTAATGATGACACAATTCCCACCAGCACTCTGTGTACAATTTCTCTCTCAAACTTACACCCTCCTCCTACCCAAAACATGGGACAAAGGGAGGCGAATCTTAAGTGTTGTGAGTTTTTCTGTTCCCTGATCTGCTGTTCTCATCCCTGGACCCCTTTCTGTTCTTAAAAATTATTGAGGACCTTAAGGAAGTTTTGTTTATATGGATTATATCTATTGATATTTACCAAATTAGAAATTAAATTCATTAAAATGATAATAAAGCCATATATTAACATATTTTTGAACAGTTTTCCAAACAAAATACATTTAGCAAGAAGAATGATATTGTTTTTACATTTTTGTAAATCTCTTTAGATGAAGTCAGTTGTTTTTCATATGTGCTTCTGCATTCACTTGGTTGTGAGATGGTTTGGTTCAAGTATATGAAGAAAATCTGGCCTCACATAGATATGCAGCTGGAAAAGGGAGAAGTGCTTTAATAGACTTTTCAGTGTATGTATTCTTTAATGTTACATCAAAACTTGCCAAGGTGTGGTTTGTGAAAGTTTAGTTGCAACATGGAATGTGAACTCATCAGTGAAGTTGTGCACTCTTACATTACTTTAAGTGCATCATTCACCCATGAATGACTTTGTTACATTATGCTAGCTTACTGTGAGATCCCAGGCAATTGTTCTCAGAACCTATTTTATTTTGAATTTAGATATTTTATAGAAACTTGGAATATATAAGATGGGATAAAAGCTATTAGGGTGTTCAGTCTAGGGGAAAGGAACTGTGGCTTCCAGTTTCAAAGCTTTTCCCATGTCCTGTCATGACACAGCGCAGACCTTTCTGTTGTGATTGTTCTTTTATGCTTCTTTGCTATAGAATAAAAATATAGATATTAATAACATAATAAATGACAGCTTATTGTCTTGAATAAGGTACAAGTTTACCTTGATCTAATATAATAGTGTTTCTAAACACATTCATAAATTAAATCATATTTTAAATGCTTTAAGAAAAAAAATTTTTTAGGCAAACAATTGCCCATTAACTTTTGTTTAGAAAGTCAGTAATGTACCTCGGTTGCTTAAAGCAAGATATAGCTATTTAGTCTAACTGACTGCCTAGAATTTTTTTCTACTTTAACCCTTCACTTGAATCTTCAGTTATCTACCAGACATTTACTGTTGGGCTGCTGTATTGTACTCATTGTCTAAAGCTAAACTTTCTCCTCATAAAGTAATGTTGATTTTTGTAGTGCAGTAACCTTTCATAGCCATTGTCATCCTGCTGTCTCATACCTCCAGTTACTCACTTTGGAATACTGCAGTGGTGACATGGTTAGTGGTCTCTACTTGACTAGTCTCCTTCTCCATTCAGTGCATCCAGAATACTGTCATCCAGTTTATCTTCATATTCCTTCCCCCTTCAAGAATATCTGTTATAGCTCCCTACCTTTACTACATGAAATTTAATTAAATACTGCTTTCCTTTAGATTGGCTTTCAAGTTTTTCACAATCTTATTTCACTCCACCCATTCTGATTTCCACCCTGTCTTCCCCAAAGTCTCTTCATGTACCATTCAGTCCACTCTCTACAGCATCCACTGAACTTATTAATTCTTGTTTATTATTGCTTCCATCGTTTGTTCTTGATTTTTCCCTTGAGGCAACATGATGTAGTGGAAAGACTTGGACTTTGATGTGAAACACATCTTACAGCTTAGTATCTGGGATCTTAGGTAACAACTTATGAGCCTTAGTTTCTTCATCTTAAAGAGCAAAGTATTAACCTTTAGGATTGTTGTATTGCCTTTTCATCATATTTCTTTTTACCTGTTAATCATATCTCCACAGTTAAGCTCCTTCAGGGAAGGAACCATATTTATAAACAATGTTTATCAGTTATGGGCCAGACACTATACTGTGTTACATAATTTGCCTTTTTTTAGTATTCACCAGAGCGCTGTAGGAGAAGTACTATTATTATTTACAGTTTATAGATGAGGAAACTGAAGCTCAGAGAAGTAAGTTGTTCAGTTATATTGCTCATTAGTGGCAAAGAGGAAATTTAAATCCATCTTTCTGATTCCAGATCCTATACCATTAGCCACTAGCATTACCTAGACTATGCTGGGCACATACTCTATCTCAAAAAATACTTTTCAATCTTGAGTGGTTGCATAAAATGATTGTTTAATCTAGAAGCTAGTAGTTAACATCTGAGTAGCATTGCTAAATAGCCCACCCATAAAGCAGCAGGGGGCCTAAGAATTTGGGCTCAATCCTTGTGTTTTCTCTGATTTCCACATCATTATGCATTTCATACAGTTTAAAGCTGATGGAACAGGATACTTGCAACCTTGAAGAGGAAGAACGAAAAACAGGCACCAAAATCAAAGAAATAAATGTTCAAAAAGCCAAACTTGTTACTGAATTAACAAACCTGATAAAGGTAAGCCATTTTCTTAATTTTAGTCATTTTTTTTTTTGTTGCAGGTCGACCGCAAAATCTTAGCAAGAGATTTTCATCAGTAATTTCAGCTCTCTGTTGTTTGACATTTCTCATTATAGATCAGTAAATTGGTTTAAAGCACTCATTAAGCTAAATTATTTTATTCCAGATGACTCAAATATACAAGAAAACTTTAAAATTCTCTTAGAATAAAATTATAAAAAGAATTATTTGAGAGAGGTATCAGTCACATTAGAAAAATGTTATTTTTTTCATGGTTTATAATTTTGTTTTTTAAAAGAAACTGTGTATTGTTTTTCTTAGTTGTAAAACAAACTCATAGGTGTTTTTACTCCTAGATTTGTACTTCTTTGCATATACAAAAAGTAGATTTAATTCTTCAAAATACTACAGTGATCTCCGAGAAGAACAAATTAGAATCAGATTATATGGCTGCTGCATCACAGCTACGTCTCACAGAGGTAAAATGTTTGCTTTTATTTTTTATTTTGGGGCTTCAGACCAGTTTGAAAATGTGTGTGTGTGTGTGGGGGGGTGTATTTATATACGTATATGTGTGTGTGTATATATATATATATATATCATGCCTTGTAATATTCAGTTTTTTTATGCTCCTTAATTTACAAATTTAATGCATCCTGCTGATGAGGAAGCAATATTTGAAACCCTTTGTATGTATTCTGCATTTTGTTATTTGATTGGGGGAGGGGTGGTAATAATCAAGAGAATTAGAGTCCGTGATTTAGTCACTTGAAAACCAAAGTCTCATGTCTGCTTTCTTAACCAATATAAATTATAGTTGTTACTGTTACCAAGCAGCAACTAGTAGCTTTTATTGCAGTTTGTATCCCATAAAGTAAACTGCAGATGAGTTCTAATCAACACTAAGAGTGGCCTTAGTGTGTAATCTTGGTGATTTAATCTTCTGTTAATACCTGTGAAACGATGATAAATATTGAAATAGTGGGGGGTCGGGGCTGATGTACTAAGTTAACATAAATTCCAAAGAAGAACTAGCAACCAAATGAGTTAGTATAACAGTGGCATAGTTTTTGAGCCTTCCAAATCCTTTCCCAAAAACAGAAGAGCAACTAGGATAACATAACAGTTAACAAACAACCCATGGACAACATATACAACAAACCAAGCTTTAAGGTATCCCTATAGGTATACTGCAGTATATTCTCACACTTAACCACCCAGGGTTAACATCAGGCTAGTTAAGGGCTTAGTCCCCAATAAAACTACCCTTACTTCAAATGCTAGCTGCAAGTTCAGAGGTCCCCAGGCCACCTGCACTTCTGACCAACTGGCTACAAATTCAAGGGTTCTTATGACTCCCCCAGGTTCTGTAATTAACTAGAGTGACAGAACTGAAGAAAAGGCTATATTTAACAATTACAGTTTTATTATAAACGATACAAATCCCTACTAGTCAAATGAAGAGACATGTAGGGTGAGGTCTGGGAGGGTCCTGAACACAGTTTTGTACACTTTTCTGGTGAAATCAGGATGTGTCACCCTCCTAGCATCAGTGTGTTCACTAACCAAGAAGCTCTATAGAGCTTGTCCTGTGTTCAGGACATTTATTGGGGTTGCATTACCTAGGCATGATTGATTGGATCATTGGCCATGTGGTTGAACTCAATCTCCAGCCCTCCTCCCTGGAATTCAAGAGATTGGGAGGACAATAATAAGACTCAAAGCCCCAGCCCTCCCCTCTAGTCACATGATTTGTCTTTCTGGCGTTGGCTTCCCCCATCCTGAGTCACTCCTTAGCATATTAAAGTCAGGTGTGATCCTAGTAGGGGCCCATGAATAACAAAGACAGACACTCCTATCACTCAGACAATTCCTAGGGTTTTAGAGTCTTCCTCCCAAGAACCAGGGACAAACATCAGTCAAATTCTATATTTTACAACACCCGTGAACTCCAAAATATAGGTGGGTAAGATCGAATCAGCAGCAGCATTAAGACTGGCGTGGTATCAGAAAGTATGTGCTAAGAAGCAGAGGGAAGGCTCCAAGAATCCAAAAATCAAGTCACTAACAGGTACTCATCTCTAAAGAAAAGAGGCCCCATTTGGTGTGGAAAGTTCAGCAGACCAATTTGAGAGCAGCTGAAACTGGGAGGTGACTGTAGACTCAAGAAAGGTCAGGTAGTGCTGGGGTGGTGGTTCAGGCCCTGTGAACTCTCAAATTAACCGAAACTGCTTTGCAGAACAAAGCTGCTTACTGAGGAGAACTAGAACTACAGGATAGACTAAGGAGATAGTAAGCATGTATCATGTGATTATAAGGCTGACACAGTAGCTAAAGGCACAACACTCTAAACATGGGAGAAGGGAGACAGTGTAAGTAAAATGGAATGTATTTGCTGATTGTCCTATGGGTACTATCAGGAAATAAAAGGATACTACTTCAGATTAGATGCTTTGGGAGAGGGAAATGAGGGAGAATTTCAATATTGTTTATAGTAGGAACCAGTATCTCAAAAAAGATATTAAGGCTGTAAGGATATTGTATAAGATATTTTGCACATAAATAATGTTGCAAATAAAAATAGCTTTCCTAAATGCCAAAAATAGATGAAAAACGGAGAAGGGGACAATATAAAACAGATTACATCACTGAAGATTAGATATTTAATTTATATACATATTAAGACAAAACAATGGCAGAACTTAGGCCAAACATCAATCAATCATATCATTAAATATAAATGGAGACAATTTATCTTTTTAAAAAATTTTTTGAAGTAAATTCCAATACTATGCATAATATGAGAGTCATATCTAAAAGAAAGAGATTCAAAAAGGTTTAAAAATGAAAGGACAATGAGCACAAGGGATCTTTTGGGGTCAAAAAGACTCAAAATATTAATCAAAAATACATGATAAACCTATGAATTTCATAGTTGATGCTTAAAATAATAATGGTCACCTTTGGAGGATATTAGGGAACAAGCTCATGATTTTGAAAAATGGCAAAGAAAGAATCTAGCATTTATGCTGTCTTTTTTATGTGAACTATTTAGGATAAACAAATGAGATGGGGAAGTTAGTTTTTCTTTACAGAAGTATTTCAGTTAATAAATGGCAGAGGGAAAAAAAAGAAAAAAGAAAGAAAATAAATGCAGATGGAATTATACTGTTAGAATATCACCACCTTGTAGCTGCTAATGAATCAGTGGATCACATTAGCTGCTAACATCACAAAAAGATAGCCAGATATTTATTTATGTGTATCCTGATGGAAGGACATAACACAACACCACCTATGAACTAATCTTGTGAAAAAATCAAATTTCAATCCGATTAAGCCTCTAGAACAAGGTTTCTCAATCTCAGCACTATGAATATTTTGAACTGGATAATTCTTTTTGTGGGGGGCTGTCTTTACCAGCATCCCTGGCCTCTATTTGCTAGATGCCAGTAGTACACCGTTCCCTCAGCTGTGACAACCAAAAATATTTCCAGACACTGCCCTGGGGAGCAGAATTGCCCCCATTTCAGAACCATTGCTCTAAAACTACCAGTTTATAGGAAATAACAGGAGAGCAAAAAATATGCTAAATGACTCCACAGGAAAACAGCAAAATCTAGAACGTAAGGGACTATATAGGGACAAATCATTTACTTTAGTGCTGTCCAATAGGAATATAGTGCAAGCTGTATGTCATTAATAAAGTCTCTAGTGACCAAATTTTAAAAAGTAAAAAAAAAAATAGGTAAAATTATCTATCCATTTAATAGTATATTTAACTCAGTAAATTAAAATGTTATTAAAACATGTAATCAATATTGGAAAATTATTGAGATATTTTACAATTTTATAAGCCTTCAAAATACTTCAATAAATACATCTGAATTCAGATGATAAATTTTCATCAGAAATATTAGATTTTATAAAACTTAAGAGTTGCAAAAGTAAATTCATATACTCAGATTATTCTAAACATTTCCCAGTGGCTAAAGCGAGTATGGATTTTAAATTTTAAATTATTTTAAATTAAAAATTTAGTCTCTCAGAACTCTAGTCACATATGACCTGTGCCTTACTTTATTGGGCAGTGCAGTACTGTAACTAAGATAAAAAGGGGAGAGGAAATGTATAAGCTAAAAGGGACTTTAAAAACGTACTAACCAAATACTGTGTGTGGACATTATTTTGATCCTGATTTGAGCAAAGTAACTACTTAAAAAAGAAGTTCTAAGAAATGGAATTTTGAATATTGACTCAATATCTGATAATATTAGAGTTTACTGATAGTATTTTTTAAGTTTGATAATGTGGTTATGGATTTTTTTATCTTTTAGAAATACATTGCCGTAACATTTACAAAGAAAATAATGTTTGGAATTGCTTCAAAATAATCCAGGGAGGGGGCCATGTGGGGAGGGAGTGTAGATGAAACTGTGATGGTCATGAGTTGAAAATTGTTGAAGAAGCTGGATGGTAGATACATAAAGGTTTATTATACTGTTCTCTCTCCTGTTTCATATATTTCTACATTTCCCATAATAAAAAGTAAATGTTTCCATTCTTGGCCATGATGAAACAGGGGCTCAGTTTACCCTCTTATTTTAAACCACTAAAAGATGCGACGAAGTATATAAAACAAAGATTTTCAGACATTGAATAACAGGCAGCACAGGACAGTGATTCCCTAAGAGAAGGGAAAACAGAACCAGGTGAGCTCTACAATTGCCTTAGCTTATTGCCTGGAGAGTTTCTAGGCCACGATGTAGGGAAGAGGGATTTAAGAGGAGAGAGCATAACAGTACAAATCCTACAGACATTAAAAGGATTTGTTCATTGAAATGAACAAATTTCTTAAAAGATACAATCTATCAAAGATCACTGAAGAAGGAGCTAATTAGAATAGCCCTATATTTACTAAAGAAATCATATTTGTAGTTTAAAAGCCTCCCCATAAAGAAAACTACAGGCCCAGAGGCTTCACTGGTGAATTCTACCAAGCATTTAAAAGAATTAATATCAATTCTACCTAAAGTCTAGAAAAGGTGAAAAGGAAGGGAATACTTGACACATTATATGAGGCCAGCCTTAGATATTGAAACCAGACAAAAGAAAACTACAGACCAATATCTCTCATGAACATAGATGAAGAAATTCTTAATAAAATGTTAGCAAATCAAATTCAGCAGTATATAAGGGTAGTATATCCTAAGCAAATGAGTTTATCCCAGAAATACAAGGTTGATTTAACATGTGGAAATTCCTAAGTGTAAATTCACCACATTAACTAGAGAAAAACCACATCATCTCATCTCAATATATGCAGAAAAAATATTTGACAAAATCCAGTATCCTTGTATGATAAAAACTTTCTGCATCTAGAAATAGAAGGAAACTTCATCCTTCTGATACCCAGTGGTGGAAACAAGGAAAATGCTCACTCTCACCAATTTTATTTCACATTGTGCTGGAGGTTCTAGCCAGTACAACAAGGCAAGAAAAAGAGAAGGCTTACATATTGAAAAGGGAGAAGAAACTTGCCCATTTCAGACAAATATGATCATTTCTGTGGAAAATATTAAGGAATGTACAGAAATGCTTCTAGTTGAATTTAGCAAGGTTGCAGGATACAAGTTCAATATGTAGAAATCAGTTGTGGTTCTGTCTGTTAGCAGTGAACAATTTGAAACTGAAATTTAAAAATACTGTGTACAATAGCATCAAAAATATTAAGTACGAAGGGATGTATATATTTTGGGTTGGCCAAAAAGTTCATTCGGGTTTATTTGTAAAATGTTACAAAAACCTGAACGAACTTTTTGGCCAGCCCAATATATATGACCTATACACTAAAAACTATAAAAGTAAACGGAATTGATTGTGTTCATGGATCAGTGATTCAAGATTTGTTAGAATGCCAGTGCTCCTCCAAAGCTGTAGATTCGGTAAAATTCCTAGCAGGGTTTTTGGAAGGGTTTTAGTTTTTGGAAGTTGACAAGCTAATTCTAGAATGCAGTGGGCTTAGAAGAACTTTGAAAAAGAACAAATTGTATGACAGAAACTACCTAATTTTAAGACTTATTACAAAGCTACTGTAATGAAGACACCATTGTATTGGTGTAAAAATAGACATATGGATCAGTGGAACAGAGAATCCAGACATAGATACACATATATACAGTCAGTTGTTTTTTGGCAAAGATACTGAGGCAATTTAATGTAGAAAGAATAGTTTAACAAATAGTGCTGGGACAATTGAATAGTCACATACAAAAAATGAACCACAACCCTTACCTCATACCACATACAAATGGATCACAGACTTAAATGTAAGAACTAAAGCTATAAAACTTCTTGAAGAAAACATAAGAGAAAATCTTAGTGACCTTAGTTTTGACAAAATAGAATAAATAGAACACTAAAAGCATGAATTATAAAGGGAAAGAAACCAGAAGTTGTACTTCCTCAAAATTAAAAATTTTTCAGTAGACACTTAAGAAAAGGCAGGCTACACACTGGGGAAATGTATTTGCAAACCATACATCTGACAGAGGACTTGTATTTAGATGAAGGGCTCTTACTATGGGCCAAATCTAGCCTAAGGTCTGTTTATGTAGAGTCCCTGCAAGCTAAGAATAGTTTTTGCATTTTTAAAAACCTGCACCCAAAAAAGAAGAATATGTGACAGACTGTATGTGGCCCTCAAAACCTAAAATATTTACTTAGCGGCTCTGTATAGAAAAAGTTTGCTGACCCCCGATAGATACTATAAAAAGAACTCTTAACAATCATCAATATAAGGAAGACAATTCAGTCAAAAAAACAGGCCAAAGATTTAAACATATTCTTCACTAAAGTATACAGAGAGCAAATGAGCACATGAAAAGGTGCCCAACCTTATTAGTCAGTAGGGAAATGTGAATTAAAGCCATAATGAGCTATCACCACAGACCTACTAGAATGATTTAGAATTTTAAGACTGACTAAACCAAAGTGCTTGTGAGGGTGTGGAGCATCTGGCACTTGCGTACATTTCTAGTAGAGATTTAAAGTGAATAACCACTTTGGAAGACCATTTGAGAGATTCTTAAATGCTAAACATATACCTGCCGTGTGATCCAGCCATTCCTCTCCCAGTATTTACCCAAGAGAAATAAAAGCATACGTCCATGAAAGACTGGTATACAAATGTGTAGCAACTTTCTTTGTAATAGCTTAAAAATATGAAATTCTACAAAATGCAGAATGCTTAGTGGCTGAAATAAATCAGTGGTTGCCTGCAAAGGGTACAGTGGGATGGATTACAGAGGGGTACACAGTTGTTGAAGGCGATAGATATGTTCATTATTGGTGGTGATGGTTTCACTGATGTACATATTTGTCAAAATTCATCAACTTGTATACTTTATATATGTGCAGGTTATTCATTAGTTACACTTCAGAACTGAAAAATTTAAGGAAAAAACTTATGAAGTCTTTTTTCAAGTATGAAATTTTATATACAAGAGTAAAACGAGTAATATAACATCCATGTGTCCACTGTCCCTTCTAACAGATATAACACTTCGCCATATTCGTTGCAGGGTTTTAAGACTATTCATATATTCAGAGTCTCCTTGTACCCTTTCCTATCTATCCTTCTACTTTGCTAGAATATACTCCTTTCTGGCAGTGGTCTGTACATGATTCACTTTACACTTAACCAGAAACAAACGTGTTGTGTAAAAGTGAACAGTGAAAAGTATCTTTCAGTGGAAAGAGTCTTTAGAGGCTGGGTAGCCATAGGATTGCATAGATGAATGGAAAGATTAAATCAGAGTAGAAGAACAGCTTCATTGTTCTGAAGCCAGCTTCTTCAAACTCTCTGGCTTCTTGAAAAAGCTTATGGCTAGAAGAAATAGGAAAAAAACAAGAATTTTGCTAGCAGGTAAGCATCTTAAAGTACGCCAGCACAAACACACCTAGCCAAAAGGAGCTGAAGGTCAGGTTCCATATCCTAGGGTTGGTAGTTCAGTTTGAGCAAAAACCGGAGGGTTGGAAGAGGGGAAACTTCCTTCCCTCTCCCTACCCCAACCAAAGAAAAGGGGTGGACGAAGACAAGAAGGCAGCGGGTGTAGCAGTAGTCACTCTGAATATGTAGAAGAGATCAGGCAGAGAAACTTGGGTCGGGGGTGTGAGGGTGGGTGCTGGATGTGGAACAAGTTTCCAACAAAGAGCTCATCAGTGTTTACTTCGTGGGAGCATAAGGAAAGTCATCTGCAGACCATGTGTTCTCTTGGTAAATAATGATAGAGCCCATGCCGAAGTTTCTTCGTTGACTGAGCCTGTGAACCTGGTTGTTGAGTATAGTGTTATAGAAGAGATTTCATGAAGGAATTGACCCCTTATGCAGATATATGGAGCTTTCCATCCGGTCACACGAGACAGTATTTGGTCCTGCTGCCTGAAGTTTTGTTTTTGAATTAAGTGTCAATGAGAACTTAAGAAAATTATGGGTGTCATGTTACAGAAGTATCACAAAATCATGTTAACTTTGGAGTAAGCCCGCTCCCAGACTTCAGCCGCTGTTGACATGGTTAGAGATACTCTTCAGCAGCCTTAGTTCACATAGATGTACTAAGATTAGGTGCAAACTGTGACTCATCCATTTTGTTAGTAGTAGCAGAAATAGTAATATTTTGAGTTGAGCTGACTACTCTGGAGAGTAGGGAAGTTCTTGTGAGGAGGTTTTGTTTTCAGTCTTTGAGTCACTAATTTTTTACAGATGGCCACATTATACTGTCTAGAGAAATAATCTGATTAGCTGCGTGTCACTCTAGATTTTGTTACCTGGAAATAACACCCACTCAGTTCTCAGCCTCTTACCATACTCACACACACATCTTGTCAGGTTTTTCCATACTAATCTTACTTGATACTACCCCTGGCTTTATTTTGTATTTCCTCAACAGTATTTTGCAGCATGGTTTCCCTTTGTTACATGTTGATCTGAAAGTTATTAAATGCTTTTTATTCATAATTGTCTTACCAACCCTTTTGTAAGGTTCTTTTATTTCTTACAGTATGTTTTGATAAGTTTTGTTACTGACTGATCATAGTCACCAACCATACATTTTAAACAGTCAAGAATGATGAGTAAAAGATACAGAAAAGAGTAAGTGTTTGATAGTTCATTTTCTCTTTCATTTGCTCTTTTTCCTTCTCATGTTTGCTGTCACTTACCCATATTTGCTCTTACCTATTCTTCCTGTCCTACTGCATTTGAAACAAAAAGAAATCATTTCCTTCCTTCCTTCCCTCCCTCCCCTCCTCCTTTGGACACACTGCAGGTTGTACTAAGGAACCATTACTGCCACTTCAGGGTTTGTCTTTTACCCTGATCATGAAAACAAGTTCACAAAAGAAGACTGACACAAAAATTCAGTAGGGATTGTATTCGTGAAGGAACTTAGGGATAACTAACCACCACTGAGTTTGAAACTTCCTCAAATTTTTGGAAGGCAAATAGGGGAAAAAGGGTTCCAGACCCATAAAACATCTCCAGAGGTATGTCATTACCTTCTGGAATATTTTTATGACAAGTTAATAAGCTGACTGAATCCAGATATGGAGTGGACAGATGGATGTACATGTTACTTGGTTTTTTACTTTGGGCAGCGTTCCTAACCACTCCAAGCCTCTTGTCTTCAGCCATAGGTATTATGGTACCTAACTTGCAGGGATATTTGTGATAGTAAATTTAATAATATACATCATGATGCTTAGTGTGTGCCTAGCATGAAGCCCATATTTCCTTAAGAAGTATAGATTTACATCAGGATTAATATTACAAGAATTGGAAGTTGTTGAATTTATTTATCCTAATACTAAATTTAGAAATTCTGTGCTTTCATCTAATGTTCTTTCCTCTGCCTGCCTGCTTACTACTCTCCCACAAAAAACAACTTCAGAGGACTTTTTTCCCCCAATTTAAATGAGATATATATACTTGGCGGGAAAAAAATCCTTTCCCAAGTAAATAGTATTATTGTCACTGCTTCACTGTTTACTATTAGATTGATTGAAATAGAATTTGTAAGCTTGTATATTAAAACGTCAGTGAAGACCACTGTTTTCTAAACTTCAAATTCGACGTTAAAATTTTAAGCTGCTTAAAAAAAAGATTAAATACTTTTCATATTTCTAAAATACATGTGCAGTCCAATATGAACGAAAACTTACGGTTAACATTTGAATTTGAAATCAATTAAATTGGAATGAAGTTTGATTCTTTATATGAAAGGAAAATTGAGGAAGAAATGTTTTAATCTACAACCAGTTTTTAAGTAAAAGTTTATGCTACCTAGAACGTAGTTTAATTCCTTTCACACCAAAATGGCTTTCATTTTGTTTCACTCTTATTTTAATAAGTAGAATATTTACTGTGTTAAGTTTTATGTGCAACATACATTTAGTAAGAAATTCTGGGAACAATCTGATTTTTTCCACTAGAGGGCCCTCTTAGAGAAGGTTTTTCTTGTTTAGTGTCAAGGTATTTCTGTACAACTTTCATAACAATTGAACTTTATCAAAAGACTTTCAGAGAAAAGATAATACTTATTCATTTCTTTCAGGGTATGTACCTACAGAGTAATCTTTTCTGAGATGTTGGTGGGGGATGTTTTGTAAGTTTGCCATTTTCTCCCCTTATGTTTTACACAGATGAACTGTTTCTGTGGCCTTTTAACTGTTAAAGGCTAGATTCTATGAAGAAATGTAAATAAGCCCTTTTCACTAGCCTGAATTTACAGTGTTATCTTATATAATTGGACTCTTTCTCCACCCCACCCCCACAGAAAAACTCAGTAAGAATTATGGGGTGGGGGAAGAACAGGTGCTATGTGAATAGTGTCACAAACATGTATGTATAGAAACAACATCGTCTTTTTTTTTTTTTTTTTTTGGTTGCATTGGGTCTTCATTGCTGCGTGCAGGCTTTTCTCTCATTGCGGCAAGCAGGGGCTACTCTTCGTTGTGGTGCGCGGGCTTCTCACTGCGGTGGCTTCTCTTGTTGCGAAGCATGGGCTCTAGGCACAAGGGCTTCAGTAGTTGTGGCTCACGAGCTCTAGAGCGCAGTCTCAGTAGATGTGGCGCACGGGCTTAGTTGCTCTGCGCAATGTAGGATCTTGCCGGAGCAGGGCTCGAACCCGTGTCCCCTGCATTGGCAGGCATATTCTTAACCACTGCACCACGAGGGAAGCCCTCTGATGAAGATTTTATTAGACATATGCCACCAGACAGAAGGAAACTATTGAATGAGCTTTTGTCCTAAGCCCAGAGCCCCAGATATTCAGCTTGGGAATATTTCTTTCCCATAATGTTCTAATACTTCATTTTAGCAAGATCCAGAGGAATAGGAAGCAGGAAGAGAAGACTTTAGGAGTGTTTAGCTCTGTCTAGCTGTCCCATGTTTTGCATTTGCCTGAGTATAATAGGCTCTAGAGAGCAGAGTAAGGGTGACTGGGAGTCTTTAATTTTCTTTTATTTCTCTTGCTGTGTAGGGGCCAAGGAATCCATTCAAGGAAACTTTATATTATACTAACTGATCAGTATAAAGGCTTGCTTGCATTTTCAGATCAGTCCAGTATATATATACTTTTACTAACTTTTGTCTTAGTTTACTTTCTTTGCTGTCAAACTTGTGTGCATAAAAATTACCTCAGGGGCTTCCCTGGTGGCGCAGTGGTTGAGAGTCCGCCTGCCGATGCAGGGGACACGGGTTCGTGCCCCAGTCCGGGAAGATCCCACGTGCTGCGGAGCAGCTGGGCCCGTGAGCCATGGCCGCTGAGCCTGCACGTCCGGAGCCTGTGCTCCACAACGGGAGAGGCCACAACAGTGAGAGGCCCGCGTACAGAAAAAAAAAAAAAATTACCTCAGGACATTATTAATAATACAAATATCCAGGCCTTGGCCCCAGAGGTCTTAATTGAATAGATCTGGCTTGTGGCTGGGACGTCAATACTGTTTAACAAATCTTCCCTCTTGGCTTGTGGCTGGGACATCAATACTGGTTAACAAATCTTCCCTCTCTCTCACCCCTGCGCTGGTACTTTTTGTACAGACCAAAGTTTGATGAAAAGAGCAAGCTAAGACCTGTTTTCTTTTTCAGGAACCTAATCATTTGCTATTTCCATCTTAATATCTCTGAACCACATGTAAAAAAGGAGATAATACATTTCTTTAAGATGGTAATGAGGATTATATTAATTACCGTATAGGATGGGGGTGATAACCATGGTTGGCACACAGAAGGCATCCCATGATGCCCTTTGTTTTTTTTCTTTTTCTTTTTAACATCTTCATTGGAGTATAATTGCTTTACAATGGTGTGTTAGTTTCTGCTTTATAACAAAGTGGATCAGCTATACATATACATATACATATATCCCCATCTCTCTTCCCTCTTGCGTCTCCCTCCCTCCCACCCTCCCTATCCCACCCCTCTAGGTGGTCACAAAGCACTGAGTTGATCTCCCTGTGCTATGCAGCTGCTTCCCACTAGCTATCTATTTTACATTTGGTAGTGTATATATGTCCATGCCACTCTCTCACGTCGTCCCAGCTTACCCTTCCCCCTCCCCGTGTCCTCACGTCCATTCTCTACATCTGTGTCTTTATTCCTGTCCTGCCCCTAGGTTCTTCATGACCTTTTTTTTTTTTTTTAGATTCTATATATATGTGTTAACATACGGTATTTGTTTTCCTCTTTCTGACTTATTACTTCACTCTGTATGACAGACTCTAGGTCCATCCACCTCACTACAAATAACTCAGTTTCGTTTCTGTTTATGGCTGAGTAATATTACATTGTATATATGTGCCACATCTTCTTTATCCATTCATCTGTCGATGGACACTTAGGTTGCTTCCATGTCCTCCACGATGCCCTTCTTGTTACACATGAAACTTTTGCCACCTGGCTCTTGCCCACCTTGCCACTCTTATCTTTTACATGCTTACCTCTTCTCCAGCCACGTTGAATTTCTTGTTCCCTAAATAAGCAGGCCCTGGAGGCTTCCGTGGCCTGTACGTTTTAAATCACCTGTCCTGGGAATGCCTTCTGCTGCTCCCTCTTAGTAATTTATTTGTCCTTTAAGATCGTTCACTTGTCATAGCTTCTGTGGCCGCTCTGACCTTCCTCCATCCCTTGCCCACACCACACACATACTCTCTTTGCATAATTCCTCTTTCTTTTTTAATGTGAAAAATGGGGATAATAATTACTGTACAGTGCTGTGAGAAATAAGGGAATGTGTGTGAAGCACCTAGCACATAAGCTTTCCGTAAATAGTAGCTGTTTCTTGTATGGTAATTAATGACTTTGTGTATCTTCCTTCTTATTCACCTTTCTATGCTCAGTGCATAATAAAATACTGACATTTGATAGGTTCTCAGTAATTATTTGGTGAAGGAACAAATGGGTCCATGAATAAATGATTAGCTACATGAAAGGTGCTTGGAAAACTATCAAACATTATTTAAAGGTTCTGCTTACATTTGAATGCTGAGTATTTGGATATGAAGCCTACATACTGTATATATCAAATTTTATTAGAGTATAATTATACATAGCTAAATTAAACTTTCAGGAAAAGGCAGTTAAATTTAAATTTCAGAGCTCTTACAGATTCAAGAAATGCCATATTATTAACGTCCCGATATATTTGGAAGTTTAAGTTCAAATTTAACCTTTACAATAAAATCAGTCATGGTTTGAGATATGTTTTCAGATGATTTGCTTATCACAATCAGAATTCAATAATATATTTGATATAATGTGGTGGTTTAATAAAAGAGCCCTCTGATTTAACAGTAACATACAAATTTTCAAAATATTTCTTTTTCTTGTATTAGCAACATTTCATCGAGTTGGATGAAAGTAGACAGAGATTATTGCAGAAATGCAGGGAACTTATGAAGAGAGCCAGGCAAGTATGTAACCTGGGTGCAGAGCAGACCGTTTCTGAAGAATATCAGACAGTAAGTATAAAAAGTATATAACGCTACAAGCTAACATTTTTTTTTTTTTTTTTTTTTTCTGTTATGCGGGCCTCTCACCGCTGTGGCCTCTCCCCCTGCAGAGCACAGGCTCCGGTCGCACAGGCTCAGCGGCCATGGCTCACGGGCCCAGCCGCTCCGCGGCACGTGGGATCTTCCCGGACCGGGGCACGAACCCGTGTCCCCTGCATCGGCAGGCGGACTCTCAACCACTGCGCCACCAGGGAAGCCCCAAGCTAACATATTTAAGACAGTTATTTTCAAGCTTAAAGTGTGTTAGGCATTGTACTGGGCCATGAAAAACACAATGTGCCATAAAATATGAGATCCCCCCACCCCCCTGCCACCAGTTTTAAACTGAGTATGTATGTAAAGTAATTTTGCTCAACAAATTTTCTTCACTATACTCAGACTTGGACACCAGTCAGTCTTACTGCTTCATATTTAAGTTATTAAAACATGGGTATTATTTTGCAAAATTATTAATGCCATAACATTCATTCTTCCAGTAAAAAGCTTTTTTCCCCAAGCACCCTTTTAAGAGGTAGGGTCAGGAGATGGGTTATAGCTTTTCATGGAAACACAGTACCAGTAATTGATATATAAGGAACAGTAAAGAGAGGTGATATTTAGACAAACGAAGGCAAAATGAAAATGTTTTCCTGGAAATTAGGGTGTTTATTTACGGTTGAGTGGGAGCTGAATCTTTATGGCTGACATCTGTTGCTAAGGAAAGGAAAAAAAGAGCCTTTCTTTCTTTACATTATGCATATTTTATATTCTGACATATCATTCAGTTAGTAAAATGAGAAGATGCTGCCCTTTCTTCCAAGTTCCACCATTAATTAGGTAGCCCTGTGACCCAAAGCTTTATCTGACAGGTAGGAATAATACCTTGCCTACATACTTATTCTCTCAGAATAATGTCAAAGTAAAATTAGAAATAAAATTTTAAATATCCGGTATTTGTGTGGTTTTTAATTTTTAATTTCAAATGTTATCTATTTCAGTAAATAATGAAATATCTGCTAAAGACATAAATAGAACTGGAAATAAAACTTATTTGGATTATAATTTTCATATCCTCAAAGATTG
This sequence comes from Hyperoodon ampullatus, assembly GCF_949752795.1. NCBI lineage: Eukaryota > Metazoa > Chordata > Mammalia > Artiodactyla > Ziphiidae > Hyperoodon > Hyperoodon ampullatus. The sequence continues at coordinate 78,219,166 of NC_136919.1, forward strand.
TGCTTTATGTTATCAGACCCAGAAACTAGGGAGAATGGATCTGTTTGGATACGTAGTAGGGATTTAGTAGATATTTGTAAGACAATTGAGGGGCTATTGTTTCTAAAAATAAAACTTCTCCAGAATACATTGTGTTATAAAATAAGTAAATATTAATGCAATATCTGTACTAATTTTTTCTTTCAGAAAGTAGCATGATTCTATCCTTGATACATGGTACTGTTTTTGAAAGAAACAAGATTAGAACATAGTTCATGTGTTCATTAAAAATGTATTGATTACCTTCTATATATCACATGCACTGAACAAAACACACATACTTTCTTCTCTCTTGAAATTTATATTCTAGTCTGGAGGGTGGGGAAGACAAATCAAAAAGCAAACAGATTATGTCGGGGATAGCAAGAGGTACTAAGAAGAAGAAAACAAGGTAAGGGGCTAGCGTGTCAGGGAAGGCTCCTTTGAGAAGATACTATCTTAGATGAGTCTTGAATGAAGAGAAGAAATCAGCGAAGTGAAGGTTCGAGGGAAAAGCATTCCAGGTGGAGGAAACAGCTCACACAAAGCTCCTGAGGCAGAAGTATACTTGGCCTGTTTCAGTGGGGCTACAATTTATAATCCAAGCAGAAAGGAGGGCAGAAGCCAGATCCTGTAGGGCCTTATAGACCATAGAAGGAATTTGGGCTCTATTTTGAGATGGAATCCACTGAAGAATTTTAAACAGAAGAGTTATAGAGGTAGGACAACTTCAGTTTGTAAGAGAGCACTCCAACTGCTATATGGAAAATAAAGTAGGGATACCAGAATGGAAGCACAAAGACCATTTAGAAGATTATTGCTTTGGACCAGGCAAGAGATTTTCATGGCATGGATTAGGGTGGAAGCATTAGAGACAGAGCAGTTTACAGACTTGAGGCATCTTTTAATGACAGAACCAGCAGGACTTGCTAATGGATTTGAGTTGAAGGGTAAGAGAGAGAACCCCTAAATTTGTTCATTTACTGAGATGGAAAAGATTGAAGGACAAATCAGTTTGCTCAAATTGGTGGGGAAGGTGAGGAAGTTGAAGATTTGTGTTTCACCATCTTAAATTTGTCTATTAAAGAGTCAAATGAAGATACCAAGTGTTTGGCACGTGAGTTCAAATCTCAATGGACAGGTCAGATTCAGCAAAATATACTTAACAAATATCTGAAGCCCTATAGAAGTTGAACTGCTTTCCAAAAGGTTAGGGAAAAAAAGACAGGTTAAGATATTAGATTAATGCAGTGTGTTAGGATCCTTTTCAAGGTTTCAATATTCATTTTGTACATTGTAGTACATAAACTTTTGCAGGTTGTGGTGAAAAAACAATGTACTGCTTTGCCTCGCCCCACAATAAGGTAGCTCTTCTAATTTGTCTCTGTGGCATGGTCTCAGAAGATAGTACTGTGGTGAAATTCTACTGTCAAAGTAATTGGATTCTTAGGATGCTTTTATAGTTCTTCACAAGTACAGTAATAAAGTTCTAACTTCTTGCTCTCTTTCAATGCCCCACATATTCTGGACCCATTCTACCAATTCAGCAAGTACCCACCATTCCAAATGGACACAACTCCTCACCCCCCATGGTATGCAGTGCTCATTCTTTTTTCCAAGCTCCTGTCTCCCCTCTGCCTTACTTTTCCCTAGCCACTTGCTTTAAGGCCCAGAGATGGAATCTAGGCCTGAATTCTCTTACTCTCTTGTAGCTCCTGTAGCATGAACTGATACTTCCTTTCTCTGAATTCCATAACCCGTATGATATGTACTGCTTATTTTAATATTCAGCATCAATACACTGCCTAAGGTGTTAGCCCGTGTTATTAAGTATATACATTTTGTTTTCTTTTAAAGTATAAGCTTTTTGAAAGCAAAAAGCCATGTTTATAATTCCTTTGATTCCTTATTGTGTGCTAGCATGCTGTTCAATGCATAGTAGATACTTACTTACTCAGCAGAATATTTTTCTTTTAACTATTTGAACTATTTTCACTGTACTGTCTATAATAATGGACAATATTTTTCTTCTTCAGGCTTTCCAAGATCTTCCAAACACCTTGGATGAAATTGATGCTTTATTAACTGAAGAAAGATCAAGAGCTTCTTGCTTCACAGGACTGAGTCCTACAGTATGCCTCTTTCCCTAATGCCCACTGCAGCCACCACCGTCACCACACCCTCCCCCAAACAGAAACGCATGCGCACGCATGCACGTGCGCGCGCGCGCACACACACACACACACACACACACACTTCCCTCCAGTACTTGCCTCCCACTCTGTACTGGAGCTCTTGGTAATAATAAGCTAGACAGCAGGAACAATGTGCTTTTAAATGCCAGATTCTGAATCTATTAGAATTTTAAATAGATTCTTCCTAAGGAACACAGTGTTCTGTGCCTTTTCTTTATAAAAAGAATACTTGGGCTAACCTGAAATACTGCAATGTCTATTTTTTCAAGGATAAAAGATGGCATTTTCAGTATGTTACAGGAACATAAATTAACTGCATACAAACAATGCAACAAAAGTGGCATTTTCAGTTAATGTTTTAATTGATGCAAAATTTTCTATAATTTTATCCTTTGATAGATTAATCTTAAAGATTTTTTTTCTGCCAGGTTGTTGAGGAGTACACAAAAAGAGAAGAAGAAATAGAGCAATTAACTGAGGAACTAAAGATAAAGAAAGTTGAACTGGATAAATATAGGGAAAACATTTCACAGGTAAATTATTCAACCGTTTTTTCTCATGTGCTTACCATTAATGATATGGGAATGTAGGATAATGCAAAATGAAATGATACATTGCATTTTTTCTTAGAAGCGTATGTTCTCATGATCAGATTGATATTGATATTAAATTTGTTTTATATAAAGTTTTGTATCAACGCAATGACACTTCTTTTTAAATTGTGTTTTTATATTGCCTTTACTTGCAGGTAAAGGAAAGGTGGCTGAATCCTTTAAAAGAGCTGGTAGAAAAAATTAATGAAAAATTTAGCAATTTTTTTAGTTCCATGCAGTGTGCTGGTGAAATTGATCTCCATACAGAAAATGAGGTAAAATTGCATTTGAAATGTTTCCTGGCAAGTAGTTTTAATTATATGCTAAAGGTACATGTAAATTGTTTATTTGCTCTAAAGTTATATCTGTGAAAATTTTGCTTACAAAAAAATTGTCCAAAGGAAGGAAAAGACCATATATGGGATTCCATCAGGCTCACTTTTTTTTTTTTTTTGGTGACATTTGAGATTAGTGACTAATACCTTACAAAGTCTTTTCATATCCAGTCTAAGTAATGGTTATTCAGGTGTGGTAAGCAAATGCATTGCTTTTTGAATCTACTACTCAAGTTTGAAGAGTCATAAACAAATTGGTAAACATAACTGAAATATAGTATAGTATCAGTGGTTTCCTTTTGATCAAAAATTTGAGTTCACAAGAAAATATTTAGAAATTTGGTACTAATTTCTTGAGCTACATTCATGCATTGCAGTTGTGGGTAAAATAAGATTTCCATTAAGAAATGTGTAAAGAGGGACTTCCCTGGCAGTCCAGTGGTTAAGACTTCGCCTTACAGTTAGGGGGTGTGGGTTCAATCCCTGGTCGGGGAGCTAAGATCCCACATGCCTCTCAGCCAAAAAGCCAAAACATAGAATAGGAGCAATATTGTAACAGACTCAATAAAGACTTCAAAAATGGTCCACATCAAAAAAATACATATTTTTTTTTAAATGTGTAAAGAGATGAACTGGGATGTGCTTCAAAATAATTGGGAAAGAGGAGTGGGTGGAGTTATAGATGAAACAAGATTGGTCATGTATTGATCATAGTTGAGACTAGTTGATGGTAGGTACATTAAGCTTATTTTAGGGTTCGAATTTTGTAAATGTTGAAATTTTTCCCTTATAAAGCAAGGTAGCACCTTTATTTCCCCTTAGGAACTTTGCCCCATGACTCCTTTATCTGCTTAGTGTGAGACATAAGGATAGCAAACATCATTTCACTTTAAGTTTTAGTAAGATATTAGACCTGCCATGAGAATTGTCATCTACATAGTGTGGGCTTGTTAGAAGGAAGGGATGTGTTATAACAAATATAATTTATAATATACTTTCTATGTACCAGACACTGTGCCAAGCACTTCTAGGTTTATCTTGTTTAATTCTCAGAACCATTCTATAAAGCAGAATGGTTTAAAACTGTATTTTATAAATAAACTGAAACAGTAAAATATTAGAACCACTTACTCCCTGCAAGCTCTAGAGGTCTCCAAGGATCTATTTAGATAAAACTAATATCATGAGGTTTTAAGTTCTTTACTCTTATAATTGATTCAGTCTATTTTCAAAAAATTGTATGAAATTACCAGAGAAAACTCTCACCTTTCATCAACTTTTTAAATGTTTTATAGGAAGACTATGATAAATATGGAATTCGAATTAGAGTCAAATTTCGCAGTAGCACTCAACTACATGAATTAACTCCTCATCATCAAAGTGGAGGTGAAAGAAGTGTTTCTACCATGTTATACTTGATGGCACTTCAGGAGCTTAATAGATGTCCATTCAGAGTAGTTGATGAAATCAATCAGGTATAGCTTATTCTTTTATTGGGTTTCACTGTATCTTGTAATAGATTTAAATCTAATCATTATTATTGTCATTGTTTAGGGAATGGACCCAATCAATGAACGGAGAGTGTTTGAAATGGTTGTAAATACTGCTTGTAAAGAAAACACATCTCAGTATTTCTTTATTACACCAAAGGTAGGTAATAAGTAACCTAAAAATACTCATACTCAGAAGTCCCTCGTGGCTAAAACATGTAGCATATGGCCCAGTATGTAAATATGAGCAGGAACACTCCCAAAATAGAACTAAAAAGATTATAGTAATATTTATATTATTAAAGGGGACAAGTTCCAGTGACATACTTAATCAGAAACCTTGTTATCAGAGGAAGAAACGTAGGAGGCATAGTATTATGTTCTAGAACTGAGATTTCCTCCATGCTTTTGGCACTTATTCTTCCTCTAAAGAAGTTTCTCTTTTAGCACTAAAAGATGACAGGAGAATATAAACCCTAGAACGCTGGTCCTTCTCATTTCTCCAGAAAGGTCTGTTTTGGTGGTGTGCTCTGCCCTTTTTTAATTCACCACTGCCACTGACTTGGCCCAGAGGCAGTCCTAAGTACCCCATGATCTTCATATATTAACTTTGGGGAAAAAAAAAAAAAAAGAATTATCTTCACAGAGAATTTTCCATAAGCTAGGACCGTTACAGTGGGAAATTTTCTTTTGTGGGTCAATTATAAAACTGATGTACAGTAATCAAAGATGTATTTATTAATGTAATCAGATTTTTTTAAACTAAAGTGTTCAATGAAGAATTTCATTGGAAATCCTGTCTTAAATTCAATTTTTTATTGAATAGTATAATCTGTCTTCTTTTTCCAGCAGATACCCTGTGGAGTAGCTAGATCTGTTAATTCCCTATTGTTTACCAAACATGTTGGCCTATAAACCAAACCTCCCTGTTATAGATACACTTTTCAGGCTACCAGTCTATCACAGTGCCTCACCATAGAAGTTGCTTGAGAAGTGTTTTGTGGATAAAAGAGTGAAAGTATCCTAGGAAAATTCTGGAGGACACACTTTTCCAGGGTCAACCTAAGAAGTTGTATGATCCCATTTGGCCTAGAGGGCTCCCAAGGCATGTTGATGATTCCTTAGGCCACGCTTCAGATGCGCTAATTCAAATGAGGATCACAGTCGGGCAGGGTGTATATTGAATTGAGAACTTAAGAGTTTCATTCAAATTACAAATAAAATAATATATTTGACTATACACATGTAAGGTTGGAAAGTTGTGCTTCTTAACGGAAAGCATTATATGACAGTTTGTTTTAACACTTACAGCTCCTGCAAAATCTTCCTTATAATGAAAAGATGACGGTGTTATTTGTCTACAATGGTCCTCATATGCTAGAACCAAACAGATGGAATTTAAAGGCTTTCCAAAGGAGGCGGCGCCGTATTACATTCACTCAGCCTTCTCAATAAAAGTAAAGGGCAAGAACTTTGGGACTTTTCTGTTAAATCCTGTATATAAGTGTGGCTCAACTGCATAAAAGTTAGATTCATTAAGACTAAAAGATCAGTTATTTCTGGAAACCCGCTATTAGATACAAATGGGTCGATGAAAAGAGACCATAATAACTTCTTTTTGTGGATCATCATCTGGTAGTAAAAATTAAGTCTTCTTGAGTCTTTAGCACTCTGACCATAAGTCATTGGGGTCCCCATTGTCTTCTTGAGTTCTTAGCCCTCTGACCATAAGTCATTGGGTCCCCATTTTTAAAAGTATTTGCTACTCAAACCAAAGGTACAGTGGAAGGGCTTATCAATTACAAGAAGTTTAGTTGACATGGTAACCCTGAGCTTTACTTGCAAAGTAATTTTAACTACTTTTAGAGTCTAAAGATGACTCTACAGCTTAAGTCACAGTTTCTCCCAGTGTTATATTTAATTTTTAAAATCTGATATGGAAATGTCTAATGTACAGTAATAATTTATGGCAAATCTATTCATTTCTTCCTATTAAAAAGATACCTTATCTCCACTAGGAAATGGAATTTTATGAGCCTTTAAAAAAAGTTTTATGAGGGCTTCCCTGGTGGCCCAGTGGTTGAGAGTCCGCCTGCCGATGCAGGGGACACGGGTTCGTGCCCCGGTCTGGGAAGATCCCACATGCCACGGAGCGGCTAGGCCCGTGAGCCATGGCGGCTGAGCCTGCGCGTCTGGAGAAACTTGATACTATAACTATATTGGTATCTCAAAGGAGGGAAAAGTATTGGGGTTCAAAAATGGTAGCAGGGCTTCTTTGAAATGCCTCAAGGTGGCCACTAGATGATGCAAAAAATGCAACCAAAAGATTGACAGAGAATAAAATCCAGTGCCGAGGGTTTTTAAAGAATAACCCTGTAAAATGTGGGTGAGGTTTTTTGGGTTTTGGTGGTTTTTTCCTTTTTTTAATTTAAAGTCAATTGTATTTTACATCTTAAATTTCTAAAGCATTTTCATAATTATTTTTAGTAAGATTTTTCTTAAGATTTCATATACTGGTTTCTACAATTTATATTTGAAATTTCTCAGTGTTATGTAAAGAGTGAGGAAAAGCATTGATTTGTTTAAAACCATAATGTTTTTAGAATCTAAGCTTATATAGGTCCTAAAAGTGTTGATCCTACCCCATTATCTTAGAAAATCTAGTTTAAACTGTTCTTTCAATGTGAATTAGATGAGAAAATTATTTGTTTATCTTTGCGTTATACTAATTAACAGTGCCAAAACAAATTCTGTTCTTTTAAATATTGTAAAATAACGCACTAGATCAAGGACATATCTTTGAACAATGGACTGGATCTGTGCCGGTAATAACAGAGTTATTTTTTTGACTTGGCAGCTTGACTAAATTGAAGAATTGCAGTCAATTTGGGTTTTGTATGTTCTTCTCTTTAAAAAGCTATTTTTTTCTTCATAAAAATTTTAAAAGAGCCTTCCCCTCTTAAACTAAGTCTAATGCATATACTATGAAAATATTTTAAAATAACATTTTTACTAGTGCAAACAACTCATGTAAACCTTGAAAACCTTGGTAACATATTAGTAAATGGATGTTACCAAATGTTTTTGTTGTTTAATACTTTGTTTTCCACCAAAGTATCTTTACTAATATGTGCTTGGTGTAGTTTGTTTATTGTCTGAGTTAGTGCCAGTCATCTTATTTCTGCAAAATGATTATCCATGTGAAAAAGAAGTTTAAAGATTAGGTGTGTTTGAAAATAAAATGGTCAACTACCTTTCAGTTTACATATGCCAATAATTATTCCATACCTTGTTTATAAGCATTTCTCTTTCTAGTGGACAAATACTTGGTTTTACATTGAATGCTGAGCTGTGAAGAATAGTAAGTCTAGCACATTAGTCTCAACCACTTGAAGCTTCACATATTTTCTGTAAAAGTTGATTTTAATTACATACAAATTGTAAAAACTTCAAATAAGTCTGATTTGATGAATAAAAAATATTTAAAACCCTAAGGTGCAAGCACGTATTTTTAATGACAAATCTTCATTGATTTGCCTAAGGAGAGAAATTAAAAGGTTTTTAGCATTAAGTAAAAGGAAAGATTTCTTGCTGCTTTCTAATTGTCTTTTGGACATGTGCTTATTTTCTTTGGAGTATGAATCTTAGTGTGTAAAAAAAATGTAATTTGAGGGAATTCCCTGGTGGTCCAGTGATTAGGACTCCACACTTTCACTGCCGAGGGCCCGGGTTCAATCCCTGGTTGGGGAAGTAAGATCCTGCAAGCTGTGCAGTGCAGTGAAAAAAAAAAGTGTAATTTTGTCCTGCTATTTGTGTGTGTGTGTGTGTGTGTGTGTGTGTGTGTGTGTGTGTGTGTGTGTGTGTGTGTGTGTAATTGGAAAAAAACTCTTTGTGGGAAATGCTACTTTGTTGGTAATAAATGCATATTTTCATATTCTTTTGGTGTATGTCATTTTAAATGAGAACTGTTTTTATATACTTTGAACCTTCATAACAGTCATCTTGGTTTTCAGATTTGCTGAAAAGTCTATTGAATGCTTACCATTTACAGAACAGTGTTTGGCTGTCCATATTCAAAAGGATAGAAAATGTAGTCCCTTGTCTGCCTGCAAGGAAATTAGTCTAAATGAATCAAGAAATAAAAGAAAAAAAGGTTTAAGCCACCCAAAGAAACCAGTTAGAAGGCAAGTATAAATATTTTTAGGTTGAAACCTTAGGTGGCCTGCAAGAGAGCCTTGAATATGTCATCTTTACTTATGTGTCTATGTACCTAGTTAAACTTCAGCCACCTTGTTACTCAAGAGGGGGAGGGTGAATACTGGGGACAAGCAGGAGTCTCTGCCACAGACCCAAGGAGATAACTGATTACCCTATGGCCTATTGACAGTGTTTTCAGAGAAAAGACTTGGTAGGTTTTCCATCACACTCATAAAAATCCAGTTGTCACAGCCTTCAAGATTTCTGCATATCTCCCCACTCTACCCTGATCTAAAATAGCATCCCTAAGCTGCTCAGCTGTGCTCTTACCCTGGTTTCTCTTCATAGCATTTATCACTACTTATCATTATGTATTTTGTTCCTTGTCTGTCTTCTTCACTAGAATATGAGTTCTCTGAAGACACAGACTTTTTTGTGTTGATTGCTACCTCCCCAGGACATAGAAAAATGCTTATCAGTACATAGTAAGCACTCAGTAACTGTAGCATGAATGAATGCCCTTTCTCCCAACACTGACAGATATCTGAGCATATTTATTCCATTATTCATGTAGTCAATCCTTATTTACGTGTACCACTGGGAAAGCACTATGCTGTGTATTTTGAATAAAAAATAGAGCCTGCATGATTCCACTGTCAAGAAACTTAAGTTTAGGGTAGAGATTCCGGTTCAAGATGGCGAACCCCATCTTGAAGATCTTGAACTCACCTTTTCCCACAGACACACTGAGTCTACAGCTACATATGGAAAATTCCTCTTTAAAAAAACCTAAAGGCTGGCTGAGTGATGACTACACATCAGGCAAGCAAGAAAATCACATCGAAGAGGGTAGGAGAGGCTAGAACACAAACTCACCATAAGCCCCACCCCTGGCGGGCCCCAAATTGGAAGAGAACTCAAAACCTGGAGCATCTTGATGAGGAGTGAAGGGCTTGAACCCCATATCAGGCACCCCAACTTTTAAGACCTACACCTGAAAGACAAGCCACAATCTAATTTTGATAACCATTGGGGCTTATGTCCCAAGACCCAAACTAGTGATCTGAAAAATGGCTCTTAAAAGGCTGGTGTGCTCAAACTCACCAACCCCAAGGCCCAGCTTAGAAGCAACATATCACAACCAGACATAAAGTGAAGAAGGCTCACCTGCTTGAACTGAAGCATCAGCCTTCCTGAGGGCAGGCATCTACTTTGACATGCACATCTGGGAGCTGGCTAGGACATTCTGGGGACAGAGACTGGCAAATGCTATTTTCATGCTCTGCCTTTGCCATGCTCCGGAGCACAAGTGTCTCTCAGGTGACAGCTTTCACATGGAACTGATGCTCTTATTTTGCTGGCCACTGCCTGGAGAACACCTCTTGATCTCCTAGCTCTGGAGGCCAGGGTAGCTTGTGTTCCTGGTCCCATGGGACTATAAGAATCAGTGTCACCAGAAAAGTCTGGTGCCCCAATTTTTGTGGCTGCTGCCAGCGAGCACCTCTATACTGCCTGACTCTGGTAACCACGGGGCCTATGCCAGTGGGTCCCACAGGACAATAATCAATGGAGAAAGTTCTTAAATAGCTACCATCCCCAGAGAATGGCAAGAGGCAACAGACCCAGGAGCTCAGTCTGTGCAGAAGGCCTATTAAAAATCATGGCTGCAGCCTGAGGGTCTGGGAGAGGAGGTACTATCTTCAAGTTCTCCCATTGCCATGCTCCAGAGTGCCAGTGTCTCCCAGAGGGGAGCTTTACACATGTCTGGTACCCTGGTTTTTATATCCGGTCCTCACTTTTTGCAGCTTCTGCCCAAGAGACAGCCCTTGACTGGCTGGCTGTGATGGCCAGGGGGGCTTGCATTCCTGGGCCCCACAGGACTGTGGCTATCACAGAGACGGTTCTTGGCAGAACACTGCACACAGAGCAGACTGAAATATACCCTCACCCCAGTCTTTCTGTGAAGTAGGCCTCTTGTCCTGGAGCTTTGGCCTGAGAAGCAGGCTTCAAACTTGGCACACATCGAGTAGCCTACACAAAGTTCTCAAGGGATATAGGCTATGGATGCCTTCCTGGTGCTCTCCCTCTGCCTTGCTCCAGCTTGCTGGTATCTCCCAAAAAAGAGCTTATACACTTGTCTGGAGCCACAGCTTTTTGCCACGCAGGGATATCTCCAGATTTCCTGGCTCTGGCAGCCAACAGGGTTTCCACTTGGAGTCCCACAGGACTACATACATTTCCATAGTATTAAAAGCTGCTGCCTGAGGATCTGGCTTCCTATCAGCCTGAATCTAGGTAGTGAGAACCTCCCCCTGGGACATGGACAGGTCTTGGCACACCCTCAACTACTAGGAGCTATTAACAATATAATACGTGCTTGGACAATCACAAAGGTTTGAGAGGAAACCAAAGGCTAAGGCAGGGTTGAACAACTTTCATCTGCTACACAAGGCCATTCCTTTAGGACTGAGAGAAGTGGTGGTTTTATCTACTGCACACGGAGTCAAGAAAACGAAGGAACAGAGGAATATGTTCCAAACAAAATTACAAGATAAAAGCTCAGGGGGAAAAAAGGCTTAATAAAATGGAGATAAGTAATTTATGTGATAAAGGGTTGAAAGTAATGATTATGAAGATGCTCAACAAACAGGGGAGTAGAATAAATGAACACAGAACTTCAACAAAGAGTTGGAAAACATAAGAAGGTATCAAATAGAAGTCACAGAGCTGAAGAATATAACTGAACTGAAAAGTACACTGGAGGGTTCAGCAAGAGACTAAATAATGTAGAAGAAATAATCAGCTAACTCGAAGACAAGGCAGTGGAATTCTCCCTATCAGACCAGCACGAGGGGAAAAAAATGAAAAAGAGAAGATAGTTTAAGGACTTAGGGAACCATCAAATGGGTAACATTCACATTATAGGGCTCCCAGAAGGAGAAGAGAGAAAGGGGCAGAAAAATTATTTGAAGAAACAATAGCTGAAAAGTTCCCTAAATTGAGGAAGAAAGCAGCAATCAGACACAAGAAGGCTAGAGAGTTCCAAATAAGAGGAACCCAAAGAGATCCACACCAAGACACATTTTCTTAAAATGTCAAAGGTTAAAGATAAGGAGAAAATCTTAAAAGCAATAAGAGAAAGCCAACTTGCTACATACAAGAGAATCCTCATAAGACTATCAGCAGATTTTACAGCAGAAATTTTGTAGGCCAGAAGGGAATGGCACTCTTTGAAAGTGCTGAAAGAAAAACAAAAAACAAACAAAAAAAACTTCCAACAAAGAATACTGTACCTGACAGTATTATCATTCAGAATTAAAGGAGAAAGAGTTTTCCAGAGAAACAAAAATTAAAGGAGTTTATCACCACTAAATTGGTCTTATAAAAATGTTAGTGGGACTTCTTTAAGCTGAAAAGAAAGGGTATTAATTAGTAACAAAATATATGAAAGAATAAATCTCACTGGAAAGATAAATATAGAAAAGGATTAATCACTTTTAAAGCTAGTATGAAGGTTAAAAGACAAAAGTAAAAATAACTGATTACAATAAGTAACACAAGATAAAAAATATAAATGTAATATCAAAAACATAGAAGTTGGTGGGTTGGAATAGAGTAAAAAATGTAGAGCTTTAAAGTGAGATCAGTCTTAAGTTGTTATTGACTTAAATAAGACTCTTACAGACATAAGCTGTTATATGTAAGCCTCATGGTAACAAAAGGCAAAATTTTGTAGTAGATAAATAAAAGATAAAGAGAAAGGAATTTAAGTCTACCAGTAAAGAAAGTCATCAAACCACAAAGGAGGAGAAGAAGATGAGAACACAGAGGAACTACAGAACAACCAAAAAACAATGAACAAGTGGCCATAAGTTCCTACCTATCAATAATTACTTTAAGTGTAAATGAACTAAATTCTCCAATCAAAGACATGGAGTGGATGAATGGATTAAGAAAAACAAGACCCATCTATATACTGTCTACAAGAGACTCACTTCAGATTTATAGACACACACAGACTGAAAATGAATCAGTGGAAAAAGATATTTATTCCATGCAAATGAAAATAACAACAAAAGCAGGGTAGCTATACTTATATCAGGCAAAATAGACTTTAAAACAAAGAATGTTATGAGAGACAAGGGCATTCCAAAACGATAAAGAGGTCAATCCAACTAGGGGACATAATATTTGTACACCCAACATAGTAGCACCTAAATGTAAAAAGCATATATTAAAGACCTAAAGGGAGAAATAGACAACAATACAATAATAATAGGAGGCTTTAATACCCCACTTATGTCAATGGATAGATCATCTAGGCAGAAAATCAATGAAGAAACCACAGCCTTAAATGACAAATTAGATCAGGTGAACTTAACAGATATATACAGAACATTCCATCCGAAAGCAGCAGTATACACATTCTTCTCAAGTACACATGGAACATTCTCCAGGATAAATCATATGTTAGGACACTAAACAAGTCTTAATAAATTTAGGAGAATTGAAGTCATATCAAGCATCTCTTCTGACCACAGCAGTATAAAACTAGAAATCAATTACACGAAGAAAACTGGAAAATGCAAAAATATGTAGAGATTAAACAAGATACTACTGAACAATCAAAGGGTCAAAGAAGTCAAAAGAAAAAAAATACCTTGAGGGACTTCCCTGGTGGCACAGTGGTTAAGAATCTGCCTGCCAATGCAGGGGACATGGGTTTGATCCCTGGTCCGGGAAGATCCCACATGCTGTGGAGCAACTAAGCTCATGTGCCACAACTACTGAAGCCCATGCACTCTAAAGCCCACGTGCTGCAACTACTGAGTGCACGTGCTGCAACTACTGAAGCCCGCATGCTCCAGGGCCCGTGTGCCACAACTACTGAGCCCACGTGCTGCAACTACTGAAGCTTGTGCACCTAGAGCCGTGCTCTGCAACGAGAGAAGCCACTGCAATGAGAAGCCTGTGAACCACAATGAAGAATAGCTCCCACTTGGCGCAACTAGAGAAAGCCTGCATGCAGCAATGAAGACCCAATGCAGCCAAAAATAAAGATTAAAATGTAAAAATTTAAGAATACATTGGGACCAAAAAAAAAAAAAAAAGAAACAGAATATACCAAAATTTATGGGTTGCAGCAAAAGCAGTTAAAGAGGGAAGTTCATAGCTATAAATGCATACCTCAAACAACAAGAAAAGTCTCAGACAACCTAACTATATACCTCAAGGAACTAGAAAAAGCAGAACAAACAAAGACCAAAGTTAATAAAAGGAAGGAAAAAACAAAGATCAGAGCAAAAATAAATGAAATAGAGACTAAAAAGACAATAAAAAAGATCAAGGGAACTAAGGGCTGCTTTTTGGAAAGATAAACAAAATTGACAAAACTTTAGCTAGACACACCAAGAGAAAAAAGAGGACTCAAATAAATAAAATCAGAAATGGAAGTGGTATCAATTATGTAATATAATCAATTATAATTGATACCACAGAAATACAAAAGATTAGAAGAGACCAATACAAACAATTATACACCAACAGATTGGATGATCTAGAAGAAATGGATAAACTACTAGAAACATACAACCTTTCAAGGCAGCTGTGAAGAAATAGAAAATCTTAACAGACTGATTACTAGTAACAAGATTGTATCAATAATCAAAAAGTCCCCAACAAACAAAAGTTCAGGATTAAGTGGCTTCATTGGTGAATTTTACCAAACATTCTAAGAAGAAATAATACCAACCCTTTTCAAACTCTTCCAGAAAATAGAAGAGGAGGGAACTCTTCCAAACTCAATGTATGAGGCCAGTATTACCCTGATACCAAAACCAGACAAGGATGCCACAAGAAAAGAAATTTTCAGGCCAATGTCCCTAATGAACACAGATCTAAAAATCCTCAACTAAATATTAGCAAACCAAATTCAACAGTACATTAAAAGGATCCAGTGGGATTTGTATCAGGGATGCAAGGATGTTTCAATGTCCACATTAACAAAATGAGTGGTAAAAATCATACGATCATCTCATTAGATGCAGAAAAACATTTGACTGAATTCAACATCCATTCATGATAAAAACTCTCAACAAAGTGGGGATAGAGGAAACATACCTCAACATAACAAAGACCATATATGACAGACCTACAGCTAACATCATATTCAACAGTATAATGCTAAAAGCTTTTTCTCTAAGATCAGGAACAAGACAAGGATGTCCACTTCCACCACTTTTATTCTACATAGTATTGAAAGTCCTAACTAGAGCAATTAGGCAAGAAAATGGAATAAAAGGCATCCAAATTGGAAAGAAAGAACTAAAACTCACTATTTACAGATGACAATACAATACGTAGAAAACCCTTGAGACTCTACCAAAAAACTGATAGAACTAATAAATGAATTCAGTAACGTTTCAGGATACAGGATCAATGCAAAAACTCTCTTACATTTTTATATCCTAATAATGAACTATCAGAAAAAGAAATGAAGAAAACAATCCTTTTTACAATTACATCAAAAAGAATAAAATACCTAGCAATAAATTTAACCAAGGAGGTGAAAGACATGTATACTGAAAAGTACAAAATGTTAATGAAAGAAACTGAACACAACACAAATAAAAATATACCCTGTGCTAATGGATTGGAAGAATATTGTTAAAATGTCCGTACTACACAAAGCCATCTACTAAATAAAATTCCTAACGAAATTCCAATGACATTTTTCACAGAAATAGAACAAACAATCCTAAAATTCGTATAGAACCACAAAAGACACTGAATAGCCAAAGCAAACTTGAGAAAGAAGAACAAAGCTGGAGGCATCACACTCCCTGATTTCAAACTAGAGTTGGCTCTTCAACAATGGAGGGGTTAAGGGCACCAACATACCACACAGTCATCTGTGTGTATAACTTCACACTCAGCCCTCCATATCTGCAGTTCCACACTGATTATGCAGTACTGTAGTATGTATTTAGTGAAAAATCCAGGTTATAAGTGAATCCATGCAGTTCAAACCCATGTTGTTCAAGGGTCCACTTATATTACAAAGTTATAGTAATTAACACAGTACATTATTGGCATAAAAACAATCACACAAGTCAATGGAACAGAAGAGCCCAGAGATAAACCCACACATACGTAATCAATTAATTTATGACAAAGGAGCCAAGAATACACAGTGGGGAAAGGACAATCTCTTTAAGAAATGACGTTAGGAAAAGTGGACAGCCACATGCAAAATAATGAAACTGGACCACTATCTTACACCATACACAAAAATTAACTCAAATGGATTAAAAACTTAAACATAAGACCTGAAACCGCAAAACTCCTAGAAGATAGATAGGTGGTAAGCTCCTTGACACAGGTTTTAGTAATGATGTTTTTAATCTGACACCAAAAGCAAAAACAACAAAAGCAAAAGTAAACAGGTTGGACTAGATCAAACTAAAAAGCCTCTGCACAGGACAGGAAACCAGTAACAAAATGGAAAGGTAACCTACTGAATGGGAGAAAATATTTGCAAATAATATATCTGATAAGGGATTAATATCCAAAATATATAAAGCATTCATATGACTTAATAGGAAAAAATACATATACCTATTTAAAAATGGGCAGAAGATCTGAATAGGCATTTTTCCAAAGAAGACATACAGATGGCCAACAGATACATGAAAAAGATAAACAAAGGTGATAAATTTTTAGCCAGACTCATCAAGAAAAAAAAAGGGAGAGAGCCCAAATCAATAAAATTAGAAATGAAAAAGGAGAAGTTATAACACCACGGAAATACAAAAGACATTAAGAGACCACGAAAAGCCACTATGTGCCAATAAAATGGACATCCAAACAGAAATGGACAAATCCTTAGAAAGGTACAATCTCCCAAGACTGAACCAGGAAATGGAAAACATGAATAGACCAATCGCAACTACTGAAATTGAAACAATGATTTAAAAACTCCCAACAAACAGAAGTCTAGGACCAGATGGCTTCACAGACGAATTACATCAAACATTTAGAGAAGAGTTACCACCTATCTTTCTGAAAATATTCCCAAAAATTGCAGAGGAAGGAACACTCCCAAACTTATTCTGAGGCCACCATCACCCTGGTACCAAAACCAGACAAAGATACCAAAAAAGAAAATTACAGGCCAATACCACTGATGAACATAGATGCAAAAATCCTCAACAAATTGCTAGCAAACCAAATCCAACAATACATTAAAAGGATCATACACCATGGTCAAGTGGGATTTATCCCAGGGATACAGGTATTCTTCAGTATCTGAAAATCAATCAGTGTGATACACCACATTAACAAATAGAAGAATAAAAACCATATGATCATCTCAGTAGATGCAGAAAAAGCTTTTGACAAAATTCAACATCCATTTATGATTAAAAAAAAACAAAGAAACAAATGTCTCCAGAAAGTGGGCAAAGAGGGAACCTATCTCAACATAATAAAGGTCATATATGGCAAACCCAGAGCTAACATCATTCTCAACAGTGAAAAGCTGAAAGCATTTTCTCTAAGATCAGGAATGAGACAAGGATGCCCACTCTCACCCCTTTTATTCAACATAGTTTTGAAAGTCCAGCCATGGCAATCAGAGAAGAAAAAGAAAAGGAATGCAAATTGGAAAAGAAGAAGTAAAACTGTCACTGTTTGCAGATAACATGATACTATAAATAGAATATTCTAAGGATGCTACCAGAAAACTACTAGAGCTCATCAATGAATTCAGTAAAGTTGCAGGATACAAAATTAATACACAAAAATCTCTTGCATTCCTATACATTAACAACAAAAGATCGGAAACAGAAATTGAGGAGACAATCCCATTTACTACTGCATCAAAAAGAATAAAATACCTAGGAATAAACCTATCTAAGGAGGCAAAAGACCTGTACTCTGAAAACCATAAGATGTTGATGAAAGAAATTGAAGATGATACAAACAGAAAGATGTACTGTGTTCTTGGATAGAAAAAATCAATATTGTCAAGATGACTATACTACCCAAGGCAATCTACAGATTCAGTGCAATTCCTATCAAATTACCAATGGCATTTTTCACAGAACTAGAACAAAAAAATTTTTTTAATTTGTATGGAAACACAAAAGACCCTGAATAGGGGCTTCCCTGGTGGCGCAGTGGTTGAGAGTCCGCCTGCCGATGCAGGGGACACGGGTTCGTGCCCCGGTCTGGGAGGATCCCACATGCCGCGGAGCGGCTGGGCCCGTGAGCCATGGCCGCTGGGCCTGTGCGTCCGGAGCCTGTGCTCTGCAACGGGAGAGGCCACAACAGTGAGAGGCCCACATAACGCAAAAAAAAAAAAAAAAAAAAAAAAAGACCCTGAATAGCCAAAGCAATCTTGAGAAAGAAAAATGGAGCTGGAGGAATCAGACTCCCTGACTTCAGACTATACCACAAAGCTACAGTCATCAAAACAGTATGGTACTGGCACAAAAACAGACATATAGATCAATGGAACAGGACAGAAGGCTCAGAAATAAACCCACGCACCTATGACCAATTAGTCTAAGACAAAGGAGGCAGGAATACACAATGGAGAAAAGACAGTCTCTTCTATAAGTGGTGCTGGGAAAACTGGACAGCTACACGTAAAAGAATGAAATTAGAACACTCTCTAATACCATACAAAAAAATAAATTCAAAATGGATTAAAGACCTAAATGTAAAACCAGATATTTTAAAACTCCTAGAGGAAAACATAGGCAGATCACTGTTTGAAATATATCACAGATATCTTTTTGGATCTGTCTCCTCCTAGAGTAATGACAATAAAAACAAAAGTAAACAAATGGGACCTAGTTAAATTTAAAAGCTTTTGCATAGCAAAGGAAATCATAAACAAAATGAAAAGACAACCTACAGAATGGGAGAAAATATTTGCAAACAATGCGACCAACAAGGGATTAATCTCCAAAATATACAAATAGCTCATACAGCTCAATATCAAAACAACCCAATCATAAAATGGGCAGAAGATCTAAATAGACATTTCTCGGGACTCCCCTGGTGGCCCAGTGGTAAAGAATCTGTCTTCCAATGCAGGGGACACAGGTTCAATCCCTGGTCAGGGAACTAAAATCCCACATGCCATAGGGCAACTAAGCCCACATGCCGCAACTACTGAGCTCGTGTGCCTCAACGAGAGAGCCCGTGTGACACAACTACAGAGCCCACACACCACAACTGGAGAAAACCCGCACGCCACAACTAGAGAGCAGGCTGCAAGCCACAACAAAGACCTGATGCAGCTAAAAAAAATAATAGACGTTTCTCCAAAGAAGACATACAGATGGTCAAAAAGCACATGAAAATATGCTCAACATCACTAATCATTAGAGAAATGCGAATCAAAACTCCAATGAGGTATCACCTCACACTGGTCAGAATGGCCATCATCAAAAAGTCTAGGGACTTCCCTGGCAGTCCAGTGGTTAAGAATCCACACTACCATCGCAGGCGGCACAGGTTTGGTCCCTGGTCAGAAAACTAAGATACTGCAGCCTGCTCAGTGCAGTGCAAAAAAAAAGGAAAAAAGAAAAGAAAAAGTCTACAGATAATAAATGCTGGAGAGGGTGTGGAGAAAAGGGAACCCTCCTACACTGTTGGTGGGAATGTAAATTGATACAGCCACTACGGAGAACAGTATGGAGGTTCCTTTAAAAACTAAAAATAGAGCTACCAGGACTTTCCTGGTGGTCCAGCGGTTGAGACTCTGTGCTTCCACTGCAGGAGGCATGGGTTCGATCCCTGGTTGGGGAACAGGGATCCCGCATGCTGTGTGGTGCAGTAAGTAAGTAAAGAAGTAAAATAAACAAATAGCTACCATATAATCCTGCAATCCCACTCCTGGGCATATATTTGGAGAAAACCATAATCTGAAATGATACATGCACCCCAATATTCATTGCAGCACTATTTACAATAGCAAGACATGGAAACAACCTAAGTGTCCATCAAGAGATGAATGGATAAAGAAGATGTGGTGTATATATATATATATATATATATATACACATACATACAATGGAATATTAGCCATAAAAAAGAATGAAATAATGCCACTTGCAGCAACACGGATGGACCTAGAGATTATTATACTAAGTGAAGTAAGTCAGAAAGAGAAAAATACCATATGATATCACTTATATGTGGAATCTAAAATATCACACAGATGAACTTATTTACAAAACAGAAATAGACTCAGATATAGAAAGCAAACTATGGTTACCAACGGGGAGGGAAGGGATAAATTAAGAGTTTGGGATTAAAATATACACACTACTATATATAAAATAGATAACCAACAGGGACCTGCTGTATAGCAGGGATTCCCTGTATAGTACAGGGAATTATACTCAATATCGGTAATAACTTATAATGGAAGAGAATGTAATAAATATATATACACACACATATATATAACTAGATTACTTTGCTGTACATCTGAAACTAGCACAACATTGTAAATCAACTATGTTTCAATAAAAAATTTTTTTAAAAAAATAATCTCAACATCACTAATGATCTGGAAAATGCAAATCAAAACCACAGTGAGTTATTACCTCAAACCTGTTAGAATGGCTATTACCAAAAAGACAAAAAATAGCAAGTGTTGGCAAGGATGTGGATAACAGGGAACACTTGTGCACAGTTGGTGGCAATGTAAACTGGTGCAGCCACTATTAAAAACAGTATGGAGGTTTCTCAAAAAAATAAAAATAGAACTACCATATGATCCAGCAATTCCACTTTTGGGTATTTATCTGAAGAAAATAAAAACACTAACTCAAAAAGATAAACGTATCCCCATATTCACTGCAGCATTATTTCCAATATCCAAAATATGGAAGCAACCTAAGTGTGACCATCAATAGTTGTATGGATAATGAAAATATGAATATATATATATATATGGAATATTATTCAGTTATAAAAAAATTGAAATCTTGCCAGTTGTGACAACATGATGGACCTCGAGGGAATTATGTCAAGTGAAATACTGCATGATCTCTCTTAAGTACTGACTCTAACAACAAGAACAACAAACAAACAAAAAAACGACCTCATAGATACAGAGAATGAAGTGATGGTTGCCAGGGGTAGTTGGAGGAAGAGGTAGCAGAAACGGGTGAAGGGGGTCCAAAGGTAAAGAATTTTTTTTTAATTTGTTTAAGGAACTCAGTCTACCAGTGGTATAAAGTGGACACAAAGACAAATGTTGAAATTCACTAAGTGACATGCAGATTTAATACTGTTGGAATTGAGAAGGGAGTTCATGATGTTATAAATGTACATCCAATTATTCCCAACTGATCCGAGACAATGTCATCATGTACAACTCTCAGGGATTTTACTGGCAAAAAACGTTTAGCATGAATTAGAGTTAGCTATTCCCCCACACCCTTGTTTAACAGGATATGATGAAAGTCTTAGATCAAATTCTGCCTCTCACACCTTTGCTAACCATTATTACAAGCAAGTACAAAACTGTCCATACAACCTGTTTTGTAACTCTGATGAAGTCCTGCTCTTTACCAGTTTGGGTGATTTGATCACACTTTGCATGACAGGTTCACTCATACCAGATGTGATAATATTCCTTTAAATGGACATGAAACAACCAGAAATTGTTAGACCCGAAGTCTGGCCACGGAACTGCTGGGTGTTCAAAATTTGGGAACCACCTCTAAGGGTAAAGCACATAGAACTTACACCCAGTTCACAAAATAATGGGCAGTGTCTGAACATTTTAGCTAATCTATTAATACATACCTTAAATATCTGTAATTTCTCAGTGAGAGTCCATTTCTAACATTCATCATGCTAATTAAAAGCCATTAATTGAATAAAAACCCATTTCTGACATTTGCTGTACTAATTAGCAAAGCATCTGTCTGGTATTAATCAATATATGGATAGTAGATGCACTTGTGATAGCTACCTCTCTAATCACTTAGGAAGGTAGAGTGGGGCTAGATAATGGAGAATAAGGTACAGAATTTCCACTTAGTTATACAGGTTTGGCTTTAGCTTTGTTTTTGTTTTTTAAGGCAGGGGAGTAACAACTAGAACTCGAATTCAGGAAGATTCATTTGACCATCAGATTTGAGGGAAGGGGGGAGGACATGTGAAAAAGATACCGAAAGCAAGTAGGTGAATAATAAAGCCAGAACAGTTGCTGGGCTAAGAATAGAAGTGGAGAAGTGGAAGAAAAGTATAAGAGCTATTTATATGTAGAATATATAAAAATACTGATTCTGCCTACCATGTGTGTAATGTTTGGTCTCTCACATATCACCTTTAATTTTGATAGAAACTATAGAAAATGGATATTATCTTCATTAAGGGTGAAAGTTCAGAGACATTAAATTGACTTCCAAAAGTCACAAACCTAGTAAATGCTAGAATTGGGACTCAGAGCCAGGCAGTGTGCTACACTGAAAAGAGCATGGGAAATGGCAAAGCTCAGGAAGTAGGCGAGCTTGGGGTGAAAGATATACATCCTTTTTTTTGGTGAAAGTGTAAAACTGGGACTACCTCTGAAGTGAGTAATTTAGCAATATACTTTAAATAAGTATCCCCTTTGACTTAGCAAATCCACTTATAGCAATTTATCCCACCTGTATACTCTCACATGTATTTCTAAGCATATGTGTGAGAATATTATTAAGTTCAATATTCTTTGAAATAGCAGTAGGTTTAGGATGAGTTAATAAATCATGGTGCAAATATCCATTTAATATAATAATGTACAGTTGTCTGTTTTTTATATACTGACATCATCAGATCTCCAGGATGTATCAATGAAAAGAGCAAAGTACTGAAGAGGGTGTGTGTGTGTGTGTGTGTGTGTGTGTGTGTATTTGTCATTTGTGTTTAAAAAAAAATACACACACAGCTACATTTTCTGTCTCTTGAAGGATACAAAGAAACTAACAGTGGCTGCCTCTGAGGAAAGGAACTAGATAATTGAACAACAGATTGGGAGGAAGATTTATTTCTCACCAGTCCTTTTGTATGTTTTGAATTATATACATTTTATTACTTATTTTTTTAATTGTTTTAAGAGAAAAAAAGAGTATGGACTCTGGACTCAAGGAGAATTTGTTTTTTCTACTTAACTAGCTATGTGGCCATGTCCAAGTTATTATTTTCTAGTTTATTGTGACCACATTATAGAACATATAAAAAAGAAACCAAAAAGTCTCTTAAGAAGCCAACACTCAAGACACAATCACTATAAAACTCTGATGTAATTCTTCCTAGTCTTTTAAAAAACCTGTACTTCTTTCTGGTTACAAAGTAAACAATTTAACTTTTAAATGTATTACAAAATTTATTGGTCCATGTAAGGTACAGTGATTTATTGATGAAGATTTAGAATAATGAGTAGAAAGTACTTAAATATTTGTTTATTGTTCAATAAGTGCATCGTATTTTCCTGTTCAGGTCCAGGAACTAGCTCTTCTTTATTGACAAATCACCCTTTCTGGCTAATATTATATCCCACCTGGAGAAAAATGTAGCAACTGTGTTATTACTTTAAATACCATAACTCTTGGGAACTTGTTTATATTGAAACAATATAGGTCATCTCACCTATGTGGTCCCCCAGTACCACTTATTTAATGCTGGTTACATTATTGCTCCCTAGGGTGCAGCATCCAGCCACTTCCAGTGACTGTCAGAGAGGGACGCTGTGCTCATTGATGAGGGCAAGTCTTACCCTGAGTATGCAGGTAAAACAAGAACCATCATTCATTTTCCAGTCACGTAAAATTTACCATTCGGAATTTTATAGCATGAAAATAGAACAACAGATTTTCCAACAGTGACTTCTCTTGAGCTCTTTAGGCCAGAATCACTGCATTCCTCGACCAGGTTCTCACTCTCTGTTGACCACACCCCTGCCTTCCACACACTATTGCCAGGAGAGGAGGAGAAGCAAGGGGCCCATGTGCAACATGAGAACGGCAGCCCCATTCAGACAAGAAACGTCTGTCCCTTGTTGCGCATGACTTAAGACCAGCCTGGGAGAGCACAGTGTAGCCACATCAATCCAAGGCAAGACAGGACATAAATTGGAAGGGGCTGTTGGCATTATGGAGCAAAAGTTGCAAAAGCCCTGAGAGCAGGAAGACAGATCATCTTTGAGCATCTTTGTTAAACCACTTTGTTTTGTCTCTGTTACAGTAGTACAGAATTATCACACTCCCATATACAATTGTCCCTCGGTATCCTCAGGGGGATTGTTTCCAGGGTCCCTGTGGATACCAAAATCCTTGGATGTTCAAGTCCCTTATATAGAACAGTGTAGTATTAGCATATAAGCTATGCATATCCTCCCTGATACTTTAAATCATCTCTAGATTACTTATAATACATAATACAATGCAAATACTAAATACATAGTTGTAAATACAATGTAAATGTTATATAAAGAGTTGCCAGCCCATCGCAAATTCAAGTTTTGCTTTTTGGAACTTTCTGGGACTTTTTTTTCCTGAGTTTTTGTGATCCATGGTTGGATGAATCTGTAGATGCAGAACCCAAGTATATGAAGGGCTGACTTTACTTGATATTGAAAATCTTTTTAATTTTCATAAATCCGGTAGGCAAGAAAAATAGTATTTTATTTTTGCTCTAATTTAAACCATCATTATATTAGTGGGGTTGAGCCTATATTTATGTTTCTCAATCATTTGTATTTCTTCTTTAAATTATCTGTTCACGTTCTGTGCCCATTATTTTCTACTAGGGACTTGTTCGTTCTGATTTTTAGGAGATCTATCTATATCTATCTATCTATCTATCTATCTATATCTATATATATATATATAATCTCCATTTTCCCATGATATGTTATAAAAAGTTATAAATAGTTTTCCAATATACCTTTTGATTTTGTTTATGGTGTTTTTACTTGTTCTAGATAAGAACTGTTGGCTTTGTGGGGTTTTTTTTCAATTTTGTTTTAATCAGATTTTTCAATGGGTATTTTATGTCATTTTCAGAAAGGTCTTTCCTACTCTTGGATGATATCAATAATTTATTCATATTTTCTTCATTATGTTTATAGTTTTGCTTTTACATTTAAATTTGCATTTTGTCTATAATTGACTTTGATATAAGAATGAGGGAGGGATTAAGCCCCACCCCTACCCCCCCCAAAAAAAACCCAATCAGTTGTGCCAATACCATATACTAAATAGTCCACCTTTCCTCCATTAGTTTGAAATTCCATCTTTATCATCTATTAAACCCCAATCTGTATTGGGTTACATTGGTCTATTACCATATTTTTTTAAGTTACTAATTCTCGACAAAATATTAGCAAACCGAATCCAACAACACATAAAAAAGACCATACACCATGACCAAGTGGGATTCATCCCAAGTTCACAAGAATGGTTCAACGTATGCAAATCAATGTGATACACCACATAAACAAAAGAAAAGACAAAAACCACATCATCATCTCAGTAGATGCAGAAAAAGCATTTGAAAAAATTCAATATCCATTCATAATAAAAACTCTTACCAAAGTGGGTATAGAGGGAACATATCTCAAGATAATAAAAGCCATTTTTGACAAACCCACAGCCAATACAATACTCAATAGTGAAAAGCTGAAAGTCTTCCTGTTAAAATCTGGAACAAGACAAGGATGCCCACTCTCACCTCTTCTATTCAACACAGTATTGCAAGTCCTAGCCAAGGCACTCAGGTAAGAAAAAGAAATAAAAAGTATCCAAATTGGAAGGGAAGAGGTAAAAGTGTCATTATATGCAGATGACATGATACTATAGATAGAAAACCCTAGAACTGATCAATGAATTCAGCAAGGTAGCAGGATACAAGATTAACATACAGAAATCGGTTGCATTTCTTTACACTAACAATGAAATATCAGAAAGGAATGTAAAAAAACAATCCCTTTTAAAATCACACCCCCCAGGCTTCCCTCGTGGCGCAGTGGTTAGGAATCCGACTGACAATGCAGGGGACAGGGGTTCGAGCCCTGTTCCAGGAGGATCCCACATGCTGCGGAACAGCTAGGCCCGTGTGCCACAAATGCTGAGCCTGCGCTCTGGAGCCCACGAGCCACAGCTGCTGAGGCCTGCGTGCCTGGAGCCTGTGCTCCACAACATGAGGGGCCACCGCAAAGAGAGGCCCGCGCACTGCAAGGAGGAATGGCCCCCGCTCACCGCAACTAGAGAAAGCCCGCACACAGCAATGAAGACCCAACGCAGCCACAAATAAATAAAATAAATTTATATTAAAAAAATTGCACCCCCCAAAAATAAAATACTTAGGAATAAAACTAACCAAAGAGGTGAAACACTTATATACTGAGAACTATAAAACATTAATAAAGGAAACTGAAGATGATTCGAAGAAATGGAAAGATATCCCATGCTCTTGGATTGGAAGAATTAATATTGTTAAAATGGCCATACTGCTCTTTCCACCATCTTTCTGTGCCGCCATAATGGTGTGCATGCATGTCCTGGCTGATGGTCTCAAGAGTATCAACAATGCCAAAAAGAGGCAAACGCCAGGTTGGTTTAGGCCATGCTCCAAAGTCATCGTCAGGTTTCTAACTGTGATGATGAATCACGGTTACATTGGCAAATTTGAAATCATCGATGATCACAGGGCTGGGGAAATTGTTGTGAACCTCACAGACAGGCTAAATAACTGTGGAGTGATCAGCCCCAGATTTGATGTGCAACTCAAAGATCTAGAAAAATGTCAGAATAACGTGCTCCCGTCCCATCAGTTTCTTTTCATTGTACTGACAACCTCAGCTGGCATCATGGACCATAAAGAAGCAAGATGAAAACACACTAGAGGGAAAATACCTGGATCTTTTTCTAGGGATATAATACACACATGCAAATAAAATGCCTCAGAGGATATCCAAAGCAATCTACAGATTTAATGTGATCCCTATCAAATTACCCATATTTTTCACATAAGTGTAATAATAATAATCTGGGAAAATATTATGAACAACCTTATGCTAGTAAATTCAACAACTTAGATAAAATGGGCAAATTTCTTGAAAGACACAGATTACCCAAGCTTACCAAGGAAGAAATATATAACCTGAAGAGCCTATCTATTAAAGAAATTGAATGCGTAGTTTAAAACATTCCCACAAAGAAAACTGCAGGCCCATAGGGCAGCACAGGTGAATTCCACTAAACATTTACAAATTCTTCATGAACTCTTTCAAAAAATTAAAAAGGTGAGAATACTTCCCAACTCATTCTATGATTACAGAATTACCCTGACACCAAAACCAGACAAAGATATTACAGAGAAATGGCAGACCAATATTCCTATGTTATAAACATAGATATCAAAAATCCTAAACAAAATTTTAGCAAATTGAATCCAAAATTTATAAAAAGGGTAATACATTTGACCAAGTGAAGTTTATCCCAAGAATGCAAATTGTTTTGACACTTGAAAATCCATCAGTGTAATTCATCATATTAACAAACTAAAGAATATTCATCTATAAATATATAAATAAATATGTAAATTATTTCTGATTATGTCAATAGATGTAGAAAATCATTTGAGAAAATCCAACATCCATTCCTGACAAAAACTCTCAGAAAAGTAGGAATAGAAGGAAAATTCTTCAATGCATTAAAGGGCATTTACTTAAAATCTTACAACTAG
Source organism: Hyperoodon ampullatus (assembly GCF_949752795.1). Classification (NCBI taxonomy): domain Eukaryota; kingdom Metazoa; phylum Chordata; class Mammalia; order Artiodactyla; family Ziphiidae; genus Hyperoodon; species Hyperoodon ampullatus. The sequence continues at coordinate 78,246,753 of NC_136919.1, forward strand.
CATCATACTAAATTGTGAAAAACTGAATCAATTTTCCCCTAAGATCAGGAAGAAGACAAGGATGCCAAACCTCAACATTAAAGATTCTAGCCAGTGCAATAAGATCAAGAGATAAGAAATAAAAACCCCTATATTGGAAAGGGAAGAAGTAAAACTGCCTTTTTTTCACAAATGTCATGCTCCCCTATGTAGAAAATCTGAGGAAATCTATAAAAACTCTACTAGAGCCCATAAGTGAGTTAAGTGAATTTACAGGATACAAGATCACTATATAAGAATTACATTTCTGGTTCAAGATGGTGACATAGAAAGATCCTGAACTCACCTCTCACAGACCCACCGAGTCTACAGCTACATATGAACAACTTCCTCTGGAAAAAACTTAAAATGTTGGCTGAGCATGGACTACACTGGGCAAATGAGAAGAAAATGACATTAAAATGGGTAGGAGGCTTCCCTGGTGGCACAGTGGTTAATAATCTGCCCGCCAACGCAGGGGACACAGGTTCGAGCCCTGGTCCAGGAAGATCCCACATGCTGCAGGGCAACTAAGCCCATGCGCCACAACTACTGAACCTGCACTCTAGAGCCTGCGAGCCACAACTACTGAGTCCATGCACCTGGAGCCTGTGCTCCGCAACAAGAGAAGCCACCGCAATGAGAAGGCCACGCACCACAATGAAGAGCAGCCCCCACTCGCTGCAACTAGAGAAAGCCCACACGCAGCAACAAAGACCCAACGTAGCCCAAAATAAAATAAATAAAATTTTTAAAAAAGGGGGTAGGAATGGCTGGGACACAATCTTGCTACACATACCACTGTTGGTACAGTGACCCCAAATCAGGAGGGAACTCAAAACCCAGAGCTTCTCCCTGAGGATTGAAGGGTATCAATCGCACATCAAGCACTCCAACTGTTAATACTTGCACCTGAGAGATGAACCCCCAAATACCTAGCTTTGAAAACCAACCAGGCTCACATCCACAAGATCCACAAAACTGTAGCAATCTGAGAAATGGCTCTAGAAGGGCTTGCACACTTAGACTCACCCTCCCCAGGGCTCAGCTGAGGCAGCAGATTGCATTTAGACTTTGAGTGAAAGAGGTTCGTTTTCATATATTAAAGCATTGGCCTGGGGGGCAGGCATCTATTTTTACACACACATCTAAGAGCTGTTGGAACACTCTCCAGAAACAGAGACCGGTGGGTGCCATCTATGTGCTGTCACTCTGCCTTGCTTAGCCAACAGACGCCCTCTTTTTCTTTCTCTTTTATTCTTATAGGCCTCATTTTTATGCTCCCCCTCTTCCTCACTACAGCCAGTGGGCACCATCTTCATGCTCTTAATTCTGCTGTGATCTAGAGCACCAGTATCTCCCAGAAGGGAGCTTTTACATGTGTCTGATGCCCTGAGTTTTGCAGCTACTGCCTAGGGGATGCCCCTCGATTGCCTGACTCTAGAGGCCAGGAGAGCATGCATTTCTAGGTCCCCTGGGGCTGTAGCAATCAGAGAGACAGTTTTTTGGCAGGCTACCACGCCCAGGGCACTGCACAGACAGCAGACTCAAAACACCCTCCCAGTCATTCTGTGAGAGAAGCCTATTTGCTGGTCCAGGAGCTTTGTCCTAAGACATAGGCTTCTGGTTTGATACACAGCTAATGGCCTAAGGAAGCGGTCTCAGGGAACAGAGGCTGGTGGGCACAATCTTTGTGCTCTCCCTCTGCCTCACCAGCTCTCCAGTATCTCCCAGAGAGGAGCTTATACCCTTATCTGGCACCCTAATTTTTGTAGCTGCTGCCAAGGGACACTTCCACATGATCTGGCTCTGGCCAGTAGAACTATAACCAAAGAAAAAGAGTTCTTAAATAGCTAACATTCCCAGGGCACAGCAAGAGCAAGAGACCCAGGAGCTCAATCTCTCTGCGAAAGAGGCCTATTAACTAATCATCACATCACAGATGCAGCCTGAGGGGCAAGTTTCTAATTAAACACACATCTAAGGGCTGACTGTAATCTTTTCCACAGACCTCAGAAGGGTGGGGCTCTGCCATCCTCCGGAACACCATCCTCCTCTCCCAGAGGGGAGCTCTCACATGTGTCAGGTGCCCTGGCTTTTACATCTGGTGCTCTGGGTTTTGCAGCTACCAACCAGGGGACGTACCTTGACTGCCTCTGCTCTGGTGGCCAGAGGGTCTTGTGTTCCTGGGTCCCAAGGGACTCTAAGAATTGGAGAGGTAGTTCTTGGCAGGCTACCAAATCCAGGACACTGCGCAGACAGCAGACTGAAACACACCCATGGTCATTCTGTGAAAGAGGCCTAACTGAATCTCCTGGAGCTTTGGCCTGAGGGGCAGCTTCAGGTTTGGCACACATCTAGGGGTCTATGGAGCTGATCTCAGGGAGCACAGGCCAGTGGATGCCATCCTTGTACTTTCCCTCTTTCTCACTAAGGCTCAGTGGTACGTCCCAGAAAAGAGCTTATATTCTTGTCTGGAGCCCTGATTTGTATGACTTCTGCCGAGGGGACACCGCCAGATCACCTGGCTCTGGTGGCTGGTGGGGCTTATGCCTGTGGTCCCACAGGACTGTAGATATTTGCATACTTTAAAATCTGCTGTCTGGGGGTTTGGCTTCCAATCTGTCTGAATCTAAGTGCTGACTGAGAGACTCCCCTTTTGGGACATGTACAGGTCTTGGCACACCTTAAACTACTGGGAGCTGTTAAAGGTATAATAGGTGCTTGGACAATCACAGAGGTTTGAGAGACAACCAGAGGCTAGGGCAGGGTTGAACAAGATTCATCTTCTGCACAAGGCCACTCCTTTTACACTGAGAGAAGTGGTTGTTTTATCTACTGCAAGAAACCAACAGAGGGAGTCAAGAAAATGAAGAAACAGATGAATATGTTCCAAACAAAAGAATAAGATAAAAGCTCAGGAAAAAAAAAAAAACAAACCCCAAAATCTTAACAGAATGAAGATAAGTAATTTACCTGAGAAAGTGTTCAAAGTAATGGTTATAAGGATGCTCACTGAACAGGGGAGTAAAATAAATGAACACAGTGAGAAATACAACAAAGAGAGAGAAAATATAACAAAGTACCAAACAAAAGTTATAGAGCTGAAGAATAACTGACCTGAAAATTACACTACAGGGTTCAAAAGGAGACTAAACAAAGTAGAAAAAAGGAACAGTTAACTTGTTGACAAGGTACTAAAATTCACTCAATCAGAGCAGCAAAAGGAAAAAATAAATATAAAAAAGAAGATAGCTTAAGGGACTTATGGGAAACCATCAGATGGGCTAACATTCATAACATTAATGGGCTAACATTATAGGGCTCCCAAAAGGAAAAGAGAAAAAGGGGCAGAAAAATTATTTGAAGAAATAATGGCTGAAAAGGTCCCTAAACTGGGTAAGGAAAGAGCATCCAGATCCAGGAAGCCCAGGATCCAAGTTCCAAATAAGAGGAACCCAGAGATCCACACCAAGACACATTTTCTTAAAATGTCAAAAGTTAAAGACAAGGAGAGAATCTTAGAAGCAATAAGAGAAAAACAACTTATTACATACAAGAGAATTCTCATAAGACTATCAGCAGATTTTTCAGCAGAAATTTTGTAGGCCAGAAGGGAAAAGCACTATATATTCAAAGTGCTGAAAGAAAACAAACAAACTACAACAACAACAAAAACTTCCAACCAAGAATATTCTACCTGACAAAGTTATCAATCAGAAGTGAAGGAGAGATAAAGAGTTTTCCAGACAGGCAAAAACTGAAGGAGTTTGTCACCACTAAACCGGTCTTTCAAGAAATGTTAATGGGACTTCTTTAAGCTGAAAAGAAAAGGTATTAATTAGAAACAAGAAAACATATGAAAGAATAAATCTCACTGGAAATGTAAACATAGAAAAGGTAGTGGATTAATGACTTTTAAAGCTAGTATGAAGGTTGAAAGACAAAAGTGGTAAAAATAACTATGATTACAATAATTAGTTAACTAACACACAAGATAAGATATAAATGTAATATCAAAATCATGAAAGTTGGATGGAATAGAGTAACTGTGTAGAGCTTTAAAATGAGATCAATCTTAAGTTGTTATTGACTTAAATAAGATTCTTATTATATGTAAGCCTCATGGTAACACAAAGCAAAATCTTATAGTAGATATACAAAAGATAAAGAGAAAGGAATTTAAGTATACCAGAAGGGTATCAAACCACAAAGGGAAAGAGGAAGAGAAGATGGGAACAAGAGGAACTACGAAACAACCAGGAAAACAATGAACAAATGGCAGTAAGTCCCTACCTATAAATAATTACTTTAAATGTAAATGAACTAAATCCTACAATCAAAAGAAAAGAGTGGCTAAATGGATTAAAAAAAAAAAACAAGTCACACCTATAGGCTGCCTACAAGAGACTCACTTCCAATGTAAGGACACACAGAGACTGAAAGTGAATCTATGGAAAAAGATATTCCATGCAAATAAAAACAAAAAAAGCTGGGGTAGCTATACTTACATTAGACAAAACAGACTTTAAAACAAAGACTGTAATAAGAGACAAAGGAGGGCATAATGATAAAAGGGTCAATCCAACTAGGGATATAACATTTGTAAATATGCGTCCAACACAGGAGCACCTAAATGTAAAAAGCAAATATTAAAGACCTAAAAGGAGAAATAGACAGCAATACAATAGTAGTAGGGGGCTTTAATACCCCACTTATATCAACGGATAGATTGTCTAGGCAGAAAATCAATGAAGAAAGCATGGCCTTAAATAACATATTAGACTAGGTGAACTTAACAGATATATACAGAACATTCCACCCCAAAGCAACAGAATATGCATTCTTCAAGTGCACATAGAACACTTTCCAGGATAGATCAAGTGTTAGGCCACTAAACAAGTCTTGATAAACACAAGAGGGCTAAAACTATATTGAGCATCTTTTCTGACCACAGTAGTATGAAACTAGAAATCAGTTACATGGAAAAAACTGGAAAATCCAAAAATATGTGGAGATTAAACAAGACGTTACTGAACAACCAATGTGTTGTTCAAGAAGAAATCAAAGGGACTTTCCTGGTGGTACAGTGGTTAAGAATCCACCTGCCAATGCAAGGGACACGGGTCTGATCCCTGGTCCAGGAAGATCCCACATGCTGCGGAGCAACTAAGCCTGTGCACCACAACTACTGAGCCTGCACTCTAGAGCCTGCGAGCCACAACTACTGAGCCCACATGCTGCAACTACTGAAGCTCACGTGCCTAGAGCCCATGGTCTGCAACAAGAGAAGCCACTGCAATGAGAAGACTGCACACCACAACAAAGAGTAGCCCCCACTCGCTGCAACCAGAAAAAGCCCACATGCAGCAATGAAGCTTCAATGCAGCCAAAAATAAACAAATAAATTTATTTAAAAAAGAAGAAATCAAATAAGATTTGTTTCTTGAGACAAACAAAAATGGAAATACAACATAGCCAAGTTTATGGGTTGCTGTGAAAGCATTTAAAGGGGGATGTTCATACCATATGATCCCACTTGTATGTGGAATCCAATGCAAACAAAACAAAAACACAAAAAACAACTAACCTAATAGATACAGAGAATAAATTGGTGGCTGCCAGAGCTGGGGGGTTGGGAAGTGAGAAAAATGGATGAAGGGAGTCAAAAAGGTGCAAACTTCCAGTTATGAAATAAGTTATAAGGATATAATGTACAGTACAGTGAATAGTCAACAATACTGTATTGATTATTTGAAAGTTGCTAAGAGAGTGGATCTCTTGAAAGTTATCACAAGATAAGAAAATTGTTTTTAACTATGTAAGGTGACAGATGTTATCTAGATTTACTGTAGTGATTATTTCACAATGTATACCAATATGGAATCATTATGTTGTACACCTGAAACTAACATATTATATGTCAGTTATAGCTCAATTAATTTTTTATAAAAAGAACTCGTTGTATTTCCATATTTTAGAAATGAATCAGAAATTGAAAATTTAAAATATGGTTTAAAATGTCATCAAAACCCAGAATTCTTAGGAATAAATCTAACAAAAAATGTGAAAGATATACACTGAAAACTACAAAACATTGCTGAGAGAAATTAAAGATCTAAATAAATGGAGAAATACATATTGTTCAGAAGTTGGAAACTCAGTATTGTTATTATTTTTCCAAATTGACCTCTAGATTCTGCACAAGCTCAATCAAAACCTAGCAGACATTTTTATAGAAACTGACAAGGTGATTCTAAAATTCATATAGAAATTATAAAGACTGAGAATTCTCAAAGCAACTTTGAAAAAAAAAAAAAAGGTTTGATGGCTAACACCAGAGGATTTCAATAATTATTATAAATGTAAAGTAATCAAGACAGTGTGCTATGGGGATAAAAACAGACAAATAAATCAATGGAACAGAATAAAGAGTCTATAAATAGACACACATACATACAAACAACTAATTTTCAACAAAATTGCCATGACAATTTAGTGGAGAAATGATAGCCTTTCATCTGGAACAACTGAACAGTCCTATTAAAAAAACAAAGCAAATAAACCAAAAAAACAAAAAAACCCCCACTTTGATCCATATTTTGCAATATACAAAAAATTAACTCAAAATGATCACAGACTTAAATATAAGATCCCAAACCATAAAACTTCTAGAAGAAAATGGGAAAACTTTTGTGATGTTAGGTTAGGCAAATATTTCTGAGATATGAGACCAGAACACAATTTATAAAATATCAAATTTTTCAATTAGACTTCATCAAAGTTTAAAACGTTTGCTCACGGAAAGGACTGGTAAAAGAAAAAATAAAAATACATCAAAAAAAAAATAATACAGATTCTTTTCAGTTGCACATGGAACATTCTCCTGAATTGACCACATACAGGCACAAAACAAGCCTCAACAAATTTAAGACTACAGAAATTATTTCAAGCACCTTTTCTGACCACAACAGCATAAAACTAGAAATTAACCACAGAAAAGGCAATGAGAAAAAAACCGATTACATGGAGACTAAACAATATGCTACTAAAAAAAACCAATGGGTCAATGATGAAATCAAAGAGGAAATTAAAAAATACCTTGAGACAAATGACAATGAAAACACAACCAGGGACTTCCCTGGTGGCACAGTGGTTAAGAATCCGCCTGCCAGTGCAGGGGACATAGGTTCGAGCCCTGGACCAGGAAGATCCCACATGCTGTGGAGCAATGAAGCCTGTGCGCCACAACTACTGAGCCTGCACTCTAGAGCCCGCAAGCCACAACTACTGAGCCTGCGTGCCACAACTACTGAAGCCCATGTGCCTAGACCCCCTGCTCTGCAACGAGAAGTCACCACAATGAGAAACCCACGCACCACAATGAAGAGTAGCCCACACTCACCGCAACTAGAGAAAGCCCGTGCACAGCAACAAAGACCTGATGCAGCCAAAGATAAATTTTAGAAATAAAAATAAATAAATTAAAAAAAAAGAAAACACAACCATACCACAAGTATGGGATGCAGCAAAAGCAGTTCTTAGAGGGAAGTTCAGAGTGATACATGCCTTCCTCAAAAAATAGAAAAATCTCAAATAAACAACCTAACCTCCACATAAAAGAATTAGAAAAAGAAGAACAAACAAAACCAAAAGTCAGCAGAAGGAAGGAAATAATAAAGATCAGAGAGGAAATAAATAAAATAGAGATTAAAAACAATATAAAAAAATTAGTAAAACCAAGAGCTGGTCCTTTGAAAGGGTAAACGAAATTGACAAGTCTCCGGCCAGGCTCACCAAGAAGAAAAGAGAGAGAATCCAAGTAAATAAATTAAGAAACAAAAAGGAGAAATCTCAACCAATACTGCAGAAATACAAAAATACCATAAGAGAATACTATGAACAATTACGTGCCAATACATTCCATAACCTAGAACAAATGAACAAGTTTCTATATAGAAACATATAACCCACCAAAATTGAATCAAGAAGAAATCGATAATTTGAACAGACCAATCACTAGAAGTGAAATAGAATCTGTAATTTAAAAAAGAAAAATCTCCCTACAAACAAAAGTCCAGGACCAAGGGGCTTCACAGGTTAATTCTACCAAACATACAAAGAAGAAATTTTACCCATCCTTCTCAAACTCTTCCACAAGAACGAAGAGGTGGGAACACTCCCAAAGACATTCTATGAAGTCACCATCACGCTGATACCAAAACCAGACAAAGACACCATGAAAAAAGAAAATTACAGACCTATACCTTTGATGAATATAGATGCAAAAATTCTCAGCAAAATATTAACAAGCTGAATCCAACAACACATAAAATAGATCATACACCACGACCAAGCTGGATTCATGCCAGGGTCACAAGGGTGGCTCAACATATGCAAATCAATCAATGTGATATACCACATCAACAAAAGAAAAGACAAAAACCACACCATCATCTCAGTAGATGAAGAAAAAGCATTTGAAAAAATTCAATATCCATTCATGATAAAAAACTCTTACCAAAGTGGGTATAGAGGGAACATATCTCAACATAATAAAAGCCATTTATGACAAACCCACAGCCAATATAATACTCAGTGGTGAAAAGCTGAAAGCCTTCCTGTTAAATCTAGAACAAGACAAGGATGCCCACTCTCACCTCTTCTATTCAACACAGTATTGAAGTCCTAGCCAAGGCACTCAGAAAAGAAAAAGAAATAAAAGGTATCCAGATTGGAAGGGAAGAGGTAAAAGTATCATTATATGCAGATGACATGATACTATAGATAGAAAACCATAAAGACTCCATACAAAAACTACTAGGACTGATAAACAAATTCAGCACTGGAGCAGGATACAAGATTAACATACAGAAATTCATTGCATTTCTTTACACTAACAGTGAAATATCAGAATGGGAGTGTAAAAAACAATCCCTTTTAAAATCTAACCAAAAACAAACAAAAACTTAGGAATAAACCTGACCACAGAGATGAAAGACTTATATGCTGAGAACTATAAAACATTAATAAAGGAAATTGAAGATGATTCAAAAAAATGGAAAGACATCCCATGCTCTTGGATTGGAAGAGTTAATACTGTGAAAATGACCATACTAACCAAAGCAATCTACAGATTTAATGTGATCCCTATCAAATTACCCATGACATTTTTAACACAAATAGAATAAATAATCCTAAAATTTATATGGAACCATAAAAGACCCAGAATTGCCAAAGCAATCCTGGGGAGAAAGAACAAAGCAGGAGGCATAACCCTCCAAGGCTTCAGACAATACTACAAAGCTACAGTAATGAAAACAGTGTGGTATTGACAAAAAACATTGGTCAATGGAACAGAATAGAGAGCCCAGAAATAAACCCACACACCTATGGTTAATTAATCTTTGACAAAGGAGGCAAGAATATACAATGGGAAAAAGTCTCTTCAGCAAGTGGTGTTGGGAAAGTCGGACAGCTGCAAGTAAATCAATGAAGTTAGGACACACCCTTACACCACACACAAAAATAAACTCAAAATGGCTTAAAGACTTAAACATAAAACATGATATAAAACTCCTAGAAAGGAACATAGGCAAAACATTCTCTGACATAAATCGTACCAACTTTTTTTTAAGTCCATCTCCCAAGGCGATAGAAATAAAAACAAAAATAAACAAATGGGGCCTAATCAAACTTACAAGTTTTTGCACAGTAAAGGAAACCATCAACAAAACAAAAAGACAATCTACAGAATGGGAGAAAATATTTGCAAATGACACAACTGACAAGGACTTACTTTCCAAAATATACAAACAGCTCATACAGCTCAACAACAAAAAAGCCAACAACCCAATCCAAAAATGGACAGCAGATCTAAATAGACATTTCTCCAAAGAAGACATACAGATGGCCAATAGGCACATGAAAAGATGCTCGACATCACTAATTATTAGAGAAATGCAAATCAAAACTACAATGAGGTATCACCTCACACCAGCCAGAATGGCCATCATCAAAAAGTCTACAAACAACAAATGCTGGAGAGGGTGTGGAGAAAAGGGAACCCTCTTGCACTGTTGGTGGGAATGTAAACTGGTACAGCCACTAAGGAAAACAGTATGGAGGTTCCTTAAAAACCTAAAAATAGAATTACCATATGATCCAGCAATCCCACTCCTGGGCATATATCCAGACAAAACTATAATTTGAAAAGATACATGTACCCCTATGTTCATAGCAGCACTATTCACAATAGTCAAGACATGGAAACAACCTTAATGTTCATCAACAGATGAAGGGATAAAGAAGATGTGGTACATACATACAATGGAATACTACTCAGCCATAAAAAAGAATGAAATAATGCCATTTGTAGCAACATGGATGGAACTAGAGATTATCATACTAAGTGAAGTAAGTCAAAAAGAGAAAGACAAATACCATATGGTATCATTTATATGTGGAATATAAAATATGGCCCGAATCTAAAATATGGCCCAAATGAACATATCTACAAAACAGAAACAGACTCACAGACAGAGAGAGCAGACTTGTGGTTGCCAAGGGGGGTGGGGTGGGGGAAGGATGGAGTGAGAGTTTGTGGTTAGCAGGTGTAAACTATTATACATAGAATGGATAAACAACAAGGTCCTACTGTATAGCACAGGGAACTATATTCAATATCTGTGATAAACCATAATGGAAAATCATATAAAGAAGAATGTGTGTGTATATACACATATATATGACAATTACTTTGCTGTACAGCAGAAATTAACATTGTAAATCAACTGTACTTCAATTAAAAAATTAAAAACCATCTGACATTTGCAAAAAAAGAAAAAGAAAAAAGACAAGTCACGAACTGGACAAAATAATTTCAGGGCATATATCTGATAAAGGGCTTATATCCAGACTATATGAAGTACTTCCAAATTAGAAAATAACCTAATTTTTTAAATGGGCATAAAGTTTCAACAGAAAATTCACTAAAGAAGATATGCAAGCAAATAAGCACATTATGAAGTGCTCAACATGATTAGTCACTAGGGAAATGCAAATTAAAATCATAACTGGATACAACTACACACTCACTGAAATGGTTAAAATCAAACAGATATATGCAAGGGTCAATAAAGACACAGAGGAACTGAAACTCTCCTACAAGTGTTGGGAAAGTAGAATGACATAGCCACTTTGGAAAACAATTTGCCAGTTTCTTAAAAAGTTATACATACACATACCATATGATACAGTTATTCTACTCCTAAGTATTTCAAGAGAATTGAAAGCACATGTCCATGAAAAGATTTTTACATAAATGTTTATAGAAGCTGTCTTTGTAATAGCCAAGTGCCCATCAATAGATGAAAGGATAAGCAGTAAGCAATGGTATATCCATGCAATGGAATATTACAAGGATAAAGCTCGAAATAATTATGCTGAGAAGGTGAAGCCATAGTCACCACCCCAAAATAAACAGAACTGTATTATTTCATTTATATAAAATTCTTGGAAATAAAAACAAATTTCTAGTGTTAGAAAACAATCAGTGGTTGCCTGGGTATGTGGCAGAGGTGAGTAGAAAGGAATGGGATGGAGCAATTATAAACAGGCGTGAGAAACTTTTGAGGCTGATAGATAAGTTTATCTTGATTGTGATAGTTTTCATGAGGGGTATACGTATGTCAAAATAAATTGTGCACTTTAAATACATGCAGTTTCTTGTATGTCAATCCTAACTCACCAAAGCTATTAAAATCATTGATTTGAAAAAATATTGAGAACTTAAAAAAAATCCATCTGACAGACTGGGGGATAAAGAGACTTGGATAATAAAGAGACTTTCATTCCAGAGCAAATCATAGCATGAATGTTAATTCTTGCAAAGTCTTGCCCACTTGTTTATGTTTGTTGGTTGTTTTGCCTTATCTATTGTTGATACTAATTCCTTGGAGTCTCCAAAAGAGGGTTTTGATATAGAATAAGGAAAAATTCTCTCCTTTAAAATTAAAAATGACCCATTTGTCCTCATTATAGAGGGAGGAGAAGAGTTTCTCGGCTGATTATAACCCAAACTTGTTATGAACTGTGGAATTAAAGAAACCTCAGCTAAAGCTGGAGTTGGGAAAAGCCTGTAGGGGGAGCTGTCATGGGTGCCATGCACCATCAATTACTCCAAACAGGAAGAAAGCTACGGATACAAACTCTGACAGGAAAGTGTTACCTATATTACTATTCAGCCGAAGAAAACTCTGCCCTTGGACAGTCCAGTCAATCAGAAACTGTAGCAACCCAACCAATGGGAAGCCTTCATACTTTGGACTCCCAACTTCCTCCAAGGGATTCTTTATTACAGCTGCTCCAACTCTCCCCTTTTTCCTATAAAAGCAAGTTCCCCTTCCTTGTTTCTGGATTTGCCTCTTATCCACCATAGTTCGCATATTCTGAATCCAATTCCTCTGGCTGCCCCTGAATAAACTATTTTGCTGGTAAAACAGCTATCATATTATTAAAATTGACAGAAGTTATAGCCAAAGTCTAGTCTTAAAAATCATTACTGAGTACAAGGGAAGTAGACTGCCCAGCTTGATAAATTGATTACCATTGTGTCTTCTGAGGGAGATTAGAATATAAAAGAAGAAATAGACCTAATGTGGAAATATAAAACTACTCTGTATAAACCTGGATTCGTTTTACAGAAAGAACTAGGAAGACTTTGGAACCCACAGAGCTCAGGTGGAGAGATTCTGTTCATTATCTGTCCTCTTGCCTCAGCTATAGCTTCCAAATGGAGGGAAAGTCTTTATAGAGAGGCTGCGTTACCATGGAGTACAGTTTTCTGTTGGATTTGGGTCTAAGGAGAACACAAGGGAGGAGTATAGAGAGATGGCTGACTTATGTCTCAGTGAGAATTATGAAAAGCAGGTGAACAAGAGGACAGGACACCAACGCTTGTTTTCTTGCTTGGACTTTGCCATTTGACTGTTCTTTATAGTATTCTGGAACTGTAGTATACAGTTACTGTTTTCATCTTGTGATATTCTCATCACATTCTTTCTGCTGCTCAGTTCCACACACTCTGGCTCTTCAGAAACTGAATGTTAACGAATTTAAAGTGAGGATACTGAATGAAGCAACCTGTGAGATGCATGGAATATTAAAAACTTAATAACTGGGACCAGGATTGGTTGCTATTGGCATAAATTTTGTATGTATACCCAAATAATAATGCCACCCTTTGAGACTGTCTTGGAACAGTCATTTGAAGTTAAGAGAGACACCCCCGCCTAAATCAACAAAAAACAACAAGAACATGGAAATGAGGAACTGTTTGGATAAATGCATTCTTTCCACTTACTATGCCCCAAACTCAACTTTAAAAAACAGTTAAAAGATTATGGCCATTAAAACCTGCCTTAGTTAGAACATTATCAAGAAACATTTAAAGAATACTTCATTTCTAATACTGTCTTATTGGTAAAGTACCTTTAATTTTGCCAAAGCAATTTCATATCTCTTTCTCCCAGGTTTTAATTATAAAAGCTATCTTAACACTTTACACATTTACATACAATTTCCTCCATCACCTAGCCAAGAAATTTTCCACAAACATTGCATTTTTAACACAATATACATATGGCCATTATTTTTCCCTTTTTTTTTTTTAATTCTCAAATGTATTTTACATCCTGGTTCCTTTCTTCTGACTCATACTCATTTAGAGACTTTCACATTTCTATTCTTTCTAAGACCCATTGTTCTTCCTCTCCTCTCTCACTTGAAAAATATCCATTAACGAGTAGCAAAGAAAAGCATCTTGGTATAGGACAGCCTGGAGGCTTTGGAGCCATGAAGACCTGTACTTGGAAGCTGGCTCCGATGCCTACATTGGACCAGTGACAGAACACCTCTGTTTCTATTTCAGCATCTGTAAAGTGGAGAGAGTAATGGTATCCACCTCACAGGGTTGTTATGGGGATTAAATGAGATGATGCGCGCTCCAAAACAGAGCCACCCTCACTCCTCCCTTTTTGCCAAGTACTCTCAGAACCTTTTTATATTAATAAGTTAATACCAGCACTGGTTGAACTCCACACCCTGTGCTCAGTAGATTATATATACTATCTTATTTAATCTTTACAACCACTATATAAGTCCTGGTATCATCTCCAGCTTGCAGAGGAGGTATCTAAGGCTTAAAAAAAAATCAAGTCACTTGTTTACTTAAAGTTACACAGTGGGTAAGTGGCAGGACTGAGACTTGAACATCCCCCGTCTTGTTCCAGAGCCCGAGCCCTGGTCTACTGACTGCCTTCTTGCTGAATTTCTGTATCTGACTGACCTCCATATCCTGCTTTTGGAGAGATCATATTTTCCTTCTTGTTCTTTTTTAGATATATTTTCTAACTTTGGTTTTATATTGGTTTTATCACCTCAAATATTTTGCCAAGCCAAAATGGATATCAACAAATTTAATACTGAAATTAAAATTTTTTTTTTGGTACAAAACCTGTCCCATGAGTTCCCATCTTTAACTTTGAATTCTGTAGCCACTTTCTGACATTGTAGCAATCTTGCCTGCAAACCCATTGACTCCTTAAATCATCTTTGAGATTGCCTGGCATTTTTAATTTCGTGTATCATCCTTCCCATGCTCTTTTCACACTGTCTTTGTCCGTTGGGTATCTTTTTCTCTCCAGAGCTGTACTCCCTCCTTACCAATCTTAAAACGTAGGCAGTAGAAATTCAGAATTTTCTCTCCCATTCTATCTTTTTCACATGGAAATGGAATAATGATAAATTATTCTAAATTCATTGGACCTTGTGCAATAGAGCCTGAGTTGTTGATATTTGACTTCTGAGGCTAAGCCTCTTCCTCCTGTGCCCCACATCTGGGCAAGTTGACAAGAGAGCTCAGGTGCCCCCTCCTTCGATGCCAGCAGGTGGTTCAAACCTCACAAGCCCCTACCCACCTGCAGAAAGCTTCACCCTGACCTCAGCCCCTAACCACGATAAAACCCACACCACTCTCCTCTCTTTGCTCTCAAGCCATTTTGAATAAACTTGGGGCCTCCTCTGCTCTCTCCAGAAAGTCTTGTTATATGAATAATAAACCTTTCCATACCTCTTGGTGTGGTGGAGGCATCATTAATCTTGACGTCTGAACCAAATTTGGGGCAGAGGGTCCATTCTGTTCCTGCAGAGTCTCCACAGCACCCTGTACTGAAGGAAGCCTTGGTTCTTCTTCCTCTCATGAATCGCCTTCTGAGTTTGCTACCTTATAATATTTGGTACCCAGAAATTGCTCGACTGCCTCACTGCTGTTCTAATGCTGACTCTTAAATCTCCCTTGAGCTCAGTCTATCTCCTGATTTTTTTCCCCTTGTTTTCTTAGTGTAGACCAAAAATTCTCACCAACCCATTCCTTATTTTGTACTTCTTTATTATTAATATTATTCCCCCTTTCTTCTGTGTTTATGCTTTTCTACTTTGGGTTGCCTCTTGCTCCAGTTTCTGTAGTGTACTCTTTAGTCACTTCCCACAAGTATTATCGAATGCCAGACATGATCATACAGAAGCAGACAGATTTACTGGGAAATGAGTATTTCCAGTCATGGTTTCACAATTTTTCAACCAGCAATGACTCTTCTACCTTAACAAACAATGGTTATATATGTAGAGTGAAGGTTACAGATACTGCCTATAATTATTGGAAAGTTATACTTTAAAAGTCATTTATTTTCAATTGGAAAGGTAATATATGTATATGGTACACATATAGTAGACAAGGAAGGCTCCCTCTTACCTCAGAGTTCCCTCCCCTTCCCCAGAGGCAATCACTGTAACAGTTTATTAGGTATACTTCCAGAAGATTGCACAGCAAACATTTTATATGTACATATATGTGTGTGCATATATGTGTATATGTGTATATGTACATGTGTATATATGTACGTATACACACAAGTATATTTTTAAATTATACTTTTATATATACTTATAGATACACTTAAAAAAACCTCACAAATAGAAATATGTGATACTAATGTAGACATGAGAATCAGAGAGCTTGTCTATCTTAAATTCTGTGTCCCCATTGCTCAGACCCTATCTGGCATTTAGAAGGTACTCAATAAATAGTTTTTGAATGAATGAATAATGCTATTCACAACATCTATCCTGAGAAGTGTCCCATATCACACATACGTTCTACCTCATTCTTTTTAACAGCAAATTTTATTCCATTATCTAAATTTGTCATAATGTATTTAATTGAGCCTGTGTGATGGATATTTAGGTTCTTTCCAACCTTTTCTTCATAGCAGATTAAATTTATGACAGATAATCTCTCCAATGCTTCTCACATGTTGCTTTTACACTCTGATGCTTATAAAATTTTTTCAGGAATATGCCATAAAAAACTGATCATCCTATTAGAGGTTTGGGGTTTTCTGTTTTGAAGAAAACCTGCTTAAACATGAGAGAAATACCCAATAGAAAATGTGGAACGTGCTGACGAACAGGCAAAGTGGCATCCCTGACTGAAAAAAATTTTAAGTAGTTTAGAACAAAGCAGTTGCTTAAAAATTTTTAAATTGTAAAATCTCTCTGGAATGAACAGATGTTATCTATCTGTGAATTGACTGTAGGAGACAGTGTTGTTTGTTTACCAGTTTGCTCTTGGACAAGTTACTAGGAATTAGAGATTAATAATTGTAAACAATGAAAGTATTGCTTACATAGCAGAGTAGGTATAAGCAATTTAAAACAACTCAAATATATCAGATTGAGAGGAACAAAAAAGTCTGGGGGGGAATCCCTGATACATTAAAATTACCACCTGGGTCCCTGACTTCCTCTCATTCTGGAAAAAACAGACCCCAAAAGAACCGTTGGTCAATGTAACACTGCAATGCTGTTCGATTTATAATAGATAAACTAAGTAACACAGTCTAAAAAAAATGTGAAATATACCTGGAAGATGCAAAATGGAGAATCTCACCAATGTGCCCTCCGAAGAAGGAACCTTATGAACTGAGAGATTGATTTCCCATAAATGCCTGATTCACAGAACGGATATGTATCTCCTAACCAATGAACATCCGCCAAGAATCTCTCTCCATCCTCAGGGCAATGAACTCACTGCTTGGACTCTGGCTGGATGCCCCCTCTTTGCACTCCCTGTCCATAAATACAGCCCACCCTGACCCTCAATGGACTGGCCTGTAGCTTGCTGGAGCATGCATTTCCCAAATTGCAGTTCCTCTGCTATTCCTGACTCAATTTCTAGTAATTCGAGTTTGCCTTAGTTTACCTCTTTATTTAGGTTGACAAAGTTATATCATTAGAAGCTAAATTTAAACTAGCTGAGACAAATTAGGCAATTCACTTACACACAATTGGGAAGTACAGGGTGAAACAGGCTCAGCTGTATCCAAGGTTTCACATATCCTCAGGGCTCACTCAAGTTCTGCTTCTGAGCTCTTCATCCTCTGTACCTTACCTCTTTTTCTCCTGCACACACAGTTTTTTCGTGCAGCCAGGAAAGATGGCCCTTCGCCGTCCCAGACTCATACAGTCCAACTTAGCAAATGCAGCAGACAAGCACACTTCTTCCCCAACATTGTTGGGGCCAATCTGAATATCTGGGAGAGACAGGGTATGGAAGCCCTCAAAGGATGGGGTGGGAGGGATGCTACATGAAGATAAGTTACACAGTCAAGGTACTAAGAGCTTCGTGGCAAAGACAAGAGTAAACAGAAAGCTGTAATTTCATGATGCTGTGTGCTCAGGAGCCCAGAAGAAGGAGCAGCCAAATCTTTGTTTTTAAAAATGAACTCAGGGGCTTCCCTGGTGGCGCAGTGGTTGAGAGTCCGCCTGCCGATGCAGGGGACGCAGGTTCGTGCCCCAGTCCGGGAAGATCCCGCGTGCCGCGGAGCGGCTGGGCCCGTGAGCCATGGCCGCTGGGTCTGCGCGTCCGGAGCCTGTGCTCCACAACGGGAGAGGCCACAGCAGTGAGAGGCCCGCATACAGAAAAAAAAACAAAAAAAAAACAAAAAAAAAACTCAGCCTTCCATGGTTAATAACAACGTTGCCTCATCTGAGTAAATGCAGAGTCTTTTGACCTTTATACTTCAATTCTCTTAAGTGCAACATTTTCTCAGGAAAAACTTTATAGTAGTTTACTCAGCCCCTTTCCCCACCATCCTCCCACCCACCACTCCCCCATCTCAAGAAAACAAAAGAAGCTTATTCTGACTTTCAAATGAGCAACGTTTTCTAGTCTATTTCCCCAGAATATGTTGACCTTATTGTTTCAATTGTGTTTCTATATATGTTATCATCAAGATTTCCAATAGTATTTGGGGGGAAGGGGGAGCACAGAAGCACCAGGAAAATTAAATAAATGCTGGTTTCAAAAGTAAACTTCAGGCAGCCTCATTTTGAAATGCCTTTTGGAGTACATGTAAACTCTCAGATATTTAAATTGGAGGACACAAAACGTAAATATTTAAATGTTGAGGCATTCCTGCATAGGATTCTGAAGAGAAAAAAAAATGATAAGACTTGATAATAAAAATAAAACTGAAACACACATAAAGGTTAACTCGTTTAAGTAAATTCCTCAGAGGCCAGCTGGGATTTCCATGGGTGGTGATAACAGAAAATTATTTTTTAGGATGCCCAAAGCTGATTACCTAAGACCAGCAGAGAAACACAGAAAGTGACTGTAGGCTTTTAAATTCTATAGAAAAAGAAAACATTTTTAGCCATTACCAGAGGTACTTAGGAACAGTACATTTCACGTCAATGCTGATCTCGACCCAGAAAGACAGAGAACAAGCCGTTTAGAATGCATTTATCCGTGGCTCCCTTAAAAATGGGGGAAGTTAGCTGGAATCCTGGGCCACATAAACACTACATAATGAAATTAATCAACGCATCCTAGAAAATAATAAAAGCTTGGAGAAGCTATAGACGACTTAGTACTTCCTCTCTGGGAGATCTCTATTTAGAACTGTTATGCAAAAGAGTAAAAAGTCTGGCCTCAGCAGGGGTCTAAAATCTGCAGGAACCGCTAGGAAAAGACCCCAGTAGAGACAAGGCGCTGAAATCAAGGGGCTAAAGGGAGTAGGGAAGGGCTGGTATCCTGTTGCTTTAGGAAAATGGGGAAATTCTGCCAACACTGACGGTTTGCAGCTAGTAAAAATGCAAAGAAGATACAAGATCCTAAGGTTTTTCCTAGGACTAACAGAGAGCAAGCGTATTCTAAAACTGGGCAAATATGGTTGTTGAGAGCTGGCCACAGAAGAAAACCTGCCTGCTCTGAGTCTCCAGGCGGTGTGGTATTTCTGCCTGAGAACAACACAAAGGTCTTCAGAATAAGCAAATCGAATTCGGTTTGGCTTTGTTATTATCACTCAAACACAGGGCTGTGGCCCTTTAAATCCTGCTCACCTGGGTAACATTTTGCTTAGTTAGTTGCATTTAATAGATTTTTACTTTACGAAAGAACTATAAACGGAATGGATGATATATTGGACTCACCCTCCAATTATTTAGGCTCATCGTACCTATTTATAAAATTTACGCAGCCAGAGCTGGCCAGGTTGCAGATAGTCTCCACCAAAATACCCATTCTCAGAGAAGAAAGGAGAAAAAAAAATCTGCAGAGGCTCTGCCCAAGACACCCTACTGTCCCTGTTAGGGGCCTGCCCTTTGCACTATGCAACAGAATACTTACCATTAGTATCTGAACATCTCACCTACAGAGAAATGTGACGGTGACAATGGTCTCACTGCATAGGAATCCTCACATGACGAAGAGATCACAGGGTCCCTTGAAAGCAGCATCTCCTCAGATGCTTTTTTATAAACTAAATAACAAGGGAGTGTAACTGATTCACTTTGTTATAAAGCAGAAACTAACACACCATTGTAAAGCAATTATACTCCAATAAAGATGTAAAAAATAAATAAATAAAAATAAATAACAAGGGAGGCCAACGACAAAGGCACTGTTCTAAGGCATTGCTGATTAAATATCAATTGAAACCTATGATAAAAAACAAATCTGAATTACTTAAAAATAGGTATATAACCTAAGAGCTTACCCCTAAAAGCTAGTCTTGACCACTAACCTGGTGGCTCTTAACTAACAGACAGGCAGAGCATCTAGAAAGAAACATGCAGCCTTAGCTGTGCCAGGCTTGCATTTCAAACCTATCACAGACTTCACTGAAGTTAAAGAAAAAGGGTAGAAATGGAAACTTCAAAACTCAAGCCTTCAAGAGACATTTATTTTGATTACTTAAAAAAATGCAATCCAGTGAGCACCATGTCTCATATTTAAAGCTGGTCTTTAAGAAATACTTAAATAATAGCCTAGAGCCTAGATAAGAGCCTAGCCTAGAGTCTACAGCCTAGACTTTCTCTGGAAAGAGCCAGATGGGAAATATGGCTTTGTAGGCTGTACAGTCTCTGTCACTAATCTTCAACACTGAAGGTGTGTGACAGCAGCCATAGACAACATGCAAATAAGTGAGTGGTTGTGTTCCAATAAAACTTTATTTATGAACACTGAAATTTGAATTTTAAATCATTTTCAGGTGTCTGATATAAAATTCTTTTTGATTTCTTCAACCATTTAAAACTGTAGCAGCCATTCTTAGCTTGCTGACTCTATAAAAATGAGCTGTGGATCAGATTTGACCAGGGGCCATAGTTTGCTGACGGCCACACAAACACCACCTGCCCATTCCACTTCACACTCTTTTGTAAACAAAGCCTAATGTAAGAAAACGAGGCCCACCCATGAGAGAGAAACCAGGTGGTAACTCCTAGTATTAATGGAAGGCCATGTTAACTTTAAGGGGTGACAGATGGAGAGAACAAATATTTCTTGAAAACCTAGTACTGTGTTTAAGTCTTACTGATTTACTGCTCACAACAATACTACTACATTGTGTGTACTAATATACTACTAATACCATAGTATTACATGTACATGCACACTTTTCATAGTTGAGGAAAGTGAGACTCAGAAAATTTAAGTGCCTTGCCTCCACCTGGTTCCCAGTTAGGGTTTGAACATGCGTTGGTCTTTTCAGAAAACCTTCAATGTGGTATTGTGACCTGGGAAGAACTGAGTTGATAGTGAAGATGGGAAGAACAAAAGCTACACTCGGAAGAGATGAAGCTCAAGAAGCAAGAGCTTCGATGCCGGGGTGACGAGAGCACAGCAGCTCCAGAGGCCACCCCAAATCAACCCAAACCAACTGAAGGATGTGACCCCCAGGTTGGCCTGCCATGGTAAGAGAGGCAGCCCAGAAGCAGACCATTAACAAATCTAATTTAATTAAGGCCAGACCATATAACAAGTTAACCCCAGTTGAAGAGCTAGGGCTTTAATGTTGCCACTTTTTACAACTGTAACCTATATTTACTTTCTAGAAACTTTAGAAAAATACAGATAATATAAAAATTGCCCATCGAGATAATCACGTTTAACATTTTTGTGTAATTTAAATTCTTCTAGCCTTCTTCCTTTATGTTTTAAAGTGGGACTACGCTGTTCGTACCACTTTGCACCAAATATATCATGAACATGTTTCTGTGTCATTTCTCAAAGTCTAATTTGCAAAATGTCCCCCAAAACAAAGCAAACTGACCATAATCAAATAGGTTTGTGCAATTCTGCACTGTCAGAGCCTTAGATGTTAACAATGCCTGTTTGATTAGAGCAAAGGCTTGCAAAGATCTCCAGTGGAGACACCTGGTTCACCTTGCCCAGAGTATCCCTTATTTAACTTATTTAATCATGGGATCCTTCTATAATGTAGCATTTGGAAAATTAATGTTCTACAGAATATCCTTTGGTGAAAAGCTGTTCTATATCGTTTGTAATGGATGCATGATATTCCATTGTTATTTAAAGGTTCATTAGAGGGCTTCCCTGGTGGCACAGTGGTTAAGATTCCGCCCGCCAATGCAGGGGAGACGGGTTCGAACCCTGGTCCGGGGAGATCCCACATGCTGCGGAGCAACTAAGCCCGTACACCACAACTACTGAGCCTGCACTCTAGAGCCCAAGGGTCACAACTACTGAGCCCACGCACCTAGAGCCCGTGCTCCGCAACGAGAAGCTACCGCAATGAGGAGCCCACGCACCACAAAGAAGAGTAGCCCCCACTCGCTGCAACTAGAGAAAGCCGGAGTGCAGCAATGAAGACCCAATGCAGCCAAAAATAAATAAATAAAATAAATAAATTTCTTAAAAAAATGGTTCATTAGAACTAAATATTGAGATTGTTTTCAAATTTTCACTATTATAAACAATACCACCATTTACATTTTTGCAACTTAATCTTTGCAGACTTTCATGATAATTCCTTCAACATGCAATTGCTTGGTCAAGGGTATGAACATTTTTATAGTTTTTAAGAAATGGATGTTATCATTTATAGAATTTTGTTTTACATGAGAAAGTGAATGCTACATTTCACTTTTAATTTTATTTCACTAATGATTAATACTTAGACATTTAATCAGGCAAATTTTTACTAGGTGCTTTATATTCTGTGACTATGCTAAAAGCAACATGTATTGATTTTACAGAGCAGCTGAAACTCTCATACACAGCTGTTGGCAGCATCTACTAAAATGAATACATGCAAACTCTATGTATTAGTATTCTACTGCTGTATAACAAATTACCACAAACTTAAAAGCAAAATCATTATTAGCTCACGGTTCTGTAGAACAGAAGTCCGACCCAGTGTGGCTGGGTTATCTGCTCAGGGTATCACAAGGCTGAGATCAAAGCGCTGGGAGGATTACATCCTCATCTAGAGGCTTTGGGGAGAAAGCCATATCCTGTTTGTTGGCAAAATCCAGGTCCTTGAGTTTGTAGGACTGAAGTCCTGTTTCCTTGCTGGCTATCAGCTCAGGGCCACCCCCAGCGCCTAGAGACCACTTTTCAGTCCTTACATGTGGACCCCTGTATCGTCAAGCCCCCAACGAGGCAGCAAGGGTCCCTCGCACTTCAAATCTGGCTTGCCCTTCTGCTCCCGGCTGGAGAGAACTCTTGCTTTTAAAGCAGTTGGTGTGATTATATTAGGCCCACCTGGATATCTCCCAATAAAGCCCACCTGGAAAATCTATCATTAGGGCATGGATTCTTGGGGGCTATTTTTAGTATTCTGCTGACCGCCTCCTACGACTTCAGCAGTTCCAGTCCTAGATATATACCCAACGGAAGTGAGTACCTATGCTCACCGAAACACATGCACAAGATTGCTAATAGAAGCACTATTCATATTAACCAAAACCTGGAGAAATTATCCAACAACAGTTGTGGAATATTCTTATAATTGAATACAGAAATGAAAGTGAACAAACTACGCCTACTTACAATGACATGAATGAATCTCATAAACATAATGTAGAGTAAGTAGATAAAAGTGTTTTGTGGGAGCAAATGGCAGGGTACCTAACCCAGCCCAGAAAGTCATAGAAAGCTTCCTGGGGGAAGGTACAGCTTTCACTGCAAAGGATTGGAGGAGTGATGGAGGAAGGGGAGGACAGGACTGAATTTTATTTTTTTTTATTTTTTTATTTTTTGGTGGTACGTGGGCCTCTCACTGTTGTGGCCTCTCCCGTTGCGGAGCACAGACTCCGGACGTGCAGGCCCAGCAGCCATGGCTCACGGGCCCAGCCGCTCCGCGGCACGTGGGATCCTCCCGGACCGGGGCACGAACCCGCGTCCCCTGCATCGGCAGGCGGACCCCCAACCACTGCGCCACCAGGGAAGCCCAGGACTGAATTTTAAATTTAAAGAATAATATGAACAGAAGTAACACATCTGTAAAAATTATAAGCAGATGGGTATTATGAATGGATGGCAAAATAGTGGGGAAAAAAGGTGTGCCTAGCAAATTTGGCAGGGGTCAGAACATGGAGAACCTTGAAAGCCATATTAAGAAGATTGACCTTAATCCTGTAAGTGATGGGGACATGGGCGGTCCTTGTGAAAGGAAGGACATGGACAGTTTATATTTGGGACACTGACACTGCAAAGTGGAAGGTGATGTTAAAAGAGGAAAACATGGAGGAAACTAGACTAATTAGAAGGCTATTCAAGGAATACAGGTGAGAGATGATGGGAGCCTGAGTTAGCTGGAGTGAAGAGGAAGAGGGACGATATAAGAAGCATGGATGCCTCATACCCACCTCCCTTCCAGACATCTCTTCTTAAAGTCTTAAGAACATTTTTATAGTTTTTAAATTCTTATGGCCCAGGGCTTCCCTGGTGGCGCAGTGGTTGAGAGTCCGCCTGCCAGTGCAGGGCACACGGGTTCGAGCCCTGGTCTGGGGGGATTCCACATGCCACGGAGCAGCTGACCCCATGAGCCACAATTACTGAGCCTGCGCGTCTGGAGCCTGTGCTCCGCAACAAGAGAGGCCGCGATAGTAAGAGGCCCGCGCACCGCGATGAGGAGTGGCCCCCACTTGCCACAACCAGAGAAAGCCCTCGCACAGAAACGAAGACCCAACACAGCCATAAAAAAAAAAAAAAAAAAAAAAATTCTTATGGCCCAACTGTTTCCTAGAAAACATGTACCAATCTGGATTCCCACTAACAATATGCCCATCTCCCCCAGTTCTTGACAAAATGGGTGCTTTATTTTTTAAATCTTCACTAAATGCATAGGCAAATATAACTGTACCTTATTTTTTTTATATTGTGTTTTTGATTGAAAGCATGGTGAACATTTTAAAATATTTATTGACTTTTTGTCAATAAAGTGTCAATTCATACCATTTGCTGGATTTTTCTAAATATGTGTTTTTTCATATTGAACTGTAAGAAGTTATATATATTAAAGATACTAACGCTTTTTTAAAAATTTTATTTATTTATTTATTTTTGGCTGCATTGGGTCTTTGTTGCTGCACATGGGCTTTCTCTAGTTGCAGTGAGCGGGGGCTACTCTTCGATGCGGTATGCGGGTTTCTCATTGCAGTGGCCTCTAGTCGCGGAGCATGGGCTCTAGGCACGTGGGCTTCAGTAGTTGTGGCACGTGGGCTCAGTAGTTGTGGTTTGGGGACTCTAGAGTGCAGCCTCAGTAGTTGTGGCAAACGGACTTAGTTGCTCCTTAGCATGTGGGATCTTCCCGGACCAGGGCTCAAACCCATGTCCCCTGCATTGGCAGGCAGATTCTTAAACACAGTGCCACCAGGGAAATCCCAATACTAACCCTTTTGAAGTGCATTTTTCCATATCTGTAGCTTTTAATTTTGTTTAGGCTAATTTTTCATTTATAATAGTTTCACATTATTAAATAGTTAAATCTATTAATCTTTCTGTTATTGGTTTCTACCTTTAGATTTGTATATTTGAGTTCTTCCCCAAATCATGATTTATTAATCTTCACCTATATTTTCTTCAAGTGCTTTAATCATTTTATTTAAAGCTTTGATATAGGAGTTAATTTGGTATATAGTATGATGTACGTTGATTTTTTTTCAGATAATCAACTGGCTAAACACAATGGATACTTCCTATTTTCCCCACTGATCTGGAATGTCACTCTTACAAAATATATTAAAGTATTATGTCTTTAAAACAGGCTGTAATTCCTGGTAGGGCAAATTCTCCCACTTTTCTTTTACAAAATATTCTTGACTATTCTTGTAAGTCAGGGTTAAACTAGCTTCCTACAGTGAATTGAGTTGTTTCCCATCATTTTCTATGCTTTATGTTTTAACAGCTTAAATTCTAAAGAAAACATTGGTTCCCTAAAGATTTGAAAGATTTTGCCTATAAAATTATCTGGGTGCTGAAATTCTCTGACATTTGTCAACTTCTTTTATAGTTTTTGGTCTATACTGTGCTATTCATCAAAATTGTTCTTTTCCTAGGAAAGCCATTTAATCAAAATGTCCAAAATTATTAGATCATTATATCTATAATCTCTCTTTTCATTCGTAATATCATGCATTATTTAGATTTTCTATTTTTCTTGTTTTGCTTTGTCAAAATTAACTTTTACTGGTCTTTTCAAAGATCCACCTCTTGGGTTTATATGTCAATCTCACTTTAATTTTATTCTCTCCTCATGCTTTTCTCAGATTTTGCTCAATTTCCGGCTTCTTGAATTGATGGCTTGGTTTATTTGTTCACGGATAATAATAAAAACATATCAGGCTCTGAATTTTTCTTCTAAGTAAAGCTTTTGGGTATATCTTGGAGATACAGTTTTCTCTATTTTTATTGACTTAAATGCTGATTATAATTTGTATTTTCTCTTTGTTCTAAGAATTAGGACAATATTTAAATTTCTGGTATTTAAAAAACTATCCTTTTGTTGTGAATTGTTCACTTTATTGCCTGGTGGTCAGAAAATGTAGTCTCTAATATGTTACTTACAGTCTTATTATATCATTTTTTTTGTACACATTCCACGAATATTTGCAAAGAAGATGCATATTACCAAAATCCTCTCTTTTTTGGGTAAGACTGTAGTTTTCATGAAATTCTCCTGCTGTTTTTTGTTTTTTATTTTTCTTTTTATGTATTTTGATGGAATGTTACTAGCCACTGTTACACCTTCAACATAGAATGTGCCCGTATAACGTAATCCCCTCTTTCATCCAGTTTTTTTTACATTAAATTCTATTCTTATTTGTTTTCAGTATGACTACTGCTGAATTATTTTTTGTTGGCCTCTGCCTTGTTTATCTTTACCAGATAAAGATATTCCTTGTCATTTCATTTTAGGTGAGCCTCTAGTGAAATATGCGCATGCGCACATGCGCGCACACACACACACACACACACACACACTTTCATGTTTTGATCCAAATTGAAAAATCTAACTTTAAATAAGGAGATTTAGGTGACACGTGGATTCTACTTTCCTTCTTATTTTGTTTGGTTTTCTTGTGTCTCCTTTCTTTTTCCTATCTTGTGCTGTGTATTGATCAAGGCTGTTTTTGTTTCGTTTTCATTTTCTACAAATTGTGCAAGAAATGACTATACTTTCTATTTATGATTTTCCACCTCCTGATTACTCTTCCCCCTACCCAACCAGAGGTCTATTTCCACTATTCTAATGTAGCTCTAGTAAGTCACCAATAACCTCAAATACCTAAATACTGTGGACACATTTCAGTACTAGTCTTACTCCAGACCCCAGTGACATTCAACATAATTGATTACTCTGCCTCCCCGACTGCCCCTTATCCTAGGACCCTGCAGTTTTCTAAGTTTTGTTACTTCTTGAGCTAACTTTCTATCTCCCCTCCCCTCTGTTCTAGACTCTAACCCTCTCTCTCTATTCTACCACAGGTGATCCCATTTCTGTGGCTTCAGTTACCATCAGACATGATTGTGACTTCCAAATCTCCAGTCCACACCACTTTTCTGAGCTCTAAACTAGTATACACAATCGTTGTTCTCTCAACATGTCCACGTGATGTCTGATGGGCACATCAACCTCAACGTGTCCCCGGACGAGTCCATGACTTTCCTTCATACCAGCTTTGTCCTTTCCTCCACCTTATCAAACTTCACTAACCTGTTGCTCAGGCCATAATAACCTAAGGGTCATGACGGGACCTTTTCATCACTCACCCCTGACATCCTAACATCTTCAAGTCCAATGATTCTGCCTCGGAGGTGTTTTTGGAACTATTCACTTCTTCCTACTTCCACTGGTCCAAATAACCATCATTTCTTGCCCGGACAAATGCTAGTCTCCCTGCTTCCACTCTTGCCCCTCTAAAATCCATTTTCCACCCAGCACCCAGAAAGAGCTTTTTGAGATATATATCTGATCATAGCCTTCTTCTGCTTGCAAACTTCCATAATACTGCCCGGCCCTGCCCTTAGAATCAAAATCAAACATCACACTGTAACCTGCAATCCCAGGCCCCGTGATGTGGCCCGTGCCAACGACCCCTACTTCCCATCCCCTCTCATCTTCCTTGTTTATACTCCAGCCACCCCACCTTCCTTGAGTTCCTCCAAAACCCTGATCACCGTCCTGCCGAACTCCTCGTACTGGCTCTCCTCACTCCCTCTACATCTGTAGGCCTGGCTCCTCCGTGTCACCCAGGTCCCAGCTCAAATGTCTAAGTCCCCTCAGGGAGACTCAATCTAAAGTAGCCTTTCCCCAACACTCAAGTCACCCAACTCTATTTCCATCATAATGTTTATCACCATCCAAAATCACATGGATAATTTGTTTACTTGCTTATGTGTTTCCATCCACTAACACATAAACTCCTTGAATGCAGAGAGCTGGTAAGTTTTTGTCACCTTCCTGTCCTCAGTGACAACAACATGTGGCACTAACAGTTGCTCAATAAAATGAGTCAAATGAAAATAACCTGCCGCAGGCATAGACGGATGGAGGGTTGGATTCGGCAGATCCAGATTTAAATATGGTCTATACCACTTACTAGATGTGTCTTTTAGCAAGTTAGTAACTTCCTCATCTGAAATATGTGGATAACAATGGTATCTTCTGTAAGGAGCTGTACAGAGCTGCTGTAAAGATAAAATGAGAAAAAAGTCCTAAACACTTGGCACTGTGACTAGCATACAATAAAACCTTAACAAACACTAGCTAGCTAGTATACATCTATGCTAGATTATACTACAATTATAGGCTTTAGATTCTCTAGACTAAATCACACACACACACACACACACACACACACACACACACTTTGGTGTTCATCTTCACTTGGTTTAATGGGTCTGTTGTTTTGCCTTTGAGACTTCAACTTGTGTTCTTATCAATATCATATCTCAAGAGAACAATCTGAGGAAGATCCTCTGACTAGTTCCTGGCACACACCAGAAAAGTTATGAGCTTTATAAACCTCTTTAAGTGATTTACCTGAAAATATAAATATTCCCCTCCAGTATAATACAGTGATTTCACGTGGTCTCCGTTCCATCTACTTCCTCAGAGGTCTGTGAATAGTAAATACACACAGGTCTACACAAATATCTCACATGTTGAAAGGCCTAGGGTAAATCATCTTTGCACTCATCACAAGTTAAAGAAGTAACCCCCAGTATGACAAAAACATGCCCCTTTTACAACACATAATGGCTGGAACAATTCAGTCTTTATCATTTATTATTTTTATTTGGACAACATATATACATATGTACAAAATACCTACTGTCAGAATCCTCTTTTATAATTTCATTTGATTTACAAAAACGGGACAGCAAAATAACTTAGGTCACTAATACTGTACAAAAATAAAACTGATTAAACAGTTGTAAAGATCAGTATCTTACAGTGTTACAGATCATTCATCTGTTGTGAAAGAACATCTCAATCTATCCAGAGTGATGAGTACTGTGCTTAATCTACCTGCAAACTGACAACGAGTCAGTTTCTGTAATTATAACTATACCAAATATAATTCTCAAAAGAAGCATGATGTAGGGCTACACCTTAAAGCCACGGCATCGTTCCAGTGGTGAAGGGCTTTCTTCTTCCCTAACCAAGGAGAGGAGTTATCTTAACTCTAAAACTATTAAATTTTCCAGAATATGACAGCTACTTACAGTATTAGATAAAACAATTTTTCTTTCTTTTGAAACACCTGCAATAGTCTTTCAAAAAATTCAGTTTGGTTAAAAAAGTAAACAAAAATTACTATCCTCCATTTGGATTTTTTTAAGTTAAATCCATGGTCTTTTTAATATAAAAAGTAATTGTTTCATAGTTTTAGTGTTCAACGAACTCTAGTAGTCCTATTTGAACCATATCTTGAGAGAGTAAATCTAATTAGAATGCTGGTTCCTGTTTTGTGACATTTTAAAACAGGATTTATCACAAGGAATAAAAAGCCTTGAGTTTATACGTTATGTTACTATAACATATAAGAGAATATCAAATGTGTGTTCTTCAACGACTTGAAAAGGCAAGTAGCAACTTTTTGGGGGAAGTAAATTGTGCATTTTTTTTTTTTAAAACAAGTTGCTGCATTTACATCCATCTAAGTGCTGGACAAAAGCCACATGTAAATTTACTCCTGAAACTACAAAGATTGTCTTTCACTGACTTTGCTTGGTTTTCCTTCATTTCGTTCTGTGAGGGAAAGATGAGTTTGTACAAGTTAGTGGGTTGCTAGGCAACGCCAAACTCCTCACTCACTAAAAGGCAGCATGCAGAGGATCACAAGCAGAACCATTCCATGAGTTCAGTAAGAAATAGGCAGCCTAACCTATTTCGTATGGAAGAACAGATGTCCTTAAAACTTATTTTGGACACAGAAATTAAAATTTGGTTTAAAATAAGCGTTTCAAAAATCTGAAACAGAGGTAGAAAGTGTTCTTTATTTTTCCTGACATGTTTTCCCGTGAGAAAACACTTTCCTTTTTATCCCATGGACTGCTCCCAGTCCCTAATGTTAAAAGCAGTTCTCTTTACAGAACTACTAATACAACTACGTTGGTTAAACAAACAAAAGAAAAACACCGTGCTAGTGATGGCTACTGTATTGGAAGTTGGAGTCAGCTGTGACCCACGCCTGCTGCAGGAGCCCACACTGGTTCTGAACTGGAAACAAGCATGTGTCAGGTGAAATGATGAATTCACCCCCGGTTTACACAACACGTCTCATAGCACACGTAAAAACTAGAGTGCACCATAACTCCCCGTTTTAAATATCAGATAAAATTGTCAGAAAACGTTGTTTCTGATGAAAAAGAAGAATATGTAAACATTTCCCCCACGATCACTGCTGACTCCCCTATTTGAGGTTTCTTCTCAACGATGAAAACTCGGTTCATTTTTCTGACCACGTAAAGGCCAAAATTAAGTTTTCAGGTAAATGGCATATTATGCATATAGTGGTTGAGGCCATTTTAGACCCCTGGATACGCGATCTTATAGTGGTGAGGCTACTGATATAAAAGATACAGTGTTGTGTTTTCATTCCTATACGTTCCATGTGCCTTCCTTCTCCAAAAGGGGTGATTTTGCACAGTCTCCTCTGAAATCATCGTGGTATCTTCCCTTAGCGCTCACTACTTATAGGGGTATGTTATTTTTCTTTTCACATTTCAGCTCCCTTTTCCTTTTGCGTAGCTCTTGCACCTGTTAGTGGGGGTTCTGTGGGAACATGGGAAGGTAACCGACAAACCTTTTCCCCAAAGAATAAACGTTTCCAGAGCTAGTTACTGTTATGCACCCATTCAAATAAAACCCAACAGAGTCAAAGCCCTCACCCTTCGTGGCATTATGGTACAATAAGAAGAGGTTAATTAAAAGGATCGGAAATTTTGGAAAAGTTAATAGAGTTAAAATTGTTTGTTCTTTTTTAAATTAAAAAATATATATACTACCCTCCTTCTCCTTCAGCATCTGTTGTATATATTCTGCCCTCACATCTCTGCCATGATTTCATAGGGAAACGTGTATACTGTAAAATAAGCAGATTATAACGTGGTTCCAAACAGAATGTCTGCTTCTATCCTTAAAGCATGTATTTAACTTATTCATCCTCTGCGTTAGAAAACAAAAGTGCAGCTTATGTTCAAAAAGTACAATTCATACAAAGCAAGGTTTGAAAGTTCTGTACTTACAGTAACCTTTCAAAGGTGTGTCTTGATTAGTATAAATTCATACTGCTTACCCATTGGCTATAAGTAACTTTTTTGTTTTCAAGTCTTTAGATGACAGATCATGCTGGAATAGATGTGCTCTTGCTTGCATAAAGACAGCTGTGCTATGGCGTTTCGTACCTCAAAAGGTAACGTGATTCAAGAGAGTGGTTTTGCTAAAGAAACTGAAGCACACTCGTCATTACATTAAAAGGTAAGAAAACAATTCTGAGAGACAGCAAGCAGAAAGGGCCCAGAATCACTGCGTGATGCTACAAGTCAACTCACCCAGTCAGACATATGTACACCAGTGTTGAATCTTTAAAATTCTACCCCAGTCTTGGCTTTAACCCCCTCCCCACACCTGCCACCCCTCCACCCACCCCCCCCCCCAAAAGAAAATTAAGGAGAGAGAGAGAAAAAAAAAAGCATTTGTCTTCCCTCCAACAGTCAGAGACGGTTCAGAGTTGCCTCTGCAAGGAGGACCAAGTGTTGACTTTGATCTTAGGCTACAATGTGCTTTTTAAAAACAACGCAGGGAGAGGAAAATTAGACTAGTGACCAAAGAACAGTGACTTCCTGTGCTGGCAGCGCACCTCTTCTGGGCCGTGGTTCCCACCTGTCTGTCTGTTCGCTGGGAGTAGTTTGTCCTTCCGGGTCCGTCCCTCCCTGGCTCGGGTGGGCAGCACCTCACAAAGGGTTGGCCAGCGCCTTTTTGGATCGCTTGATCATGCTGGGGTGGAACTCCGTGTGCCGCCGGGCGTGCTTGGTCAGGTGGTCGCTCCTCATGAAGCGCTTCTCACACAGCGGACAGCGGAACTGCTTCTCCCCAGTGTGGGTCCGGTAGTGGCGGGTCAGCTCATCGGAGCGAGAGAACTTTTTAAGGCAGTCTGGCCACGTGCAGGGAAAGGGCCTTTCACCTAAGAGAAGAGAATCAGGGATACAGGTTAAAGAACGTGTAACCGAAATTCTCCAGGCTGGTCCTGGTCAACCATCCCCATGACTCAGAAAATAACTCCTTTGTGTTCTGGGCTGAGTTGTGTGTCCCCCCCATTCATAGGCTGAAGTCCTAACCCCCAGTACCTCAGAATGTGGCTGTATTTGGAGACAGGGTCTTTAAAGAGGTGACTAAGGTTACATGAGGTCATGTAATCTAATGACTGGTGTCTTTATAAGAAGAGGAGATTAGGTCACAGACTCGCAGAGGAAAGGCTGTGTGAAGATGCTGGGAGAAGATGGCCAGCTACAAGCCAGGGAGATGGGCCTCAGAAGAAACTGACTCTGCCAACATCTTAATCTTGGACTCCCAGCCTCCAGAACGGTGAGAAATAAATTTCTGTTGTTTAAGCCACCCAGTCTGTGGTACTTTGTCATGGCAGCCCTAACAAAGTAATACCATGAAGAAATTGCTGAGAATCATCTTCTCTAGGTAAATGAGCTTGCTATTTGTACCCAATGGATCCCCAACGGCCTTGGAAACTATATTTTCCAGTTTTTGTCTACGTGGTTGCTGGTTTCACGAGTTCTCTCCGAGGACTCAAAAACCTTAGCCCTTTGCTAAATGTCCTGGCATCGTACAGATGGAAGAGAACTGGGGCATCTAATCCAACCAACCTCCCACCAGAGGCAGGCATCTCCCCTTAAGCTCCTGACTGTTTGGCCACCCAACCTCTGCCTGAGCAATTCCGGTGGCAGAGCCCCTTACCTGCCAAGGAAGCCTGCTTGTTTCTGAGCATCCCTGTAATAAACACTCTTATTGATGTGAAACCTGCCTTCCTGCGAAGGCCATATTTTAAGTTATATTGTCTTAACACTAAAAATTAGTTTTTTCCCCTCTGCCACATAATAATCCCTTAACTATCTGAAGACTGCTATCATGCCATTCTCTAATCTTTTCTGGTCTAGCTGAAACAATCCCAGTTTCTTCCATATTTCTCATAAAAGAAGAACTCACATTATTCTAAAATAATAACAGAAGCGCAGGCACAGCACTAAGGGCTTCCCATGCATTATCTCACTGACTTCTTACAGGACGCCCCACGGAGGTGGCCCATTTCACAGATGAGGCTTAACACTTGTCAGGGTTTCCACATCCCTCCCAGTACGGTTGCTCTCCTCAGATTCATGCTATTGTCTCCCTGTCCCACTTAAAACGCAGCTAAGCCCTGCCCTCCAGACATGATCAGGCCAGCAATGGGGGCCTCCCGACCCCTGGATTGGCAGGGGTGAGTCTGTGTCCGTGTTTGTTGGGCAGGACACACACAAGCAGAAAGGCAGGAAGAGCTGCTTAAGATCAGAGCCTTGCTTGCTCTTCTTGTGAGTGACTGTCACCACCCCCCAGCTCTGAGCACCTGCCTGCCTACTCCTCACACCTTTCCAAGCACAGCCCAAAGCAGCTGCTTCACAGACTCAGGGCACAGACTCTGGTTTCCACAGAACTCTCCAGACACTCCTTAGGTAGGTGTGAGGAGTGAATTTTTTCTCACTCCCGTCCCCATCTTCCTGGAACCCAGAGAGAGGCTCAAAGGGCTGGGAGCTGCCCAGCGTGGTGCATCTGAGTCATCCAAAAATGATTCTTTTCCCCCAGCTTCTCCTAACCTGTGCCAGAGATGTGAAAATAAAGATAAGAACAACAAAATACCTCTATCACCTTCGTGACTAAGGTTTTATTTGCTGTTCTCTAAGCAGAGATATGGCCATCACGCCATGTACAACCTACCTGTTCTTATGGGAAACCTGATGTGGGCAAAATAAATTTATATAAACAGATTCACTATACACAGGTCTAAGTATAAATATTTCCTCACTGAGCTCTAAGCTGAAAAGCCACAGCAGCAAAAGGCAATAGCAAGCCAGTGAATCCTGAGCCCTACCCAAGGTGGATGATGCACGAGGATACTCAAAGAGGGCCAAAAAGAGAGAGAGAGAGAGGAAAAAAAGAGCTTCAGACTGAACCCTCTGAAAATTCCAATGACACTGAGTTGAAAACTACACTTTTGCAACTTCTGTTGGATTAAAAAGCATTTTTAACCAGTTCAGCAGAACTTTTGAGCAAAAGGCGAAATGCAGGTTATCATAGCCCAACAAGGTTGAGCTTCCCTGGGCAAGGACAACGTCCCGTCTGACCTCCGTGCTACTTGTGCTGTCAAGCATTTAGTAAAGGCCTCAGCTCTGTGCGTGTGTGCGCGCTGAGTCTGCTCACACTCCAGGTCGCGCAGGTGACCAAATCCTGCTCAGAAGTTCCCAGATCACAGGAATATTTCCGGGCTATTTCTGAACCAGACTGCAGCCAAGTCCTCACTAACCCAAATGAAGAATCTATGGGAGAAGTGTTCTTTAAACATGTTATGTTAAAAAATATAATGAATAGTTAGAATTGATAGCGTGATAAGTTGTTAAAAAGAAAAAACCCCTGTCTGTTGTCCCTTTCCTGAAGCCCTCTCTCCACTGCTTGATGATTTGGTGGGGAGGAAAGGGATGACAAGAAGTTCCGTGTTTTCTCAACACTTGTTAGGACAGACACCCATCAGAGGTGGTTTCTTTGAAGGAGTGGTAATGTGGTTTAGTTATTCACTGGCACATGTTTCTTTCAAGCGAGTCATGAGGCGAGATTAATTTATTTGAACGAATCTGTGTCCACTGTGGGAAAAATGGGTCAGAAGACCACTCTACTGTGTGCTAAGACTGGAAAAGAAATAAGGCACCCCTTGTTTTAACAAGATGGAAGTGATAGTGGAAAATCGTCATGAAACCTGAATCAGCTGCATGTACTGGAGATCTATTAAGCATTTATGCTTATGACTTACAAAGATTTCAAGTGTAATCAGGGTCCATTCCCATTGGATTCCCTTTCGGTCTAGCTTATGGCTACACTCTCTTCACTGCCCCTCATAGTTGTCATGTGATTGTTCTCATTGCTTCTAATCCAGGTGCTGTCATTGACCTAGCATCCTTTTCCCTGAGTGCTTCAGAGACGACAGGGCCACCCACGGAGCCCAGAGCAAATAAGAGCTAACAGTAGCCTTTGTTAGATTCATATAATGTGTATAATTCAAGCTTACAGTTTCCAAGCGTTTAAAAATAGATCTACTTGGAAGTGAGTTGCTGGTCTAAAAGCTCTAGGATCATTTTGATTTTTCTCAGATCCTTTGGAAAAGCATTAGGGGCTTTTGGTCAATGATCTAAATCAGGGGTTAGTAAACTATGGGTCATAGGTCAAATCTGACCTGCTGGAATAAACACGATTCCTATACTTAGTTTTTACCAAATGGTTGGAAAAAACCGAACAGTAATATTTTGTGGCAGGAGAAAGTTATATGAAATTCAGGTTTTCATGTCCGCCTACAGAGTTGTACTGGAACACAATCATACTCATTGTTTATGTATTACCTATGGCTGCTTTTTCACTACGACAGCAGTGTTGAGTAGTGATAAGAGATAGTACGGACCACAAAAGTTAGAATATTTACTATCTGGTCCTTTATAGAAAGTTGGCTGACCCCCGATCTCAATCTGCAGGCCTGAATTTCTATCTAGTGTACACCAGAATTTGTAAATCCAAATGTCTTCAGGAGCCAGACACATAATAAAAGTGGGTGAAATGCCAAGTATATTAGACCATGGGTCGTAGAGGAATCTGGGCCCAACTGGGGAGTGCTTTCCACAAATAAAGGCATTCAAATTCAACACTTGATGAAACACTGTGCCAGCCAAGCAGTGTGTATTCAGGGGACCTGGATTCTTCTTGGGGATATGCAATTTGCAGCCCTTTGAAATCATCCACCTCTTTAACCCAGTGGAGAGTTTGCATACAACCTATACTATAGGATGCATTTCCACATGTTAGTTAATGATAGACACATATTAAGGTATCTAGAAAAAGATACGTGTTTTGAACCTAAGAAAGTATGGAATGGAGAAATCATATGTAGAGAGGGAAGGGATTTTAAGGCTGAATGGGACCAGAGATGATGTGCAGAGTGGAAAAGAGAGGGCTTAGAAGGGCTGGGATTTGCCCTTCATCCTGCAGCTGGGGGGGAAATCAAGTCAGGCCCTTACTTTAGCTCAAGGCTAAGGCCCCCAAAAGGATGGTTAACCTTCTTTATACGGAACAAATCATATGGTAAAGCAACTATCAATTAAAGAATATTTAAACTTGTCTTTCATATTAATGAGAGTTTTACCATCCTCCTGGGGGAAAAAAATAAATAAAAAAGAACAGACATGTACTCCTGCTTTATTTCTGGCCTTCACAGGAAAACACACCCAGAGGCAGTGACACAATAAAGTCTGCTTTACTGGAGCAGAGTTGGTAACAGCACAAGTTTCTGTGCATTCTCATTATTTATATACCACTTCCCTTCCCCTTCAGCAACAAGCTCAGCGCCTCTCACTGACAGACTCAGCTCTGAGTATAAAACATACTGGATCAAAACGGCTACTGAACACTGCATCAAACGTGTAAAAGGCTTTCTTTGCAGAGACAGGTCAGGCCTCCAGAACTCTCCTGGGTCTCCAGTGGGTTCAAGAGAAGTGGAGGGGGGCCTTCTGGCTATGCACTTCCTAACTTGATGGCTCATTGCTTTTAAGGAGACTCCACCCTACCCGGTGATTAGTTGATGATGTCAAGTGAAGCTTATTCTTTTCGGTAAAGTCGCGAAATGAACAGTGGTGAGTTTTCCATATAGAGGGGGAATGAGGACAAGTATGGGGATTGCTAACTGGATATATCCAGCCCTGTCCAAGCTCCCCAGAGCTCAGTTGGACAGCCATTGCAGTCCTGGACTAGAGTCTCGACCCTTCCCCTCCCCCCTCTGATTCTCTCTCTTCCGCTCCCACAATTC
The DNA here is from genome assembly GCF_949752795.1 of Hyperoodon ampullatus. Lineage (NCBI taxonomy): Eukaryota > Metazoa > Chordata > Mammalia > Artiodactyla > Ziphiidae > Hyperoodon > Hyperoodon ampullatus. Next base: position 78,284,259 of record NC_136919.1, read on the forward strand.
CACAGAAGAGCCCCACATGGGCTAAACTTAATTGGGTTTAAGAGGGTTAAAAATACCAACTCTGAAGCTTCCACTGCTTTGAGCAAAAGTAACACAATCTAGTAAAACAAATCTAAGGGAATTGGGCCTCCTTTTCAAAATAGAACTCTAAAAATGTCAATTAATAATCATAGCTTCGCACAGATGTACAAAATCAAGGCCGTTTCTCGAGGAAAAATCGTGTTTTTCTTAATTACAAAAAAGCAACTAGGATTCCAGAGATAAAAGGATAATTTGATATTGGAAAATCATAATGATATTACACGTCATTTAATACGTTAAATTCACCCCCACCCACACTCATATCTTGCCTTCATAAATGCAGAACAATATCTGATAAAATTCAACATCCATCCCTAATAAAAGCTTTTAGGAAAACAAAATAGTTCCTTAACAGGATAGAAAATATAGATTCAAACCTTTCCCCAGCAGGGTCAATAGTAAAATGAAGGCAGCATTCCCACGGAAGTCAAGCTCAAGGCAGGAATGGACTCCTGCCCCAATCATTATAGCTATTTAATGTTGTTCAGGAAATGCTAGTGAGTGCAATTAGATAACAAATTAAGAAGTAAATTGTGGGAAGGAGGAGGCAAAATAAGAATTACTTGCAACTGATACAAATTCCTATTTGGAAAGTCTAAGATAACAAAAATTAAAAATGCAGAGCAGAGATTGGCACAGCACTGTAAATCACCTATACTTCAATAAAAAATTGAAGAAAAAAATGCATTCATAGGTGTAAATATACAAAAGAGCAATGGTTTTCTTATATGCTAACCACAGTCAGTCAGGATAAGCCTACCAATAAAGTTCAGGACCTGCATGAAGAAAATGATACAACTACAATATGAAAGGAAATGAATAAATGGGACATTTCCCATGTCCCATTGATGGTAAGACCCAATGTTCTGAATATGGCAATTCTATACAAATTCATCTATGAAATTAACACACACCATAGAAATTCTTTTTTCTTGAACTTGACAAAATTATTTTAAAGTTCATTGGGAAGAATAAATACACTCAACTTGCCAAGAAAATTTTGGAATAGAACAATAATAAATGAGCACTTGCAATACCAGTTATTAAAATGTATGATTAAAGCTGCAAAAATTAAGATAGTCTGATACCAGCACAGGAAAAGACAAATCAGTGGAGCTGAGTCAAGTCTGAAGATAAACCCAAGACTATAGGGATGGGCATTTCCAATCAGTGAAGAAAAGAATGTTTAATTCAATAAATGGCATAGATATCTGATAAAAAAAAAAGTTAAATCTGGATCCCTACCCTTATACCTTACACTTAAATTCCAAATGGAATTTTTTACATTTACTGTACACGTAAATGTTAAAAATAAAACCATAAAGGTAAAAGAAAATATAGGTGAATATTTTTAGAATCCTGGAATAGGGAGAGACTTCCTAAACGTGAAATCAAAGGCAGTATCCTATTTGAAGGATAGTTTTAAAATACTTAAAAATGTTAAACTTCTGCATGGTAAGATACATATACATACACACACACACACACACACACACACACACACATAAGTAAAAAAATTTAAGAACCAAAACAGTGAACTAATAAAGGAAATTGCAGCCTATGACAAAAGGTTAAAATCTGTGGTACAGAAAGGACACTAGCAAATCAAAATGAATAGCCCAACTTAATAAAATTGGGCAAGGATGCAAACAAGTAATCTATAAAATAAGAAATACTAACATCCAATTAATAAATATATGAAAATATAGTCAATGTCATAAGTAATCAAAACATGCCAATCAAGACACCAATGAAATACACATCATGCTGGTAAAAGTGTTAAAAAGTATGCTCATATACCTATCATTGATGGTGGCATGAGGAAATAGGCATGGGTGGAAATTATAATTGTTCCAGGACCACCTGGCAATACATTTGTCCAGGAATTATTTGTGATAACAATTAGGGAGGAAAACAAAAACATACAAGGATACCAGCATTGTTTATAAAAGGTAAAGCTTGGTAACAACCTAAATGTCTAACAATAAAGAACTGGTTCAATACTTCAGTGTTCCATACAGTGGAATAATATGTGCCTGTTCAAAAGGTACTAGATTATTATTCTATACAGAAGATGTTAGCAATACACGGCTAAGTGAAAAGAACAGTGCATGATCTGCTGTGTATGTGTGTGAACATCCAAGGAGAGGAAAAATCCTGGAAGAATATACGCAAAATATGAACAATAGTTATCTACAGGTGAGGGGATAACCTCTACTTCTTTTTGTAATTTTCCCCTATGTTTTCTGATTTTTTTAAGCAAGTACAAATTTCTTTTATAATGAGAAGTCAGAAAAGTCTAACATAAAACAAAGGTAACAATTGTTTTGATGCAATGAGTTCAAATTTTTCCACCAATGGGTTGATGAAGATCCTATTCCATTCGAGGGGTGGGTGGTTTACACTCTATTGAGAAATAGACTCCAGTGTCCAAGACCAAAGAAAGGCAAAGAATCCTTCTGCTTCCTTCTCAAATTGTTAGAAAGTGAGAAACTTTCAGAGTAAACGACATGTGTTTTCTCACTCCTCCCCCACCTCCTCCTCTCCTTTTTCCATATGTGAAAGGAAAATGGCCCGTGAAAAGAGACAGGAATCTCCCTTCAGATACCAAGTGACACAGGCAGTGATGGCAGGGCTGCCCCACCAAGGAGCAGTCTCCTTAGGAAGCAGGGGGAGAAAGAGGCGCAGACACACAAAGCCCAGAGCCCAGTGCAGCGTTCCTGGTGGAGCACCAGCCCACACAGTGGCCGCAACCCAAAGCCATAGACACCCCACTGTCCATCATCATCGGTCTTCATTCCCCATGGGAAAGCAATGCTAACTTGCAGGTACAAAATGTGAGCTTTGCTTTACTGTTTTTCATTTCCACACCCAAGTGCAGAAGCACCCATACACTTGCATCGTCTGGGTACAGCCAATTCTACATTTCCCTGCATAAATCATTCCAAGTAATATCAAACTCAAAAATCAAGAAATTAAAAGCCTCCTGTTCGCCAGAAATATTGCTACTACCTACACAGGTAGATGTCCTAAAAAGATAAAAATTCTTGATAGCTTTAGAAGAATCCTGCCTGAATGCCATCCCTTCACATTACATTATGGTTTGCTCCTGGCCTCTCTCTCTAAATCCTTCTTGTGATTTGGTTTCCTTTTACAATTCATTTGTTGATACAACAGAGTCACTATAGCGTTTGGATGTGAGATTTTACTTCCTGGTCCCTGTGTTTATCTGTGGAAAGCAGCCTGTCTCCATACTTGAGGTTCTGAACTGGGAAGTGGGCGTCTGTAACGTCTGCCATGCAGTACTTCCTCACTGGAAGCTGGTGCCTAGCTATTTGGAAGCAAGCCTGTCCGAATATTGCTTGCACATTCCCAATCTCAACTGATCTGTGAGATGGCACATGTGCCAGGACCTCAGAAATGAAGATGACAGACAATAGAGTCTTCACTCTTTAGGTTCTCAACCCAGCAAGAGATATATCATTATGCCTTGATGTCTCCATTACCTGGCCCCCAGCTCAGCAACTCTGAAATGGCAGAGAGGTGAGGTGACCTCCCCACGTCCACACAGCTAGGTCCAGGCCCAGATTAGCCAATTCCCATGACTGCATTCTTCCTCCCACCCCAACCTGTACTGCCTCTGCCCAGTTCTTTGTGGAAAAGAGAAGTAGTAAATAAATAACCTACTAGGCACTAAACATTGAACAGGGTATGTAAGCTTGATGGCAAAGCTATGCTGAGAACGTAGATTCTTTGAATCTTTGCATTCTGGGTTATTTTTATGACCACCTAATTCAAACCCGTCCTGTTTCAGATGAAGCTGACTCAGAGAGCCAATGACTCGCCCAAGGACATCCTTAGAACCAGTTTTCAAATTCTAGCTTCAGTTCTGAGCACAGAACAAGATTAGAGGTGAAAGCAGAACACAGGCCTTAACTAAATGTAGAGACAGCCTTTTTCTGTGTTTTTCTAATCCTTTTACTCCCAGGCCCTCCTTTCCAGATGCATTGCCTCGGGGAAGGAAGAGACAGTTTAAAACAAGTTGCTGCTAAGCTTGGGGTTTCAAAATAGAGTTTTAAAAATGTAAAGCAGACCCTGAAATCCTCAAATTCTCTTAATTTGCCAGAGCTTCATAGCAAGACCTGAGCTATAGGGAGAGAAATTGGAGGAGCTGTGTTTAGGGAACAGATGCAGAGGTCTGAGAAGTGCAAGCGTTCTGGACTCTCCTATTAGAAACAGTCTTGGGCAGTCCCAGAGGCGCGACCACTGCTGCCTGGCCCACTGCATGCCTGGAGCCTGTCTGAGCCTCTCTAGGGAAGTCGCCACACACACCAGGGCACCTGAGGAGTTGGGTAGCCACGCTGAGAAAAGGGTCTCAAGTGTTTGCCTAAGTTTCCACTCCTCCTTATGTCGCATGTGAGGACCAGGACCCAAGCTGGTCTATGGCACCCTGGGGGAGACCAGCAAGGTCAAAGGATGGCATGCAACATGGACAGCCCTTCCATGATGCCAGAAGAAGAGATGAGGCTCTTGCTCACCACGCAGATCACTCCCAGGAGAAAGAAAGGCAAAAGGAGAGACAGAGAGAACTCTGATTTTGTGACTATGTACCCAAAAGAGAATAAAACTTAACACAAAAGAGACTGAGAGACCCCAAATTGCCAAGACAAAGTTTGTCCACCAACAGCAGAAATGGTGGGGAGGGCAGGAGGGCTCAAGAGAACTCAGTTCTCTTTGGCTCGGAAAAGACAATGAGCAAACCAGGAAAACACGGGAGGCTGTTGTCTGGTTAGTGAATGCCTCCTCCACCTGCCACCCAGGTCACGGCACTCACAGTGACCCAGAGTGACTAGTGATGCTGCTCCAGCATCAGGTTTCCAGCTGTTTCCCTCTGGGCTCAACCTCTGTACACTGCTGGCATAAGAGGAAGGCTTCTACTCACACATGCCACATGCGCCATCAGCACATCATTTTTCCAGCTTTTACAGAGTGAGCCACTAATTCATACAGTCTGGTGTTTGTCACCAAAGACCACGAAGAACGGCAGGGTTGAGCTGTCCAGCTCTTACCAAACAGCCCCTGCCTGACTCCCTCAGCCCTCCTGGGGCAGGCGTTCCTGGACAGCGCTTTGAAGTTTGGGAGCAAGCAGGGCACTGAGAAAAAATGACTCAGGTCAGAGGTGCAGACTGTGTCTCTTTCACACTGGGAACCCCCGCTTCGGTGGGTAATGCTCAAGCATCTTGTGGCTGGCCATGGGTATGAACTGCAACACCCAAGGGGGAAAGCAGCTGTTTGGATGTCATTCTGCTTATTTTCATTAAAACAGCAATGGTACAAAACTACTGTAGAATTATGACAGCATAGGGATTTAAGTCATTTTTATATGTTTTTTAAAGTTATTTTTAAGATCTAATTTTTGCCTCTTACGATTTATTGCGGTGTTTTTGTTGGGCATTACATACACCGAATAGATTTCTGAATCCCATTGGGAACCGCCATATAAACAGCTCATCTTTGTAAAGACAAGGCCTCTCTCTATTAGCGCACAGGGTGACAAACGTTCATGTAAACACAATTCATTTCTCTGGGCATTAAAATAGTCAGATGACTGGAATTAAGACCAAGTGAACAGTGCCGCTGATCACATTGTTGCCGCTAGACGTGTTCCATGTGAGGTTTCGGGTACTGGCTTCTAGAACATCCGCTGAGCAGGGCCTATGGGGCTGATCCTGACCATAGGAAATATGTGTTGAAATAATCTATCTTTTACAAAGACTATTTAGTATACAGCTACCTTATAGGTTGAGTTCAGAGCTCTTTCTCTTCAAAGGGGAGAAAAATGAGAGAAATTGTTGTCATACTAATCTGTCTCTCATTTTGTCAAACTCTGCCTTTGGTAATATCCTGTCTGTAGTTCTAAATGGGCGGATCGAATGAACAGCTGTTGGTTTTGCCTGTCTGGCACCTATTGCCTCTTTGGGGTAATGAACAGCACACCTTGAATTTCCTTTTGGAAACCATTCCTTCCTCACTCTGAGTTTACGTAATTCCAGGCAGGCGACCCCACACCCCAGGCCCAGAGGTTGGATGTGACCCAGCTGTGCCACAGTGACTGAGTTCAGGGACAGGCACAAAATTCTGTGTTCTGAAGCTTGAAGCCTGGGACTTTTGCTGGAATCACTAGGAAAGGGCAACTGTCTTTCCACAGGGCTTGCTGAATTGGCAGGATGGGAGTCCGAACTGCTGGCACCTATCTTACCACCGTTCGGAGACAGCCTGCCGGTGAATGAAGCCAAAGCAGGGGAGAGCAAGGCTGGGCCAGGGAGAGAGGAAGGCACTGACCACCTGTAGCCAGAGATCCCTAACACCAGAGCTACCCCAAAGGTGGTGGAAACGGCAACCTATAAAGTTCTCATTTTTTACTAAGCCAGTCCAAGTTTGGGTTCTGCTCCTTACAACCAAGAGGCTTGATTAAAACAGCTGTGGACCCACAACTGGGATCTTTTTCAGTTGGAAGGATGAAGGTTCTGGATAGCTACTGGAAAATACAGGATAGGTTTCGCCAGGTCCATGATTTCTGAAGGTATTCCTCACCAAGCTTCATAAAAACAAACCAGAAGCCAGAGCTAGAACCCAAGAGTAGAGACAGTGGTGGCTCTGGGGCCAAATCCAAGAGAGGTGTGCAAAACACAGGGTCGCTTACTACTGGCAAAAACCCAAGGAGACCTCGTCAACAACCATTCATGGTGCAACTCCAAGCACCTAGAAACATACTAGGAAAACTTCAGAGTAACCTTGGACTAAGTTAACTAACTCCAATTCCTCCTACAAAATGAGAATAAGAGTACCTTCCTATCGCATAGGACTTCTGGGAATTTAAATGTAACAATGCGTGTAAAGCATCTGGCTTGGAACTTGGAGTGTAATACATGCTGGATGCTTCATTATTATCACTATTAATAGCATTATTACTAGTATTAATAATTTATAATTATTACTACTATCAACACTATTATTATCCACAGCATTCACAGTACCTGCTGTCAACATCTAGCACACCTCTTTGCATGTAACAGTTACTCAATAACAAGTATTATTTAAATTAATGAGCTGCTGCTGGATTAATGTAGAACTGTAAACAAAAATTCTAAGCACCTCAAGGGCTTCTGGCCAACACATGTAGATTATTTTTAATTGTAATACTTAGTATATGGAAACACTGTGCTAAATGCATTAAATACCTCATCTGAATTAAGTTTCATAAAAACTCTATGAATATATAATTACTGAACTCCATTTTACAGATGGGAAAACTGAGGCTCAGAGAGTTCTCATAATTAGAAAGTGGCAGAGGCAGGATTCAAACACAGGTCTGAGGGACCCCGAAGCCGGTGTTCTACTGGCTCTACCTACTGCCTCCCTGCTGAAGGTAGAGACCTCTCTGGAGACCCCTCATATTCAAGTTCCTTAGGGTGGGCTGGTTTCCTTCTCACAGGCCTTACTCTGCTTTTCTGACTGCCTCCATCTCATCAAAGCTGGCTCCCTGGAAGGGAGAGATGGTGAAACCTCCATCTCTTTGATGATAGAGGATCTGTAAGATTCCTTCCAGTTCTTAAATGTCCATAATTCTCAGGCAGAATTTTTGCGCTTTTGTCTATTGCCTGCCTCACTGCCCCACTTCGGTTCAAGTCAGGTCCTCTGGGAGGCACTTCTAAAACAACGGAGACTCGCCATGGAAAAACGTTCATACTTTGTTTAATACAAAATACTGCTGCCTGCTTTTCAAATCCTTGTCATTAGTTTTGTATGACTTAAGCTCCCGTCTCTTTATTTCAATCTATTTAAATAAAGTCCTCACTTAAAAAAAAAGGGTGGGGGGTGCTCAATCAGGGCTGAATTCCATTCTGCTGTTCAAATTTGCGATCATTTTCAATTTTGGTTAAAAAAAAAAATTCAAATGCCCAGTGGTCCTGGGCTTAGATGGTGAGCTTACTGGTTCTTGCAGCTCTAGAACCTTTAGATTTCAGATCCAGATGTTCAATTCTCATCTCAAGCCTCGAAAGGCTGATAAACTGAGATTACAAGGGAAGCCTGCGGGTGCACCATTGTAAACATGGGCTTTAAGCACAAACAGAAAGGATGCCTTGGAAAATCCCACGCATGAAAAATGGATGCCTCTCACTCCCTTAGTGGGAAAGGCATTCTCTATGAATAATAACGTTAGTCCTATTATTTGCTGAGGGGACTGTTTGAGGCTGGGATAAGACAAATGTCTACTCCTGGCCTTAATGCACCAAAAAGGTATTAAAGTTTCGGGAGGCCTCCAGGAAGGGAGGAGTAGGAAATCTCACAAGCAATGGCCTTGGACTGTTTCAGAGTGCTGCTCCCATAATAAAAGGGCAGAGGGCCCCCGACTGACTCCACCTCTGCCCTTTCACTCCGTTAATTTGGTTAATGCAAAGCAGCTCTTTAAACCAAGGTTAAAACAAAACCAAAAAAATGTTAACCAGATTGAAAAATCCTCAGGAGACCATGGGGGAAAGGAATCCAAACCTAAGAACTGCAAAGAATTCACAGTGAAGGAACATCTCCATTTGGCTAAGCTCCGGCCTGGAGGACTTCAACTTCCAAGGACCCCATGTCCTCACTGTGCTGCTGAGGAAACTTCGCTCTGCCCAACAACGTTTCGTGCCTGCCAAGGCAGAGAGCCAGACTTGGAACCCTGGCGGTGTGCTTCCAAACCCTCCAGAGCACCCCCAATGCTTCAATGGAACAATCCTCATCTATCTGAGAGGGTTAAAAAAAAAAAAAAAGCATTCACTTTTTTTACAGACAAAATGATGGATGTGATGACCTCTCAAGGTCACTTCCAACCTCCAAATTCTATTCTTTTGATACTAACAACTGCTTACACCAAATGCTCTGAGTTGGGCTTAGGCCTGTGACTAACTTCCCAACAAAAAGTGGGGCAGACCAAGAGACAGGACTGCTCAAAGACCACGGCAGAGGATCCCATTTCTTTCCCTTTTTAACTGTCTGTGGGCTTTCCTCCTTCCTTTGCCCCTCCTTTTTGCATGTGTTGCATAGAAACAGAAAGTGCCTTTGTACCAATTACTAGGCACTAATTTACACTCTTCAGTGGGCGCCGGGCTTGCTGGAGAAACATTAGGAAAAGGTGGGAGGGTCAGACGTGGGGGAGGATTCTAGCAGCAGAGGCCTGGAATGCTGCAAGCTCTTTCTCCAAGCCTGAGAACAGACAAGAGGAGGAAAGAAAATTAAAAAAGAAACTGGAAAACATTTTTGGAAGTCAAGACTAACAAAATTGACAAAGCTGGCTTTTCTTTCTTTTTTTTTTTTTAAATCAAGTATGCTCACGATCATAAGGCATTCAGAAATCAAAATAATGGTCAAGAAATCCGACTCTAACCAGGGCACGACATCAGGTTGTTTTAGGGGCTCCTGAGCGCGTGAATACTGGGAAATCACCCACCCACTTTTCTTCTCAATGAGCTTATTAAGGAAGACCATTGTCAGCCGCTTTCCCAATATGTCATATGATGTTTCTCCCTGGGACGTTCAATCGGGGAATTTCCCACAGACGTTGCAGAATGACTAGTTCCTAGGATAAGCGTCAACAATTGAGCCAAGAATGTATATCTGACCCTTATGTTCAGTGTCTCAAGAACTGATTTCCCTCAGGTTACATCTTTGCGTCTGAAGGTAATGGGGTGTTACCATCAAAACAGTACGCTATGGACTCTGGTACCTCCCTCCCTGACCCAGGCCCCGCTTGCATTCCTCCCCTCTCTCTTCTCACCACTCACAGATTTGAGAGGAAAATCACGGGAAACAATGGTTTCACTCTGTAATTCTACTCCACTTGTATTTTCTGTTGTGAGACAGTAATCCTGCCAGCAGCAGCAGTTCTTCTAAGGCAAGCCCGCTTTGTCTTGCTAGGGCAGCTAGGTGCAGGATGATGAAGACGGTTGCGGGGGGCAGCAGAGTGAGGAGGGAGCAACTGGTCCTTCCTACCTCCAGGACCAGGAATACGAGCTGTTAGGCCCCCTCACAGGCCTCAGTCCCCAGGGTGAGATTACAGCAGTGAGCTGGGGCTCAAGCAGCTGTGGGCCATCTTTCCTTGGAAGCAAGGGAGTCTCTAGCCTCTTGTCTGAAACCCAGAAGCAAACCCTGCAGGACGTCCTTGCAATTCTTAGACTCGTATCATCCTCCACAGCTAGAGCCCGTTTGCAGTCCTTTGCTCTCATTTTTCCCCCGACAGGATACATGAGCCTGGGTCTAGACAGTCTCACTGGGGATGGGGATGGGGGTGAAATCGCCCCCACAGGGCAAAGATTGGCTCTTTGGCAGGTTATAAAAGTCTTAGCTATTACAATGGTTTGTGGCCTTATAAAGGGGCACAGTACATAAGCAGCTCTACGGTATATCTGTGGTACTAAAATGTCACGGGAAGGACAATTATAGGGGAAAAAATGGCTAATCTCCTTAGGGGAGAGAAAGTGGAAGAAAAGGTGGCGAAACGAGGATCTATGCAGGCCCCACTCAGACCTAATTGTAATTACATCTTGGATGAAGCATGTCAGGCTATGAAATACCACTCTACATCACTTTGGGGAGCATTATGGAAAGAAGAATGGGGCAGTGAGGTGGTTTCCTTAAGGATCAAGGCACAGGGCCTCCCTTCTACTCATGAAGAGAAGAGCAAGTGGGAAAGACTGGGCAGGGGCTAATTAATGGGCTGCCCAGAGGCCATTTCAACACCCTGCCCTGTCCCTCAACCGCTGCCTCCTGGGTAATGGAAGTGGGTCCTTCTCATACCTCTGATGGTACTAGACTCTCCTGAACCAAAAAGTTGACTCCAAAGCTTTTTGTAGCAATTAAGGAAGAAGAGTTCATGAGGCACAGAGCAGGCCTGGCTCCTGTATAAGCAAACTTTTAAAACTTTAGTCTCAGGGAAGGAAATCCGCCTGAGTTAGAGCTAGCCAGTGATGGATGTGGCTAGAGAGGCCAGAAAACCTATTTCCTGTTTGGAGGATAACTTCCATGGTGGGAGCTACCCAGGTCCCCTCCACCAGATATTCTAGGTAGCCCAGAGAAATGTTCAAACAGGATAAAGAGAAACAGAAGCAGCCACTGTTGGCTGCTTTTGCAGCTCTTGTCTCTCCTTGTTTTTCATGAACTTCCTTCTGCCCTATTAAAAAAATACATTGTTTTAAAATTTTTCCCACAAAACTGGGGTGTGCTGATTGGGATTTAGGGCTTTCTGGTTTTCAGAATCCTGTAAGCAGCGCCCTAAGCTCAACCCACTGTCACCATTTGGGGACAGCTGATTTAAGTCCCTCCAAAAAGATAGAAAAATTGCACCTGGCATGGAAGTTAAGGCCTAAGGTTTCTATCACTGCGATGGCAACCTAGCATGACTCTACATCAGCTGGTTCTGATGACTTTTGAGTTGGAATTTGGATGCAGTTGTTTACCTCTCCAAAAGCTACCCCCATGTGTGTATGTGTGTGTAGGTGTGCCTGTGTGCATGTGCAGCGTGACCACAAAGTTAGGAAACTTGGGATAATCCTTTTTTCTTTTTTCTTTTCGCCATCCTAGAGAGGCTGAGGGGACGTGGGAGAGGGTCTGGGGAGTCAGTGGGTTTGGGTGTGGGTTTGTGGGGGCCAATTTGGGGTGTGTGCTCAGAGGTGGGGGGCGGCGTGTGGATGTGGGGTGTGCCAAGATAAACTTAAAGTGGGTTGCATTTTCAAATAATAAGCTCAATATGTTTTCAGGCAAAGTACTCCAATGGGTCTAATACTTAATCAGAAACAATAAATACACTCTAAAGTGTCCAAAAGGTCTGGAGACAGAAAAGCTCATATTCCTTGTACTTTTTTTCAGATTAACCATGGATCCACTGCTTAAATTTTAGAGGTACATCACCTGAGAAGATATCTTATCTAGAGGGTGAAGAAAAACAAACTGAACACAGTATTAGAAAATGTAAAGTACTGTACTACTTAAAAATAAGTTTCTTCTATGTTTCCTGATTTTAAGCTCTGCCCATTACACACAAACTATTATCTTTGCACAAGAATCCAAGTTCAGAGATAGTACCCTATCTTGTGGATTAAGAAACTGAGGCTCAAATAGAGAAGAGACTGCAAACTTAAATGCCAACAGAGACCATGTAAATGATTAAAATAAGGGACACTGCCTCATATAAAGAACGGTCAGTTCAAGCCAATTGTTGCTGGGCAGGAATTCAGACCCAGTATTGCCAGTTCATTCGATTTTTCCAGAGAAGCCAGAAATCTGGATTTGTGTGGAAATCCTGATTTTTCCATGTTAGTAACAAAATCTTTACAAACCCTGTGCTAGTCAAGCCAAACAAATTTGCAAAGCAAATTCAGCAGCAGACCTCTAGTTTACAAACTCTGACTTCAAGGAACTAGGTAAATATCTCACAACTGGGAAACAGTAGGACAAATCAGAACCCACCTCAGTCCACCTGAAAGGGGTCTTTTCTCTCAGGATACTCTAGAAATAACTGCACTGAACTAAACACAATTTTAAGTGGCTCAACTTCTAAAGCCACTGGTTCTGGGACTTCCCAGGTGGTCCAGCGGTTAAGACTCTGCGCTTCGATCCCTGGTCAGGAAAGTAAGATCCCGCATGCCATGCAGCGTGGCCAAAACAAATAAATAAAGCCACTGGTTCTATAAAAGTGGCATCTGTATGAGGCTCTAGGAGGGGAGGGGCAAGCAGCAGGAGGGATTCTGGTTGGGCCACATTGTGCAGGGGTGGGTGTGGCTGGGATTTTAGTTCTTAAAGTCTTCACAAAATACAGACATTCCAATTGCTATCTCCTGGCCATCTTCTGGGTTTAATACCAGCAAAAAATAGAAAAATTAAAAAAAAAATTTAAATCAAGATGCTACCCCACCCTAAAGACAATCTAACTGGAAGCTGAATCGGAAACTTCCAAATGCATGAGGCCTCCTACAAGTCTCTTACTTAGAGTATCTATCCCTTGCACACACCTGCTCTAGCAGGAGTACACTTCTGACAGTCTTTACAGAGGCTGAGGTTTTTGTCCAACCATGTCCTAGCATTACAGAGCCCCCAAACATAAATAAGGCACCTGCAATTACCACATCACTAGTTTCAAAAGACTGACTGTAGCATATAAAATGGGATTAACACTTCACTTCGTTTCCCACTCTGGACTGCGTAAAAGCTTCTCCTGAAACAACTGAGCTGACTTGCCTCACGGAGAATTAAAGAGCAGCATGCATGCACGCACACATAAGCAGCCATTTCTATAAATGCCTGAGAAAATCACTCAGCAGAATGGTCCAGAATGCTTTTCGGAGTTGGACAGACTCAGGGAGCTCACAGAGGAGCTCCGCAGGCCTCTCCAACTGCACAACTGGGCAGCTCCCTGAAGGAGAAAGTGCCTTTGCTCAAGGTGGCAGTGGGTGTCCCTGTGAGCTGAACTCCCGGAAACATGGCTGACACAGCCAGGCCCGCCCAACAGCTGTTGGTGACTAACACCCTCTGGTTAATATACCCCTACTTCACCCTGGGAGCCACGCTAAAGGTCACATCCCCCAAGCCAGGCACATCAACCTTTCAGACACAAACTTTAAAATGTGCTGTTTTATGGCAACCTAGATGACAACTGCAAACAGAACCTGATTTCGCATCAACCGTGAGGAGGAAATTCAGCTTTACTCCTGTGCCAGCAGCCACCTCCACGAGAAGCACTTTCCAAAGGAAATAAAATATGAGATGCAGTTACGTGGCCTCTTTTAAAAAAAAGCAAAACCTAACCAAACCAGCCAATGATCATTTTGAAACCACAGGCCCAGGGCCTCATCTTAAAAGTACCAACAGTTACACCAAAAAACGACAATACTTTCCAAGTAACTCCAACAACCTCCTCTTAAACATGGTGTTATAGGACAGAGGGAAAGGAGTTCGTGAGAGGACCAAGCACTGTGCTTCCTTATCAGAACAGCAGCTGTAAAGGAACCTTACTAAAGATGGGGAGACAGCATGGTCAAGTGTGAATGCTTTCCAACTTTTTCTGAATATGTTAAACAGAACCAACAAAATTGGCTGACCAAGGTTCCTATAAGTCTCCAAAGCCCATTTTACACTGCAGATGTCTTACCAGCCACATGCATCTGATCAGCCCTGCCTTTGGCTCTCCCTGGGAGAGACCCTTCCACAGGGCCTCCAGAACATCCCAACGTTCATTATCAGCCTTGACCTCCGGCAAGAACCACACCTCCTCACTAACTGCTCTATTCAGGGTGGCGGGTGCGACCTAAATCACGTGGGAAAAAATCCACTCTGAAATCTCATTAAAAAGGCTAACTAGTTGTGAAGTTAACCAACCATCACTTGATCAAACTTCTCTGCTGCCTGAAGCAGTGTTATTTTAAACCTCTCTGGGGACTCTTGGCCAAATTTAAAACCACCTTGGCAAGCCCTGAAAAGTAGCAAGCATACAGCTAACCGAGCCCTTAGTCATCCCTAAAAGGTTCCATATAACGTGCGCCGCTTCTCTCCAGGTTTCGGCCACTTCGCGGCAATCCCACAAGAGAGTAAAATAAAAGATACGCCATTTGACTGTGCCCCCCAACCCCCGCCAGCGTCTGTCCAAGTGGGGTGGCCCCAGAGTCGCCGGGTGCGGGAGTCCTGGGGGTGGGGGGGGTGGTGGCGGGGCGGGACAGGGGAGGGGCGGCACCACTCCCCATGAAGCCACGCATCGGCTGGCACTCGGCACTCACTCTGCCCGCCAGGTTAAGGCTCTCCGTGGCTTCTAGAGGCTGGGGACGATTAAGGAGTGAGCTTTCTGTCTCTAACCGGTTCAATCATTTTAAAGAGTTAAACAGCATCTCATCCTAAGTATTTGCACCCTTTCGGCCGAGCGTGGTGTCCTTTAACTCCCAGAAAGGCTGCCCGGCCAAAGGTTAACTAACCCGAGAGTTGGGTGGGAGAGAGAGACGCCGCTAACCTGTATGCACTCTGTAATGGGCTTTGAGATGGGAGGATTTTCCATAGACTTTCCCACAGCCACTGTAGGGGCACTTGTGCCTCTTTTCGGAGGCGTGTTTCCCCTTCGCAGCCACTCCAGGGTGGAGGAGGGAGAGCGGGCTGGGCGCGCTGCCAGGATCCTGTCTCTCCTCCGGGCTGTGGGAAGGACTCGACCCAGATTCGGTGGTCACGTCGCTGTCGGATCCCATATCCTCATCTGGACTCTCCAGGCTGTCGCTGCACACCGAGGGGGTCTGGATGGGTCGGTACTTGTTCAGGTCCAACAAGCTCTTGGCGATGGTGACCAGCGTGCAGTAATCCTTCCAGGTGTCCCCCGGGTCACCATGCTCCTTGGTCACCTCGCGCTCAGGTAGTCGCAGCCGCTCGGCGTCCGGAGCGCCCCCATGCTCCGGCACCGCAGCGCGGTTAGAAATGGAAACCAGACACTGGGCAGCCACGAAGTCCATGTAGGCGGCCGCGGACATGGTGCGGGCGACAGCAGCCCCGGAGGCGCGGCCAAACTTGGCGGTGGCTGCGGAGGTTCGGCTCGCCGTGCCCTGGCCTCGGACGACGAGCGCGGCGCGGCGCGGCGCAGCGGCCAAGGGGGCGGGGGCGCGGGGCGCTTCCTACTCGCAGGAGCGCCGAGGCGACCTCAGCCCCTCATCTTTACGTAACCGGCAGCGCCTCCGCACGCAGCATCCACGGCCCCGGGCTCCGCCGCGCTGCCGCCTCTCGCCGCCTCCGGCGCCCAGAGCCGCGCGCAATCCGCCCGACGGGCGCGCGGTCTGCTCCGAGCCGGCTCCCCTGGAAAGATGCCACACGTGGCGGTCGCAAGTTTATTCGACCGAAAACGCCCCGAGGCGCTGGGAGAGGAAACTGCAAGAGAGGTACACGCCCTCGGCTGCCTTTTCAGTCGAGCCAAAGCCCCAGGACATTCACCCAACCACCCGGACGTGGGTGGCAAGGGCCGGACCAAGCGCCAGGTCTAAGAGACACTTTTCCCCCAGTCCACTGACGGCTTCTGAGCCCCTGCTCTTGCCGGTCCGCACCGTTCCGGCATTCTCTCGCTCAGTAACAGTTTCGCAGAATCCCATCACGTCACAATCCAAACCCCCTCCAATTGGCCAGTGGGGAGGGTGATTCAACTCTGTTTACTTTCCTCCCCTGCCAGTCAGAACAGCCTTTCGGTGGAGAGGTGCGTCTAGAACTGAGGCGTGCGGCCAATCCGACAGTTCTGTTTCGATGCCTCGTGCTACCTCTACAGCCTCGAACGCTGACATTTAAAAGGGTAACAGCCGGGGGGCTGGAAAGGAGCAGCCGCGCATCTTTGGGAGTGTCTCTCAATCCCTTGGCCGGTCCAGGCCTCTTGGGCACGTTCCAGCTTGCGGAGCTGTGGGATACACCTTCCCTACTCGGTTGCGTTCCTTCTTACGACAAAAGAGAACTTCAGTTTCATTTTCCAGCTCGCAAACAGTTAAGTGACTTCCTGCAAACGCTACAGTCCCAGCAACCAGCCTTCCAATCAAAAGTAAGTTGGTTGATGTCACTGACATTGGCTCAGCCAATCAGAAGGGCATTCCGAAGGCCAGCGCTGCACACTTGTAAACGCGAAGAGCTGTAGTGAAACTGAACACATCCTTGTACTTTGTGTTGCTGATGGTAAAATCGAGATATGTATGGGAGGGCAGTGGCGATAAATAAATGCAAAGTGAGTCAATAATTAAAACAACAACAACAACAACAACTAAATATGTCAGGCCAAGTTGCTCAAGAATAAACACAAATGAGAAAGCATCAATTCGTTTTTCCGTTTCGGGATGCAGCATACTTTGGGGCAGATTTTTAATAATTCTTCCACCCAATACATTAACTATGACTAATTCATCTCAAAAATGCAGAGCTGACAAAAGTTCTGTTTTAAAGCATAGTCCTTCTTCTGTCTGGCTAGTCTTACTTTGAAACGCTTCATCTTTTCTTTTGTGATACCTCAATTCCTCTCCTTCCCTCGTGCAATTTATTCTAAGGAAGCTGTTTTCGTTTTGTTTTGACGCTATTGTAACCTCCCTAAAATAAATGGAGACAAAAATCCCTGCATAACTTTTAAAACTTTAAAAACAACAACATTCTTAGCTCATTTTCTTTCCACAGACTCCCGTGGGATGTTAGGGCGTGTATCCCTTCCCTCACTTAACAGATATGAAGACTGAGATGCAAGAAAGTGACTTGTGACAGAACTCCATTGAAAACATAAATCTGATTCCTGGCTCTTCGGGCTTCACAACTGAACTCTTTGGTTTTGTGAAATATTAACTCTGCTTAACAGATTCTTAAGAACTGGAACCAGCCAGAGATCCTTAGCCATTGAATATTGTGGTATTACTTGATCAACAATTAGTATGACTCTTAGGGTCTGATTAGCTATGTTTGCCTCTCCCTCTGTAGGAATGATGGGGTTGTTTTCCATCTTGATAGCTGAGAAAATAATCTAGGGCCAATGTGTCTTCCAGGAGGTGTACTATCTGCAGAATTGATTAAAAATACATTTATTTTCCTAAGTGGGTGTGAGGGATACCTGTTTCTATGTGATGGAGATCCAGTGAGGTCTAACCATACTCCCCACTGACTATTAGCCTTTGTTAAGGTTTGGGAAAGTTACATCAGGTTCCTGGTCTCTAAAGGAAGGGTCTCAAATTTACCCTTCTAGTTTGAAGTCTACTGTAGTTTATTTCGACTTTGCTTTTAAAGTGGTACAGAAAGATACTGCAGTAGGTGACTACACGGGAAAGGGAAGCTTAGAAAGGGGGTGCTGGTCAACTAAGAATATCATCGTCACCATCCTACTAAGGTAGGTGGTAGGTACATGTAAAGTGAAGCCATCTTAGAGTTCTTGTATTCCAATCCCCTTAATTTTAGAAAAGAATTCACTGAAGCCCAAGGGAGTCTGCCTACTTCATGATTTTTCTGGGACAAACTCTGTCCCCAAGGATACAAGATCAGTTAGAAATTTCACATTTGCTTGCCTCTTTAAGGTCCACCACAGATACCAGCAGGATCTCTCCAGGACTCCCATGAGCACAGCCTATACAGTCTCTCAGATTTGCATTGTGACTGGCCTTGCAGTGGGCACCTTCAGATAGCAGAAAGCCCTAGAGTTAACATCAGGGTTATTCCAGAAAAGAGGAAAGTTTGTATCTTTCCTTGAAGATTGTAATCCAGGAAGTTGAATAAGTCAATCATCATAGGTTTTTGTGTTTTTTGTGGTTTTTTTTTCTATATAGACTTACTTCTTGCCCTCTTCTCTTTAACTCCCTTTAATTTAATTTTGTTTGGACTGGACATAAACCCTGAACTCTTCCAACTCATTCATTTCAGAGCTATACAAGAAAGTAATAAAATACAACTCAGATTTCATTTACATGAATTTCTCTCACACACTTAAAAACATAACTACTACTTGATTTAGAATATCTTTTTAAACCCAACAATTCTAGAACTGTAGACTGCTTTCTCCTTTTTCTCCTCTTCCATGTATTCACTCTCCAGATATTTATGTTTCTGTCAGTGAGTTAGGCATGGGGGAATACAGAAATGAAAAGACAGTCTGTCCTCAGTAAGGCTTATATTTTAAAAACAACTACAGATAAACATAGATATAGATATCTCCCAAGTAATAATTCCTACATCAGGATTTTTTCTTGTGTTTTCAACAATAGGATTTCCTTTCTGTACTAGAGTGCATATTATAATTAAAACCAATTAATGCTGTTTTGCCAGCATGTGGTTGTCCCAATTAAAATTCTGGCAAAACAAATTATCCCAGATCAATGTGAATCATTCCAAATTGCAATGAATAATTTATAGTAAAGTATATATTATGCCACATAAATATAAGAAGTCTGTTTTCCCCCGAGTTAATCTTTGTAAATACACATTTCAAATCCACACAAACCAACTGGGAGGAGCACGAGCATTCGAAGACTAGAACTGTGCTTACAGTTTGTAAGTATGCATTTTCCTCCCTAATTTCTGCCTAAACCTTGGCTTTATTTTCCCAGTTCTCAAGAACAATGGCCTGTAGCAAGAACATCTAAGTCTGATTTTCTGTGCCTCCTAAAGTTTTTATTATCATTATCACCCCTCCTAAGAGGCAGTGCCTACAGTGAGCTGATTTTCAGTTTAGGCCAGCGAGGGGCAGGGAACTGGCCTCCTGGGCCTGAGAGTGGATGTGTGACCTTAGGCAACCTCTTAGAGCTATTTCCTTATCTGTGAATTAATGGGATTAGATTAATACATCTCTGTAGTCCCTTCCAAACTCCAAATACTCCAGGGGTCCTCCCTCCAACCAAACAATTCTAGGCAAGATTTGGGTTCTTTAAACATCACCTCATCTGCTGTGCATTTACAAATGCAGCTCTTTAGGACAGTGAAGGTGAGAATACCTTAAATCAGTACTTAATTGGCTAGCAGGCACAAATATAAATTCGTCCCAAATCCCTTAAATCCTTTATTCCTTAATTTCTTGTTATAGTGCTGCTTCTTTCTTTAAACTAGTTTGTGAGAAGCGCGTGGGGCGGGGGAGGGGTCACAGAATCCCACCCTTTTTCCTAGGCCAGTTTTCCACCCCAGCTCGTAGTGAGGTATTTCCAGGCACACGCAGACCATTCCCAGGCCCCTTCCCTGGAGGTTTTAATTCAAATGGAGCCCACGGCAACTCCCGGGGGGTGGGGGGGAGCTAATAACCTGGAGCTTAATCTGAAATACACATTGCCCAGTCTCACCCTTGCCCAAGGCTCAGGGACTTTTAGGTTAAAATCGCACTCTGTAGGTAGTGGGTTCCAACGCTGGCTTTTCTCCCTCTTTCCTGCTGGGAGGCGTGGACGGTGCTGGGCAGAGCTGCCAGCCTCCCGGTTGGAAGGAAGGCGAACAGATGGCCCGCTGGGGGTAGGGGATCACGTGTCGGACCTCACTCTGGGCTGGATCCAGACTTCTTTCAGGACCCAGGTCCTTCGGCTTCATTGATCCCACCAAGGCATACAGGGCATATTGGGGGGCGGGGGTGCAGGAGAAGCAGTGTTTATTTTAGTGAAAGCTGGGTAATTAGGGGAAGGTGGCAAGTTTGGGGAGGAGGGAGGAGGCAAGAGGGGCTGAAGGGATCGGGCTTCCAACAATGGCGGTGTGCCTGGATTTGAAATGCAATCAGGTAAAGCCCTCCCTATCTGTTGAAATGCCCGTGGCCATAACGACAGTTAACACGCAGGTGCTGGAGAGGGAGGGGCGCCTCCGGCCCGCGCGAAAACTTGCACGACGCCCTACTTTGCTCTCGCTCCACTTAGCAGCCTTCCGCAAAACTCCAGGCCTCTCCTTTGCCGAGCCGAAAGGCCACCCGTTCATGCATATGTAGGAGGATAAGTTTAGCTCTCAGCCCCGCGCGCTCAGAGGAGCCCCACGCCGCGCGCACGGTGAATCACCCGAGCTCGGGGGCGGGCGCTCGGCTGGGGCCGCAGACTGGCGGGCGGCGCAGCCACTCGGCGGCCGCGCGCCCCGGCCTGGCGTCGCCCTTTTAAAAAGTCTTCCGCGGGCGGCCGCCGCAGCAGCAGCCGGAGGAGGCGAGTTCATCTGAGGACAGTCCCAGTTCTCAGAAATCCCTTCCCTGCTGGAACATCAAGCTCCCTTTACTGCAGTTGAACAAACTGCCCTAGATTAGGGGATGAGGAACCCGCCCCAAACTCGTGCAAGAAGCTCCGGGCGCCCGCGCCCGCGTGAGCTAACCTTGAAATTAGCCCCTGCACCCGGTCGGGAAGGGGTGGGGGTGGGCGGAGGCTGCTCGTTGGCCCCTCGCGGCCCAAGCCCTAGGGTTTGCGCTCTCTGTGCGTACGGCCCCCGTTTCATAACTCTGGCGGGGTTGCATTAAAAAAAAATTCTCTGGGGGAAGACAGGTGTGTGTGGGGGGACTGGGGGGAGGAGGCACCTTTTCCATCACCCACGCCCGCGGGGAAGAGGAAAACCTGCCCTACGGTCCCCTTGGGAACACTGCGGAGTAGGGTGTCGGATGACATCAGCTTCTAAACATAGCCCGCACCGCACCCCAACTCTTGAGCGCCGCGAGCTGGGCTAGCGCGGGGGAGGGGGGAGAGCGGGGGAGGCGTGTGCTGCCGGCCGCCGGCGGGGTGGGGCGGGCCGGCTAGCCAGGCTGTGCGGGAGGAGATGACTTTGCAGGAATCGTGCTCACGGAGTTTGCAGGCAAGCCTTTCCCGCGGTGGTCGGGCCACTGGATGCCGGGGCCACGGGGTTAGGAAACATTCGTGCCATTCTGCGCTCTCCCCTGCCCCACAAAAGCCACACGCACGCACACACGTAGCCCTTGGATCTAAGCTGCCTTTGTTTATATAAATCAACCCATCCCCCAGCTGTAGCCGTAGCGCCGGGCTGGGTCGGTCCGGGGACCCTCCGCGCCCTCCAGCCCCGCGCCGGCCTCCAGGCTAAGCCTGAGAGGGGGTCGGCGGGCTCTCCCGGTGAGTCAGATGGGCTGTGTTTCCTGTAGTTGTTGTGGAACAGTTTGTCCTTTTTAACCCCCCGCCCTCCTCCCCCCACCCCACCCCCGCTCGGTCTCCACCCCCTTGGTAAATATAGCGCTCACGTTTCATCATCTCTTTGTCCAACGAGCGCGAGACACCCCGGCCCGCGGCCCCCGCCGCCTCCCTCCTCCTCCCGGCTCGCGGTTACCTCACATAACCCCGCGCGGGCAGGCGGCGGCAGCAGCCTGCCCCGCGGCCCCCGCCAGCCCTGCACCCCAGCGCTTCCCGCCGCAGTACACTCCAGCCTCCCTCCCAGCCCCTCCCTTGCTTCCAATTCCCACTTAAGTTGTGTCCCCAGGCCCTCGTCCCACCCCCGACCCCCGATACCCCCGTGTCGTGGGGACCGGGTTGAGAAATGTGCATGTGTTGGAAGGGAGACCCCTTTTCCCAGCCCCAGGCGGCACCCCACGCCCAGGCCAGTACTGGATCTTCCACTCACCCATCCTCCCCTTTCCCAAGGCCGCCCCCTGTTCCCCTCCTGAGCGCAGGTGACAGCTGCTTAGACAGTGTCTGATTCACCGACAGCTGAACCAGCTACGAGTACTTGGGGGTGGGCGCTTCGTGAACCGTCTCCCTCCCACCCGGTCACCCCAGAGGGGGAGTGGGCTGGTGGGTCAGGAAAGGCGAGGTGGGTGGGTAACAACCGAGGAGCGCTTGCTTACTGTTCCCTCTCTCCCTTCCCCTCCCAGTTTCATTTCCACACATACAGCCACCCACCGGGGACCGGAGGCGGCTGGTGTTCTCTGAACGCAGGGAACTGGCTCTCTCTGTGGTCTTCTGTTTACTTCCCTCCTCCTCTCCCCCTCCCTCCTCCTCGCCCCCACCACCCCACGCCGCCTCCCGCCCCGAGCAGCTGGGAAACCTGCAGCAAAACACTGCAGTCATGAGACTTCCCTGGACTCGAGCTGCGGCCTGGGTTTGCCCTGCCTTGCCTTGCCCTGTGTCCACTTGGGGCACTTTTTTGTCCTGGAAAGGCTCTTGGGGCTCCCCATCCAGGAATGTGGCAGAGGCCTCCCTCCCTCTTCCTTTCCCCGCTTGGCACCAGGTATCGTCCTGTGGGGGCCCTGCCGGGCTGCCTTTTGGGCCAGGGCTCTGGGCCACTGCCATGAGTGGCCACCTGTCCAGGGATAGGTAGTGAGAGAGCTGACGGTGTGTAGGAATTCGGCATCCAGGATGCCGCAGAGCTGGCTTACTTGTTATCACAGGCTCTCCCGTTCATGACAGGGTGCCCAAAGTTCCTTGCTGACCAAGGTTTCAGGCAGATCCCTGAAACCTGCTCCCAGGGACACACCCTCCCCATAGGGAATCTGCCAAAACCTTCCCTTTCAAAGCTTGCTTCCCAGCGGGGAAGAATTCAAGCTCTCTCCCTAAGGAAGCTGAATGAACAAAGAGCTCTGAGGAGGCCATGAGGGTTGAGCTCTGGGTGCCGCCTGCCTGAAGTTCACCCCATTTAAAAACCACCGCTTCACCACCGCTGTGCTCCACTACCATGGTTACCAGTTCCCTGTCCTTCCGCAGCACAAATGTTGCACAGAGGCAGAAACAAACGATGGCATTTTAAATGTTCTTTTAAATATCCAAAACACTGCCTTGGTATTTTGGTAGCAGAGAAGAGAGAGTGAAAATCCCGACAGTTCCCTGGTTTCCTTCTGACCCTGTAACCCTGAATAAATCCCTCACTCTGGATGGCCTCTCAGAGCCAAAGGAGGGAAGGGAGCGTATTGAGATACTAGAGAGTAGAATTCAGAAGAGCAGGTCCACCTACACCCAGAGAATTAATACCCAAGTTAGACTAGTTCTCCCCTCTGCCCTCCAGCTGAAAACCCCCAGCTGCTCTGAAGTACCTGCCATAAGACCATACCAAGCCCTGCTTGTTGCTATGTTCTGCCACATCTCTCTCTTGTGCACCCCCCCACCCGCCATTCCTGGAGATTCTAGCATCTGACAGCAGAGTTCCGCACCTCCACCTCATTCCTGCTGACATTTTCGGTGAATTTAGCATCCTTGTAGAATAATGACCCAACTGAAACCCTAGTATCTAAACTGCAACCATATCCCCTTCCACCCTACTGTCATGTGGGTACCCTGGACCTTTGCATCACCAAATAACAGCACCACCGCTGAACTTTTCATTTCAAGCATCCTGTTCCCTGATCAGCACGTCTTTCCCTTCCAGCTTATTTACTCTAATAACCCCATTTGAACGATTCTTTGCCCCCATTTTGACCTCTAATCTACTTTCCCACTGTTCTTCATTGCCCTATATTCTCATCTCTCTCCTACGCACATTAGATTTCATAGTCATCACTGTATCATCCCTTTGCATACACTCCTCACTTCCTTGTTCCTGGGACTACCTGCCAGGCAAAACCCTGATTCTGTCCAGCTTAACACGCTGGACAAAAATAACACTGTTAACTGTTGTCACTAAGTTTATGATCATAAATCTCAAGTGGGCTCTCAACACTGCCCTTCTGCATTTCCCTAGTCAGTTTACTTTCCCACACTCTGAAACGACTGCATTGCGCCTCCTGTCCTCAAATATCAACACCTCTCCCCTTCCCCACTCTGAGCTGAAAACTTTACTTCTCATTTCACTGAGAAAAATAAAAGCAGTTTTACAAGAACTACCTCATCTTCCCACCCCATGGCTTCCATCCTACCTGCCTCTCTGCTCAACTCTGCCTTCCCTCCTGTCTCATGTATGTAGTGTCCCTGCTCTTACCTAAGGCAAGCCCTTCCATTTGGCACCATGGTCCCTTCCCCTCTTGACTATGCTCCTGAAATTATCTCCTCATCTCCTGCTCATCAATTGTCCTCTCCTAAATAATTCACTTCAGCACAAAAACATGGTGTACACCCTCCTGTCTTTGTTATGTACACATATGTCCCTTTAGTCCCATATTCCCCTCTAATATTACTCTAATTTGCCATTTTTCCTTGGCTGCAAACACCTCAAAGTTGCCTGTATGCCCACACCTCCTATTGTCTCTTGATCTCATGGCAATCAGACTTTCACCCCCATCAGTTCACCAAGACCACTCTTGTCAAGGTCACAAATGACCTCCATCCTATGAAATCTATTGGACAGTTATTTCACTTCATCCACCTCGAAGCAAGGAAGACTAAGAAGAGTGGGCTGCAAAGTAAGAGGAAAACAGGAAAATATGGTATCCTAGAAGCCAAGAGAAATTGTTTCAAGGAAAAGAGTTTAATTAATTCCTTCTTAGTCTCCTTAGCTGGACTCTTTTTCAGCTCTTCTCCTGGCTCTCTAAGAATTGGGGTGCCCCAGGGCCCTATCCTTTGCCCTTTTCTACATCTATATTCACTCTCCTGGTGACTTAATCCACCCTGAAGGCATTAATACCTTCTATAGGCCAGTGGCTGCCAAATTTTTATCTTCAGTCCAGACCTCTCTCAAACATCACACTTGACTAACCATCTATTCCTCATCTCCACTTGAAGTTCTAATAGGCATCTCAAACTTAACATTTTAAAACTGAACTACTGAGTATAGCACAGGGAACTATATACTGAATATCTTATAATAAGCTATAATGGAAAATAATCTGAAAAAGTATATATATATGTATACATATATATATGTATATATATGTATAACTGAATCACTTTGCTGTACACTTGAAACTAACACAACATTGTAAGTTAACTATACTTCAATAAAAAGAAATAAAATTGAACCACTGATTATTTCCTCCCCCAAAGGCTCAATTCAAAGACCGCCCCCATCTTAGATAAAGGTACTCCTGTGATTCTGATTGCTCAGGCCAAAAACTAAGGAGTTATTCAGATTCCTCTCTTTAATCTATACCCCACAGCAGATCCATCAGGAACTCCTGTTAGCTGTATTTTCCAAATATAGCCAGAATCTAGCACTTCTGGTCACCTTCACTGCTATCACCTTCATCTCTTGTATAGATAACTTCAGTGGTCTTCGGCTGGTCTTCCTGCTTCCACCCCTGCCCTGGTTCCTTTTCTCAACACAACTGCTAGAGAGCTCTTTTAAAAACACACAACAGGTCACATCTCTCCTCTGCTCAAAACTCCACAGTGATTCCTGTCTTAGGGTGACTGCTGAAGTCCTCACCATGGGGACAGGGCCCATACCAGCCACCTGTCTGACCTCCTCTCCTTCTTGCACCCCCTGCCTCATTCCGCTCCAGCCACCCTGCCCACCTTGCTCAGCTGGGAACTTTCCAGCCACATTCCTACCTTAAAACATTCGCAGTGGCTCTCCCATCCACCTGGACCCTCTTCTCCAAGATCTCTGCCTGCCTCACTCCCTCACCTCCTCCAAGCCTTGGCACCAATGTCCCCTTCTAAGCAAGGTCTTCCCTGGCTGTCCTATTTGTAGTTGCAACTCCTGCAGTTGCCCTTTTTTACATTGTCTTCCCATGGCAGTTATCATTCCCACATGCTACATACTTTGCTTATTTGTTGTTTATTATCTGTCTCCTACTAAATACAAGCTGTTTGTTCACTGATGTATTCTTAGTGTCTAGAACAGGGACTGGCAGATAATAAGCTCTCAGTAAATTCTGCTGAATGTAAACAGGGGATAAACAGCTGTAATTTTGTTTGAACCTTGCTATATACCAGGCACTCCAAAAAACACTCTGTGTGGTCTTAGTACTCCTGGTTTATAGATGAGGAAATTAAGGTTAAGAGAGAATCAACGACAAATCCAGGCTCACATGGTGGCGAAGCTAGGATTTTAACTCAGTACTCTGAATCCAGAGCGCATGCTCTTTAGCACTCTATTATCATGCCCCTGTATATGTAGAAGCTGTAAGGCAACAGTGAGTTCTTTCAGCTGTGGTGAAGCACATTGTGACGTATGCAGATGTCACCTGAGTGTGTGGCAGCAAGGTGGGTCACACAGGCTCCTTCCCTTACTCTAGATGCTCGTGCTGAAGAAAGGGTGAGGGTGATGGGCAAGGACATGGCCGTGTATTTAGCTTGCACTACAATATTTTGGCTACTTACGAAGATGCTGAGCATATTCGTAGAACAGAGGCAGCATGGTGCAATAGATTTGTTTCTTGTTCACCATATATTTTGAACAAAGACTGGCTGGAGTCTCTTAATTCAGGACCCAGGTTGCTGGAACAGCCACTATTTGGAACATTCAAGTCATAGTTTCTAATTACATCTCATTTGTCGCCATCTCACCCATAAAGGGAACAAGAAGCACAATCCTTCCATGTGCCCAGATGGCAGAGAGCTAGAAATAGTTGTTGGGCCCATGTCCAGTATTACTGACTATGCTTTTGTTGGACCAACCCTCTTAATAGATACCAACTATAACTCTGGATAAAATATAACTCTGGATAAAATTACCTGAGGCTCCTGAAGAGTGAACAAAAGCAGGCAGATAGTGGAAGGGAGTTACATTTGGAAGAAGGGAGTGACATGAGGAGAATTTCCTGTTTATTACGGCTTTTAGCTTGCGTGTAGGTCCTAATTTGTACCATTTACAATGGCTAAAATACTGACAGAAAGGCAATATCTTACTGGCTTAAAGAGCCAGGGGATAAGTTTTGGGGCACCCACAAATGCTGGTAAGTAAGGGAAGAAACTCCAGAAAAGAGAGCGCTAGAGAGGAGGAGCCCCAAATTCTAGCTATAAACTCTGCCCAAATCTCTAGCTGATCACTGAATCATACATGCATGCGACAGACTCCAAGCACCCCAGGTAAGAAGACACAAGTGACCTGAAATCTGAGCAGCCACTCTCTGTAGGGGAAATGGAGTTTTGCCGTTTGAGTTCAGCCAAGTTAACTGTTCACTTAAAGGAAAAAAATCAACACTCTTTAGAGGAATATAACAGAATCCACAGTCTTTACAACCTGTTATCCACAGTATCCAGGGCATATTCCAAAGTTAATTGACATATCAAGAAACAGAAAAATATGACCCACTCACATCATAAAAGACAGTCAATGGACAACAACCCCTGGATAACTCAGATGTCGTATATTGCAGATATGGATTTTAAAGCAGCCATTATACTCATGCTCATAGGTGGAAAGAAAAATATGCTTGTAATAAATGGATAGGAGGTCTCAGTAGAGAAAATGAAACAAAAAGAATCAAGTGGAAATTTAGAGAATTTAAAAACAGCAGGTGGAAATGACAAGAGCCAGTGAACTTGATGATATCAATAGAAATTACCCAATCAGAAGACAGAGAGAAAAAAATGGGAAAAAAGGAGCCTCAGGGACCTGTGGGTCAATACCAGAATATCTAATACATGTGTAATTAGAGTCCCAGGAGAAGAGAGAGAGAGAATGGGACAGGCAATATATTGGAAGAAATAACAGTGAGACGTAAATTGACATATTCAGAAAGGTCATTGAACACTAAGCAGCATTAATACAAAGAAAACAGCACCTAAGCACATCATAGTCAAGCTCCTGAAACATACACACGAAGAGGAAGTCATAAAAGCTGCCAGAAAAAAGTCATATTGTATATAGAGGAATAATGATTTGAATGCCACTGACTTCTCAACAGAAGCAATAAAGACTGGAATACAATGAATGACATCTTTGAGGTACTGAAAGAAAAAACTCCAGTCAAACCAGATTTCTATATCTAGTGAAAATATCCTTCAAGAATGAAGGCAAAATAAAGATAATTTCAGATGAAAGAAAACCAAGAGAATTTGCCACCAGCGGGTCAGCACTATAAGAAATGCTAAAGGAAGTTCTTTGGGATGAAGGAAAATGAACTCTGATAGACACTCAGCTCTTTAGGAAGGAATAAAGAGAATCAGAAATGGCAAATACGTGGGTAAATATGAAAGATTTAAAACATTTCTTTAAAATACATATTAACTATTTAAGGCAAAAATTATAACATTGTCTTGTGAAGTTCACCATAATGTATGTGTACTACATATAATAATTATAACACAAAAGATGGGGGAGGGTGAGGCTCTATATTACAAGATTTTTAAATTGTATGTGAAGTGGTATAATATTAACTCTAAGTAGATATACTGATGTACAGGAAATAAATGACTACTATGGTATACCTTCCCAAAGAGTTCACAGTATGGTGGAAGAAGACATATGTCCAAAAAATGACAACATAGTGTGGTATGTGCAAACAAAACAGGTTGTACAAAGACAAAGACCTCTGGGATTCCAAGGAATCAGTAATTAGCCCTCCTTGGGGGGTAGATAAGTAAAGGCTTCATGGTAGAAGTTATATTTGAGCTGGGTTGTGAAGGATGATTAAAAGACGAGAGGAAGAAAGGCATCCCACACCTGGCATAGATGTGAGGGCAAGATGGTGTAGAATGTGTTTGGGACACCAAGAGTCATCTAATTCTTCCTCTGGGAGTGGCAGGAACTATGAACCTGTCAAGAAGGGCCTCAAAGAGAAAGATAACTGTAGGGTAAATATGGAGCATCAACTGAGGCAGAGAGAACCTGGAGGCAGGAAAATGAGAGGTGATTACTCAGAGAGATGGTCAGAAAATAGCATCAGCCAAGCTTAGTAACCAACTGAAGGAGGAGTCCACAGTAAGCCCCAGGCTTATGAATGTGGGGACTGGTGCCATTAACTGAGATAGAAAAAAAACACTGGAGGAGTGAACTTGAACATGGGGGCAGAGACTGGAGTAATTAACTTAGTTTTGACACTTTGAGTGTGATGAGCCTGAGGGCCATTGGGTGTCCACCCAATACCAATTCTTCCATTTCTTGGGAGATGGCAGAGTCTGGAAGATCTTCATGCATTCTGTGACCATGAGGGAAGCCAGCCACAGGGTGAGTTGGACAGGCAGAAGTCAGATCAGAGAGTTGGAAAGGAACTGGGGTCTTTGATCCAGTGAGTTAATGACTCAAATTGACCCTAAAGCTTATACAACATGCGAATTTTCACGGTACGTGAACAAATAAGTAGTCTATTTTATAAAGCCAGTTTTGTTATGGTGTTTGCAACACAAAGAGCCTGACTGATCTGTTTAGACAGAGACGGCCAGTAGGCATTTGGAAAGATAGGACTGGATCTCAGAAGAGTCTTAGGGTTTAGAGAAGTCAATTATCCGTCTAGGTTGAGACTGGGTTATGGTAGTGGATGAGATTGTCCAGGGAGCAAATGTCAAGGGAAAAGAGAAAATGATGGTGTACATGCTGAAGTGGAGAACAGGAGAAAAGGTGTGTCTCAAGAGCCAGAGGGGGACTTCCCTGGTGGTGCAGTGGTTGAGAATCCACCTGCCGGTGCAGGGGACGTGGGTCCGATCCCTGGTCCAGGAAGACCCCACATGCCACGGAGCAACTAAGCCCGTGCGCCACAACTACTGAGCCTGCGCTCTAGAGCCCGCGAGCCACAACTACTGAAGCCCGCGCACCTGGAGCCCATGCTCCGCAACAAGAGAAGCTACTGCAATGAGAGGCCCGCACAAGGCAACGAAGAGTAGACCCTGCTCGCCTCAACTAGAGAGAAAGTCCGTGCACAGCAACGAAGACCCAATGCAGCCAAAAATAAAAATAAATAAAATAAAATAAAAATAAAAGAGCCAGAGGAAGAGAAGGTCCAGAGAAAGGGAGTTGTTGACCATGGTCAAATAGGATGAGGACTGGATTTAAAAATTAAGAGGTGTGGGCTTCCCTGGTGGCGCAGTGGTTGGGAGTCTGCCTGCCGATGCAGGGGACACGGGTTCGTGCCCCGGTCCGGGAGGATCCCACATGCCGCGGAGCGGCTGGGCCTGTGAGCCATGGCCACTGCGCCTGCGCGTCCGGAGCCTGTGCTCCGCAGCAGGAGAGGCCACAACAGTGAGAGGCCCGCGTACCGCAAAAAAAAAAAAAAAAAAAAAAAAAATTAAGAGGTGATGGGGCAGTTTGGTGAGTCAGACACTTCACTTCCTAAACAAAAACTACCCCTCCCCTCTCCTTTCTGGCAGAGATCCCTTGATCTCAGAAAAAGTAGGCCTATCTCTGCTCTGGAGGTGGGCATGTGACTCGGTTCCGACAACTGGGTGTAAGGAGGAGAAATTCTGTTCATTGAGCCATTCAGATCCCCTCACACAGTTGTGTGAGGGTAGGATGTTTAGATCTGTTATGATCACGAGAAGAAGGCCAAGAGGATATCTGAGACCAACCCAGAGCCCTGTCATTGGTTAAGTGCTGAACTGCTAGCAGTGACCTACTTCTGGGCCTGTTTATGAGGAGAAATCATAGTGTTTGTGTTTAAGCCACTGCCAGTTGGATGCTCTGTTATTTGCGGCCTAACAGACACACTTAGCAAGAAATGTTTCAATAGATTAGGGCCACATTAGTCAAACTCAAATGAGCTGAGGTGTGAACTATAGGTAAACACAAATCATCAGAGCCTGTGGTGTGGTTTTGCAAGAAGTTGGAAGGTTAAGGGGAAAAGCAGATGTAGGGGTATATGGAGGGCAGGCAAGATGATCGGAACATTTTTTCTAGATTGCAAATACTTGAATACGTTTCATCGAGGAGAAGGAGGGAGTGGTTAGGCACAAATTTAAAATATATAAAGGAGGAGATCACCGATAAAACAAGGTACAGAGGGAAAAGTGTCTCAAGAGCCCAGAAGGAAAAAGTAAAGCTCTGTCTTCCTTTGATGCAGGAAGAAGACCGTGAGCCTGGTTGAAATGCGAAGTTTGGAGGTGGAGAGAGGAAAGCCCTGGGGAGTTCATGCCTGTCTTCTTTGTGAAGTAGAAACAAGGTAATCTGTGCAAGGGAGATGATGGGGAATGTGACAGAGGCCACGGGGAAAGAGGCAAGGGTTTGGAACGCCTGTCATCAGAATAAGCCGCCTTATTGGTATCTCCTTGCACCGTACCTGGCAGGTTCCGTCTGCTGGAGGAATGGATTGACTCAATATGAGTAACAGGACCGTTAAACAGCAACAGCTGCCCAGCTGAGATGGTAAACCATGCGTTTGTGGGCCTTTCTTAATAACTTTTATTTCTTGTTACAAAACGAATACATTTTCATTGTAAAAGAGTTAAAAAAAATACAGATAAACTCAAAGAAAAGAAATAAAAATTCATCATACCCCACAAACCCAGAGGTAACCGTGGTGAATATTTCAGTATATATTGGTTTTGTCCTCTTTATGCACAGCTATACATTAAAAAAATAAATAAAAGCGAGATCAGGCCGTACATATTTTTGTATAACCTGTTCTTCAGCTAACAAGTCAGCTGAACAATTTCAGCTAACAATTCTATGAATGTTTTCCACATTGTTTTACATTCTTCTACCTTATTATTTAAAAGAGTTATCTTTTGAATAAGTAAGCATTCACATGGTTCAATTTAAAAAGTTTAAAGGGATATGTAATGAAAAATCTCTTCCCCAACCCTGTCCTTCAGCTACCTAGTTACCCTTTCCAGAAGCAACTAAGTTTTTTTTTTTTTTTAAATCCCTCCGGAGATATTTTATATATATCCAAGAAATACACATATCTTGCCCACATTTTTACACAAATGGTTATATCATAGCAGTGTTCTGCATCTTGCTTTTCAAACTTAATAATATATCTTGACGATCACTACAGATCAAAACATACAGTTTCCTCACATCTAAGGACTGCCATAGAATTCTAATTCTAATGAGTCCCCTGCTGCTCAGCATTTAGGTTACTTTGGGTCTTTTGGAATTTCAAAAAAGACTACTTTAAATAACCTTCTTTCACTTTGGAGCAATACACTTGAAGGATAAATTTCTTAGAGTGTAATTCTGGGTTAAAAGCTACGTGCATTTGTAATTTTGATAGATGTTAAACTGCTCTCCCTAGAGTTTGTACTATGTACATGTACAAACTCCATACAGCAATGTATAAAAGTATAAACTAGCAATGTATAAAAGTGCCTGTTTCTCCACATTTTCATCAATGAGTTTGTTAAAAAGCTGTTTGACCTTTGCCATTCTGATTGATAAAAATGATATTTCAGCCTTTAAATTTTCATTCTCTCTTTAGAGGTGAGGTTGAGAACTTTTTCATATGTTTGAGAGCTTTGGATGTTTCCTTTTTTAACCCATAGCTATTGTCCATTTTCTTTTGGACTGTAGGCTTTTTCCCTCTAGAGTCTTTTTATATTAGGATATTAGCCCTTTGTCTTTGGTATGAATCACAGATATTTTTGGCCAATTTGTCATTTGCCTTTTATCTTTGCTTATTGTGTTTCTGCTATGCAGAAGTGTTTTTTTTGTTATTGTTGTTATATTTATCAGTTTCTTATACTTCTAGATGTTATTTCATAATTTGAAAGTCCTTCCCCATTCACATAGTAAAATAATCGTCCCAGGGCTTCCTCTAGAGCCCTTAGGATTTCATTGATCTATTTTAAATGTTGCTGGTTTTTTTTTCCGGTGTTCTTTGTGAAGTATGTACCCAATTAAATTTTTTCCAAATGATATCTAGCTATTTCAATCCTATGTTTTGATTTTATTTTTTAAAGATATAAAGGTTTTCTTCCTCTTTTTTGAGCTTCATACGTTTTATTTCTTTCTCTTACCTCACTGTACTTACTAAAACCTCTAGTAAAATGTTGGCTGAAGTAGGGGGAGTGAGCATCTCTGCCTTGTTCTTGATCTTACCTGAGAGCAAACAGGTAAAGGACCAGCTGGCTCTGTGTTGCCAAACTGCTCTCCACAAAGTTTATGACAATTTGAACTACTTTGCAGTATATGGAGTTGCCTAGGAAACCATAACCATTAAGTATGATGTTAGCTGTAGGTTGTAGATACACTTTATCAGATGGAGAAAGTACCCTTCTATTCCTAGTTTGTTGAGTTTTTATCATGAATTTTGAAAAGTGCTTTTTCTATATCTATGGTGATGTGCTTTTTTTTGGCCTTTATTCTGTTAATGTGGTGAATTATATTAATTTATTTTTGAATGTTAAGTCAACAGCATTTCTGGAATAAACCACACTTGGTTATAATTTATTATCTTTTCATATATTGCTTGGTTCTATTTGCTAACACTTTGTTAAGGATTT
The DNA here is from genome assembly GCF_949752795.1 of Hyperoodon ampullatus. Lineage (NCBI taxonomy): Eukaryota > Metazoa > Chordata > Mammalia > Artiodactyla > Ziphiidae > Hyperoodon > Hyperoodon ampullatus. The sequence continues at coordinate 78,317,972 of NC_136919.1, forward strand.
TCATATTATTTTCATGAGGGATATTGATCAGTATCCCTCCTACTGATCTTTCCCTGTAATGTCCTTGCTATGTATTCATCTGAGATACCACTTTAGTCATATACTAAATTTCCATAAATGTCCATTTCTGGATTTTATGTTACATTTTGTTTCATTAATATTTGTCTTTCCTACCTCATTATCATTAATGGATGCATTGTTGGATATTTGCGAATTAGCTTTTTCCAGGGTTCTACTACTACAGACAATGCTGTAATAAAGAGTATTTTGGCTAGATCTTTTCCCACTCCATGATTATATACTTAGTATAAGTCCTTAGAGGTTGAATAGCTGGGTCAAGGGGTAGGTATAATTTTAAGAATTTAGCTACTTTTCAACCAGTGTCCCATCAGGAAAATAAAAACCATGGTAATTGTTTCAATCAGGGTGCCTAATTTAAGGAATAATTATTATTGTTGGAAGGACTGAAGAAGCAAAAAAGGGAAGGTGAGATAACCCCTACATTAGTAACTGCAAGAAGCCACCACCAACACTAGGATTATAGGAGCAAACAGGAGGAAGTAGTGTTGCCAGAACCCAGGACACTCTCACTGCGGACACTGATGAAGACTTTTACTTAACTGTTGAAACCACTCACGCTACTGCTAGAGTCACTGCAGGATGCGGGAACCACAGTCACCACCACTGCAGCTGCTGGAACCAAGGGATGCTCCACTGCTTCTGGAGATGGAGCCAGAAGCAGAGGGGGATACAAATGCCTTCTTCCTTCCTGCCTTTCAGGTGCCCCTCCCACCCCACCAATGCCTCCCACTGACTGAACCTAATCAGAAGCAAGATGGCAAAGAAGTCTGGAGAAATAGTTTACAGAGTCCAGCTCCATGTGATACAGAGACACAAGGCCAAGCAAGGTCAGCTTCATGGCCATTCCATCTGTGCAGTTGCACAGGGCTTCATCCTCAGAAGAGCCCCATGCTGTCACTCTTTTGAAATTTGTTTTGAACAAACAGTCTAGCATTTTTGTTTTGCACTGACCCTGCAAATTATGGATTTGGTTCTGCAGAGCACAGCACTGATGGGCAAAAATGGAGCTGACAGCAAAGAGGAAAATGCCAGGATTGCTATGTGTTGCCAAATTGCTCTCCACAAGTTTATATCAATTTGAACTTAGTACTGTAAAGAGATGTCTGGGAAACCAACCATGAATTAGTTACAGCGCTGATAGGCAAGTTCCTAAGGTTTCCCCTAAGCAGTTCCTAACAGTTCCAAAAGCAGAAAAGTTGTCGAACTAGTTCTCGGGCCTCTCAACTCAGAGAGTCAGATTAGTAACCCTCTTTGAGATTTGGTATGTAATTTCCCTACCTCACCCCTTTAAGGAGCAAACAGTTCTGACTGGGGAATGTGTTGACTGTGATAAAATTTATTATGTAATTGCTTTTGTATTTGCATATCTGGTCTATCATTACATTTACCTTTTATTGCTCTTCTTTCTATGTCTTGTTGGAGCAGAGAAAAGGGTGGGTCAGATACTCAGCAGCAGTTGGGGTTTTGTGAGGCTCAGCAGGCCGATTTCCAGATGCAGAGCCTCTGGACATGCTCCTGGATGCAGACAGCACTCTGCACATTGGCCCTGAATAACCCAGCAACAGTATGGGAATGGGGGAGGTGGTCAGAGAAGGGCCTTGAGATTTTGGTAGGGTGGTTACATTACAGCAATGACCAGAGCATGCCATGTCACTGAAGGTGACACTGAAGGTGGGCAGGTGATGTGGGGAGGAAGTAGAGGGACCTCACAAGGAGCTCAGAACCAATGCTCCAGCCCTTTAGGGACCAAGAATAGGCCACTTTGGGATAAGACACTTTCAGATATACCCCCCCTATAGTCTCCCCTCATTTGTAGGGGATACATTCCAAGATCCCAGTGGATGCCTGAAACTATGGATACTACTAGACACTATATATACTGTATTTTCCTGTACATACATACCTATGATAAAGTTTAATTTATAAATTAGGCACAGTAAGAGATTAACAATAACTAACAAATCAAGAGAAAAATGATAACAACATACTCTAATAAAACGTATGTGAATGTGGCCTCTCTCTCCCTCAACCTATCTTACTATACAAATTTAATGCATTTTCCATCTGAACTAAGCACTTATCATGCACTGTGGCCGTAACTTTTGCAGTTTGAGGTGCAACAGCAAAACTAGTACAAATTTCTTTTTCCTTCTTCACAATTTCACTAATACAAGATTCACAGACCTTAGCAACCTCAGCAAATTATTTTTAAAAATCGTTTATTTGGGCCTCCCTGGTGGCGCAGTGGTTGGGGGTCCGCCTGCCGATGCAGGGGATACGGGTTCGTGCCCCGGTCTGGGAGGATCCCATATGCCGCGGAGCGGCTGGGCCCGTGAGCCATGGCTGCTGAGCCTGCGCGTCCGGAGCCTGTGCTCCGCAACGGGAGAGGCCGCAACAGTGAGAGGCCCGCGTATCACAAAAAAAAAAAAAAAAAAAAAAATCGTTTATTTAACTATTAAATCACAAACTTCCACCTTTTCACTTAAAGGAAGCACTTATGGCTTCTCTTTGGCATATCTGAATGGCCAGCATCACTACTCTTGTGTTTTGAGGCCATTATTAAGTAAAATAAGGGTGACTTGAACACATGCACTGAGATAACCACGTATGATAACCAAGATGGCAGGATACTCTGGACAAAGGCATGATTCATGAATCAGGTGGGATGGAACAGGACAGCACAAGATTTCATCATGCTACTCAGAATGGCACACAACTTAAAACTTATGAATTGTTTATTTCTGGAATTTTCCATTTAATATTTTTGGACCCCAGTTTACTGTGGGTAACTGAAACCATGAAAAGTGAAACCTTGGTTAAGGGGGGACTACCGTACCTGCTACAGTTGTCTGAAATGTCCTCCTTAACAATCCATTTCCTGAGCTAGAGCATGGAGCCCATAAGTAAGTTTTTACAGTTACTCATAAAGGAAGCAAGTCATTCACTCATCATTCATTCATTTTTCAATAGATTGGGCCTCCATATATGCCAGCATTGGCACAAGGGATATAATGGTGAACAGAACACACATTACTACTGTCTTCCCAATCCTATGTTCTAGAAGTGTGTGTGGGGGGGGAGGGGGATAATCAACTGCAATACAGTGTAATTAATGCTATGACAAGAGGATTAAAGGGTGCTACAAAGAAAACATAATAGGGGTCCTTCACCTTGTCAGAGCATCAGAGAAGGACTGAGAGCTAAGCTGAGTAGGATTTAGGCAAGCAAGGAGGGGAACCGGGTGGAAGAACGTTTAGGAAGAAGGAATAGCAAGTATGAAGGTCCTGAAGCGAGAGATCAGGCTACATATAAGGAACTTAAAGTAGTGTAGCCTGAGAAGGCAGGGGTGAAGAGAGGTGAGGCTGGGAAGGAAGGCATGGGTCAGATCTTAAATGGCTGTGAATACCCATATGGCTTTTATCCTAAGGGCAATGGCAAGCCATTCAGGTCTCTATCCAGGAAAGAGACATAGACTTGTATTTTAGAAATACCACTCTGCCTGCAGTCTAAAGAATGAATCAAAAGGAACCAAGATTAGAGGAACGGAAATGAGAGTCCAGGGAACAGATGGAAGTAGCGTGGAATAGGACTGCGGCAAAGGAATGGAGAGAAGTAGGCGGATTCTGGATGCAGTTAGGATGAAAAATTGACAAGGCTTGGGAATCAGGTTTGGTGGAGAAGGGCAAAGGAGAGGGTAAGGATGTCTCCTAGGTTAACGGATTCAACAACTGTGGAAAGCAGATTTGTAGGTGAGGATAAAGAATTAGGTTTTGGGGGAGCTGACTCTGCAGTGTCTATGCGACAGTCCAGTGGACAAGCCTAGTAGACAGCTGGCTATTTATTAGCCACTAACTCCTTACCTTCAATTACTTTATTACAGATTAACAACCTAGTTAACTTAAAGTTCTAAAGGAATAGGATACAAGTACTTTTGTTTTGCTGAAGGAGAGAGGACTAAGTAAAAGCCCTGAACTATCTCCTACCTCAAATTCATAGGCCCTCCTAGAGTTCATCCTCCTACCTCTGGTTGACCTAAACTTTCTCCCTGAATCTTTAGAATAGCACTCTCTCATTGCTTTCCAAGTTGTCTGTTGACTCACCAGTGTCTTTTATCAGATTATGAGTTTGAGGCAGGATCTCTGTTCAATTCATCTTTGGATTTCCAATGGCTTATAGGGTGCCCTGAACAGGGTATACCCATCTCTCACTCAATGACTTTAATTTGTACTGAAAATTCTGCTACTATGTGAAAAGCTGTTACATGAAAAAAAATCTCTATTCATTTTAATGGGAAAAATTGTGTTGTATCCCATCCCAAGATACCAAACAACTTTACAGATAAAGAAAAATGTATCACTTGAACAATGAAAATAAATTTAGTTATAATAAACAGCTATTTGAAAGTTAAATCAATACAGTTTATACATAAAACAGTGTACTAAAGGCTTACTGTACTTCTTTTTCTTCTTTCTTGTTCAATTTTTCAACACTTTGGAGATTTTTGCACTTACACGGGGTTAAAAATAAAATTATAGCACAGAAAAATACCTCTAAGGCAAAATAAAAGTTAAACATGATAGTGCTTCGAAATATATGGAAATAGTGCATGCACTCAACAGGTCAAAGAGTCATAGATGCTGCGACCTCTTCAGTCCTTTCATTGGGCCCATGTACACAAAACAAAATGTTTGCGGTTTATATAAACATGGCTCACAATTTAAATTGGTTCCAAATAATATTCCCTACAATAAACCTGTGTCAAGAAAATTGGTGAGTGGGTTTTTTGCTTGAAACCCCAGTGAAGAAATATTACTTCTTGTTCATTATTTATTTATTTAGGTTTTGAGTGAAAACGTTGTTATATCAAAATAAAGTGGTATGACCCAGCAATCCGACGGCTGGGCATACACCCAGAGAAAACCATAATTCAAAAAGACACATGCGGGCTTCCCTGGTGGCGCAGTGGTTGAGAGTCCGCCTGCTGATGCAGGGGACACGGGTTCGTGCCCCGGTCCGGGAAGACCCCACATGCTGTGGAGCGGCTGGACCCGTGAGCCATGGCCGCTGAGCCTGCACGTCCAGAGCCTGTGCTCCTCAACGGGAGAGGCCACAACAGTGAGAGGCCCGTGTACCGCAAAAAAAAAAAAAAGACACATGCACCCCAGTGTTCACTGCAGCACTATTTACAATAGTCAGGTCATGGAAGCAAACTAAATGCCCACTGACAGCCGAATGGATAAAGAAGATATGGTACATATATACAATGGAATATTACGTAGCCATAAAAAGGAACAAAACTGGGCCATTTGTAGAGACGTGGATGGACCTCAAGACTGTCATACAGAGTGAAGTAAGTTAGAAAGAGAAAAACAAATATCATATATTAATGCATATATGTGGAATCTAGAAAAATGGTACAGATGAACTGGTTTGCAAGGCAGAAATAGAGACACAGATGTAGAGAACAAACGTATGGACACCAAGGGGGAAAGTGGCGGGGAGTGGTGGTGGGATGAATTGGGAGACTGGGATTGACATATATACACTAATATGTATAAAATATATAACTAATGAGAACCTGCTGTATAAAAAATAAATTTAAAAAAGGAAAAAAAAAGTGGTATAACTTCAAAGGCTGGGATGGTGAAAAGTTGTTAATATGTAAAAGAAAACATGGAAGTTGAATGAATAAACGAATAACTGTAAGGCTCTCTGTCAGCAGGAACCCTTGTTGTATGAGAGAAACCTGAGAACGCTGGGGAGCAGACGATGGTGGAGGAGGTGAAGGAATGCCCAGAGGAACATGCAGAATTCCAGCCACCATTTATTGACCATTTAGTACATGTTAGGTGTAGTGACAAGATGATCTCCTTTGAGACTTCATTCTTCCATCTTGTCATTTTGTGGAAAGCTGTATACTGTTCAATCATCGGCCTTTTTCAGTAGTATAATTCCATTGAATCAAATATTTTCTAGGATAGTACGAATTTCAAATATTTTGTTCTATTGTCAGATCATGTGTTTCATACTTTGGAAAATATGTTGCTCACAGGGAGACTATAAAGACCTGGGACAGGGCAAAATAATTTTTTGGTGTGAATGAAAGAAAGGAAGGAAACAACTGTTGGCTGGTATACTTTGGGGTAGCATATTTAACCATGGGGTATCCTTACTGCTATGCACACAGGTTTTTGTGTCTGTTTTAGAATTAACTAGAACTATTTGAAGTAAAGAAGACTAAACTCTCAGGCTTTAAACAATGTCCTAACCACTGACTCTTAAGTCCTGGCCTCCTTGGTTACAAAGTTGGGAAAACAGGAATCTGAGGTGAATGAATAAGGAATGGAGGGTTCATTCCACCTTATATTTTACTTCATTCATTTATGATGATTCTTCTCCAGCTTTTCTACCAAAATATCCTAATAGGCCAGAAGAGTGAACCGCTGAGATTCTAAGGGCTTGCCACAAAGAAAAACAGCAATTTCTTTTCATTTCTTTGAAGACTGGTGTTTTATTATAACGACTCAGGAACTTTGTATTGATGCTACATATCTATATGTATTTTAATATAAAAATATAAAAGTTTTTTTTTTTCTTACCCAAATGTAATGGTAAAATTGTCCCCCCAGAGAGACTGGTTGTATAGTACTTATTCAGTGGCTTTATGTGTAGTTCCCACCGCCATCACTGCCACATGACCACATACTCCTAATTAGGGTGCATATCCTTATGAGTTAAAGGGTAAATTGATCTTTGGAGTTTTGTTTTAATAATTTAAACATGTGTTTACTTACCAACAGTATGTAAACTCTTTCTTTGACTGGAAACCTCAGGGAGGATCTCTCCACCAAACAAAGGGATCGTTAAGCAGTGGGGCACCTGGGGTAAACCCTGTGATGGCCACTATCACTTCTGATGTTGATCAGGAACACAATTACTGGCAAGGCTAAACAAATGCACCCCCCCACACACACACAAATTTAGGGAGAATATATGCGACAACACCGAAAGTTGTGAGCCTCCAATCATTAAAAACTCTACAAATAAAAAATGTTGGAGAGGATGTGGAGAAAAGGGAACCCTCCTACACTGTTGGTGGGAATGTAAACTGGTACAGCCACTATGGTAAACAGTATAAGGTTCCTCAGAAAACTAAAAATAGGACTACCATATGACGCAGCAATCCCACTCCTGGGCATATATCCAGACAAAACTCTAATTCAAAAAGATACCTGCACTTCTATGTTCATGGCAGCACTATTCACAATAGCCAAGACATGGAAACAACCTAAATGTCCATCGACAGATGAATGGATAAAGAATATGCGGTATATATATATACAATGGAATACTACTCAGACATAAAAAGGAATGAAATAATGCCATTTGCAGCAACATGGATGCAACTAGAGATTATCATACTAAGTGAAATAAGTCAGAAAGAGAAAGACAAATACCATATGATATCACTTATATGCGGAATCTAAAATATGACACGAACCTATCTACAAAACAGAAACAGACTCACAGACATAGAGAACAGACTTGTGGTTGCCAAGGGGGAGGGATGCAATGGGGGACTGGGGTTAGCTGATGCAAACCATTATATATAGGACCTGTATAAACAAGGTCCTACCATATAGCACAGAGAACTATATTCAATATCCTATGATAAACCACAATGAAAAAGAATATTGAAAAAAGAATGTATGTAAATGAATAACTGAATCACTTTGCTGTACAGCAGAAATTAGCACAACATTGTAAATCAACTATATTTTGATTAAAAAAAATTTTTTTTAAAGAGCATATGGGATGGGGAAAAATAAAATAAAATTCACAAAAAGAAAGCTGCAGGCCTCCAAACACAGATTTTGAATCAACATTTGGAACAACATCCCTGTCCCTTCCATAAGGGTTAATTTTTTCCATGCAGACAAAGGCTTTTGTGTTTTGAGGCTTGGTATAAGAATTAGCTGGAGACTTCTGTAAAGATTGTATTGTAAGTTCATCCTCCAATCAGCACCTTTGCTCCAATGATACCGATGATAGATAAAAAATAAAATGAGAAAATAAAACTACATAGCCATGCTCAAAGGCAAGACAAACATTTGTTGATCAGAAATGGAGCAGAAAGACAAATAGTGAGTAGGCCTGAAGCAGCAGGCCCTGGGTCCAAATCAGGCAGAAGCAGTGAAGAAAGTTTTTGCTTGAAGTGGGGCATTCAACACACTTAATTAGATATGAAGAAAGGCTCAAAATAAATATTGTACTTGAGAAAGTAAAGAGAAAATAACAGAGTAAATCCAAAGAAAGTAGAATCAAGAAAATAGTAATTATAAAACTGAAATTAAGTAAAATAGAAAACTAAGAAACAATAGAGTCTCAACAAAGCCCAAAACGGATTTTTTTTTTTTTTTTTTTTTTTGGCCACACCGCGTGGCATGTAGGATCTTAGTTCCCTGACCAGGGATTGAACCCACGTCCCCTGCATTGGAAGGTGGAGTCTTAACCACTGGACTGCCAGGGAAGTAACCCAAAACTGACTTTTTGAAGAGTTTAATAAAATAGTCAAATTACTGGCAAGATTAATCAAGGGATAAAAGAGAAATGTATAAATAAACAGTATTGTGATGATAGCTATAAACACTTATAGATTTAAAAATTCACAGGTGATGAATATGAGCTAGGTTATGACACTGTATTTTAAAACTTAAATGGAATGGACAATATGCTGGAAAAATATAATGCACCAAAAAGTGAATCACGAAGAATTATCAGTAACTATTTAAGATATTGGCTTAGTAATTTTAAAAATCTTCACTTAAATGACACTAAACCCAGATAATTTTACAAACAAGTTTTACTAAATCTTTAAGAAACAGATAATTCCTCCTGTACAAATGTTTTACAGAACAGCAAAAGACAGAAAACTGACTACTTCATTTCTTAAAACCAGAAAAAATATCTTTAAACCTAATTTCAGAAATGACATACCATCCCATCTGCCACATTACCATCAGAAGTACATCACTAGGTCCAGCCCACACTAACGGAAGGCATTACACAAAGGTGTGAATACCAGGAGGTGAGGATTACTGGGGGCATCTTGGAGGCTGGCTACCACAATCAGAATATAGGAGAAAATGTACATAATTATTCTAATAAATGAAACGAAAACATTAGTTAAAATTTAAAGTATGTTCATGATAAAAGACTTAAATTAGGAATAGAAGGAAAAGTTTTTACATTAATATAAAGTACATTCCAAAAATCTGTAAGAAACATGATACTTAGTGGTGAAATTCTATAAGTAGCAGGTATACTTTCAACAGACTTACAGAAATCAAATCCTATAAATCATTAGTAATCAGCTAAGATATGTAACACTAAAAGATTCCATTCAAAATATCAAACAAAATTGTAAGGTACTTAAGGTTCAATATATGCACAAGACTGTTCTGGAGAAATATATAAAATGTTTCAAGAGACATAAAGGAAGATCTGAATAAAAGGAGAGATAAACTGGTTTCATGGATGGAATGACTAAATATTTTAAGGATGCCAATTAGTCTAAATTATTCTATAACTTTAAGCTATTCCAAATAAAATCCCTGAGGTAGCTTTGAACAGTGTCAATTTAGCTAGGCAGGAACTTTGTTACCCAGACTTATCTTCACTGAATGGTCCTAGGTTAGGATGAGCCATAGGAAAAGTTTGCGTGAAGATTGGAAGGTGGAGGTAAAGCAGTAGTAATTTTTTATGCTCTGAAGTTCTGTCTAGGGCCAGGCCCCGTTGCAACTCATGAGGTAGCAGCTGCACCAAGTCTGTTGACAATTCTATGGTGAAGGGTGCCAGCTTATCCTGAAAATCATCTGTATCATGGAGGTTGGGGGCAATGAGAGAAAGACACAGGTTTGCCCTTGTGGTTTCCTAATTGTCTCTGCTCCGCCCTATTTTTCTTGTTTCCTTACTACTGGCCTTGTTGACTTCAGGTCCAACACCAGACACAGCCCTAAAAAAAATCCCTATTCTGTATCATTCATAGTGGTTGTGTGTTTCTGATCAATTCCTAATTAATGCAACTCTTAACTAATGCAGTCCCAAAGAGGCATTTCACAGAAATTGACAGGCTGATCTGAAAATTAATTTGGAAGATGAAGAGGCCAAGAACAAGCTAAGAGAATTTTGAAAACTTAAAGAAGGTGGGTGGGGGGAGACTTGCTCTAGCAGATATCAAGACTTACTATACAGCTATTTAATCAAAACAGTATGATACTGGTGGAGTAATAACGCAAAAAGACTAATAGAACAGAACCAAGAGACCATAAAGACACACAAACATACATGAAAACATAATATATGATAAAGGGGCATTACAAATCAATAGGGAAAATGAACTATTCAACATTGCTGCTGTGGCATTTGGATATCTTACATGAGAAAGAATTAAAATATATCTCTACATTCCATCATACTAAAAAAATACATTCTAGAATATCTAAAGCTCTAAATATAAAAAGCAAAACTTTAAAAAGAATTATAGCAGGCTATCATTTAGGATAAGGAAGAATTTCTTAAAACAAAAATTACAGCCATAAATGAAAAATTAATAAACTTAACTATACTAAGAAAAAGAAGAGGGCTTCCCTGGTGGCGCAGTGGTTGAGAGTCCGCCTGCCGATGCAGGGGACACGGGTTCGTGCCCCGGTCCGGGAAGATCCCACATGCAGCGGAGCGGCTGGGCCCGTGAGCCATGGCCGCTGAGCCTGCACGTCCGGAGCCTGTGCTCCGCAACGGGAGAGGCCACAACAGTGAGAGGCCCACATACCGCAAAAAAAAAAAAAAAAAAAAAAAAAAAAGAAAAAGAAGAAACTTAGTCTAAGTGATAAAAGACACCAAAAAAAAAAAACAGAGTTAAAATACAATTATATTTTGGGAGAAGACTTTGCATTATACACAATATACAAAAGATTAGCAAAAAAAAAACAAAAAACAAACCCCAAACCAAACAAAAAAAAAACCCCAAAGGATTAGCATCCAGAATACACAAAGAACTCCCCTAAATACCTGAGAAAAAAACCTACTAACCAAAGAAAATGGAAAACAAGAAAAGAATAGACAGGAAATTCATAGAAGATGATGACTTGAAGAGGAAGATGCTCAGTCTCACCAGTCATCATAGAAATACAAAGTAAAATTAAAATGAGATATTATCTCATACCCATCAACGAAAATTAGAAGTCAACAATTATAGTGAGGGTGTGGAGAAAAAGGCAACCTCACACACTGTTGGTGAACATATATTGGGAGGACTGTTACAGGAATGATTTGGTTATATCTATGAAAGTTGGAGATATATATACTCTACCACCAAGCATATATCCTAGAGAAACTCTCACGAGGATTTTATTGCAGTGTTGCAGCAGCAAAAAATGAAAACCAAAAGTCTATTAAAAGAAAAATGAATTAAAAAATTGAGGGTTATTCAGATAAGGGAATAACATATAACAACTAACTGAATAAATTAGACCTGTAAGTAGCAATATAAATGAATCTCAAAAGCATAATGTTTAAATTTTAAAAAGCAAGTTTCAGGATCCTATGTACTATCTTTTATGCAAATTTTTAAAACACCCTCAAACAATGCCAGCTACTGTTTACGGACGCATATATATGTAGTAAAAAAATAAATAAAAAGATAGATTTAAAGGGTAAACACGATTTTCCTGATTGTGGTTACTTCTCAGGAAACAGGATCAGAGAAGGGTCCAGATAAGTTTCCAAGTGTAGATGTAACATTTAGAATAAAGATTTAAAGCTAATACAGTAAAGTATTAATATTTATTAAGTCTGGGTGGTGGGTACTACGGCTTATATTATACTTTCCCGTGGTTTGAAATTTTTCATAATTAGAGAAAAACAAATACTAGTGGTGCTATGGACTGAATGTTTGTGTCCCCCCAAAATTCATATGTTGAAGCCTTACACTCAAGTGTGATGGTATCTGGAGTTAGGAGTCTTGGGGGGTAATTAGGTCATGAGAGTGGAGCCCTCATGAATGTGATTAGTGCCCTTACAAGAAGAGAAACAACAGAGATGATCTATTTCTCTGTCAGGTAAGGATACAGAGAGAAGGCAGCCATCTGTGAACCAGCAAGAGGGCTCTCACCAGGAATCAAATTGGCCAGCAGGGCAACTTGATCTTGGACTTCCCAGCCTCTAGAACTGTGAGGAAAAGAAATGTCTGTTCTTTTCTTTAAACAGACTTTATTTTTATTTCTCAATTTTTTAAATTTTATTTATTTTTGGCTGCGTTGGGTCTTTGCTGCTGCACGCAGGCTTTCTCTAGTTGCAGTGAGCAGGGGCTACTCTTTGTTGCGGTGCGCGCACTTCTCATTGCGGTGGCTTCTCTTGCTGCGAAGCATGGGCTCTAGGTGCGCGGGCTTCAGTAGCTGTGGTTCTCAAGTTCTAGAGTGCAGGCTCAGTAGTTGTGGCGCACAGGCTCAGTTGCTCCACAGCACGTGGGATTTTCCCAGACCAGGGATCGAACCTGTGTCCTCTGCATTGGCAGGCGGATTCTTAACCAGGGAAGTCCAAAATGTCTGTTCTTTAAGCCACCCAGTCAGTGGTATTTTGTTATGGCAGCCCGAGCTGACTCAGACAAATGGACACCTGTGATTCCCCTAGACCTGACTTCTCCCAGAGATGTAGGCTCTGCAGAGAACCTTGGCAGGTGGTCTGATTTTACATCCTGAGGACTTGCTCTGCACACCAGTCCAGAAGGCCTTCATGTGATCTCCCTGTAGCTTCCTTGGCCCAGGGCTGTGTTGCTATGGTCAGCGCACAGGCTGACATGACTTTCCTCTCCTTGCAGCCAACAAAACTGCTATCACCTCCCATCTCTATTCCTACTGCCTCAGCTCAAAACAATCTGGAAAAGAGAACTGTCTCCTTCTCCATCTACCATCTACCTGGCATGTGGATTCCTTGAAAGGTAGATATCTTATTCTCCCCTCTTTGCCTTTTCTTCTTCTCCCTTCTCTGTTTTTGCATTTGCTTCTCTAGTTTCCACACATGACCTTATTGTTTCACTGTGCGTCCACTTTGCTCTCTCTGGTCTGTCCCGGTGCTCCATTTTTTTTTTTAATCTGTTTCCTCTGTATTTCTGCCCATTTGTTCCCTCTGCAGTTTCCCAGTACATGTATGTGAAGACTGGTGAGAGTTTCCCATCCACAAACCAATGGGAAAACCATAGGAATCTCTGAGTATGAGCATTACATGGACAGAAGCAGAAGATCACAATAAACTGCAAAACAACTTCAGCATTGTAGAATCTTAAAACCCCCAAGACAGTAGCCATTGAAATTCCATATATCTAAGTGACGTTTTATTCAAGGCTTTCTTCCTTTTCTCTTTTTTTTCCTTTGGCCACACCGAGTGACATGTGGGATCTTAGTTCCCTGACCAGGGATTGAACTCATGCCCCGTGCAACGGAAGCACAGAGTCTTAACCCCTGGACCGCCAGGGAAGTCCCTCAAGGCTTTCTTAAGCTTTCAGTTCTATCCAAGGCATTCTACTGATCAGGCCTAAGTCCTTCCCTTCAGTTCATCAGATTAGTGGGAGTTGGGACAAAGATGGAGTAGAAGGCTAATATAGAGGTTCTCCCAGGGATCTACAATGATTATAGGAATCTTCTTTGGATCAGTAAGCAATGGTCTTCAGCCAGCTCTTAGTTTCTAGCTCCTTGAGTCCAGTGTTTGCAGTTGAAAGGTTTATGACTTTTGCCTTGGAGGTACCTTCCATACTGCAAGATCTATAATGGGGTTTTGGATTTGACTAGAGACTAAAAGAATCAACTGACCAGATAAAACTTTATCTTGGTGTTAGGCTGATTTCAATAAATTATAAATTGAAGTAGCCACAAGTAGGCCACCCATGCAGCCCAAGTTATATGAACAGTGGTTTAAGATGTCAGTATTCTCACAGTCATATTTCCATGCTGGATCTAATGGAAATTTTACTCAACACAGCCACTTAAGAGGGAATAGCATGTGGGTTATTTTAAAAAGACAGTCTGTCCTCCCTTAACACTTTTATCCTTTTGGTGTTTTATAAGCATCTCTGTCACCTGAAATAGAGGCAAGCATTATCACTCTCATGTCGTGGATGAAGAAATGGTGCACAGACATTAATTGACTTTCACCTTGCAGGGCAATGGCTGAGTCATTCAGGGTCACAGGTCTCCTTTTTGCTGCTTATTCTACAGGACAGCATCACCTCGTGGTCAGTGAGTTAAAACTGCTGGGCTCTCCTACGGAGGCAGGCAGTCTGTTGGTGACCTTGAGCGACTTTCATTCTCTCTGGATGCTCATTATCTTGCTAGAAGTCTGGACGACGAACCCATACTTCTGATTGTATCTTTCTTTTTTAAAATTAGGAATGATGGATTGCCAGTAAATCAGAGGTAAGGGATTCCATATGACATTTAAGCACAGAACCTCCAGGTTGGAAAGGACCTAGAAAGGGCAGCTGTCAGGGTGGTCCTGAAATTTTGCCTTACAGGGGAATTAGTGAAGGAGATTAAAAACAAACAAACAAAACAGATTCTTGAGCCCATCCTACTGAAATGGAAAATACCAATATGAGGACCAGAATTCTGTATTTAAAAAATCACTCCAGGTAGTCTGGTGCAGGTTTAGAAACCATGGCTTAAGTGGAAGCCCTCCAAGTGCACAGGAGAGGGGACATGGTCTGCAGCTGCTGGGGGTCAACGTGCACTGTAAATAAATAAGCAGGGGATCAGAAATTCAACCCACTTAAAAGCAACTGAGCAGATGAAAAGATGGACTGGGCAGAGGTGTGGAAAACCCTGTAGTCTGTTTTTGCCAGTTAAGTCCTCCAACTTAAGTACGGAAGGATGCTGAAAAGAGCCCCAAATGGAGTGAGGCTCAGCGTTGACTGGCTGTGTGATATGGGCAAGCCATTCCCCTTCTCTGTGCCTCAGTTTCCTATATGTAAAATGGGACCATGGACTTGTTGATCTCTAAGTTGCTCCTACGACATTTTGAGATTTACCTAATGTCCTTTTCGACGTGAACACGCTATAATTCTAAATGTTGTCCAGTATCCTAATCTTTTAATATAATGCTTTGTGGACCCAGTGCTTGTCCCACTGTTTTCAAGTCCTGGGTGTCCCCGAGCAGCTGAATGAAAGCTGTGCTCAGCCTCTGAGTCAGTGCAATTGCCCATAGAACTCAAAGCATTCTAAGACGGCTTTCTGCCACCTTAGGCTGGAAAATCAACCTCCAAGAAGGCAAGTTCCAGGGAAGGGAGGCAGAAGCCTAGACTGCAAAGGCATTTGGAAGAAAAGGTGGTTTGGTTTGTAGGAAGGTAAGTATCCTGCCACACACCTCTGCCTCAAGTGAGGGTAATTCTATCTGCTACTTGCTGATTCAGAAGGTGACCAGAGAAGGTTCCATCAACTGGCAAAGACTGAATGCTTTCCAGTGACCATGCTCATCTTACCCCTGGGTCATGGCTGCTCTTGGCAGGAAAAGCGTGTAATGGTTATAGTTGCTGGCACCAGTGTTAGCTGCTCAGGCCCAAGCTTGGCCAATGAGAGGCTTAGTAGAGAGAGACTTGCATTAGGAGAAGCATCTTGGTACGCCAGAAATGATCAAGTGTTCACCCTGACTGGAAAGGAACCAAAAGAGAACAGTTTAGGTAAGAGAGCCCAAGGCTGAGGAGGCAAGTGCTAGGTTTTATAGGGCTTTTGTTAGAGTCAATTAAATTCAATGGAGAAAACATCTGTTGAGCACCTACTATGTGTCTCAAACTGTGCCAGGTTTCAGGAATTCCAAGAGAAACAAGGCAAGGTCCCTTTCTTTAGGTGTTTATAACCTTGTAGAGAAGTTCTCCAAAAGAACAGACACAACATATCATTCTAGTCGTGAAGCCACGGCAAGGGAGGAGCTTATAGGGTCTCAGGCAGCAGGAAACGAAGGCAGATAAGGTGACATCTGAGTAGGACTTTGCTTGCAGAAGGGAGTGGACAGCCTTCTAGGCAGAAGAGACACAATTAGCAAAGGCAAGAAGGTACAGTGAGCAGGTTGGAGGTGCGGGGGCCCTAGGTACACTCGGGAAACAGGAGGGTGGAGAGGTACAGCTGTAGACCCAGCTAAGGAGCTGGGCTGTGTGTGAGGAGGGGGGCTTTAGCAAAGGGGGTCTCTTATCATAGTCATGTTTGTGTTTCAGAAATATTGTTCTGGAAGCAGTACAGAGGATGAGGGGGTGGAGGGCATGAACAGAACCTGAATACATAATAGGAGGTCAGGGAAGAAAGGCAGCAGTAGAGAGGCTGGGTCAATTTTGTACTGGGTCACAGAATGGATCTGGTAGCTGTCTGGATGTGGGCAGTGCATGAGAGGGATGCACAAAGGCTCGTTCTTGGTTTTCTGGCTTGGATAATGGGGTCTGGAGAAACCACTTCTCTCCCTCCTTCCTTCCCTCACCTAAGTCTGTACCAGTTGGGTTGGGTGGGATCCCACTTTCTGCTTTTATAACAATCATCTCATACAACTCAGAAGCAGGCAGTCGAGGACCACAGTTTAAGGTACAGAGAGTTCTTAGAGGCGCCCATAAGAAGAAAGTGCTGGGCTTCCCTGGTGGCGCAGTGGTTGAAAGTCCGCCTGCCGATGCAGGGGACGCGGGTTCGTGCCCCGGTCTGGGAGGATCCCACATGCTGCGGAGCGGCTGGGCCCGTGAGCCATGGCTGCTGAGCCCGTGCGTCCGGAGCCTGTGCTCCGCAACGGGAGAGGCCCACGTACCGCAAAAAAAAAAAAAAAAAAAAAAAAGAAGAAAAAAGTACTTAAAAGTAAACTTTTGTAAACTGTTTTTAGGGACTGTGCATTATTTGGACTGTCTATTAATCTTGAAAACAAAATACATATATAATTGTGAAGCACTCTCAGATACTAAGAAGCACACAAAATAGGAATGAAAACTCTGTGACTGATCACAAAGCAAATTTTGATGTGGCCATCATGCTGGGCAACACTGCCAGCACCCCAGCAGCCCCTTTCATGTCCTCTTGTCCTGCCACCTACCACCCTTCCCCGCAAAGAGAAACACTCTCCCCATGAAGTACTTTTAAAAAAACCACACATTTGCAAATTAATATGACATAAAAGCAAATCTTATTTTCCCTTTTCCAATATAGGTTAATTTTTCTTCACCTTAGTCTGACTGACTTTAGGGGTCCTGAAACAGTTATTTGGTTCAATACCTACAGTAGCTGCAAAATTGTGATCTGGGCTGCCTGTTGCCCTGTGTCTATATAAGCTAAGCTGTGGTCTTGATCAATTAATCACCTCTGTAACTTTTTGTAGCTGATACAGCTGTGAGTTTACAGAAAGTCCATTTATCTTGAGAGAGGCATTTGCTTCTGTGTAAACAGTGGTGAGTAGCAAACCATTTAAAGGGAGGGAGGAGAAAAGAAAAGAAGTCTGGAGTCCTAACATTTACTTATTTAGGTTCTGAATGTCTTTATAGGCTTGAGGAGCTGCTGTTTTGTTTTGTTTTGTTTTTTAACAGGCTCTTAGGATTACCGGCTCCAGCCACCTCTGATACATACGACACTTTTGTTCATCGCAGAGGGAGTTTTGTATGGAGAGAGGGTCTACCTAGAGGGAAAGAGTGGACGGCACAGATCTTTGGTCCACTGGAGCAAGCCAGATCAGGAGAGGGTCAGGCAGCGGAGCAAGGCATTAGGAAGATTTGGAAAGACCACAGAATTGGCAAGAAGGCAGCAGCCCCTACCCCCTCTGCCATCCTGAAGGCAGGCTGGGCCACCCTCTCCAAGTTCATGTCAAGGTTTATGAGGGTCAGTGTGTTTGTGCTGGTCTTGACATTTTCACAAATTGCTCTGTAGTTGTTTTTATTAGTTTTATTCCAGCTGTTGCTCCAGGGCCCTTCTGGCAACCAGGCCTTCCAGGCTGGCTTGGAATCACTTGTTAATTGACTAAAGTCATGAAAAGGTGCCATCTGCTTTGAACTCTTGCCTGTTCCAAGGCTGGACAAATCCCAGGCATGCACCATAGGAAAAGCCATGAGGCTCACACCTCCAAGTTTGCAGTGCCCAGCTCTGTCTGGTCAGGTGTTAAGTGCAGGGGTGAAGTGCGAGCCCAGGGTAACGGGTTTGAAGAGTAAACAGGCCCTGAGAATGTGTTTCCTCCTGGGTCCTAAGCGACACCAGGCTTGGGAGGAGATTTCACAGCATTCCTGTCAAAACCCTGCAGTTAATAGCATCATGATGTCCCAAATAAACTCACAGATATCAGTTACTCCCTCTGTTTTCACTTCACGCCAACTCTCCACAGATGCGTCTCCACTTGGGAAAAACTTGGGAAGAGGCCTCAGTGAGATTTTTCCTGTGAAGCTATTAGTTTTATCCCACTTCAGAGAAAATAAGAAAAAGCTTAAGGAGGTTTAGAAGAAAGGCCACCTGATGTAAGTGATGTGTACTGCTGTTGAAATACTTTCTCATTTCATATTTATTATTTAAAAGTTATGGCAAGGGCAGCGTCAATGCACCAAAATATTTATTGGCTTTCGTGAAACATCCCCCAATAGCAGCATTTTTAAAAAGTGTTATATCAACTGTAGTATGAAACTGACTTCTATCTATCTCCTCCAGTACGATGTGTAATCAGACTATCTCTCCTTGATAAATTTTGATACTTTAAAATGGACCCAAGTTCAAGCGTACCTCTTAAAGTTATACCTTAAAGAAGGGGGTCCAGTGTGCTGTTATTTGTTGATTAGGAGAGATGAGTCACTAGAGGAAATCAGAAAATAGAATGTTCACTAAGGTTAGAAAGATTGCCTCAAAATGCACCACTAGTGCAGGGTGTGGCAGGTGGGGAGTAGTGACAGACGGAGGAAGAACGAACAGAGTTAGGACACATATCAACCAAATGCCATGTGTAGACCGTGTGTGGATCCTCATTTGGACAAACCAAGTGTAGACCCTGTGTGGATCCTCATTTGATCAAACCAAGTGTAAAACAAAACATGAGACAATTGGAGGAAATAAGACAGTGACTGGATATTTGATGACATTAAGGAATTCTTTAAAAAAAAATTTAGGCATGAGAATGGTATCATGATTATGTTAAATAAAAAGAGTTCTCAACTTCTCATCTTTTGGAGATATGTACTGAAGTGTATACAAATGAAATGATATGATGTCTGCAATTTGTTTTAAAAATAACCCAAAGGGTCAGGGTGAGGGTTAAGTGTATGGTGAAGTAAGGGAGGCAAGAGATGAAATGCAGTTGGCCTTGAGTTGATAATTGTTGAAGATGAGAGATGGATGCAAGAGTTATGGGTTTACTGTATTCTTCTCTCTACTTCTCTATGTTGAACATTTCTAATATGCAAAGTTAAAAGTGAAAGAACTCAGTGGGCTCTTGGCCCTGTTAGCTTTCTTTGGTAGGGGAGGGAAAAGGTATTAAGGATTTCCTCTCTAATTGGGCATACAATTTTTACCTTTATTAAATTTAGAGTAAAGAAATCTCATTGGGGCTCTTCCTAATCTTATGATTCTTTGATGATATGATTCTGTGAGACTGTGATCAGCTGCTACACCGGTCATAGCCATCATCAGTGGTTGCTCCACACTAGGGCTGGTGGAGGCAGAAAAGGAAGGGATTACTTCCCACTGGGAAGCTGCTGGTTTTTTTACTTACACAGAGTCAGGGACCTGGTCTGAATATTCATGATGGGGTGGGGAGATGTGAAACGACAGAATGTTATGCTTTGGGGCACTTATATAAACGTGGGTCAGGAGAGAAGTTGCAGCTTGTGTAATAAAGCTCATTTTAAAGAAACACAATATCTTAGGCTCAAAAATAATTTGTACCTTGTAGTGGATTTCCAATGCTATCACAACTGTATCAGTTACCCATGTCACGTAACAAATTCCACCAAAGTTTAGTGGATGAAAGCCACAAATGTTTATTATCTCACAGTTTCTGAGGAATCAGGAATCTGGGCCCCAGAAGACATGCTCTTGTCCCCTAACAGAGCTCAAGCAATGGCTGGTAAGATTGGGTCTATAAATCCCCCAGTCCTCTCATCTCTCAAGTGTTCTAGTTCTCTATTTTTTGGGTTCAGCAGTCTTTCTGAATGAGTCCACCCTATTTCTCTACTTCCTGTTTTCCTTTCAGGGGTCAGCATGTAAGAACTTCTCTGCTTCTAGTCCCTGGTGGGGTATAAACATGGTAGTTACTGCTGGCCAGTCCCAAAGTCACTCTGTGCTTGTGGAAAGCTGGACACACTGTGGCTTGATCTCTGGACATTCATTCATTCAATAAGCCCTCACTGGACACCTACTATGTGCCTATCTTCATGTTAGGTTTTGTAATAACAAAATGAATGAATGAGTAAATGGCCTCAAAAGTTTTGCTTATTGGAAAGCTATAAATAGCACCTGAGTTTCTGGACATGAACTTTTTGGCTCTCTGCCCTTCATACACAGTTAAACTGAGACTAAAGGAGAGAAAGGCCTTTATTCTTTTACCTGCTGTGTTGTTTTAAAATTTTACCAAATGTACAATGCTCAGAAGAAACCCAGACAGAAGGAAATCTATGGTGTCTAAAAATGTACAAATCCATCTCTCTAAGAACCATGGTCAGGTCAGCAGTCACACCTCCATCAAGGGTGGGATGCAGACTCTCAACCCTTTAACGTTTTTAAAGCCACCACATATTATTTTTTAGAATGGTTTTACCTACCCAAGAGTCATGCTCACGAGCCCTTCTTCAGAAGTTGTGCAGTCTTCCATGAGAGACGTTTAATTTTAATTAACTGAATCAGCCGTTTACTTTGTTTTTCTAAACCCTCCACCACTCTCAGGCAATCTGAAGAAATCTCTCCCCAAAGGAAACCGTACTTTTGGACACTTCGTGTAAGCGTTTTCCACTGCTGCATTCAGCAGGTCGGCGGGGGCAAATCTCAGGGGTTTGCTGAATGTCTGGCACAATGGGGTGCATCATAAATGCTCATAAATTCTTATTTGATACAAATCTCATTAGGGCTTGGACTGTGCCTGTGTCCCCCATACCTAGCGCCTCATACCTTTTAGGCGCTCAACAAAAATGCTGAATGAACACATGAGTACATCTTACTGGGAACTAATGAGCTTTGTAAATCCAGAAGTCTGCTCTTAGGTCGACTCACTTGATTCCTCTCTAGCTCTGGACAATAAAATAAAGCAAGGCTATGACTCTAGAGTCATTTTGCTTATGTTCTGCATCCTTTTTGGGAAGAGGGGGAAAAGGTGATCAGGCAGAGGCACTGCTTACCAACCACCAATCTGACCTGCTCCTCGCGCCCATCCTCTATCCTCGCAAAGTGCCTCTCCAGTCAAGTCACTGAAGTGAAAAACAAAAACAAAAAAGACCCCCTAGGTTTCATTGTTACTCCTTTCCCTCATGCAAGAGTGCCATGACTCAAAATCCAGAGGAGTGGCCCAAGGGGCTGTAAACAAAGTGAAACTAGAAAGTTAGGAAAGAAGACGACTCTGGAAGAAAAGCACCGTTTCTGAGCCATTCTTGGGGACCTCCACTGTCACCTGAAGCCCGGCTCGTGTCTTGGCTCCTGCTGGGGACTGCTTACTCCCTGCTCATGATGCTCCTTCCATGTGGAGGGCCTTTGATTATGGCAACATCCCTGGCCTTTCCATACCCTTTTACTCATCCCTCTCAGGAGAGGCTAGGCGACGTAAGGGAATGATGAGTTGGAGGCAGCGAATTGGGTCCTGTGGCTCAGTTTCTCCCTATCCTTGGGACTGGCCGGCCGGCAGACAGCCCCCATTCTGCTCTGCTCCTGCATCGTCTACATAGAGCGGCCTTCGCCTCGGCTGGGGTTTGTAATCACTCAGTGCTGCCTATGACTGGGTGAGTTAAGTCTGCCTAATTCTGGGATTCAGCATTAGAAAGCTCATTGTTACTGCACAGCCCAGACACATCTTCCCACCCAGCCTTTCTGAGTAATGTCTTAGTTTCGGCTGCTATAACCAATTATCATAGACATAAATATCAACATTTACTTCTCACAGTTCTGGCGGCTGGGAAGGTCCAAGATCATGGTCAGGTTCTGATGAGGGCCCTCTTCCTGGTTTGCAGGTGGCTGTCCTTTCTCTGTGTCCTCACATGGCATAGGACAGAGAGACGAAGCAAGCTCTACCATGTATCTTCTTATAAGGACACTAATCCTATCTTATATCCCACCCTCATAACCTAATTATCTCCCAAAGGCCCCGTCCCCAAATACCATCACATTGGGGATTAGGGTTTCAACATGTGAATTTTGGGGGCACTTAGTCGGCCTATAGCAAGCAATAAAGACGGTATTTTTCATCTCCATCTGCCTAACTCCTCTTTTTCTTGATTGGTTCCAAACTTGGGTGAGGAAGGGATTCCCTCAAATAACAACAGCTGAGGTCTAGTATTTGGGTGTAGGGGTGTTGATGTGGTTGAAAGGACCAGGGACAAGCAGACAGTGTTTCTTTGGTTCAGTCCTTAACCAGTTTGCATGGAACAAATCCCATTTTCTTTCTTTGCGTGCCTGCATCCAAGACTGCTATAGCACATTCCTACAGTTGTCACTCCCTCCCCTACATGAGCTGTAACACTCCACTGTTGCTGTTTTGATGCAGCTGCTGCAGACATTTTTTCCCCAGCATCCACCATATGATAACATCATCAAAGAGAGGGGGGAACTGTAGGAACACAGAGCAGGAAGAATGGGCAGAAGCACTCCAAGGATAGCCCTCTAGGCATCCTTCTTTAAGGCAAACTGACTCTTTCAACAAAGCAGATACTTTGAGACTCATGTCTCATTAGGTTAAATTTTTCCAATAAAGCATCTTGGTTCTACATGCAAATAAAAATCTTCTGGAGCCAATCTCAATAGCTGAACGGGCCATGTCTGAATCTGACATATATATGCAATAATGCTATATAATATATATATAATAATATACAATAATGCTATATATACACATATATCTTAGGATTTAACACTACAGATGAATATACATATGCACAAAGAAATATGTGTGTACACATGCATTTGCTACATATAATAGAACAACTCTTCCCCAAGAGCCATTAAAATTCAAAGTCAGCAAAGGTAAGGAAGGGACTGTTTCCATATTTCTGCTGCCCTCCAGGTTAGCTCTTTGAATCAAGCCTCTCTCCCAAACTGGGATTTAATTTCCTTGGAAAGGGAGTATATGGAAGACAAGAAGTTAAGGAACCAGGTCCTTTTCCTGACCACATCACTGGCTGTATGACCTGGAGCATCAGCCTCCTGCTTCACTACCTGAATTTCACTGCGTAGTAAGTATGGTGGAGGCTGTGCTGTATTGGTTCCTTGAGCTCCAAATAGCCAATGATTTATAGGTAGCCAGAGGAAGACATGATTGGAGGGAGAAGGTGGTGAGGTTTAAAGAAATAGGAAATATGACAGTCCTCATTCACTGGAGAGCTATGTGTTATGCAATTGGCAAAGAACAGGGGTTCAGACATTCCAACTGAATGCACTGCCCATCTCATCAATCAGTGCAAGAATGATATAAGAAACTATGGTCAGTTTTGCACCCTTCAAAAGCAAGGCCTTTATAGGTGTGACAGCTGTAAACAGAATTAGTACTGGGCGGGGCGGGAGGGAGGGAGGGAGAGTGTGAGGAAAGGAGGGAGGGAGCGGGGTGTAGAGAAAGTGTGGGGGAGGGAGAGAGAGGAGAAAATATGCTGTGTGTGTGTGTTTGGCAGTTTTTTGCATACTGTGAGGGACACAGTGGTGGACCAGCCATGGATCCATCCCAACTGCTTGCCCTCTCTGGCAAGGGAGGTCAGTTATAGGCTCAGGAGAAACTGCTCCCTAAGAGTGGGACAGGTAAGGTGCTATGGAATTTGATAAACGAGAACTGAAATAGAAAACTTTCTTTTTCAGTCAACAAGCAGCTACCAGTCAGATTCCTTCAGGGGAGGGCCCCATGTAATTCATGTTTGGTTCTCTCACCTTGCTTATGCCACAGAAGCATGATGAATATTTACTGCATGTACTGGCAGCACACATTACTTACAAAACATTGCACTTGAATTGTGGTTAGGCAGGGACATACTTAGAGAAGCTTTTGTGCTCATCACAACTCTGTGCTAGAAAGATCTGATTTGAGATGCTTAAACTGCGTTTCTTATGTATTTACCTTGATCCTTTGTGCTTTCTGTTTTCCAGTTTTCCAGTTCCTACTCATCCAAGCTTTCTCTTTCTCCAAAAACATTCAGATGGCTTAGTCTGATGGAACTGTGACTGTCTTACTGGAAACACAGCACTTTCCAGAGCTTGCTTTGTATAAGATTTCCTTTACTGTCTACCAGTGGCACGTGAGCATGAGGGCAATGACACCCACTTAAGGCCTTAAGGCCTTAAGGAAAGAACATTCTTAAAGTGGGAGAAGCAAAATGGCTCTAGGTTCCTGGTGCACATATTATGCTCCGAGCCATAGCTATTGCTGCTATTATTACTAATTAAAACTACTCATTTAATGTTCATGGCAAATCTCCAAGGTAGGAATTGTGACCTGTAATCTACAAAGGAAGGGACACCCAATTTGATGAAGGTTATATCACTAATAAAAGGCAGAGCCAGTATTCAGACCAGACTCAAAGATCTTTTCCTTTGTTGAATGAATGATTCAATGAATGGATGACTGGTGATATCACGACATGCACCAGCTGGACTTTCACTAGGAGTTGACCTGATTGTTGATGTTCTGCAATTCTTTTGGTTTCCCCCAAATGTTGGCATGATTCATTATCTAAATTCAAGGTAAGTTATCTGATGGGTCTAAGTCACGGTACTCTGGTAAGTTCATGAAGTCGCTTCCTAACTAAGCATTTTAGTGAAAGAAGCACCATCAATCAACGAACAAATTTAACTCTTTGTATGTTGAGACCTAGGCGCCCACCAAGGTGAATTTATGGAAAGTTGGCATTCAGATACTCTCAAATGCTCATTTTCACTGTTCCTTTCCCCATTCTAATGTGGATAATATGTAGCAGCATTGAGTAAATTTAAGCTCTCCAGGCTCTCTCCTCACTCATGTGGAACGAATGAGCCCAAGGTGAGCACCCAGGAGGCCATGGGGAAGAAAGAAAGGACTGGGGTGGTTTATATCTTGGAAGTCAGTGTTTGAAAAATGAGCAGTAACTTATGACTTTTATTTAGAATTTCCTCATTCCTCCTCTTCTTGTTCTGTCGATTTTAAAGTCCTAGGTGTATTTTGTTGTTTTTCCTGCTAATACAGGCAGCTAAAATGTGTATCATCCAGGACTTACAGATGAAACTCTGTGGGAGGTGTCATTACTGTCATTTACAGAGGTTCTAAGAGTCTCGGTGCCCAGTCTGGTCCACTGGCTCCAAGTTCAGGGCTTCTCTATAGAGTCGCAGAGTGACCTCCTGGGAGCCTCTCCTCTCTTCCCTCCACCCCCACTTAGGGACTGTCACTGCTTTGGAGGAGAATTCTTTTTTTTTTTTTTTAATTTATTTATTTATTTATTTTTGGCTGTGCTGGGTCTTCGTTTCTGTGCGAGGGCTTTCTCTAGTTGTGGCAAGCGGGGGCCACTCTTCATCGCGATGCACGGGCCTCTCACTGTCGCGGCCTCTCTTGTTGCGGAGCGCAGGCTCAGTAGTTGTGGCTCACGGGCCCAGTTGCTCCGCGGCATGTGGGATCTTCCCAGACCAGGGCTCGAACCCGTGTCCCCTGCATTGGCAGGCAGATTCTCAACCACTGCGCCACCAGGGAAGCCCTGGAGGAGAATTCTTATGTAGAGTTCCTAAAGCTTTGGATTTTCCAGACTACTCCACAGCCTCTCAGAGATCAGATCACAAGAGTTTGCCCTGAAACACACACAGTGATTTCTGTGCTAGATACTGACTTTTTGGTATTTCCTGCTGGAGCTCTGTCTGGGTGGAGTTCTTTTTGGAAGCACCAGAGTTTTCCTGTCGGTGCAGTTGATTTTGAAAGCCTTAAATAAATTCTGTTGTGATGTGTTCAGAATCAGAACAACTCATCAACTATTTATTAAGCACCTACAATGAGCCTGCCACTGTTGTAGCAGCTGGGGATACACTGGTGACCTCAGCAGACCCTGCTTTCAAAGAGCTTTCAGTCGGGTCCAGGACACAGATTAGTAAACAGGCATTTGCCCTCCACGTGGTGAGTGCCATGAAGGACAAAGTCCAGGGTGCTGGAGGTAGGAGGTGCGGTGCAAATAGCAGGGGCTGCGAACCCAGCCTTGGGGGTGGCAGGGTTGGGAGGGGCGGGGGACGGGGGGTGCCAGAGGCTTTGCAGAGCCAGAGCTGGCTAAACTGTATCCTAAATATAAGAAATCAATTTTTATAGAATCTGTTCTCAATTATCTGCATGCAAATAGATGATTCCATGTGGTTGGCAAGAAAACTTTTTTCAAGCCTGCTTTTCAGTGGCTTGAGTATCTCAGCTCCCTCTAGGTACACCGCATGTTAACACAGAGGCACCAAACCTCACAAGGTAGAGGCACCCACTGAGAGAGAACCTGTCTGAAGGAAGGTTTGGGCCCAGGTGAAACACTGCATTTCCTGCTTGGAATGAGGAGAAGGGAGAAGGGAGGTCAGGCAGGGAAAGTGAAGTGCTTCCCAAGCTTCCAACAATTCAGGTCTTTATAGGGAACTTCATTATTTCATCTGAATTGTACTTTCAGGAGGTCAAGCAGGCACATCTCTATTCAAATACCAGATAGGCAACAAAACACATTCTAGAGCCACCAGATGTCAATGATTCGTGGATTATTCCCTTTTTAGATTCTCTGGGCCATTGTTCCCCTCCATTGGTGCAAATAATAATGACCAACTTCTTGCCAAAAGAAAAAAATAGGGGGTGGGGATGGGGAACAGTACAAAGGCATCTGCATGTCTGGCCACATGGAGGTCCCTGAGACTGGTCTTGGATCTACTTCTGATCTCCTGGTCAGGCAATAAAACGCCTATTTGATTTTGAATAAACTTTACTAAGGTATAATTTACAAGCAGTAAAACACACCCATTTTAAGTATACCACTCTGTGAGTTTTGACAAATGTATACACTGGTGTAATCAAGACGTGGGACATTTTCAACTCCCAAAAGTTTCCTCACGCCTTTCTGCAGCTGCCCCAGCCCCTGCCCCAGGCAATCGCTGACCGGCTTTCTGTCACCACAGATTAATTTTGCCTGTTCTAGAATTTCCAACATATGAAATCATACCATATACATTCTTTTGCGTCTGCTTTTTTCACCCAGGATAATGGTTCTGAGACTCATTCTTGTTAGTGTATCCACAGTTCATTCCTTTTTATTTAAAATGCTGCTTTTTGAAGTAGCAAACAATTGTTCAGTGTACCACTTAGGAAGATGAGCATAGCTAGGAAGTCCCTCTGGTATAAAAATTCTATCAACTTGCCCGGGAAACGCAGCCCTGAGAATTGCATCAGGCTGGTACAGATTACATTTAAGAAGGAGCCAGGCACGTGAATTTCTGCGCACCAGGAGTCCAGAAGGACAGGGAGAGACGCGGCCTCAGTGAGTGATGGGACGTATTACAGAGGATGACAGGGCTATTTGTCCAGTTCTATTATGAGCTCAGCGAAATGTGACAATCCTGGGAAATATAAATATATACTGCTATATTTATACATGTGTTTGTCTCGGGAGACCTGGCGGGGAGTGGTGGGTGGGTAGTGCTTCCTTCAGGATTGGAGTAGGCAGAGATAACTGGGCAGAGGAAGCCTGTTCCAGGCCACATCAACACCTAGTCAATAAACAAGACTTACAAGGAGAGTATTTACTGAGCACTTACTACGTGTCAGGCACTGCGCTCTGTTCCTTATATGCGTTGCTTCCTTTAACCTGTCCCTGTATCCTGTGTGGCAAAGGCTGCCGGTGCTCTGCCCGCATCCCTTCACATCCTTTCCCCGTATTCCTACACACTTAACACCACGTGCTATGCTCCCAGCAGCCAGCACACTGGCTCTGTGTTGGGGGACAGTCCTTGAGCTACTGGAGCCACTCTTGCGTCCCAGCCCGGAGAGAGAAGTGCCTAGGATTTTACTGGTAACGAAACAGTGCAGGGGGACAAGTGCCCCAGCTCCCAGTGGCACCTATCTTGTCTCCAGTTCTCCCCTCCGTGGCATTTTGCTTCCTTCTCAACCTTGCTTGGCCTCCTTCCCTTCATGTTCCCTTTCTTCAGCTTCTCTAGCAGTTTCCCCTGGGGACACTTCCCAATAAACCATGTTCACATGAGTCCTTATCTCAGGATCTGCTTTTGGGGACCCCAAACTTAGACTGTAAAACTTACTACCACTGTTTTACGAATGAAGAAACTGAGGCCGTCACATCCACACACACCATCCACACTCCTTTCCTTCTCTCCCTCCTTCCCCTCCCTCCCCTCCTCTCTTCCCCTTCTCTCTCTCTCTTTCTCTCTTCTCTCTTTTCTCTCTCTCTTTCTTCTCTCTTCTCTCTTTTCTCTCTCTCTCTCTCTCTCTCTCTCTCGTAGCTATCTCCTACTTATCGTTGAGCTGAAGCCTTGAACTTCACTTTCTCAGGCAGCCTTCCTGACTCCCCAGTCTCGGTGAAGTTCCCTGCTTATGCTCTCAGAACCATCCTTTGTAGCACTTATCTTGATTCTCAGTTTACAATGATCTGTGTGATTATTTCACTAATGATCACCTCCCCTGCCAAACTGCTGGCTCCAGGTCAGGGGCCCTGTCTCTGGTGCTCTTAGTTTTATCTCCAGCACCCTAGCAGAGTTTCTAGAACATAATAATAGTCCAATAAATATTTACTGAATGAATGAATGAGTTGAAGTTCCTTTCCGATGCTAGCTGGCCTCTCAGATACTGCTCATCCTCCTAATGGGCCAGAAAAGCATAACGTATAACGTTAAGAGTGACGAAGGTCTCCTGCCCAATTCCGTTCTTCTGGGTACTGAGGAAAGAGCCACATCCAGAGCAAGGTGAGAGTACTTTGCTCTAGGCGACCAAAATTTAGCATCAACTGTAGAGCTAAATCTAGAGGTGGGCCTGGAAGGCTAGGTAGAATTTGAATGGATTATTCAGAGGAAATTTGAATACTATTTCAAAGAAATACAATGTCATTTAAAAACACACACATTCTTGGATCTCTGTACTTCTTAACAAAAGTACAGTTAGTCCCGAGTTCTCATTAGGAAGCCGATAAGCATCTACTTCCTTCTACTCCAGCAGTGATGATTCCCCTGCTACATAAAATTTACAAACTGCTTTGGAAGCATTTATGGAGAAAGGTGCCATATGAATGTATGAGATTATTGAAATAATTGCTGATTTAGAGATTTCCCATGTGGATACTTAAAATATACCCAGGCACACACATACACTCACACCCCACACTCAGGGTACTTTCTGCTCTGATCAGCAGGGATAAATTCTTCTACCTGACAGGTGACTGTAAATCAAGAAGTGTGTTTTAACAGTCACCAGCTCTCTGCTTCTGTGTGCTGCTGTCTCAGGCGATCCTTCACCTCCTGGGACATAGGACCTGAAGGATCTTGGCACTTCTCTGCACTGCACATGGGAAGGGGGTGCTTAGCAGCCAGGTAAATATTGGCATGCTGTGCATGAGCAGAGAATATAAACAACTCAGGATATCCTTAGAAAAGTTCATCTCTGGATCCACCTTTTGTCTCACCAATAGGTAAGAAAATAGAAACTCATGAGTTCCCCAGTTTTTTTTTTTGCCAAATTAAAGCAAAATAGTTTTGCAACAATATAAAAGCTGGAAAGTATCTGAGAGTCAACAAATGCTGAAGAAATGGTTTTGACGGTAAACACATGTCCTTATTTCCACAAACACTGACAACTGGATTAGATAACTGGACTTGCTCCCTCTCCCCTTATCCCTCAAAATCCTACCCATCAACGTTTGCTCAGAGTACTGCCAATAAACCAGGCTGTTCTACACCTCAGTACCTTTGCACCTGCTGCTCTCTGTGACTGGAATGCTTTTCATTAATCCAGGTGGGCCGGGGACACTTTCTGATATTTCAACACCTGGCCCCAGATTAAAGGATCACCTTTAATCTCCTTTATGAAGCTCTTCTTGACAAACTCTCCCACAGCTAGAATTGGCACTTCATCCTGTACAAATGTGATTGCACATATCTATTTAACACAAACACGACTGGGCTCGCTTCAGTTCTGGCTCACACTCTGCACAGTTTGAGGCCACAATCAACACTTCATTGCTACTCAATTGCCCCCTTGTGGCCTCTCAAGTCACCTCCCAAAGTATTTTGAGTAATGTATATTTTACAGAAATGCTCACAAGGGAGAAAAGTGGAGGGCTTACACTGAACACCATACGATGAAACTTCATAAAAATCCCCACTAAAAATCTCCATCAGGGCTTCCCTGGTGGCGCAGTGGTTGAGAGTCCACCTGCCGATGCAGGGGACACAGGTTCGTGCCCCGGTCCGGGAGGATCCCACATGCCGCGGAGCGGCTAGGCCCGTGAGCCATGGCCGCTGAGCCTGCGCGTCTGGAGCCTGTGCTCCGCAACAGGAGAGGCCACGGCAGTGAGAGGCCCGCGTACCGCCAAAAAAAAAAAAAAAAAAAAAAATCTCCATCATTCCCAAAGCCTTTTCTCTCGTTGCCAGCTGCCTTATCCCCTCTGTCTCCTCCACTTCCATGCTCCTCCCACTCCTGGATTCCTCACCACCATCCCAACTCCGGTTAGCAGACTAGCCATTTTAGCCCTTTCTGCTTCATAAATGCACATCCTTGAAATTTTAGATCCTATTCATCAAACAAAGTATCTCTTTGAGATCAATTCTCTTAAAAGGCAATGGTAAAAAACCAAACACATTTCTTCTGCCACTAAAGACCTACAGGTGGGAATCAAGCCTTAACTACCTTTGCAATTCCTATGCAAAATATTTAAAATATTTGTGAGATGAAAGAATATAGCCATAGATTAAAATCCAGAAAGTTCCACGTAATCATGGTATTTCTCCTGTTTAAAGATTTTTTCATGGCTTCTCAAAGCAATGCTTTGGCCAACTGCCATTTCTCCCTGACTTGAGCACTCTGCCCCCAGCTGTGATGGGCCCTTTCCCCTCAAGCCCACCGCGCATATTTTCGCCTTCAGGAACTCATTCGGTGGTCTCTCCAGGCCTGGAATTACCTATGCAGTTCATGAGCGTGACTAGTGGTGCATTACCCTCACCCTATTGAAGGCCAAGGTGGATGCAACTGGTCTGCTCCTGTGGGTCCACCCAAGGCCTTCACTCTTCAAGGTTCAATGCAGGTCTTCACTTCCTAAGGATACTTCACTGAGGTCTCTGGTCCAGGCATAATTCTCTCTTGAGTCCTTAGGACATGTTTTGAATGCATCCGTGCCAATGGCACTTAATCTTTCAGGCTTTCATTGTTTGGAATTTGGGGCATGAAGCATTAAGGCCATTCCTCTTCCTAGAATGTGGTCATTAATAGGTCTATATACCAGATTTTTCAGGTTTTTCTCCATTTCCAGAATCGTGGTAGGTTTGTACTTATCTAACCTCTGAAGTTATGTGTGGCTGTTTAATTTGCTTTGGCCAAAGAAATATGAGCAGAACTGACATGAGCCCCTTTAGGGAAGAAGCTCTCAGAGGAAGAAGCAGTAAGAGCTGGTGACTGGTCTTCCCCCCGACACTGGCAATGACTGAGATATCTAGTGGACTGTCCTGGAAATCTGATAGAGGACCCAGCTGATTCACAATGGGTATGTGGTGTAAGAACTATACTTTGACTGTGTTATGCCATTTCGATTCAGAGGTTGTTTGAATAATAACATAAATAAAAATTAAATAATTGCGT
Source organism: Hyperoodon ampullatus (assembly GCF_949752795.1). NCBI lineage: Eukaryota > Metazoa > Chordata > Mammalia > Artiodactyla > Ziphiidae > Hyperoodon > Hyperoodon ampullatus. The sequence goes on from NC_136919.1 coordinate 78,350,039, forward strand.
CTTACTGCAGCACAATCTATCCTATCCAGACTATAAGTTCCCTGAAGGCAGCACTCATGCATAACTCACCTTTCTATCCCCCAGAGAGCACAGCACAATGCCCGATGCATGTTCAATAATTATTGCTGACTGATTATATACACTGAGATAAAGTACAATATCAGAGGTTGAAGAGTAGGACTTGGTGTCAGATCTTTGAGACTTCTGTCTCTGAAAAACCAAAATCAATGTACAAGATGCTTCCAACAGTGTTCTAAAAAGATCCTTGCATACAGGGAGGCAGACTAGTATAATGAAAGGAACCTGGGCTTTCAAGCTGGACAAACCTGGGTTCAAGTGCGAGCTCTACCATATACTTGGCTGCATGACCTTGGGCCAATTATTTAAGCTCTTTGACTCTGGGATAATATCACTAACTACCACACAGGGTTATTATGGGGATTAAATGAGAGAACATGTGTAAAGCACCTGGCATATAATAAATGGTCAACTAATGTCACTCTCTTAGGCTCTCCTCCCATCAAGTGTGTGTGGATGGGTATGAACTTGGAACCACTTCCCTTCATTTATTCTGAGATCTTGGTTACTTGCCTAAGTCCCTGGATTGATTTAGCTTGGTCTATCTCAGATCCTCAGGGTTTTGCTTTTGCTGTCCCATGCATACTCTGCCCTTTTCAGAAAGTCCATCTGCAACTGGCTGGAGTTGGCAGGAGCCCTTGGCAAAGGAGGTCCAATGGGGGGGAAGTGTTTTTGTGACAGGCTGTCTGCTGCGAAAATGTTAAACAGGACCCTTGGTGAGGTGGGTATAGTCAGGGAGGTGATCTCTGTGGGGGAGAGAGAATTCAAGACGTCATGGTACGCAGTTCCAGGGAAGCCCCACCTGGACCTGGGCTTGGCTCTAATGTCAGATGATTCTTCTACTGAGCCCTGGGATTGTTTCAGTGATGGCAGCAGGGAAGTCTGTGAAATGATCTGCAATGACTGACTCCTTCCCCACGCCGGGGCTTGCTGTGGTGCCCAAGGGCTTGTGTTTTCTTGAACTCCTGGCTCAGTGAGCCTTGTGTTTTCAGGTTTATGCACTGTACCTGACTGAGTCCTTGAGGCCACCCCCCTCCCCCGCATCCCCAAGTAGAAGCCGTGATGTGGCATGACCAACCACCCCACAGGTGCTTGTGTAACTTGTTGTTCAGAGTCTTGGCAGGAGCTCTGGTCCTGAAGGGAGAAAGGGTGTTTACATTCTGGAAGAGCAGTCTCGAGAAATGTCTTGCATCAAGGCTATTCCCGACCAATCCCCGCCCCCCAGCAGCTTTCTCTGTGGGATGGCTGTGACAGCCACAGAGGTGGTCTCGGACATGGAAGAAATGAGCCTGAACATGAAGGAAGGTCGGCTGTGAGGAAGCATCCATCAAGCCCCAGGGCGGCCACTGCCCTGTGTAAACTCCCTCCCTGGTCAGGGGAGGAAGCTTCCTGAGGACAAGTCTTTTGTTGGCCCAGTGCCCGCTGCAGTGCCTAAAACACAGAGCACAGTGCTGGGTACAGGTGCTCAACAGACACCCAGTAAGTTAATAAATTGTGAACTACGTGGGCAAGAAAACATTTGAGAGGAGGCACTGGTGGAAGTTCTCAACTGACACCCCAGTGAACAGCTTTCTCTGAACGGTACTTAAATTAATAATAACAATGGTTACTATTTATTAAATACCTAGTCTATGCCAAGCAAAGGCATATACTGTTTCCTTAAATTCTAGAATAGTCAATAGTTCTACGGAACAGGAATTTCTCTCCCGGTTAACAGCTGAGGGAGGGCACAGCGGAGCCGACTCACAGGCACAAAGTCTGAGAATCTCGTCTGAGACCACAGAGACAGTAAGCCAGGATTCCAACCCCCTCACATGCACGGGAGCCCCCGCATTCCCACTTGCCATTTCTCTACGCTTCTCCCCGCTACCCCTGCCCAGTTCCCCATCTCTGGGTCCTGCAGCATCTGCAGGAAAGGGTGACTTTAAATGAGGCATGGGGCAGCGATTCCACTCCCCTGCTGCGGGCAGTTGTGCATTCTCTTTGCTTCTTCCTCTAGCAAATAGGATTGACTCCAGCATGGAAGGAGCACTGGGTTAGCAGCCCCATTCCAGATGTCTGCTTTGTCATCCTGAAGAACACCCACCCATGTTCAGGGCCTTCTAGTACCTCAGTCCCTCAGCCCTCCTGGAGAACCCCCTCAACTCCCCTCCCACCTTCCACTGCTGACACATACAGCTCCTCTTTTCTTCCTCCGCTGACTGGCTTCAAGGCCAGGTTTTCACTTCACGAGAAAAACCTTGCTACAGGTATTATTCTGTAGACAGTTCCTGGCACCAAATATGCACTCAATAAATATTTACTGACTTGCATGCTAAATTCTAGACAAAAGAAGAAAAGGCTTCGGATCCAGAAAGAAAACTGCAAAGCTGAGGGGGTGGAGGAGGGGTGCAAACACCAACTTGACTCTTTCCTTTCCTCGCCTCCCTCCCCCTTAGTAGGGAAGCAGCCACGTTATTTAGTGTTAATGCTGTCATTTGATTACAGTAACATCCAAACAGATTGAAAAGCTCCAATCAATGCCAGAGCAGAAGTGCACACGCAGGGGGCTGTTTCCTTGGAAATGTTTCAGCTATAATAACTCTCCAAAGAGAAACATCCAAACAACTTTCTTCACCCTCTGGAGAGAAGAAATAACAATTGGACAGAAAGTCGTGTGTGTGTGTTTGGGGGGTGGGGGGCGCATGCGCGTGTGGCTGCACCTTCTGCGTGTCCTGTCCACGGGGTGCCTTTGACAGCCTGTCTATTCAAACGCTGGGGCCATAGGCTGGCGGCGCAGTGCCTGCCGCCGCGGTGGCTGAGATCACACTGTTGATTTTGTTTTACAGAGAGCAGCCCAGCCTGTTGTGAAGAGTACAGAATGTTCTCTTCTGTGAACTGAGCTTGAACTTTTCCAACCCACTTGTTTGAGGAATCATACAGACACAGAGGGGAAAAAACAGGGAAGATAACCCCCAAATTGTTGAAATCATTGTGTTCTCTCTGATTTTGGCCCTGATCATTTGCTTTTCACTGCTCGAAATTAAAAATCCCAAGCGTTACAGTTCTCGGAAGAACAAAATGCCTGTGATGTCCTTTCTCTGAGTCAGTACTCCAGCTTCCACTTTGGAAAGGAACAAGTCTGTCACCATCTCTCCTAGATTTCTTTCTTTCTTTCTTTCTTTCTTTTTTTCCTCTTAGGCATTCAAGGGACAACAACAATAAAAGATATTTTCCTGTAGGGAAAGGAAAGGCCTCCTATGCCTGTGACTTCTTTCAGGTGTTCAGGCTATCATGATGTTACAAACAGTGGTCCCCAATTTACTGTATGGCCTGAGAGAACTGATAGTAAGGGTTCTGAGTCATTTGCCTCCACATAAATCACCAACTTGAGACACAACCAATGCTTGGTAAGGTGGTCTGAAATTTCTCTTTGAAAACAATCTTTGCCTAGTCTTAGGGCCGAGCCTCAAATTTGGGGGCACATTGATAAATGGTTTAGGGGGTCTGCTTGGAGGATCTGAATGGGAGACCTCTATAGGATAGGCAGCAGTACTTTTCCAACTTAATTTTTTTTTTTTTTGCGGTACGCCACCCTCCCACTGTTGTGGCCTCTCCCCTTGCGGAGCACAGGCTCCGGACGCGCAGGCTCAGCGGCCATGGCTCACGGGCCCAGCCGCTCCGCAGCATGTGGGATCTTCCCGGACCGGGGCACGAACCCGTGTCCCCTGCATCGGCAGGCGGACTTTCAACCACTGTGCCACCAGGGAAGCCCTCCAGCTTACTGTTTTTTAATAGCAGTAGATTCCTTTCTTTAATTAACCAAAACTCACTGGTAAAGCAGAAGAGTACAATTTTGTGAGAGCTGTGTGTTTGAGTCTTCTACTTATGTGTGCACATGTGATATTGGTCAAGTCATGCCATGTAAAACTCAGCTGGTGAAAGGGGCTTGTCTTGTGTACTTACAGAGTCATTCATAAGTGTCCAGTGCTACACTGCTATGCCAATGAAAGACGTTCTCTTGCATTCACAGCTCCACCACCTACCTCGTAGTTGAGGGGCTGCTGTCTTGTAGATCTTGCTCACTGCTCACTGCTGGCAACTGGGAGATTCCTACAAGAGTGTCTTTACTTCTGAAATGATTCTAGTTCCTGGAAGGTCCCTGTGATCTTTTTTTTTTAAAGTCAACATGCCATCAGAATTTTGGTTGATTAGTTCATACATTCTATAAACTCCCATTGAATACTTGGTATGTTTAAGTTATTAGATGGGACTTAGGGGTTGGGAGATGGGTAAGATATGTTCACTGCCTTCAGAGAGTTTGTTGTCCACTGGGAGAGGCAGAAATACACACACACACACACACACGCGCGCGCGCATGCACATAATACTGTATACATATGCAATACAAAGGAGGTTGATGTATATCCAATGGAAGGACAAGGCTATAAACTGTGAATGCAGAGTATCATGGGAACAAGATGAGGATTCTAATAGGTGGAAGTTGGGTCATGTGCAGTCTAGACAGCAAAAGAAAGAAATCATGGATCATCAAATAAGAAATGATGATAGGATACGGTTCACGATGGTGGAGTAGAAGGATGTGTGCTCACTCCCTCTTGCGAGAGCACCAGAATCACAACTAACTGCTGAACAATCATCGACAGGAAGACAATGGAACTCACCAAAAAAGATACCCCACATCCAAAGACAAAGGAGAAGCTGCAATAAGAGGGTAGGAGGGGCACAATCACAATAAAATCAAATCCCATAACCGCTGGGCGGGTGACGCAAAAATTGGAGAACAATTATACCACAGAAATCCACCCACTGGAGTGAAGGTTCTGAGCGCCATGCCAGGCTTCCTAACCTGGGGATCCGGCAACAGGAGGAGGAATTCCCAGAGAATCAGACTGCGAAGGCTAGTGGGATTTGACTGCAGGACTTCGACAGGACTGGGGGAAACAGAGACTCCACTCTTGGAGGGCACACACAAAGTAGTGTGTGAATCAGGACCCAAGAGGAAGGAGCAGTGACCCCACAGGAGACTGAACCAGACCTACCTGCTAGCGTTGGAGGCTCTGCTGCAGAGGCGGGGGGGGTGGGTGGCTGTGGTCACCATGGGGACAAGGACACTGGCAGCAGAAGTTCTGGGAAGTACTCCTTGGTGTGAGCCCTCCAGGAGTCCGCCATTAGCCCCACCAAAGAGCCTGTAGGCTTCCAGTGCTGGGTCACCTCAGGCCAAACAGCCAACAGAGAGGGAACCCAGCCCCACCCATCAGCAGACAAGCGGATTAAAGTTTTACTGGGCTCTGACCACCAGAGCAACACCCAGCTCTACCCACTACCAGTCCCTCCCATCAGGAAGCTTGCACAAGCCTCTTAGATAGCCTCATCCACCAGAGGGCAGAAAGCAGAAGCAAGAAGAACTACAATTCTGCAGCCTGTGGAACGAAAACCACATTCACAGAAAAATAGACAAAATGAAAAAACAGAGGACTATGTACCAGATGAAGGAACAAGATAAAACCCCAGAAAAACAACTAAATGAAGTGGAGATACGCAACCTTTCAGAAAAAGAATTCAGAATAATGATAGTGAAGATGATCCAGGACCTTGGAAAAAGAATGGAGGCAAAGATCGAGAAGATGCAAGAAATGTTTAACAAAGACCTAGAAGAATTACAGAACAAACACCAAGAAGAATTTAAGAACAAACAAACAGAGATGAACAATACAATAACTGAAATGAAAAATACACAAGAAGTAATCAATAGCAGAATAACTGAGACAGAAGAACGGATAAGTGACCTGGAAGACAGAATGGTGGAAATCACTGCCACAGAACAGAATAAAGAAAAAAGAATGAAAAGAAATGAAGACAGCCTAAGAGACCTCTGGGACAACATTAAACGCAACAACATTCACATTACAGGGGTCCCAGAGGAAGAAGAAAGAAAGGACCCAAGAAAATATTTGAAGAAATTATAGTTGAAAACTTCCCTAACATGGGAAAGGAAATAGCCACCCAAGTCCAGGAAGCACAGAGAGTCCCAGGCAGGATAAACCCAAGGATAAATATGCCAAGACACACAGTAATCAAACTGACAAAAATTAAAGACAAAGAAAAATTATTAAAAGCAACAAGGGAAAAATAGCAAATAACATACAAGGGAACTCCCATAAGGTTAACAGCTGATTTCTCAGTAGAAACTCTACAAGCCAGAAAGGAGTGGCATGATATATTTAAAGTGACGAAAGGGAAGAACTTAGAGCCAAGATTACTCTACCTGGCAAGGATCTCATTCAGATTCAGAGGAGAAATCAAAAGCTTTACAGGGCTTCCCTGGTGGCGCAGTGGTTGAGAGTCCACCTGCTGATGCAGGGGACACGGGTTCGTGCCCCGGTCCGGGAGGATCCCACATGCCGCGGAGCAGCTGGGCCCGTGAGCCATGGCTGCTGAGCCTGTGCATCCGGAGCCTGTGCTCTTCAGTGGGAGAGGCCACAACAGTGAGAGGGCCACATACCGCAAAAAAAAAAAAAAAAAAAGCTTTACAGACAAGCAAAAGCTAAGAGAATTCAGCACCACCAAACCAGCTCTACGACAAATGCTAAAGGAACTTCTCTAAATGGGATACACAAGAGAAGAATAGGACCTACAAGAACAGCCCAAAACAATTAAGAAAATGGTAATAGGAACACACCTATTGATAATTACCTTAAATGTGAATGGATTAAATGCTCCAACCAAAAGACACAGGCTGGCTGAATGGATACAAAAACAAGACCCATATACATGCTGTCCCTCTTGCTGTCCCAAGAGACCCACTTCAGACCTAGGGACCCATACAGACTGAAAGTGAGGGGATGGAAAAAATATTCCGTGCAAATGGAAATCAAAAGAAAGCTGGAGTAGCAATACTCTTATCAGATAAAATGGACTTTAAAATAAAGAATGTCACAAGAGACTAGGAAGGTCACTACATAATGATCAAGGGATCAATCCAAGAAAAAGATATAACAATTATAAATATATATGCACCCAACACAGGAGCACCTCACTACATAGGCAAATGCTAACAGCTATAAAAGAGAAAATCGACAGTAACACAATAATAGTTGGGGACTTTACCACCTCACTTACACCAATGGACAGATCACCCAGACAGAAAATTAATAAGGAAACACAAGCTTTAAATGACACAATAGGCCAGATAGATTTAATTGATATTTATAGGACATTCCATCTGAAAACATAACACTTTCTTCTCAAGTGCACACAGAACATTCTCCAGTATAGATCACATCTTGGGTCACAAATCAAGCTGTGGTAAATTTAAGAAAACTGAAATCATATCAACCATCTTTTTTTTGACCACAATGTTATGAGATTAGAAATCAGTTACAGGGAAAAAAACATAAAAGCAACTCTATGCCAAAAAATAGACAACCTGGAAGAAATGGACAAGTTCTTAGAGAGGTATAACCTTCCAAGACTGAACCAGGAAGAAATAGAAAATATGAACAGACCAATCACAAGTAATGAAATTGAACCTGCGATTAAAAATCTTCCAACAAACAGAAGTCCAGGACCAGATGGCTTCACAGGTGAATTATATCAAACATTTAGGGAAGAGCTAGCACCCATCCTTCTCAAACTCTTCCAAAAAATTGCAGAGGAAGGAACACTCCCAAACTCATTCTACGAGGCCACCATCGCCCTGATACCAAAACCAGACAAAGGTACTACAAAAAAAGAAAACACAGACCGATATCACTGACAAAAACAGATGCAAAAATCCTCAACAAAATACTAGCAAAAAGAATTCAACAACACATTAAAAGTATCATACACCATGATCAAGTGGGATTTATCCCAGGGATGCAAAGATTCTTCACAATATGCAAATCAATCAATGTGATACACCATATTAACAAACTGAAGAAGAAAAATCATATGATCATCTCAATAGATGCAGAAAAAGCTTTTGACAAAATTCAACACCCATTTATGATAAAAACTCTCCAGAAAGTGGGCATAGAGGGAACCTACCTCAACATAAGAAAGGCCATATACGACAAACCCAAAGCAAACATCATTCTCAATGGTGAAAAAGAGAAAGCATTTCCTCTAAGATCAGGCACAAGATAAGGATATCCACTCTCACCACTATTATTCAACATAGTTTTGGAAGTCCTAGCCATGGCAATCAGAGAAGAAAAAGAAATAAAAGGAAAACAAATTGGGAAAGAAAAAGTAAAACTGTCACTGTTTGCAGATGACATGATACTATATATAGAGAATCCTAAAGATGCCACCAGAAAACTACTAGAGCTAATCAGTGAATTTGGTAAAGTTGCAGGATACAAAATTAATGTACAGAAATCTCTGGCATTCCTCTACACTAATAACCAAAGATCAGAAAGAGAAGTTAAGGAAACAATCTCATTCACCACTGCAACAAAAAGAATAAAATACCTAGGAATAAACCTACCTAAGGAGGTAAAAGACCTGTACTCAGAAAACTATAAGACACTGATGAAAGAAGTCAAAGAAGACACAAACAGATGGAGAGATATACCATGTTCTTGGATTGAAAGAATCAATATTGTGAAAATGACTATACTACCTGAAGCAATCTACAGATTCAATGCAATCCCTATCAACTTACCAATGGCATTTTTTACAGAACTAGAACAAAGAAAAACAAACAACCCAACCAAAAAATGGGCAAAAGACCTAAATAGACATTTCTTCAAAGAAGACATACAGATGGCCAAGAGGCACAGGAAAAGCTGCTCAACATCACTAATTATTAGAGAAATGCAGAGCAAAACTACAATGAGGTATCACCTCACACCAGTTAGAATGGGCACCATCAGAAAATCTAACAATAAATGCTGGAGAGGGTGTGGAGAAAAGGGAACCCTCTTGCACTGTTGGTGGGAATGTAAATTGATACGGCCACTATGGAGCACAGAATATAGTTTCCTTAAAAAACTAAAAACAGAATTACCATATGACTCAGCAATCCCACTACTGGCATATACCCAGAGAAAACCATAATTCAAAAAGACACATGCACCCCAATGTTCACTGCAGCACTATTTACAATAGCCAGGTCATGGAAGCAACCTAAATGCTCATCGACAGATGAATGGATAAAGAAGATGTGGTACATATATACAATGGAATATTACTCAGCCATAAAAAGGAACGAAATTGGGTCATTTGTAGAGACGTGGATGGACCTAGAGACTGTCATACAGAGTGAAGTAATTCAGAAAGAGAAAAACAAATATCATATACAATGCAAATATGTGGAATCTAGAAAAATGGTACAGATGAACTGGTTTGCAAGGCAGAAATAGAGACACAGATGTAGAGAACAAACATATGGACACCAAAGGGGGAAAGTTGGGCGGGGGGTGGTGGTGGTGGTAGGATGAACTGGGAGATTCGGATTGACATATACATAATAATATGTATAAAATAGATAACTAATAAGATTCTGCTGTATAAAAAATTAATTAATTAATTTTAAAAAAGAAACAAATCATGAAGAGAGATGGTCTTTGCGGTTAATAGAATTGTGTACGCTATTTGGGTAGTAATGAGTAGTTCTTATGGCTGAGCAGTTATTGCTAGAGTATGTAGGAAGAAGCAAAAAAAAAAAAAAAAAAGATTGAGCCTAGATTGGGGATGTCTACTTTTTCATCTCATGCCCACAGCTAGTCTTTCTTGCTGAGTTTGTATGAAGCCTCAGAATCTTTCTCAATGCAATTCTCCAAAAAACCACCACTAATCAGCTGGGACTGGCACTTGAGATAAAACCATCTGTCATTCTTTGCTTGGGCCTTAAATCCTATCCTTACACATTTGCATTTTATTTTGTTGTTCTTGGGGAGTTACTGCATGTTTCTAAGAATCAACATGATATGAGTGAATGACATGATTCAACCTGAGTTTTTGTAAGGTAGCTGATGGCCATGGGAAGGATCCATGGGAAAGATGAGACTAGAAACCACGGGAGACCAGTAAGAAGACTACACAAATCATCTAGAATGGTGTGAGTGGGAGGGAAAAGTGGGTTGGACAGATGAGACACTGGGGAGGTAGAAGTGATAGGACTTGGTGATGATAGAGGAGGGAAAGAAGACTTGACAATACTGAGTTTTCTCATTTGGGTTACTGAGAGGCAAGAGGCTGCTACGGTCTGAATGTGTCCCCCCAGATCCATATGTTGAAATACTAGCTTTCAAAAATGATGGTGTTAGGAGATGGGGTCTTAAGTCATGAGGGTGGAGCCCTCATGAATGAGATTAGTGCCTTAGAAAAGTGACCACCACCAAGAGGGCTCCCTAGCCCTTTCCATCATGTGAGGATACAAGAAGTCTGAGACTTGGAAGAGGACCCTCACCCAATCATGCTGGCACCATGACCTTGGACTTCTAGCCTCCAGAGCTGTGAGAAATATATTTCTGTTATTTATAAACTATCCAACCTGTGATATTTTGTTATAGCAGCCTGAACAGACTAAGACTAAGACAGGGTCCAAGGGAAGGAATACAGGAAGAGCTTTTTACTTTTTTTTTTTTAATAAAGGGAAGATGATACGCTATGCTTCAGATAGGTTGAATTTGAGGGATATGGGACATCTTATGGAGAGAACTCGAGCCATCATTTGGAAATACATGTCTGGAATTAAGAGCTAAAGAAGTAATTCAGGATTCAGCCACATTAAAGGAACCACTGAAAGCCTTGGGAGTCGATGTTATCACCTAGAAAAGGAGCTATGCAGGTCATTTACAGACCTGTGGAAAAGAGGGCCTGATTATACCTTGAGAGATGCTTACACCAGCGGAAAAGCATCCAAGAAATAACACAAGTTTTTTTTTTTTAATTCCATTAGTCTTTTTTTTTTTAAAACATCTTTATTGGAGTATAATTGCTTTACAATGGTGTGTTTAGTTTCTGCTGTATAACACAAGTTTTTCACAATATGGGGCACCATTCATTTAATCTTCTACTCTTGTATCTGATTCTTCTTTAATACAGAAAAGTGACTCACCTGAATGTTACTTGTTTGGTGTCTGTCTGAGAATTAAAGAAAAAAGGTAGTTTTCTCTTGCATATCCTTTAAGGCAGTGTTTCTTACGCTACTGTTGGCTGATCATGTCCCACAATAAGAAATACATGTTACACGTACATACTTAATTATGTAACTAAAACAAAGGGCTTTATGGAACAATATCTGCCTGAATCTTCTGCAATTAACACCATTTTCAATTTTATTCTATTCCATTAAAAAAAAAAAAAGGCTGGTTGGGTCCCAGTAAGTTGATATCACAACTGCTAATATGTGGCTAACTGCAGTGTGAAAGACATGGGGATTAAGGGGCTGTGGTTTCTAGAAATCCACTCTCCCTCTAGTGGTTGGCATCTTTCAGGAAAGAACAGAGCTTACTAGTCTCAGCTCAGCCTGAAGACCCCTGGAGAAAAGCTTAACTCCATCTCCGAAGGCCTCCCTTTCCTGTAGGGATTTTTAGCTTTGGGAGGAAGCCTAGGTGAGTTCTACCAGCAGTGTTGCTTGTTTTGTTCCCAGCTGCAAATACTACTATTACTACTGCTGCTGCTGCTGTTGCTAATAATAATAATGACATTAAAAAAATTAATTTAGTTTATTTATTTATTTTTGGCTGTGTTGGGTCTTCGTTGCTGCATGCAGGCTTTCTCTAGTTGTGGCGAGCAGGGGCTACTCTTCTTTGTGGTGAGCGGGCTTCTCATTGCACTGGCTTCTCTTGTTGCAGAGCATGGGCTCTAGGCACGTGAGCTTCCGTAGTTGTGGTACGTGGGCTCAGTAGTTGTGGCTCACGGGCTCTAGAGCGCAGGCTCAGTAGTTGTGGCACACAGGCTTAGTTGCTCTGTGGCATGTGGAATCCTCCCAGACCAGGGCTCGAACCCGTGTCCCTTGCGTTGGCAGGCGGATTCTTAACCACTGTGCCACCAGGGAAGCCCAATAATGACATTCATTCATTCATTCATTCATTCATTCATTTATTTGCAGTACGCGGGCCTCTCACTGCTGTGGCCTTTCCTGTTGCGGAGCACAGGCTCCGGACGCTCAGGCTCAGCGGCCATGGCTCACGGGCCCAGCCGCTCCGTGGCATGTGGGATCTTCCCGGACCGGGGCACAAACCCGCGTCACCTGCATCGGCAGGCGGACTCTCAACCACTGCGCCACCAGGGAAGCCCAATGACATTTATTGAGTCAGGCACTTTACATAACATTGTTAACACAATTCTCATAATAAGCCTCTGAGGAAACTACAATTATTACCTCCATTTTACAGATGAGAAATACTGAGGCTAAGGGAGATATGCCCCAGATATGCCCCTGATCATCCAGCCAGTGAATGGGGAAGCTGAGATCCAAAGTCAGCTTGCAGAATAGCGAGTGACAGTAAGCTATATCTTCTTTGGTCTACCTGGGCCTCCAAGTCATCGCCATCAGTCCCTTGTGTGGCAGGGCTTGGTCTTTTCTCATGGCACTTGTTACTCCTTCTCTCAGTGGAGCCTCCATGCGTTTAAAAATTTCTTGAATATAATCAAATATCTGACATGCATTCAGGAAGTGGAGGAAGGAAAGGTAGCAAGAGAGAAAGAGGAAGGGTGGAGCAGGTTGATGAATGGACTTTTGAGGCTGGGTTGCAAACAGCTATCTGAAAGGGTAGAGGCCAGACCTTCATCACCTTTACCTGGCGACAGTGTCTGGACTAATTCCCCGCTTCCATCTTCACCTCTGACAATCCCTCCACCCTCCCCATCTCCACCAGGCTTATCTTTCCAAAGCAGCACTGTCATCCTGCTTCATGCTTCCTGCTGACACTGCCAACTCATCCTGTCCCAAACTGAATGCTTCCTCCCTCCCTTCAGTACTACTCTTCAATGCTAACCCTTCTCACCCCACCCTGTGTCTACTCTGCAGATGGTCATTCCAGACTTGCACCTGGCCCCACCCACTATTTCCCCACACAAAGCTCAGTCTGGCAAGTTGTCTCTCTGTCCCTGGATGCACGGGGCTTGTCTGATCTCAGTGGCTGTGCCCCCATTGTGCCCCTGCCTGGAATGCACCTCTACCCCTCCCCCTCTCTATACCTATCCATCCTTCAAAACCCAGTTCAGATCTTGCCTCTACCCCTGATCTCTCCTTTTATCTTTGCATCTTTGCTTTTGTATCATCCATTTAGGAACATCACTAAATACTGCAGACTATTTAAATGATTCATGTTTATACTGTTATCCAGATTCATTCATTTATTCATTTTAAAACTATTTATTATTGAATTGCCTATTAAGTTTCAGACACAGGAAATTCAATGACAATGAAGGTCAGAAGAGGTGTCATAACTCCAGCATCCACAAACAGGGCTAGCAGAGTATAGTCCAGAGTTGTTGTTTTTGATACTCAGCTTCCATTCACCTTCTAGGAAAATACTCCAATTATCTTTTGGGCACCTGCTGAAGTACTGGTCCATGTTGGATGAACAGGGCTGACCTCTCCACCTTGAATGAGGAGTGGGCATATGACAGAGGCCAGGCCAGGCCAGTGAGAGAACTGCATTTCCCTGGTCATAGTTACTGATTCAGAGATGGTATGTAACTCTGGCTAGGCCAATGGAAATTAGCCCCAGGTTTTTGCCAGAACTATCCGAGGATGCTAAGCTGGTTGAACCTGAGACAGGAACTTCAGGCAATTATTACTGTCGCCACTTGTAGAGGGCCTGTCTGAAGATGAAGCCTACATGGAGGAAATCAGTGGAGGGATGGAAAGCAACGGATTCTGGATAACATCTCTGAGGTGTTTAGATCCAGCCATTACTGTACCTTAACATAATAAATTATCTCGTTTAGGTCGGTTTCTGTTAAGATTCTGTAATCTACAACTAAAAAGGTCTCCCTAATTAGCCTAGACTGATTCCCATTCCAGTTTAGGTTGGGTTGAGGGTCAGATCAAAGTGAATCTACTGATTTAGCAAGACTCTGGGTAGAGAGGAGCACTGCCTTTTTCCTGTATAAATCCTTCCCTCATCCCAAGGCAAAAGAAATAAAAGCAATAATAAGCAAATGGGACCTAATCAAATGTAGAAGCTTTTTCACAGCAAAGGAAACCATCAACAAAATGAAAAAACCACCTACGGAATGGGAGAAAATATTTGCAAATGACATGACCAACAAGTGGTTAATATACAAACTATACAAATGTCTCATACATACACACATACATACACAGGAATATTACTGAGCCATAAAAAAAGAATGAAATACTGCCATTTGCAACAATGTGGATGGACCTAGAAGGTATATGCTTAGTAAAATAAGTCAGATAAAGACAAATACTCTATGTTATCACTTTCATGTGGAATCTGAAAAATAAAACAAACGATGTATATAACAAAACAGAAACAGCCTTACAGGTAAAGAGAACAAACTAGCAGTTACCAGCGGGGAGAGGGAAGGGGGAGGGACAAGATTGGGGTATGGGATTAAGAGATACAAACTACTGTGTATAAAATAAATAAGCAACAAGGATATATTGTAGAGCACAGAGAAATATAGCCATTATTTTGTAATAACCTTAAATGGAGTATAATCTTAAAAAATTAAACACTATGCTGTATACCTGAAACTAATATAATACTGTAAATCAACTATACTTCAATTTTTAAAAAGCCAAAAAAAAAAACCAAACAACTTTCCAAGTACTTATAATGTGCTGTAGTTTGTATGATCTGACCAGGTCCAGGAAAAACAAACAAACAAACAAAAAACGCTAAATCCAGTCTGTTTAAACAGGTTATCATTGCTTAGAATTTACTTTCTATATGCCATAGAATATGATTTTATAATAAAGAAATTTGGAAAAACTTTTTGTTTTTTTGAATTGTCATGGGAGGGGGGACATCTTCACCTTGCCCGTTCCACAGGACTGCTGTGTAGCCTAAATGAGATTACGAAGCAGTGGCGGTGCGGGGAGCAGCGCTCTGTAAACCGGGATTTGCAACCTCACACACCTGTCTGGGGCTGGGGAAAGGCAGGTAAGTGCCGGCGAAGCGCAGGATACCAGGCAGCCAGGAGCACAGGCCTGCGCTGAGGCAGGAGTCCTTTCTCAAGGGAAACACTGACCCCACTCTGGCTGATTAATGACAAGTGAATCTGGTCTTAATGTTGCCACAACTTTGGAGGAGAATATACACATTAATATTTGTATGCAGAATCTCTCAGTGTTAAGAACAGAGTGCCAAAAAGCACATTTGAGGACCACATCATCATTTTATGAACTCTGAAACTGTACAGAAGTGGGAACCTGTTTAAAATCAGGTTTCTTGTTTTTTAGTAAATCACTCCATTTCTACAACTTACTTTTATTCCCATCATTTTATGGATTGACTCCTCTATAGGCTGCTTTGCCTATAGGGGAAGAAGCATTCTCTATTCTCACAGGCACTAGAAAACATATTAGTTTGTTCTTTGGGAGTTTCCTAAGCTTTAAGGAGTTGACATGCGAGGTGGGGAAGATGGCCTGGGAAAGAGTTCTGAGCTGGAAGGAATCGTACCCGCTGTATTATTAAGTGGTTTTCAGTAGTCTGGCAAACCTCTGAACCAAGCTGGCTGGGCCAGGGTCAGGGTCCCAGGGATGGGTCTTGAGGCAAAAGGGAGGAGGGGAGTGTCATGGAGGAACACGGGTCCTGCTCACAATGGCCCTGCTTGTGTCCGGTAAACAGTATCAAGAGAGGCACGAGGGGACTTCCCTGGTGGCGCAGTGGTTGAGAATCCGCCTGTCAATGCAGGGGACACGGGTTCAATCCCTGGTCAGGGAAGATCCCACATGCTGCCGAGCAACTAAGCCCGTGCGCCACAACTACTGAGCCTGCGCTCTAGAACCTGCGAACCACAACTACTGAAGCCCACGCTCCTAGAGCCCGTGCTCCGCAACAAGAGAAGCCACCGCAATGAGAAGGCCGCGCACCGCAACAAAGATTAGCTCCTGCTCGCCGCAACTAGAGAAAGCCTGCACACAGCAATGAAGACCCAATGCAACCAAAAATTAATTAATTAATTAATTTAAAAAAGAAAAGAGAGGCACCAGGTAGAGAGTATTTAAGGTCAAAGGTAGGAGGTCACTGAGAGGAGACTGGAGTTTTGTCACGGGAAAAGGAGGTGCTGAGAGTTAGATGTGAGTGAGACTCATTTGTCTTCATGCTTTTAGAAGCTGCTAGATTTTGAGATGAAATTTTGCCTGTGGAACCAGTTGGTATACCTATGGCTCCCTCATTCTTATGACTTTGGAGCACGCAGAGGGAAAGAAGAAAACCACTGTTTGGACATAAATGTCCTTAATAGAGCTCAGGAGTGATATGAGAAGCTATTAAAACATACAAATGTTAAGCTGATTTATACTGAACTGAATCACACCTTCTGAAGCTTGTTTTCCCACACTTTCTTTGAAGGTCTCCTTAGTTCCTTCCCATACTCATCACACAAGAATGCTTGTAAGCCCTCTCAAGTGTGGAGAAACAGCAGAACTCCTCAAACAAAAACCAAAGAAATATCAAAAGGTTGTAAAAGCAATTTCTTCAAGCTTAAGACATCATATCATCATAATATCTAGAAATAAACAGAAATCAGGAAAGAGGATTTACTGTGGTTTAATCCCTTTGTAAAGCAAATGTATCAATAGCATGTGCAGTCTCACCTAAGTTTTTGTGTTTTGTGGATCTGATTTTGGGTTTGCTTAAGGTAGGACACACCTGTGTCCTATCAACACCTCTTCCCCAAAGTGAAGCGACTTTGCAATGAATGAACACGAGTAATTAATTACCACCATCATCAAATTTCCTTTCCACACCATACTATGTGGGTTTTCTATTTTGTGTTTGGAGTCAAATAGAGTCATAGCACATGTAGAAAGGGACTGTTGATATCCTTCATTCTGTCCTCTTCAATTTGCAGACAAGGACACTGAGGCCCAAAGAGTTAGAGAGACATCCCAGGGTCACATGATCAAGTAGTGGCTATAATGACACTCTTGGTCTTACCCAACATCTAGTCCCTACTTCTTTTCAACAGAATTCCAGTTTGGGCGCCTACCCTTCCCCAGTGTGACTCAGGGATCACCAATGTGACACCATTTCCAGATCCAGGGTAGATCCTGGTTAGTCTAAACCAATCAATGCATGGCATGCTCCTGGCAACCACTACTGATCCGAGGGGAGTACATGACTTATGGTGGACCAGTAAGACTGAAGGAGAGAAATTATGTCCTTTGCTTGGGGGAGAAGACTCCTTCTCCTGCATGGAGCCTCCATTACCATTGAGAGGCAACTTTGCACCATCAGGGATCAATCTGATGCAGGTGTCCAAGCACAATTAGAGCACTGGCTGAGTCTGCTCATTATACCACACAATTGCCTCACAATTACTACTAGTAGCTTAGGCTACTCTGCTGGCATCTGGGCAAAAGGAATTCTTCCAACTTTTCCAGGCTGCTGAGTAGAGGTGGTGAGTAACCAAAGAATGGCACTGAGGGAATTTCTGTAGTTCAGTCTTTGGCCACTGCTGGTCCCCAGTGCTGTGAATGGCACTGCCTGCATTTGCATATGGCTAAGGGACAAAAAAGGAAGAAACTACCTGAACTAGCCAAGATATTTTAGTTGCAAGTGACAGATAATGCAATTCAAGCTGTCTAAATAATAAAAGAAATACATGGGCTTAAGTAAATAAAAAGGACCTTGGGCGTGTGACTCACTTACAGGCTCAAATGCTGCCACTAGGACCCTGCCTCTAGTCACTTTTTGGCTGTCCTATCACTCACATTGTCTTTATTTATTCCCACATTCCACACGGGAGTAAGACTGCAGCCAAAACCCCCAGGCACACCTTCTCGCCTGCTCAGGACCAACAGAAAAGAGATGGGTCTCTCTCCAGTCTCTGGTGAGGCAAATGTCTTAAAAGCTGGAGTACCCAGTGCGAGGTAGGAACCCTTCGCTCCTCAAGGAGAAGCTCCGGGTTTTGAGTTCCGTCCTGCGGCGGGTGCTAGGGGGTGGGGGGTGGGATTTATGGCGAGATTGTGTTTCAGCGTTTCCTACCTGCTTCCAGGCGAGTTTCCTCTCATTTGCCCGATGTGAAGGGGTCGCTCCGCCAGTGTTTAAGTTTTTCTCAGAGGAAATCCTTCCAAACTTCGAATTTGGTGGGTCCGCGACGAGTACAGATCCCCCCGCTTCACCATCTTAAACCCAACCTCTACGCAAATATATTCTTGACTCTCATTGGCTCTGGTTGGATCACGTGCCCTTCCTGAACCAATCACTAGGGCAGTGCCCTGAAGAGCCGGACCTGAGCTAAAAGTCTCTCTCTGGATTGAAGAAAGTGGACTGAGAATGGCAGCAGATACCCCGGGGGGAAATTACTGTTCTGTTTACCCAGAAGACGTGCGAAAAGGTGCTCGCCGTCCAACTCAATACCTAGAAGCTTTTCTAAATGTGTAGATTTTTTGGGTTTATATTGTGCAAAGAGCGGAGAATTTCAAATCAGAAAACCGGAGATTTCAGTCCCGGCTCTCTGAGTCTTTCTGGTCTCCACAACTGTTAAATGGGAGAGAATACCTTTACCCAATTTGATCCCTGTGTTGTCCTGAGGCTTGAATGAGATCCTGTATAGGAAAGTACTTTTTTTTTTTTTTTTTTTTTTTTGCGGTACGCGGGCCTCCCACTGTCGTGACCTCTCCCGTTGCGGAGCACAGGCTCCGGACGCGCAGGCTCAGCAGCCATGGCTCACGGGCCCAGCCACTCCGCGGCATGTGGGATTTTCCCGAACCGGGGCACGAACCCGTGTCCCCTGCATCGGCAGGCGGACTCTCAACCACTGCGCCACCAGGGAAGCCCGAAAGTACTTTTATAATAAATGTTAAGGGCTAAATCCAAATGAGGGATTGTTGTTGTTATTACTATCATCATCTTTTCTGAATTTCTCCCACTCATGCTCTGATTATGATGCAATGCTCTTTCAGGCAAGGCGTGGAAAGTAAATGCATCATCAGCAACTAGAAAGAATTTGGCCAGGGTTGTTATAAGCATATATACAATCTCTGTGAGAATCAGAAATAGACCCTTCCCTCCAACTCTGAGTGGTGCAGTTTCCAGGGAACATGGCTTGGCAGGGGAATAGGATCTTCATGCAGAGAAAAAGCCACCCCTTCCTCTAGGTAGACACCTGTATGCTAGCTTGCATGGCTTGGTGAGGGGAAAGCACACTGGATTTCAACTGTCCCTGCCCCGTTGACAGAAGGGCGGGCAGGCAAGGGTGGAGGGTTGTTCTGTGCAGTGCACAACCTGCACAGCTGTACCCTGTGGACCTGACTTTGGTGATGAACCATTGAGGAGGTTGAACTCTGAAAGCCTAACTCCTCATTTTCCTGGCAAAGTTCACCTAACCTTCTAAGACCATTTATCAATTTCCCCTTTTCTGCACATTTTCATTTCATGCTGAATGCAGCAGTCTGTACTGTCTCTTTTAGTTAACTACCCACTAGCAATCCAGATTCTGCTGGTTTTTCAGATGCTCACCGCATCCCACTCCAACTGCAAGGAAGAGAATCCTTCCTTTTAAACCGTCCTGATGAGTGATGTTGCAGAGGATAGCTAAGCCTTTAAAATGAGCACAGCACATTCTTTGCCCACAGTTGTCTGTTGCTGGAAAGTCAGATGCTGATTTCTCCGAATTGCTCAGGAAGACGGGATGCAAACACAGGCAGCTTCACCTAGATTGACCACCCCTGTTTGCTATTCTAAATTCTCCTGGTAACAGCAACTCCGGAAAGAAATTATTTGAACTAGATCCAGCCAGCCTCCAGGGAGCCGGGGAATGCAATATAGTAGCCTTTGTGTTACTATGAGTGAAGGTCTTCCTATTCTAAAAGATTATCTTTCTCTTGTGTGAAAGATGGATAGTTACAGCCAGCACGAGCTTGCAATGTTGTTGTGACCGTGTTGCCCCTTTCACTTCATCCTTGGTATCTTTTGGGGCACCTGAAATTACAGAAACTTTCCAACGCGATGTGAGCCAGGAGTAACCGGTCACCATGACATCGGTGGTGTGGTTTAGGTAAATTGGGTCTCAGTTTAAAGCATGCTCAGGTGTCTTTTGCCTAGAAAACACCTTTGCTTGACACTGCTGTTCTTCCCTCATCCCTCTTCTTCTTTACCCAGAACATAGCCTGGTGCACTATCTGCCATTTTCTCACTGTTTCCTTGCCTCTTTTACTTCCTCCTTCCTCCAAGTAGATGGTTTTTCCATTTGTCTCCCTCTCTCCACAGATCCATTCCCTGCTCCTCTTGGGCTCCTCTGCTCTGGGGTTTCTGGTTGGTTCACCCAATGGGAGGCATGGCAGGAAACTGGAGGGTGTGAGGGCTGTGGGATGAGGTGTGGGCTGCCTCTGACCCTCCATGGCAGCCTCATGAAGGCTCTGGTAGAGGCTGTGTTCCTCTGCAGCCCCAGTTCCTGGTGGGAGGGGTTCCTCCATGGCTCCAGTGTTACCACCCCCTCCCCTGCTCCTTCAGGCACAAGGATGGAAACAGCTTCCAGCAATCATGAGTCTCTGAGTGACTCATCTCTTTCTGGCTCCTTTAATCCTGCCTACACCTTGTAAAGTCCCTTCGTGAAATCCTTTAGAGTCCAACTTTTTTGAGTGTCCATCTGTTTCCTGCCAGGACACTAACTATACAGCCTTCATCCTCGCCACTCTTCCAGAAGAGCTCCCTGGATGGTCACCAGGGACACGCAAAACAGGTACCCAAGAAAACCTCCCTGCTCTTCTTTTTAACCCCTCGTGCTCAGGTTATTTCTTCCTCTTTATCCTCTCCTCTCCTAGATGCTACGCTATCCTCCTTTCCTTCTACCTTTCCACTCATTCTCTGACAAAAACTACTCCAATTGTTTCTTAAGTGGTCCTCTAATTTCCATTCCATCCTGCCCTATCTGGAACACCACCCATTAAAAAATAATATTCCCCAAACCCCTGGAAACAATTTATGGAGCAGTCTCACTCAGGACGGAGAGGTTCTGGAGAGCTTCCATTTGCCCCTCTTTTTTTTTTTTTATGGTACGCAGGCCTCTCACTGTTGTGGCCTCTCCCTGTTGTGGCCTCTCCCGTTATGGAGCACAGGCTCCGGACGTGCAGGCTCAGCGGCCGTGGCTCACGGGCCCAGCCGCTCTGCGGCATGTGGGATCTTCCCGGACCGGGGCACGAACCCGCATCCCCTGCATCAGCAGGCGGACTCCCAACCACTGCACCACCAGGGAAGCCCCCATTTGCCCCTCTTGATCAATTCCTCCTTCTCCATCATGCTCTGAGTCCTGGGAGACAGACCTTTAGGGAGGTATCAAAGGGCTCCCTTGTCCTCTAGCCTTCCACTGGGCTCAGCCAGTTAAGAAGCACTGGCAAGGACTCTAAGGGCAGGAGGAAGATAAGGCTGGGGTATTCATCTCCTAGGCTGCCTCCCAGATGGCCAGAGGGTCGGCAGTGGCTACATTTCTCTCACATAGACCACAGCCCCCTGCTGGGTAGCCCTTTCTACAGCCACACCTACTTTCTCACCTTTGGACCTCGGGATACTAGCATCTCCCTACTACGGCTAGGCTTAACTTGCCCACCACTGGGCAAGTGGTCCTGTCTTATTAAACTCTCTTAAATTACCTCCATTTGAAGGTACCATGTGCTTCCTGCTGGGACCCTGACTGGTCCTGAGGTCCCAATCACTGCTGTCAGTCAAGTTCTGCAGACTTTCCCTTTCCTATCACTTAGGGAGCTCTTATTGTATCCTGGTCATTTCAATTTATCACCACTTAGGTCCAGTCTGGTTAGAAATTTAATCTCATCTCTGACTTAATTCTCATCTCTTCTCTTCCCCTCAGGAATAGGGACCTGAGGAGGAAGGCATGCCGCCTCTCCCAGGCATCTCCTGTATGCAGGTGCTGGAGGAAGGATGAGGAAAAGGTACGGGTCTCTCTTTTCATAACCAGCTGCTGAGATAGTTTGGTCTTTCTGCTAGTGTCTCTGGCTAATGGAGGCTGTCTGTGGAGCAAGAGTTCACAGGCTGATTCTTGCAGGTTGGGCTAGGTTATGCTGTGGTAACACATCATTCCCAAATTTAGTAACTTAGATCATTAAAGGCTTACTTCTCTTTCATGCTACATGTCCACTGCAGGCCACGAGAAGCTCTGCTCACCGGATCACTTGGACTCAGGCTCATGGGACAGCCCTCTTCTCCAACACTGTCAGAGCCTACCGAGGGAACAAGAGCTTGCAGAAGATCTTACACCAGGACTGAATCCGGAGGCCTGGAATGACTTCTAATTGCATCTCATTGGCCAGGACTGGTCATGTGGCCCCACCCAACCAGAATGGGAACAGGAAGTACAATCTTACCATGTGCCCAAAAGGAGTGCTCTGAACATTTGAACATTTGGGAGTAGCACTGATGATTACAACAGGGCACACATGTGAGTTCTTTAGAAGATTCAGCATGGCCTCCTTCTCTGGCCAGGAAGGTCAAACTCCTGGCTGAAGACCACTGTCCCTCCCCTCACATTACTGGAAGTATTATGTTCCGTGACATCTTCCTTCTGGATCTCCTCTCCTCACAGGCAGCCCTGGGTGACTGACAAGATGGCTGAAGCCCAGCTACAGTTTTTTAAAGAAAAGTATTGTGGTCAAATATACAACATGAAATATGCCAATTTATTTTAAAGTATACAAATGAGTGATATTTAGTACATTCATAGTGTCGTGCAACCATCACCACTATCTAGTTCCCGAACCTTTTTTTTTAAGCATTTTTATTGGAGTATAATTGTTTTACAATGTTGTGTTAGTTTCTGTTGTGTAACAAAGTGAATCAGCTATATGTATATATATATCCCCATATCCCCTCCCTCTTGCATCTCCCTCCCTCCCACCCTCTCTATCCCACCCCTCTAGGTGGTCACAAAGCACCGAGCTGATCTCCCTGTGCTATGCGGCTGCTTCCCACTAGCTATCTATTTCACATTTGGTAGTGTATATATGTCCATGCCACTCTCTCACTTCGTCCCAGCTTCCCCTTCCCTCCTCCCCTGTGTCCTCAAGTCCATTCTTTACCTCTGCATCTTTATTCCTGTCCTGCCCCTAGGTTCTTCAGAACCATTTTTTTTAGATTCCATATATATGTGTTAGCATACGGTATTTTTCTCTGACTTACTCTGTATGACAGACTCTAGGTCCATCCACCTCACTACAAATAACTCAATTTCATTTCTTTTTATGGCTGAGTAATATTCCATTGTATACATGTGCCACATCTTCTTTATCCATTCATCTGTTGATGGACACTTAGGTTGCTTCCATGTCCTAGCTATTGTAAATAGAGCTGCAATGAACATTGTGGTACATGACTCTTTTTGAATTATGGTTTTCTCAGGCTATATGCCCACTAGTGGGATTGCTGGGTCATATGGTAGTTCTATTTTTAGTTTTTTAAGGAACCTCCATACTGTTCTCCATGGTGGCTGTATCAATTTACATTCCCACCAACAGTGCAAGAGGGTTCCCTTTTCTCCACACCCTCTCCAGCATTTATTGTTTGTAGATTTTTTGATGATAGTCATTCTGACTGGTGTGAGGTGATACCTCATTGTAGTTTTGATTTGCATTTCTCTAATTAGTGATGTTGAGCATCCTTTCGTGTGTTTGTTGGCAGTCTGTATATCTTCTTTGAAGAAATGTCTATTTTGGTCTTCTGCCCATTTTTGGGGTTGTTTTTTTGATATTGAGCTGCATGAGCTGCCTGTATATTTTGGAGATGAATCCTTTGTCAGTTGCCTCGTTTACAAATATTTCCTCCCATTCTGAGGGTTGTCTTTTCGTCTTGTTTATGATTTCTTTTGCCGTGGTTCCCGAACCTTTCAATCACCCCAAAAGTAGACCCTGTACCCACTAAGCAGTTACTCCCTATTTCTCATATCCTCTAGTTCTTGGTAACCACTAATCTGCTTTCTATGAATTTGCCTATTCTGGGTATTTCACATACATGGAACCATACACAACGTGACCTTCTGTGTCTTAAGCACAGCTACTTTTCGAGGTGTCCTGGTGATCACGGGAAGCCCAGGCAGAACTGTGGTACCAAGTGGTGGCTGTGCAGGTGCCCCACAGCTGCCTTCTCTCTCCACCTGCTGTCACTCAGATTTCCTTTTCCCTGGCTCAGAGGGAGAGCAGCACCCTGCTGCCTAAGCAGGCAAAGGATGGCTGCCTCCCTGTCTTTCAAGTGCCTCAGTCTCTACGGAAATCCCTCCCAGACACCGGTGGGAGGTGGGGCGGGGAAGAAGGCGTGTCCCTGCTACATGGAGGAGGCAAAGCCACTGTGTCCCCACCCCTCCTGACCCCCACCCCCTCCCCAGTGGAAGTGCTTATACAGCTCTTCAAAGTGGGGGGGATTCGAGTGAAGCCACAGTTAATCAGCTGCAGAAGAGTGTGGTATCTGGCCCATTTTTTTCCTTTATTTTTCACAATATGTATTACTTAACTGCTGTTGTTTTCAGCTGTGGTCCGAGCTCCAATCCTGCTGCAACAAGAAAGGCCCTAGTTTGATATCTTCTTATACATCATTTTGATAATGTTCCTCTCGCTCTGAGAACTTCCATATCTCACTATTATGAATGGAGAAATTCCAAAGGCTTGTCTTGGCATTCGAGGATCTCTTTACCCCCCAACCCCTGCCCCTCTGCCCCAGTTATCCTCAATAGGATAGGTCAAAAAGCAGCCCCAGCCCAGAGTGTATTCCTCCTTGGCAATCTCCTCTGTGTGCTGTGCCCAGCTTTGTCTTTGTGTTTCTGGTTTAGTTTGTTTCAGTGGGAGGGACTGACTTGTGCCTTGGAGGAATTATTACCAGCCCTGGAGAAATGCCTAGCCCAGAGTTATGGCCACATCCCAGTGCAGTCTGACCTTTCTCAGGATGGCCTAGAGCCACCCTAGACCAGAAATTGCCCTTGGTCATGCAGGCACTTGGAAGTGGGCATGCCCGGTGCCTGCTGCCCCACAGCCTGCAGGGGCCAGGTGCACTCTGTCTCGTTTTAGGGTTCCAACTAGCCAACTAGGTCTCCCTACATCAGACCAGGCTGGCAGCATTCTGCGTTGAGGCACTCTGACTTTTGCAAATCCCTTGCTCCTCTAAAAGTGAAGGCAGAGGCTAGAGGCACAAGGTGTTTCAGGAAAGTTCGCCACACTCCAGGTTTCCGTAAGGCCTATGACTTGGCTTGCATCCAGGGGAGGGTGGCCCACTGCTCTCTGTTGTCTAAACATTATCTCTTCACTTCACTTCAATAATGCTAAACATTATTCCCCTTCACAAAGACTTCTCACCTAGACCTCTATGGCAGCTCTCCAAGAAGCGCTCTTCCTCTAAGTTCTCCCCTCCAATCCATTCTCTCTGCGGCTGCTAGATTCATTTTGCTAAAGCCTTGTCATATCTTGTTATTCCTCCACTCAGAAAGAATCAGTGGGGGCTTCCCTGGTGGCGCAGTGGTTGGGCGTCCGCCTGCCGATGCAGGGGACGCGGGTTCGGGCCCCGGTCCGGGAAGATCCCACATGCCGCGGAGCGGCTGGGCCCGTGAGCCGTGGCCGCTGGGCCTGCGCGTCCGGAGCCTGTGCTCTGCAACGGGAGAGGCCACAGCAGTGAGAGGCCCGCGTACCGCAAAAAAAAAAAAAAAAAAACAAAAAAACCCATCAGTGGTTCTTATTGCCTGTGGTATAAATAATTAGTTTGTGTAATCAAGGTATCCCGTGCTTAACTTCAGAGGGTATAAACCCCATAAATTCTGCCACCCCTCCCTGAGTGCAGGCCTGGGAGCTGAGAAGGAGGGACAGACAATATATCATATCCCAAACACCCTTTATATTTGGGACCCCCTCTTATCCTAGACTTTCCATCAGGCCCTCTAACAACAGTACTTATATGAACCGAAAAGGGGAAGTTCTAGATGAGATAAGAGTAAGCCGGTGATGGCTAGTTCTTGGCACACGTGCTATCACATTTCTCCTCCCCTACCCATAGCAGATGTGACTAATCCACATTTGCCCAGTGAGCCCAACGGAGGCCTCAAAAAACCTTTTCAACACTACTGTAGGCAGCGCCTACCAATCAACTGAACTTAGCAAGAGAGATGAAATCTGTTACCCCTACACCCAGCTCTTCCAGGGAGTGAAACTTTAAACCTTGTCAAGATGGATACAAAAGACATGGACAGGCCGCTAAAGTGGACCCACAAGGGGCCAGGGGCTCACTATTTGGAATAATTGTATTATTTTGAGGTTTAACCATAGTTTTCCCCCTCGTTTCATTATGCCCCTAGTCCTTCCCTGAATTCAGGCTAATGACATTCTGCTTCCAGTCTCTTGGTGAATGAATGTCCCTGAAAAGGCAGAGAGAGAGCTAAGAGTCTAAACAGACTTTTGAAACTCCTGGCAGAGATGGTACTTTGAG
Source organism: Hyperoodon ampullatus (assembly GCF_949752795.1). Taxonomy (NCBI): domain Eukaryota; kingdom Metazoa; phylum Chordata; class Mammalia; order Artiodactyla; family Ziphiidae; genus Hyperoodon; species Hyperoodon ampullatus. The sequence goes on from NC_136919.1 coordinate 78,376,672, forward strand.
AAAAAAAAAGAGAAAAGCTTAAGTTTTGGAGTTTCAAAAGCATGTGTCATAAGGGACTCAGAGCACAGAGAATATATGAGTAGAAAAAAAGAATGAAAACAGGCAAAAAGGGAAAAGCTCTTCAAGAGTGGAAGTCAGAGTGGGGAGAAGAAATATGGGGAGAGGTGGGCCTTTGGGAAGGATTTCTGTGCCCTGCATGGCCTTGGGCCAAGTTTGGGGGAGGAATGATGGCACCCCAGGTAGTTTTGAGAAACTGAGGCACAGGGCATGAAGGTTGAGCCCAAGGAAGTGCCCAGCAGAGTATGGAATATGAAGGTCCTCAGACAAACCCTCTGAGTTTCTTGAAGCCCAGGATAGTGTGAGAACTTCAGCCTGGACCCTGTGCTTCTGAGAGTAGCATAGACGAGGTTCAGGGAGCCAGTGAGCAGGGGGGATCAGAACAATATGGCAGAAGACGGTGGGGGTGGGGGCCCCTCTGTGATGCCAGCATGGTGGGTGATGACACGGAGGACCTGGCGACACCTTCCCCTGAAATCCTGGGAGCCCTAAAGGAATGGGGATCTCCAGGAATCCTGAACTTACTGAGATTAAAGTTCTGCCATTGAGCAGAGTGGGAGCTGAAAAGGGGAACTTAATCACAGAAAGGAGAGTTATTATACACTGTGGGCACAGTTTAGCTGCTATTTGTATGTGTTACACATAGAAAGGCTTTCCTCAAACAATGAGGAGGAGGTGACATTTTCTGGCTCTTGACTGTGGCCTGGGAAACATACCGGTGGTCTCTGGTAGGAAGCGACCAGCTCACGGCAAGGCTCACCCTGTATCCGTAGTACTGGCTGTGGATCTGGTCCTGCACTCCAGGAAGGAACGGCTGTACGGCCTTGGAGAAGATGCAGGGATGGGCAGCGGTGAGAGAAGCAGGAAAGTTGGCGGGGACAGTGCTGACTCCCAATACAGCTGTGTTGTTATGACTGTGGCCTGGAATGCACGGCGCTGATAGGAGATTTAATCAGAGTCGGCAAGGTGAGGATTTAATCCATGAGGGCCCCATGGATTGTTTGTGAACTCCTGGAGCACTGTAGATATATAAACCAGGCTGACTAAAAAAGATCGGAGGGAAGGAAAGATTTTATGGCTCACAGAAGGTAGTATATTTCTGGGCCTGTTAGCCCTGTAAGAATAGGCAGGTTGGAAATATAAATATTTTAAAGAAGGGGTTAATTTAGGGCTTCTCAACCTTGGCATTATCGGCATTCTGAGTCAGGGAATTCTTTGTTGGGGGTGGGGATTCTTGTCCTGAGCACTGGAAGATGTTCAGCGGCGTATCTGGCCTCTGCCCATCAGAGGACAGGAGCTCCTCCCTCCCCACCCCTGTTCTGAAAACCAGGAATGTGCTCAGATAGTGCCATATGTCTCCTAAGGTGCAAAACTGCCCCCAGTGGATTAGTGTAATGTTCTCCTCAAATGCAACATGGACTAGGGGGTCACACCAAAAAAGAGTGGGGTCTGTAGTCCAGTAAGTCTGGAAATGCTGAATGAAAACAAGCTAAACAGAGCATTTTATTGGTAGGGCTTCTCAGGCCTGCAATATGCTGTCAGATACATTAAATCTCCAAGAGGGAAGATGTGGCATTAGCGTGCATTCAATACATGCTGGGCATTGCTTTTAGGTACGTTCATGGGCTGTAAACACAGGGTTAATAACAACAAATGTGTCATTAGTGCTTTACAAGTGTTTGCTAAATAGATTTTGCATTTTCCTTATCACAATTTTCCAAGGTAGGTATAATTATCCCTTCTCAGAGGAGAGAGAATAGGGACTCTCTCGATTAAAGTATTTGCCCACGGCCACCCAGCCAAGAGATGGGGAGACTGGGGCTGGAACAGATTTAGATTCTCAGTTCCATATTCTTAACAGGGCTCTGTGCGGCCTCAGGGGCACGGCCCTGCGCTCCTGAAATGAATGTTTTGCCAGGGTCAAAGCACATCCTCACTCTTGGGGACACGGATTCCTTTATATTTACAGTTCTCCTGAGAGACATTGTTAGCTGCATCCACATTTACATGGGCAAACGGGAGCTTGATGGAAAAATACTGGCTTATCTGTACGGTGAAGAAAGTTTCTTTTCATTACAATTCCTATGTAAAACTTTTTTCTCCTTTCTGAAAATGAGAATTATATAACTGTGTTGTTTTATTTTTCCTTGGTTGCCAGGAAGCTCAGATTCAAACTTTCCATCTTGTCTGGCAGTCTTGTGCCCTTTGCCTTTGCTTCTATTAATCATGTATTGTATGTACTTTTTTTTTTTTTTTTTGGGCTGTGTTCGGTCTTCATTTCTGTGCGTGGGCTTTCTCTAGTTGCGGCGAGCGGGGGCCACTCTTCATCGCGGTGCGCAGGCCTCGCACTGTCATGGCTTCTCTTGTTGCGGAGCACAAGCTCCAGACGCACAGGCTCAGTAGTTGTGGCTCACAGGCCCAGTCGCTCCGTGGCATGTGGGATCCTCCCAGACCAGGGCTCGAACACGCATCCCCCACATTGGCAGGCAAACTCTCAACCGCTGCACCACCAGGGAAGCCCCTGTATGTACTTTTATATGGTATGTACACTGACTCAAAGGCTTTGTGGATAAGAAGGGATCTAGTAATACGTATAATTAATAAATGGAAACTTTTCAAAATATTCACCCCTTTAAAAAAAACCCACATTCTTTAAAAATGGTTCCATCTGATTTTATTTCCCAATTATATTGGAATGCCCATGTGTGGATTGCAGCTAGGAGTAGTTACACTTGAGTGAAAGATCAGTAGCCATCTATATGGGATGATTATAGTTTTTTTTAAAAAAAAATCAAACTGATATTTGCATAGTGTTCTGGGTTTACAAAGCCTTTGCACAGACATTCTCTTATTTGATCTCATCGCCTGGCTTCTCCGAGAGCTGCAGCAGTACCATTAATGACTATCCTCATTTGACTGCTGATGAATAAACCCTGGCTCAAATATTTTAGGTGGCTTATTTTTGCTTTCTAATGTTACTGGCCCGGACCAGCTAGTGGAAGAGTTTAGGAGTAGATCTGGGTCTTTTGCCTCCAAATGGGCTGTTGGTCTTGAGCAGGGGTGGCAAATCTGTGTTATGTGTAATCCACACATCCCTCCCTTCCCTCTTTCCCCCCACCCCAGACACACTCCAGGGGCCGAGAGGTGGCAGTTGCAGCCCCAGTTGATCTCAGCTCTCTTTTCCCATTGAGCTCAACCCTAACCAGAGTCCTCAACACAGTGCCCCAAACATACCACCAGTGACACGATACAATACATCCCAGGACTAGACATTTTTTTAGAATTTTGTTAAACTCAAAAAATTCTCCAATTGTATGATTGTATACTAGATTAGAAACCTGAGATCATCAAACATGATGGATTTATCTGTAGCATCTGCATGGCAACTTTAAAAGTAGCAGTGTGTTAGTTGGCTTGGGCTGCCATAACAAAATACCATAGACTGGGTGGTTTAAACAACAGAAATTTACCTCTCACAGTTCTGGAGACTAGAAGGCCAAACTCTGGGTATTGGCCAACTTGTTTTCTGGTAAGGGCCCTCTTCCTGACTGGCAGACGGCCCAGATTCTCACTGTTCTCACATGGTGTTTCCTTAGTGTGTGGGCATGGAGAGACAGAGAGATAGAGATTTCCCTTTTCCTCTTCTTATAACTCCACAGTCCTATTGGATTAGGACCCTAACTTTATCACCTCTTTTAAACTTATCACCTCCTAAAAGCCCTATCTCCAAGCACAGTCACATTGGGGGTTACGGCTTCAACATACGAACGTAGGCAGACACAGTTTAGTCCATAGCAAGCAGATATGTCATTTAGGAGTAATTTTTATTCCCAAGGTTCATTCCAGTCTGGATGTGCTAACTTTTAAATCAGCCATTACTAATGGACTAAAAATAGCATAGCCAAACACCTAGAGCAAGTATTATACCTTAAAAAAAATCTGGTTGCTTCAGCTACATGGCACTGAATTCCCTTCTTAGCTGAGACTTGGAATCCTACACTCACAGTAACTGCAAGTCTTGCTCCGGGTCCAAGATCTTGACATAGGCCAATATTACAGGATAGTAGCTATAGAAGCTGTTTGGGAAGAAGGAAAAATGTCTTCTTAAAGGATGAGTCAGAACCCAGTTCTCTGTCCTCATGCACTCCACAATGTCAGGGTTTTGGTTTAAAAACAAACCGTTCATTTCTCCAAAGCCTTGCCTTTTGTCTGACTTGCAGAATAAATTAAGAGCAATTAAAATCAACATCCTCCTCATTGCATTGTATTGTTCATCATAAATTTGCTTCCTTTACTCTGTGGTCATAGATGATATAAGATCTCTATATCATTGATGAAATCACAGCCTAGTGTTCTTCATCTAAGGATTGTTTGTTATTTAAGGCCACATTTTTGTTCTTTTTGATCCCATTTTCTTAATTTCATATACATGTGCTAGAAAATGACCAAATGAAAAAGGAATTTTTGGACCATTGATTGGCAATCATGGATCATCCTGTTTCCAACCTTTCTCTCTCTCTCTCTCTCTCCCTCTAAGTATAAGGGATCCTGAGCCTTGCACGATAAAGTCACAAATGGAACTAAATTATGCTGAGCAAAAATAACTTCTTTTACTGAGAATTTCCCAGGAGTTTTGATATTTTTGACTCTTACTCACTAAATATGGAAAACATTGAGACACCATGAGAAGCAGGGGAGCTGTTCTGCTTTTTTTAGTCCTTCTTTTAAGAAATCATTTCATCCCTTTAATGCTGTGGTCACAATATATCAGAAATCCCATCCTTGTAGAAAAGTCACAGCCCTTGGCATGGTCACAGTTTCTGGAGATGCTCTCTGAGCTTCCATTTTTATATAAAGAGTATATATATATATATATATATATATTTTTTTTTTTTTTTGCGGTACGCAGGCCTCTCACTGTTGTGGCCTCTCCCGTTGCGGAGCACAGGCTCTGGATGCGCAGGCTCAGCGGCCATGGCTCACGGGCCCAGCCGCTCCGCGGCATATGGGATCCTCCCAGACCGGGGCACGAACCCGTATCCCCTGCATCAGCAGGCGGACTCTCAACCACTGCGCCACCAGGGAGGCCCAAGAGTATATATTTTTATATATATTTTATACAAAGGATTTATATATTTTTATATAAAGAATATATATGAATTATAATTTATATTTTCTAATAGCCTGGGTGTTGTCCAACACATGGAAATGATAGAAATAGACATTTCACAGCAACTTTCATCTTTAGGGAATCAGGTCCCTTTAGACATAATCTCCTTTGTCTCCCATTCAACACAGGTTCAAAGTATTATCCAAATTCAGGGGGTGCATCAGTGGAAATATGGTAGCAAGTATATATATACTTGCGTATAAGGGCTAGGGAGGGAATTTTGTCCTTCCTTATGCTTGTGTAAGATGCTTCCTTATGAAAGAAAGACATGATCAGAAACTTCAGGGTTTATTTTGAGGATATGATTGTGGAAGTCAAGAAGAGGTGGAGCAATGTGAGCAGTTAGGTGGCTCAGCTTCACTGAAAATGGACACACTGTCAATAATCCTTAGGATTCATTAAGAGTTTCAGCAGTTTGACAGAGATGTCAATCCAAGAGCAACCTAGTAACCTGCAATACTCCTGTTTTACGTCTTCCCCTGGTGCCATTTAATGCATTTCTCTATCCCTTGTGGTGCATGGTGCGTGCAAATTTATAGTTAGACACAGACATTTGGGTAGATTCTCCTCCTCACCCCTCTCCCCCGGCCCCCACTCTTCCTCCTCCCCCTTTTCTTGGCTAAGACTTCAGAATTGTTCTTGTATTTCTGTTTGGTTATCTCTCCTTTAGGGTTTGAGCCATTGATATCGATTGCCTGGATGCATCAATTCATTGGGGTTGCAAGATGGTAGCAGTCTAATTTTATCCTTCTTTACTGGCTGGAACGCATCTATGAAGAGAAACTTTCCCACATCAACTATTTGGTTGCCTTGACATATAGCTCCTTTGGAAAGCAGAATAAATGCTTGATTCTTTCCTTCTATTTGTTATTTTTCAAGATAATGAGTTGGTTCATTAGCATCTTCCAAAAGTAATCAATGATGATGTTTAAAAAAAAGTTACTATGAAAATATAGATATAAACATATTTGTTGTGTTTTCAATCTCTTAGTATCTTTATTGATTGCCAAGTTCTCCCATTTTTGACCAACAGGCTGGTCCTGAGTCTTTGGTATGATCCCAGTGATCCTTGGGAAATTCCTTGCTTTCAGGTATGACAAAATGTTCTAGGCTCATCTTGTACACTTTTGACTTCAGACCAGAATCAGCAATTTCTCTAAGTCAGCCTGGTTCCTTATAGTGGAAAATGATCTTTAGACTTTACCGTCAGGGGTGCCAGAGGAGTTCATTAACACTGGCCTGGTCATTGTTTCAAAGTTTTTTAAGAGACAGAGATAGGGAATTTTAATTTCTGTTTTAAAGACATATTATGAATTCAAAGTGAAATTTCAAATTTAAATTCAGTTCTACAGGGTTTTAATTTATCAGCCTTATGTCTGTATCTCCTTTCTCTCATGTTAAAAATTATGATTTCTAATGATACAATATAACTGCTAAATTGCTTTATTCTTGCCCCTCTCAGTCTAAAAATAAAAATACCAACACCACAACCAATAATTTAATAACTAAAATAGGGTCTTTCTTTTTTTTGCAGTTCTATATCATGAAATGATTTAGATTGGTTCATCTCTATGTGGTTCTGCCACCAACTAGACATATGGTTAGGTTTATTTGCTTTATTCTGCTTCTGACTTCTCAGGTGGTTTTTGTATTATATTAACTTTGTTGTAATTATGCAAAATAGTAAATAATTCCAAAGTTAAATCTATAAAACAAAGGTATATTCAAAGAAGTCTAGCCTTTTTCCTGTTCCCTCTACCTATTTCTTCCTCTGTCTATAGGTAACATTAAAAAATTGTTTTATTATTTCATTAAAAATTATAAGCAATGTGCATATATCTACTTATATCCTCCTACTTCTTAGATAAATGAAGTCTACCATACACACTCTTTCCCCTTCTTGTTTTTTTTGTATTTAACAATCTATCTTGAAGATTATCCTGAGTAGCATATAGAGATATTCCACATTCCTAAAAGGGCATATTTTTCACTGTATTCGTGTACTAACCAAATCTTAACAGTCTTCAGGACCACACAGGAAAAAACAAGACCCTATTAGAAGAACCTTCCATACACAATTGCTGGAACTGTCAATTGTTATAACCACTTTGAAAGGCAATTTGACAAAATCCGGAACAGACAAAAGTGTTCTGGCTATAACTCAGCAATTCTCTTTCTAGAGAAACTTAGTGTTGTAGGTGTACAGCATCGTTCGTACTAGTGTGAATAAAAAAAGAAAACCCTGGGGCTTCCCTGGTGGCGCAGTGGTTGAGAGTCCACCTGCCGATGCAGGGGACACGGGTTCGTGCCCTGGTCCGGGAAGATCCCACATGCCGCGGAGCGGCTAGGCCCGTGAGCCATGGCCGCTGGGCCTGCGTGTCCGGAGCCTGTGCTCTGCAACGGGAGAGGCCACAACAGTGAGAGGCCCAAGTACCACACACAAAAAAGAAAACTCTAAATGTCCATCAAAAGGAGAAAGGCTAAATTAAATTATGATGTATTTAAGTGATAGAAAACTATATAGCAATGAAAAGGAATGAACTAGTTCAATAACAACCATACAAAATCTATGGGATGCAGCAAAAGCAGTTCTTAGAGGGAAGTTCATAGTGATACAGGCCTTCCTCAAAAAACAAGAAAAACCTCAAATAAACAACCTAAACTACCACCTAAAAGAATTAGAAAAAGAAGAACAAGCAAAACCTAAAGTCAGAAAAAGGAAGGAAATAATAAAGATCAGAGAGGAAATAAATAAAATAGAGGTTAAGAAAACAAGAGAAAAAAATCAATAAAACCAAGAGCTAGTTCTTTGAAAGGGTAAACAAAATTGACAGTCCTCTGGCCAGGCTCACCAAGAAGAAAAGAGAGAGGACCCAAATTAGGTCAATATATAACAACAAAGATTTCAAAAACATAATATTAAATTAAAAAAAACATTATAGAATGAATCCAGTAACATCATTTATGAAAAATTAAAATCTATAAAACAGTATTGTGTGTCATGTATGGCTACATAAATAGATAGTAACAGTATTAAAACATGAATAAAGGTCTTTTTTTTCCATGAAAGAAGGGAACAGAGAGTTGTACTTTGTAAATTGAAGTGGTTTTATAGTGTTTTTCTGTTTCTCTGCTTACTGCTCTGCCTTGCCTTTCAGCTTTCCCCAATGATTTAGGATTGATTGATTGATATTTTCACTTTGACTCATCTGTGCCAATGGGTACCAAGAAAATAGTATTGACCATGCTGGGCAGCAATGCACCCTGGGGGACCAGGGGGAGGAAACAATGGTAGCTGAAGTAAGAGAGAACCCCAAGGCCATAATTACTTGGTTACCTCTGCAACTTTCCAGAAGGAAGAATATTCTTGTATAAACATGTCAGATCTGTCAAAAGTACACCAAATCAGCTCCTGAAATTGTGAAATATCAGTTACAGTGTTATGTGTTCTATGACAGTGTAAAGTGCAAATTTTCATCATCGTAGAAGACAAAAACAAAAACTGAGCCCTGGGCAGTGTCAGACAGGAGCCACAGTGTTTTGGGTTGGGGAAAACAGTCTTACACCATGAGAAATGAGATTCGGAGCTACAGGACACAAACTGGCAGCCCACAGACATTTTTTGTTGAAACTGATTTCGAAAAGAATTTGTTGAATTTTTATTGAAAAATACAAAAAAATGTATTATTGAAAAATTTGTGAACATTTAAGTATTAGAGAAATAGGTGAGGGAGATTAAGAGGTGCAAACTTCCAGTTGCAAAATAAATGAGTCATGGGGATGAAATGTACAGGGTGGGGAATATCGTCAATAAGTATATAGTATCTTTGTATGGTGGCAGATGGTAACTAGACTTATCATGGTGATCATTTTGAAATATTATATAGAAATATCAAATCACTATGTTGTGTACCAGGAACTAACACAATGTTGTAGGTCAATCAAACTTCAAAAACAGGCTTCCCTGGTGGCGCAGTGGTTGAGAGTCCGCCTGCTGATGCAGGAGACACGGGTTCGTGCCCCGGTCCGGGAAGATCCCACATGCTGCGGAGCGGCTGGGCCCGTGAGCCATGGCCGCTGGGCCTGCGCGTCCGGAGCCTGTGCTCCGCAACGGGAGAGGCCACAACAGTGAGAGGCCCACGTACCGCAAAAAAAAAAACAAAAACAAAAAAAAACAAAAAAAAACAAAAAAAAAACAAAAACAAAGAAACAAGCTCATAGAAAAAGAGATCAAATTTGTGGTTACAAGAGGTAGGGGGTGAAAGAGGGAAGGGGGAATTGGATGAAGGTGGTCAGAAGGTACAAACTTACAGTTATAGGATAACTAAGTACTAGGAATGTAATGTACAACATGATAAACATAATTAATACTGTCGTATGTTATATATGAAAGCTGTTGAGTGTAAATCCTAAGAGGAAAAAATCATCACAAGGAAAAAATATTTTTTTCTATTTCTTTAGTTTTGTATCTATATGAGATGATGGGTGTTCACTAAACTTACTGTGATCATCATTTCATGATGTATGTAAGTCATATCATTATGCCATACACCTTAAACTTACACAGTGCTGTATGGCAATTATATCTCAATAAAACTGAAAGAAAAAAATGTATTATTCGAAAATGTATAAACATCTGTGTTGGAAGATTTCACATTAAAAAAAATCCAGATTTCTAGAATTTCTTGAAAAGAGAGATTTGAGAGAAAAGGTTTGGTACCACGGGGCCCACGGTATAGTGAGGTGGAGAGCCGTTGCCTGGAGGTACTGCCCCCTTTAGGTGGAACATGTGCTCTCCTGCTAACCACAGTCCCCACCTGACATTTACGTTACCTGCCCGATTATCAGATTGGTAATGCCTAGTTTAGGGAAGTAGGTAATGGCATTTGTATTTTCCCCCAACACCTTTTCCTCCCTCTTAACATTTTAGTCATGTGTTTCCAAACTAAATTCAAATTGAAACTCAAAGGATGTGCAAGACAGGGCAGCTAGGGCCTCACCATCCTTCCTTAGGTCTTTGTGTTTTTTTTGGGGGGGGCGCGTTGGACAGTGTGATTCAATTAAAATTACGATTGGAAGGTCCTAGAAACCCTGCTTCCTCAGTGGCAGGAATATGACCTTAGAGCTCATTCTTGGTCCTATGTGGCTGTGAAAGATGAGTAGGAATAGCAGAGTGCACCAGGCCGCCAAAAATAATTTTCACAATTCAGAATGCAGACCACTCTCTAATATTTATAACACCCACAGAAACAATTCCCAAAGAACTAAGTTAAATTAAGAATTCCTGGGCCTCCCTGGTGGCGCAGTGGTTGAGAGTCCGCCTGCCGATGCAGGGGACGCGGGTTCGTGCCCCGGTCTGGGAGGATCCCACATGCCGCGGAGCGGCTGGGCCTGTGAGCCATGGCCGCTGAGCCTGCGCGTCCGGAGCCTGTGCTCCGCAACGGGAGAGGCCACAACAGTGAGAGGCCCGTGTAACGCAAAAAAAAAAAAAAAAAAAAGAATTCCTGCTCGTCTAGTGAGAAAATAGATTAGAATGTGTCCCAGACGCCGTCCATGCCTATGGCACGGGGATGGGGTGGTGGGAGGGTGAGGGCTCCCCAGGTGGTCTCTGTCAGGAGAAAGGGAGGCCCAACAATAGGCTCAGATAGGTCATTCAATCAGGGGACTCATTTCTGCAGGGCAATCTCTCAGATTTCCTATTCTATGCTGTGGGCGGAGGTGGGTTCAGACGAGTCAGTGCAGATTGAAAGACCCAGATGTGGTTGGACTTAAGTAGAACACATGTAACTATAGCTAGACTTTTTCCAAAAAGTGGTCACATGCATTATGTGAACCTAAGGATGTCGGGAAGAGATGATCCAAGGGATATCCACCAGCACCACCACGTTTCAAATTTCACTTTCTATCTCTGCTTCCTTGCCTGCCCTGTGACATCCCATCATTAAGAGTCATTCTTTGTATCCAGGCACTATCCCTAGGCATATCTCTTCTTATATAAATATCTTTTGGAGAAGCTTTTAAAAAGCTCTAAAAAAATTTACTGTATGTGCCAGGCTGTTTCTTATGCATAAATTCACGCCCAAGGTTACATAGCTAGTAAGCGGTCACCAGGATTGGAGCTCCTCTAACTTCAAGTTTATTGCTCCATGCAGTGATTTTCAGTGTATGATACTGGGATATCTGGGGGTCCTGGAGACTATTTCTGTTGATCTGTGTAATCAGAACTATTTTCTTTTTTTAAATTATACTTTTTAAAAATTTTATTTAATTAATTAATTTATTTTTTGGCTGCGTTGGGTCTTCGTTACTGCACGTGGGCTTTCTCTAGTCGCGGCGAGCGGGGGCTACTCTTCGCTGTGGTGCACGGGCTTCTCATTGCCATGCTTCTCTTGTTGAGGAGCATGGGCTCTAGGTGCGTGGGCTTCAGTAGTTGTGCCATGCCGGCTCAGTAGCTTTGGCTCACGGGCTCTAGAGCGCAGGCTCAGTAGTTGTGGCGCATGGGCTTAGTTGCTCCACAGCCATGTGGGATCTTCCTGGACGAGGGCTAGAACCCGTGTCCCCTGCATTGGCAGGCGGATTCTTAACCACTGTGGCACCAGGGAAGTCCCAGAACTATTTTCATAGTAATAGTAAGACAGTATTTGCCTTTCTTACTCTCATTCTCTCATGATTGTATGGTGTTTTCCAGAGGCTACATGATAGGTGATATCACAATGAATCAAATGCAGAAGCAGATTTGAGAATCCAGTTGCCTTCTCTTAAGCCAGACATTAAAGAGGTTTGCAAACATAAAACAATGTTGTTCTTGTTTTTTTTTGTTTGTTTGTTTGTTCTGCTTTGGAGCTTTTTGGAGTCCTCAATAATTTTGAAGAGCGTAAAGCATCCTGAGATCAAACTATCTGAGAACCACTGCTCTGTGGCATAGCTAGTTTGGTGCCTAGCCATCTTCATCAGAGTGTCGGCTGAATTCCTTTTTCCTGAGATAGAAGTTAAGAAAGGCACTGGGTGTGGGAGTGGGGTGGGGAGAAAGATGGTCTTTGTCCATGGAGGATGCAGACGTAGAAATGAGAAGATAGCATGAAGGTCTTCCGGAGAAGGAGTGGGCACAAAGAGGGGAGTCAGGAAGAACTAGGAACGAGACTTTGTCCTTGCGCAGGACTGATGGCTGGATATTGTGTTGTAGTAGCAGGAATCAAGACCTGGTTCAGAAGACTTGCTGGAGCAAAGCCACTTAGAAGTGGTGTGACCTGGGCAAATCACTTATCTTCACTGGGGCTTTACTTTCCTTGGCTGTTGGTTGAACTAAATCAGGATTTTCAACCCAGGATTACTATAGAATAATAGATAATAATATGTATAGCAGTAATTAAAGATAAAATAATAAAGTTGCAAAGTTTGTACACATTTACTTAATAAAAAAATGAAAGCAGATTTAGCACTGTCTCCTATCATAATGTCACTCAACTCATTTGAGTTCTGATGTGCTTTCTTGAATGAGACTACTGCTGGCACAGAATGGCTAAGCCCAGGGAGCATAAGTCATCATAGCAGAGAAGAGAGGCAAAGAGCCATCGAAAGAGGATAGCTTAGTAAGTTTCTCTTTCAGCTCAAAGTCTCCAGAGGCTAAAACAGTGTTTGATGCCCATCCTGTTGACACATGTTCTTAAAGAACAGAAGAGGGACATACTTAGAAGGAGGGTCAAGAGTTATCAGACTAACCAGCCACACAGACCTGGGATTATTTCTCAACTCTGTTATGTGATATTTGCATGTCCTTGAGCATGAGATATAATCTCTCTAAAAGGGGGATAGTAATGCCCACCTCCTAGGGCTGTGGTAGCTGTTCAATGTGAACATGTGTCAAACTGGCTGGCTCTGAGCCAGCACTCAGTAAACACCAGCCCTCTTCTATCAAAGTGGGCAAACAGAGAACTGAAAGACAGCACATGGAAAGTTTGTCTTTTTTGGGTGTCTCTTTTTTTTTTTTTTTTTTTTTGCGGTACGCGGGCCTCTCACTGTTGAGGCCTTTCCCGTTGTGGAGCACAGGCTCCGGACGCGCAGGCTCAACGGCCATGGCTCACGGGCCCAGCCGCTCCGCGGCATGTGGGATCCTCCCAGACCGGGGCACGAACCCGTGTCCCCTGAATCGGCAGGCGGACTCTCAACCACTGTGCCACCAGGGAAGCCCTTGGGTGTCTCTTGATGAGAGGGGGTGCTGCCTCAGAGGAGTGAGATTAGAGGACTCAGATGCTGAATAAGACGGGAAGCAATCTGGCAATGCGGTATCCTGAAGCTGAGCAGGTATGGCGATGCCATTTGGTGGCCTCTTCCTTCCTGGCGGCCACATGGGAGGTCTCCTCACTCATATCTGCTCCCCTGAGTCTCACTTCCTGGGAGACATCATGGATGAACCACAGCCAGCAAAGACTCTGCTCCCCATTTATCATCTCTGGCTTGCTTAGTGGAGCCATTTGCTTTCCAACAGGTGAGTTGGATGAAATGGATTACATATTGTCAAAATAGAAAGCAATGAGATGTGGTGGTCATTCTTTTGTGATGTGGAAGTGGGAAACATTTAAGCATTTCAATTTAGCTTCACAGCAAAGCTCAGGAAATAGATATCCATGACTCCAGGCCTCTCTACCATTTTACTTATTGACTTTAACAGAAAAAGTGCCTTATTCAGGTGTTTTTTAAAAAACGACGTTCTTGGCACAAAAGTATTTGGAGAAGATAAACACTGACTAAAACTAAACATCATTTTACAGTACTTTATATAAATAAATATGGTAGGCAGAGATCTGAGAAGTGGTCTGATCTGGGCCAGACATTTGAGGCTGTGCAGGGCCAGTGTTCAACAGTGACACCCTGTGACAACAAGAAGTCATGGCAGCGGCAGACTGATCAGACCTAATTCTCACCTCACTTGAATGTGAAAGTAGGACTGATCCTTTGGATTGAGTAATTCTGGAGGGAGGGAGGGTGCATTTTGCAATCCGCTATGTAATAATTGATTCAGTCAAGGGCTGTATCAATGGTTACTAAAACCATTAGGTGAAAAGTCGTTGGGGGAACAGCACATTCACGTGTTAGCTAAGTATCACCCCACAGGTTCCTCACGAATTGTGGAGGTAAAATATATCTTTACATTGGAGAGATCTGGTGGTCAAACTTAGCACTACTATTCCTAGCAGAAACACCTGGCATTATGCATTTCCTGGTGTGGTGTGAAAGTATGTAAGATACTTGTGAAGTATTCCTGCCATAAATGTTTAACCTGAATCTGATAAAGTCTTGAGACCAAGCTTTCAGTTTCCAGGAAATAACGGGGACAGAGGAGCATGAACAGGACAAAAGGAAATAATCATACAAATTTAGAGTGTGGGGCGTTCTGTAAGACAATTGGCCGGGACTCTTTAAAAAGTCACTGTCGTGAAAAATTAGTGTTTGCTGGGGCCTTGCTCTAGGCTAAAAGGCTAAAGAGATTTGTCAACCAAATGTTATGATTTGGGGAATAAAGATTAGCCACATAAGTAATTTGGAAACAATTGGGGAAATTTGAATATGGACCAGATATTAGATGGCATTAAGGATTATTGCTAATTTTCTTAGGCATGATAATGGCATCGTGGTTATGGAGGAGAATTATCAGTATTCTTAGGACATAAATTTTGAAGTGTGTGTAAGTAAAGTGTTTCAATTATTGCAACTTACTTTCATACAGTTTTGGAAAATAATATATACAGAGAGAAAGCACATAGAGCAAAAGGTCAATAATCATTGAACATAGGTAGAGGGTATGAAAGTCTTCATTGTCCTGTACTTTCAATGTTTCTGTATGTTTGAAAATTTTCATAGTTAAGAGTTAGAGGGAAGAAAGAGGGAGTGGGAGACTCAAGAGTTGTAACTTACGTCAGCTAACAAGATGTGAGGGTTCAAAGAGATATGACAATAGTTGTACTGCATGTTTGTGCAACAGCAGCTCATACTGCTTTAAAAGAAAATAGCAGACGAGCTTCCCTGGTGGCGCAGTGGTTGAGAGTCCGCCTGCCGATGCAGGTGACGCGGGTTAGTGCCCCGGTCCGGGAGGATCCCACATGCCACGGAGCGGCTGGGCCTGTGAGCCATGGCCGCTGAGCCTGCACGTCTGGAGCCTGTGCTCCACAACGGTGGGGGCGGGGCACAACAGTGAGAGGCCCGCTTACCGCAAAAAAAAAAAAAAAAAAAAAAAAAATAGCAGACGAAGCCTGTTCACTTAGAATACCCGACAGAGAGGAAATGTAGTTATGTGTCAACCCCATAAAGTCACGATGAGAAAGGCTGGGTGCTTAGATAGGGGTGGCTTTCTCATCAGCAGACAGTTCTTCATGAGATGGAGGCAGGAAGCCTGATCTCAAGACATACCGGGGTAATTGAGGAGACTATTGGTTAACCCTCATTTGCAGGCAGAGCTTCCAGTTGGAGGGCTGGGGAATCTGTGGTTTGCCGGAGACTTGAAAGTGCACAGATGGTTCGCATTGCCTTCATCGGGAATAGATTGACTGACTTAATTCGGGATCTTTCTGTATCGACTTCAGTGTATTTGTTCAGCAGCTGTGGGGGAGGACGGGTGAGCTCCTGACGCTTGCATGACGGCTCATCCAGCTGTCAGCATGATTTCTTCTACAGACAGATGTTTCAAAATGACCCTGTGCTTTCTGCTTTGCCAGGCTCCATGGAGTCTCAGAACTCTAGAGCTGGAGAGACATTTGGTTCTTAACCCGGGTTTCAGAGAGTCTTCCCTTGGTGACTCTGGATGGCTTTCAGGGCTTCCAGGAGCCCCTTTAAACAGTCTCCCAAATCTAAGCTTTTTTCCCTAAGAAGGGTTCCTAGTTTTCAATAGATCCCATAAGTGGTTATAATTCAAGAAATTTAAAAGCCACTGATCTGGTCCAACTTCTAAGCCCCACATAACAGACAGAGAAACCGAGAGAACAAATCAGGAAAAGAAGCAGTTATTAAAATTTTTGGAATGTCTGTACACTTTATAGGACTGACCTGGTTTTCTCCCACTGCAGACTGAGCTAAAGGCCCGGTAAAATTGGTTGAATGAAATAGAGCCACTAGGGAGCTTTTGCTGTCAGCATAGAAACCCCAAATAGCAGAGACAAGTCTGGTCGAAAACCTTAAGAAGGCAACATAATTTAGGAGCAGCTCCTGCAGTCTCTGGAAGCCAGTCATGGGGGGAGACCAGTTAGGTTCTTTTGTGTGGATTACATTTGATCTCTGAGATAAAATATCATTAAGAAAGATCTCTGTCAACAAATTCCATCCCTCCACCCACGTCCTTTCCCACATGACCCCTCCACCCACTGTCTAAAAAAAAATGTGGGTCCCTTGGCAGGACTGACACAAAAGAGGCAAAAGAGAGCTTGATTTTCTTTTTCTTATTTTGGCTGCACTGCCACGTGGCATGTAGGATCTTAGCCTCCTGACCAGGGATTGAACCCGTGCCCCTTGCAGTGGAAGGGCAGAGCCCTAACCACTGGACCACCAGGGAAGTCCCTCAGTTTTCTTTCTGAAACAGAGACAGCACTCTATTTGGTGAAGCACTGCTGTGCTTACCAAATAAGATAAGACAGAAAGTTTCTTAATTAAACACTGAGAAGGATAGGGGTGTGTGTTTGGGGGGGAGTTATTGGAGAATAATTATAACTAAGAGCAATGCCACTTAAGTAATTTTTGAAAGGCTTCAAGCATCTGGGTCCTGGATAGAAGGGTCTGCTGGGTCCTGAGGCTGCCTCATCTCCCCATCTCAAGATCCTTAACTCAATCACATCTGCAAAGTCTCTTTTGCCATATTAGGTAATATGCATAGGTTCTGGGGATTAGTATGTGAGCATCTTTGAGAGACCACTATTTAGCCTACCACACGAGGAATTCAAAGACACTGATGTTTCTAGACCCCAAAGGTGGACTACAGTCACGTCCCAGGAAGAGTCTAGAATTTTTCTGTTTTCCATAATTGCTTCTGTCTCTGTATTCCTTGTTTCTTTCTCCTCAGACTGACTTCCTCTGCAGCTCAGCCATATGTAGGAACATGATGGTAGACAATTCCTGAGTCTGTAAGTTATGGTTTCACTAGCCAGAGACTGTCCCCACCCCTACCTCTATTCCAAGTTCCCAAGGAAAAAGCTCTGATTGGCACTCTTGGGTCAATGTCACCTTTTGCCAAAGATGTAGCCAAAACTGTGGCTGAGGGAAAGGGTACAGCTCTTCCACATTGTATAAAACAACTGCCAGCAAGGAGGCATCTCAAAGGATGCTCAGTTGGGCACGCAGTAAAAATTAGTCCTCTGGAAAGGATGACTAGTTATTCACCAGGGAATTAAGTAAGAGGTTGACATTTCAAACAGAATGTGCCAGCACTTGGTCAAGTGTTTTTCAAATAGTATCCATGAAATGTTTCTGGAATTAGGAAGAGTTGTGAAATTTCTTCAAACTGTCTTTTTATCCAGGGGGTTTTATCTCCTTTTGCCTGGAATCCTGCAGTTCTTCTGACTGTATCTCTCCTTCCTCGGCCATGCCATATCTTTACATGTCACATTTTCGCCCAGAATTCTTCAGTCACTTTCTTTTTTATCTCAGAATAAAGTCCAAACTCTAACCTGGCATTTATGTATAAAATGCCGAGTCACCTTTTCCCCATTTGGGACAGGAGAATAATAATGCCAAATTCACTGACGTACTGAGAAGATTAACTAAATATTAGGGATTGTTATCCTTTCCCACAAGTCTCCAGCGCGAACCCTCTGCCCTTTCAGGTTGGCTGCCCAGGGCTCTCCCAACGTGTCTTATGTGTTCTCATGGCTACGCGTTTGCTTTGCCTGGGACTCCAGCCTTGGAAATATCTGACCCTCACCTCCTATCTTTTCAGTCCTGCATATTACTTTGGGCCCTGCTAGGCTACAAATACTCATTCTTACCTCTTACTTCTAAGGACATCTCTCCTCTATTCTATGCAGAGTGTCAGAGTACATTATGTAGCCCAATAGCCCAATTTCCTGCCCAAATGTGAAAACCATCCACACGTTGCCTTCCTGGTGGCCATGTTGCTTCTACATGAACACTTTTAGTGTTGATGAGCTAAACTTGGGCCGCTCATCCCATTTTTTCAGCAGCTCTAATTAAATAACTGCAATATGTAATTATCTTTTTAGTCACGACAGTCTTGCCTTTTTAATACAATTTTCAGTTCTTCCAGAGGAACAAAGTACCAGCTGGAAAGGCATTGATTGTATTTGTGCCTACAATTTCATGACATTAGTAGTTAAACCATTGCTACCATTTTTCTTTTCTTTCACCTTCACCATATCTTGGGGGGAGAGGACTTGCCATTACAGGGCTTGTGATTATTGTGACAATGCCTAGAGCAGAAACAAGGCAAAGAAAACCCTCTTTTTTTTTTTTTTTTTTTTTTTTTTTTTTTTTGCGGTACGCGGGCCTCTCACCGCTGCGGCCCCTCCCGCTGCGGAGCACAGGCTCCGGACGCACAGGCTCAGCGGCCATGGCCCACAGGCCCAGCCGCTCCGCGGCATGTGGGATCTTCCCGGACCGGGGCACGAACCGGTGTCCACTGCATCGGCAGGCGGACTCTCAACCACTGCGCCACCAGGGAAGCCCAAAGAAAACCCTCTTGATTGATGTCTTTTTTTTTTTTTTTTTTTGGCCACAGTGCACGGCATGTGGGATCTTACTTCCCGGACCAGGGATCGATCCCACTCCCCCTGCATTGGAAGCGTGGAGTCTTAACCACTGGACCGCCAGGAAAGTCCCTGGTTGATGTCTATCGATACTTAAACCAACTTCACTTAGGCCACTTTAGATTACTCTTAAACAGTATTTGAATTTTTGAAAAAAAAAAATTTCTACTGCAAAACTTTTACTCCTTTCTCTCCCTTTAGGTGTATTCTTACAGTCTTTTTACTATTTATATACAAATATATCCATATCTATACACTTGGTCTAGTTTTTATAAAAATTGGGATTACACTCTATATGCTGCTTTGTATTTCCTTTTAAAAAGACTTAACAATATACCAATGACACTTTTTCATGTCAATGTACAAAGATTTGATTATTTTAATGGCTCCATGCGGTGGCACAATTGATCTATATTTTTCTATTGATCAACATATTTCCAATTGATTCTTGAATTCTGATCTCTTTACCTTAAAAGATATTAAAAAGATAGGTGTGTGTGATAGTGTGACCATCACACTCCTATTCACAAATTCACCCACCGTTAAGGGTTAAATTTTGCCACCCCAAAATTTATACATTGAAATCTTAGCCTCTAGTACCTCAGAATTTGACCTTATTAGGGAATAGGGTCATTGTGGACACAATTAGTTGAGATAAGGCCATACTGGGGTAGGATGGGCCCCTACTGGTGTCCTTATAGAAAGGGAATATTTGAATACAGACCACAGGGAGAACATTATGTGAGGATGAAGGCAAAGATCAGGGAGATGCTTCTATAAGCCAAGGAATGCCAAAGATTGCCAGAAACTCACCAGAAGCAGGAGAGGGGCCTGGAACAGATTCTCCCTCACAGCCCTCAGAAGGAACCTATTCTGCCAATACCAGATCTTGGACTTCCAGCCTCCAGGTCTAGATTCAATACATTTCAGTTCTTTAAGCCATCCACTTTGTGCTGTTTTGTTACGGCAGTCCTAGCAGATTAATACAGTCTGTAAAAATAAAATTGTTTAGTGCCTGAGGTAAAGAATATTGGGGCAACAGTTCATGATTTTGAGTGAAGGCCTTTCTAGGGTGTCTGCATTGTGTCATCATGTCTATCCGATGATATACTGTAAGATAATGACTGTGACACAGCCCAAGGTTTCCGGGAAATGGTTCATACTATAAAAAAGTAATGTGCTGTACGTTAGGGCAGAGGCCAAGTTAACGACCAGAGATCAGGCATGGTGAAAAGGAAATAATTACTGAGAACTTTCCACAGACAAGGGTGTGGTAACCCAGGTCTTTCTATGGTAAGCTGTCTTCCGGCTTTTAATCAAATTGGGTAATGTAAAAAAGGAAATGATGATATATTATCTCTAGAGAATTTAGTCTTACTCTACCTCCATTAATACATCCTTCAAGGAAGCCCCATGTTGGTCTAAATCTGAGATTTTGGCAGCAAATGATGGTTGACCTGATTTTACAGGAAATCTGAGGGCACATGATTGAATATTGTATGTGTTACATAAATGTGCAGAAAGCCATGCCAGCCATTCCATTTTCAAAAAATTGACTAGACAGAGCCAGTGGGAAAAGTAAAGATAAAGGTGCTCACTGGGACAAAGCCTCATTCTCAACACCAGGGTCCATGCTGGAGATGCAGCCCGTGAAGCTGGGGCTGCTTAGAGGTTCTAACCAGGATGAAGCACTGTAACATTTGGGTGCTTATCAAATTAATGTCCCCCTTACCTTTAAAAACTGTGAATCACTATATTGTACACCTGTAGCTTATACAATATTGTACAGTAACTATGCTTCAATTAAAAAAAATGTCCCCCTTATGTGGAATGTCCTCCTCCTATCGACTAGTTAAACTCCCCTTGTTCTTCAGGGCACATTCTGGTGTAGCCTACCCCATAGGGCCTTCCTTGCCCTGAGCCACAGAGCACTGTCACTCCTCTGAACCTATAGATTCTTACTTTTCATGCTCTATTTCTTAGGCGGCGAAATGGTTAATTACAAAACTATATATGATTACACTTTATTACAGTTAGATTTAAAACTCCACAGGGGTAGGGCCTTTGCCTGCTTTATTCACCTTGGCACACTACTGGGCACAGAGTAGGTGCTCAACAAATATTTTTTAAAATAAAAGATTGTACATATATGTGTTCTGCAATTTCTTTTCCCACTATTATTTGAAGTGAAAATATTTGTGCTGAACAACAACATCCCTTCTCTGCTGGCTAGATATGACCCACAGACCACCAGTTGCAGCCTCTGCTCTACAAGTAATTCATGGAGCCCAAGGCAATTGTCTCTCTGTACCCCAACAATTCTTGGCATGAGAATGGTAGAGATCACATGGTGGCAAATAAATGCACAAGGAAGTCCAAGTCATGTTTTGAACTACTGAGTTGTTTTTTTTTTTATTGCAAAACATTTGTTACAGAAATTTCAGAAAGTTTCTCCCGTAGTATCTGCCAACCTTTGCTTTGAATTATATATCTAAATGAACAAGCTCAAAGTGCACTGTGAATCCAGTAAGAGACCTTTAAAAAAGAACAATTCCTCTAAGGATTTATATATATTTATAATGTCGATAGATATGCAAACCACTGTCTATCTATACACAAAGAACGAAAAGATGTGCATATCTTTAAGAAACCCAACTGCAAAATTGTTTATAGGAGTTCATTTAAAAATGATATTTGAATAATTTTCCCCATTATAAACTACAGTTAGAACGTTTACAAATGAGAGTCTAAGTTCTGTGCTATGAAACGGCTATGATTACAGTATACTGCATGGACTGTTCTGCACAGCAGTAGCAGCAATAAAAACTCAGGTCAGACACTGTAGTGACAGGAAGCAGACAAGCCTCCATACAATGCTACAGTACTCTTCTTCTGAATCTCCCTCACAAAGATCCTGAGTTTAGGTCCAGAGTGATGCAGCTAGCAAATATACATGCACATATCATTTGGGAGAACACACAGAACCCTGAATAGGGTGAGTTTCTTTCCCTCCCGCCTCCATTTTCAGTGCATTTTGTGTATATACTCACTAAGTTGGAACCAAGAATATGATCCTGGTTGGCTCTGATCCAGAGGTCCCAAACTATTGCCTCTGGGACTGAAAGCTGCTGGCAGACACGTTTGTTTGGCTAGCACAGTGTTTGCACATCTGAATGTGAATGTCTTTGCAGCAGGACACAGGTTTTCTCTCGTGCCCTACAAGCCCAACTTCTTCCTGCTGTCTTTCGCCAGCCCAGTTGACACATTCGTGTTCTGGATCCAGCCCCTCCACATATTTGACTTTGCAACCCCACAATCTAGATGCAGATGGCCGGTGCTGATGACATGTGAGAAGCTGGGGTGAAGATGTGAGGGTTGGGATTCAGACAGGCAAAGAACTGACGAGGCTGATGCAAACACCAGCCAAGTTAGGAGCATGTGGGGTAGAGCTGCGGGGAGGATGAAAAGTCAGTGGGAAGGTGAGGGTTGGACAAAGTCTGAATGTTTGTGACCACTGTTTCAGTTTACTGTGCCAGTGTCCAGCAGGTATTGAGGTAATAGGAGCAAGAGTCAACTGGTCTGGCAAAAAACACCTTGTGCTGGGCCAAGAGAAAGGAAGAAAGTTAAGGGGGTGAAGAAGGCTGTGCATCCAGGCACAGGGCTGAACACCCCTCTGTGTCCCACAGCTCTCAGCAGCCTGCCTGCTCCAGGGGAAGGCCTGGGTCAAAGTTGGCATTGATGCTCATCAGAAAGCCTAAGGCCTTTTGGCCACACATGTCTTTTTCACTTCCCAGCACACAACACTGTGTAAATAGGCAATGGCCTGAAGGTGTAATGGGGCCAGCAGACTAGGTAAGTTAGGGGAGGGAAAATTCACCTCACTCTTACCAACCTCGGGATTACTTGGCCACCGAATTCCTCTCTTAGATGACAGGTAGCAACGGTCATGTCTTGATTGCATTAGCAGCGATCAGTGCAAGGAATTCATCAGAGAAAAGGTAACACAACTACATTCTCAAACGAATTACAAAAGAAAAGGAAAAAAAATCTCGTTTTCCTTAAATCAGAACCAACCCCTCCTTTGGTTGACTCCCATCTGAGAAAGAGACTGTGACAGGTAAAAAGAAGCGAAAGCTTAGGCCAGTGCAGGCTGAGAGAAAAGTTCTCTCTACTCGTTGAGAAGCCATCATTTATAAGATGTGTAAATTGTGCACATTGGCCCCTCTCTTGTCCACATGTTGAATGGCTTCTAACAATGAAATGGTGATTTCCTTACAAGGCAAACTCTTCAGAGTCACCCAGTGCTCAACCACACACCCAGTCACCCATCTCTCGCCCTCCCCTGGGCCAGGCTCACACAGAAGGTGAAAAAAGCCCCAAGGTAGGAGCGTGGTCATATGTTGTCCACTGGATTCATTCATACTGATATGTGGACTTCTACACTGTCGCGAATGGACTTCTCCCTCTCATCTCTGTTTTAGCAATTTGCACCTCATGGCCCTAAAGAATCAGAAACATGTCTTTCATATATCACAGATGCACCAACACCTAGACCTTGGTAAACCCAAGTGGTATTGGCTAGCTATATCCAGGTCTCACATAGCTATATGCCCTGTGGTTAATACTTTAGTCCATATTATTTGTTCAGAGCTTAAAAAAATAATAAAAAATCCTTGGTTGCTTTTTTGTTTTTAATTTTAAAAAAACTGGACATAATCCCCAAACAGTGTAAGAAGCCCGACATTTTGAGTGAGCTCCTAACTGGTTTAAGTGTCACAGCAGGCAACAACAGTAAAATGTTAAGTGCCTTTAAAAAGTCAAAAGAAACGCATAAAGCAGCGCATGCATTTTGTTGCCACAAAATTAAGACTGGATTTGGAGCGGGATTACTTCATTTAAGTCACATTACTATTATTAAAGAATAGTGAGCTATAATGCAATATCTAGAACAAGGATATAACCACCTACACACTAGCATCACTTTATCTAGAAACAAACATATCAGTGTTACTACATGAACATATTTATAAAATACTGTACACTGCTTCCACGTTGGGTTAGCAGATGTAAACAAACAGCTAATTCAACTGGAACTTAAAATACTATTTTCAGTTCATTTGTCATATAGCCTTTTGTATAACATGCCAGTTTGTCTTTCACAGAATCACAACTTGCCTACCACAGCTCGCAGGGCTGGTTAGAAGATGCACATCAGCTTATACGAATATTTTACAGTGGTCTATGGGAATGTGAAAACATAGAGCAGATCAGGAACAAAAGTTCCCATTTCATGAGGATGCTAAATAACATGGAATTGGGAACATCATTAATCCTTGCAACATGTGCTTCTTTATTGAATGTTACAGATTTGTAAATGATTATAAAGCTGTCCTGTAACGTTCATTAATACAACCACATGCTACAACTATGCTGAGTTAAACACGGGTTACATATATTGTTTACATGTGTTTTTTTTTTTTTTTTTTTTTTTTTGCCGTATGCGGGCCTCTCACTGCTGTGGCCTCTCCCGTTGCGGAGCACAGGCTCCGGATGCACAGTCTCAGCGGCCATGGCTCACGGGCCCAGCCTCTCCGCGGCATGTGGGATCTTCCCAGACCGGGGCACGAACCCGTGTCCCCTGCATCGGCAGGCGGACTCTCAACCACTGCGCCACCAGGGAAGCCCTTTACATGTGTTTTATAATACAGCATTGCCCCACACACGTCGAATGGTATAGCCTATAGATATAGCATGATCGATGACTGGATAATATTTATTATCATTATAGAAGTTAAACAGCCCAAACATTCAGAAAGATTAGACTGTACAGCCTCAGAAAGTAGAATAAATGTGCTATCCAGTTATCTACCATAATATTATCTATAGAAACCATCTTTTAGAATACATTTGAAACATTCAGAAGAAACACATTTTGTGTTCCTGCAAGTACATTTTTCTCATTCAATTATTCTAATATATATTTTTTAAGAGGGAACTTTCAAAGTGCTATATAATATCCTAGACCTGGAAGCTTAGACTTAAAAAAAAATCCAGTTCTATAAAGTGCTGAATTCTGACCCCTAATACACCTTCTGGCTGGAGAAGTACTAGTTTGAGTACAAACTAGTCACAACAATTACACTCAAGCTTTCCAGCTTCACTGAAATCCATCAAGGAGGGAGTTTCTAAGTATAAGTATAAAGTATGTTGGTTAATCAGGAATTTCCATGGTCATTTTCATTAACCATCCTTACTTTTTTTTTTTCAAAAGGACTGAGTAATTTAGAACAAATCATTACATATAGTAGTATATAAAAATTGGCACCTTAGAAGCATATGATTAAACCAAAGCTATTTACTTCCTTGAGCGCTCTATGACTTTATTTACATTCCTCAA